>NC_133900.1:69143581-70508581 GCF_964199755.1 Larus michahellis
TGAATGCTGGTTCCACTAAAGTTTCGCTATCGATCGCAGCCTCAATCCACAGCATATAAATAAGGAGCAGAGCCAAACTTTTACATTGCCTTAGAAAAGGTCACAATTTTAATGTTCACGGCATGTTTTCTGAAAGCTCTTCAAACTTATGCTACACGTTGTGTTTAATCTACATCTTTCAGTATCTAAATACACTTACGATTTTTGGACTGAAACTCGCTATTGTTTTCTGTGCTTCACCTTCTGTGTCATGAGACCTATTAATTATTCATCCTTACTTCCATATACCTTCCTCTTCCTTGTTTTATAGCATTGTATAGTACACAGACTCTGGCTTGCCTGGTGGAAGAGCTCTGAGACTGGCTGCTGCTTCTACACCTCTGCTATGAAGGACTATTTACACATATGCCCACAATATGTAGGGCAATAGGGCATCACCTCAGTGGCGTTGTTTACTCACCATTAATTTAGGATGTGATTGCTGGGGACTAACTTCCTAGATTACGTAGGGACAATGAATGGTGATTAAGTACAAGCCATTTATTAACATGTGTGCTGTCGGTGAATGTCAGTCCAGCAAAGTTTCATTTTAAACTCTAACATTAGCATGATTTATCAGTTTTCTAAACACTCCCATCATGGCCATCTCTAATTCTTCAACAAATATACAGATATGCCTACAAAAAGTCAGTCACAGCAATTATGTAGGATGCCACTGGAAGGCTGGAAAAAAAAATGGGAGGAACAGAGGAAGAATGCACTTTAGTTTCAGTATTGAGGTGGTGACCACTTTATACAAAACAGAAGGATTTCTGTAGCATGACTGGAGGAAGTCACTCCTCAAAACCTACCACAGTCTTCTAGACACCCAGCTCCCAGTCAAGGTGAGGTCTAAATTTCCTGATTGAGGCTGGAGTTCGCAGTTTTCCTAGCCTTCTTACTTCAGAGGTGGGGACTTGATTATCAGTCACCCCAAACCCATAAAGCCTCAAAGCTCTGGAATCTCTGGGAGATCCAGTAACCAAGTGCACAGGAAGGAAATGAAATAAAAATCTAGCAATCTTTTTCTTAGTTCAGAAATGTGAACAACGAATCCCTTTTCATTAAACTATTTTTACTTGAATACCTGGCATTTTCATTTAAACATTGTTTAATTGCAAATTCAAACAGTTTTAATAACAACGTTTTCACTGTCTCCTTCAAAGTGAAAATCAGCACTACGAAGAAAAAAATCAGGACTAATTCCATTTTCCTTAATAGAGTTTTACCAAATTAATAAACACAGACAAGAAAGTGAAGTTTGTCTATTAATTTCACTGCTGCGAAGTCTAAGTAGGTACAACGTGCCTAACCTTACACATTTATGACCAATTTGATTGATTTGCTCAGACGACTTGCAGTAATTCTGGACTGGCAGAAAATGGGCTTTGTTGTAATATTACTTTCCATCATGATTCACTTATACCTTTGCTCTAAAAAAACCATCACCTACTATTAAAAAAATATTAATTTTAACATGAAGTTTGGCACTTCCTTATGCCATAGAGGAACGAACAAGTGGTTCTAATGTCCTCCTTGTCGCTCTGGAAATTCATAATAGAGCAGGGCAGGGTTAGACCTGGCAGTTCATTGGTAAAGAAACTGAGATTACCTTATCTTTCAGAGGATTGTTAACACACTGAGTGGTATTCATGTTGTCAGCTTTAAGTATTTAAATTTTGTTCAATTAAAATATCCTTATTTTGTGAAACCACCAACTTTGACTAATTCTTCTCACGAAAAAAAAAAAAAAAACAAACAACCAAAACCAAACCTGAAACATTCACAAATAAAAAAGAAACAATTCTGAAATGTATTTGAAGTCAAACTGGAGAAAGATTGAAAGTAAAAGAAAAAGCTCAAAGTCTTTTTTTTTTTCATTACCTTCAAAATACCTTAAATAAAGTTTTGTCTTTTTGTCCCTGTTAGAGTTTTTAAAAAATCACAACATCTTAATTTGTCTGGAGACAGAAATGTCTGCTTTGACCAAACTTAATTCTGAAGGCAACAAAATACATAGCTTTATACTCTATTTTGACAGGACTGTATTTTTTTGTCTATTTCTATCAGTTATTATGAGTACAAATTAAAAATAATTTTTTTAGAAACTATTCCTTATAGACAACTGCGGATTCTCATTGTTTTAAATTAATTCCAAGAAATTTGCAGGGCAATACAAACATGCATGGGGCCTTGATCATCCAAAACTAGTGGGAACACCTATAAGCCTCTTCAGTTTTTCCCATTTCAAAAATAGTAAAATGTTTTGTTTCATCTCTACAGTGGTATAAAGCAAATGTAAATGAAATACTTTTATCACAGGAAAAAAAAAAAGGTGGCTTTGGCCTGGCTTATTCAAGGTAATATGGTACTGAAATTAATCAAGCCGATAGTAGAAGTAACCTATTTTACCATCTCAAGGAATTATATTAACACATTTTCTTCTTTTTTAGGCCTGAAAAAAACGTGAAAACACGTTCAGAAAAAAATGGGATCTCTCCAAACACCATGATTAATACAACTAATATACTTCTTGTTATTGTTTTATTGGTTTAGTCTTTTCTAACTATAGCACATTATAATCACTAAAGGATGTAGGAATACAAAAAGGCTGTTCTCTTAATCAGCTGCTGAATTAATGAAGGCAGAACTTGTGGCTGCCACTAAAAAAGGGAAGATATTTGGAGTTGGGTGAAATCTTGATTTTTGTCCAGTTCCTGCTCTCTGTACTGTTTTCATTCTGTCCTTTCCAAACGGACGGCTAGTCTGGAAAATATGATAATTCATTTCACCACCCAAGATTACATATAAACTGCATAGATTCTGGACAACGTGAAGGTTTTGCTTTAATAACTTTTTTTGTTAGTGACTGTTTCCTTTTGCTAGATAAGGAAATACGTCTAGAAAGATTCTTCATATCAGCACCAGATGACATGTCAGAGTCTCACAAGAATTACTCAGAGAACATCTCTGTCTCCGAGGTTGCAGACGTTTAATCATTTCTTCACTATTCTGGGCAGCTGCACACTGACCTCACAGCCATCACCTGCTTCTGGCCTGTCAGCCACAGTATTTTGTAATATAAGGGCTACTTTGCATGCTTCTTTACCAAGAAGAAATGCCACTAACTGTGACAACAATCCTAATTAGCTGTTGAAATACCATTGTGAAGATCTGTCACCAGCGATTACTCATCTCTTTAATGGTTCCTTCAAACAGAAGCTCTGTTTCAGCTATTTAGGAAATGGCCAATATCATTATCATTCCCTGAGGGGCTTATCTAAGCACTCTGAAGGATTACTGTCCAATTTTACTTTTAAGCAAGGTTGCAGAAGTCATGAAATAGACGCTTTTCAGGGGGAAAATAAAACATCTTTACAGCAAGAATTTCAGCCGCAGGAGGCTGGGAGCAGTTACAGTCCTCTAGGCAAACTATAACACAGCAATTATAAGGAAAGCATCCTCTGAAGGATAGAGAGGGAACAAGATTTTAAGAGAATGAGGCCAGTAGGGGATAAGAAGTAAGAGAAGGATTAGATTCAGGACTAGAAACAACACATTTGATTTCCAAAATTTCCTATTAGTATCACAAGCTAAATTTATACCACAAGGCAGACGTGGCCTGACTTGGTGTAGACCAGTAGGATAACTGTCTGCTGTTAACAGACAAACCACAGACAGCTGTTGGAGTTAATAAATAATTGCTAAAAAATGCAACATTAACAATTTAGTTAAGATTAGCATAATTACGACTAGATTTACAGTGTATTTTTGTTTACATCATATCTGTCCCCACCCTTCAATGCCTGAAAAACCTGCTCCAAACTGCTTAGAGAAATAAATACCTAACCCCAGCCAAACAGTGATTCCAGACCTCCTAACCCTATCCCAACAAGTCAATGCTTAACATTACTAATTTATCAGCTGTCCTTGAGACAGAGAAAGAAAGATAATTTAAATGATTAAAAAAAAACCCAACCAAACAAAAAAAAACCCCAAGAAAGTCTGAAGATTGTTATAGAAATGTCTTTATCTGTAACTAATAAACACATTAGGATGGGTTTATGTACAGCAATTGATACTAATGGTGATTAGTGGCAACTGATTCAGAGGATGTCGTATTAACAAATACATATTAATAAATAAAATCCTGACCAAATTGTAGTTAACCTGTCCACAGAACACTGTTATGTTAACTATGATAGTACAGCTATTGACATCTCCTTAAACCTGAAGCTTTACGCAGTATACAAGGAACACACCGATCTTGAAATCTTCGGATTCTTTTACCCATTTCTTTTTAATGAAATTATTTACTACTATAAAATATTCTGTTATTAAGAATGGAACTGTCATGAAGAGGCACATACAAAACTGCAGGAGGCCAACAGTATGTGAAGCCAAGCATATATGTCAGCATTAGCAGGATCAGAGAGCTATTCCACTGAAAATAATAGTTATAGTCAAGAAGGATCAAATATTAACTAATTTAAAAGTGAAAGATAATAGTAATTATCTGATAATAATAGTTTTACTAGCTTTTAAAAGGGTATTTAATTACTTACAATTCTTTCCATTGTTTTGAATTATAAAAAACCAGTGTAAATTAGCTTCCTTGATGAATATTGTTAAATAGTGACAAAGTTAGTTTCCTTTATTTATTATTTGTAGGAGTATGATTTGTAGGTTTATATTTCTGTTATTTCTGTATAGTTGTCTTATCAAGAATACAGATTGGGTGCATCCATAGGTAATTTTCTGCTAAGCTGTGACTAAAATAACCTCAAAATTAAACAAATAAATGCATGCTCCAGTAAAATTCATCTTGGAGAAAATAAATCAGAAAAAAAACATTCAGGTCAGTAGAAGAAAAAATAAGAAGAAAATGCTTTGTTATGTATAAAGGTTTAATTTCCATAAGTGATACATACATATTCCCTGTTAGCATCCTTGAAAGTTATATAGCAAAATGGGAAAATTTAGTCCTAAAGTTATGTAATTCTACGTGAGCTCAAAACGTGCTTCCCTATAAACTGTGTGCAGGACATCTGCTGCTGCTCTGAGCAGAATTCAGACCTTCTGACTCCTTTAAAAAAAAACTAACAAGCAATGCAAGACCAATTTCTTTGCAGTCTGAAAATATTATGCATTTCTAATAGATACTAGATACATGCTCTTATTTTCTTCAGCTATTAGAGACACATTTCCATGTCTGTCATGGTTTGGGCTGGCCTGGCCACTGAATGAATGACAGATGCTCCCTTTGATCTTGCTCTCTTCCGAGAAGGGAGAGAGAATGAGAGGAAGAGAGAGAGAATGAGAGGAAGAGAGAACTTATAGGTCAAAATAGAAAATAAACTACTTTAATAAAGGATTAAAAATAAAATAATAAAAATAAAATATAATAATATTAAGAAGAAGATCATGAAATATATACGTTGGAGCTGGAGGGCAAGTTGTTCCTGTCTTGCCACCAGGATGCACTGTTAAGGAATATTTGAACATATCCTAAAGGACTATCCGAGGAACAGTTAGAAAGCCTAGAAAGGGGCTGCCTCCTGTTCCCATGTCATTGCTTAACTTCTTTTTTGAAAGCTGACATATAGGAATATGTCGGTTTAGTAGGAATTTAAATGTTTATGATAGCTGATCGTGAAATAAACAAAGAAACGCCGTAAAATAAACCTGCAGGTTAATTCTAGCTACTTTCCTACACCCATTTAAAGAGCTAGGAGATTTATAGACAATCTATCCAGCCACCAATATCTGATACTAGCAAAGAGCTCTCTAGTTCCAGGCACGCAGGAAGAAAAATAGACACTGACATAGCAGAAGGTACCAGCTGTGGAACTGCTGAGGACTGTTATCATGTAAGCCTACTGTCAAGAGAGATTGAAGTGTTCTTTTCCAGCTGTCTAGTATATCACTGCTATCAACCCCTGCAAATTTATTGTGTCTGGTAGTAGTTCATGTTATGTGAAAACACCCATTGCTGCAACAGTATCATTACATGACAAGAATGGAAATATTCTTGGAACAATATTATTGGTTTGAAGACAGTGATTTGTTCACTTGTTTTTTTTACAGCAACATTATGCTTCAGTAATATTGTTAAGACTGACTCATGGTTCTCCAATATAATGCCCTAGAAGCACAGTGACTACTACAGAATATTCAGTAAATTCCGACAGATGGGAGGTCCTAAGGGATTGCTAGGACTGAGTTTGATAAGAACGCATTTTTCTGCACAGTCCTCTAACCCAGATAACACAACATTATTTCAGGTCAATCAAATGCAAAGGAAAACATGAACAAAAGGAAACAAACCAACTCCCCATGTTCTATTTCACAAGACTCAAGCCATAGAGTTCAACCTGAAGTGAAATAACGCCTCTTTATTTTGCATTATTGAAACTGTAAAAACAAACAATTCCCTTTACTATTTAAAAAGGAAAATAAACCCCATTGTATTTCATAACTCTTGCTATGTATAACCTTTTTCTTTTTCATTGGCTGATATGTGTCACATTTGACCTGTATTAGTTTGTGACACTCATGCTCCCAAATCCATACCTTTACATAGACCAAACAGAAGGTTTTGGCTACTGGGCTTAAATATCTCTTTCTATAGCATTTTCTCCTTCATTAATTTCAAACAGTTCATGTAGCTCTCTTCTGTGGAACATTATACAGTATTAATCATTAAGTCATTACAAAATACCCCTCCTTAAGGAAAACAGTCCCATATAAATTATTTATTTATAGAAGTTCTGTGGATAATTTCTTCTGAAACACCCTCAAAGGGATGGTGAAGGGAAACAAAACTTGACTTTTGAAAAGAAGCTGTGAAGGATAAGGTAATATAAAATAAACACCTACTCTTACCCAGAGATCTCAATCTGGGTAAAACCAGGAGAGAGTTCTGTAGGGTTGCAAGAACATATAGGAGGTTCTGATCAGATTGGCATGGAGTGAAGTGTCCAGGGATCACATCAGAGACTTAAAACTAAATGAGAACAGGCAGGTAGCAGGTTCTTTTTGTAATAGCTGCTTGCCTCCCATTCCAAGATACCCAAATCACGCAATTTGTAAATCCAGTTGTCAGGGCATGAAAATGTTGAGACTTCTGAAGCAGAAGTCACTTAGCCATCTGGCAGGCAGGAATGAATGCTGCAGTACAAAGCTTCTCTCTTTCATTTCAGTAACATGTTAAATAAAACAAGTGAGCAGGGACACCTTAGCATATAAAGCAAGAAGTATATAAAAAAAAAAGTCATATAATTTAGCAAGCATATGAGGAACAGCTCACCCAATGACAGCTACAACAAAAGAATAATCCCGTAATGGCTTTTTGACAGTTTATTTTCAGTGCATATGCTTAGGCAGTACATACTGTTTATTTTCTAAGCAGCTTAGCAGACAGGAGGTAAGTAGGATGATGAATATAATTCAATATAAAATACATTTAAATAAAGTTGGGGGTCTGACTTAAGCCCTTAAAAGTCAAAATATATAAGTTAAGTCTCCAGCAACACCCTTAGCTCAGCTGCTATTCTTATTTTCTAAATGTGGAACAGTCTCTTATCACAGGCTGCCACACCACTGGACAATGTAGAATTGGTATGAGGGAAGAATTAGTTCCAGCGGCTCCTGAAGAACAAGATTCCACACCACAGGCAATTTGACACAACTTCTAACAGGCCATTTTCCACATATTTTTTCACAGTTGAAACAAGTGTTTATACTTTCGTTTGTTTTTCTAATATCTATTCTTTCATACCTACCTGATCCAACTTACTAAAATGTCTAAGTGGATTGTTATCTCAGGAAAATACTATTATCTCTAATTTAGACAGGTGAGAAACAGAAGGATTATGTAGTTTGCTCAAGTTTACCACAAAAAGTCAGTTTCACAACAGAGCATTTTACCAGGGTCTCCTGAATTCCAGGTAAATCCTTCCAATCACTTTAAGCTCTGTGATGTTATCAAAAAATATTGTTTCAGGGAATAGATATAGGAACATGCCACTGGAGAATTTAAGGGAAGGGTGAAAAGAAGCTTAATTCTGAAGACGAAATTGCATTCCAGTTTATTATTCCCTTTCCACTAAATTATAAGCTAACAAGGCATGAAACCATCAAGGCAAGTGCAGGATCATATTGCAGTTACAGAAGCTGGAAGGTGGTCCTCAGTGGCTTTGATAGATTATGATACTGGATTGAGTATCCGCCACTGCAAATATTAATTTAGGGATGAAATATCTCAGTCAGACAATCAAGGCTTACACCTGAAGACTGCTGTTTATTACCCACTGCCACAATGGGAAAATGGGAGGCAAACCACAATTAATGCAGCTCGTTAATATCTTTTTAATAGATTTTAACTGTTTAGTTAATTAAGGGCCAGAACACCTCTAGGTACAGACCTCAGACATAGAAGGATGGGGGAAGGCTTAAAAGGGGGATGCAGAATATTGGGATGAGGGGGAGACTGGATTTTGTCAGGTATATGTATACTGTGTAGAATAAATGAGTATTTCCAAGAACCTGAAGTACAAATAATGGTGCTGGAAAAAAAAAAATCAATATCACATCCTCTGCCTGTCCATAGGATGAACATTCATGGAACATTCATTTAGATAAGTTAATGGGAGATTTGATAAATGCACGGAAGAATAATCCATCTTAAACACAAGAAACTCTCTCAGGCTCAGGAAGCATCGGAGCTGCATGTTCTTAGCACTGAGAATGAACACCGATAAAATCTGTGTGCTTTGCTTTGCTTTGTGCTTACCCTGTGGGCTTCCTTCTGAATCTACTGCTAAGCAGGATACTGGCCTTCATAGGCATTTGATTTCTAATACACTTCTTTTCACAATAACTAGAGGTATTTGAATAAAATTATAAAAAACATGAAGAGAAACAATGAATTTGCTACTGTGATCAATACTTTCAGATCTCTTCCAAAGACCCTGAGTTTAAGAAGCCTCTATGATTTGGAAGGTGGCGGGGGTGGAGGGGTGGGGGGTGAGGGGGGGGCGGTGTGTGTGCTGTTTGGTCGTGGTTGTTTTTTTTAAAAGGACACCAATATTTTTTTTACCAGATTCCATTTTTGTCACCCTGCAACTTTTTTGTGGTAATACCTTGACTTATAAAGATCTGATATGTTATAAGCTCAAGATTCAGGTTACCATGTCACATCGTGATTATGACATCAGTACATGAGACTGAGATACGAATTGTTAATATGAGACACAAAATGCTATTCAGCATGAATAAATTCTCTGTAAAGGAAGATTAGAAAATACACTACCAGAAGTACCTCACTAATGCCTTACTGTTCTTGTAAGATCCACTCATATCAATAGGTCTCCTACAGAGTCTACTGCTCGAACAATATAATGGATAGCATCAAAATACCTTCTTAAGCTCAACCAAGTTCTTCCCACTCTGAACAATACATTTGATCAGCTAAACTTAAAGTAAAAACAACTTACATGTAATCCTTTCCCTTTCCAGTATTACATTAGGAATTCCTTTAAAGGCTGCCAAGTTCAATTCCAGCAGCTAACTCATATTAAACATACATTGCTTTTCCCTGTTACAGTATTGTTGCTCTAAGTGCAGACAGATTTTTGTTTATTTATTTATTTTTTATTTGTTTTCCCAAGTTCTAGGACTGCATAAAGTTACTGTTGGAAGAGGGCATGGTAGCTACCTAACTGCTGGAGTTCTGCTCTCTCTCCTGGAGGCAATTTAAGTTGTAAAATAACAAATATTTTATTTTACATTTCATATCTCTGAACACAAGGTAAGTTTCAACAGTTTGCTTTCCACAACAGATAGCATAAGGAACTCTTCTGTGAAGACGTAAGAAGTTTCTGCAGGGAGACTTCATCATACCTCACTACTGCATGGTTTGGAAACGAGATTTTTGCAGAGGTTCTTAAAATCTATCTGAATTTCACCTTTAAAATTAATTACTACATCTCTAGTTTTCTTACGGTTCTCTCATTCACAAGAGCATTTGGTTGTGGAAAAGCAGGTCTTCCATCATACCACCAAGATTATGATTAACTGTCATGATCATGTTAAAATACAAATGCTGAGGGTGGTACTTTCACTAATGAATTTATTTCCATCAGGTATATAGCTTGAGATACACATACACTTCCTAAAGACAGAATACTGGATACCATAACGAAACCGTCAGATGGTATAATAATCTCCTATTTTTTATGCTGCTAGGTTGGAGGCTTTTTCTCTGTAATATGTGATACTAACTAAAGAGTATAACCAACAGCAGTTACCAACTTCCTAACCAAGAGCAGTTCCCGACTTGCTCGCATGCTTTGCTATATTGAAACAGTCACCAGGAGTTGCACTGAGAAGTGAAAAGGTCAAATAAAGGAAAGGAGGGGAAGGTGTGGGGGGGAAGCCATAAGAATATAGCCACTGATTTTGGTTTATTGATAAAAGAATCTGCTACTGAAGGAATCATCTCAGATCATTAGGCAACAAGTGAGATATTTTTTAACACCAGTGAGACACGAAACTTTGTTATATCTTGACTCTGAAAATAAAAATTCCCATCCTTATTACTTAATGTTAGAACACAAATGTACCTGGCTAATAAACCTTTCTACTCTCATTTTATTACTTTGGGCTCAGCATCAAAACTTTCACATATAGCTGGATCGTATTCAGTAAGTGACTCAAAATATAATACATACCTAGCGGATGCACAGCTACTTCCTTCTGTCTAACGCATACCCTGTTAATTGATAGGTCAATGTACTGTTTTTTCTTTATGATAAAATTCAATTTTACAATACTTGTACCATCTTAGATATCCTAATAAAGGCTAAAAATATGAAATTGAAGATCAATTAATGAATTGATGAAAACACAAATCAATCAACAAGACAGAGCCATAGGTTACCAATAAAAAAGAAACAATATGTCAATTCAACATGACTGATGTTTTGATAGATTTATTTTCACTTTTTTAAATAAAAAATACCAACCAACAACAGACCAATTTTATATTCCTTTTGTTAATCAAAACTTTACAAAGTTTCTGCCACTTTCTTATCTCTCTTTGGAACTAAACTTTCCAGAAGCTCATTAAAGTCTGAAGAAATCTTCAGTAGCCAGACCTTGGAACAGAACACATTTTTACTGGGCATTAACAGGACCTTATCTGTCTCTTCTGCACTACGACAGCAGAATGGTATGGTTTTAAAGCCGCACAGAAAAGAATAAGAATGAGAAGACCAGTGAAATGTATGCTGAAATTAAGGTTCATATTAGTATATCTAACATATACACCCTCCTAAAGCATATATGAACGTTTGCTATGAACACCAGAAGATATTCAACACTATGTGGAAAGAGATTATACAATTATTTTGACTAACTACTTCCTGATGGACTATTCGGCATACACCTTCTGGTAGCAACCAAATTAGGTTAACAACCAGATCCCCGAGGGAGCACATTGACAGTCACAGCACATACAGATATGACATGACCTCTTCAGGACCAAGTGTTAATTTCTTTTGTCAGAAAGTACAGAAAACTCATGAAATTAACTCAAAACAACAGAAAGACATCAATACACATCCACTTGGCTTCCCTGAATAGACGTGGTGTGGATTTAGGGAAAGTATTCCCTGTCAGAGTTCAATATTCTCTGATCAGGTCCTTTACGATATTCCACATGAAGAGGGTTTAATACTTAATACCAAATTTACTCATTTGTAGACTCTTGATGTCACAAGGGATTTTGTTTGAGCAGAGGAATACAGCAGTGTACTGAAACTACAGTACAACTACTCTTATAAGAATACAGAAATTATATATATATACATACTCTATTCTGTAAATTATATAGAGAGAATGAAAAAAAATTGTTTATTTATATATACACATGTATGTATTCGCACACGTCCCCTGCCTTGCCAAACAGCTATGTCACTTTAGCAACTTGGGTTTTAAGGAACTCTGTCTTCTTGTTTATTAATACAGCTGCTTCATTGAAAGGTTTGCTGGGCTGTACCATCCCGCCTGCTTTGGAGAGAACGTTTTGCATTCAGGCAGCGTAATGCACCGCGAGCACAGCACGGCTAGGGCTGCACAGCACAGAGAATGAACTGGAACACTGGAAATCAAAAGGGTTTGCAGGCCAGCCACTACAGTGCAGCACACTGACATAGCTAAAGTCTAGCTTAGTGTATCTTGTGCGCTCGTATTTGACACTGCATATTTGAGGTACAGAAGTCTCCTAAGGATCTAAAGGACCTAACCATTAGATCATACTTGTACAGTGCAAATACATATGCATAGGAATTTACTGTTATCTATGGGTAGAAAAAAAATCTATCCACTCTGTCTTTTGAAGGTGAGGCAGACAGTAAATCAACATGTGCTACAGTTTTGCTGAGTATTTGTTCTAAAAGCGTGTACCATATGAACTTCTGACTATTCAGAGTGATAGAAATGCATGTAGACGCATAGGAAAGTAGATGGCTTAAAGTTGTAAGTGAAATTGAAAATAGTTATAGAACTCCACAGCTCCAGGATTTCACAGTTTAGACTTCTTTTCTCCCATCTTCTGATGACTTCCCTAAGGTTGAGTTCCATCTGCCTCTCTCAGGTGGAAGTACTCTGGAGTCAAGACAGTATTTAAGACGACACTTAGCTTAAGAGTTATATATTTATTGTTGTGATTAGGGACAGCCTTTAATACATGACGATGTGCTTTTTTGACTTGATGTCATAAACTGAAAGTTTGGTATGGGGCAGACGCCCATTCTCCAATGCACTTCACAGCCTTGGTTCCAGCCTGCACCCTGTCCCCGCCCTCCCCTCACATGAAGAGACGGCTACGCTGCATGCCTCACCCTCACTCTTCCAGGTCTCCCCTTAGAGAAATCCTGGGTAAATTAAGGCAAAGGCCCTCTTTTATACCCCAAAGCACAAGTATGCTAAAGAACATACCATTTGCCCCCACCAAGTGCAGACACAGCTGGAACACTCAGCCCAGGGAAAGGATTACAAGAAGCAGAGGGGGGTGCCCCTTACCTCAAAGGCTTAACCTACAGCACAGAGGAGAGAGATGCTTTTGGCTAAGAAAACATTACTTCTCAAAAATTAAAACACAGAGAACAAAAGGAACAATGGAAGTCCATCAACATTTCAATGGCAAAATTATTAGTGTTCATACCTACTATAAAAAAACAGCTACAGAAAACATATCCTACAGGGAACAGTTACAAGGAAGTCACATGAGAGGGAGAAAGAGATTTACAGTTTCCTTTCACTCCTTCCGATTATTTACATCTGTTACCCCAGATACTACACCCAAGAAGAACATGAGCTAGATCTCTCAATTACAGAAATGTAATGTGAAGCTATTTTGAAATAGAAGAACTAGAACAGTCATAACTTAGGTTGGCAAACACAACTTAAAACCTTGACACCTTAAGACACTTTAAATTAAATTTGGAATAGGTCAGATATACACTCAGGCTGAAATGATTAGTCTCAGATAACTCAATGCAGAGAGGCTTGCTAACACTCAACCAGCACGTATTTCTCCTACCTTTTCTATCTCTCCTCCTTGCAGGATCATAGGTATATCCAACAACGATATACCAAAGCGGACTCCACAGATATTTCTCAGAACCAGAGTGTAACAGAGCACACTACAGAGCCCATCAAGCTGGCTAAACATCTGCTAACTGAGATCTTGAATGACACCTGGCCTGTTAGCCCAGGAATGCACTTGAGCGCTGAACTCTGCCTGCTCGTTAAGCTAGCTGAGGTGATAACACAGTACAGTTATGACTCATCTAGACATCAGTATTGAAAACAATTTGTGGTCTTTTCTGTTGATAAACCTAACTGGGGGTTCATGCTCAGATGTGTCTATAATATGTTTCAGTAGTCAGTTTGTCTCTGAAGTAAGAATCCTTTAGGTTGCTCTATTACAAGTCCGTTGTATAAATTTAATTAAGGTAGAAGTGTGACAAATCTTCAAATCTGATAAATTCAGACTGAAAGTTGTACTCTCTGAAGAAAACTGTCTGAATGCTGCCTTAAGCCTCCATCTTGTGTTTCAGAATGGAAGCGGAACAGTGGCCGTTCCCCTCTAGCCCCCCCTGCACCCGCTTCCCTCTTGCACCTGATGCGTTGAAAACACACCTAATCCAGCACGATAGCTCTGTGACCTGTACCATGCTCCTTTTGGCGTATGTTCCCTGCATCCCTTTCACAGAAGTGCATCAGCATCGTGGTTTCATTTGCTAGATAAATTCTAGTTAGAGCCCTGCTCGAGCACAGCATGGATTTAATACCACCCCAGGAAGGGACCGGAAAGGGTTTTCCTCAAGAAGAGAAATTTTTTCACTGTCCTTAAGCACAAAAGCAGTATGAAATGTGTAATATGTTTGGGAAGGGTGAAAACCATTTCTTTCAGTATGATTTTTCAGTTAATTCTCTGTTTTCAAATACATGGCACTTTGTTCTTTTTCTTCCAGCAATCCTTTCACATCCTAACAGTCACAACATCAAAACAGCATTCAGGCCTTGTTTTTGTTTCTAAGGGCTCGTAGTAGGTGCACAAGTGCCTAAGTAAGGAAATATTCCTTCAGGATTTGGTTTATTGATGATAAAAGATTACTAGTTAGACCAGAACAGTGTTGGAAGCAATAAAACTTTTATTACAGTGTCTCCGTATATCCTAGCTGTTGTTGTCAGTTACTTTATTAATTAAATAATACAGCTTTTTATCAATATCATCTTAGAAACCATGACAGGGAAGTTAGCTTTGTAAGATTAGAATGTTTTACTAGAAAAAAAATTAAATGTTGGACCACATTGTGCTTGTGAATGACTGAATTTTTACCTCCATAGCATAACAAGTTTCCCTCTGTGCAAGGGGAATTTACTGAACACCACTAGCTTTACTTCAAAAGCATTGCTAACTCAAATAAAACCTCATTGTTAAATGAAAATGTCTTACTAAAACCAGACAGCATCAATGCACGGTTAAATTGCACTTATCAGCAAATCCTATCACCTTACTCTGTCTTTCAACTTCAGCAACTTCTGACCAATACTCACCAAGGACTGGCAGTCTTCGTGCAGGCACCCTGTACTACAACTGACAACACTTTTTGTCCACAGCCAGAGGATCCACCACAATCATGACTTGCACTAATTATGAGCCATACGGAATCCAACCAAGTTAATCTGTTCTGGGGGGAGGAGGCGGGGGGCAGGGAAACATCTCCAATGCAAAAAAAATCTTTGTTTATTTGAAAGGAATTATTTTGTATATTGTCATTTCTGTCTTTACATCAATTTAGATAAACTAAAATTTAGGAAGATAAAACTAGGTACCTCCAAACATGGAGGACTGTGATTATTTTTTGCTTGCTCTTAATCAGGATAAAAGTGGACTGCAACATTTCAAGCCTAGATGAGCTGGATGTCTTCACTTTAAGCTTCATTAAACTTTTCTGTTAACTTTACCTTAGTTGAAGAGAAAACCTCTGGATATATGCTATAAAAAACACTACTATCCAGCTACTGAAAAGCTTTATAAAGCGTAGAATATAATAGGTGGAGATACTCAGATTTGAAGAAAAGTGGCTTGACAGAGTCAGAAGCTATCCAGGAGAAGATCCACCAGGACCAAAGCAGCGGTCTAGTATTCAGCGGTGAAAACGCGTCGGGGTAGCAGGCAACACGGAAATAGAAAAGAAAGCATTTCCCCCATGAAGAGGTATAGAGGTACAGACCCAGTACCAAGAGGAAAACAGTGACTGTCAAGAAGTAAATGGGCATGTATATGCACAGTGGAAGTGCAAGAGATCTATTAAGACTATTACCTTTACATTCTTGCACTAAACCACCTACAACTCCAGAAGGACTCAACCTTCTCTCTTATGCTGAAGTCCTTCACGTTTTTATTTATATGAAGTTCTCAGTTGCCTGTAGTTAAACTACTCAATTAGATACTCAGTAATGCTGAAAACACAAACCATTATAGGAAAACAAGTCCTAAACTGGTGCTACAGCACTCACTTTTAAAGTACACACAATGTAAAACAGAGAAAGGACTGCTATTCTTCAGTGACACCTCTTACTTGCAGTTGATCACACAATTTAGAATATCCTCACTAGAATTTTATTATCTCCTCAGTAATGTATAATTGTGGCCCCAACACCTTGTCATTTTTAATTGCATTTAATTATTGGCTCCTGTTTAAGAAATTAAACAGGCAGACTTCAGAAGTATTCAGAACCTAATACTTTCAAATTATTTTCAAGGGAGTCTATCTAATTTTTTGAAAAATGTTTTATCAGGAATACTAATTAGAAATTTCTGATATTCGCTCCACCCTCTTTTTTTCCCCATCGGAGATTTAGTTTTTTCAAACACTCTGCTTAGGTGGTTTTGAAAGTGAAATATTACCAACAATGTTCAAAATTTATTTCTTTAGTAGGTTAAAGAACCACGTAATACTTAAAGTAACAGTACCCAGTGTCATTCATTCACTGTCCCATGCTTCAGTGGTTAAAAATAAAAAATTGACATGAGCCACTTTTGAAAAAGAATACAAACTAATTAAGAAATAAATAAGTTACATGTGAAGACAGAAGTAGGGTTACAGTATCATTTCACAATTTTCTCACAGCTCAGTGCATTTGTCTGGTCTTATTTTATTTCCAGATAATGACCATATCTATTTCTGCATTGCGTAATATTTTTTTTAAAGGAAAATAACAATAAGAAAGGAAAAATATATATTATGTTCTTCCATCAAGACATGAGAGCAATTATTTAACAAGGGAGTAAAATGGAAAAAATTCCCTAAACATAGAAGGAGTTTGAGGAGAAAAACTCCTGTTTCTGTTCAGAAGATGTTCTGTGACACTGTGTTACTATATAAGCTAATTGAGAGAAAGGATTTATTCAGATAGAATAAAAAATACCTTCAAGTCTTGCTAGATCATGGAATAACGCAGCAGAGAGTGAAACTGTTATGACTAACAATGTTGTTCAACAAGCTCCTTGAGCAAGAATGAATGAGAATTTGTAAAACCAGAAGAGGTCTTACCCTTCGCTGCCCCTGCTCCGAGCTGCTTTCTCCTACCACTGTGAAGCTCTTTCTCTGAGTGCCACTGCCTGGTGTTTAAAAAGCTGCACGATGAACTGGAATAGCAAAATAACATACATTGAGAAATAACCTCTTCAAAACATTTTTAACCCAAATCTGTTCCCAGGGTAGTGCATGGCTGAATGAATGCACGTGTCAGCACAAAGGAGATCTTACCAGTGCGATGCACGGAGGGAACAGCAAGACCCACAGTAGAACCAATTTATGCCAATTTAGGCTACAGAACTATGATGTCATCAGTCACCAGCCCACTTGACAGGGTCGGTAAGAGTTTCGTTTGATTGTCACTGAAGTCTAAGTCACCTTCTGCTTATCTGACCCTGAGTAACCTATTTATCTAATACTGCATATTCTATAAATCTGATCAAGAATTAAGACTTTATCTATGGATACGCCTATGACAAGGCTCTAAAAACCCCCAGGTTATTGAGTGTGTGTCACCTAAATCCCTATCACAGGCTGCCCTTAATTATCTGTAGAACTTTATACACCAGGCAGCTTGCAGTTTCAATGCAATTTCCTTACATTAAACTGTTATTTTCTTTCTGTTCCTCAGATTTACTGTATTTCAGGAATTACGCCAACTTCAACTGAGTGTTAAGTGAATACAGCTCCATTAACTCACAGATTTCACCACAGGTGATTGTGACCCTTGGTATTTCACTGAATTGACAGCTTTAGTATTTTTTATAAAATAAAAAAACCAAACCCAAACATACAACTTCTTTCAATATATAAAGAACAGTTATGATCTAGGTAGAGAAATACTTATATGTCTTCACGGATGAAATAGTAGGAAGAATTCTCTGGGGAAAGAGCATCCATTTCAACTACTTGTAATCCATTCAAAACAGCTGTCCAGGTGAAAGGATTGTACAATAAAGCTCCCGACAATGGAGCACAATTTATGCGCTTTCAGTAGTGCCACAATAACCTGCAGGTGTCTGGAAAAATTAAAACCATATAACTGAAAGCATCACTATTGGTTTTCTGCTGTACAAAACCTACTTTTCAGACTGTTCTTGATTACTTCTGTTGGACTACGTACACTTAACATATGGACATTTTAAATGCAAATATTAAGGATATGAAAAGGCACAGTCACATGCTGCATTTTGGATGCCTTCCAGGAACTGAAGTGGCTTGATAATAAGACAAAATCATATTAGTTGCCCAAGCATAAATTTGCCTTGGCCATCCAAATATCAATATGCATTTGGCAAAACAATGTGAAACATGAAGGGAGACTTATGAGTAGAATTGTTGCCACCGTCCCTAGAGGAGGTAAGAGAATGAAGTGTAATGGACAAGTTATAAATGATGAATGGATTGATACAACAAAACTACTAATGGTGTGTGCCACTGATTACTTATGAAAGCAAAAGGTAATAGAAATTATCCAGAAAGTTTCTCTGGTCATGAATAATGCAAACTTACTTGGCTCAACAGACCATATTACATTTCAACATATCTGATGGAAATGGAAAAAGAAAGAATAAATGGCAAAGTTTTTCTGTAGCGTTTGATGAATCAGAAAAAAAAGTCTAATTAATTATGGAAAGGTGGGTGACAATAAACAGGACTGAAAACAGTAACTGAACACAACTGCCTTCACTGAAATATAATTTATTTAAAAAAAAAAAAGACAGATAAAGATTAAAAATGGTAAGACGGGTAAAACAAATGTGTGTGTGTGGTTTTGGGGTTTGATTTTTTTGTGCAGCCAAAAGGGACTACGAAATGTATGCACTTAGGACAAAATTGTTACAGCGGACTGTGTCAGACCTGAGAGCAAAGACATCAACTCCTTGTTCATCTCAGGTTGCCCTAGGGCTCGGACAGAATTACCGAGCTATATCTGAATTGCTTGCAGGCCCCCACATCGGTGAGCATTCCCTGCCTGCACCCAGAGTTCATGCCAAAGTCCTTGGGGATGCACGAAGCCTCTCTCATCTCAAGCCCCTTTTTGTTCAGTGGTTTCCATGAGAAGAGGAACAGTCCCTTCACCCTGACAGCTGGATGGCGGGTACAGCAAGACACCTAGGGCATACACATGCCAAGTGGCGCTGGCACAGCCATACAACGTATTATCTTTCTCACTTCTCTCTTCTTTTCTTTTTTTTTTCCCCCCAGGTTAAGAAGCTGATGATTTTTTCTTAGATATATAGCTCTGTTTGAAATAGTCTTTGTGACTGTAACATTATAGGCACGTATCAGTGTCATGTGTATTCCATAATACTAAAAATTCATTTAATTACTACACAGATGATAAGTATTTTCTTCAGTTTTTTCCCTTTACAGAAAAATATTTTATCTTCGTCTTTTTATCTATCTTTGACAATTTTGCACTGCTAGGATTATAGACACATGCAGAAGAATGGTAAATGGTATCTTTCTTTCTGCATTGCTTTGTTCTATTTTTTCTCTATATCTTAATGTTTATACTTGTCTTTAAAAATAGAGCTTTTTCTCATTGAGAATTTTGATTATTTTGGTATACCATTACATACTATTTCTGTAAGTATGAAGCAACTGTCAGCTGTAAACAACTGAAAGGTTAATCTAAACTTCTTTAAAAAGCTTAAGTTTTCCTAAATTCTGAATTACTTAATTTAGGCTTTGCTGAAAAAGTAATGCTATACAATGGAGCACTAGGACATAATTACATGACAGGCTGACAGAGTTGGGGTTGTTCAGCCTGGAGAAGAGAAGGCTCCGGGGAGACCTTATAGCGGCCTGCCAGTACCCAAAGCGGGCCTACAGGAAGGATGGGGAGGGGCTGTTTGCAAGGGCGTGTAGCGACTGGACAAGCGGCAATGATTTTAAACTAGCGCAGGGTAGGTTTAGATTAGACATTAGGAAGAAGTTCTTTATATTGAGGGTGGTGAGACACTGGAACAGGTTGCCCAGAGAGGTGGTGGAGGCCCCATCCCTGGAGACATTCAAGGCCAGGCTTGATGAGGCTCTGAGCAACCTGAGCCAGTTGAAGATGTCCCTGCTTACTGCAGGGGGGTTGGACTGGGTGACCTTTAAAGGTCCCTTCCAACCCAACACTTTCTATGATTCTACATTTTCTGCTCTGCTTTCCATAAGACTTAGCTCTTGACTCCCATAGTCACACACATACTACAAATCAAAATAAGATTTTTATTTATTACATTTCTGCTGAGGCTTTCACGTGAAATTATTTAAAATCAATTTATAAAAGCAGATTTATTGCCCGTAGAAAAGCATTACTTGAATGTAGGAAGGCTGTTGCAACTCAAAATATTCTAAAACGCAACACATATTTTTAAAAGACATATTTGCATGTGCATGTGTGTACATGCATACACAAGCAGCATATGTATAAGTAAATGAGGAGATTTAATTTGGATTTATGAGGCATTCATGTTTTTAATAACATGACTTCTATGTGCTTTCTGTGTCTTAAGCTTTTAAGATATATTCATGTCATATTCTTATGGCTTTCTATATACATAAACAGCAACTTTCTATCCTTTATCAAACACAGAGTTTTAAGTTCCAGGACTCTGAGACTTGCAAAAAACTTTAACACTGACAAAGTTGTCTAGGATCTCAAGAACTAATGTATTTTCACAGAGAAATAGAAATAGATGAGGGCAAATTTGTACATGGGAAGAAGATACATCTTGTTATATAAATCTTCACAAGCTTTAATTTACTGTGTGATAAGGAACTTCCGGACTGGGTGGTGGTGGTGGTTGGTGGCTGGTGGCTGGGTTATGCTCTACTGTCTCCTATTTTTCTGCGACTCTAAACTTTTCTGATGGTTTCTGATGTTCTCTTCCTTCTGACCCCCACCAATACCTGTCAGGCTGGCTTCACTTTCTCACTCTTTGGTTGTTTTTCATGTAACATGATGTAGTATGTACATTTTCATGTAGTATGATGTAGACTAGTTCTGCATATTTGCTGTGAACTGAAATAGTCTGCCATTCACCTGTCCTGATGATTTTCAGCATATTCCTACGCCTGTCAGGATTATAAAGTTTAGCGTGACCAGCATGCATGCACGCTTCTACCTGTTTTGATAGTTCTGAATTTATGTTTTGATTAGTACATACCTTTAATTACTATATAGTAACAGTATATGCTGTTCAGTTGGATATCCTTATTTGCTAACAGAAGTAGAACTTGAAGTCATTGAAGGGCTTCTCCTACCATCCCTTCATTAAAGCTATGTTTTTTCAGAAAGAACAATTTGGGAGGGACAAAGGAATGCACAGTGAATTTTAGGAGGCGCTCAGGAGAGCAGAGGTAAAAGGCCACCCAGAACAGAAAGAAGCATAGGTGAAAGCTAAGGGTTCAGGGGAAATAACACTTTTGCAGGCAAGAGTGATCAAGTGCCTGACCAAGTTTAGCAGTCTTCTAGCTTCTGTGTGAAGACATTGGCTGTTACTGGAGGTAGCAGTACAGAAGGAGTGAGATAAACTGTAATCTCCTTCAATCACCTGTGATTCTCCTGCCGCACTGACTGTTTAAGCCAGGTTGTCTGAATGAAAGTGCAAAAGCAAACCGAAGGAGTTCACCCTTCCACATCCACTAGAGGCATTTCATCCTCTCTTCTGTTACTCCTCAAGTCCTCATGGGAGGAGTGTCTCCTCTTGCTTTCACAGTTTTTAAAGGTAGAAGCATGTGAGGTAGTAATCACTTCACCTAGAAACTGAATTAACTCACGTATTTACGTACTTCAGATAAGAATCCAGTCCAAAATATTCGATGCCAGGAGCCAATTAAGGCTTTAATTAGGAATAAAACAGGAAAAGAATATGGGATTCACACATCATTGATATTTTCAAAGCTCGAAGTTACATTTACAGGGAGGTCTTTGTTCTACATTAGAGAAAAGAAACTATGCTGAAACATTTCTCTCACAGTAGGAGCCTTTTGTCAATTTGTTGAAGAAATTATGCTAAAAACTACACAAAGGCAAGTTTTTCTTACTCTTCCACTTGTCTGAAAACCAGAACTAGACAGAATTAGATAAAATGAAAGGAAACTTTCACCTGAGAAAATCACTGCCTTCCATTAAGGACTTCGTCAATGCACATTTTAGCAGACTAAAAAAAATTCTGTTAGCCAGGGGGACAAAGAGACTACATACTAATTATTCCTTTTGATCTTCACTTGCAGGAAGACATCTGACAACTGTCAAAGATAAAGCTTACAATTAGGCAGCTTTTTTAAATAATTAAGTACAGGAACTGAAGCTTTCCCTAGACTTGCCTTTTTTTTTTCTACCTCCGGCTGTATTATTGCCAAGCCAGCTGAGAAGTCACATCCAGTCATTTTCTCCCGTTGCCTACAGACAATCAAACTGAAAGTCTGTGAATGAAACTGCAGTCCACCTGAGTAACTAAGGTGACTAAGTTATCACCATGCTGGGCAGTCATTTAGTAGAAATTAATAATCAGTGACCCTTCTTATAATTCACTAAAGGAAAGTCACTTATTTTCTTTTTACTTCTGAAAACTACATGGTCTGTCTATTCAACCATTAAAATCTCTCCTGATGATATTTAAAAGTTAAAAAAAGAACCAAAACCAAACATCAACAGCAAAAGCTGAAAGGAAAAAAACAAAGGACTAAAATGACCTTGAGAAGGCATTTTATTGCTCGGTTAATCCCACTACAGAGAAGTACAGTTCCACCTGCATTCAATCTGTTTTGCATACACTCCAAACCTAATAAAACATTTAGCTTTTATCTCGATAATAGAAAAAAAACTAACAAGCACTAGAAGTTAAGTAAAGTAATGCCTATTTCAAGAGCTAACTTAATAACATGAAGAGGACTTATGGAGGAAAGCCTGGAGAATGCTATCGCAGTGATTTGTTACGCTGAAGAACACTTCCCTCACTGACCTTTACTTGTGCCCCCCGACCTACCGATGTCAACAGAAATCAGGAATGACTGGGGATCACCAAAGCTGACTATCTTCCAAAATTTTAGCTATCTTGAATTGTACTCTTGTTTTGAAGATGTAAATTTAAAATAAAATATTACTTCTAGAAATAGATGTATCAGTATACCTGCCTTAAAAACATATTATTTTTTTAATATACATGATGTGTTCTTCTTACACAAAAGTCTAGTTAAATGAAATGTTCAGATACATACAGACGCTTATGTTAATCCTAAGAAGAAAAAAAAACACAAACAAACTGTGAATCTCTTGAAAGTCACCTTGAAGAAGTAATCCTGAAAGTAAAAAATAGGGTATATTTAACAAGAATTTACTTTGTGAATTATTGAAATAGATTGTCATTAATGGGAATGTCAAGAATCATTAACAGTATGCAGTAATTTGAACTAACTTGCTGTAAAGCATTATCACTTTTTTCTTCTTCCTTTCCTTAACCAGTTTTATGCAGTTTAACTGTAATCCATAAACCCATAATTCTAATCATCCCTAGTTTTACCATACAAGCCTGATGAAAAAATGGGCTTGATCCAAAATTAACTGTAATAACTGAACATTTTTGCCTATTTCAAAAGTTTTGGACCAGATCCCATATATATTATCTTAGCTGGATGATTTTATAGTATTACAAGAAATAATTTAAAAGGCTCTAAGATTCAGCATTATGCTTACAGATGAACCACCACATATGGAATCATTTTTTCCAGATGAATATCCAGAAAAGCATGATAGGAAACTGGTAATGGGGAATATTAATAAATCTCATTATAATTGTGTGTGTATTCCTGTGTTGGTTTTATGTTTGTTTTGGGTTTTTTTCTTTGGGCTATTTGGTTGTTTGTCTGCTGTTTTGAGAAGGATCGCAAAATCTTGACTTCTGTTAAAGTTGCTTTAGCTCAAGTGATTTATAAACTATGCTGTTCAGCTGTACTTCTCCAAGTTGAAATGTTACAACAACAAAAGACGTAAGAAGTTGTTTCCAAGTAACAAAACTACTTTTCCTGCTGTCATATTGAATCCTGAATATAGTACAAGTGCTCTACTTCTGTACTGAGGAAAGAGACTTGCACAGATTTGTGAAATAACATTAAAAATGTCTAGTTAATTCCGTTGTAGCAGACCCAACTGTCTACTTCAAGAGAAACCCTATTTATCACTTGCAAAGATCAGTCCTATTTGGATACCTAGTCTTTACTGCAACAAAATTGTAATAATTGTTTTATGAAAAGGAGCCACATCTGATTTCTTTCTTCAAGCTCAGTTTCTCACAAAACACCCCAAAGTAGTGCTGATGTTCTATCTCACCAAAAATAAATTTTATCTCACCTTCTCTGTGCGTAGGCACAAAAGATACTGATCTCCTCGTGCCTTGGCTTTCTTCTTCCCAGAATAGGGTGGCCTCACCCATACCAACAATTATATATCACCTGAGAAAATACCGTCATTGGCTGAACTCTTGCTAGAAAACAGGTCAACGGTCACATGTCACTTTTCAAGCCTGTGCAACAGTCTATAGTTAAGTTCATTAGTACAGATATGAGCAAATAGATATGTTTCAAGAACTGAATTTTATCAATGAACTACATGAACTTTATCATTATCATTTTATCAATGAACTACATGAATAATACACAATGTCACATTGCCCAACTGAATGTTCCAGCCCTCTGATTCTTTCTTTTTTCACTTGTCCTGGTGATTCCGAATTTTCAGGGATCTCAAAAAATCCCAGACATCTTTTAAAAGTTATTTTCTCCGTAGAAGAACCCCTGAGGAAAATGAATCATGTGAGCTGTGGTGCCCTCTCCACTGTGCCCTCTGCAGTCTCCCTTGAAGGTTATATTTCAAAGCCAAAAATTTTCTAGCACTCCTGTGGTACATACTGTTCCTTGATTTATGCAAAAAAATACCAAGTATATTATCACCACCTTTATTCTTCTTCATGTTCTTGGGAGGTGGGAAGGAAAGAAAAGAAGTCAATCAGAGGCTTCTGTGCTTAAGCAGCTCACAGGCTTTAGTTCAATAACTTGAATCACTTAATACTTTTGAAGAGGTTCCCGTTTTTTTTGGTCACGGCCTTTAAAGAGAAGACATATAGTCTCCTTGCAACCTGAATAAAAAATAAAGTTTTCTTTTACATCATCCTTTGAAACAGCCAGATTCTATGCCCCAGAAAAAAAAAAAAATCACACACAGCAGAGGTAAAAACTATGGGATATTGTGTAGCTTGCAGTGATTTTTCTCCCAAGCACATCCTTAATTGCTTAAGAAGTATTATTAATTGCTATTACAAACTGTTCAGCAATCCTAATGGCTTATTGATGAAATGCTATCTTCTTGAGGCTCTAGACCTTGTTTTCATTTACCATGTTATCTCCATGGTTCATTCATTATAATATTATATCAATATTACGCCAACCTAATCAAATAATTTTTGCCTTTGCAAATTACTCTCTTCCCCTATACAAACAAAACATAGTACACCCCTCACTCTATGTTTTTTTAAAACACTGCAACATCAAGTTTGTGCGTTTGCTCCTATCCCAAACATAAAATTCACTAATATGCCACAGTGCTTCTTTCAAGCTTTATTTATTTTGCTTTGTACCCTGTGTTAGGGAATGTTCAGTTTATCCACCCCCCTCTCAAGGCTGTCCACCTGCCTGCATACCTTAACAACTTCATACACTTCAGTACGTGAGGGCTGGCTGGGTGCGGACATCCTTTTTCATGGTTGATGGCACTACAAAGTACTACCAGTGGTAAAAATAGAACAACTCCAAACAAGACCCTGTTCAGTTGAACCAAAGGTAGACGTGTGTCTGTAATTCCCAAGCACAACCACAGCACAAAACCACCATGCTAAACTCCTTTTTACTTCTGTTTTTGTTCTTTTCCTCACTCTTTTTTCATACATTTTACCTTCACAGATTAAAGCTTTGATTCAGTAAAAAAAACCTACTGCAAAGCATACAATAAATAGACTCCATCCAAAATCTATACAGTAATTAGAACTACTTCCACTACCTTTAGCACTCAGCCTTTAGAATATTTTAGTTGCAGCTAGGGTATATGAAGTTGAGCGTGAATTATGCAAAATACCGTAAGAGAACATGACCAAAAAAGCACAGAAAATAATCAAAAAGTTTTAAGCAAAGCAAAGATTTATCATTAACCAGCCGAAAGCTAGGATGCACAGATATGTACTGCGTGAAAAGCACATTTGTGACTGATTAGCGTATTCACATCACAGTGCAAAAGTATGAGATGTTCATAATTTATATATTATACATATTTTAATAGTTAAAAGATGAAGAAACAGCTTCACAGTTAACAGAGAAAGTAAAAATCCTTTAGATTTAAGACAAGAAGTATTGAAGTTTGGAGACAGAAAGTTTATTGTGATTGTTTAAACTGCATATATCTGCAACACTATTGCTCTTGTTCAACCCTGAGATCAGCTTCCTGGAGCAGTGTGATCTAGCAAGTAGGGGGGGAAAAAGGACTGATAGCAACAAAAAAAAAGTGTTCATTTGTTAAAAGAATGGCATCAAAATTGTCATGCAAACTATTGGTTTTTCAAATTAAATCCGAATCTTTAAAAGTTGAGAGCAGGGACAAAAAAGTAGGATTTAAACCATAATGGTGACTTCTGAGTATCTGACACCTTGCAGCGGCATCTTTGAACCTCCAAAACTGCTAAAAAATAAAATTGATAAGCATAAACTAATAGGAACTTCTTTCCATGACAAATCATACACTGTTATCAGTTCCTCACTCATCACCTGTCCAGTTCTTTTAGGGATAAGTTAAAAATAAAGAAAAAAAGTGGTCAAAGTACCTTTGAAACTATTAAAAATAAATAACCACCTCTTGATACAGGCATTTTCAGCTAACAAAGTACTTGACCAAAACCACCCAAGCCAAAATAAAAACTTGAACAATAAAGGAAGTAAATATGCTGTGCTAGAACACAACAGCTAAGTTTTGGGGCCTTTTACTCTATCCATCCTTCCATCTTCATGTCTTTCACTGCTTATCCAAACAACAAAAGATAAAATACAACAAAGGATCCGTGTTTTATGTTGAACCTTGCCAAACTTCATGGAGTTTTGGAAAAAACAACACATGTCTAGAAAGGATATCTAGGGGTTTTTTATAAAACGAATGTTTTTGCATTTCAGGCTTATTCATCCTTCATGTATTAAAAAGATAAGCATTTATTATCTGGTTAATAAAAAGCGAAGCCACAACATCAGGGGCTTTAAAAATAATTGTGCGTGAATTTGATCGGCAGAATGTTATTAACTCTGCAAGATGAAAAACAAACAGGATGGAAACTTGCAGCATTTGGAGACATCATTATATTCTATTTGTGAAGAACAGCAGCAAACAAATCTTTGTTTAAGATTTTGGTCATGTTCAGCTCACCAGTATTATGTTAGAAAATTTATAATTCTCTGCAAATACACAGGATAACGGATGTGTCCTAGAGGAATATGAGGTTATAGAGCTCGCCACACTTGAATCATCTATTTCATTTGGATTTGATAGAATTTCATACATGGGATTCTCACCTAACACAGGGACCTTTGCTAATTGACTGAGACTATAGGCAAAAGATTTTGATATTTTTGCATATGTGTGTTTCAGTTCTGTTTCCTCCTGTCACAAAGTATCTGCAGGAAAATGGTGACTCCTTCAGACATTCACTATTTGAAACCGTTCAAAGATTTTCATGGTCTGAAAGCTTATGCGAAACATTTACAGTTGCTAGGTGATATCCAAGTGGTGGTCAGTAATTGTGATTGAAGATGTATGGCTTCATGGCAATCTTCCATTTCCTGATTGGTGATCACGAAAAAAGGAAGGCAGATTTTGGTATAAGCAATTCACAATTCAGTCACCATCAATATACGACGAAGATATAGTGAATGTTCATGCTGTTACAATGCAGTTTCAATCAGGAAAATCAAGCACAAAAAAAGGAGTGCTGCTAAAACAGATGAGTGAGTGAAATAATACATCTCAGTAAATATTTGCCAGTAACTCTAGTCATATTTCCCATTTTTATGCACTAATAATGTTAGGATCTGTATGACCTCATTGCTATAAGGATAAGAACATTCTAAAGCTGGTCTACACTATAAGTTTTGCACACTTGTAAAGACCAATGCATTTGTTCACTCCTCTTTAAGCATGTGTATTTACTTATTCATTCATGGTTGCAAGTAGGCTACACAGTTAGTTGTAGACTACCTTTTAAAGGCAGGAGAAAGACTATATGCAAATATGCTTTTGTTGAAACTGATTTTTTTGTGTGCATGTAACAGAAAATGAAATATGCTTGATTTCCTTCAAACCTCCCCTCCTCTTTCACAAACCACAACCCTTTACAAGGTTTCTCTTAGGCAGACTGCATCCATGCCTAAAGCTGTGAGTCTGAGCTGGAGTTAGGGCCCCATCTATTCTTGAAACCTTTTTGAATTCTGCAGCAAACTGCATTACAGGAGTAAAACAGCATCAAGGTTTTGAAACAATGAGAGGTGCAAAAAGTGTGAAATCTTGGGTTCAGATTCTTCAACTGACCTGGGAAAGCTTCTTTCTGTATCAAATGATTGATCAGTAAATGGGCAACTATACAATGACCAACTGACAACAAATCATTTCAGGAACGACACACAATTACTCAAAGAGTTTGAAATAGAGTAGAAGAGAAAAGGGGGAAAAAAGGGTAATCTTTCAGTGTTTTGCTGGTCAACTTTAAAAGGAAGAATAATAGACTGTGGTTTATAATAATAGGGGATAAGGAATAAGAAGAAAAGAGGGAAGCCATAAACAAGAACATAGAGACACACAACCCTACTGACAAATGATAAGTGAGACAGTAAGAAGAACCAAACCCGGTCAGTCACACTAATTAATGAAGGTACAGCGAATGCAGGAATGCTTATTTCTGTATTACCTGATCTAGGACATTGCCAAATGGAATACCAGGGAGAAAGGAGAAGCCATAAACAAAATACATGGTGACACAAACCTGTCAGAACAACATAAAGGAGACAATGCCCAGAAACAAACCTGGTCCGTCACACTAACTCATAGGCTATCAAGAAACTGCAGGCAAACCAGGAGCCTGCAGCTCATAAGGATGCAGACCTGAGGGTTCACGATGTTACCGGGGACCTTGGAGGTATGCAAACTGATGGAAGAATGTGCAGGGGAAGGGGATCAAGGAATAGTGGATTGGGGAAGTGGGTATGAAAGGGGTTGATCACTTGTAAAATGGAGCTGGTCAGTACTCTTGTCTGACTGAGCCCTGCGCCCGATCACCACAGTCTGTCCAGTCTTCGTGTTAAATCCCTTCTTGACTATCTTTGTGTAATCCCACTCTCTGTCCTGTGTGTGCATGCGTGTGCGTGAGTTCTGCAAGGACTAAGTGCCAGCTACTGGGAGGACCAACATGAATGGATCTGGGGCCAGCAGCTGGAGTCAGGCCAGAGGTGTAGGTTGGGAACTGGCCAGGGATGCTGGTCGACAGAAGGGTCATGCTGGCACTCCAGGGATCCGCCAAAGTGTGTGTGTGTATGAATCGAGCATTGTGTGTGTGCTGTCAATAGTGAGCTTCAGTCTCTACCAGCTGAAGAGGAGGAAGGGACTTGTCTCTCTGTGCTTGTGTTCCTGTCAGTCCTGCGGGTAGGTGATGCTGAAGGTAACACCTTGCCTTGGCAGCCTGTGTAGCTGGCCGTGTCGGGGCCCTCTTTGTGTGACTCTGTGTGTGTCTGGGTGTGTGCGTGTCTCCTTTTTAGTATCAAGCACAGAACAGGCTTCTTGTTATTCTCCCTGCTCATTGATTTCTTTTTTTGACTTATTTAGCATTAAGTTATCTGACACCTCACACAGAACTGAGAAACAGTAAAGACAACATATTGATAAATTTCTTAGATTATCAGAGTTCTCTCAGTCACCCCATTGGAATAGGCTATCTCTGCTTGCATAATTGCTAACTTGAAGCGGAGAGAGAACTAACGAAATCATCAAATACTTCCACCCACATTGGATATCCATCTTGACGTCCCAGGGCTTAAAAAGCCAGAAATTTAGAGCAACCTGATTAATCATTAAACACTAAGATTTTCCTCACCATGGCCAGGAAGGTTAGCAGTTATTCAATTCGCAACGTATCAAGAGTTTATTTTATTTCTCATCACCATTCTCTGCTTCCTATTTGGATGTCAGATGTGCCTTTGTTTCTATTATCAAAGAACAGCATCATATTGAAATGGAAGCACCAGCAACAGCCTGTTAGAAGTTATGTACTGTCTATGTGCCAGTTTTACAAAATATGACTGAAAACTGCCCACCATACTGGCATATTAGGAACCCAGGAGACCCTGTTATGGCTGTAAGGGTGTTGTGTCACTGGTATTCTTCAGAACAAGACACAGGTCAGCTACCTTAACTTGTAAACTATGGAATCTAATTGAAAATACAAATATCAAATACTATACCTTTTTCCAGTCTGAAACTTGCCAGTCTGATCATTGAAAAAGTTAGAATATCCTTCTTTCTTTTTTTTTTAATATGAAACTTGAAAAGGAGGAAAGGGTAAAATAAAAACCTATTTTTTCACTAAGCTTAGAAAAGCAAGTAAAAATTGCTACTAGACAGGTTTGTGTCCTTTCAGTCATTTTAAAAAAAAAAAAAAAGTATTGGAAAGCTGATGCCAAAGTTGAATCAAAAAATGTATGCCTGCCTAATACATCCAAGTTCTACCATCTAGTGAGAAACTGTGGAGATGGGATAGTGAGGAACCACAGAAGCATCTCGAAAGTGATCTGCAAACATTAGATATAGTTCTAGAAAAAATTCTACTGTGCTCCACAACTACTGCTGACATCTCTTGACTTTTTCTTCCTGAAATTTAAGAATGGGAGAAAATCCAACCAGTGCACAACCTGAACACTGGAAGTTCATGAAATAATGAAGTATGATATGATCACAATGTTCCAAACAAGCATATAAAAAATACATACCAAGATTAAATATTCAAGTGTTTCTATTCCAAGGATAGGTGTAAAAAAACCAAAACCACAAAACCCAAAAAAACCCAGACAGTGTAACATAGATTCCTGCTTTTAAATTAACATACTGGTATATGATACTGCTCATACAAGATACCTTAGATACGTGCTGAAAGGAAAACTCTAGCACACACTAAATAAATTACCTTGAAGTAAAAAAGATGGAAAATGGAATTGTGCAGGAAAAAAAAACCAAACTCAAACATGGGTGAACGCATATTTTATATAAAACCGTACCAAAGAATTTCTACTGAATGAAATTTATATCACAGGGAAAAATAATATTTCTTCTTATTTTTCTCACTTATCACGTGACAAGTAGGGGAACAACAATTTAGATATAATGGAAGGGAGGCTGGAGAAGCTCATAATAAACATCCAATATCAATTTTTTAAGCGTCAAGGAAGAGCCAAATAGGGTCACACCAGACACAGTAAGTGAATGTTAGACAGTATTAAGAAAGGAATGGAAAATACTACTATCCCACTGACTCACTCCAAAGTGCACTCACCTTCAACGCTCTTCCACATGCAAAGATGCAAAAAGGACTTGAAATTTATGAGAGATTCAGATACTAGAATTCAAAACCAGATTCAAAACCAGAATATACTGAAGTTATCTGATGTATAAACTATGCTGGCAGATACGAAAGGGCAAACAGGAGACCCATATACTCCTAGTTCTGACAGTCAGAACACCCTGGCATCTAAAGTGGTACTAGGTGCCTGTATTTATACCCAATCCCATCCATCATGTCTATAAAGCTGTGAAAACAGTAGGCAGGGAATGATTATTCACACCTTCTCAAATGCATGATACAGGCATTAGCAGGTAGCAGACTTAAAGACAGGTAGTAACCAATACATTGTCACATCTCGTGTGCCTGTGTGAATGCGTGTAGCTCATATGGCTGCTGACTGGGATGCCTCCAAGTACACACCAACTGTCTGTCCTCCTCTCGCCTCCACCAGATGCTCACTCTTAGAATGTGAGTGGCACCATTAAGGAGCTACTGCTGGTTATAGGCTAGAAGACTGAAGAGTACTTCTCAAGGAAAAGAAGGAAAGAAATCTGAGCGTAGAATATTGATTGCAGTACCCTTGCATGTCCTACTGGGGACACTTCCATGTAGAAAAATCGAAGGAAGAATTTACAGGATTGACGACTTTTTGTAAATTAACAAGTACAGAACACTGAAGTTCAACTCTTTCTGTCAACCAGAAATATAAATAATTTACTTCTTCCATCTTATTTCAGTGTACTAATGCATGAATGAAACGGCACTGCAACTGTTCAGGGATGAGCCATCTAATTCCCAAGGTCACTAGATTATTTAGATGTGAAGTTTCATTTTTCAAATGCAGCTCAGGAGACTGACTGGACAAATCAATAGGAAATTCATTTTTTAAGTTGCTCTTCTATTATCTTTAAAATGGGACCTAGGATATTTTTGAAGCACCTGTTGATTTAAGAATATAGAAATTAAAAATACTGGTCCTGTCAAAAATACTGACACCTAACCAACACTGCGTCATTGATAGGGAAGGAAAGGTAATCAAATCTATCAAATCTACATCATTACAAAGCATTTCCTGGAAGCCTTAAGGTGAACAGTGATCCTGATGATGCTATACTCTGCATCTGAGCCTAATTCTTTATCTACTGTGGTGAAAAAGATTTTACTGATGGACATTTTAAAGATGAAAACATTGGACAACATCTAAAATTTTCACCATACGCAAAAGTTCATGGCCTCCAGCAGTAAAACAGGTCAGATGAACTGCAATAATAACCTTACAAATCAATAAATCGTTTTAGATAGAGTATTTTGCAAATTTGACCTATACTGTGTGATACACAAAATATATTTTTCTTTCCTGTTACAAATTAATCATTCTGGGATCCCATTAAGATTATGTTAATGTACAGAAAGTAACTATGGCACTAAATTATTAGTCATCAGAGTCTAAACGGATGTGATGAATTGCAACACAGATTTTGACTTCTGGTAAGATTTCACTTTATACAAATTCTCTGAAAGCAATATATACTTATCTTTTTTGATGGGATGTTTGTTCTGTCCTAATAAAACAAGCTTTCTCTGTCCTTACACTAAAAAGGAGTTGAAGAGCAACACATTAATATGATTGTAATATTGCTGCCAACAAAGCAATAATAGGCCTATAATACCTGAAAAGCCACTGTAGATAACTGTGGACCATCATACCTGTTGCACACACACTAAGAGCAAATACTGGTGAGAGTTTTTGTCTTTTTTTTTTTCTTTTCAGACCTTCATATATGTAAATTATAATCTTTCCTTCCTCTCTGAAGTATAATCAGGCCCAGAAGTCAACGGTGTCAACAAATCTAACCTTCTGAAAAGCTTCAAGTTGTTTTGGTGGAGAATGATTTTTCAGAGAGTGTCTGATTCCAGTTGGTTGTGTATGACTAGCAAACAAGTACCAGACAAAATTAAAGACATACGGACCAGACTTTTCCCTACTGTATTATGCAGGGGCTTTTCTTGAGGGCATATTTTGTTCCAGATCCTATTCTCTTTAATATCGTTATTAACTGTCTGGACGAGGGGATCAAGTGCACTCTCAGTAAGTTTGCAGACAACAGCAAGTTGAGTGGGCATGTTGACCTGCTTGAGAGCTGGAAGGATCTACAGAGAGATCTGGACAGGCTGGATCGATGGGCCAAGGTCAATGGTATGAGGTTCAACAAGGACAAGTGCCTGGTCCTTCATCTGGATCACAACAATGCCATGCAATGCTACAGGCTTGGGGCAGAGTGGCTGGAGAGCTGTGCGGCAGAAAAGGTCCTGGGGGTGTTGGTCGACTGCTGGCTGAATATGAGCCAGCAGTGTGCCCAGGTGGCCAAGAAGGCCAACAGCACCCTGGCCTGTATTAAAACTAGTGTGTCCAGCAGGACTAGGATCGTCCCCCTGTACTCAGCACTGGTGAGGCCCCACTGCGAGTGCTGTGTCCAGTTTTGGGCCCCTCACCACAAAAAAGACACTGAGGTGCTGCAGCGTGTCCAGAGAAGGGCAATGAAGCTGGTGAGGGGTCTGGAGCACAAGCCTTATGAGGAGCGGCTGAGGGAGCTGGGGGTGTTCAGCCTGGAGAAAAGGAGGCTGAGGGGAGACCTTATCGCTCTCTACAGCTCCCTGAAAGCAGGGTGTAGCCAGGTGGGGGTCGGTCTCTTCTCCCAAGTAACAAGTGATAGGACACAAGGAAATGGCCTCAAATTACGCCAGGGGAGGTTTCGATTGGATATTAGGAAAAATTTCTTCACAGAAAGGGTTATCAAGCACTGAAACAGGGTGCCCAGGGAAGTGATGGAATCACCATCCCTGGAGGTATTTAAAAGACATGTAGATGTAGTGCTGAGGGACATGGTTTAGTGGTAACTTGGTAGTGCTACGTTAACAGTTGGTCCTGATGTTCTTACAGGTCTCTTCTAACCAAAACCATTCTATGATTCTATGATTTGCATATTTTGAAGTATTACAAGTTCGGCCTCTAACAGCTTACCCCAATTTTGAAGTGAAGTTCTAAATGCTGGGCTGTTCAATGATGTCTAAGGCCAAAGACAGACAGAAGTGGCAGTGACCCCGACACCATATTTAGGAGCTGAGTTAGAAGACCTGGAGAGTCTCTTCATGCAAAAACAGAATTTAAACATTCCTCATGAGAAAATGTCTTGGAAACAGCAGCATTTTTCCCCTAAACCCTAAACAAAACTTGAATTATGTGGAGGACTGACATCCTGATGAAAGAGCACTTATGCATTTTACATTAGACCCAGTTATAAATAAACGCAGTAGTGTCAGGAACTCAAGACTTCACCTAAACTCCCAGTTTTAGGTGACTACTGAAACAAGTAAACCCCAGTACTATACATACTCTTAATATTTTTTTTCTTTTTATCTCCGTATCATTTTTCTTCTACTCTACATGGAAGCAGAACCTTGAATAAGAAGGGTGCAAGCCACCTCTATGCCCAAACTACTCTAAAATTGGTGGGAAGGATACTCAGTCATCCACAAGGCAGAAGTGGCTAGGACATCTTATATATGCTTGTATTGTGAGTTTTCTATTAACTAAGCTTAGGTCACTCGCACAGATTTTCTAGATCACTGTTCTTTTGTGTGAAAAACTCATGAGCACAGACTTCTTAAAATGTAGCAATACTGAAGGAAACAAAATTTTGATGCAAAAAGATAAGGCACTAGGAATTGTTAAGATTTAGTGAGCATTTACCCCTCCCATAAGATCTCACGCAGACCTTTATTACACTGACTTTCTTCGAATCAAAACTGATGTTTGACATCTTGGTTCATTTTAGAAGGCTGAGAAAGATGCTCACTTTTTATTTTCTGTTAATCTAGAATAGGCCTGGACAGATGCAGAATAAAGTTAATCAACAGAACATACCAGTTGAGCAAGTTCTATAGAAAAATATAAGTCATCACATAGTTGCATGGAAAAGAAACAAGAATAAAAAAGTTTCAGTTTCTTTCAGCTACAAACTGATAGGCTAAGCAAATAATTACCAAAGAGATTACACTCTTTATATAATACTGTACATATAAACTTTTACACAGAAACAATTGTAAAGTTATTATAGGGGAACAGAATTCTAATTACCATATTAGAAAAAAATTGGGTATATTCTCGAAAGGTAACAGCATGATTAAAAACAAAATAAGGCTACACTGTGAAACCAACACTGAGCTATTTCATCTTCCTGTGTGCATATTGGCTTAACAAATGTCTCCATTCATACTTCCACTTCTTCTTAATAGGATTACTCTAACTACAGTGTGTTTGGTGGTGCAGTGCAATCCTTCTAACTCAAAATCACTCTGCAATACAATCTCTTCTTCCTGGCATTATATCATTCATTGTGTCAACCAAAGAGGATGGAGCTATTTTATTAATTTTCAGCACTGAAGGTTCAAAAGTTCATCTCTAATTTTAACATGATAGACTTTTCATGTTCTGCTCATCAGAGACTGAGTGTTGTAGAGAGGACGGGAAAAGAATAATGGAAATACATGTTATTTATGATAGGTGTATGTCATACTTTTTGTTTTATTTTTTCCTCTGTAACCCAAAAGATATCTCTTTAGCTAGAAAAAGATTTAAAGTTTCTTTTAAATATAATCTGCTTCGGAAGCAACGTGCACTGCAAAGTGCAAAGGAAAAAGTTTCAGACTAAAGGGAAAGAACCCATACTCTTTTCCTACAACCTCAAAATATTGTGCAAGAGATTTACAAAATCTAGAAATTTTAAAGTTTATTAATCCCTGGTTCAACACAGAATAAATTACCTATCAAATAGTTACTCTGTTTAGGTTAACTAAGTGACTTGTCCATAAAGAACAAATTCTGAGCCACAAAACAGAGCTAATACACAGGCTGTCCCCTTCATCAGGTGATGACACAAAATGTGTTTTTTCCAGATCCAGTAATGGGGGATTAGTACTGTGTCCAGTTTTGGGCTCCTCACTACAAGAAAGACACTGAGGTGCTGGAGTGTGTCCAGAGAAGGGCAACGAAGCTGGTGAGGGGTCTGGAGCACAAGTCTTACAAGGAACAGCTGAGGGAGCTGGGGGTGTTCAGCCTGGAGAAAAGGAGGCTGAGGGGAGACCTTATCGCTCTCTACAGCTCCCTGAAAGCAGGGTGTAGCCAGGTGGGGGTCGGTCTCTTCTCCCAAGTAACAGGCGATAGGACAAGAGGAAATAGCCTCAAGTTACGCCACAGGAGGTTTAGACTGGATATTAGGAAAATTTTTTTACACTGGAAAGGTTATTAAGCATTGGAACAGGCTGCCCAGGGAAGTGGTTGAGGCACCATCCCTGGAGGTATTTAAAAGATGGGTAGACATAGTGCTTAGATATGGTTTAGTGGTGGTTTTGTCAGTGTTAGGTTGATGGTTGGACTAGATGATCTGAAAGGTGCCTTCCAACCTAGGCAATTCTATGATTCTATGAGGCAGAGAATTTTCTGCCTCAGTATATCATAAAGCTTTTGTATGCACAGGCATAACAAAGAGTGATACAGAGGGCAAAGAAACACAGACAAGCTCCAAACACAGCAAACCGTTAACTCTATCCATGACGCATTTCTCCAAACTACTTAAATATTTGCCGAGGTGTATATATAAATCAGTTAGAAAAAGCAGAAGGATACACCGGTCAGGGATATTTATCTTTATGTAAATTGTCTGTTTATTATAGAAAGATATAATAAAACTATCTATTTACTAATGCCATGCAGAACTATTCATTCATACTCTCGTCCCGAAGACATCCTGATGTCATGTGGGCACTTGCTACAGATGTGAAAAGACTGGCCACCGCGGAGGGTATTTGATACCTCTTCTTTTACTGTAGCAGGTGCTCATTCAGTTTTCCCTCTGCCTTTGAGCTCCTGCTCCCCAGACCCAGTGAAGATTTCTGTTACTTCAGCTATGCTAAATTAGCTCAGGCCATGCACCAAGTGGGTGGAAAAATCCCACCACATGGACAGAAATAAGCAACCCAGGGAAATTAACTTGTCAAATGTGTGGTAAAAATATATCTAGTAATTTTCCCTGTACCGCCATGCTTAGACACTGTCCCATTGATAGTATGACAAAGATGTTTAAAAAAATGTCAGCAGGGAAGGAAACTGGCTTGCTCAATCCCCTTATTTTCAGAAGTTTTAAATCCTATTCAAACTTGAAAGAAAAAAAGGGTTGGAGTAAAGAGTAATAATAAGCATGGTCCTTAAAATCTATGCTCAAGGGATTTCTTGCACAGGCCTTTTTGTATTTTTCTATTCTTTGTGCAGGCACTTTTTTCCAAACACAGACAAATCGTAGAACTTCTTTAAGCATCACCTGCCATTCATGATAGGCACAACATCTTCAGCTGCTCATTCAGCCTCATGATTATTTTCTAATTGGTTTCCCCCTTAGTGCTCCACTGTCAAAATATTCTAACAGCTCTTTAACTGCTGTTTAATAACTAACAGCAGCTTCACATATTTTGAAGAAGAGAGAGAGATTATCTATTGTTTTGCTTCCTTAAAGGTTTAGCACAGTGAATAATCATTACTACAGGTGATAAATACCATCAGAAGTAGTTGGCTGCATTTCTCCAATCCCTACCAACTCCTGAGATTCTCATAAAATAATCTGTAATTGTACTGCAAAAATAAGTGCAGTGATCTGTTGTATCTTTCAAAAGACAAATGCATACTCTTGCTATGAAAAGTCACACCATAACAGCAAGTCTATCAACATAACCTCAAAACTATTTCAAAGAAAATAATAAATCATCACAAGAGTCCTGGCAATTTCACATTCATTTTAATAGCGCCTGATGCCTTTTTAATTTGGATTCTCTCAAAATGCAATTATAGAATGTCATAACTGAGGTTTTCTTGCAGAACTAAAGTAACAACCCCATCGTTCTGTGGAAAAAAATGAAGCTATTTAAGAATGGGGGGAAGACGTCTTCGCCTAACACATCAAAAATAATGGCAGCATAGAGCATCCTTTATGTAGAATTGTCTCTAAGTAGATGCATTCCCTCAGCTGCAACTTTCCAGCTACAAGTCCTAGTCTTTATCCTTCCAGCAACAGGAATTACTTTACATTTCAATTAGAGGTCTGAAAAAAACTCTCAAGAATTGACTTTCCTTTCTCTTTAAGAAAGGTGACAAGAGTCACCTCACTAGCCTATGAGCTAGTGAGACATCATACAACTCTGAGAACCCTCCAATGTAAAATTATGTTACCAAAGTCAATTGGAGATGTTGACTAAGCAAAAACATGCTTACTTGTTTTGTCCTTACTGTTAATAACAGAACACATTAATTTATCCCAGTTCATTTTGAATCCACCAAAAAAGAGAAATCACATTACCGAATACCCAGAGAAACATCACATATGTTACATGCTGTAAGAAATATGTCACCCCATCTAATTGCTATGCAATTATAGATAACTATTTCTGATGTTCTCTCCACACTTCATTTGCAGTACCGCTGAAGAAATTAGGAAATGTTGAATTAAAGACACCTTTTGAGAATCAGAAAACAGTCACGGTAGGCATTTCAGGCATAGTTTTGGGATGGTCAAGCTGTGGTTTTATTTTATTTTTTCATAGGAGTGCCAACAGAAATTGAAAAAAAATTTATTAACCAGTTGAGTCATGAACTTTGCAGACATTGTTGCAACATCGGGACACTTCAGTCTGAATCTGGGTGATGCAACAGTGGTTCTTGAGCATTTCATTCCTGCATACTATTCATTCACAAGATAGTACTCATGCTGTACACGCACGTAATTAATTTTTTAAAAAACTATCTCAAGAATTATGTTTTCTTTAGGAGTAGGAGCCATTAGGAGATTTCTGGCTGATGAACCACATCCCAAATTTTCAATTAAATTGTTGAGATAAGCAATCTCTATTTTCTTTCTCCTTGGAACATCCTTGATTCGTAACTTCTTTGCTTGTTCCTCCTAAGCAATTTAAAATAAAAGTCATAAGCAGAGCTCTCCCAAGCTTTGCAGAAGCATTTTAAAATCTGGAAAGAAAAATTAGAAACATTTCCCTTTAGATGTGATTGTGCTTTTCCAAAGCACAAATATAATTAGTAGAGTATATACATTTTCAAGTAATCACAGGTTGTAGATTAAATAGTATCATGGAATCATAGAATGGTTTGGGTTGGAAGGGACCTTTAAAGGTCATCTAGTCCAACCCCCCTGCAATGAGCGGGGACATCTTCAACTTGAACACCTTCCCTGTCCAACCTGACCTTGAGTGTTTCCAGGGATGGGGCCTCTACCACCTCTCTGGGCAACTGGTTCCAGTGTCTCACTGCCTTCATTGTAAAAGATTTCTCCCTTATATCTAGTCTGAATCTACCCTCTTTTAGTTTAAAGCCATTACCCCTTGTCCGATTGCTACAGCCCTAAGTCTGTCCTCATCTTTCTTATAAGCCCTCTTTAAGTATATAAGATCTCCCTGAACCTTTCCCTTCTCCAGGCTAAACAACCTCAAAAAAGGTCATTATATGCAGTTGTGGAACATGTAGTCATTTAATTATTAATCCGCACCATAAGACTTAATCTTTGTACAATATATTGATACTTTGGTGAATGCTCTTTAGGACAATGTGTTCTATACCCCAAAGATCCATTGGTACCAGATGACACACAGAAAGAGCAGGAAAGAAGACATCATCCAAACATGTTTCTTACTATACCTAACTTGTATGTATATAATTACTATATTTTAAATTACTGCTGTAAGATAAATGATAGGGTATTTGAACACGTGATATTCATATAAAAGCAGAAGACTGGGCTTTCTGTAGTTGTCTTATACGTCAAACACTTAAAGAGACTGTATTTAAAACATAATATAATACCTGAAAATGAGTACATTTGTAGAATTTGAAGGGCTTTGAGAGCAGGGGAAGGTAGGAAACTTTTCACACCTCTAATATTGCTTACTCCGGTAGAGACTACAGGTGCATTTCTCTTCACTTTGAAATGTCTGTTTGTAGTCAGGAAACTCAAGTTGTTATTTAGCATGGAAAGTTCAGAGTGAAACCCTCAATATGATCTAAATCATCACCACCAGCTTTATGGGGTGGTATATAGTCTTCAAATGGCAGGACACACTTACACTGTCAGGATATTCAGGCTGGATGCCCAACACCATCCATCCATCATTTCCAATCTCACTGTACCACAGAAGATTTTTGTGACTGTAGGATTGTTGACATGAAGCAATATTCCTCAGAAAACTCAAGTTAATAAATCACTGATTTCTTTCCCTCCTTGCTCCTTTATAAAATAACTGACTTAGCAAAGCTTCTTCATCCCAGGGGGTATTTTGGAATCTGCTGGTAAATTTGATTATAATGTCTTTACTGAGCTAGTAAAGGTGATCTTTACTTAGCTAGTCCTGATATTTAGTATAGAGCACCTAATGAGATGGACAGAATTTAAAATATAGTCTACTTCACAATTAATCATCATGAAGAATGATGACAGCTAGTCTTCCCATCCACAACTGCACAGAAAACATATTCATATTTCCATAGAGATTACTGTAGGACACATCTGAAGCAATATAAGATGCCTGTGCTTTCAGAACTTACTGTACCATGCTGGAGACACCATTTTAATAATCAATAGGAACACTCTCTGTTTGCAGATCAGTTGTACATGCATTAGAATTACAACATAACCATGAAATTAGCTAGGGAACTCTTAATATAAAATTGTTAGAGAATTTTAGAAATGTTGCGTATCTCCATTTGTGTAAAGGAAGGGCTTGCGTAGCCCCCATTTGCAACTGCTGGGTCAGAAAAAGGAATGTAGAAATATAAACCAATAAATATGATTTTTTAACATTCCTAATAAAAGGTCAAAGACTGCACTGACTTAAAAGTGCATGGTCTCAGGATTTTTCTGGGTTTGTTCTGGCCTAAGATGATTTTATGTTGCTTAGTTGAGATAGCAATTGCCAAGAAATCAGGTAAGTAATTGCCTAAAATTTGGTTTTTTCTTAGCTTCAGTTTATAGTGAGAACAAGTACTTATTCAATGTATTTTGAACTGTCTATGACTCTAAAATAAAATGATGTGGAAGAAAACATACATACAACAGCACCAGAGGCCCTAGACCGTGAACAAAAATCACAATGCTCAGTCACTATTGAAATGCAACCTCATACAGTTCAATTAAAACCAATTTTAGAGACAACAAAGAGAACAGAAACACTGAACAACTGGACTAGCAAAAGACTACTGACTGCATTGTAAGCAGTGTTCCTGTGTTCCTCTTTTTGCCCATAAGATTTTGAGTGTAATAGGGGTCCCTTCTAGCCAGCCATCTCATGACTAAGCCTTCTCCACACCAACACTTTTCACCTGTCTCGCTGAAAACACAGGCTTTCAGAAGGCATAAAGCATACTCATACCGGGGGGGACTGGACACTCACACACACATAGTTCTTAATAAATTCCACCATTTTCTTAAGTCTGTTCAGGTGGGGAATGAGGAATGCCTTTATCAACTTGAGTTTCTTCAAGCAGTCACCTCCTTTACAACACAAATACAAGACATACTACCTACACCCACTAAGACTATAAATCAGAGGACAACTGGAATTACTGCTTTCACACCCACGTAAACATATACATGTAGAAAAAAGGGGAAGGCATGTAAAAGTACACAACACTGAAAAGCAAGAAAATACTGCAGAGGTAGCATTATTTTTGAGAGAGATAAAAATCAGAATGTATACCACTAATTTCAGCATCATTAGAACAAAATAAATAATTTCTCCCTGCTTAGTATACAGAGACAGGGAGAACAGGCTTGCTATTTTCCTTTTGATTTAATTTCAGCTTATTTTTTCTTGATATATGCTCATCTATGTATAAAGATCCTTCACAAGTCACATTAGGTGGACGATATTTTGTTCTCAGAACCTCCTAAGTATACTTGCTTATCTGAAGGCTGTTTAATGGTTTTGTGATTCTTTTAAGTTTTACTTGCTTGCTTGAAATAACAGGATTTCCCCTACCATTCAATATATTGAACTAAAACAAGCTAAGGAACCTCTCAGGAATTGGTACGCAGTTTAATGCTTATTTTATTAGTGACATTTCACTTACAACTGTTCAGTTACTAACTGAGATGTCATAACAAGGGTGTGCTGGCAACTAATAATTGATTCAGTCATTATTCACCAAAATACAGAACTCAGACTATGGAATAACCAAAATAATCTTACTAACTCACTTGAGTTTTATGAGCTTCATCAGGGCTTAAAACATTCGTGCTACTGAAAACACTCTTGAACCATTATCTTGATAAAAATAATGTGTATGAAGCAATAAAAATTCAAATTGTTTGTAATTTAACAGTTTTCTTTTAAGTATATTCCTCCAAATACCACAGAAAATACACTGTTTAGCACCACTGAAAGTGTCAGTAGAGAAGAGATCGATATCCAGAAGTCACCCAAGACATAAAGAGACTAAATTCAAGAACAAAAGATAAACTGTAATGGTTTGACTGCAATACGGAGCATAGTGAAGTAGCTTTATCCTATAACAAATCCTTTAAACAGCTCTTTAACAAACTAAATTGGAGAACCACAGTATGCAGACAGTAAAAGTTAAGTTTGTATACTAAAATAATCACTATATATTGCTCCCACTGTGTCCTTGGATGTATTGACTGAATTTGTAATCTTTAATGTGATCTAAAATTTACCTAGACACTTCTTCCTCAAAACTAAAATTTAAAGGTGAACAACCCGTGAAAATAATAGATGCCATGCTACAGGTGACAGAACAAACCATAGCACGGAACCTTCTCGTAAGTACAAATAAATCCCTTGTGCAAGTTCACAGGCTGTTGCATTTGTAGGTAAGTATTGCCAGTTTGGTTTGTACCTCTATCTCTCATGTGAATAAGCAGTGAAAAAATAGCATCACTTCAGCTAATAAAAAATGTTCAAATCATTATGTTAAATTATATTGGCCTGCACTACAATAAAAATAAGAAAAAAATCCTCCACAATAATTTACCTATTGCTTTGAAAATTCATCAGTGTTCTTAGGATGAAGCTTACAGTGTATTTACAACAGTCTGAAAGACCATATTTTACACAATAAACGACAGACAACCTAGGAAAACGCAGCAACTCCTATAGAACTTACGGCTTCATTTTTTAAAAAAATATTAAATTTCATTATGAGGATCTCAGCTGAACAAGCCATAGACAAATCTACCACGTTAAACATAGACTAGTACAAACAGGTACACTGGTACATCCAAAGGGAAGGGGCACTATAAGTGAACAAATGTCACGCCTTGGAAACAGTATGACAGCCTTGCCAACCTGTGCCCAAAAGCACGACTTTCTGACCTGTAATGCCGCTGCCATCAAGGAATTCCCATGGTTTCAGCCAGTTTAGAAACATCTGAATTTCATTCAGTTGCCTGACACAGACATGGTCAGGAAGGTAGTGCTCAATGCTATGCCAAGAACTTAAGAAGTGCTCAAACTTTTGTGGAATCAAAAATTATTAACCAAAGCTGGTAACGCTTCAGATTTCATACAGAGAAATTTAATATTGACACTTTTCAAAACATTCTCAGCCTCTTCTAGAATTATTTTACCTGTGCTATGAATATAGTGTTCTGTTTCAAATTAGCAATCTGCCAGCCATACATAAGAAGGCATATTTTGTTTATAACAAACATTCTTGAGCAGGTCTCTTTCAATATCTTCAAGTAGAACTGTTTCACATTGCACACAGTTTTACTGGAACACAGTCTGAACCCTAATTCAGGCAGTCTAGGTAAATGACAAGAAGTCTAGTCCATCTCTCCTAATCACATCCACAGAACATCAGGCCCATCCAGTTTTATTGTCTCATTGAGAATAACTTCAGGGCCCAGAGGTGCACAGTTATTCAGAAACAAATTTCTTTACTTGTGATTTATTGTTTTATATGCCAGCATATGGATAATTCACTAATCATTGGTGACTTTTCACATGTACCATAAGCTATCCCAATGAAGTCAATTTCAGAATTGTATTTGGGGAGTTAGGCACTTGGGTTACAGCTGTTCCTTGTTTAATGTAGCACTATTTATGATGGAAGATCCATGTGCTTTGGTCCTTCAAACAAGAAAATAAATGTAGAAAGTCTGGGGTTTATTTTCAAATTCCTAAAAGAATAAATAATCTGGAAAAATGGAGCCCTTTGTAGATCTGAGGATATTTATGTCAAGGCATCTCTCCCCCAGAATTGCATAGCCATAGGAATTAACGGCCTAATACCACTATATTCAAAGAGAAAAATTCTATTACATTAAGTGAACAAGGAAATGAAGAAACGACAGTTGTTTCACTTGTTTAATCCTGCTGTAGAAAAGTCGTGGTTTAAGGATGTATTGAAAGACCAAAGCACATGTGTCTGAAGAGTAGTGCTGACATCTGATAACACATCTAAACACCTGAAAAATAAATACAGCTCTGTAAATGTTAAGATTCACCTGCGTTATGAACAATGTATTGCCTAAGACAGGGGCTAAAACACCTTTATTACGAAAGACATAAACAACAAGGGAAGGGAGTTACTCCGCATTCTCTAGGGTCTCAAAACTATGTTACATTCACTAACTAGCAGACGACACCACCAATAGTACCACTGTCTGCATAGGCAGTAATTCTATTTTTTCAAATGTATTTTCCAATAAATGAATGCAGTACTGGCTTGCTAATCCCAAAAAGACTGTTTGCTTCTTTGCTTCCTACACACCATCAAAGTAATGCAGAAATAGGCCAGTTACAGGAGTAAAGTCCCCAGTGCAAATGTCTACAGAGCCTCAAGTGAAGCCAAGAATTCCCCATGGTGGAAAGTTCAAACCACTCGTTGTCATTTGTTTCAGTCAAACTCAGTGCTGAATTAAGGGCTGCATGGGCAGGCAGAAGACAAAATTATGTCCGTGAGGTGGAAAGCAAGGTTTGTGTTGAAACATGCCATGGACCACACCACATAGCTCTTTTTATATGGAAGAAGTTGATCATCCTCACAGTTCTTAAATTCATTTTCTGATGAGAACTGAAGAAAAACACATAACTAATTATTTTTTTTTATCCATTTTTGGAAGAGCATAAAAAGGGGGAAAATTGTCTCCTTTGAATTTTTGTTTGTACTTTTCTCTTTCTTCCTCTTTTGCTTGCACCTAGAGCAGAAATTCTGGAAATAAACCATTTCAGTGTGATACTGTGAAAAGAATGAGGTGAGACAGTAAATAAACTGCCAGAAGAGGCTTTCTCCATGTGACAAATCTTTTATTTTAGTCAGACTTAGAGCACCTGGACAAGAATGACACATGCCTTTGAAAAATTGTGTGTAGTACGAGCATGCAAAGGAAGATAGGTACTGCAATTCATCATGCTGCTCTTCCATTTTATCTTCTTTTTAAAGCTAATGGGACTGCTCAGGAGAAGAGAGGTTCAGAAATGAAAAAGATGAGCTTTTTTAACAGGAGGATGGGGAAGGCAAGATTTCCACCAATACTTCTAATTGCACAAAGAATGGGGAAAAAACGAGTCAGAAGAAGAAATATATAATTTCTGAAGAAGAAAGCTGACATGAACTTAAGGAAGTGATTTACTCATTCATTCATTTACTCCATAAGTCATCTTATCCCAAAATGTAAGGCATTTGAATCAAAAGGCTTATTTTTAAAAAATCTTAAGCTTTTAAAGTTGTTAAAATGTGACTCAAAATGTGTACAGTTCCTATATAAGGACAAAACTCTATTGTTCTTAGACATTTTACTTTCTGGCTAGGTTTTCTGTATTTTTACATTTTGCAATGTATTCCAAATCTCTTCTTCCTGCTCTCTCTTCATCTCTTTTATTTTTTTCAGCAGCCCTCAATTCATCACATTTTCAATTCTAATCCTATCCTGTTGCGTTCCCTTTCTTTTTTCATTTCATCGTTCTGTCTACCACCTTGATTATCTCCTGACTAAATCTACATCCTTATTCCCACTTTGACCTTCATCAGAAGCATAGTTGCAAAACCTGCATAAAATTTGCTTTTATTACTATAGTGAAACTATTTTGCTCCTTGACAGCATGAAGCACTACAGTTTTGGACCCATCTATTCGGACCACTGTTATGAAAAGGGTCACAGGTCTATTGATTCACCTAATGCTAAAATAAGTTACCAGTCAGCAATGAACTGGGTTCAAAGTATCACTTCCAAGTGCGTGTCCTAAGTGGGTATTTAAGCTTTCGCAGTAAGGTAGCAATTGGTGTCTAAGTATCCTGTGAATTTAGCCATAAGGCTTCTTTGTAAGCATACAATTTAGCATAGTGAGACCAGTTGCTAAAACTGATAAAAGGAAAAATATGAACAAAATAGCATTGTCACTGAATGTTTAACAATTTATAAGGGGTAAATATATTGTTAAATTAGTTACTCATATAGTCGATCTCCGTTCAGGCCTCAGGATGAGACTACAACAGAAATAATAAAAAAACCATTCTTCACAAAGGGCATTTCTCTGTTCTCGTTCTTTTCCCAAAATATTTTTCTACAGTAGATGTACAAAATATTTTTTCTTAATGATTTATGACTTTAAAGAGGTTCTCTACTTTTGGAAAAAAAGAGCAATTCTATATTACACTCTACATCCCAATAATGAAATTATTATCCCAATAATGAAATCTATGTAATACTTCCAAATGAGAGATTCAACTGGAAACGAATAATCAGCTATTGACACATATAGCTGTATCTTCAGTTAATGCAGGTTTCCGTAACTGCTCTTTTCTTATATTTGGTATCAAACAGCCTTCTTTAAAAAGTCTTGAACCAGCAGTGGTATTCAAGGTTGTCTTTATCTGTCCACATGCCTGAAAGGATGCTAATGTGTTTGATTGAATTCAGTGTGTGATATGACTGACAAGGCCAATGTGCCAACGTATAGACCTTCAGTATCTTTCTTTCTCATATATCACTCAATATTCTTCTCCTATCATCCTCCCTTATCCAGCCTATATCCTGGGATAAGGTGGACTGGGTACAGAATACTCCTTATACAAGGCTCAGTTTGGATCTAACTTACTTCATACGCTTTGTATCAACAAAGGAAAAGAAGTATTCAGGTAGCTGAACTGAGCTAACCTTTGGATTTCTTCTTTATTTTTACAGCGCCAAATTGCTGTGAGCGACAACACTGAATTCACATGGGGTCTCTAACACAGGGGTGTAAGAGCCAGAGAGACAACAGCTGTGAACAGGGAATGGGGGACATGCAAGAAGGCTCCAGATCATTACATCTACAAATGAGCAAATTAATAACCAACGATGCAATAAAATAAGCACATCAGCTTTACACTGCTCTCTGGATTTGCCTGATGTCCTTGATTTCTTGCCTCAGTATCCTCATCTATACAACCTGCACATCTGCACAACTTCCACACCTTACTGGTAGTTTGTCTGGACAGATACATATGTTATACCTACTAAGGTAATAATCAGATTAGGTACATACAGATTAGATACAAAGATACACACTGGAGGCAAAAGATAGTCTTTTACGTTATGTTCTTAACCCAATAGATTAACAACTGCTATTTAATTCTTTTTTGATGGTCATATGGTACAGTACGCTTCTGGAATTATAGCTGTAAAGCAATGAGTTCTCCACACTTTTTAACTTTTAAGATCTATTAGGTAGACATTATGTCTCTAGCCACAGCTTCTAAAATCCTGTTTGGGAAATTATAACAATTAAATTTCAATAGAAATTTCAGTATAAATTTTCAGAAATGGAGTTACAGTTATGATTCCAGCTGCCAAGAGTGTATCAGCTGAGAAAATCTTGCTATAATTTTGCTCTAAAATATGCAGACAATTACTAGGAAGCATTAAACCAAATTATGCATAGAACTGAGCTTAATGTAATATTTTAATAATATATTAATGAAAATCGGGGAAAAAATGAAAAATATATGACCTAATATGAAGAAGTAAGAACCTGGATGGCAATAACCATGCAAGAGGTTAAGACTAAATATGTATATAGTATTTAAAATGTGAGAGGGCCAAAACGTCTCCAGGCATTTAGAAATAAGCTTAGGATTCAAACAGGGACAACTTGGTTCAAACTGCACTTTAAATGTTTATCAAATCACGGAATCACGGAATTTTTCAGAGTTGGAAGGGACCTCTAGAGATCATCTAGTCCAATTCCCCACACATGCACATGCACACACAGATACTTACATTTGTCATTTTTTTAATCTAAAGCTTCTGAAGCCAAGAAGCCTGCAAAATCACATACAAAAATAACTAACTATTGGGTAAGGGGCATCATTTAAATTTAATCTCCTGTCGAGTGCCTACCCATCTATCATGGATAGGTGGAATGCAAATTTAATTAAAAAGACTGCAGCTCTGGGAATTATTATCATTTCTTCTATCTCATAATTGTGCTTCAGATCAGAATAAAAACTCACAGTAGAGAGAATACGTATGTAAAAATTGATTGTTTTAAAAAATCACGTAAAAGACCTTTCCTGTATGGCATGTATTTGTATTTTTATTCTCAGATTTATTATCAAGTTATTTTTTCTTCAAACAAAGAGCTCTGTAAACACATAGCTTGAGTCGATAAATTTTGGGTCAAGCTAAATTTTAGCTTGACAAAGTAAGTTTTAAGCTCAGAGGCATATTTTGATATAATTTTATCTCCAGAAACTTTCACTATAATTATTATTTTAGTAACTAGGACAATGTTTTCAGTGAAGTGTTCCTAAGGGGGATTTTTTTTCATTTAGTCAGTGTGTCTAGGTTCCATGCATTAATCACTTTTAAAGACAGACAAATCAGTTTAAAGTAAATGGCTGAAAATGTAAATGGGATATTAAAATCTTCAAAATGTCTTTAAGACTTTACTAGTGCTTTGAATAATGCAATCATATCAAATACTTTTAATAAATAAAAACAATTTCCTTAATCCAGAGTTTCTTCATTTTATTTTAATTCTGACCTCCAAATTAAATTAGGCTGACAACACAGTACTCTCTTCAAATCTGGCTGTCATCTTCCCTTAAACTTGGGTACCATTAATTAATTTCAACACACTGAATTTTTGGCAAAGATCTAGAACTCTCAGAGGCACTACACGCTAAAATAATCTTGCGCAACCCATGGTTAAGGGTAGATTTCTGTTTGCCATTAATTAGTATAATACATGTTCTAATTTCTATTCTAAAAAGACACGAACATGGTTATTTACCACTATCCTTGCATTTGGAAAAATAAACCGTTTTTTACTGTTTTCTGGTTGCATAAATATGATATAGTATGAAGATTAAATTCATTTTATTTCTGCTAAAGTATTCTTGCTTTATTTTTATAGGAAATTTATCTAATCTTTATTTCAGCAGTTCCAGTCTTTAAAAAAATGGCAAAAACATTTCTTTGATCTTTCTTTAAAAAGCAGCTGATTTTTACAAATATAGTATTTTTCCGCAGTTTAACTAGCATAAATTTGAATTATTGACATAATAGAGAGAAATAATTTGATACAAACCGAAAACAAATCTATGCAACTTTGCTTGCTACAGTACAAGCTCTTATGGCTAGTGCAACCTTTATTTAGTTGTTGAATTGCCACTGAGCACTGAATACAGCAAGAACTTTTACAGTAATTTTAAAATGTATGACAGCAACCCTTTAACATCATTCCGCTATCTTCACTGGCATTTCCTTTTGGTTTATTCGCTTTCGATGTCTCTTTTCTATTTCTGTTGCAATTCTGATATGATAAGGAGAGCTGATACGATGATTCATCTCTCTTGTTTATACTGCTAAATATTTACAGTACCTAAACTAGAAAATAATATATAAACATATTTCTTGACTGGAAGGAGGACATATGCATACCTGTGTATTAATGATGGATATTACTCTATCCAGGGAGTATTACTCTAAGATTTATCTGAAGTTATGCATGGCAGGATATTAAAAACCTTAAGAGTAAAATTATCTTAATTTAAAACAAGCGTTTCTGGAAATGTCTTCTCTTTGTTTCATAATCAATTAGATGTTCTGAAGGTCATTTGCAGTCGCACAAGTGTAAGTAACATTGATGGATTTTTTTTAAAGTTAAATATACTAATCAATTAGCAGACTAAATCTTTTCATCTGTTCTTTTTTTTTTTAATCTTTTTCTAGGTTTGACTTCAGAGAGACACAAAATACTGCAGAGCAAATCTTCTGTCACTTTTGCTGTGACTTTGTTTTTTAAGTAGGTACATAAAGTGAAAGCCCGTGGTATGAGTAGGGCAGGCATTATGATCAGATGTGCTCAAATTTATTCCATCTGACAAGTATCTGGACTTGGGTATTAAGTTTCTTAAGAGAACGCATCTTCAGATGATTTTTTAGGTTAAAGTGTCATGGGGTTGGGTTTTTTTTGAGGGACAGAGGGAAAATAAAATGTATGGTTTTTAAGGAAATTTTTTGTTCTGCTATGAAAATAGTAAGAAGGGGCCCTTGATAGCACAAATCTAGACTATTTTTTGGAAGAGTTTGTACTAAATGTAAGAATAATATTTGAAAAGGAAAAACAGGAGGTTGTTTTAAAATCCTTGACAATGACTGGTACACACTACCTGAAAGACAGCACTTGAGGCTATACTGAAGTTAGTCAAAAAAAAAAGAATGCAAGTTCCCTAGGGAATAATGAGAAAGAATACCAAAGGTGGCAATTCAGAAAAGAAATAAAAATTAATTGAAGTAAAAGCAAGAATGACATTAAAGTTTAAAAAGTGATAGAAGTCTTTTTTAATTACCTGCTCTTATTCTTCTATTGACTTATTTTAGTTCAATATTTTCTCTGCTTGAGTAGCTGCTTCTTTAAAATAAGAGCAGCTATATAAAAAATAAGAATATAGAGACTTCATAGAAAGAGCAATGTCCTTCAGTATCAAATAATGGCATCTTTTTCTTCTGTTTTGCTGTTTTTAAGTCAGTGTTGTTTTAAAGTGTTTTTTACTATATCTGATTTACATTGGTGTGAGTTGGATGTAGCCATGCAGGATCAGTGCACTCAAAATAGCATAAGACAAGAGCAGCGTGAGGAAAATCAAGTCTGGCAATCCAAAGATGAAAGGCAATGGCACGTTCACATTACTACAATACTTAAAATTTTGCTTGACACAGCATGGACTTTCATTATTAAACTGAAATGCCAATTTTATTCTGCTGTTTAAGAAGTGGACATACTCTGCCCTGGATACATGATCTGAAAGGCCCCTGAGAATGTTCTCTCTGAAATTTCTGACAGTGACTGACGACCTTTCCAAACAACCTGGTGGTCCCAGTTCTTGTTGGATGGATTATTCATAGCATTGAAACCCAAAAAGAAAACCTCAAACAATTCCAAGTTGGATCTAATTGGAATGTGTTTTTTAGAAGGAACGTGCAGGCTCACACGATCTCTGCCTTCAAAGACCGTTTTTCTGGATGTCAAGAGTTAGTCAGTGGAGACACCACCTCTTTTACAGAAAGAATCTTAAGCTTTAGAGGTCAGGGCTCTTTACAAACTCAAAAAGCAGTGGATTTAAAGAAACATTTCTGCCATTCACAACTACAATTGTGATTTTTTTTCAGATGTTAGGATCCTGATTTTTAGCATGACCCTTACTGGTCAGAGGCTTCACTCAAGTGTGTCAAAGGGAAAGTGTGTCTGGGCTGCCTGGTTCAAAGAACACATTTACAAAGTTTTATCTTTCTGAACAAGTTTTTCAGGGAAAACGTGCAAGATCTATTACATATTTTTGTTCATCACACTTTCCTGAAGAAATAAAATTTAAAAAAATTAGAAATGTGGCCTCCAGCTAATCACATTTGGTAGGAATGATATCAAGTCTTAATATGCTCTTAATTTAAATTTAAAATTTTAAATTTTGCCCAAGTATTTGTAAAAATATTCAAACAAGTATCAATATGTAAACATCAAGCATGAAGTACTTTCATATCTATATAAGACATTAATTTAAATTAGCTCAAAAAGCACATGAAGTCACTGTCAATTGTAATAGGCCGCAGTTTGGCAAGATACTAAATTTAAGCACTATTAGACTACATTAAATGATCCGAGACAGACGAATTTCATGATTATTCAGCGGGAGCAATTCGGTGGTTGTTAATTGCTATCAGGGGACATAGAGACCATGCCTCTCAAATGGGCAAGCTCTCCTGGGGAGAAATACTGCTAGCATAAGGCCTTTTCTCCACACACACTGATTAAATGAACCAATTAATTAAGTGTTCACATGTGAATTACCATGTGCTCAGAGTTAGGGGGAGCATTCAGCTAGAGTAGCAAACTGAGGAGGCAATTGCAAGTCAGGAAAAGAGCCAAGGCAGGTGTCAGAGCCTTACACCACCGGGACAGCTAATTTCCTCTGTCATATCCTTTTGCTCTGCTGACCAAAGTCAAAGCTAATGAGCCTGCTACTCTCTGTATTACATACAAATAAGTAGCAAATAAGTACTCCTCTTTGAGTGGATTCATGGCCATAATCATCATGTCATTGACAATTACTCAGTTACCAAGTCAGAAATAAACTGCTGAAGCTGTCTTTGAACATCTATGCATTTCTGAAAAACTATTCTTCCACCCTAACTTACCTTGACCAATGTAATTAACTCCAAAACAGCTTTTTCCCATTTTGCTTTCACTTATAAGAGTTTCTGAAAAAATTAATCCTCAATCTGTCCAAAGTCTGTTCGCACGACAAAACCGTTCCCTGGATCATTCCTCTTTAAATCTATCTCCCAGATTCTCCTTCCTCCTGTAACGCATTTGCATCCATCACAGGCACATATTAATGGCTGTTTATGAATATCAAAAAATTGATTGTCCATATTCTTGGTCAGTGAAGATCATACAGAGTTTGGGGACAAACTCTCGGTTAATATAATTTTCCGCACATAAATTAGGAATTAAAAAAATGTCATAGACCTACCTAAAAAGGTTTTTTCCATTATAGCACTTGATATTACAGATAGCCAGATCCCAAAACATCTAAAATTGATAAAGCTTCACTTCAACTTGGTTGTTTGTAATTTTTTTTTTTTGCTTACTTTAGAAGGCTGAACTAGAATATCACAACTCTGATAGTTACTGGCCTTTATGTTGACACCCAATCTGATCCACATACAGCTAATACGCATTTATTCATATCCCAGCAAAATGCATGGACTTAATGTCTAGCACTGACTTTTACCTCCCTAAAGTGCTTACATGGAACAAATCATACCTTCTATCAGATTTTATTTTAAGGGTTAAAAGCCAAGATACTTTAGTAGTACATTTCTGCACCTATTAATGATTAAATGCATCTATTTTGAAAACAAGATGACCAAAAGAACGCTGAATATTACCAGTAAGGTCTCTATACCAGTTTATGGATTTTCTTTTCTCTTCTAGAAATATATTAGCTAACACACTCTTGGATTGTATCGTATCAGAAACTTATAGCCGTTCTGTGATTGACTACTGCACCTCAGCTGATCAGCTCCCAGTTTATTGCAGAAATGCTTGTTACTAGTCCCCCAGTGTATGACCTTCCATGCTGGGCTATTGAATTTCATCCCTTTTCAATTACTTCAGTCTTCAGGGTCATCCAATATACCCCTTGGCTATTTCATTCAACTAATGATCCCAGCCAAACACCTCCTTCATATTTTTCTCTTATTCCCATTTCTGTGACTTCTTCCTTCTTGCCCAGCAGTTCCTGACTCAAAGACTTACCTTTTCGTAAAGCCCAACACTTCTAATTCAGGTCAGTTTTTACACTAGAAAATTTCCAGAATATATACTGATACCTCACACACATTTCTGTCTCAATATTCTCACCTATTTTTACTGGGGGAAAAAAATAATGAAGGAGATATTGAGATGTTTCTAACAAGTTACATGGGAATGAGGTTTTTTTCCTCCTCTCAGAGAAAGAGAATTTGAGAAACGAAGACAAGCTATTAGAGAGAGGCAATCTATGCATCAGTATAAGTTTAAATATACTCACTGATTATAGCTAATATTAGCTTTGAATGCAACATTTCTAATTTAAGAGCAAAAACATTTTATAGAAGTTTTACACTGGGAAGTCAAGGTCATAAATATCAGACATCCACAGATTAACAGTCTTACTTAAACTTTATTTACCTGGCAGGAAATTGTGACATAAAAAGTTATGATTATTACATTCTTTGCCCAACTTGAACTCAGGTACATAAATATTTAAGTATAGAATATTCCTAATTACAAAACCAAAGTATTTTCTTAGTTTGATCTTGTTTAAATATTCCTGATTAGAGAATACCTATGCAATGAAACACTTCATCATAATCTATGTTATACTGCTCTAAAAAGATCCACAATCTGTGATAAGCAGCTATCTCCTCCTCCCAACTGAGGACACTTCCTTTTTTTTTTTTCCTCCTTCTGAAGGCACAGTCTTGTGAAATTTTAATAACACTACAAACCAGCCGATCTTCGCTACGAGACATAGTTAATGTTCAAAAAACTTTGACTAGCCCATGATAAAGCAGTGAATTTATATCAGCCTTCTACATTATTTAATTTCTTACCTATTAGCAATGATACTGCAGGTATCCAAAATATTCCAGCTAGTGTAAGACAATGAGAAATGTCTAGCACACAAATATTAATTTCCTGAAATGCGTAGCACAACATTACAATATTTAATGGGCAATCAGCTTACGTGAAGTTAATGATATAGATTGCAACAAAACTGTAATTATTAAAGCCCAGTTAAAGACAAATAAGACACAGAGGCATCAATTCAGCTCTGTGTCAAAGCACTCCCTATTTAACATGAATTCCTTCACTGCATTAAATAAATTAGAATAGCGATAGTGCCTAGAGGTCCTGATCTCATGTCAAAACTTATTGTTCTATGAATAAATATAACGAGAAAACAGTTGCTCTTCTACAAAACTCAAAGTTGCTACTGTTTTCTCTGCGGGGTAGAGATGGTTTCATGTTTTTGAAGCCATCTCCATTCATAATTCATCCTAAATTTAGTATTTTTCAAACAGAGGAAGAAGGAAATAGAAAGTCTCTCTTTACTAGCAGCATGTAAAGGCATAATAATCCCAGATCTACTTTAAGTTTTTTGTCTGTTTCAATTCAGATTAAGTTTCCTTCCCAAAGCCAACCAACTTTGCCTCACCTAGGCCTACCTTTATGCTGTATTTTGAAGTCATAACTATATTTTAACTGATTTTAACTCAAATTCCACAGATCCTTAAAATGCACCTTTCACCCAAACAGGCAAAAATACACTAAAGCACTTACTTCAGTCTAGAACTAGCAATTATGTTCAATTGTTATCTCAAATTCAACAAAAAACTTTCTTATTAAATACATCCTTTTTGACACAACAGGAACAGTGAAGAAGTATTTAATGAAGAAACCATCGCTGCCACTATTGCTACAGTAAAAGTTTTAAGAGACACAGTTGTCTATTACATATTCTGCATGATTCAGACTTTTGCTGTGATAAGATAGAAAGCTAATTTTTTTTTAAGATTAGTAACTAACAAGGTAGAGTTTGAGTATACTATAAGTCACAACTGCCAAAAAATGCATTATATTAGAATGTCCATTCTGTTTTTCATAAGATCTTCTCACAGTTCTCCTACATAAGTTGTATTTAAATAGAAGTGGTAACTCCTTATCTCCTGCATGCAGTTGCTTTTCATCCTAGCTAAGGTTTTGGATTTGTGTTTTTTTTTCTTATTTAAAGTAGTTAAAAACAATGTATTAGTGCAAAGTAATAAAGAAGACTATAACCTTAATTATAATTAGTAAAGCATAAAAAGACTAGACACAGCTGTGTGACACTGCTGTCCCAGAGAACAGTTTAGTCAATGAACTGAAAGCAAATGCTTCCCGCAGGTGCTCTGGAAGATGTCATGATCTCTTCAACATGATGAAGCTAACAGGCTTACGGAGATCAGGGCAAAAGCCAGTTATGGAGTTAAAAGGTACAGCCATCACAGTTTGAACTTTTCATCTTGAAGAAGGTAAAATTTTCTCTCCTCGTGGCTGCCATAGACACATTTGAATGCAGGCTTCTTATTATTCAAGTTAAACTAGTGAAGAAAACCTTAAGGTCACTTAATAACAAGTGGAACCATTTTTCAAGCTGAGCAATCCAGCATCTAGTACCCTCTGATGCTAGTCTCTGAAACCATAAGTTTTAGAGATCTAAGTATTCCAGGAGAAAGCTTTCCACCACAGAGGGAAGGGTGACTCGTGCTCATTCTTCTGGTTCACTACTGCGTGTCAAATATTACAATGTTATCACACCTAATCTCAGATACATACAAAGCATTTATCTAAGATGTCAGGGTAAAATTCCACCCGCTCATCATGGCATAGATGAAACGACAGATGAAATTCAGTCTCATTTAACAGATGCTTTCTGTCCCTTCTTGGTCAGTTTTTTCTCTAGGCAGGAAAAGTCTATGGTGAATGGATTGAACATCCAAACCCAGGGGCTGCTGATTCAGAGTCTGTAAAGAGCCCAATAACTGGTTTTAACTCTTGCCAGTTCCCTGTTAGAAGTCATTATTGGAACAGAGAGCATCTGCCCTATTTCAAAGCAATTTTAAAAAAACCTATGAAATCTGCAGAAATCTTGCATTACAAATAACTAGTAACACAATGGTAAGCTATGCTCTTGCAGCTAGCAGTTGCTACTGCTTCTTGGAAAACTCTTTAAAGAAACAGTTCTCGACACTATTTTTCCAATTAACATAACTGTAAATCATTTTCATAGTCAACTTTTTTAGACTGCTCAGTTCCTAATTCATTTTATGTTGTTACTGGGGCTTGCAATTATGCTCCAAGTCATAATTACCACAGCTGCCAAGTAGCAGTAGACCCTTGTTGTTTAACATGCTAGCGCTCAGCCCTCCAGTGGGCTGTGCCCACTGCCCAGCCAAGATATTCCCAGACAACGTAAGAAACTAATGTCTCCTTTCTTCCTCCTCCCATCTGAATTTTAAGAAAAAGACACCGGTATCAGTTTACTTCCATGTTCATATGGATGGAGTTGATGAACTACGTCTTGCAGAAACAATGGCGTATAAGGTCAGGCTTTCTCTGCAAAAAAACCTCCTGTCAAAGTGACAACAGCTCTGGGAAGCCATGTCTTACTGAACCTTTTCTTTTTGTTTTAAATGTTACTTCAAATATCAGAAAGCTATCAGGCACCACCAGCATCGTTCTGTAATAGAATGATATTAATCATGATAACGTTCTGATGAAGCAGCATATTTTCCACATCAACTAGTTTGGCAGCTTCTTACAGTATTACATGGAGCAAGCTGGTACTGAAAATGAACAGAATATAAAATCATACTTGATACATACGTGTTCTTTGCCATACTATTAACTTACAATATGAAGTTAAAGGGCAGTTCATAATTACCTTTAGACAAGGTCTTCATAATGGTTTGCAATGTGAAAGTTTCACTAAAGGGTTTTTATTTATGCAATATATAGCGACGTAAAGAAGTTTTGTAAAACACAGCAGAAGCCTGGCTTTGTCATGTCTTGGAAAAAGATTAATATATCTGGTATAAATCAAGAGTCTCACACTGATGATAAATCAAGTGTTAGAAAGATAAAGTTAGTTACAGGGCGAGGGAAGATTAGCAGTGAGTGAATTTAGCTGCTGTTAAACTAGAAAAGAGCTGAAGAGAAAACACACACATGAAGTCAGACAACTGTGTGGTCATTCATCTTCATACCTGCAAGCTAAGATAGGCATAAAAGTTGATATCCTGAAGTTGACACTAGTTTCCCAGAGTATACAGCCTTGTGCACATCAGTTAAGCACTGTTATTTCCCCAAACGATAGGAGACCACGTCAGGCAACTACCCAGAACAGCACATCCCCTTGACCATGACTCAAGTCAAGCTGAGTACGCAAAAGGCCCACCATCACCGGTCAGAGTCAGCTTTTCATTCTTCAGATGTGTTACACCCATTCTGCATAACGATCTGCCCACAGACATCTGTATGCTGATCATTTCCAGACTGAGTTACTGCAACACACGATTCTTGGAGCTGAAACAGAAGTATCCCAGTTCTTTCATGGATCGGTGGTGTACTCCTCTGTCACCATGCAGCAAGCTTGCTAGCTGCAGGATCCAGGGTAATTATCATTCTTCCTTCCCAAATCTTCAGGGTAGATGTGACTTCCTCAGAAATTTAATGATAAAGAAACCCAGAAAGAAGTTTCCAAGACCAAGAAATAAACTTGTTTACTAAAAGAAAGAATGCAAGGCTTGATATACACAGAGATATGTATCAGCTTACTCCTCTAAATAATGGGATCAACAATGTTTCCACGAAGTACCTAGAAAACTTCACTCTTCCGGGGATGAGGCACAAGAGGCACTGGATTTTTTTGTTTCCTTTAAAACACCAAAATCCACCACAAAGACTTACACAGCTTTTCATTAAATGTATTCTTACCGACCTCAAAGGAGAGTCTTCATCTTTTATCTATGCTCTCTCTTCCAGCATGTTTTTTTTAAAAAACAAATCAGTGGCGCACACATAAACATTTCCATTATTTGAAAAGAATGTTACAGATGCTCCTCTAAAACATATGATTTATATGACTGGTCTAATTTAAAGCCCGCACAGAAGAGTGAAAAATCAGTGAAAAATCAAATTTAGATTCCATAAAAGAAAAGGAAGCTCTACAACAATTATATGAAAATTGCAGACATGCAAGTAATCGGTTCTCATGCCAACCTGACCAACCTCCTTCTCAGCCTTTCCTATACTCTGCTTTTGAATTCTCCACCTTATCAAATTTCCTACCTTTTGCTCTTGGTCCCTCCTTCTATTTGTATCAGACCTCTTTTACCTTCTGCTGAAATGATATTCCAGGACTACATGCACCCAAACAAATTATTTCCTTCTAAGACCCTTCCTCTACTTCTTTTTTGTGATTCTTCCTCTAGGAGTTATATTTTGGGCTTTCCTTCGATTTTTGGATATCTACGAAAAAATTCAATCAAATGAAGACATCTTAAGCCACATATTTTCCACTTCCCTTGGATTTTTCAAGGCATGCTTGTCTTCCCTTGCTGGATGACCATTAAGAACCATATTTGCAGTACCTGCAGTATGCTTCCGGCATTTTTAGTAGTCATTGACACACTAGAGATAGATAACTGTAACTATAGATATTATCTGCATATATATAACATATATATACACAAGACGATATTATATGTATTATAATACAAGGTTATTTGTTAAAATGACAACACGATTTCCCTACTTGATACAATGGCTATTTCTTCCAGGCCTAAATTGATGTACGCGAAAAAATTACAACACAGTCATGATACCCTGGAAAGAAGGAGCAAATGTTGCACTAACTGCACAACCTTGCTGAATTTTAATAAGCAATAATGGTATAATATTGTAGAAATGGATTTACTAAATAAATTTTCTAAACTTAGTACAATCCCTCCATATCATGGAGAACATATCAATGTTGAAGACTCTGTTATATAAACCCAGATACTTGCTTTCAACCTGCTTTTTTTTTCAATTTTGACTTTTTTTAAAGTTACATATATATATTTTTGCAGTCAAGTCGCTGCTGATCCAAACATTACCAAGGGAAATACAACTAAAACATATCCTTTGTGAGCTTTCTTATATTGGTTGCTAAAACCAGCATAATTTACAGAAGTGACCTTCCAAGTGATATCAACAAACCTCATGGGGCTGCCAATAGGTGTATGTTTGCTTTGATGTAAGCTTAATATGCCATGAATTCTAGTACTCCTCATGAAACACAACTGACTTATTTTATGTAGTGTTTGAATAATTTTATGCATAGGGATTTACTCACAAAAATCTGAAGTCTATATAACCCTCTAAAATGCTCAGCTTTCAAGCTGGTTTGTTTAAAAAAATTTGAAAATAAACAAGAACACTTTAAAAAAAGCAGGTTACTTGTCTCAGAAGGGATATTATTTTTTTTTTTTCAAACTATGTGAGATGATCGTTCCAGATCACTTCTGAAGCCTGCGTTAAATACAGGGTACTGTTATGGAATACATAACACAAAAAAACCAAAGTACTTTTAAAGTAAAAGCACATCTATTTATGAAACGTCAATATAAGTGTATGATTATAATTTCATAGAATCATAGAATGGCTACAGTTGGAAGGGACCTTAAAGATCATCTAGTTCCAACCCCCCTGCCACGGGCAGGGACACCTCCCACTAGACCAGGTTGCTCAAAGCCCCATTCAACCTGGTCTTCAATGTTCTCTGGGCAACCCGTTCCAGTGCCTCACCACTCTCACAGTAAAGAATTTCTTCCTAATATCTAATCTAAATCTACCCTCTTTCCGTTTAAAACTGTTACCCCTTGTCCTATCACTACACATCCCTGTAAAAAGTCCCTCTCCAGATTTCTTGCAGGCCCCCTTCAGATACTGGAAGGCCGCTACAAGGTCTCCCTGGAGGCTTCTCTCCTCCAGGCTGAACAACCCCAACTCTCTCAGCCTGTCTTCATAGGAGAGGTGCTCCAGCCCTCTGATCATCTTTGTGGTCCTTCTCTGGACTCACTCCCACAGGTCCAGGTCTTCCGTATGTTGGGGGCCCCAGAGCTGGACGCAGTAGTCTAGGTGGGGTCTCACCTGAGCAGAGTAAAGGGGCAGAATTCCCTCCTTCGACCTGCTGGCCACCTCCTTTTGATGCAGCCCAGGATGTGTTTGGCTTTCTGGGCTGCAAGCGCACATTGCCAGCTCATGTTGAGCTTCTCATAAGCCAACACTCCCAAGTCCTTCTCAGGGCTACTCTCAATCCATTCTCTGTCCAGCCTGTACAAAATGGCCTTTTAAAAATGAAATCTATTTTTTCTTCTTCTCAGCACAAGTTTGCTACCATGCATAGGTGTTCCTGATGCCTGTTTTCTCTTACTTTTTGGCAATTTCTGTCTCAGAGCTCTTTCTGGTGCCCAAATCTATGCACACACATCTCAAATACCCGGCTGAAACACGGTGCTCAGAATTACTCTTGCTTTCAAAATCTACTGATTTCATGAAAAAATGCATTTGAAATATCAATTGCAACTCCTGAATGACAAATCACACACTATAGGAAAGTAAATCAACTAGTAGACAGCAGTCCTACGTGATAAACATAATTTAAACTAAAATTAAAAATGTGTTTAAGTGGTTTGCTGGGTTGAGTCTTAAATACATCCCCACTGAATTCAATATCCATGAGCACTTAGATTAGGACTAGAGGAGGGGAAAGAAAAACATTAAATTTGATTTATTTGACTTTTATGTTTTCCCAATACCATTTTTATATTACTTCCTGGGTAGCTCAATTTATGTGAAAGAAGTTTTGTGCCATTTCAAAAGAAGGGGCACAGAAACATTAGACTAGTCAATTCATTTGAGGGTTATTTTTAATGATGTGAGCTGAAACAGAGTTTGCCAAGTTTTCCTGAAACATTGAAGAACCATTTTTTCTGTAGTTTCATGGAATATCTGTCAATTTGGAAGTGAACATAAACTAATTTTCCCACTCAAATGCTAGAAATAAACTAAAAATATAGTTTAGAATGGAATTTAATTTCCTCTACCTAACTTAATGATTACACATATCCCAAATAAAATAGGCATATAAAGTCATAGATCTAGTGTTTTATTATTACTTATTTTTTTGTGTGCATATATACACACACACACATAAAAAAGTAGTTGGAAAGTATTTTCATTAAAAAAAAATATTTAAAATTATGTGGTTTCTTTATATAACCCAAACCTTACAAGAAAAAAATGTTAACAATAAAGCCTATATAAAGAGTTATATAAGACACATTATAGTATATACTTTTAATTAATAAAAGAGCATACAGGCAGTATTGTGACAGTGCCTAGCCAGAAAACTTGGTATTTATGTGCTACGCTTTACTACACGTCCTCAGAGGCACTGTGTGTGAAGTGGGGAAATTGCTTCTCTGCCAGGGAATAAAGTCTACTGATGCCTCTGTTGGAAATGGTGTTACACAAATTAACAGGTTCTTGGAGTAAGAGAGAATATAAAATTGTCCATGAGAATAACTGCCTCTCTAAGACACCTCCAGGATGCTGAGGCAATTTTTTGTGAAAGCAAAGACAATGAAAGTATGTTCTTTCTTGGTAAGAACATCAGCGCCTCCCACTGAGAAGTACTGGATACACTTCAGCTCCTTTCCACTTATTATTCTTTAATTCAAAATAGAGTTTGTTCAAATACAGCTTCTTAAGACATTACTTTATGTTCTGTTGAGTATGGTCCAGGTACTTCTAAGTATTGTCTAAGTCCAGACTGAAGTTTAGTTAGCCAAACCAAAACTGCAGTTATCTTGCTGATTTTTAAGAGTATGTACACAAACAGACAGAAACTCCAACTGAGTAACAAGCCTGGGTATATAAGAAGTGATTAAAATTAAATCCTTTATGCAGAAAAATGCAAGTCACTGTAAATAGTTCAGAGAAATGGAAATATCATTCTACTGACCTCAGGTTTTGTTAATTTTATTTCATTTTAGTTGCTATTGTCCTTAAGTACTTTAAGTAAGTATGTCTTCAGGCCCTTTGTAGAGCTATCATGATGATTTAGTGTGTCAAATTATGCCAGGACCGTTCCTGAAATAATCTCTTAGTTTTATAATTGGCTGTAAAAGATTGCAATGATTTCTCTTTTCCTATACCCACTTTTCTCTATATCAAATGTTTCTTTTTTATTCCATTTGACAGACTATCAGAACAACAAAGTATTTTTAGGAAAGGCTATTCTTTATGGTTTGTGTGTGGGGAAAAAAGTGAAAATGAAACAAATTTCCCATAAAGAAAACATTTTTGATGCATTTCTATAAATTCAGGAGCTGAGACAAGGTAGTTGGGCTTAAAGTAAGCCTTAATGCTTTAATAGCTATGGAACCTAGGCTTATGTGTGGTTAATTACTAATGAAATTTTGCACAACCGGTTCGTTCTTTTTTTGGTTTTGTTTTTAGTTTACCCCAAACAATTTCATTCCCATTTCATTCTGTTAATAAAATGGGTTGATTTTGAGTAGAAAATTGGGTTGGTTTCTCCCAAGAAAATTTTTTAAATGTCTAAAAAGTTTAAAAAGCTAAGAATAAAGAGGTAGAAAGTTTCTCCTCCTCCACGGATGCTGAAACACATCCCATAGAAGCAAGTACATCTTCTGAAACCAGCAGATTGCTGCCATTAGCTTTTCCTGACAACATTTTTGTGATTTTTAACTCCCTCCCTCACTTTGTCATTAGCACAAAGCAACAGAAGATGGGCAAAAATGAATCTGCTAGAGTGAAGGAGGGTAGGTGGAATTTCTCTGCTTCAGAAAGAATTCATTAAATAACTGCTTAATAGAAGAAGGATAAATAAGTAATGTTTGGGGTTTTTTTTAAAATCATCTCACTTCTTTATCTCATGATTCTAAGCTATGCAACAGCATAACTTCAGCAAAAGAGTGTGTTGGGGCTTCCAACCCTGTGACACTATCCTAGAAGGCATTAAAAAACACAGCCTAATTCTTCTACTTTCTGTGCAATTCTCTAGCCAGTGGAACATTTTATATAAAAAGTGCATTTAAGAAAACGGAGTGTTGTTCACAGTTATCTGCAGAAATGGATTCTTTAAATCAAATGAAATGTCTGCCTGAAGTCCTAAGTCAGATGAAAGACTTCAGAGAGCAGTTCAGAACTAACCGAGTATTGACTAGATGTATGTGGCTCACTCTTACAGTGAAGAGTTTTTCTCATCTTATTTGAAGGTACCTAACTTTCCCGATTTCACCATATGGGGGATCTTTAGTACCTGTGTCAGGGCCCTATTTAGAAAACTAGACAGAGAAAGCTAAGTCCAGCAGCACTTCTTTTTTTATTCAGCTACAATCTCTAATCTCAGTAACACGGACATGTCCATTAAATGCACTGTCCTTCCATTTCCACTCCAGCTTCTGGGAGTCTGGATTATTTATTTGCTCTTTGAACAAAGGTCTGTGTTGTATGAAATGCTTGCATAGTATCAACTATGCAGAACAAGAAAAAAAGCCGTCATAAATAAACAGGGAAGAACACTTTCAACAATTTGACAAGGAAAAATCAGCAAGCGTTATCCAAGGCAACAGAGTATGGTTTTTCAGAGACTTTTGTTTTTCCCTCTGAGTGAAAGAAAAATACATGTCCACCTTTTCATTCTGTCAAAGTGAATAATTTTTTCTTCCTGGACAAAGACAGCAAAGACTAACTAGAGTCTGTTCCACCACTCTTTAATGTTCAAGCTCAGAGTTTGTTTGAAGTGCTGCACAAATGAATTCCTAAGAGCAATTGAACCACTAACACTGAGGTGTGGCTTAGATCATCCAGTTAATTAAACAAAAAAAGCTAGTTATTCAGCCTTTCTTTCTGTGTGTATCACACTGTACCTGAGAATACAGATGATAATGAGAGTAAAGTTTAACTGTTAACGCATACTGACAAATATTTTGGCAGGCTGTTGTTGAAGTACACAAAGCTGTGATTCCTGCTGCTGCAAGAACAGAAATGTCCTGAATATTTGCAGTGATAATGTTTCTCTCCATCTTTTGCAACATTCATTGTCATACATGAAGAAGAGAGGTTACCAGTTTTTCACTTCCATGACTGAGCACTGCATTTCAATAAACCATTATATACTTCGCTTAATCACGATTTTAACGAATAGCTAAATTTTGCCTCTTTCTGTTCTGGGAAACTTCTTTAATAGCTCAGTTCTGAAGATCTTAAGTCTGTGAAGGATTGATTTTTATATCCAGTAAATGTCTTAAAGATTATGCTTACAACTCAACCTAAATTCCTTCTCTAATTAATACATTCCATCTGCAAATTATTCTTCCAATTTGTGATTACATTGCTTTCCTCTGATCTTGAACACATGGGGTTTACATTTGCCTTGAGGAAAAGATCTATCAGACAAATGCTCTACGAAGAAAAGTTGACAAATACTACATGAATGAGTCACATATGATTCCTTGCATTTTGCAAGCAGTGAGACTTACTGTTGCAAACAAAGGATGGCAGTGAACTGGAAATGTACTGATCTATTGCAAACTTGATGCATTTTCCCAAATGGAGACGAATTTAAGAGCAGATAATGAGAACAGCTGCCTGGAAAGTACTCAAAAGGCGAAGAGAAAGACTAGAAGGATGGAAAAGAATGATAGACACTAAGTGATTGCCAAAATCTGGAGAATGATGTTTTCAGGAGAAGCCTGAGGCAGCATGTGTCAGGAAAAACATGTCTCCAAAATAACTCACCGAAGTTATTAGGATGTTACATAGCAGTGGCTGCACAGATGGAAGACAAAAAATGGTGACAAAAGACCTACAAGAGGGTCAACCTTAATTCATTAACTTCTAGAGAACAAACTGACTTTCAGGTTTTTTTTCACTTACTCTCTTGCATTTTAATCTTGACCCATATAATGTGGGAATATCAACAATAAGGTATTCAGTTATGTATTTTTATCTCTTTCTTATCTGTGGCAAAAAAAGAAAAATAATCTGAAAAGAAAAAAAAAAGCAGATCAGTAGTCATGAAGTAATTCATACCATGTTGTTCTTTTTGTTCTTGTAAATGAATCAATAGAAACCTCTTGTCAATTAACTGCTTCCCTACAGAACTCAACAAGACTGATTACATATCGAGCACTTTTTTTGCATAGGTTTATTCTAACAGTGCACTTCTGGAAGAGTTGATCATTTAATAGACTTACATGAATGAACTTTATAAAATGAGAAAGGTTAAGAAAATTCAAAGTCTTTACTGAGGAAGAGTTGTCTGTATAGAAGAATTTTTACTTAACAAGTAGCTTCTAGCAAAATGAATTTCAATTGATTTCTTCCCTATTCCCCTCCCCTACTTTTTCCTTCTCTTTTTGGTTGGCCATGTTTTTAGGCACCACATTCTACAAACGGACTGTGAAAAACTTCCTCTCTTCCACCCTACAAATACCTAATCATGTCATTCATCCTTTTTACATATTCTGCATTGCTTTCTCTATTGTAATTCTAACACTAGTGTATATATATACAGCCCAGTTCTCAGTCACAAGTCCTGCACACTCTGTTAAATCTGTACATCCACTAAATGGTATGTGCTGCAGAGAACAAACAGATCTTTGCCTAGAATAGAGGCCTGTTCAGTCATCTCCTGTCCATACCACTTCTCCATGGATTTTTAAGCTGTTCAGTGTTCCCTTATTGAACATCATTGCATATAGACTGTGTTACAGGAAATCCGCAGAAGTCCCTTGATGACATATTTGTGTGGCCTTGTGCTTCTGATTTCTCTGGTTTTCTGGGCAGGAGTTTAAAAAGATTTGAAAAGGGCAGAGTTGTGTTTGGCATGAGCTTTTATAGGTACAGCACAGCTACCACAGCCTTGGGAAAAATGGCATGAAACAGAAAGTGATAATCCAGGACAAGCCCTTGAAAATAAACTTGTTCCTCACCATAACTCTGTATCTTTTTTAGTTCTTTATTAGCAGTAGTAGTAAGTCATAATGAAAGGTAAGTACCCATCTAGTGCTTTAATAATAAATCCACCTTACTTCTTTTTTTGGACAGATGTTAGTATCTGGAATTTGCTGCAGAATGCTTCAGGCGGATGCTCAGTCAGATTGCATGCTGCCATCCCAGAACTTCTTTTTCTGTGATATGTCTGGCTAATACTCAGCATATGTCAAAATAAAGTTATAATCTCCACTTCAAATTAATACCCTTATACCATATCAGTCTTCATGAGTGTTCTTTTTATTATCTAAAGTAATCCTAATTGCTTCAGACTATGACCAAACTCAATTTGACATATGATATGTTGCTCTATTTTTTTTAGTTCCACACAGCTCTTTAAATGTAAATCATGAGTAGCCTCTGGATATCAGGAACAGTTTGGAAAGCTGACTGTCTTGTTATATAGTGTATGTTTTTTCAGTAATGGCAACACTACCTGGCAATTCAAAATATAGTGTGATAAAAGTCGTATCTCCACTAAAAATAGTCCAATAGTCAAGGCATTTTAGGAGATAGCTATGGTTACAGTACTAACAATTCCTAACAGCGGGAGATATGAAAAATAAATCTAACTTATTTCCTAATTTGAAATTGCTTATTTAGGATCAAATTTTTAAGTAAATACCCATAAACAAATCTACAGTGTTTACCAAGTTTTCCTCCGTGTAGACAAATACACAGTTTTGGATGTCAGTCACTTAATCAGGAACCTCCAAATATCATACGAGCCTCACGCAAGAGACTGGCATTAACTTTATCCCACTGTAGTAAGTTTTCTTATTAATGTATAATGGAGTCAGAACTTCCCATTTCCTAAATGCTTCAGCTGTTGCAAACATACATTCTGAGATATCACACAAATATCATGAACACAAAATCATCAGACATTAAAATTAAGACTGAAATGCATTATAACAGACACAAATTTTGTATGCATATTTGTGAAGTAACAGTAAAATGCAGCCCTTGGTAAGAAATCTAGGTGGCTGTTTACTTGATACCTCTCCTAGTAGTTGTGAACACTGTGTTGGCTCAGCAGGGAAAATTTAGGAAGAGCTGTTGAGATCTGAATGACTCATTTTTCCATTTTGTTTGCCCTTCTCTATGAAAAGAAACTGGAATAATGGAAAGAAAACAGAAGAAGTACCTGACTTTCATGGGATACAGCCTACTTCATTTAAGAAGCCAAGAGCACTTCATCCCATATAAACATCGAGATGCAACAGGATTCAGTAATATGGACATTAGATGGAGGTTAAAATAAGTCAATGGGGTTGGTATAAACTGAAGAAAATAAACTCTGATTAACTAAGGCAGGAGAGTTAACTAACTCTCATTGCAGAAGGCAAAGTGGATTTGCCATCTGAATTACGATCCTGTTATCATTAAGATGCAGCCACATGAAGCCTTTATAACTGCTTGCAGCTAAATGGAAGTATATAAAACATACAATAAGTTGTTGTAAGAACTCAGCAATATCTGATTAAGACCCTTTTATCTCTTTTCTTTTTTTCTTTTCTTTTTTTTCTTTTTATTTGAGAGAGGTAAAGGAGCAAATTAAAGAGAAAAAAAAGTATTTCCTGAGTTTATAGGCAAGGAAATGAATAACATTTTTGCACAATATAAAAAACCAACCAGGATAACAGTTCATCGAACACATCTGAAAGGAACAGCTCCTGCCAAAAGGAACTGTATAATTAAATTCCAAAAGGAATTGTACAACTAAATTCATGTAAGAATTTCAAGGAAAATCCAGTGCTTGCATACAGAGTTCAACTTTGCCAATTCTCAGTAAGGAAATAAAAATAAAATCTGACTAGACACCTATGCAGCAATGTTGTTAAGAGGAATTATTGCAGTATTTTAGCTCAAGAAGATAAAGACACAGTAGAGGAAATTTAATGAAAAAAGTCTTCCCTATCATAAAGTATAGGGCTTGTGTAACTCTAACCTGTATTTGAACACCTGTCTAAAACTATAATGTGAAATTTTCAGTCCCTTTTACATTTGCTTATCATTAACACAAACCTCATTTACTATGTGCACTATTGCTTAGAGATCATTAGTTGCAAATGCTGTCACAAAACTGACAGTGGCTATGAAAGATATTCTTTGTATTTAAAGCAGGAGCTTAGAGCAGATCACTATGTAAAAGAAATACCATCTTCCCAGGATCCGTTTCCCAGATCTCCAGGGTGTTATCACAACTTACTTACTTCCCTCATTAAATACCAGACTAACCTGTGAAGCAAGTAGCATCAAACAGTTCTGACTCCGTTAGAGTCAGAGACTCTTATTCAAATGTATTTCTCTTTGCAAGGAGAAATCTACATTTACATTCTAGCTCTGGTTACTTAAAGACCTGCAGATATTTAGTTGAATAACTGCCTCATGTTCTGTATATGCAAGCAAAGGGATTTAAACATGCTTATATAGCACCTGCACATCAAACTTACAAAGACACCAGGAGTGGTGAGGTAAGGTTTGGGAGGTGAAGGAAGAAGAAAATAAGTATTCGTTAAGGATGGAATATAATTTTTTAGTTCAGGTATTTAACATCGTGTCATAAACCTCATAATCATTACCAATATTATTTCATCCAAGTACAGAAGTTTTACTACTTGCTATTAGAAATCTATTTAAATTTGTAACTTTTAAAAACCTTAAATGAACTTTCTTGCCTTTCAAGTTACAATTCTGCGTAGCAATATGTTAGACATAGATGGAAACTGAAAATGATTCTGTGAAACCTACTGTGCCCATATGGCCTCAGAAATTTCTACATGAACAACGTTAGACTAAAAGCTCTTGGGACAGATAAGAGCCTTCAGTGTTTTTTTTTTTAAATTTTCAGATAAAAAAGATGTTGTGGTTTATTTTTCAATCTCAAAACAGAAAGCTTTATTATTCATCTAGTTTTAAAGCTTTAAAAACAAAAACAAAAAAACACATAAAGATTTGTTGTTTACATAGGGCATGAAAAAAATTATTTTCCAATATTTTTCAGAAAAATTCTCACTATGAAAGAAAAATAATGACAAATTTATAGAGCCTGCTCCCATCAAACATTATCCCTTAATAGTTTTCTTAATCATAATTCTTTTCCATATAAGCATTACCCTATTATTTGCACCAGAAGGAACACTGAACAAAAACAAAAACAAACAAAAAAAATTTAAAAAAGCAAAGAAAATTGACTTCAAGACCTTAGTGGTACAGAGTTTTGTAATCAATCAGTCATAACTAAACATTTAACCACTATTATATCACACTTGGGTGAAGATGACTGCATATATTTGTACTTACCTGACGGCCACTGCATACATTCTAGTAGCTTTGGGAAGAGTAACATGGAGAAAGTTATAATTATGCTTATGGGGGAAAGCCAACTGGTATTTTGATTATTTATCAAGAGGAGGCCACTAGCTAAACTGTGATTACCTTTCACAAGGTGCTATTTCCATTGCTGTCAATTTGGTGTACTTAGATGAGTAAAGAAATCACGTGGAGAAAGAAACATGCTACAAAAGCTTAAATTTTTGAAAGAGCATATCCCTATAAAATAATCGGAAGGTTTTTTGATTAAATCCATTTACCAAACTCCACAAGTCATTCTTATGCAATATTAATTAAAAAAAATAAAAACTCAATCAATGGTTTAACAAGAACAGACCTCCTCCACACTTTCATCTATTCTTGCAAAGAAAGATGCTCTCTTTCTTTTCTCTTGACTCTAAGCTGCTCATTCACTGCAGCGCTGCTCCTGGTCATTTAACTTGATGCATTATGAGCAGCTGTACTGTTTTCAATAGTATTCTTTTACCATAGTCAAGAGTTCGGTAGGTATGATGAAGCTAAAGAACCAAGTCAAAATATAAAATAAGGAAAAAATAATGAATCATTGTAAATAACTGCAGTTTCATACCTCCTTATTTTCACTTTGATATCTTTCTCTAAAACACATCCTAAAATGAAGTGTGGGGGATCCATTGTCATTTAAAAGTCTCCTTACAAGTAATTTTCAGCACTTGAGAAGCAACTAAAACTATTATTCTATGAGAGAAAAAAATAGAGGGGAAATGGAAACTGGAAATAAACCTTCACAATATTTAAATACTCACTTTAAAGAAGCCTTTTTAAGCTGTTTTTAAAGATGCATTTTGGGACCCCTGTTGATTTCTTCTGTGAAAGCATTCACATAATAGAGAAAGCAGCAAGCTCCCCCCCCCTTTTTTTTAAAAAAAAACCTTCTCTTTCTTTCTGCTTTTGTTCAGGCAAACACCTGGCCTATAAAATTCAGTGACAGAACCTTCCCTGGGGTGCCATTTTTGTAGAAAGCTAACAAAACTTTAAAAAGTATATATTTTTTGCCTCATTGGAGCTTACACAGCTTTATTTTAAACTTTTTCCATCTGTTTGTCTGGCTCAACTGCGGGTACTAGTGTGTTTAAAGCAAGCTGTATCGCTTGTCCAAAAGAAGTGTGCAGTCAGCAGGCTCCTGCCTACTTCTGGCTGGCAACCCAGCCAAAATGTTCCAGAAGGCAGAAGACGGCAGGGGAGGAAGAGATGGGAAGGGAAGAAGAGGAAGTTTCTCATTTCTTCTACAAAACACAAACTTGTAAACATTGGATAAAAGATTCTTCAGGGATTAATGGGAGTCACTCGTTTCTTGGAGAGGGTGGAGGCGGCCTGGATTAATTGTCATGAAACTAATGCTCATGAATACTTATAACAGCTTTTTAGTTGAGATGACAGCTGGCCTAAGATCTTGCTCTGCCTTCCATCTACACCAAGTTCCGCTTCTCTTTTCCCCCGTCACGCTCATATCTTGATTGTAAAAGACCTTCAGAAAGCAAAGGAGGAAGGAAACATGCAAAAGAAGTCACCAAACCCCTCAACTCCTTTTAGGAGCAACAAACAAATTCTTTAAACGGATTTGCATTACCAGTACTTAAATTTAGCCATATTTCTTAATATTTCATTTCTTGAAAAATGAAAAAGAATTCAAATATTACAGAAACTGGATTTGGAGATATTTATGTTTTAAATTCAATAACTTGCATGTAGTAAGTGCTGCAGGCAGAGACGTGAAGACTGCAGATGAATATTATCTCTGGAGTTTCTCCCAGCCATTACATGGCACATAAGCAGGTAAAAAAAAGAAAGATACAGTATCTTGTGTCAGCTAAAGAAGAAAATGGCAGCTATTAGACGCTAACTCTTATCTACAGGCATAATATAACCGTAGCAATGTGAATTTCCACACAACTGCCTGATAGCTGGGTGATAGGTTTCATTTTGTTTGGGATTTTGATGCCACCCTTTCCAGTGTCTGCCTGCACTGCATTAAACAAAACCAAACCCTAACAGCTGTCATGTGCAATTCATTCTTCCTCTCAGCCTGTCCCTGAGGGGAGAATTGTGTGCACTGGAGTGTTTTCTTTTGGATAGGTTTCTGCTTCTTTTTAAAATGTACATGTTTTTCTCCATTTATATTAGAGAAAAGAAAGCCAAGGGAATGTGCCTTACATGTGAAAAGAAGTAATGAATGTGGAAAGATTTAGGAAAGCTGACCAGAGCTGGCCATGCACAGACTTGCTAGCCTGCACTAACCAACCAGTTTTAGTAAATCTGCTCCATACGTCAACCCAGAAATATCCATAGCAGCACATATAGAATCATAGGGTTGGAAGGGACCTCTGGAGATCACCTAGTCCAACCCCCCTGCCAGAGCAGAGTCACCTAAAGCAGGTTGCACAGGAACGCGTCCAGGCAGGTTTTGAATGTCTCCAGAAATGGAGACTCCACCACCTCTCTGGGCAGCCTGTGCCAGGGCTCTGCCACCCTCAAGGTAAAGAAGTTCCTCCTCATGTTTAGGTGGAACTTCCTATGCTCAAGTTTGTACCCATTACCTCTTGTCCTGTCCCCGGGCACCACTGAAAAGAGCCTGGCCCCATCCTCCTGACACCCACCCTTGAAGTATTTTTAAGTGTTGATAAGATCCCCCCTCAGCCGTCTTTTTTCCAGACTGAAGAGACCCAATTCCCTCAGCCTTTCTTCATCAGAGAGGTGTTCCAGTCCCCTAATCATCTTGGTAGCCCTCTGCTGCACCCTCTCCAGCAGTTCCCTGTCCCTCTTGAACCGGGGAGCCCAGAACTGGACACAGTACTCCAGGTGCGGCCTCACCAAGGCGGAGTAGAGCGGGAAGATGACCTCCCTCGACCTGCTGGCCACACTCTTCTTGATGCACGCAAGAATATGGGATTCTTAACACCCTAATTCATGAAGCCTTTTTAGGCAGTAGTTTATGAAAACAGTTATATGATCCTTTCAGTTGAGTTGAAAGAACAGTGTGAGAATAAAGCAATGTTTTTATCTAGGTAACTTAGCAGTATTTGGTTCATTTAACACCTGTTGCAGTTTCAGAGGCATGTCAAGAATATGCTTTCACATTGGCCATAAGACTAAAGAAAAAAGAACATGCTTTTAGGTTTTTTATCATTAGTGTATGTTCAGTGAAGAGAAAAATAATGAAGTGACGACAGTCCAGTGTTTTACCCTTGGCCTGCTCCCTGGAGTATGCATGATTCTGCAGTGAACTCAAGGTATCATCATTACACTAATTTGTCAGAAGCATGTGTCAAGCACACAAGGAAGTTCAAGTCCAGATGGATTTTCAAAATTCTGAAACATTTTAAGCTAGGATGTTGACATACCCAAACACATATTTTTAAAAGATTATTTTTAGAAATAATAATACACAGTTCCCACCTAGTCAGAGGAAGGTGAAGATCCTTTCTACTTTAAATTTAAATGGTTTAATTAAAAAACTATGAGTTCAAATGCTTTGAGAATTGACTTCAGCAATTCCCTCTGTTCCTCAATTCCCTGTCTGCAAAACAGAAGCACTTTCATTTTTTTCCCCTGTATCTGCACAACTCAAGAACAGCTTATATATGTATCAGCTGAGTGGCAAGTTTTTTAAACAAATTCCACAAACGTGTGATCTTCCTTTCTGAATCAGTATCCACGGGGCACATCAGATTTATTGATATGTGGTATCAATTTTGCTTCTGGGTGTGCTAATCGTTTCTTCTTTTTGTCTTCTGAACCTAGTGCTTTATTTGTCCAATCGATGTTCAAAAGCACTGATATTTTATCATACCACTTGCCAGACTGCAGAAACTTCTTAACAGAAACATATTCAGAAATAAATATATTGAGAACAATACGAATGAAGTAAAATAGTTTAAGTAGCAAAGCCGTATTCAGGAAAACATTAAGTAACAAACCACATATTCAGACTGTAATAGGTGGTAAAAACTATAAATAGGAGTGTATGCTAATATTATGCTACCACTGCTGCTGTTATTAGCTTAGTCCAGTTCTGTTTTTCATCATTATATTTACGCTTCTTGGAAGAGAGGGGCACGTAATCAGTTTCTGTTAGATTGCAGATAATTCTATGTTAGGACATCAACTAGAACAGAAGATATTCTACGTAAATTACAGGGTTTCTGCTGTCTCCCTCAGAAACAGACCTAAGAAAACTGCTGAAAACTTTTTACTTTACAAAATCTTAAGTTCAAAAACATTTTAACTAAAATACCTTCAAGTTTTTGATTGAAGTTCTTGTCAAAACAGAAAGGAAGCAATGAAGACACAACAGGGAAAAAAATAAGCTGAAAATTAGTGATGAGATTATCCACATGGAATACAAGGTATCCTGTTTCAGTTCCTTGCTTTGAAAGTTTTGTAACTCCATGCTACTTATTTTATTCTACTGATTTGGATTCATAAGCAAATATTTCTTCTAGACAATGTGTGGGCTTTCCAGTTTCATCCTAGTGAAAAACATGATGAAATTCCTCTTGAATCCGTCAGAGTCACGCTGCTGTTTTTCAGGAGTCTCACTAACAGGTACAGGTCAAGCCTTGGAATCTACTTTGCTGATAAAGAGCAACTGCTTAAACAATGCTGCTTCTCTGCTGTGTCACAGAGTATATACCTCATTCTTTAAAACATGACTTAAATAGCAAGGTATTACTGAGTTCTGAGGCTAGGCATGCACTTCTTCCATCTCCACTTCATTATATGCCACTCCACATACTACTTTTCAAAAACCAGGAACAATAAGGCTCCTGACAGTTCAGAGCACATTCTTACCTTTACTTGTATCTCACCATCTGCACTATGGATTTACAGCTTTTATGAAAGCACAGCATCTCCCACACATAGTACTTCTATCTCCTGCAAGGGTAATATTTACCACATCTGTCCAAGACTCTCAGCATATGATTTATTTGAATCACTCAAAGAGCAGAAGGTCAAATACATACAGGGGCATTAATATCATTTCCTAAGCCCAAGCCACAGATCTCAACAAGATGATATGTGGAAGTGACAAGCATAAGATAGCATCCCTGAAATGTAAAGGACTGCCTTTTATGTTTTTTTACATTTACTGCCCTTCACTAAGTATCATCACACCAGAAGAAAATGCAACTCCTTCTAATCACAGGGAAGTAAAGCTTTCTGTGAGCTCCCTAAAGCACCTCAGCAGTGTTAGCATGAAGAGTATGACATTATGCTTAAAGAGCTCCTTTTCTTCCCTCCTGGCCCTAGCTCTACCTAGCTGAGTTTGTTTACTGCAATTCTATCTTTTAAATCTCCACTTTTCCTCTGCAAAATGAGGATAATATTTTTATATTTTACAGAATTCTCAAAAGTCACACTATTTAACTTTTTAGTTAAAACAGTTGATTTTTTTTTTTTTACTATATTTTTAGTCCTTTAACTTGTAAACTGCTTTACAGAGAAAGTAATACTCATTAATTTTCAATATAGGGGGAAAAAAAAGCAAACAACCTTCCTTTTTATAAACCGAACCAGAGACAGGAAAAGCCAGGTCCTCCGGAGAAAGATTACACATGAATTGTCAGAACCTCTTGTCTGCATTTTGCTCTTTGTTAACAACAGTGATGCCTACATCAACATATTTATTGCAATAATACAATTATTTCTGGGTTTGAGTATTGATACAGACCATTTACTTCCATTCCCCGCAAAGCTAGTCAGTATTATTGGGGGAAGGGGGCTGGCTGTGGGGAGGCAGAACTTGCTCAAACCAGAAACAATAAACACTCCATTTGCTGAATGTAATACTGTGTCATAGACAAATGTATTGTCATAACATTTGTGTCCATGCATGTTAGTGGTTTATATACAAGTGATGTTAAAATTTTATTCCACATCTCGGTTGTTAGAATTCATCATATTATTGAAGGGGAAAAAAGGAACAAAAAGGAGGAAAAAAAAGTGTCTTTCACGAGTCTCAACTCATTACCTTACTGTGTCACTTCACAATTAATATTTCATGTACGTGTGTCAACTCAGAATTTCAGTTTCTCTATTAAGGGCGTATAGGAATTATCAACATACTTAATCAAAGAAAATACCATGCAGCAGCAAAGTAAAACATCTTTGTCAGATTTATGGTGAAGGCACACTTGAGGAAATTACAGCAGCTGCTGTATGTAGTTTATAACACAGACAAATGTGTTAACATACCACACTCTGAAACATGCAATTTAGTCTCACATTAATTTAACTACTAATTACTAATTTCACTATAAGCTCTTTCTGTAGGCACAAGGGATTATAGAAGAATATTTTTCCCCTTAGACTGACTTCGAATCAACTAGTCCTGTATCACAGAAGAAACATGCTTTAATGAATAGCGATACAAAAGAAAAAGAACCACCAAACTAAACAAAACACACAAACAAAAAACAAATCCTAAGCTGCTCATCTAACCAGAAAATCATGCTGAACCATCTCACTACATAACTGCTAAACCAACAGGCACCATCTTCGAATTCTTTTTGCAGAGGCAGGACTATTTTAGGTAGTAAGTTTGGCAAAATCCAAATACACACTAGGAATTTAAGTAACATGTAACTTACTCTCCTCCTTCACAAGCAATATAATGGGATATTACCAAGTGAATGAATGAAGTTTAACTATGAGGAAAAAACAGATGGAACAGAAAATTGCAAGTATTCATCCAACCTAGCACTCTCACTGGCAAACTTCTAAGTGTCGGGGACCCCACAAAACAACAACTCCTGCAATATCTGTGTCTATAGTTACAGTTATAGTTATCTGGATGGCTAACATAACAGGATGTATAGATGTCTCTCACAAGATGCTTCAAAGGAAGATGCAAAAATCCTTTCAATGGTAATTAAGTAGTTTTTAAAAATAAACGTTCTGCAGAGGCAGGTGAGAAGTAAATAACTGTATTAACTGTTCTACTTCAAGGATGTCTACCTTGCACATTTTATGCTCTATTTATTACAGATACATTAGTTTAATATATTTCACCAAATGCTGTTATAACTGAACCTTGTTAGCATGCATTTAGGATGATCCCATTATAAAGAATACAAGAATTAACACTGGAACAGCTGTATTGCCTATGGTCTCTAGGATATCACTGCAACTAAGACTGGAAGGGCCAGAGCTGGATGTTCAAGGACTGAATCACTGCCAAGGCCAACCTAATGAAAGGCACTCACACAATTACAGAATGCTTGAGGTTGGAGGTCATCTGGTCCACCCCCTCTGCTCAAGCAGGGTCGCCTAGAGCTGGTTGCCCAGGACTGTGTCCAGACAGCTTTTGAATATCTCTAAGGATGGAGACTCCACAACCTCCCCGAGCAACCTGTGCCGGTGCTGTCACCCTCACAGTGAGAAAGTGTTTCCTGAGGTTCAGAGGGAACCTCCTGTGTTTTAGTTTGCGCCCAATGCCTCTGGTCCTGTCACTGGGCACCACTGAAAAGAGCCTGGCTCCATCTTCTTTGCACCATCCCTTCATGTACGTTGACGAGATCCGCCCGAGCCTTCACTTCTCCAGGCTGAACAGTCCCAGCTCTCTCAGCCTCTCCTCATATGAGAGACGCTACAATCCCCTCATCATCTTGGTGGCCCTTAGCTGGACTTTCTGCAGTAGCTCCAAGTCTCGCTTGTACAGAGGAGCCCAGAAGTGGACACAGTACTCCAGTTATTTATGACAGGTAACTGCAAATATTTATAACATTTAAGACAGGCCTATATATCTATTTACAGATACATATGGATGGTTAAAACGGAAGAAACTCCGAACTGGAAAGTTTCGTAGCATGGGTCTTTGCTCAAGCCAATAAGCCCTGTTTTGAGGCAGGGCTGACTATTGCAAGAACATAGTCATGCTAACGTGACCATGTCTTTTGCATTTTAATAGTCTTCTGCTCAGCCCTCTGGAGAACAAATGGATAAAATCACATATGCCCACATGAGACCTGTGATGTCCATCTGTTTCCAATTATTTTTATATATGGCTTCTTTCACACATTACATAACAGATTAATTTATTATCCAGAGATGTATGAAGCCTACATATTTTGCTAGTAGAAGCGTGTCCTCAATACTTGTTATACTTAAAAGAAAAGAAGTGCTTTAATTAATATTTTCATACCATTCATACGCTGATTTCAATGAAAACTTGGAATGGAATAATTTTAATTTGGGGTGGTTTTTTTTCCTCCCTTATGAAGTACAAAGGAAAACTCCCCTTCTTTTATTTACTTACATTAAAAATGCTGATCTATCTAGAATAATCACAGTATTTTTCTACCTATTTTCTATGATAGTTTTTAGAATAGATACTCTGTAATAATCTAAGACAAAAAATAAGCAATTCCCATGCAGTCAATGTTTAGGTCCCAGTAGAATGCATACAGCTTTCATTAGAGTTCATGGAGTTCTGGCACACGAAGTATGTGCCCAGTGTTATCTTCCCAACAGAAAAATGTACCCAGCACCACTGTTTACAGATGACATTCCACAATCCCCATCATAACTTACAAATTAATTTAAAAACCCAAAAACAAACAAACAAAAAGTAATTAAAAAAAACCCCAAACCAAACACACCTAGGGAATCAGTAGAGAGCTTAAAATGACCACAAAAAGAATTAGCCATATGCTCTTCCCTTGCTGTATAACACTGGGGAAATCTTTCCAGCAATCTTTTTTGCCTTGGCACCATATTTTTGCCTTTGTTTTATTCTCTACATGGGAGTATGTTAGCCAAATTTAAGAAACAAACAAGAATATTTGTTTTCCAAAAGTTTCTGTCTTTCCTCTGCTTTCCTGCCCTCCAAATTGCAAGTTATGAACTAGGGATTACGTCTTGAGGAATGATATATTCTAACCCTCTGATGGAGATTTATCGAAAATTGGACAGTTTCTGACTTGGATTGCAATCAGACTTCTAAATAAACACAGATGTAATCTACATAGCAGAATTTGCTTGAGATTAGATTGAATGCAAAAAGTGTTTCTTTCTATTTACTATTTTGAAATTTTCTATACATTTCAAATTGTACCAAAAAAAGGAAGTTTTTTCAGGAGCTATTAATCTTGAACCATGTAACCATCCCTGAGTTAGAACAGCATAATATTCTACCTCATGTATTGTTCCACTTGCCGTTTGGACACAGGAACCTTAATTTGCCTTGTAGAGTTTCTCACATTTTTAATTGCCTGTTATCATCCAAAAAAGAAAACTTTTTTTTTATGCTCCACAGAGGATTCTATATACAAAAGAATACTGATCTGAATATTTATCCTTACTCATTACCACCAAAAGTATCTGTGAAAAGAATTAAGATCAATTCAGAAGAAACAGTCTAAAACATACTTGCTTTATGAAATTTTATTGGAAGTATAACATTTTAGCCTTAATGTGAAACTGTAGTTTTAAAACTTGTCTTCTACTTAGCTTCTGTTTTTACAGGCATTGAGAATCCAAAGATCCGTATGTGAAAATGTGAACATGTATTAGCTTACAAAAAGCAGCTGATGTGAAGCTGAGTGAAACTGTATATAAATTCTATACAATTTTATCACCGCTTTTTCTTTTTTTCCCCACTCAATATATTATTTAATTAATTTTGTGAAAGATTAATAGGCACAAATATAGATCATAAAATAAAACTTAAACAAAATCCATGAATCAGCTGAAGTTATCTAACTCAGCACTTGATATTGTAAGGAATGAAGAAAAAAAACCACCTACAGAATATGAATCCTAACCTACATTATGCAAAATTATGTAAATCAAGCAAAGAAGTAAAGAAAAATCATTCTGCAAATACAGCTCATAAGTTATTACAAAGCAATTAAATTGCTATATAACCCTCAGTAAAAATGGGACATTAGACAATTAGAAATGCTAATGTTACGAAAGTTTAGACTTCACTCATATTTTTAACTGCTAATTGCTGCAATTTAAAATGAGGAACTCACTTTAATTTTTTTAACAAAGACTTCAGATTTGAAATATATTTTGAAGCTGTCACTTCTGAAAATGAATGCTGAATCATAAATTTGGATGTGCAAAATACTGTCTTAGATTCACTAATATTTGTTTTCTAAGGAGAAATCACCCCCTTTATACAAAGAGAGCCCTATATATCCTATATTTGAAGAAATCAAATTTCAAATGATGAAGTCATTAATTAAAATTCACTATTACAACACTATACAACTCATACAGTGTTATTGTACGAACAAGGACAAATGCAAAATCAAAATTAATCACTACTGAATGGGCAATGAGATGGAGAAAGGCACATGTTACAAAAAACACCCTAAAACCCAGAGCATGACTACTGCAATAGTGTGATGCAACTAGACTTTCCATAGATTTTACTAAGAGACTTTGGGGGTCTGATTTATAGGAATACAGGGAAGGTAGAACTCTTTTGTAAATCTAGAATAGCCTCCAAGTAGCACATGTTACATTGCATACATGATTAAATAACAAGTTGTCACAGATTATCAGAACACCTCCAAGAGTTACCAATTCATGTAAAAAGACATGTGGAAGTTGTTACTTCCAAAGCAAATTAGTTAAATTACTTTAGTACCACCCTATCAGTGAATTATCAAAAGGACATTAACAAGCTAACCCAGTTTTCTACAGATGCTGTTATACAGTTTAAAACTTCTTAGTTAAAGTACATTATCTAAAAAAAAAAATTAAAAAAATAATGTCCATCACAATTTTTTCCTCCCCTTTAACAGGCCTTGACACAAGGCGTTATGTCATTTTACAATGATTATCTGGCACTATTTCAAGAAAAAAAAAATACGGATCCTTATGGAAACGCAAGAAAAAAGAGGTGTAATTTTGTGGGGCAGCTGATTTGAAAAATAATTTTGAAATGCTACTTTTGCGGGGGGGTTTGACATAACAAAGGAGAAAAGAAATAGGAAAAACAATCAGGTTGAGTCACTGAATTATTTTATTTCACTCAAAAATCTGTGTTTGTTTTAATTTTACATAACTTAACCATCTAGAAAAAAAGATTCGAAAACAGTAATTGAAAATTAAAACACTCAAAATTAACATACATATTTTCAAAGCCAATAAAGACTTTTAGGATAAGCATCTTAATAACAGCAAAAAAGCTGGGTTTGAAAATTATTGAAAAATTGCTGTGAATTCTTTCCTGTAGGTTTCTAATTCTGCATATGCATGAACTTTATTAATGAGTGATCACAGAACACAAATTTAATTTTGGAACCTGGACTGGCTGTTACTAGCTACATACTTTCACAGTTAGAGTGAAATTCTTCTATCGGCAAGATTTATTTTATGACAGAAATTAATGCTTCCAAAAAACATAATTATAACAATACATATATTACTTACAGTATTGTAGAGAAGATTAATTAAAGTTAAAAGCGCCGTTCTAATCAAATAAATCACTAGGCTTGCAAATATCTCGGAAGATAATTATACTATACTATTAACAGAGGAACCTCATAAAATGGTTTAAAATATTGATTTTATTTAAGTAGAATATCATCAGAAAAGCTAGTAGTGTGACACAGTCTACACTTAACTTTTGAACCTGAATTTACCTTCTCCCTCCTGCCCCTTAGAAAAGTCAAGCTTATCTATCCAAGAGAAAAAACTGACATCAAAGGACTGTTTTTCCAGTCACCAGATCTAAGCTGCTTTTTGTTGTTCGAAGGAATTATTTAAGAGACCCAACACAGAACTTTGATCAGATATACAGTTTCTGGTTCATTGATTGGCTGATTCTGCTCCTTCTGGTGAATAAAGGTAACAAAAGTCCTTTTTAAATCTGTTCTCCTCAGAGAGAGGCTGCAGTTGTGCTTTTGTTAAGCCACTCTGCATAACAGCATGTCTACCCACCTAGAAATTCTGCTATTCTGTACCACAAAATAGTCTCTCTCAATTGCTCTTCCAAACCTGAAATGTACAATATTCCTGGAGGTTTAGCAGAGATGGAGTCTTGCAAATTTGTCAGTATGCCTAACTATGAGTGATCAGACTGTCTCAAAATCTGCTTAACTCTGTCAAATGTTCATTTATACAATCTGACTTTGCAAGTGCTAGTTCCGTCAACCTCGGTAATTTTTGTTCCTGCAGTATACTTATCTCACTTCTGATCTTTTTCGGTTCCTGTTCAGATATTTATGCCGAGAGATAAAGATTCAATCAATCTATAGTCTTCTTTTAGCTTGTAACCTCAGGATTCCTTAAAGAAACACTAATGAAAAGGATTTATGAGAATGTATGGAGCTGACTTATATAGATAGCTGCAGTGAGCTAAGTGGGAGGCCAGCTTGGATGTCTACTAATAATTTAAATTTGCTATATATATTTATATTGATTGTTTCATTAAATGAACATGTTTCAGCTTCTTAATTATTTATCATCCTGAGTGCTTTCCATTTAAGATAAACCTAAAATTACTGTAAAATACAGAATGCCACCTAATTCTGTAGTGTTAATATTCTTACACTGAATCTCATTTGTGAATACGGTTCAAGGAATATGACAATTTAGCAGTTTCTAGAACCTGTCATACTGAAAACAAGGTATACTGTTTCTCATCCTCCTTATTTTTAAAAAAATGGATTCATAGGGTCTTACTACAACATTGTCTCCTTTAAAATTGGTGAGAAGTTTGTCATCTGAGAATCAACAAAGGTTTCTATAAAAATGTTTATTTCCTAAAACTCATTTAAAGAAGATCTGTAGATAGATGCAGAAGAACAATTTCTGCCATAAATTCCCTGGCAAATGTATCACAACCAGAGGGTACCCAACACTCTTTTGAGCACATCCAGAAAGCTCATGAAAGCCCTGGGCACCTTGAAGTCCCGGGAAGGAATCACAGCAACAAGGAAGTTTCTAAGCCAAACTATGGGAAATCTTGACAGATCCCTGGCCCTTACTGAGGGTGTCCTGTCTTCCAGGCCTCCACAAATAGCCAGTTCCTGCACCAGATGTATTAGTTCACAACACTGAAGAGAGAAACAGCAATGCATGGTATCGTGATGAATGCTTCTTCTATGTTACATCAGAGCTTTGACATTACTGCCTCAGATACAGGACAGACACGTCATAGCCATTAAGACTTTACAAAGATCCTTACTAAGAATCTTATATAACTGTCTCTTTTAATCCATACTATATATCCTATTTTTAGGATGAAAATCGGATTTCAATCCCACAATTCAGACATCTTTCTCCTCTGGAACCTGGAAGCCTTACTTCTGAAGTTTTTATCTCATTTACTTTCCCCAGCATAGGACTTGATGATGAAACTTACTTCTAAGGCCTAGCAGAATAGAGTCTACAAATTATTTGGTATTAATAATTTGGAACTGGACAGGATTCATCCAAGGATATTAAGGAAGACAGTTGTCAGGCTGCTCTCTAGCCCCCTTGAAAGACCTTGACATTCAATGAAGGTCAATGGCGACTGGGAAGAGGTAAATGTTATGTCTGTTTTCAAAAAAGATTCTCACAACAACTTTAAACATCTCTGGTACATTCAAATGATGCCTTGCAATGCTTTCCATACCCTTCCTGCTGATCTTATGGCTAAAAATAAAACTCAAAAAAAGACTTTTCCGTCTGCTTCTCACAATCAGACTCTGATCTATTAATGCTTGCTATAGTTATCAGGCTCATTCCTTTTTGGGAGCTATGAAGACTAGACGGTACAAATCAGGTTGCCTCAACTTGTCAGGCAATAATTTGATTGGAAACTACTTACAGGAGTGATTTCTTCTTCCTGGATGAATTATCAGAAGATAGAAACAGCACCAAAGTTCTGGCGCCGGCATAATGCTAGATCTCTCCCACATACTCTAGAGAGTATTGCTAGACAACTGCCAGGCACTTTAAAAATGCAACCCTGTTCCTATTACCATTGTTTCTTCCCCTTTCTGGAGTTTCTAGTGCAAAACCACAAGAACACTTCATAAAATATTTTGGCAATACTGTCACAGTATATGTGACTCATTACATTTATGATTCGAGAAATGGAAAACAGGACATTATTGATACGGAGTACCACGTTACAGCTGTGAACTGGAAAACACCACACTTTTTAGCAAAGAGTAAGAAATTTGCTTGACTTAAAGCACATTAATCTGGATAAAAAATAAAACCTGCATTTCACAGAATAAAGTGCTAAAATAATGTCTCAAACTTTGTGGCCTACATCTTGACAAAGCAGTAAGTAGCCAGGTTAGAAAATATTCGAATTATCCTAAAATACTTTTTAAGTTAGTTTAATGAATGCTGAAACAATTAACTCAAATCTTGGCCAAAAGTTTGAGACAATGACAAACACGAGGGTCTTTAGTCTGAAGTGCAAACTGGATCATTTAGTAGGCACCTTTAGTAGACCCTACTGTGTGAACCTGTAACACAACAGCCTTCAGAGAACCTCTATGTGGACTCCATCATCCAGCTTGTGGTGGGGCTGGAGAATTGGGAATCCAACTGCACTGAATTAGACCTCACCTGAGATATTTTCAGCAGGTGTGAAGGAGCCACACCTCACTGTCTAGGTGAGACCTAAATCCAGAGGAGTTTAAAAGTTCTGGTTTGGCACTATTTACTGAGTTTAGCTCTCTGTTGTATTGTTAGGCTATTTGTGACACTTGGGCTATATACTACATTTTATCCTACCCTTCACAATTAGTAAGAATTTACTTGTTTTGCTAGAATCAAGTGCTCATTACTTATGAAAAAGATGGAGTACATCTAATTTGCAAACTGGGACAGTGATACACAATCAGCTATCAGTATTTCCCCTGTGAATCTTTATTTTATCCAGTTTCAAAAAAGAAATGCAATTTGAGATTAGGGCTATTGATTTTAAAAATAAGGCAAGCTATCTATAGAAGTTACTATTTTAAAACATGTACCCAGCAAAGAACAATGGATACTGAATGGCTATTCAAACAGAGGAAATCTTTAACAGACAGTGTTAACAGACAATTTGAATATTCTTCTCTACAGTTTCACTAGTGTAGTTTGTTAGAAAGGGAAATCCAATGAATCTCCAAAAGTGGCAAACCATATCAGAAATCTAAATATAAACTAAAGCAGCTTTTCAGTCGGAATCTGAAAAGTTTTCCTACTTTCTTGTTCTGTTGCATTTTGCTTCTCCTTCAACATTGTGCAAATAATTGCGCAACCACAAAGTCTGACACCCCATGCTGTAGTCTGCAAAGTCCATTCAGGAGAACTGCATTCTCATGCATAAAGGTTTGGAAGAAAAAGGACTGTAACTCTAATTTTAAAATCAAAGACTTATGCTTTATAAGACTTTTTTGGCTACATAAATTTCCAAAGAACAATATGAACGTGTGCTTCAGGTACAAAGGAAGCCGAACTGTTTATGGCCTCCAGTGTCATGAGCTAGATTGAGTCTATAACTAATGCTGCTGTTAATACATACATCATCTGAACAGGGTTACACTTGGATGAATCCTCACAGTACTCTGCTTTACCAAGAAGTCAAAGGAAAAGGATCTTCAGATTTAGTTTTCTTTTAGTTTCAGTTCCTTTAGTGGCACCTTTAAAGTTAGACATTTCCTGCTTGACAAAACTCATGTCAGACATCTGAGCAGAAGGAATGACTGCAAGTCTGCACTAACTAGAAATCGGACAGGGTCATTAATGCTGACTGGGGTTTTTTTAGTTTGAAATAGAGACGCAGAATCCTCATCTGATTTTTTTGAAGAATCCAGTCTTTTATATGTGCAAAGTTGTTGCTTACTTTAATGTTAACATTCTGATGTAAATTAAGTACTCTGATACAGTGATCTTCCTCTGACTGGTAACTGTCTATGAAAACTAAGACAAATTTCTAGACATGCCTGTAGGAAATAGTATTTTGTCAAATTTACCAGTCTGTGCTTCTCAGTGATGAAATAATATGACTTCATTAATTTTCTTGCCCATATGCTGAGTCTTGGTCAAAGTATTTAGTTCTTTTAAGAATTTTTTTTGTTTCAATTATCAAGTAGAACTAGACACTTTCAACTGCAAGCTTCATTGTTCTGCTGGAATACTGGTAATTTAAAAACAGCAATGAATGTGTAAGCCCGATAGGTCAGAGTTCCCAAGGATACTAGATAAGTGCAAACCTAAATGACAGGAAGATCAAGAATCAGGTACTTTGTTAGCTTACAATGGTGACTATGTAATTTTCAGTTAACTGCAAGCTTGTCGTAACTGCAGAATCTGATCCAGATATTGAGATGGAAACCTTGTAGGCAAATTTTGGAAGTACATACAGAAGCACAAACTTGCTTTTAATGACTGGTTTGTTACTACAACATTCACTCAAGATAAACTAAATCCAAATAATTACTGTAAGTATAAATTGTAGAAGAGGAGTATTTTAGCTTTAAAATTTGCATTCACTAGTAATACTCTCTGTAAATATAAAAGATCAAAGAAAAACTTGCTATAAATTATGTAGGACAATAGCTTCCACTGAGAATTGAAGATAACATAATCTTTTTATTTAACTTTTCATCTCATTGAGATCTTTTACCTTTAAGTCAAAGTTGTTTTCTAAGAGTTTAAAACAAAATGTAAACCTGAGTCTCCCGACATGTTTTTATCACAGAGATATTTTACTAGCATAGGAACTATGATTGCAGACATTGATTTGTTTCCTTCTTTGTACGATTTGTAACTTCCGTTTTCCGGACTTGATTCACTCTTCCACTCCTTCATTTAAGTATAATTATATCCTTGTTCCTTCCAACAGGAAAATTCAAATACTCGGTAACCAAGACTAATTAAAAACTGTTTAAGGAAGTGTTTACACCAAGACTAAAAGAACAATACATGTCTTTCTGAGTCTTCCAGGTGCAAATAATCATTGTTTGTTAGGTCTCTGACAAATATTTTCAAAGTAACATGTACAAATGCCTAGGGACCTCTAGGGAACCTCAGGTAGCGCCCTAGACCCCTTAAAGCAATAGTGAACTACTACCCGTACATACATCACATAGGTCGGAACAACCAGCTGAAAATGCTTCTCTCATTTATTACCCACTCCTCTTTATCAAAAGAGCTAGCTTTATATTTACATTGTCCTTTCAGAAGACATGAAAAGGTTTTAAAACATTTAAGACTAAAGAATATGCTTTTGATATTTTTTCCTTCCTTTCTTGCTTCCTTCCTTCCTTCACTTCCCGTTTCCTTATGTTTTCCAGTGTTTAAGTCCTCATTTTGCTACAGAAATTTCATTCTGACTCACAGGAATTTCATTCCATATTACTTTCATGAGGCATTTCCTCAAGAAAGAGAATTAGGGTTTTTCTGCTGTTAAGTATGCTTATACTTTTCTTCTGTTTCCTGATCACGAAAAGCATCATTGTCTTTAAGCACACGTGTTTTGTGTGCTTAAAAATAAAATAGTGATGGTGCTCTTCTGAGTTAATTTGGGGGTTTGGGTTGGGTTTGTAATTAGACAATCTAGAGTTTTAGAAAATTATCAAACTATGCACCTATTGCATTCAGTGAATTATCTCTCTCATTCAAATATGAAATTGCCATGGCCTGAAAGTTTGGAGTCTGATGATTTCTGACAAAAATAAGGTTTCAAAATTGCAGCAATAAGATGTGTGAATATTTTCCATGTAAATGACTTTACAAGTGACAAAACTGTTAGACACCATATATTCAATAAGCCTGAATAATAAGTACCTAGAGGTGTGTCTACATTGTCATCTAGATTTACCACAGAAATAAAAGATTACTCATTGCTTTGTTGTGTAATGGGTTTGCAGGATAAGACTCTAATGAAACAGTGACATCTTTGCATACTCTTCCCTTTTATGGCTCTCCTTTCACCTGCATCCCACTCCAGCCTTAGATTCACTAGACACATATTCCCATTCTCACAAAATGACCATCCCCTCTTCTAAGCATACTGGCTATGTCCTTTACCCACAGACTGCCCATTCTCCTGTAGTGATCTGGCTAGAGCTGGGCAGGTTTACCAACGAGCAAGGCAACCAGCAGAAAACACAAGGTTCCACGATAAAAGTGAATCCATTCACAGACAGTAGTAAGGACCAGTGACCACCACTGTGCAACATGCCATTCGTGGTCGGAAAGACACCTGTGTCAGAGATTGACTGAACTTTGAGTTTTTACTGCCACGGTTTACTCACTGCCTGCCAGATGTGAGCCCACTCAGAATAGGGGATTTAACTCAAATCCCGAAGCAGCTGTTGTTCTAGATACTGCTGAACCACTTGAAGCTTGTTGTCACTGAATACTCACACCTCAGACCCTGGATAACGCCATTGGGAATTGTGACTGAGAGGAATTTCCATATCTGGAAGACGGGGAGAGGCTACTTTGAGCCAATAGGAAATGGCTTTGCTTATAGGGGACAGAGAGAGCAGGAGCTGTGTTCATGAGTGGAAGGTCAGGAAAGGGCAGAGACAAAAAAAGGACAATGGGTGAAGGGAGTAAGGCTGCCTCATCTGTCAGATGTTCACCAGCACCACCACCAAGGACATCACGGAAGTAGCCAGAGAGACTAGTATATGTTGAAGAGACCTGTGAACCATGAGCTCCCTATGAAATCTTAAAATACTGGGGAATATTCGAGGAGACAGAAAGACTAATCATATTTTGCCAGTATTTGGAGGAAATAAGATAAAATCTTCAGATTAGCACAACCTGCATTTTAGGTATGCTATGTCTTTTATTCTGTCACAGACTGATTTGATTGAGAACCACTAGATAAGCATATAATTAATCCTACTGAACAGAATAACAGGAACAGCGAAGTCTCTGAAGAAACATGATTTTAGACTTTGTATATAGAAACCTAAGAGAAGTGAAAGAAATCTCATATTTTCATCAGTCATCAAAAAGTAAATACAAAATAGTTGTGAAATTATTGCTGATCTGCAACTAATTTGCAGAGGCACAAAATCTGAAGAGCCATTTGGCTGTCATAAAGAAAGTTTAACAAGGGTTTCTGAAACAAAAATGCTTTTTATTATGAAATACAAAGGATAGGTGAAGAAATAATGAATAGAAAGTTTTGGGATCATATCTAAAAATGCGGAGCAGAAAGGAGGTTTGTTTGCTATTTTACTTTTAATCTTTGTGGAGGAGGCATATCCTTTCAAATACCTGTTTACATACTTCACAGAAGGGTAATCAAGACAAGGAGATGTATCAAATTCTGAGTCCCTCTTCAGACTCTGCAAAAACATTTTGCTACCCAGTGGTGGCTGGTCTTCTCAAAGATCTACTGACAAACAATAGCTATACCTAAAACAAATTAGAATTCACTTTTAAATCATTTATTTTGCCAACTTCATTTTATTATTTCTCTATATCATGTATGGTTTATAAAGTCTATTCACAATACTATCCCTTTAGTTTAAACAAACTAATCACCTAAAGTCTTGGGAAAGTTCAAGTACAGTCAATTAACATCACTGACACTAGAGGTAGTATTACTTTTCCATCAAGAAAATTGTCCTACTTTTCCTTTTAAGTCTCATGTGCTTTCATACTTTCAAATAATCTACGTTTACGATCATATGTCAGTTTTTCGCTGCTAAAGGAATACACAAAAACAGACTTCAAAGACATCTTTGTTCTGCACATGCATATCAAAGAAAACATCTATTTTATTTTGCTGCATCAAAGGCTATTAAGTACTATTTTAACATTTGGGAAATAACACAATTTGACATTCAATGAACTTGATGTTCATCAGTGTGCCTTCATTAATTCTTTTGCTAGATTTTAACTTTTTGAAGTCACATCAAAAGTTCAGAAATTATATACACAAAGATACATATATACATATATAGACACACACTTGTGTGTATATATAAACAAGTATATAAGTATACAAGTATATAAGTATACAATATATATGTATATATAAACAAGTATATAATTATGATTGTCATTTTGTAAGAATTCTGTAACAGATGATAATTCTATTAATTATAGTTTTGCAGTTCTTTTCTTTACCCAGTAACCCATAGCTGCTATGGTTTTCTCCCTTGATTCATTTATGGAAATCTTAAACCTTCATAAAAAGTTGCAACACTGAAGTATTTTAAGCTTTTGTTGAGGTTAATCAAAGTCACTTAAAAGCAATCCCTAAAAGCTCCTTCACTACATAGCAAATGAATCTTTCTTCACAAACGCATTTTAGAGTAATGACATGGATTTAGAATCTCAAGTAAAGTGTGACCTTGATGCTCATTAGTGGAAAGATAATTTATACTTGTGAAGCTGCCTGTGGTGTTCAGGACAGAAAGTCTTATGCTTCAAAAATAAACTTTTCTGCTCGACTTGTCTCTCCCACAGTAGTACCATGTAGCATTAAGGATTCTCATTCTCTTTAGTATTACTTTCCCTGTGCCAAGGAATGACTGAAGTTACATATTTTTTGCACAACTCTTCTTATACATGGTCTGTGATGAAGTAAGACATACAGTTCAATGTTTCCACTTGGATACCCAAAGTTCAGCTAGAGCTGATTACTGTTTAAAGCAACCTCATTGGATGAAAGAAGATCAATTAGCTTAGAAGTTATGACCCATTATTGAGTCGTTCCATTTTTTGCTAAATAAAGCATAGTGATAATCAATGGTATTATAAGCATTCTTGATTTTTTTCTGCAGATGTTAAAAAACTTTCATGTACAAAAATAACAAGGAATTTTGTGTATTTTAAAGAAAGACTAAACAAAAATAAAAGGAAGCAAACAGAAGTTGGGGAATACAGCGGCTAAGATTATTCAGGCAACTAAAGCTAAAGGAAACAAAGATATTTGCAAAAGCAATGCTAAATTAAAATTCGTCCAGTTTACCTCAGATAAGACAAAATTATTTATTTTGAAATTATTTTCTGCAATAAACATTTTGAAAAATTTGCTACTGAAAGAAAAAAAATTAAATTTCATCATGCTATGCCTTAAGCTATTGTTTCTTTAGTTGCATTATTTATATTACCATTCCTAAATCTTCCCTCTCCTACCCGGCATACAGATTTCATATAATCATAGAATGATTTAGATTGGGAGATGATCCAGAAGTCAACTGTGCCAATCCCTCAATCAGAGCCAGTCTACAGCCGATTAGGTTACTCACAGCCATGGCCAGTCAAGTCTTGAACATCACACAACCTTTTACAGCATTTGATCATCACTATCACAAAAAGAAAAAAACCCTAATATTTAATTAGAATCTCTTATGTTCCCACTTCTGTCCATTGCTTATTTCCCTATCACTGTGCACCTCTGGGAAGAGTCTGGCTCCATCTCCTCTGTATCCTCCAGTAAGATAGCAGTGGGCAGCAACAACAAGCCTTCTCCCCTTGAGGCTGAACAAACCCAGCTCCCCCACACTCGCCCCATATACTCTGTGCTCCAGCCCTCAGCCATCTTGGTGGCTGCTCCTGGACTCAGTCCAGAACATAAATATCTTTCTTGCACTGGAGAGCCCAAAAACTGGATGAGTACTCCAGATATGGTCTCGCAAATGACGAAAAGAGGGGACAGTCATTTCCCTGATTCCTCTGAAAAGCAGCCCTGCTCTACGCTGTAGTGATTGCGCCACTCAAACTGATGCTGTCCACAAAGATGCTGACAGTGCACTCCATCCTGTCATCATGGATTTCCCCTTGATAAACACTCCCAGTCCCTTTCTTGTCATTCTTGTGTTTCGAAATGGCTTCTAAGAGGATTTGTTCCATAAACCTCACAGGTACTGAGGTGAGGCTGATAGGCTTGTAGCTTCCTGGATCCCTGTTCTCACCCTTCTTGAAGACGGGTATGATGTTTGCCTTTTTTTAACCCATCAGGAACCTCCCTGATTGCCATGACCTTTTGAAGATGACAGAGGGCAGCCTCACAATGGCATCCTCAGGAACCTTCAGCACCATTGGATGTCTCCCATCTGGTCATGCAGATCTGCATACCTGCAAGGGGGTTAAATGATCTCTAACACTTTCTTTCCATATTATGGGCACTGCTTCACTCCCACAGAATCTGCTCGGAGGCTCAGGAACCCAAGGTGCCAGAGAACAAGCATTACCAGTGAAAACTGAGAGGAAAAAAAGTACTGATTACCTTAGCCTTTTTCTTGGCCCTTGTCACTAGGTCCCCTGCCCCACTGAGCAGCAGACCCACCCCATGACCCACCCCATCCCTAACCTTCCTTCTTCCAACAACATACTTAAAGAAACCTTTTGTGCTGCCCTTCACCTCCTTTGCTAGTGTCGGCTCCACCTGAGTTTTGGCCTTCTTTGCTCCATTTCTACATGAGTGGGCAATGTCTTTGTATCCCTTCCATGTAGCCTGTCCCTGCTTCCACCATCTGTATATTTCTTTTTCAGAAGCTCCATGTTCACTCATGCTTGTCTTCTGCCATGCCTGCTTGACAGGAAGGGACAATGTTTGTGCCCTGAAGAGATGTGCTTAAAGATTATCCAGCTCTCCTGGGCCCCTCTGCCCTCCAGGGAAGTTTCCCTTGGGATCATCGCAAGCAGCTCCCAGAGCAGTCTGAAATATGCTCTTCTGAAGACCAGAGTTGTAATTCTGGTATTGTCTTCCTCACTCCTCTCAGGACCTTAAATTCCACAGCCTCTGCCACACAAACTGCATACTAATTTATTTATTTTTTTCAGAGACTGTCCACTGTGCTAAGGAGCAATGAAACAGCTAATGGCAGTTGCATGCAGGTGCCTGCCACTTTCAGGCAAGGCACACTCCACCAGGTCTCATGAGACTACGAGGCCACCAGCACATCCCCCAACAAAAGTTACTCAGCTTGTGACCACTGTGTGCTCCTGCCACCTGCTCTGTCTTTGCAGCAAATGGAAGCTGCACACAGCTGTCTGCACAAGCACGCAGCAAAGCCTTGTTTGCTACCTGTATCAGGAAAAATGCTCAGGAAAAATCTCAGGAATCTCAGGAAAATTTGTGTTTTTAATTAAACCAGGGCTGAAGCAATTTATTATAGATTTAGTAACAAGCAATTGGTTAATGACACATTCAGGAATGGGGGGGAAAACAAGAAGAGGGAAGTGTGCAGGCACCCCTAAGTACTAAATTACAGAACACCACTCCAAGATGCAAAATGTAATAATCCTTTTACAAAATTGTTTTCAAAAATTTTCTTCTTTCAAATTTTCATAATTCCTTTTCCTTTCAAATCTCCACACAGTGTAAAATTGAAGTGCAAAATAAGAGGGTTGAGTAAACTGCCAGTGGGTTAACTCGATAGGTAGAATAACATAAAGGCCATGAGCAACCTGCTGTAACTGCTTTGTAGTCCAGCTGCTTTGGACTGTGTAACCTGTGAACATCTTTTCCAACCTACATGACTGTAATTCTAAATAAATATTTAGATAGGATAGAAATATATAGTTTACAGCAACAATCATATAGCAATTTGACCATTTCTCATTATTGGCAGGTTTAATAAAACAAAGTTTTAAAGGATTAACAGCCCCTTGCACTGTCAGATACATCATTATCAAATTTATTTTCATAGCATTTATACTCTCCATATACTTAGTTTACAGATATTATATGTGATTACATTATCAATGCCTGTCACTAGCAAACGCAGCCGAATGAAAGTCTGTAGGATTAAGGTCCAAAGGATGTATTTGTATTGACTAACTTGCAAAATAAAGATGTGATGCAAAATCAGTGGGGTAAGAAAGTTGCCTGCTTTGTAACATAATACTGCCAGGCCTTAGCTGAACAGCACTTCAGAATATTTTGGGAAAAAATCTCCTTATGTTATCTTTGCCTAGATATGAATTCACAGGAAAAGAGAATGCGTAAGTAGAAGATTTTAAAGTGATATATTTCTTGGAATCTATTTGTCCTCTCACAGCGCTATGCACTGCTTCACACCTCTGAACAGACTGTCAGATCTGGTCAGCAATGTGTGTGGGATTAAGTTAACCCCTGCCTGAAAAGTACAATAAATTCAAGTATTATTGCAACAGTAAGACAGCCTCATAAGCTGCTAATAAACTACTTTCAATGCAAACCACTGGCATTCCATATGTTTCTGAAAACGTATCATGCTTTAAACCAGCAGTTTCAGCTCAGCCTAACCCACTTGATATCACTCCAGTGAAGCCTTTCACGAAGCCGTGTACGGGGCAATAGCTGCTCTGAAGTAACAGAAATACAGATGAATCAGAGACGGTAAAAAAAAAAATCCCTGTTTAATTCCCTTGAATCAGAATTTACCATTTGAATTTGAGAATTTGAACATACGTCCCTCCAATTCACCCAGTTCATATCTTAGATGAAGATGCCCTACTTGAGGTTAGGCCTCAGTATTCAAACATCCTAGAGGTGTACACATATACTAATTTCAGAGAGACTGCTGCTGAAAAGTGATTGAAAATAAGTGAGTAAAAGTGATAAGAGAGATCAATCTTAAGTTAATATTAAATAAACACGAACTTTTACTTCTGTAACCAGGGTTCAATCAATCTTCCATAATCAGGGATTAAGAAGAGACCTCTTGATTCTGTTTTGGTCCACACTTGGATGATTATGTTAACTTTGGATGAAATGATTTCTTGTTTTACATCTTCAGATGAAATACCATGTATTCTTACAGCTCCAAGACTGCAAACAATTTCCCATACTTCTAAATATATAAAGAACTCATAGCTCCCAGTTGCCCACACTCTTACACATTTCAGTAATGCTATCTCAATATTTATTTTCTTTTTTAAATCACCTGAAGAATATGTGGATGATGCAAATCTTCAACTAGTTACAACTCTTGTGCAAACAATTACTACAGTTCAAGAGAAGGGTAATATCCTATGCGAATTGTACATGACTAAATGCCTTCATAAGCTTATTTTATATACATCATAGTAGTTTATTATTCTCTGTAAATCATGTTAATTCAAAGAAGAGACTATAAATAGGAAAGCTCAAATAAGGTACCTGAAAGCTGAGAAAAACAACTGTGTTGAGACTGTCTTTGCATATTACAGCTATATATCTATTTATAAATATTTCACCAGTAAATTAAAAAAAAAAAAAATTCAAAATATCAAGCAGTAAGAATAGGTAAGAAGAAGAAAGCAGTAGTTTAGAGAGTAGTTAAATAGGTTATGTTATTTCTAAGTTTGTTTAGGCTGATGCAGACCTAGGATCCCTGGAATGGCTGCTATAAAGTGGGAGCTTTTAGCAGTTGTCTTGGAGAAATTCTAAAGGACATTTGAAATTTCAGAAAATAAAAGTGGCATCATACTTCCCATCTTTAAAAGGTAAGAACCAAGTGTTTATATTTATAGACCTCTTGTCTGAAAACAACTCCTAAAAAAAAAATAGTAATAATACTAGAACAAACTGCCTTAAGTACAGGGAGGAATAGAAAGAGATGAGAAGAAATCAGCATGGATTATCGTGAACACATACTGTCAACCAATCTAATCTCCCTCTCTGACATGATAGGAGATCCTAAGAAGAGAGGAAAAGGAGCAGATGTCATAACTCAACTTTCCCAGTTCTTTTGATGTGACATTCTGATAAACAAGCTTGAAAAGCATGGTGCAGATGAAAGGGGCGTAAACCAGCTGAAAACCGTAGTTGGAAAGCAGTTATTAGTAGTTCCCTATCAAAAGGGAGGGCTATATCAAGAATGGTTCTGCAAGAAAGGATCTATTTTTACTATTGCTTGTGTGAATGGTAGAATAAAGGTAATACTTATGAAAGTGGCACAGGAAGTGAAGCCCTGGAGAGCACTAGAAGAGAGGACTAGAATGGAGAGCCCAAGACAGACCAGCCAGAGGTGTGGCATGCGAGGAGGAAGCAGGGCAGGAGTAAGTGTGTTCAACACCCTACACCTTAGAAAAAGAAATAAACCATCTACATACAGTGGGGAGTAACCAACCAGGTAGCGGTGGTTCAAAGGTAACCTGGTAATTCAGTGCACGTAAACTGAACAGAAGTTGAAATGTCATCTTGCATAGGAGGGCGATCTAATGCTACATTTGCAACAAATAAAGTAATCTTTTTCTCTCACATTAGTAAGCCTCATTTAGAGCTATGCATTTAGTTTTAGGCATCAGCTGGAGGTAGTCAGGAGAGAGAAACATGATTGATCAGAGACTTGTAAGACATCATCAGTGAAGAAAGACTGAATGAATGATGCCTGCTAAGACTAGGGAGAAGAATGAGGAAATAACATGATAAACTTTCAAGAGTAAGTGGATAAACTGCTTTCAAGCCCATGGAGAGTCAAACAGGTTTAACTCCAATAAGAACAGGAATAGGAAATACATATCCTAGAGAAGCTATGATTTTCCAGAACTACATAAATCACCATTAAAATGTCTAAATATGTTCTAATCTGGACTGAGGAAGAAATAGTTGATCCCACCTTAGGGTAAGCAAATGGCTTGAATGAGCTCTATTTTCCCTTCATTTTTTATGACTGGACACCGGAATAGACATCTAAAATCTTAATACCTGCATAATGGAGGAAGTAAAAAAATTGTGCGAGTGCTACTTGCAAAGAATCTATGAATTCGTTCCTTGCCAATGACTTGAAGCATTCAGTTTATACTGATTAATTGTTTTCATTATGTGGAAAAAACTTGTGGAACTAATGATAATGCTAATTTTTGCATTTCAATGCTTTGAAATGACAATAGCATGATAATGATGAGCCTCATTACTTTGTGCATTTTCTACAAGCCATAGAACAAGTACAAAACAGATTTCTGATACAAGTCAGACAGAAAACAAAGTTACTTCCCATGCAAAATATTCATTTTGGTCCACTTATGTCTGTTTTAGTCTGTTTTCAAAGTAGTTGTGTCAAATACAGAGAGAAATAACTTGATATAGTTAAAATGTAAATCCATGTTTAACTCAACACAAACTAATGAAGAACAACCAGACATATTTCATATACAAATTCTATCAATTCATTTTTCTCTAATGATTATGGATGTATATGAAGTATGTGAATTCATAAATATTGTGGCTGGAGTAAAATTTTGCTAGTGTCCGTAGTTTCCAAATATTGTTTTTTAAGAGTAATAAATGTGTACCCAGACAGAAAAAAAAAATACAAAGTATCTAAACTGAGTTAAAAAAAATGCCTGTGAGATCTGAATATGTGTTGACTTCAGTAGAATTGTGACTACATGCTTTTATAAATACTTTTATGTAGCTTTGAAAAGTATGAGGTTGGCACAAATACAGCAATGATTAAAGATATCTGGACAAAATTATGTTTATGTAGGCACTTATTGGTTTATGATTTTCATGTGTGAAATAAACTTGTATTTCAAGATTTATCAAATCGTAAGATAACTGAGCAGATACGCACCATGTCTACTTTAATGACTCCCAGAACTTGACATTTTCATACCTATATACCAAAAATATGCAGTCTGTAATAGGTGTTTAACACATCATATTGCTCATGTGTGAGAACAGTTTATCATCTTCATAAAACAGAATACAGTCACATTTCTTTTAAAATTTTCCAGATTAAAAATATAAACTGTTCCACAATATAGATCAAATACATCAAGCCAGCTCAATATTTGCTTACCACTCAGCCCTATCCTGGTCCTGGTCTGCTCCTTTAACCGTTCTGAGTTTCCATCTGCAGGGCTGAGAGTGGTCTGTGCACACCTGCGGTGGGTTAGTCCTGGCTAACAGCCGAACACCCACCCAGCCACTCACTCCCTCCCCACAGGTGGGTGAACAGGATGAGAAAGGTCACGGATCAAGATAAAGACAGGGAGATCACTTACCAATTACTATTGTAAAACAGACTCAACCTGGGGAGAACTGATTTAATATACTGCCAATTAAAATAGATCTGCATAGTAAGAAACAAAAAGACAACCAGGAAAACACCTTTCCTCACCCCTTTCCTGGGTTCAACTTCCCTCCTTCACTTCCAACTCCTCGACCCCCGCCTCAAGCAGCACATAGGGGATGGGGGGCAGGGGGATAACAGTGGGTTTGCTACTCACTTTCCCTTTTTCACGCGTCTTCCATGCTCTAGTGTGAGCTGTCCACAGGCCACGATTCCTCTGGGAATGTCCACCTGCTTTGGTGTGGGTTCCTCCACAGGCTGCTGAGCAACACCTGCTCCACGCCTGGAGCACCTCTTCCCCCTCCTTCTTCTCCGGCCTTGGTGTTCCCAGGGCTGTTTCTCACACTTTTTTTTCCTCACTCCTCACTGTTCTCCAGTGTTCTTGCCCTTTCTTAAGTATCTTTTCACAGAGGCAGCACCGCTTTGCTGACAGGCTCACATCAGTCCTGCGGCGGGACTGCTGTGGAGCTGGTTGGAACCGGCTGGAACCAGCTGTGCCCGGCATGAGGCAGCCCCGGCCTCTCCTCACAGCTGCCCCCTCACTGCCAGCGCCTGGACACCTGCACACCATGCAACGCTGAATGGGAACATGCACAACCTAAATCATAGAATCATAGAACGCGCTGGGTCGGAAGGGACCTTTAAAGGTCATCTAGCCCAACCCCCCTGCAGTAAGCAGGGACATCTTTAACTAGATCAGGTTGCTCAGAGCCTCATCAAGCCTGGCCTTGAATGTCTCCAGGGATGGGGCCTCCCCCACCTCTCCGGGCAACCTGTTCCAGTGCCTCACCACCCTCAATGTAAAGAACTTCTTCCTGATGTCTAATCTAAACCTACCCTGTGCTAGTTTAAAAATCAACATCTTTCCCCTTCCATTTGCGCAGCACTGGGAAATCATTCTCTTTTACAACCTCAGTATCCTTTAGTGTATTCTGAACACTTTGGTTTCAATATGCAACTGCAGTTATCTCTTTAACTTTCTTGTTTTAATGTTTGGCTTCTTGTTTCTCATTAACCGAATCTACTTTAATAGGCAGTAAATTAAATTAATTTTCCCCAAGTCTGGTTTGCCCGCTACACAGTTTTTGGCCTTGAACAGCTGCAACCACAGCACAGAAGACACTAGTAGACGACTGTAAGATTCAGAATTTATTCAGACTGAATTTTGAGGTATATTACACAACACTAGAATACCTAATCAGGCCAAAGCATGTCACAGATGCAGTCACTAAAATGTCATAGTGTTCTGAGTTTGACCAACTTTTTGGCGTCTTTCAAGAACATGCTTTCCAAAGCAATGACATTATCAGAGTCTCATAGACTTAAAAGTCTGGATTTAATTAGCAGTTCTAGGTGGAGTATCTTTTTTTGTCATGCACGCTGTTTGTACTTTTATTTCATATAATCTGCCCAAAGTGCCACACAGCTTTCCAGGTTTCCCTTAACTAGATTCATCAAGCTCATGGCAGAGGAGAAAGGCTAGATATGAAACAAAGATGTAAAAATAACCTGGAATCGATATGATAATTCTTATCTGAAATTGACAGTTCATTTGAAATCTTGCTAAAAAAAAAAAACACAACAAATCAAACAAACAAACAAAGAACCTACAACATGGTTTCTGTTCTACCAGAGAGACCAAATGCTTTCATGTTGCTGAACCTATGTCTTTACTAAATAACTCTCTTGCTACCAATATGCACAACTTAAGACAATGCACAGAAAAAGAGAACTTTAATACCATGGATCAGTACAGCAAGTTGTACAGAGGCAAAGACCGGACTTTAAAATTGGTGAGAAACACAGAATACCACCACAGGGGCTTTGAATCCAGAAACCTAGCTACCATCAGAACAGAACTCCATACAATGAACTCCTAAAAGAGAAAACAAACAAACAAGCTAATATCATCAATACAAAATAGAAAGACCCTGTAAATAAAACTCTATTTAACCTAATGTTATGCTTAAAAAGCAGGCCCTTACTCTTAGATGTACCATCACACTAGTAGAATCTTCTTCGGTCAAACTCTTGGCTCAACCTGTTCATCCCTGATCATGATACAGGATCTCTTTTTTTATCCTTGCGGATTCTTCTCCCTTTACCACAGAAAATTCTCCCAACTGAGCACGCGTGATGGTTTACAACAATGGAACCATCTCCCCACACAGGGAAAACACCACTGTAGGGCTGTCCATGTTTCTCACAGTACACTGATTTGTGGAAGACACTCATTACAACATCAGAAAGGCATTAAGAAAAAAAGACAGAGAAGATGACTAGAAAGTTAAAAACCCTGAAGTCTTTAAGTAGCAAAGTTCCTCCCCAGGACAGCAGAAGGCAAGACAGTATAGGCAAGCCTTTGACCCACTGTTTTTAGGGAAATTCTGAGCGATAAAATACATAAAAACAACAGCAACTGTAAGTGGGGGCTCACAAGCCTGATCAGCAAAACATCTTCCTGAAAACTGAAGACTTCAATGTCCAATTTCAACAGAAAGAAGGGAAGAGTCTGCAAAAGATCCAACAAGAAAGAAAGTAGAGGGGAGAAAAAAAACAGTAGGAAAGCCAAAGAAATCTTCATCAAAGGCCTTGTTAGGAAGCTCAAGAAGACTGAGGCTACTGAAAATGAACCTGAAAAAAGTTTCAAAGCCACAAACTGCTACAGATGCACAAATTACTAAAACTTGATTAAGATGAAAAAATGATGAAGCACAAGATAGCAAAGACTCAGAACACAGTCTTTCTGAAGAAATGCAACTACTTAAATTGGATATGTAGTCCATTTAGTCAAATACATGTAGACTAAATACAAGAACAGATGTAGTGAGCTGATCATATCTATTTATTGTTCATTTACTCCTTACAGGAGGTACATGCTGATCTTTGTTTTGATTGCCTAATTAAAATTCATTTTGCCTTTGGCTCTTCTCAGAGATCCTTTTTTTTTTTTTTTCCAACTCATGACTATGTTTTCTCACAGCTTCTTGAAGAGAGGGGTTAAGGAAGAGAAACAGCTCCCTTGTCATTAGTGTATTTGCTCCATTGTATCTGACGCTTCTCTATTATCTACAGCCGATTCTCTCATTGATTCATCTTCCCCTTCCACACAACAGATACCAATATTCAACAATATTTAAAACAAAATCTTTAAAATTGTTAAAGTACATATACATTAAAGATCTGTTACTTTAATAAGCAAATAATTTTGAGCATTATCCTGCTTATACTGTCCCTGAACAACTAAAAATCTATAGAACTACTTGGGTTCTTTAATCATATTTTTTTTTAATTCCTTAACCAAAAGTTTTCTTGTAGGGATTTTAGGGTATGATTAAACAACTGATCACAATGACATATTTCATTTAGGAACAGAGATTCATTAATAATGTAATATAAGGTAAATGAAACAGCAACTGGTTATTAGAAAAGGAGATAAAAGGAACTCAAAAATGAGAGGTACCATACTTGATATTAATGGCAAAGCTATCACCTTAAGATATATTGTGAACATAAATGCTTACACTCCTTGTGATCATAAAACACCTGTTTATCAAATGTCTTCGTTAGCAATACTTTGGTTCATTAACTGATCATAGAGAATTTTCACTGCAATATTCAAATTAATTAAAGCATACTTTCACGTCTAAAAGTTTTGTTTCATTGTGAGATTATGGTTGTGGTCCCAAATGTGGGATGTATTTTATCAATTTCCTTCCACAGACTCAATTGCTTCTTACTACTGTATTCCAGTTTATCTGCTATTTATTGGGTTTGATGAGAGTGACTATGTGAAAGTTCATGGTCTAATCTATACAGGGAATATGAAGATATAATCAGAATGGCCCTTTTTATTATTAAAAAAAATGTGAATCTATAAACTGACTCCAACTTTAACAAGGATTAGCAGAGCTTAGCTTTATGTATGAAATATACATGAGACTCCACTCTCCCAGTGAAAATGCTTACAGTTTGGGTATTTTTTAAAACATATTGATAAAAGAGAGTGAGTTAACTACAATTAGTGTAAAAAAAAAAAAAAAATCATTACGCTTAGTAATGCCTATGGGACCATTAGCAGATTTATTAAAGTGTATGTAGTATGGAAAGAAAGTGCATGAACCTACCTCTTCCCCTCAATGGTATAAATTTGATTCTGAATTCTCCATAAAGGAGGGAAGCTGCATCTCTTCTGAAACAAAAGAGATAATAAGTTTGGAAAATCACTGAAGAAAACGATGGCCTGTTCAAATCTGTCTGCCCACTTCCTTCAATCAAAACATTTTATGAAAGACTAGACAGTTTTTATTATATTTTCCCTATGTTCTGGCTATATTATTGTAATCCACAGCTCTCCTTATTGATAAGGAGAAAGATAATTAACAGACTGCCATGCTCCTCATTTACTACTGCCATTCCTAGACTGAGTAGAAATACTAGACTTGCCCTACCATTTCAGAAAAGAAAGGACGTTGTGATGGATCTTTAACTTTGTCTTTCCTTCCCCACCAATGGGTTGTTGAACAGCCAGAAAAAATTTTAAACATTCCATAGCTCTTGATAAATGGCAAGTGTAAATTTTATTGCTATGAGATATTGACTGTGTGCTTGCATTTATTGTTAGTATTATCTGAACTTTTATTACACGCAGTAATATGTATCTAGAGTTCCCGATCTGTTTTAGTTACATTTGCACTGAGATTTTAGACAACTTTGGCAGGAGTAGGCAATTACTAAAAAAGGTCTATGGGAAGTATGTTGAATTTTTTTTCTCTTGAGGCATTTGGGAAATTCCCTAATCTATGACGAATATGGGCTAGTATTAATATTCTTACCAGACCAGACAGATTCTGAATCTTATCCACAACTTCACACAATTTAAAAGAACAAATTAAAATCCCTTAAGATGTTCCTTTCCTTACTGCTAACTGTAGATCTAGCTTATGACTCAATTACATAATTATAATAATATTGCAGCAATATAATAAAATGGAATACCTTATTGGTATGTGTCTGGATGAATTAGTTCAGGTAAGTGTTTATTGCAAAATTAATTTGTAAGAGCAACACAAAGGAGTGTATTAAGAATTATTACCCACAGAAATGCATTAATTTTATGGCAAATTTTTATGAAAAAGATATTTTTTTAAAATGCAGACACAGATCACACCTTTTAAGGGACAAACTGTTGTACAAAGTGTCACTCAAATTCTGGAGAAAGGTTGAGAACTAAAGGAGTTTTAAATTCAAGCAGAAAACTGAACACGTAGACTTTGGAGATAGGTGTCTGAACGTTTCTGGATTACGCAGATGCCAGTAAGATATAGGGCACTCTGGTGAGCGTACCACGAAAGAGCTCTCTTTTATTACATTGGATACTTTACATATATAAGACAAACACATTCACTTTAGAGTACCTGTACTTCAAGGGGTAAGGCAGCAAATACTAAAACTCCCAGTCCAATCATATGCTTTTTCCTTAGTTGAGTATTCTATTCACTTTTTCATTTTACATAATGAACAGAGTGTAGCTGCTACATCACCTCCTTGCCTTGGCTCCTCTGCCCCTAACACAATCATGCAGCTTAAAACCGTGTACACACTTTTGAAATGTGAATGTAAGAAATCATTAAGGAGGATATCATGCCTCTTCCCTGCCCAAACTGAGACCCTTTTTTGGAGGGGTGAACTACTTGGGGCAAAGAATGTGAGTGTACGATGTATGGCATATTCTTTTCCTGAACAGACTATTTGCTATCAATGCAGAAGTAAATCATATACAATGTGAACCATACAAGGGGTTCTGCAAATGAAACTGCTTACATTTATCTGCACAACATGGGTTCCTCGTTTATGAGAGCAAATCCATGCTGCCAGAGTATCACAGAATCGCAGAACAGTTGAGGTTGGAAACCTCAACTGAGGTTGGACCTCTGGGAGATGGTGTAGTCAAACCCCACTGCTGAAAGCGGAGTCACCTAGAGCAGCCTGCTCAGGGCCACGTCCGGTCAGGTTCCAAATACCTCCATGGATGGAGATTCCACAACCTCTCCGGGCAATCTGTGCCAGGGTTTGACCACTCCCAGAGTAAGAAAGCATTTTCTATGTTTAATTGGAATTCCCTGTACTTCAGGTTGCACCCACTCTCTCCTGTCCTTTCACTGAATACCTCTGGTATGTCACTGGTATCTAGATAGAAACTCTGAGACCACCTAAGGAACCTGAAGGTGCACAAGTCCATGGGACTTGATGAGATGCATCCACGGGTACTGAGGGAACTGGCGGATGAAGCTGCAAAGCCACTATCCATCATATTTGAAAAGTTGTGGCAATCTGGTGAAGTTTCCAGTGACTGGAAAGGGGAAACATAACACGGATTTCTAAAAAGAGAAAAAAGGAAGATCTGGGGAACTACATGCTGGTCAGTCTCGTGTCTGTGCCTGGCACAATCATGCCGCAGATCCTCCTGGAAACTCTGCTAAGGCACATGGAAAATAAGGAAGTGACTGGTGACAGCTAACATGGCGTCACTAAGGGCAAATCATGCCTGACCAATCTGGTGGCCTTCTACGACAGCATTACAACACTGGTGGATAAGGGAAGAGCAACTGACACCATCTACCTGGATTGTGCAAAGCACTTGACACCTTCCCACACGATATCCTTGTCTCTAAATAGGAGAGACATGGATTTGACTGACAGACCACTTGGTGGATATGGAATTGCCTGGATTGGTTGCACTCAAAGAGTTGCAGTCAATGGCTCAATGTTCAAGTGGAAACCAGTGATGAGTGGCGTTCCTCAGGGATCGGTATTGGGACTGAGGGTGTTTAACATCTTTGTCAGCAATATGGAGAGTGGGATTGAGTGCACCCTCAGTAAGTTTGCTGACAACATCAAGCTGTGTGGTGTGGTCAACATGCTGGAGTGAAGGGATGTTATCCAGAAGGACCTGGACAGGCTTGAGAGGTGGGCCTGTGCAAATCTCATTAAGTTCAACTAGGCCAAGTACAAGGTCCTGTACCTGGGTCATGGCAATCCCAAGCACAAATACAGGCTGAATGGAGAATGGACTGAGAGCAGCCCTGAGGAGAAAGACTTGGGGGTGTTGGCTAATGAGAAGCTCAACATGAGCTGGCAATGTGCACTCATAGCCCAGAAAGCCAAACACGTCTCGGGCTGCATCAAAAGAAGTGTGGCCAGCAGGGCGAGGGAGGTGATTCTGCCCCACTCTTCTACTCTTGTGAGACCCCACCAGAGTCAAAGCTGGAGTATTGTGTCCAGCTCTAGGGTCCCAAACATAAGAAGGACCTGGACCTGTGGGAGAGAGTCCAGAGGAGGGCCACGAAGACGATTAGGGGGCTGGAGCACCTCTCCTGTGAAGGCAGGCTGAGAGAGTTGGAGTTGTTCAGCCTGGAGAAAAGAAGGCTCTGGGAAGACCTTGTAACAGCCTTCCAGTACCTAAAGGAGGCCTACAAGAAAGCTGGAGAGGGACTTTTTACAACATAGTGATAGGACAAGGGGTAATGGTTTTAAACTGAAAGAGAGTAAATTTAGATTAGATATTAGGAAGAAATTCTTTACTGTGAGGGTGGTGAGGCACTGGCACAGGTTGCCCAAAGAAGCTGTGGATGCCCCAACCCTGCCGGTGTTCAAGGCCAGGTTGGATGGGGCTTTGAGCAACCTGGTCTAGTGGGAGGTGTCCCTGCCCATGGCAGGTGAGTTGGAACTAGATGATTTTAAGGTCTCTTCCAACCTAAACCATTCTGTGATTCCATGATTCTTGATGAGAACAGCCATTTCTAAATTGAGTTGGCAGATATCTAATACCACAAATTAGTGCTCGAGATAAATGACAGAGATGGAAGAGAGGTTTGTTGGAACTGCTAAAGTAATTTCAGATGGCCATAGTTTTGATCTCTATGCTAGAATTTTGAAAACATGAACAACTTCTTCCAAAACTGGTATCAGATTATTAGATCAGGGCCACTCTGTTGTTTCATTTAAAAGGGAAAAACCAAAGCAACAGTGTTTCTTGATATTAAAAGAAATAGTTCCATCTATTGGCACAACTCTTACAGCACTCACATTCCTCTGGAGGTCATACATAATTGCCTGCTTTGCCAAGTCCTGCTTCACTTGGCAGATGTGGTAACAACTTGAGGTGGTGTATCAGAAGGTCTACTAACTTTTTATTCAGTCTCGGTTACTCAGGTTCCAAACAACATTTTAAGCATAACACGAAGAATGAAACTGAGCTCTCCATTTTCTCTCTTACTCCAGCCTGAAACATTTAACCTCTTCTCATTTCACATAATGAAGTTGTGACAAATCAGTAGGCAACCCTGATGTCACAGTAGAAGATTTTATTTTTAATAAAGCAGCCCAAATTACTTTAGGATGAAAAAATCTGATCTGGTATACAAGAATCTTTCTTATAATCTTAAAGTAGTTACTATATATGGCACCCAAAATGCCTTAAAATATTATTTGTACTTTTATTATTTCAAGGACACCACAGAAATATTTTAAGATATGAAATTTACCATGACACCAACAGGGACTATGTTTGTATATTTATATATTGATTAAAGAAAAAACATGGTTCCTATTGAAACTGTAGGCTTGTACTGTCAAGAGCATTTGTGAATGGGTTGTACACAATACCTGGCATGTATATATGTCTACAGTTGCTGTGTGTTACTCTTATATTGACACTGTAAGAATTACGCTTTTACAAGCTGTTAATAACAAACAGTAAGGATCTGTGTCCTTTCAGCAGACTGCTAATGACCTTATTTTTTACATTGTGTATCTTCCAAATTGCATAATGCTGACTGTTATCAATTAACAGCATTTTGCAAGATGTCTTCATGCAGACTATAAAAATGTATCTAAGATAGGCACAGGCAAGAACTGTTACCCTTATATGGTCTGTTTCTTCCAAATTTTAAGACATATGTAGATCAAGAAAAATTGGCAAGGGTTTGTATTTTTGTTTCTTCCACAGTGACCTACAGTAATTGATGAAGCTTCACAAGTTTTAAGGCATAATACGGAAGGTGGATATAAATCAGATTTGTTGCATGTGTCCTAGGATTCTCTGCAAGCTATGTTCTTAAAAGCCACTGGAGATTAGCCTTTTCATGCCCCTGCTCTATTATACACAGTACTTTTTTTAAAGGATAAGTGTCACAAGATAAGACATGATGGCTGATGCTGTGATGCTGATCAAAAGCAACCTTTCATCTGACACACTGCAGAAAACATACCAGAACAGTTCCTATTTTTAAGGTTTTTGAGAGAGTTGTGTGTGCTTATAACCTAACTTCAGGATTCAACAGTATTTCACATTTGTTGGCTTTTCTTTTTCCACAAATGTAAATTGTTGTCTTTTAGAGACTAACACATTCTGGAATATATTTGTCAAGTTAGTACTTGATCAGAAATGGTTGATACTTGGTGTACAACAAAAAGCATGGAAACAGCAGAAAACAAGGAAATGTGGAACCATGAAAACAGTTGGAATTAATCTCTGTGGCTCTTTGCATCAAATCTGCTGCAACCACGCTCTGTAATAATTGAAAATCAAGCTTTAAAATGTGTTAGCATTTGCAGTTTTTTCTGTTTCTTCCTTACCTTCCCCTAGTAAAACAGAAAGCATGAGGGAAAATTTCTTTTTAATTTATGACTTTTTTTAGCATCTCTAAGATTGCCACTTGCACTCACTTGCATAAATGGAAAGCGATTGAGCAGGGGTGTGGAGAAAAACTGAGACTATTGCTGCTGATTAGAGGTTTGTACTCTGTCACCTGCCTTAATGACCACCAAGATCTGTACAGGCATGACGGAAGAAGGTAGGCTGTTCAAGCTTGATAGACTAACTCCATCATGACATGGCACTGGAAAAGTAGATGTTGCTCTCCTCTAAAGGCTGTCACTCTAATCAGAGATTTATTTTACAAGAGCTCTGAGTCTGATCTGCTTGCAGAAAAGTTTATTAAGGTTACTATGACTGTCATCACCATATTGTCTAGACCTGATCTGATCAAAATTACAAAACTAAGAAATTGGAAATGTATGTCTTTAGCAAAATTAATTCACTGACATTGACATGCATTATATCTCATATCACTGCTAAAGATAGCATGAAGACATGGCAGCTTGTCCCTGAGATGTTTATTTTCTGTTTCAGATAGACATACTATGGCCATTTCACCACCTCTTCACTCCTATGAAGCCTTAGCTTTATTACAGAAAACTTAGTTTATGCTTTCTGTCACCCAACACTAAGAAGACAGCTTACCCTGCCAAATAAATACCTTCATTTTTTTCAGTCTCAAGCTACTGAATGGGAAAAAATTTGGAAAAAAAAAAAAAGATAAATGAGAATTTCTGAGTTCATGTCATTACAGCTAAGATATCATCTCTGGTTTATACAACATGCCAGCAAGCTTTGTTCTTCTTAGGAAAAAAAACCTCTAATATTTTATTATTTTTAAATGTCTAACATATGCTTTGTCCAACATCCAAAAGTGACGCATTTTAGTTCATATAAGTTCTTGGACATCTGGAATGCCAGTATCTTCTGTGTTTGCCAACGTGTAGAAAAACATCCATGCATACAGAGTTTATTTTCACCACATATGAAGTATTGACCATATTTGTAAAATTCAGAAAGACAGCTTACATATTAATATTCTTCTTTGCCAAGGCAAACAAGGAATGACTGTATATATATAAATATATGACTGTATATAGAAATATTTTATAATAAATTTAGTTTCCTGTTGTTGCTGCATGTGGTAATTTCCTAATATGTACCAAAATCCATCCGAGAAACCACTCTTGTTAGGCAATCACTTCTTTTGAATAGTCGCCCTGACTTACCTCTGAATTTACTAGTTTTGATTTTTATTAGAAGTCTCTCTCTTCAAGTGATGGTTAATTGTCCATAACTGTATTATCTTGAAACAGTACTTTCAGCAAATTTCATGTTGCCCTGATATTTGGGATTGCACTTCGAGGTCTTCGCTCAGTGATCTAATAACTTATATGCAAATGTAGAAGTATTTTTGGAATGTCAAATGTTCTTATTCAGGTACCTTCCCTTTAATCACATTGGATTAAAGCATCAAGAAACTTAAACATCCTGAGCAATCAGATATTTCTTTAATATGAACCTTATGTTCTAAAATGTATATTCAGTCATAGCAGTGGTGAATGTGGGAATCTTTGTAATTAATATCACTGGCATATTACGGAGTCTGTATGTATAGATATGTAAGTACAATGCATGTATATCACATACATACAATGATGACCACTGATAATGACTATAACCTGAATGTGAATGATTTTGATTGAAATGCATAGTAGGATTTTTTTTCTAATGATGCTCAAAGGAAAACTTAAAGCTAGGAATTAAACTATCTGCTCAAATATGGTGACACTGTTAGAAGACTTAGCTTATCATATTTCCTGTCTACTAATCAACTAAAACTTTTAAGTCAATAAGAACTTTCATTTGATTTCATTAGGATGATGTGCACCTGTGAATAATGAAGCAACACAAAAACGAAGTTATAAATCATAAAAATGAAGCTATACAGAACTTCATGACATAAATGATAGATTAGAACATTTTCTTTCTGATTCAGCATGGGAAAGCACGTCCAGAAACTCAGTAGAAAAAATTTAAGGTACAATATAATGTATTTTCTCTTACACTTTGTAAAACCAAAGATTCTTGAACTCTTATACTATGCAACTAAAATTGTGTTATTGGGTATCTGATATCCCAATACAAATCCTTTTCAATAGGAATAATGCAATAGTTGTAGTATAAATACATATATTTGATAACATGCTAAGTTATTGTTACAACTGTAGTTAGTAATACTATTAATATTCTACACTTCATCATTTATACCACTTCTTAAAATGCAATACATTTCAAAACAATAAAGTTCTATATTCTTATGGATTAATGTAATGAATAATAGTTTGCTTTGGTGAGATAGCTGGTTAAAATAGGAAGAAGTTTTAAATTTCATGCCAAGTGTCTCTTAACTGTTCTCAATTAACTTTGTCCAGGAAATGGTAACCCAGGGTTACTGGTGGTCATTGCAATTGTGTAGCAATTCTCAGGGAGGTGATTAACCTTAGAACAGTAGTCAAAGTACAGTTAATAGCTACCTCCCTATTAAATATATTTTCTTGAAACCAAGCTTTGCTTCTTCTCACTATTCTTAAATCCTGTATTGTCTGTAATTAATTTCTAAGGCAGGCAGGTGTGACTCAAGGGCACCTGTGCTTTGTTCCAGTACCATAGTGAGAGCTGAGCAGTCAGTGCTTGCAAAATCCGTTGAGATATTTGGCTGAAAGACAGTGTTGCTATAGAAATTTGTATTGTTTGTTCTTATTCTCATATAATGCAGGCAGAAGAAGAAAGAAATACAGCAATGAAACAAAAAACCTACTTGATAATGTCATTACTGTAAAATTTTGTAGTGTTTTGGTGGCTTGATTCCTTCTTGCTTACTTATTTTTCCACAGTAATTTGAATTCAAGTGTACAGTGAACTAATTCTCCTGAGTTTACTTAGCAGGATTTGTGTTCACAGCCACATACTGTAGTTTTCATTAAAAGGATAATGACAAAAGTCATATGTTATCTTGAGTTTTGAATTTTGCGCATAATAGAGTGGCACAAATCCCATAACTCAAGCAACATCTGCCCTTGGTGAAAATCTCCCATATCATTCTTTTCCTGTAAATCTTCAAAGCACAACAGCTTGTGGCTGTTCTGGGGGAATACAGTATTTTCCTCAGGCAGCCAGATAATTTGAGACCCCTTCATAATCAATTAATTGCCAAATATCTTCTGTTTTGCTGTATGTACCTCTCCAGATTCAAGAAGCTACATCAGGATCCTCAAGCACTAAGAGGTCACCAAAGAGGAAAGACAGTAAAGATAGAAAATCCAAAATGAAACAAAATACCACAGGTGACGTAAATGGCATTTACTTGCCAAGTGATAAACCAAAGAATTGTCCAGGGCAATTAGCTGGTGCTGAATAACGACTATTCAAAATGTTAGCTAGCTGCAGACAAGTACCTGCAGGAAGGAGAGCTTGTAGCACTCCATTAGCTGGCAGATTCATACTAATGGCAGCCAACAACACAAAAGGTAACCAGAAGTTAAAACAAATGAACGAACAATGAAAGACAATCCCATTTTGTATCCAGTAAGCCTACAAGAGGGTCAAGCAGACTTTTACAGGGAATAGATGGTGCTCCATTTATGAATCAAAAACACTGTCATAATTTTTTTATATTTCAGTTTCAGCATGGAGCTCTGTTTAAGAATTTAAAAAATCAATGGGTAAACATTTTGAGTTAAACAATGTATTTAGCATTCTAATACAAAAAATCAGTTTCACCTGGAATAAGATCACAGTCCAAACATTTAGTTATGAGTCTCACTTCGTAAGATATCTTGCCTGCCTTATCATGCAGGGTTACAAATACAGGTAATTTTGATACATATATTTCCTCAAATAGTTGTGCAACCTAATCAAACTAGCATGGGTAGCAATAAAACTGAATGTGTGTCTTTCAAATGTGCTAGCCATCAGAGCAAAAACGTTCCAGGAACTATCATACATACACAGCTGGCTAGTACACGATAGTGACCGTAACACTGTATTCGCACTGCTTGAGCTTAAAATAATTGCACACTTACTACGTTGAGAAGACCCCCTCTAAGCTCTACTAGCACTGAGGAACTGACCAATGCTATAGTTTAGTTTTGGCGTTGTTTCTAGTGCTGCAGGGTAAATAAGCTTCCCTTTGATTATGTTTGAATGTAATACTGCAATTCAGCCATCATAAATTGTATGAAAGCCTATATGTATGTAGATACAGATAGAGATGTTTGGTCTTTCTATTCTCACACTCTGATGTCAACCTACAATTACAGCAGAACACTGAAGACTGACAAAAATTAAAAAAGTAAATATTAACCTTTACTAATTTCTTCTAATTTTGGAAAATCTAGTTTGAATATGACCACCGATTTCAGACAAATGTTTCTTTTGAATGACAGTCTCCTGTTCAGCATATGCAAGGCAGATGTGGCTTGTAGACCTGAACTTTTAGGAACACTCTGGAAATTTATGAAGTTGGCACATTCCAGTTACATCCTTATCCCACTGAAGTAAAGTGATCACCACTCTCGTTAGCTCTTGTTATAATGCTTACATTGTAGTTTCCTTAATTTGTGTGTTTGTTTGTAATGTAAAAACTTAAATGCTAAAATTGTGAAGCCTAAATTGTGTTTTGCCTCTGTTTTTATTTCAAAATGAAATTTTGGAGCAGGAAGATTCTAGCCCTGTCCATAAAAGCAGAATCAGAAATCTGTATCTCACACACAGTCTTCTAAATTAATAGTGTTCTCCACTCCTTGGCCATACCTCTCATCTACTCATATCCTACTAAGGGTGTCACCCTGCTATCCATTACCATATTCTTTAGTTTCAAACAGTTTTGGAATCAAGCCAGAAACCATCAATTCTGAATGCCACTTTTTGAAGTCACTACACATTTTACGATGGAATGCTGAATTAAATCCAGTTGGGCCTTGAAGTTCTTGCCACTGAACTTCTATTTTGACTATGCCCCTTACTAATTCCTCTAAGGGAATTCATTACTTATTTCTGAATATGCAGACAAACATGCAAATGTATGTGTAGCTACTCCATTTTAAATGGTTCTATCTTCGTCACTTATCTTTAATTGTTTGGGTTTCTACTCTGAATCTGAAGTGCTCTACATACACTGTTTCTTATAAAAGTATCCCTCAATTAAGCTCTGTGTTCTCATATTCATCTCTGTCTTAATTGTTTCTAGATGTACTCCATCATCATAGTGTAATGTGATCCAAAAGCTCAAATACTAATCTGTTCCTCTATTCTTCATTACAGAACACAGTTTAACAATTTGAGCTGTCTATAATTTCCAAAGGCATTTTATAATCTCTGGTGTTCAAACTGAATTATGGGTAATACCATAGTCTTTTAGTTGCATAACACATTAATATTATTTCTTTTTTTTTTATAAAATGTGCAAAAAATTTTGAAATAATAAGGAATGACAAGAATGGCTATGTTGAACATACACTGCAAAATAGATCGGACCTATATTTAATACAGTGTAATAAAACAGCTTGATAAAATGCTATAAAATATCATAGCATAGCTGTGCAATTCTGGAAATCCCTTCCTTACATGACAATAAATTCTAAAATTATTTTTTGAAATTATCCTTGAATAATGCAAAATTAAAAAATGAACCATTCAAATTTTCATGGTAGTTACAATATTTCCTGTATCAACATTATTGCTATTTATTTACATATAACTCTGTGGCTAATTTCAAATTTATTTGAGTTTAACTTTGATTGCACTACTCTATACCACTGGCTTCACCATGCCACAGCGTGAGTTTCTTCATCCTAAAAGAAACAGAAATACTAAGCAGAAATTAGAAATTAGAAGCCAGTTTGTTCTATAGTAGGTCTTTATCCTAAAAATGGCACAGGTATACACAGCTATGCACGTAGCCCCTAAAAGTAAAATTCTGTGATTGCTTTTTCTTGCTTAATTTAATAGACTACAAGACTAAGGATACAATCAAAATAATACTGTTTCAGTGCAAATTCGAAATATCCTGACCACTATTTCGTTTAGCTCATCCAGACAGAATCATCCACGAAGCGGTTTGTTAAAATACCAAGTACAATCCTCCACAGTGAAAGGCAGTATTTTCCTGAATTACACAATTCCACAGCAGCAAGCTGCCTAGAATACAACTGCACCGCAGGGTCTCTTTCTTGATGCTTTTGCCCTTTTGTAGGGTACAGACATACCCAAAGCCCTGATATGGTTTCTTTGACAGATCTACAGCTCTGGGTGGCAGCTGTGCACAAACCTACGCTTTAGCTTCTTTCCTTCTAAAAGCCACACAGAAGAAACATGTGGGGTTCTACTTTATATGAGAATTTGTATTTATTTTCCATAAATAATATTTAAGAAACCTTGGAAATATACTATTTTTCAGTTAATGTTCACTGGCTATGAATAATGGGAATCGTAAGTGTGACTCGAGTAAATACATGAGTTTAAAGTAGAAGAAAATTCATAAACATTGCTTTCAGCTCTATTTTAACTACTTATGTCTATAGACAACTTCAGTGTGCTACTATTACAGATGGAGTACCTAGGCTTCAGAAGTCTTGTGCAATAAAACTCTAGTATGATATATAGATTAAGAAGAACAATTCAGTCTTTAATGTGGGAACCAAGTAATGTTACAATGAATCCATGGTGACCATTCAAAATGAATTTCAAGAAAAAGAACAGTTTATTTGCTTCATAAAAACCTGTGAAGCATTCAGATTGAATAACGTAAGCAGAATGCTGCAATATAAATCTTCTTAATTTACATCCAGGGTTTCATTATGCACATTTTATAGCACTCCACAGAACTTTAATTTACAGATTTCTGGAACTTTACCAACCCCAAAGAAGTGCTAAACATGCCTGTTCGAACGTTTAACCAAAGTAAGTCACTGGAGATTTCCTTAATGAGTGCAGAATTATCATTTATTTGCATTCTTAGTAGATTTAAAGCAGTAAGGCCTATTAACAAGATAATGGTAAATGCTATTTGAATGTTATTCTTCAGCAAACTATTCACTAAAATGAATAACTCAATGTACAAATTTCATAGTATGTAACTAAATTGAGCCAGCATTTGCTCAGCTCATTTAGGTAGGTAATTTGACTCAAAATGGACAGTTACTGAACAATGTGCAGCTGAACAGATTCAAGCAAATAACTCTAATAAAAATTCTAGAATGCATCTCTAGTCTTTGTCGACCTTTACTGTTAATTTTCCTAAATATAGAGCAGTATATACAGAATGAAATCATAACTTGCCATTACAACTTCTGTATATAACTAAGAATATTCTTGCTGCTGAAGACGTATCAGTGAATTTAATATTTTTTTTAATTTAGTAATTTTTTTACTGTCCACTGAAAAAAAGAATAGTCGAACTTTGCATTAAACTTCTATAGATTGGAAATTCTCAGTCTTCATTTCAGCTCCAGGGTTTGGGATCAGGAAAAATCTGATTTAAGAACATAAAACCTGACATCTGTTGATGGGGCAACAGTTATTTCTATGACAATATTTAATTCTAGTATATGTTTTAGTGAAATAAACAATCTCTCTGATCACATCCACACTGGATTGACTAGTGGTTTTTATGCCACACATAGCTGCATAACTCATTTCCATTATGAGCAGGAGAACACATTTACCAGCAAAAGAGCAGAAAACTATTAAAATTGGAATGAAGTGGGCAGCATTATGTCTTATGTGGAATTATCCATATCTCTGGACCCCGCCAAAAAAAAAGCTTACTCTATCAGAGTAAGTTTCATTTCTCTCCAAAAAATAAATCATTATTATTTAACTATTTACTCAACATATTGGGGTTTTTTCCTTCTTAGAAGAATAAGTTTTAAATTACACTGAAAGGAGGAGACACAGACCACCTAGTAGTCAGGTCCCAATGTGCTCCACAATAGCACTGAGAAGAAAATGCAGATAGGTTGGTTTCTATCTTAGTTGCTGATATATTTTGGTTGGTTTGGGGTTTTTTTTCAGACTTCATTTTTTCCTGTACTGAAACATTTCACTCCCAAACTCTCTGCAGTACAAATCCATATGACAAGTTCAGGAAACCAGGAAAAAGATAGGAATTTGGTTCTCGTTTTTCTACAAGGCAACAAAGAATCCACAGACGCCCCCATTAGCAGAGTCATCCGCTAATTCAGGAAGCACTTCTTTGTCTTCATTTATACTACTGCATTACGGCTTTGTACCTGAGGTGACACAAGTTGAATTTGTACTCCACAGCAGGTGTAGTCTCAAGCATTTTAGTCCAGATTGAGTATGTGATTAGAAAACAACATATACACCAAAGATACCTTTAAAGGAAGGCAGAGAATTGTAGACATCTATGTCCCAGTCTTACAAGCAGCTGAGACAAAGCCAGCATCTAGATATCAGATAACAAAAGGTCCCGCAAAGCGTACTTGGAATTCAGTGCATACGCACTCACTGTGCCAAACACTCCGGCCTCATGCCAACATTTAAACCGTTAAATTCCAAACCAGACATTTTTGAAAACAATATGACTCTACATCCACTGTGTATCCAAACTTAAATATCTAAAAAACACAAAAGGTCATGCAAGAAGATTTACTTACTAATTTAAAGATATTTGGCATGTGGCATGTTTGAATTTAATTTAAACGCAACTCTTTTTGACGGTGTAGATGGACCCGAATGCAATGATCCTTGGAACTTCTATCATGACAGATTCCGCTGGACCATGCTACGAAACTATGTCATATAGAGGTTAGAACTGGCATAAACATATAGATAGGTTTTTAAAAAAACAAGCACTAACAACTAGATCGGCTGCATTAGATACCAAACATTTGCCATTTCTTTTTAGACTATTGCTATCTGTAAACAGTGGGGAATTTATGAAATATTTATACAGCGTATAATGAATGACCTCTAAAACTGCTGATTATCATTTTGTTGCTCAATAACCCTATTAACATCTCCAAAGACAACCGCTGAAACATGATCACATGCTTAAAGCTTTAGGATACATTTAGTTACAAGGTTTGCATATTAATATGAAGGTTAAATTAATGCATAGAGTATCAAAGCTGGTGAAATGTATCTTACTCACTACTATGGACTGGACCTGATATACGCAATTTAAAAGTAAGCAAGGACATGGAATGGAAAAAAAAGAAAGAAAAGACAAAACTAAACCAAAACCATGCCTCTAAAAAAGACAAAAAAATATGTGCAGCTGCTTGTTCAAATCTGTGATCACAGTGTCTCTGAACAAAATCTTAAAAACATGACCAAAAGAAATGAGAAAAAAGATGAGATACAGACAACCCTGTGACGTCTAAATTCGTTTCAACAGTGTGCTAACTCTAAACTGTTACACAGATGTATATATTTTTCATCTTAAAAAATTGATAGACATGCCAAATTCTTGATTAGCAAGCAGTTATTATGAGACACAAAATAGGTTTTTCTTTTATTTTTCAGGATTCACAAAAATCTGAGTATGTAATCCAGATGATCTCCCATCTGGGAGATGTAAAACGGTAGGCTGATGCAAAACCAGGGAATACTCAAACTTCGAAACAAACAAACAAAAACCCCCAAGAACTGCTGGTGGTATCATGATTGCTTCCAACTCAGAAGACCAGAAAATAAAAATGTGTCTATAAAAATAGGTAGAAGTAGGAGGACTGGTTTTAAAGAATATAGTGTTAGCAGAATAACTGGCAACATGAACGGGGAATGTCACTCTCATGCCATCTTTTATATATATGTGTGTGTGTGACTGTATATGCATGCCTATGTATTGCCTGTCTACTTTATGTCATTTCTAGTGCTTTGTCATCTATGACTGCAGTTAGTTAACAAACATTTCTATCAGTGGATAGGACATTTTTCAGTTTCATACTAAATTCACAATGCTACCTCAGTGTTTTATGCTCCTCTACAAAGCAATTACTGATTTTCCTTCTTGCTAGCTATACTTTTGGAAGCTAAGGTATTCCAATATAACCAAAGGTTTAGATGACAAGCACCTTTGTATAAGGAACTCAATTCTTTTGTAATATGTACCTTTAGGCTTATCTTATGCTGTCAGAGGCAGCAGCAGGCAGTAAGTTTTACTCACCATTAAAAATAAGAATGTTGCTGTTTTCTTTTAATCTGACATTTTATTACCAGCAAAAATTGTATCAATATATGACTCCCAGGCCCAGAATAGTTTGAATAGTATCAAATAAATCCATGCTATCAATAACTCTTACACTACTGCTGCTGGAGACAGATTCAAACATATACACCGGTAGGTCCCTGAATCAGCGTTAATAAATACTGCTGCTTACCAAACTCGGTTTCCAGACAGATAAGGTTTTAATTACCCAACATCAATCACATACTGTAACAGTGCTACCGTACTTAGGGGCTCTGCTAAGATTACTGAAGAGAATGTAATATGAGAAGCCCAGGAATGCTGACAGTTGCTTAGACTTTTAAAGAGTATTTTTAGCCAAATGAAAGACTTCGTCATTAGTTTCAGAAGGATCCATCTACATAATGTATTTATTGACATAATGGCTGATATGTCCTTCAGATGAAATCAGTCCTATGCAGGAGGCAAGTGAAAACATAAATTATGCAATTCTTATTCTGAAGTTTCAAGTGGAACATGAGTAGAGTATCATCCTTCAAATAAGGATGTATTACACAACACAGAGTTTCTTGGGCTCATTATTTTGCTGAAGAAATACAGTAGGTCTAATGATCCTGGAAGAGATTTTCTTTCTTTTAGTTTTGAAAATCATAGTTCAACACAAAATTAACTTCCAAGAAATGTTATGTTTTTGGAATTCTCAATTTAAGGCAGTAGTGGTGGCATGCTGGTGTGTGTCTTTCTAATTCTACCCATAGCTGCAACTCAAGATCCCCAAGTACTGCTAGCAGCATTTGTCTCTCATGCACAACCTGTTACAGAAATACATTGAGATTCAGGAAATTTCTAGAAAGACAATGTATCTGTTCTTTCCAGAAGGCAATATGGACTCAATCAATGAAATAATCTTTTTACTGCAAAGGAGAGTATTTTATATACATAAATATGTAGGTATCAATATACACAGATAGATATAAATATGTCTATAACCAAAATTTATCGATGTATAAATGGAATAAATAATATGAGACAGATACATAGAGAGATAGAAAAGATTTTTTTCCCAGTTATATGAAGTAGCTTTACCTTTTTGAATTATCATAAAAAGTAACTAAGCTACTGGCATAGAAATATTATCTTAAATCTTTTCTGTTGTTCATAAAAAAAACACTCCTCTCTGTGACAACTTTCCAAAAAACAATACTTGACACTGTCTAATAAACTTCAGCAGTTTTTTTATTGATCTCTTCAACACATCTATGCCTTCCGGGTTATGTGAAATCAGACTTCTGTTCTGAATGTTGTTCTTTTTAATACCAAATGGACTTAGCGGCAAATACCTATTTGAAAGAATTCTAATTCCTTTTTTTTTCCTGGAATCCTTTTTGTACCATCTCTATGGTACAGCAGTTAGGCAAAGAAGAATATGAGTTAAATAAACACACGTATTTTGGCAGGTTGCTAACACGCAGCACTGCAGTCTTCTGCATCCTTACTGAAGAGCTTATTAGCTGGTATGGAGTGCAGCATTCATCTCTCTGCAGAGCTGATGTACACAGTACTTTGTAGTACACAATATGTATATGGAGCAGTTTGTACCTATACACAAAAATGTCAACAGAAGGGAAAGATAGGGTGAAAAAAGGTGTGACACGAAGCTGAAACAATCAGAAGCTCTTCACCAGTGGAAGGCAATCCTCAACTGGATCCATTATTTTTGTACCTCAACATTCATTCCCCCAAAGTATATTCAGTGATAAGCATGGAGGACAAAAAAAAAAAAGAAAGAAAAAAATAAATTAGGGTATTACATTAAAAGTGTACCAAAACATTCTTGATTTAGTATATAATTCTTGAAGTTGGTGGGAAGCAAGGTACATAACATTCTTGTAAAGATGCCTATAGCCTGACAGAATCAGACCCTGACAGTAGGACCTGGGAATCCTTTAGTTTGCCACATACTCAGCTATGGCGTTTTCTACGCATTATCAGTTAAAAATGAATGCATGCGCAACCTCAGATGTTGCAGACATTTTGGTGAGGGACAAATACTGCACTGTTCAGCCTGCAGTATCATGGACTATACCAGCAGGTTTTATATTCCTCTATGGCACATGAGGTTTGCTTGGGAAGTAACAACCGTAATGAAGTAAGACAATGAATTCCAAGAGCACTAAAGATTTTAAACCTACTGTTTCTGCATTCTGAAACGGTATTTAGAAATTCTATACTGATGTCTAAATAAAATGTCCCAAAGATACCTTACCATTTCTTAACATTTAACTATTTACATTATAAGATGAACTGGGAAGAACAGTAGTGGCAAATTATGAGGATAAGTATGTGTAACAATTAATTTAAACTTTCTTGCCATTGACACAAAATTCTTACAATTACTTCAGGTTTTACATTTCATATGTCTATTCAAAGAGATCTACCCAGACCTCTGCCTACACTGATCATGAAATCAAAATTACAAGCAGCAGGTTTTAGAGTCTCTGACTAGGTAGCTATAGGTTAATTTGCCATTTAATTAGCCAGCTCGGGTTGGGATGCAAAACTTCTGTATGGTGCAGCGTTTCAAGTCACAGGCTCCTGCAGCCAAACGTATTAGCTTACTGTCGTTCCATCTAAACACAGCAATAACTCTGCTGGGCCAGAATTGGCTTCGTGCTCTAACTCTATCCCTGCTTTACTGGAAACACTGGTATCATGTTTCACAAATGAGAACAGTGAGCTCTGTTAGATTATTTTTTCTACCTTTTTTTTTTTACAATGGTGAAAGAGAGTGAAGACCTAGTGCCATTATCTGAGGGAAATTTTATAAACATCGTTCGAATAATCAAAGAAACACAGTAGAGAAGTTCGGTAGGTTTTAAAAGTAGAGAAAGTAGAGAAGTAGGTTTGGTTTTAACCAACAGACAAAAAAAAATACTGTTTAAAGTTACATACAGCTTTTTTTCTTGTTAATACGGTACTAGTGATATGTAACACGGCAACCTGCTCCGGGTGACCCTGCTCTGGCAGGGGGATTGGACTAGATGATCTCCAGAGGTCCTTTCCAACCCCGACCATTCTGTGATTCTGTGATCCATCATTTTCTTTCACTGTCACTCTTTCTAGTGTCTTTGTAGGTGAATTTGTTTTATTTCAGCTGAATTTTGTGGTCTTTTAAAAAATAACTCCCAAAACTTTTTTCTAATAAAAACTAAATATTTACCCCATTCACATTTTTTACATTTTGCAAGTGTTCTAATTGTGAAGCAATACTCCTCCTGCTTCTTGACAGCCATAGAAAAATACTTCCCTTGTAGTAGGATCTGATTTGTTAGAATAATGCGAAGTTACTATTCAGGCTTTTTCAGTTAAAATTTTTGAAAAAAAAAGGAAAAGGGATAAAATATTTATTATTTCTGAAGTTACAGATACTAGGATAGTAAATTGGTGCTCATGCACTCTGCTGCTATGACAATAACATCTTTTGTAATTCTTCCCTGTTGTGTTTTAATATATAAGCTTGAGAGTGGGTGGGAATATTAAGATAACAATTCAAGAATCTTATAGAATTCAGAGGGTGCAGACTTTGCTTTTTCAGTGTTTCTCTTTACCAAAAATATCCTCATTCAGCTTTCCAAAACTGACAATATTCCTATCTTACCACTAAAGATATCATTAACTTAAATATTTTAAAGATCCTAATATTATAATATGCATATATTACAAGTGATAATGGGAATGCAGAACTGCTGTTCACCAAACCCTCCCACTGCAATACCCTGGGGCACTCAATGCTGGTAGAAGATCTCTTAAAAAATGACGGGAGTACTTCACACAGCACTGTCAACAGCAAAATTCTGGACAGTGCTGCTACAGGAGATTGTGGAAACAGAGAGTATCAGCAAGTTCAGAAAGAACATTCCTGCACAAAAATCCATAAATGTATACTAAAAGGATAAGCTATGTACTTTTTAGCCAAACGTAAAGGATGTACTTTCTAACATCCTAATACAACACCTACAAGAGAAAAGGGGAACAGACCACAGAAAATGTCTAGGCTCCCATGGTCATCCAAAACAATACCTCTTCTAGGCACTTTTTGAGTCAGAATAATGAGCTAGATGAAACAATGGTCTGACCTAGCAGGGCATTTTATACTGTTTTATATTCTTATGCACAACAGCTTCTTATCTCTCACTACTGTAAACTCTTTACATCTGTATATATTACCATTTCCATATCCCCTACGTAGGCAGAAGTCACCCCTTTTGTTTCCTTCCAAATACAGTTGAATTCACTCTCAGAAGTGGCCCTAATTTATGGTGACACAGGGAGCATGCTTTTGTGGTAGGTGACATCAGAGAAGGCATTCCCGCTTTATTAGATTACTCAATCCGATGCAGTTATCACTGCCAAAGGCAATTTCCCAAGATTGTGTAGCCTGCAAGAGGTCACAACAGAGCTCAAAAGCTGAGTTTCTCTGCACTATGCCATGGATGGCTAACTTCCCAGGACCCTGCTTTTTGCATATGCAAGAAGAAAGCCTTCAATCCTAGGTAAAAGAAAGGTAGGAGTGACCTGAAGATTTTTGCCAGAACATAGGGAATGCCACTTAAACTGGATTATAGCATCACAGGAAAATTCATATTAGAAGGGACCTCAAGAGGTCTCTAGTCCAGCCTCCCGCTCAAAGTAGGGTCCATTATGAGATCAGACCAGATTGCTCAGATCTTGATGGAGTCCAGTCTTCAAAACCTCTGAGGATAAAGACTGTACAATGTCTAGGTCCCTCTGAATGGCATCTCTGCCCTTGAGTGTGTCAACACCTCATCCTCCCCTTCTCATACACACACACACACCCACACACACACCATTTGGTGACACACACACGTACACTTTGGTGTCATCTGCAAACCTGATGATAGCCCACTCCATTCACCTTCTTCAGATCATTGATGAAGATGATAAACAGGACAGGTCCCAGGCTATCCCCTACAGTCCTCCATTTTTTACATGCCACCAGGCAGAGTATGACCTATTAACCGCTACCCACTGAGGATGATCATACAGGTTTTTAATGTGGTTGCATACCCACTTATACCATAATGTTCTAGCTTTGATAAAAAAATACTGTGGGAGACTGTTGAAAGTTGATGTAAATGATATCCACTGCTCTCCTGTGATCCACAAATCCATCACTTCATTACAGAAAGCAATTGCGCTGGTCAGGCATGATTTGCCCTTGGTAAATCCATGCTGACTGTTCCAAATCATTTTCTTCTCCTTCATGTGCCCAGAAATGTGTTCCAGGAGGACTCACTCCATGATTTTCCCAGCTGTGTCAGCTAAACCAGGACATCTGGTCATTTCAGCCTAATTCTACTTTCAAATTAAACTCATAGTACAGGTCATAATAAAATGAAGCCAAGCACTCACCTTCACATAACAGCATCTGTCCCAGTGATGAAACTGGGGTGATTTCACAAAGTTGGAGTGTGGATACACAAGCACGTAAGTGATAACAGAATTATCTTTAATAACAAAGAGTTATGCTTTGTAAGCAATTTCAGTGACTGAGAAAGGAGCATGAACACTGGGGAGAGGAGTAGACAATTACCAGGTGGAGCATATTGTATTTCAAATTTTTTAAGTGTGGAAAATGCTATATGTAGCTCTTTTAGATCTATGGCATTTCTTAAGTTTTATTACTGTCTATCTATAATCACTTGCTGAAAGTGTACAATTGTCACAAATGTTCAAATGAGTTGCCAGGGTGCACCTGGGGGTAGCCCCAGACACAGGCATTGGGCACCTCCCTGAGGATGGGCCAATGCTGTGCCAAAACATCAGCCTGCAGGTGGGGGTCAGGATCAGGCCCGGTGAGGGGAATCAGGCTCAACACGGCCTGGGGACAGCTGGGCAGGGCTGTCGTGCACGGAGCTAGGCTGGGGCCGGGCCAGAGTATCAGCCCCTCTGGGTCTGGGCTTAGACCAGGAGCCATGGCTGTGCAGCAGGGCTGTGGATCTGCCATGGACCAAGCGCCGATGCCTCAGCTGAAAGCAGCCCCCATGGGCAGGGGTCAGCCATAGCCCTGGCCTCTCCACAGGGCACCCAGGAGCCTGTCCACACAGCCACCACTGGCATGGGGCTGCCCTCGGCCATGCTGACCCCAGCCCCAGGGGCCAAACCTCCATGGGGATGAGCTCAGGATCCTTATGCATGCAAACTAGAGTGACAACTGCTACTTCACTCTACTAAGATTTAGTGATTTTTATATGGAAGACAAATGGTCCTCATCCTCTCAGCTGCTATGTTGCTCCACCATCCTTCATCAGCAATCTCAAGCACCCCTGCCTGAATTCCACAAACATGTTAAAAAACTTATGTGCACTTTTATGTGTATATGCTCCATGTTTACGTATTTTGCAAACAGAAATTCAAGTGGGTTTGCATGCCTCCAAAATCAAGTACAACAACTGTATTTTAGAATCAGTCATTTACTCTTCGTAATGTCTCAAAAGTTGCCTAAAGAAACTATATCAACTTCTAGGGCTTTCTCATTCCCCATATTCTCATTCTCCTGCTATGATGGTCATAAAAAGGGAAGATGAGGTTGGAGTAATTTATCCAGAAAGATTTTTGCAAGTTCATCTGTGCTACAGTTCAATATTATTTCCTTCCAGTACTTCCAGACTGAAACAAATTGGTTTTCCTATTATGAAAGACTTGTCTGTTCTCACTCCTACAGTACTGCAGTCACTAAATCATTGGCAAGACATGAGTACAGCGACAATGAGTCTCCCCCTTGGTTCATTTGGAACAGAAGGATAATGAGTTGACAGTTCAGGTTTATAACTTTTATCAGGGATTATAACATTCATTTTTATCTTTGAAGAACTTTAACTGTCATTTATTTGGAGCATATTCCCAATTTATTTTTCTGGTTTCTATTAATTAAAAAACACATGAAGGAACCCTCAGGAAAAGCCTACTGAAGCATTCAGATGCCCTGATATTAACAGGGAAAATAATAGTTGATGTGCCCTTGCGTTTCTTTGCACTGCTCTGGGTTTTTTGGTAGCAAGGCACTGGTTTATCAGCCTACATAGCAACATGCACAATATGCAAAGTGTCAACCTGTCAGTTTTTAATGGATGAATCTGGAACAGAGCCAGAAAACCTTGAGGAAGGAAAAGGCGAGGGAAGTTTTAAACAGCAAAGATGTCTGGAATGGAAAATTAATAGTATTTGTTAGGCTATTCTTTTACTTAGCAGTTTATAACATAAATGACTTCAGAGTAGAATCTGTTAAGCGTGGGCACAGCGTATTCTAGAGTGCAAAGGTTTCCCCTTGTTCTTGCCTATGATTTTGAAAGACAGGCTTTGTGAAGCCACTTTATAACCTCTCTCTTGCTACCGCATTATTGCTAAGATGAAAAACGCTGCTAGTCTCAACTTTGTAACCAGGGTTCATATTAACTTAGACTGTATTTATGAATGAGCACTACTCTGAAAAGCAGGCCTCAAATCGACTTACCATGTGTCTGAAACTACTTTGACTACTAATTTCTATTAATTCCTTAGCAAGTGATCCTGATTGCCTCCTAATTCTCATCAGTACATTGAAATCAGTAATGTAGCTTGTAGCCAGTCCAAAACTTGCATGAAGTGATGCATTGAAAGACAAGGTATATTAAATTACAATATTGCAAAGTGCCGGGATTACTCATAGGATAGCAGTAAACTGAACCCAACGTAGAAAAATTGCTACACTGAAGACACCATCCCACATATTAGTCTTTCTTGTTTACCATATGTCACACAGCCACACCAAAATACTTACCTGCTCTACATTTTAATAACTCATCTGCAGAGTTTGAAAGGCAGTTAAATGAGAAAGATTATACTTATCTGTTGCTTTGTTTTCATTACAACTCTCAAATGAAGTCAATAACTATGATAGTCTATCAATGTATGTTAATAGAGACAGTGGAGTAAAATGTTCTCATCGGTTCATGATGGATGAGAAGGACCATAATTCACCAAGATGTCAAGTATACAGGTTTTCTGCTTCCAAGGACTTCTAGGGGAGCAATAATGGACCTGCTCTGATTTGAACCAAAATGATTATGTCACCATAATTTGTTCTCAGAATTACAATCAAATAGCCCTGTTGCTGTAGATTATACACGCACAACCCCGTGGTGCTAGTATGTTCATGTAGTTACTCAGTTCATGTAGTTACTCAGTTATAACTGAAAACAATTTGTCCCATTAGAGAATTCTCAGTTCATGTAGTCAGAATACTCAGTTCATGTAGTTACTCAGTTATAACTGAAAACAATTTGTCCCATTAGAGAAAATCTAAATATTTCAAACTCTGATCAGTATTTAATCCTTAGTCCTTACTTTTTTAACAACTAAGCAGGGCTTTAATGACTTGGTCTAAACATCATGATCATTGTGAACAGTAACATTCTTGGGTGCTAAAGCAGTTATGTTTCTCTGGAAAGCAGAAACAGATTGTCACATTTATCTCCTTTACAATGTGCCTGTAAACCTGAAGAGCTCAAGTTTTAAGGCTGGGATTCTCTATTTCTACCTACCATGCTTACATGCAGGAAATGATGGCCCAAATGAGACTTAAATTTCATCTTCTTAGCAATTGTCTTTTCCCTGTATCAAATACTTTCTTAGTTTATGTTTCAGGCAAGTTTTACATGTGGTTTTACATGAAATAATAAAGTCCTATGATCCTCATTGGAAAGGGAAAGCAGTACTCAACATATGCCCTCAGTGAAGAATTCTCATAATCAAACTTGATTTTGGAGAATTTATTTGTGGAGCTGAGGACAAAGATGAATAAAGGTTTCCCACCTCGTGATAAAAAAACTGATCCTTTTTAAAGGCGTTCAGACGTCATTAAACTCCTTCCAGAGTGCACTGACAGAGCTCAGTAAATTTCAATATGGATTCTAGAACTACAGAGGTTCTGGTGAGATGCCTTGAATCAGTTTTCCTAAAATTAGAGTAACTGTATCTACTATAAAAGGTACAGGATCGGTTTCAAACCAGAACAGTTCATCCAGCCCACAGTTCTAAGCAACGATCTGAAATCCCAAATTTGGCAGTGGTTTGGAAAAGGCAGAGACATCCACACGTAGGAAATTATGTTTCTTCCCCATATGCATAGCCAGACAAGGATATGAGGATAACTGAAATGGGATGCTTGACGTCTCAGTAACTTTAGAAATATTTTAATAATACAGTCCCTTTCATCCAAAGGAATAACTTCAAATCACTTCAAAGCACTTCATAAACACAGCAAAATAAGAAGAGATTGAGGATTTGAGAATGTAACGGATTAGATAAAAAGAATAATTAAAGTGAAGTTGTTGTTAATGGTTTAACAAATCTTCATGAATAATAGCCAAGGATTTCAAATATGATGAATGAATTTGGATGTCTCTATTCTGTCTGGCTAATATTAAACATGTTAATGAATTTGATTTTTAGAGGAAGTACAATCAATGTTTTCGAAAATTGTCCTTTTTGCTGACAGTAGACACCTAAGCAGAAATATTTAGTCACTTTTTGGAAAAAAACTGTCAGTTAACTGGACTTCTCACATGTCACTTCCAGATGTGTTTCATTACTGAAACATCATGATCCTACCTGTACTTACAGTGATTTTATAGAGGATTATTTTAATTCTTCATATGGCAACATGGAAACTTTCTGTATTTGTAAAAACTTTAAAACCTATAAAAACTGCATATATGTGTATATTCACATAAATGAATACCACTTCTACCACTTGTTCAGCCTGGAGAAGAGGAGGCTGAGGGGAGACCTTGTCGCTCTCTACAGCTCCCTGAAAGGAGGGCGTAGCCAGGTGGGGCTCCGTCTCTTCTTCCAAGTAACAAGTGACAGGACGAGAGGAAACAGGCTGAAGTTGCGCCAGGGGAGGTTTAGACTGGATATTAGGAAAAAATTCTATTAAGCATTGGAACAGGCTGCCCAGGGAAGTGGTAGAATCACCATCCCTGGAGGTATTTAAAAGACAGGTAGACGTGGTGCTTAGACACACGGTGTAGTGGTGGACTTGTCAATGTTAGGTGAATAGGTGGATCTTAAAGGTCTCTTCCAACATAAATGATTCTATGTTTTCAAATGTAACAGCATTTTTATTGTAGCATTCAACTATAAGAAAGTAATGTCCTAACATGAGAATAATTTGAACAGAAATATCATCACGATAGGTACTTTAAAAAGGAGACAGAGCAGAATAACAGAATTCTGCAATTATTTTTACTACCGAAATATAAGAAAGAGATTATTCTAAACCCAAAATGATTGCTGTGCTCACTATGTGCAGATACCTGAAGTTGCATAGCATGACTTGTGTTAAGAAAGAAACTGAAGATAATTATATAAATTCAGTATTTTTTAGAATGTACATTCCCAAAGTGTTAGAGGTTAAGCAGTTTAATCAAATTTTATCTATTTACCTTCTTTTGAATACAGTACTGAGACTTCCAAATTTAGTTATATAAAACCTAAATTTAAGTACTATTTGCACCAGCCATTTGCAACTGCAACAACTGATGAACACTGACACTCATTTCATTAAGTTTGCCCAATTCTGCCCATTGTGAGGTCTCATTTTCACCTAAAGTAGGCTTTAATCATTTGGATTCAAGTATTTCATGTATTTATCATTCTTAAAGCAAAATCATACCTATTTCTGAGAGCAGAACAGTAAGAAATATGTCTTGGTCCAGAATGAAAAATGCTGCTGCTGTTTGAACTCAGACTTTAATACTTCAATAATTTAATAGGTGAAAGCCTGCATCTGGGTGCTGAACCACCTTAAGATGACAAATGCCCAACAGACAACGGCACTATGTTCTCTCAGTCAGAATTGCCACACACAGCCTTTTAAAGCAACTTTCAAACTATTCCTATGTGCTCAGTACAGTTAAATTTCCAAAGATCTTGAACTGTGTGAATATGTTTGTACTTTACCACCCTTTCTAGTGATGACTCCCCTTTCGGGGGTCAACACAACAACGCAACAGGAAAAATGCCATCTTGCTTTCTAACTATTGCTCAAAGCTTTTCTTATCCTGGATGGGATCTTAATCTAATTTTGATTGACACATGTACCAGCTACCTGTGAAATTAAGATATCTGATTCATATGCAGATGCAAGGCTGAGAGAAATAAGCAGACTGCAAAACATAATAATAGGACTAGAATGGTATAGGTAAAGACATTGAAAATAGCTGGACAAGAATACCAAACTTGAAGACCATGAATGGGAAGAGATTCTGAGACTAAAGGGAACAGAGCCCTAAATAATGAGGCAGGACAGTGAAATAGTTGAGAGATCTGTGCACAAGATGACTGCAATATTACTTTATCGCCTTATTCTGTATAGAGGATGGACAATGCTTTGGTAAATATTCAGGGTGTGAAACAAAAGCGCAAATTACTTGTAGGATGCCTGTGAAACTGTTTGTTTCACTAGTGGAAATTATACAGCACCTGAAACAGAAAATTAGGAGAAAAGAAATAGTATTCACAAAGATAAAGGAATTGAACGTTACCCTGAAAAATGTGCATGCCTGAAATTGCACTATTTTTTTCACAGTTTTCTTATGAAATATATGGTAAATCACACACGCACTTCTCCATAGTTCATCACTAAGTTGATACTTCTCTATCCTTGAATGGTCAACTGAGTGCCCAGCACTTCTGCAAAACACAGCTCAGTACAATGAATATCTGTGCTCTAAAACACTAACTCATCCTAAAAAGTTCAGGACGTTGAAAACTAGTGGATGCTGTTTCCCTGTAGCTCTGTGTGTCCCTGAGCCTTATCTGTAAAAACAGCTTTAAGGTAAAAAGCATATTGTGAGGATAAATTCATGTTTTTGAAGCACTCCCATACTACAGAGGCAAGCACCCCAAAAAATCTTATAAAACAATTCTTTCTGAGTAGAATTTGAATTGTGTGCAGTAGGTGAGGTTTTGGCATACATTCAATAGTGAGAGAAAATCAAATACTGTCTAGCTGCTTCTAAAAACCCATGATTAATAAGGCAAGGTGTTGTGCAATAAACAGTAAGTCCTTAAGAGAAGTTAAGGACTGTTCACGCAAGGGAACCAAATTAATATTAAAATCCTAACTTAATCATATCTTAACTGTAGACTGTTTGACTGTGCCTTCTTAAGAACACTACTTGAGGTTTATGGAAATTTCTGATAAGTGTTGCAAAACAAACAAAAAAATAAAACCGTAAAAGAAAGTACAAAGGAAGCTGTACCAGTGATAAACTAGTAATGCAAACTCTTGCACACCGTTGCACATTAGACCACTGAGACTATGCATTGTACAGACTATGACAAACATAATGCAGTTCCTACTTTGCATACTTCTCTCCAAGCAAATTGCAAACCTAAATAATTACATAGACATCGCTGGTTCTGGAAGTTAAGAGTACAGTATGCAGAGTCTTTTCCCTGATGTACATGTTAGTGAAATAAAATACAGAATTTTTTTTTTTTAATTAAGATTTCTCTCATACGAACAGAAAAGGCTTGAGGTGGATTTAAGAGCACTGCGAGGTACGGAACCCTAATGTTAACGCTATCAGTTTCATTGTTACCTCTGACGATTATACCAACTATCCCCCTGGGTGGTTCACTAGATTGCTAGAAGGCTGCAGTGGGCAGTCTGTCAGCTGTTGAACAGCTAGATGTCCATACAACTGAACCTGGAACCTGGTAACTGTTACGAGGTATTCCTTATTGAAATCAGAGTATGTTTACAAAAAGGCTAAGGTAAACACATTTTCTCACTGTCGTAGACTATGGTAGAAAATGTGGCAGTTTCCATTTCTGGTTACCCACTTTCCCTTGGCTTTTAATAAATTCCCTTATCAAAGCTGAAAGTATTTGCACATCTTGCAGAATTCTTCAACACCAAATCTATCCCAGAGGTATTTCTGAATTAATTTTAATAGATTTCTTGTGCTGGAGAAATCATTCTACATTTCAGCACTCACGATCAAATGACGATGCTGCATGCAGACATTTTTAATATTCTCTCCAGGTATACCCCTGTGGCTACTACTGCTCAGACTCCTTGCTCTACAACTGTTCCTGCTGGGGAAAAGGTGTTGCTATAGCTGCAGGCTAAGAGTAACTGCCACGGCTGATTCGATGCCGTTTAGTGTATATCTATGCAGATTCAAGAAAAAAAATGTATCTTTGTCCCCCCTTTACATCTTTGGAGCTAATCACTTTTGCTCATCAATACCACAATATTTAACATTTTTTTATTTGCCTGATGGAGTTGAAACACAACAATTCACTGCTCGAATTCAGACGCTCACAACTAAACATTATGTTAATGGCGACATTCAGATCTGTAACCTATACTTAAGGAAAAGCACAACAGTACACAGAATTCCAAATGATCTAATTAACCCCTAAGATATGAAGAAAAAAATGAAATTGTGAATGCTTCATTTAAAACGCAGTTTTTAAAGCTAAGGGAGAGGGAAAAGGTCAAGGTAATGCACTTCACCTTCAATGCAGTGAAATATTTCATCTTACTCATTCTGAAGTTTATAATAATATGACCACTGACTGATGAAACAGGATCAGATTCTCCAGTAAAACGCCATGTCACAACCAACATGCTACGCCTTGCATGTCATGTTGCACTTCATATTTTCTCTTCCTCTTGACCATCACCTAAGCTCCACCCCTTGTGCTGAAACTCAGAAGAAGAATCATATATTGCCTTTTTGTGTCAGGACTATATGAAAGCTTGGTGCAAATTACTGATATTTTCAACGTCTGACTGTTGTACAGGTTGCCCTTAAACCCTTCCTTAACAATTTTCATTTTTCCAGGCATAGCAGTGTTTTCTGAACTTTCACCTTTCTCATTCCTTCTGTTAAAAAAGCTCTTCTTCTTACCTCAGGATAACTAGTATCAGCTGTCATGAAGTGTAAATTAGTCAGGAGGAAATATTTCAGTTTACCAGGAGGCAAGATCACTAAGGTCAACTCTGTACTACCACCTGGGGTTCAGCTCAGAAAGTTCACTTCACCTTAAGAACTGCATGCCTTTTCTTCAGTGCGGGGATGTTTCAGTTGGTCTGAGCTTTTTACCTCTGTGCATCTTGTTTCTTTGTGGTTTTACACTACTATGAACTGTCAATGTACCCGATGTATGCTTATTTTAAAATTATACCTTTTTTAGGAATGAAATCCTGAAAAGTTATAAAACTGTGACTCAGGCCACCTGCAGTTCTGTATGAAGGCTCACTATGCATAGCACTGCAGTTGATGGCATTAGTGAACTACCACAATGGAACAAAGTAATTTTTGTGCATAATCTTGTATCGTTTTGTGTTTATATGTAATTTCCATTACGTAACTCTCTTCAAAAGATTGTCTTCATTTTAAAGGCCTTGTGAAAAGATGTCAGTACATCCACTAGATGAACCATCCTAGGCCAAGCAGAGTTAAAAATTAATTTGTTATTGAAGATTCAGTAAAACTTCCATTCCTCTCCTCCCTTTCACGTAATACAGGATATTGTATAGCGAGAATTCCATCAGCACTTCCATTTTATAACACTATTTGACCATTTAGTACATTAAAGTAACTGTGTTTCTCCAGCACAGTCAGGTTAAACACAATTTTTACATGTAAGAAATTTCAGTAAAGATGACTACGTATCTCAATTAGGGTATGGTCTGCACAGCTCAGTACAGAATCATGCAGAAATATTTCTTTAATATAATATATACTATTAATATATAATCTTAATATTATATAATATTATATAGTATAATTCTATTATATAATATTATATAGATATATATATTATATATCTATATATCTATAGATATCTATATCTATAGATATCTATATCTATATATATAGATAATAATATATAATATATTATATAGTATATAGTATATAGTATATATCTATAGATATATAGATATAGAGATAGATATATAACAGATATATCTATAGAGATAGATATATAATATATATCTCTATATATAGATATATACTATATAATATATTATATATATTATATATAGAGAGATATATAGATATATATATCTATATATAGATATATACTATAGATATAGATCTATATCTATATATATAGATAATAATATGTGCAAGCTGTCTGTTAGTCGTTATGTAGCAACCCTGTTCTTAGTGTTAGTCCTATCACAGGATCACAGAATCCCAGAATGGAAGAGACCTCAAGGATCATCTGGTCCAACCTTTCTTGGCAAAAGCACGGTCTAGACAAGATGGCCCAGCACCCTGCCCAGTTGAATCTAAAAAGTGTCCAATGTTGGGGAATCCACCACTTCCCAGGGGAGATTATTCCAATGGCTGATTGTTCTCATTGAGAAAAGTTTTCCTCTTGTGTCCAATGATAATCTCCCCAGGAGTAATTTGTACCCATTACTCCTCATCTTTTCCATGTGACTCCTTGTAAAAAGGGAGTCTCCATCTTTGTAGCCACCCTTTAAATACTGGAACGTGGTGATCAGGTCTCCCCTAAGCCAACTTTTCTCAAGGCTGAACAAACCCAATTCTCTCAGCCTTTCCCCATACAGAAGGCTTCCCTGTCCTTTCATCATCTTGGTGGCCCTTCTCCAGACCCTCTCCAGCCTGTCCACATCTTTTTTGTATAGTGGGGACCAAAACTGAACATAATACTCCAGGTGTGGCCTGACAAGAGCTGAGTAGAGTGGAATAATGACTTCTTTATCTCTGCTGGTGATGCCCTTGTTGAGGCAACCCAGCATCCTGTGGGCTTTCTTTGCATCCTGAAGAGCAGCACACTCTTCACTCAGATCGAGCTTGTTGTCCACCACAACCCCCAGGTCCATTTCCACAGAGCTGCTCCCCAGTCAGGTAGATCCCAGCCTGTGCTGCACTCCTGGGTTATGTTTTCCCAGGTGCAAGACCTTACACTTGTCCTTGTTGAACTTCATGAGGTTCTTGTTAGCCCACTCTTCCTAGTTTATAAACAGCCAGTTTTGAAATCTTTGCAACATACTCCATTTGCCACTTCAGCTCCAGAACTAGCTTACACAGAAGTCGCTTAGGATTTTAAATTGTATTATTTGAAGTCTGTAATTACCGACTGTAAATTTAATTCCCAGATTTGAAAGAACCACATTCTTCGAAATACTCACAATGACCCAAAGCTTTTTGTTGTTTGCTTTCTTCTATTTTCACTACAAAAGATAAAAATGTGACCTTTAAACTCCTTATTTGATACACTGCATAGTGTTTATGTAAAAGAAAGAAGAAAAAAAAAAAGGTTGTTCTGAAACAATTTCTGTATCTAGGTTGTATCAAAAGAAATTGGATTGAAATTAGTGTAGAAAAATACACAAAAGTTGGACAGCTGGTCACAGGTGTGAAAGCATGGAGGAGACACTGCATGCCCTCTGAAAGTAGCTGGGGTTGCGATACAGCACTACAAAAACGTTTCTTAATCAGCATTAAATCCTTCTGTGTTGTTCACTGTTACATGGTACACTTTTAGTACTTAAAGAATTAAATATTTAAATATTGCTAGTGAAAACATGAGCTAAATCAAAATATCCTCAAAAAGACATCCCATTCCAGAATCTCAACCAAAGAAATGATGAAACGAGAAGTGAAGGGGAAAACAACATATAAAGAAATTCAGGTATTAGAAAGTTACAGTGGGCCTCCTTTTAAAAGTGACTTGTGGAAAACTACAATCAATATTATTCCTAGGTAGAAGCGTGAGAGACAATTTACACTCAAAGACAAAAGCTTTCTGAATTCAGAGCATCTTCCACAGAGGTTCTAAAGCAAAGGTACTAACTGTATCTCAACAACAGGGAGTCCGGTGTTTCTGTTACATCCAGATCGACCGTCTCACTTCCATTTACAGCTTTGACTGTTATCCTCCCACCATGGACCTCTGTGAGGGGCCTGACTCTGCCTTCTTGGTGACCTCCTGGTAGGTATAGCAGGCTGTTGTTACATCCCCCAAAATCCCTCTCTTCTCCAAGCTGAACATGCCCAAATCCCTCAGCCTCTCTCACAGAACAAGCATCTAGCCCCTGATCAGCTTGGGGACCCTGTTAAATTCACTCCAGATAATTCACGTCTTTCCTCTACTGGAAGGCCCAAAACTGAATGCAGGATACTAGATGTGGTCTTGTGAGAGTGAAGAGAAGGGGACAGTCACTCCCCTGGATCTCCTGGCCGTGCTCCTCTTAGTACACACCTGGTTGCTCTCAGCTTGCTTTGCTCCCGCCTGGCCTGCCAGCTACCAGCACCCCCCAGGTCCATCTCAGCAGAGCTGATCCCCAGCCAGTCACGCTCCAGGTTGTGTTGTTGTGGTGGTTTCCCCCTTCCCATGAGAAAAACTTTGGTTTTGCCTTGGCTGAATTTCAGAAGGTTGCTGGTGGCCCGCTCCTTCATACTGTCTAGGTCGCTCTGAACAGTAGCCCTGTCCTCAAGACTGTCTACTGGTGTCCCTCCTGCCCTACTTTGGTGTCATATAATAAACAACTATTAAATGGTATTCAATCATATGTAGATGATTATAATCTAGATCATCTTTTTTTTTCCCTGTAAAGTATTAAAAACACCTTGAAATTAGTAGTGATTGCAATGTCATGAAGTCCTTGTGGTTAAAAAAGGAACACTGTCAAAAGGATAAAAAAAGTTTTGTAAAACATCACCATAACTTAATATCAAGGTGCTTTTTTCTTCCATCACAGTTCAGGTAAAAACCTCACTGCTCTGCGCCCAAGTCTTCTACCAAAAAGACACAGTAGAACACAAACCTTACCATTTAAATTACACTTAATCATAACATAGGTTGGCCTCATATCCTCACATATGTGACACTAACTCACCTGAATACTTCAAGGAATAAGGCTAAAAGGAACAGCACTGCTTAACGCTGCACTAGTGCTCAGTCTTCAAAATATATTATCAGAATGTAAATTCCATACCAGAATTAAGAAGTCCTCTGACAATGTTAAAAAGCTGCAAGCAGAATGAATTTTTCAATTAAACGATTGCAGAAAAGACAACTGAGAGGATAACATAACATGTCATCCGGGAATGAAAGAGGTTATTCAGCCTGTCCAAGTTCATCCATTCTTAGTACTCCGCTCCCCTGTGGAAGGCATCTCATTTTTCTCATATGACCCCTGTGTTTTTGCCTGATCAACTATGCCTGACAGCCTGTTTCACACATTTATCATCCTCTGCATGAAAAAAAGTGCTCCTGACACCTATTTTGACTGTGATTATTTTTCTTAAATCATCACTGTTTTCTTGTCTTTCTTTTTTATGTTATTCTGAAAATAAGCCAATTTGTATGAAATTTTACACTTTACATGGTTTACATTTAAACTTTTCTTAGCTGTTGTTTTCCTCATACAGAGATTCCAAATTTTAGCTTATCCATATTTAGCCCCATTTTATTGCTGCCTTTAATCATTAAGTTGATATGTTTGACATTATATCTTCTTAGTCCTGCACTATGAGTTTCCTGCAAGAAAATACATATTATTTTTTATCCTAATATTCTCATTTCATGTAACAAAACCATACAGAGATACTGAAATTTTCACTAGGTGTGATGCAAAGGGACAATTTCACAACTGATGTGAACTTCAGAATTCCATAAATTTCAGTTACGATAATTCAGTTTACTTCTGCCCCAAAATATGTGGAAATGCAAGGAGTCGTCTTCTGATTTATATGCTTGCATACTTTTAGTACGTTTAGCGCATTTCAAAATATTTCTGAAAAAAAATTACACTCATTGCATAGATCTCTTTCTTTTTGACTTCAATTCTGTAGCTGTTGCCCTAATACACCTCCCTTGCCCAGGACATTTTTCAGCTTTACATTCCTGTATATTTTTTAAATTCTTGCTTAGATGGTCATTGGAGATGTCTACCTATTTCAAGTAAGAGTTTCCTTATGCATGAGTATGCCTTTCCAAATGGTTAATCAGCACATAAAGAAACTTACTGTAGACTGGGAAGTGTTGTAAACTTTTTCCTTATTATAACAGACAGATCAAAAAAGAGAAAAAACCTCCTCCGAGATCTAATTTCCTACCAATACTGCGTTCAAGATGGCACCCTCTGTACAAGAATGAGAGCAGAAGTGTAATTTTACCTTTCATAAAATGTACCTGTGGAATTTTTAGACTCAGTTAATAAACATTCCCAGACAATTGAATATATCCTCTATTGATCACTGCCCACTAAAATTACATTTCTTAATAACTGTAAAATAATAACAGTTACGCTTTGATTTCTTTTACATTTCTTTCTGCTGCATACAGCATAATACATCCTGTGATGTCTGTTTTATAAATTCTGTGAGAGCTGACACTTGACAAATTTGCTTTATCCTAATAGCTCAATTTTTATTTGCTTTCTGCTGTATTATACGTATGAACTATGCATTCAAATGTGATTTAGTAATTTTAAAGTGCAAATGTAGCACTTTAAACTCACTTTCACAGCTCACCTTTGATTAAATGCCAGTGGAACTTCTGGAGTAACTAGACTGGCTAAAAATTTTGAACCTCTTGAGCTGTTGGTACATCTTTATACCAGAGAAATGAGTTTCAGTGCCTTTAGTCCGTTGAGTAAAATTTCAAATTCAAGAACAAGGGACAGATGTTCAGTCTTTCCAATTTTAAAATTCTCCTCAAGCCTCAGAAGCAGCACTTTTAAGTGTTAACTTGGGAAAACATTAGAAAACCTTTTGAAGCAGAGAAAATCCTCTTCCCTCTATTTTTGCAAGGACTGACTCTTGTTGAAAAAGAAATTCAGATTTACCCCATGGACTTACAGAGGAAAGAATAAAACCTTTTTTATGAAAAAACAAACCTCTCCACTGTTTACTGGTTTTTATCTTCTGCTTCAATAATTCCCATAGTTGCTCACATACTTGCTTTAATATTTCAGAAACATTTTCAAGGGCAGCTATCCAACTTTAAGAGATTCTGCATTGTAGCCACTTTTCTGACAGGTTGGTTAGTTAGGTTAAGGGTCCTCTTATTTACATTTGCTCTTGAGCTTCAGTACCTCAGGTATTCTGATTCCACAGCTGGAGTCACTAAATCTAATGCACATCACATTCCCACAATCTTTCAATTGAAATACTCATTTAATACACAAAAATCCCATTTGAAAAATCATCTTTTGTACAATATGAACAGAATAATAAAAACATAACAACTACAAAATACCATTTAAATTTTAACTATAAAAGCAAATTCAGAAAAGAGCTGAATCTACTGCAAGGAACCATACTTCCTCATATTTTCCTTATTCACTTATTTCCTCATTTATTTAAATTAAAGATACTATAATATGCTTTTAAGGGAAAAAGATTTAAATTGAAGGATAAAAAAAAATTCTGAAAAGCATAAGTAATTTCTGTCCAGTATCACCAGCTGAATTTAATTCTCAAAGATCAATCATTCCTAAATTTAAAATATTCATGGTCTTCAATTCTTTGTTATCTATTAAAGGTTGTCCTGGTTCCAGCAGGGATAGGGTTAATTTTCACAAGAAGCTGGGAAAGGACATAGCCAGGACAGCTGACCAAACTGGCCAAACCTGTGTTTGATACCAGGTGTCATGCTCGTATATAACTTCAAGAGCTGACCAGAGGAATTGCTGCTGAGGAGCAGGTTGGGCTTCCTGGGTTATGGTCAGAGTGGTTGTATGTTAATTGTGTTTTGTATATTCCATTATCAGTATTACTGTTGTTGTTTTCCTCTTTCCTTTGATGTTCTGTTAAATTTGTCTTTATCTCAACCCATGAGTTTTGCCTTTTTCTTGTGATTCTTTCCCCATCCTGCTGCAGGTGTGGGGATTAAGAGAGTGACCAAGTGGTTCTTTGCTGCTGGCTGGGGCTAAACCACAAGATTAAATCTGCTGATAAAAAAGGCAGGGTGACTGATCCGTTAAAAAATGGACCCAGAATAAAGGAGGCCATTCCATTTTCTTGTTTCTCTCTACCATCAGTCTGAGCAAAGTCTTTCTTGGCAGAATGAGGAAGAATTAAAAAAGAAAGTATTGTTGATCACTTTAAGAAGCAGAAATAAAACAACTGATTCTGGCTTGTTCACTGTAGGGAAAGGTAATATACACGTGTAAGCAAAAGAGACAGAATGATCATATTCATTCTGACTGTTTCTGCAGGTGTACAAGGCCCCCTTCCTCTGTGATGCCTCTATGAATATGTTCATGATATATAATGTGGTGATTAAACTAATGTCAGCAGCAGATTTACAGCCCTGAGTTCAACAGTTTCGCGTGGCCTCTAATCTTTCAAAAGATATTTCCTTGGAGGATCATTTGAAAACATTCACGTCTGGTCTTTGTCATCAAAAGTTTTCTAAGGCTGGCTCTGTCCTTTTGTATCATTTGTTGCTTCTCTTGCTGGGTACACTGGAGAAAATGATGTTTTGTAAGACCAATGCCAAGTAATATCTTACTATCAGACACAATTCAACACAAATTTCTTGACGTAGTACTTGAAAAGGAGGTTCCAGACAACACCTCATTAACATGAGCAATCACCTAGACAAGGTTATTGTAAAGTTGACCTGTTATCCGCAAATGTGGAAACAGCTTTTGGTACACAAGATGTCCCTTTTCTAATTCCTGCTCTCTCTCAAAGAACCATACAGATATTTTTGGCCAAAATCAGAGGTCATCATTTCACCATATCTGCTGTTAGAGGAACACAGTCTTTCAATCAACCCTGATTGCCTGTAAAGTAAAAGAGCAACCTTGTGATTTTCTAGACTGGCACAACTTTGCTCTGATTCATCAGACTTTTCCTCATTTTGATCTGCAGCCTTTGTTTCATTATTTTTTCGCATCCATTTCCTAGATTCTTGAGTATATAAGAGAATCCAAAGACCTTTCTCTGCAAAAAATAAGATTTAGAACTGTAGAAGAATATGGGTTTTCTTTGATTCTTTCAGTTCTCTCTTATGAGCTCTTAGGAACAAGCCATTATGAAACACAAAATTTTATGTATTGTTTCAATCCTTGGAAGAAGAAAAATACAATACATACTCCACTTGTTCCTGCACCTCACAAGTAGTATTTTTTACGTTTTAGCAGGTTCTTTTTGATGAAAATATATCTTACAGAAGGGCTTGCATTCTCTTCACCACTATGATTACAGTATGATTGGCATGCGATGGCTTTTTCCGTGAGTTAGCATTCCGTTCAAGGTTTCGCAGCTTCTTGGGTGAAAAAGACTGAACTATGGCCTCTTGCTGACTTTTGTCAGTTTACACACCTGTAAGTGACACAATCCATCCAATATGAATCATTAAGGAGAACTGAGAGCATCAGCAGATACTGCTGCCCTCTGAGTTCAGTAAGTCTCTTACAAAATGTGAAAGCTCAAATCATAGTCTGAGACTACATGAATTCATGGATCTCTCCGATTTAACTCATGTCAACATCTGGCTTGTATCCTGTCTCAAACTTATCTTTGTTTCTTGTTTCCTGATACGTGGAACTACAATAATGTCCTGATACATGGAACACAGACTGAATATCAGTTTTTTTCCCATGCTCGGTTATTATATTTTATATTTCTGTAAAATAGTACAGATAAATATATACAGATAGACAAGTAGGTTTAGGCTGTAGAGGACAGCCTTCCAGAAAGAAAAAAAAAAAAAAACAAAACAGACTGATGAATTGCAGAAGAAAAAAAATAAGCACATGCAGAACTAAACATCAGAAAAGTCTTGAAAGCACGTAATCACAAAGGCCCAGAATAATAAAGCACATTAACATAAGTAATCTCTATTTTCAGTTTAAGCAATGGCCTTATTGATCCTGTATTTCTGACGCACAGCGAAGCAAACCTTAACTGTGTTCCCTGCTTCCAGGTTAGCTCCTTCATCCTTAATTAATTTTCTTTTCTTGCTTCTCTTCTGTTTCCTATTGATCAGATTCTTTACACTGTTCACACATACTTCTTCACAGATTCATTTGAAAAAGCTTTTGCCTGCCTTCAGATGTGTAACATTTTCATCTCTGTGCCTTTATATGGATGAAAATAAAATTTATTTTAAAACCCAACAAAGTAAAGAACAGCATATCTCATATGAAGGATTGTGCATTTCATGTGCATTCAGTAAACTTGAAAATTTTACTGTTGTAATAATTAGGGGGCAAATATAAATTCATAAGAGCATATAAATCTGCATTTATTAAAAAATGCATCCCTTTCAGCATTGCCTCGCATATGAGTTAATTGTAACACTTGGTAGAAACTGGGTCATTTAAACATAGAATTGCTGTTAAACTACATACTAAATTAAAAAGTTGATAGTTGGGGAAACTACATGTGGAGAACTATAAGTTCTTTTAAACAATACTTTATGGATCTGGAAGGCTAATTTGCTGACATTCTGCATTTACCAAGGTCATGTTGCAAATGAACTTTCATTACGTACAAGCTACTGAATTTTGAGGATGGGTCTTCTGTAATACCAGTTCTTTACAAAGTGTATCACTGTTCCCTTGAAATTTTGCAAGCACAAAGAGATTTGTCTGTATATGTGTCTTTATGTTAAATTTTATAGCAGATTGAATAGTAAATCATAACTAGAACAGGTTTTCATAGAGATCATATAAAACCGTACTGTTTTATTTCTGCTCGGGGTAAAGAGAGGAAAAATTTTAAGGTCCATACTGCTTCCTTTACATAAAGTCTAGAAAGATCTCATACTGGAAATATTTAAGCCTCCTACTTCTGCAGAGATGGCCTGTGAAAAGTGTTAAGATCTGAGTCAGAACTGGCCAAAATTGAAATGAACAGTCCTAAACAGGTGTTTGTTTTCATTTATAAAAAAAAACTTTTTTCCTCCTCCTCTTTCTGGTACTGTGGGGTTTGAGGGTTTTGTTTGCTTGTTTGTCTGATTGATTGGTTGTTTGGTTTGGTTTTAATTTAGTTTTTCTTCATTTGGTACTATCTCACAGACAGTCAGTCAAGTGAATAACTGGGTATCCACCTGTAATGCAAATATTCTAGAGAAACCCAAAGGACCAGCTGCTTGGCAGACCTGCTACTTGCCCTCCCATCTACTACTTGCCATAGCGTGCCACAATACAGGGACCTTTAATCTGCTCCAGAATGGTATTTTTATGTGCTGTCAGTTGTTGAATGCCCTCTCTGTTGTAATATTTACTTACAGTATCTTTTGCAAAATGATATGATTACATACATATATGTAATTCTTCCGATTCAGCTGATGAAATATGTAGCTATAGATTCAAAAAAAAGATCAGAAGAACCAATACGAATCTCTGATTTTATATTCTGTACAACAAAGACAGCAATAAATTAACTCCTGATTGAGGTTCAATAGATGTGGATTAGTTAGAGTATATCCCCATCAGTAATATGATGCATTTCGCCACCTAGAATTGTAGGCTTCTTGGAGTCAGTGGAAGTGCAATTAGTTGAGCATTTCTCTTAAAATATTTGAGACAAAGTTAAGCACAGAAGTTTGAAACACTACGAATTGTTGTGGACATAAATATTTTTGTAACATGAAAAAAGAAAGCATTTAGGGTTTTTATGCACTTGTGAACCTACATTAGTCCTTTGCTTTTAAAGTTTGTTCTGCTTTAAAAAGGAAAACATTGTTCTGTTTTTAAAAGAAATAAAAAAGCTACTCATAGCAATAAGCTTGTATGCAAATTACCTTTTTTTTTTTCAACCTATTGTAATATCAGATTAACCTATGGTTTGATGCATATTCATGCATATACAAACATAGCCTATAAAGCTTTCTGTTAGCAAGCACCAATATGTAGAAAAAGGCTGCTCAGTTGAACAGTGTAGTTTCTGTTACAGGAGACTCTTTTCCAACACCCAGCTGTGTTCTATTCACTACATTTCACTGTGATTTGAAAACGAGAGATTTCAGATCTATCACATAAACATCAACGTGTTTATTTAACAGGAGTCTCTCTTTAATACACAGATCTATCCAAGAAGAGCGTTTACACATATCTGTGCCAGTTCAAGGTACAGGAACATCAGGTAAGGCATGTTTTCATCAGACTATTCAGGGTTTTTTTTGCCGTCCTCCTTTTCTAAGCCTTACTACTTTATACTTGGAATATGTTTCAAAAAGTTTGGGTTTGCCTCAGTGCAAAAGCAAAAAAAGAATTTGAAATCTCCAAAGTTCAAATACCAGGAGAAAATACTTCTACCCAGGACTCTGCTGGAGACTGCCATTCAGCAGAAACATGAATTGCTGAACTTCTTGTCAGGAGAAACACGGCTTTTTAATAAAAGCACTAGCAGCTGCTTCTTTCTAAATCTCATCCAGTCTCCAACTTGTCAGCCGATGGGGTTGCTATTACATAAGTAAAAGATTATATAGTTTATGGAATATGACATTAATTTGTCACTTGTAATTGTAGCAACAATTTAGAAAAGTCAATGACTCTAAACTTTTCATTTATAAAGAAATACTCTTAATTTAAATAAATAGCTTAAATGAATAGCATAATTGAAATGAATAGTGTAACTCTCACTAAGCAGTTTATATTGGGTCAAGACTAAAACAATCATTCTCACACCCTGTACACATCATTTACTTCTAAAAATTCACCTCCACTGAGACATATTGATTTGATTACATTCATTCAAAATGTCAATACAAGTACCAGACACTTGGCAATTATAGATGAACATAAAGGACATTCTAAATTCACAGTTTGTGAAGATAAATCTCAGCATCTCAGAAAGACGATGTCTTCATCTTAGTTTTCACTAACAAGAATACTTTCCTTCCTGAAACCTGCCAGGTTCCAATACTTCCTTGAAAGTCCACTTAGTGTACAAGAATGTAAACAATAATAGGAGCTCATTAGAATGACACTCTCTTCCCTCACAACGGTTGTTCTCAATGTGAATTTAATTGCCTGAATGACAGATGCGACAAACACTAGAATAGTAAGATGTGAAAACCGAAGGCAGGGATTTCAACTGGTATGATAGTCAAATTGCTGAGCTAAAATTTGTTTTAATTGTCTCATTGTAAAATTGCCTCACCACCCTACTTTTCTTTAGATAAAATTGTATTTTTCTCATTCATGGCAAAGATTTCTGATTAAATATTATGGTAGTTTATTTAACCAGAGGCAAATACACCTGCAGAAAAAAAAAATAAATAAAAAAAATTGTGGAAAATACGCAGGAATGTGCTAATTCCTCAGCAAACCACAAAAGCTTGGTTTTCAAGAAAAGATGTAATTTTTCCACTAGAAGGTATTTTTTTTGTTCTTATGGACTCTGCACTCTGCAGAATATGAACGCGTGTGCCTGTGAGCAAAGATGAGATCCATAGAAATGCACGATAGATAGGACTACAGTGCTATATCAGTGGAGGACATAAGCATCATTGTAGCCTCCCACACATGTATTCCTTTCTTTGCCCTTCGACAATGAGACTCTCAACATTTGCATCACAGACTTGAAATAGCAAATGCTATCCAAATACTGGTAAGGCTACTTCTATTTATGTCACTGAATCTCTGCCCCAGAGATGGTTTTCCCACAGCTCCTGGCATATATGCAGCTCATATGCATCATCTAGAAGTTTCCTATAATGATGTGAAGAACAGGAGAGCCCTTTGGATCTTTAATTATTCGTCATTACCATCAGGTAGCGGAGATGCATCTGCCCAGTTCTGACTCACTAATGCAGTACAAGCTGGAAAAGCAATTAAGCAGTAGATTAACTTTGTTATGCAACTGTTGCTAACTGCTCAGGTCTGTGCCACATTTGGGATGGGAAACCAGAACATGTTAGAAACCATTAGGAAAACCATTCATAGTCCTTCAGTATGGAGAATGTAAACAAGACCAGCCTGGTGCCGCACAAAGCCATTGCCAGCTTCTGCCAACAGTCTACTTTAGAAAGCAATACATAGTTAAAACAACTGCCCTCCCTCACCATGTCCAGGACTCTGCAGAAAGCTGAGCCAGAGATGCAAGCAGTATGCATGTCCTGACCAGTGTAAGAGCTGGGCCACCAGCTGAGGTCTTAGGCGTGCCGAGCAGCTAGAGTGAATGTTCTGTTTCCCAGGTCCATGGTCCTGGTCAACACCAGACCAGAGGGGCTACGGCCTGGTCTGTGTGAGACTAGAGTACAAGTGCCACAGAAGAGAAGTTTTAGAAAAAAAAAAAAAAAAAAAAAATTGCAATCCACCCACTATATCCATCTTTCCTACTAAACAAATTTTAAATTACATACCATTGAGTGTTTCTGTCCTCGCCTCTGCCCTACCTAGACGTTCTCCTATGACACACATTTATTCTTATTTTCTTTGAGCTTTTAGAATTTCAAATCTGCAAAAGGATAAACCTCTAAGAGATGGAGGAAACGATCACGGTGAGACATTAAAAGAGGTTGAGCTTTTCTGTAATAAGACAGAAGGTATGAACAGCAAAGAAGAGGTAAAACTTCTGTGCTAAGAGGCTTGCTTCAGGAATTATCACTCAAGCTAAGCACAGAAGCAACTTACGTATTCACCTCAGATTCTTACATCTTCCCTGTCAGTAACTCACACCTCATTATTCTTTGAACATGCAATGAGTTTATTTTATCACCTTAGCAAATCTGGTTTAACAAGTTGGTGCAACTATAAGTTAAAATATGAGCTACACATTTAAACAGTTTGACAAAAGTCAATATAAATTTAAATAATCCAATTGTCAAATTCAGATAAGAAGTCAACCCTTTAAAATCAAAGAATATCCTTAGGCTGAGCTTAGCAAGATTACCTTCCATCTCTAATTAACTACACTTTAATATTATGAACTGCTCTTTAGGAAATCATAGCCAGCTGAACATGACCATGTGATTAAAGAATGCACAGAGAAGACACCACATAAGAAAGCTGAGTAGCTGAGTGTGGTAATTATTCCAGTCAATTAATTGGTAAAAAAATCAAATGCTTTAATTACCTATCTAAATTTCCTTGATTCTATCAGCCATTAGATACTTCAAACCAAAAGACAGTTGGCAGGATGCACAATGTTCTGTGCCTTCCTTTTTATGGAAGTCAAGCATGTCATGACTCTAAGGTCACAAAGGTAATTTTCTATTGAGTACTTAAAAGCAGGTGATTCTGGTTTACAAATTATCTGCTGTACTAGCATCAAGTTCTTCGGTCAAGGTTATAGGATAAAAGCATATCTTAAAAGGAGGAAAATATTTGCTATTGTTCTTTATTTCAGACTAGAGTTGACTTAATTCTGAATTAATGCTGATTCACGCACTGGGAAAGTACTCAGTTTTTGAAGATTTTACATTAACTGTTTCTGAGGTACTTTTTCTATTTCTTATCTATTATTTACCATTATCTCCCTACCCCAGTAATTCTAAATTTAAATTTTAAAAATTGTTCTAGCTTTGACAAAAATTAGTCCAACCTAGCTACAATTTATTTCTAATAGCCAGAGTGCTGAAGGGTAAGCTGAGAACTGGATCCTGTTTGTTGAGCACTACAGAAAATTCACTCTTTAAGGAGCTTATACTGCTTTTATATTTTTAAGTGGCCTTTTTATACTTTTATCGTTATCTGGCTTCTCAGACTCTCTGGAATTCTTTCTAGTTTTGGTGTATTTGCAAAAGACTGAATTAACTTTTATCCTTTCTGTTTTATTGTAGTCTTATGTATAATAACAAGCAGCATTTGAACATTACTTTCTTTAAGGTACATTCTTTCATTTAATAGTTTTTCACTGTGTTGTATAATGTTAATATTTGTCCACTTTTTTTATTTTGTATTTTATTGTATTTATATATTTCAGAGTATATGCATAACTATGCTATTAAATATTTACTGTATCTGAATTATGTTTATGCATATCATACACTATATCATAAGGCATACACATATACATGACAAACTATTTTAAACACTGATTACATTTCTATCTATAATTTATTCCAAATCTTTTCATAACATGTCTGTAAACAGCTGAAATAGCACTTGCAAATATTTTTGTCATTGTTCCTTAATTGTCCTTGCTCTTTAATTCTAACTAGTTGTATGTTTTTTCATTTGCATGCAGTTTGACTTTTTAAAGTTAGCCACTTTTTTTATCTCTAAGAAAAGTTTGTTTCAAACACATTGTCATTACTAAAAGAGTATTCCATATAGCTACAGTTTGAAGTTACTCCTTGTGCATTAATGAAAACTTTGATTCTAGTCAAGGTCAATCTACATCACTAATCATAATAGCTATTACATTTTGTATCAGATTTTGGTCTTTTTGCTTCATGACTTTCTCATACTCTCCTTATAACTGTTTCTTCATCCTTTCAAATGTTTTAGTTATAATTGTCAGTATTGAAATTCCAGCAAAGAATTTGGAGTTGTACATTTGAGGTACCGGATCAAAACTAGTTTTTGTCCTCACTACACAGAAAAATGTGAAGAGAGCATTAAACCAAATGTTCTCAACCACTGAAAAGCCAAAGCTATTAAATTGCATACTGAAATAAAACAGCTGAAACATGGCAAATTGTAGTCGTTATGGTTACTAGTTCTTCCTTTGAAGTGCTTTAATATTAAAGCTAAAACAAAAATAAAGTGTAAATATAAATTAATGTGGAATAAGGCCCTCATGCTTTAAAGTGCCACTGAATGACCTCAGTACCGATTAACTTCAATGAACAATAAATGTATACGACGCTTACACAGAATGAGGTCCTAAACTATTTACATGATAGTTGTGCTTCATTTCTGCACGCTCACTAGCCTCCATTTACTTATATAGAGGCAGAGTTGATTATTCTAAATAGAAGCATTGGTTAAAATTGACCTTGTATGGTAGATACAGTTTCCATAGTTATTGTTGTTGCATTTCTGCTGAGGTATGTAGATATAACTAAAACTCTACTTCATTGCAGTAGCTGACAGAAAATTGCCACTTCATTATGGAAGAATACCAGACATAAGGTGAAGGAGCACAGCAACAATGATTAAGAAAATGAAAAAAGTCTCAGGAAGGAAACTGAAAAACCTACGACCCTCTTCTTTTTTTAATCTTAGAAAGGAGGAGAGTAAGAGGACACACAACAAAGTAAGAAAGTAAAGTACAGAAACAATACGTGCAGAACATTCTATTCATATCTCCTAAAAGAAAAAGACAGAGAAAAACACTGAAGGGAAATTAAAGCACTACACTTAAGATAGGAACATAAAAAGATTCAGAAAGAGACTGGACATGCAATTTCAAAAAAAATATAAATTTAATTTAAAGGAAGTGTGGAGGGAAACATAGTTAAATTATTCAAGTCTTATGCCAGCTTTTAGTTACTGTAGCTCAGTAGGGCAAATAGCATCTTAATAGAGCTAATTTACTCGAGATATTTACATTACTAGATACTTTAGATATTCCTGTATACAACCATGAAGCTTTTTACGTAAGTCAGTATCACAATCAGGATACTGGACCATGGGAACTACTCGACTTCTCCACACCAGGATATTTAAACCAGTTTAGAACAGATTCAGGAAAAAAATAAGTTCAATATTAATTTTTGCCAAGTCTTCTACCCCCTTCCCTAAGAATTACATGCTCTAAGCAGTTCTAGATCAGAGATATTTCTGCTAACAACTTATAACATATTGGCCATTATGAAGACAATGGCTAACAAGCAATTAATTACCAAACTTAGCTTTACAAATACTATAAGCTTATGAGAGACTGCAGGAAAATTTGAGAGTTTCAATTTATTTGAATAAATAAAGATGTATACGCATTTAAGGCATTGAATTTAATCTCTTTACTTTGAGAAAACATAAAAATTCAGAAATTACGTTAGTTTTGGAACAAATACTAATGATAAGAAATGTATTAGATTATGAAGCCCTTTCACGCTCTAGAAAAGAACTCATGGAAAAGAACTCTGTGAGTTATTTGCCCATTAGTTACTAAATGCAAGGACTCCTGGCTTAGGAAGTCACTGACAACTGCAGAAAACTAGGAAAGAATGTACGAAAAACATCACTGTAAGCTTTGTATTACTCTTATTGTTTTTCTAAGTAGCTAAGATAGGGTGCTGGGCTAGACAGACATTCAGTCTAAACCAGTATGACCATTCAAATGTTTTCATGTCATATCATATGATCCTTGCTTCTCTGGCTTGGCAATTGTAAATTGCCTATTTGCTGAATTATATTCCCCACCACCACCCCCTGCTACTGAGCTCTCATCAAATAAGAATTTATTTAATGGGCTAGCAGTTTAATGACTACCAGTCAAAATTTTTATTTTATCTGTTGCATTTTGAGCTACCAGAAATTCAGATTTAGATGTAGTGATCTGGGCCTCTTCGTGGTTTTGTGTACTTGAAAATCACTCTGTACATTACCTTACTGCTTAGCACAAAAATCAGACACATAATTCCTACAGCAAAGGGAATTGCTATAGGAATTATATATCAGTACAAACAGGACATGGACATACTCTAGCAAATTCAGCAAAGAGCCATGAAGAACATTAAGGGGTTGGAGTATCGACATACAAGGAGAAGCTGAGAGAGAGCTGGGACTATTTAATCTGGAGAAGACTCAGGGAAGATCTAATCAATGTGTATAAATAACCAAAGTGGGGCTATAAAGAAAACTGAGGCAGGCTCTACTCAGTGGTATGCAGAGAAAAGAGAAGAGGTACAAACTGAAATACAAGTAATTCCATTTAAACATAAGAAAAAAAACTACTGTGAGTGACCGCTGGCACAGGTTGCCAAGAGAGGTTGTGGGCTCTCTATCCTTGGAGATACCCAAAAACCATGAGGACATGGTCCTGGGCAACAGGCTCTGGGAGGCCCTGCTTGAGCAGAGAGGGCTGGACTAGTCAGTCTCCAGAGATCCCTTCCAACATTGGCCATTCTGTCATTCACTTCTTCAGGGTTCAGAGGAATTGTGACATCCACAGAAAACACCTGACTGCAGAATCACAAGAGGCAGTAAATGCACCAAAGAAAGCAATTCAGCAATTCTATAATATGATGAATAAGTGAAACCTCGCTGGCAATTATGAAAGCTAAAGCACAGTATGTCAAGGAAGAAACTGGTGCAAATGAATGTTACCGTTATCATTTTCTGTAATATAAACTTCCTCGTATCTTTCATAACAGCTACCCATCATCATGTCTAATATCTGATACAATGCGAATTAGCTTTTTTTTTTTGCACAGCCAATTCGAGTTTACATAAATGTATCTATATACACGTGAATACCAAAATAAGCATGAAGACCTTTAAACTATGCAGCATAAATAAATGAGTGTTTGAAAATTGTCATTGATTATTTACTAAGGTAGACTCCCATGCTATAATTCTCTTGTTGCGGGGGGGGCGGGAAACACCTGCATATCAACCAAGTCTTCTAAACTCAATGGAACGCCACATGAGCTCTGCATATTGCACAACTAGCGCACTGGCTGTATAATTTTTCCAGCTGGATAAAGTAGCCCACAATTTTTTTTATATACATAGAATAAGAACAGGTAGTGATTTAGTGGATTATGGTATCTTTATGTTAGAAAAGTATTACAAGATTATTTTTGCTTGTGGAAATTTTATGTTTAATTAATATTCATTCTGTTTGCTGCAAGATAAACTTGACCTTGATTTTTATTCACAACAATATTAAGTTTTCTGGGATTTTTTTCTGGTTTGTTCTGTAGTTACTTTCTTGTGTTTTCATCAAAGACACTTTCTTTTAAACAGATCTTTAGGGATTTTGCTTGTATTTATGGCTATATGATAGTATAAAATTGTAAAGATTAACAATCTTTGGGGATTAATGTGCTTTTTCATCAGTGTAATTGCTTTTTGTGAAGTAAGAAGGAAAAAAAAAAACCAAAACTTACAAGGAAAACTTAGGAGCTGGTTATAAGTATTCTGATTACATTTTGTTAAGGGGTTTCAGAAGTGGCCACTGCCTCCAGCAGTTTGGGGCCCAGTAACTCCTCCTGCCAGCCCCTGAAGTCCAGCCTGGAGATCCAGAGATATCCATCGCCAGACAATGGATGCAGCTGCTGCTTTCTCATTTGCAAGTTCAACCAGTAGTGATGCTGAGAGTGTATCCCAAACACACACATGGGACACTAACACAGCCAGCTACACAGGCTGCCACAGACAAGGTGATGCCTTCAGCATCACCTACCTGCAGGACTGACAGGAACACAAGCACAGAGAGACAAGTCCCTTCCTTCTCTTCAGCTGGTAGAGACTGAAGCTCACTATTGACAGCACACACTCAACACTCTCAATTCACACACACACGCACTTTAGCGGAACCCTCAAATACCAGTATGACCCCTCTGTCTGACCAACACCCCTGACCAGCTCCCAGGCCCTCTTACCCTCCCCACTGGTACCCTGCTCACTGGCTGGTCCAGCCTGGGGCTCGCTAGCAGAGATGCATGCACTCACACGCTTGTCTCGCAGGTACTGCACACTCTGGCTTCCCAAATACCAGCCTGGGCCCTTTCTCCATCTCTTAAGTCTGCCCAGACCCACAGTCCCTTACTCGCCAGCTGAAGACATGCTAAGATTTTGTTGATCGTTCATTTTTATTTTTGTTTGTGCCAAATATTGTATATAATTTCTTACTATTCTAATTTAATAGTACTAAATCCTACTTCATTATCCAAGCCCGTTGACACTAAACCAGCCCTTTTAAGAACATAGCTGCTCAGTTACGTGCATCTGTGGAATAATTACTAAACTGGCCAAAGAATACAAAAGTACAGCATTGTTCACACATTAAGGAAAGTCATAAAATCAAGAGGCTTCTGAGGTAGAATACAGCCGCAGCTGGCATGCGAAGAATGCAACATCTGCAATTCCCCGTACAAGGTTGTTTGCGAAACTACACGAGGGATGGAACAGAACGCTCTTGTTCCGTGGCCTTCCCTTGTGACGTATAGCAGGTATAGGAACGAGACGGTACTACGGAACAGATAAGCGGCCTAAACGCTACTCAGGGCCAACATTTTGTCAAATTTTGATGAAATGCTGTCCTTTGTGTGAACTTTGCTCATTATGATGTCATTATAATACCAAAACACACCTCCATCCCGAAGGCTACCCACCTCCAAGGTGCGACCACTCCTTCTTCAGTCTGCGCCCTGAATTTCTCTTAAACTATACCTTTAATTGTGAAGCTAGAAAAATTTACACCAGTCATGATAAAAGTATGTATGACTAAAGTCACTTAAACTCCACCTTGAAGATAACAAATAGTATAAAAATAGCCCGAGAGAGGGGGGATACCCAGGGAAGACACCATCACAAAGAATTACATCACTGACTTCTGGGAGCAGTCGACGGGCTGAGCCTCTCTTCTCCCCCATAGGGACGCCTTTGGGTAAGACTTCGATTATACCGAGTGCTTCCTCGGGAAACTTAGAAATTTCTCTAGAGACTCTCTTTTCTACATTTAGAGCCAGGCTGTATTTTTATAACTTTGTCGTGCATTTTGTATATGTAACAACGCTTTCATTTACATGTGCTTTGCAGACAGTGTATTTATCACCGGTAATCCTAAGAACCTGTATATCTGTTGTTTAGATAAACTGCACTTAAGTAACTAGTCGTTTCGGTTTCTCACTGGACATGACCAAAGACTCCAGAGAGGCCGTGCTAGTTCATGAGCACGACTCGACTGAAGGTGCAGTCCACTATTAGTGAATCCAAATCGTAATAGTTTAATACATATTAAACGCGACTGGACTGATAGTGCTGAATTGGGCATCACTCAGGATTTAAACCTAGCCGCACCTAGCCTCCCACCTCGGTGAGGAGTGTTAGAACGCAAGGGGGTTTATCTTCTGCCAAAACCGCTTGGCCCCTTTTCACGCAACAGCATCCTACTACATTCCACTAAATCTCAAGCTTTTACTTTTCAACCCATACCCTTCACTACTTTGGATCCTACAGCTCTAAGAATATTCTGGAATTTGGTTGGAACATGCTGTCTTACCCAGAACATTTAAAACCAACCAGTAATAACTACTCTTTTCCACATAACACAGGTTTCAGATGGAATACAATGACATCTGGTCATTTAATAAATGTTTGCCGCGGAAAAATGAAACATTATTGACAAGTGTGTCGTCAGCTGATGAGGTAAAAAATCCAATGAAGTAAAGCATCTGTTAAATAGTTCCATATAATTTTTCATCTAGCTCAATACTGAAGTGGAGGAAATGTTACTCAACTAAAAGTGTGAGGGAAGAGAGCAAAATATACTATAAAGCAGTTATGTTTCTGTACCCTTAAGACACTGTCCTAACTAGGCAGCTCCTTTGAGGGTGGCACACTGTGTTATGTCAGCGTTTGAATGGTTCTGAACACCTAGGAAAAGAAACAGTGATGATGTGGCAAGGATTGATGGGCATTTAACAGTAATACTTACATATCACTTGTGTCTAAATTTTGAGGTCTTTTTTAAAAAAATAGCTAGATCAATAGCAGCAACTTCACAATTTATGAAGATCTAATCCTGAGGTGAAAGAAAGGGGTTCTATAGACGCCCTTTAGCAAAACAGGAGAGAAAAAAATCTGAAGTAGCAGCAGTTTCATTATTTACAACCCCTGTATAAAAAGAATGGTAATAAAGTTGACTAGTGATGCTAGTATGCCTTAGTTTTTCTAGACATATTTGACAAGTGGTTACATTTGTACTCTGCTCTTTATATTTTCAAGGTGTTATACAAAAATTGCCTATTTAATCCTCACAACACAAGTGTTCAGGTTGGAAACAGCAAGTTTGACGGTAAACCAACTTCTTGAATAGTGAATTAAAAATTTAATCATCAGAAAAATCTGGGGTTTTTAAATAGCTTGCAATGTCATGCATTAAACATCCCTTGAGTCCTATGCCAACCAACATTAAGAGTATCAGGACAATTTTGTGTTTTGTTCAGTCTTTACTTCCCCCAGCCTCTGCAACGAATGCTGCAGCTATAAGCATTACATTTGCATACTACAGGCTTCACTTATGAAGACAATCTCTTACGTGAATCCCTTTACAAGCTCACATCTATTTTGCTCACAGATGTTATAATATTAAGACAGACATAAGACCTGTATTATAATGATTTATTACAGAAAGCATCCTTTAAGACATATTTATGGGTGTGTGAAAGATTACCAAGGGAGTTTAAAATCACTTCCCATTCAGTTTCATAATAGTTTGAAACTCAGAGACCTCTATTCTCTTTTCCCACGTCAGGTTTTTCAGTGTTTCAAGAAACAAGTAGAAAACACCTTAATAACTCAAAATGACATCCTGAAATTTTATATGGAGAGTAAACAAGGCCAACTTCCCTAAGCTTTCCACAGATATTAGATTCTTTCTTGCTGTTCTACTGCTACATGCTCTACAGGGTTCAAAGTATTTGCTTTTCCATTTCTATCACAGAAACAAAGCCAAATGAACAAAAAAACCCTTCATCTTTGCCAAGTTTTAAGCTGAGCAAAGTATGGTCCGTAAAAAGACACCAGATTAACATTGTTCATGTTCACTATCATCTTAACAAATACGTGTTATAACTCTGTTGCCTAATTCTACAACCACAGTCTTAATTTTAAACAGAAAAATAAAATTAATGCAAAAAACTGAATGCTGATATATGTACAGGACTATCATCAGTCTTGTATGGCCAGATCCCTAAATTCTGTAACACCCTAAACTGTCCTGCTCTCTAATACATGACTTCTCTCAGTCTTTGGAGCTTCTAGTAAGCAATAATAATTTATTTTCCAGAAACCTAATCAAAGGATCAAAGATTTTCTACAAAGCAAATATAAATATTAGAGAACTTGCAAAAGAGGGTGTTACTAGCATGCTGTGATCCAATAACCAAACTAAAAACCAAATCACATTCTCAACCACTGGACATGTGATTGCACCTTCCAAGATAATTAGACTGTGATATTGCGTGTGCTTTGTACAACTAGGAAAATAGAACACAAAGAAAGGGTTCTGCTGTTTACCATGCATAGCATATTGCAGCCTATTTTAAGAAACCATCATAGCATACAATTATTTTGCTTCGATTGTAATGTCTTATTTATAGAAAAAAAATACAGAAATATTATCCCAGAAGGCATATGTTTCATATAAAGTTGATAAATGTGACCAAATTAAAATATCATACAGGCAAATTACAGAGAAAATGAAACTGTTTGCCAAAATGCCTGAAGGGAGCAACAGATTTTTTGATTCCTATAAATCAAGGCTGGATTGCTTTCTAGAAGGCATTTTTCTTTAGACTATTTGGCTCAGTGATAAATCCTATGGCCTATGCTATCTCAGCAGTAAGATCAGATGATCTACCAGTTTCTAGTTATCTGTGAACCTGTCTGCTATATTTAAATGAGTACTTTCTTCATATGATCCATCTATAATTGGATGTGGTTGAGGATTGCCTCAGACTACCCCGAGAGCAAGACTAGGTTATATTTACATGAATACTTCCTTTATATGATCCTTCTATAATTGAAATTGGCTAAGGGTTGCTTTAGACTATCCCAAGAGAAAGACTAGGCTATATAACAACAAATTTTAAAACCTTTATGGAGGTAATAAAGATGCATAAAACTTTCTGGCCTTCTGTTGGAGAATAAAATTAACAGAGCTAAGTGTATACTGCTCATGCTTCATGGCAGAAGCTACTGCTCTTCATGACAGATGTCAGAAGAGCAGCCATAAAGGCATAAGTTACAGATAATTTATTATTTTTGTAGTAGAAAATAGTTTGTTGACCTTTGAATGCCTCAGAAAACTAATGGCGTGTTTATTTCTTTCATTAAAGAAAGGAAGAGGTGGCTATGCAAACAGACGATAATGGGTAAAATGGCAAGAAATTTGGATCCTCCAAAATATCACAACTTACAGTCAGAAATCAAGCAGACCACCAAAACATTTCTCAATCTCAGAATTACTTTTCTAAATCAGAAAATGCATAAAAATGCTAAATGTTGGCAGACATGACTCTTACACATATTAAACAATTATCTTTTTCTGTGAGCAGTCCTCTTAAGGTCATCAGCTACCTCTAGAGATGTGTGGACTTTGGTTTACTATTCTGAAATAAAGACAGATTTATTATTTTATTTTAAATAAAACATGTACATTTTATTACTGAAGAAAGTTCAACTGACCATGTGTCTCAGGAAGAAGTTTACTGTTCCATTTCTCAGTCATTAGCTTCTCATCTATATAAATACCCAATGAAATGCAGACCATAAAAATATGTTTTGTTAGAGAGAATCCTAATCTCTCTCTAAAATATTCTTGGTCATAAGGAAATAATTTGCTAAAAGACTATTTCTTTTTCCTTTGCCTTTCAAATATTTTAAGAAAAAACACGTTTCAGTGGCATAGCTTTTGCTGTTTTAATCACAGTGTAGATTACATTCCCATTAAATATAAATAACACATATCAGCATCTATAAAAAAATACCTATAACTATGTTAAAATAGCCTATGTTAAAATCCATCCTTCTAACAACCATTTGGCAATTTGACAATTTCACTTGCAACTTCAACTGTACTAATTCTTTGCTTACAGCCTAGACCCTGTAAATATTATACTTTGACAACGATGCATTATAAGTTCAGTTCCACAAAATACAGTGCAACATACCTCCTACCAAAATAGTGATTTTGTGTAACTTTCGTAAAATGTCCAAGATACGTGGAAGATGAAAAGTCAACAAAAGGGATGCTTCAGAAAATCATATAGCCCACAGTATTAATTTTCTAGGTCTCTTTGATCGTCATCATGACCTTAAAGCTAAGGAACTAACTCTAGTAATTAGCTGACTTCATTTTATACCTAAAATGGATTCACCTCACCTAACTTAATCCATTTTAAAAGCAGGTCTGTAGCCTAAGCCAGGCCTCTAGCCTTACTCTGCAGTTAATGAAGACAGATAAATATCTATAGCAGCCTGCACACACCCACAAACATAAAATAAATGTTTAAGGTAAATGGGATAAGTCATCCATTCGAAGCCCTCTCTTAGTTATAAAGGGAGCCTAGGCACCTTAATATGCAGGCCTGGTATTTGCATAGCTGAATTCAGGTGGGGTGAATTCATGTGGAATTCATTCCTCATGTGGAACATCCAAAACTGTCAACCAGAAGACATTAACTATACAAAAAAAGACAGTAAACTATGTGCCAGTGCTATTCCACAGAAGTTACAGGTTTACAAACAAAAGGGAATCATAGGCAATTCCCGACGATCCTAAATTCATACCTGTTCACGATTCACACTGTTTACATAATTCACACCTACACATCGTTCACATCTGCTTTTCACATGTCATAGAAGAGGATGCCTAACCTCTTCCACACAAAAAAATCTTGTTTATAAAGAAAAAAGAATATATATATATAAGGTAAAAGCTGTTTGGCAAGAAAAACTAAAATTATCACATTCTTTCAGAGAGCAAAATCAAATACAGATCTACGACAGATTTCCCGGAAGGTCCCCAAGCCAAAGTGCCTCAGACCCACACTGTGTAGAAACCGCAGAAAGACCAGAAGAGAAAGCTCCAGTCTTCCTTCCTGTTCAACATACTCCTAACCACATATTAACCCAAGTATGGATTGGGTTAATAGTGCTTAGATTAAGTGGTTAATGTGCTTAGATAAGCACACAGAATGGAATTTCTAAAACCATAGCTTCAATAGAGGCTTCCAGGTATCCTCTCTGTACAAGAATACTTACCTGCATAACAAGTCTTACTGGTTTTAGCATGACTAATTTCGAAAACGACTGATGGATTTTAGGGAAGAGGTAGTTTTAAGCTACCTTTATAATTTTTCCACATTTTGTGAAAGCCTTTCTCTTTCACTTAGTCACCATTTCATTTAATTTATGCATGGTTATAAAGATATGGGGGCAATTCTTAAATAGAATTAATATAAATTTGGAACTAAGCAGTAGTGCTAGACAGCGCACATTTGCAGATATATTCATTATTCATGGATTGTGTGGGTTATGCTTGTAGCTCTAAAGTTCCTCTTAAAGTTCACTTAATCTAATACGCTCAGTTGTCCCAAGAGAGAAAGTTCCTCACTTAGTGTCATGTCAAGGTTTAGTCAAGCCTTTGCGGTGCCATTGTTTTTGACATATTGCTGAGATAGAACCTTTGATTCCGGAGGCTGCCAAGTGGAAACATGTAACTGAAATGATTAATCAAATTATTAAGGGGGGCAAGGGGAAAAAGAAAGAAAAAAAAAAAAAAAAGAAAAAAGTTAATGGTCTTCCCTGAATGAGACTTAAAGCAAAAAGACCAAGGACCAAGGACTTTCTTATTTCTTCAGCTGAATGGCTGAAGTCACAATATAATTTCTTGTCAAATGTATGCAAAAAAAGTATCGACAATGTACTTGTACCATTTTATTAGGCATTGTAACTGGTTTATCTATATAGAAAATCATTTATCAACCTACACATTAACAGAAACTAATGTGATTTTTCACAGTCATTTGAAATTGGTAGTTCAGAGATAGGAGTTTTCTGGTTCTTTATTTGTGCAGAGCCTAATACAACAAATTTATAAGTGTACTTTAAAATTGATGTACATGTTTGTTGTGTTCAGATGGATGTATCACAATGAAAATATTTCTAACAAGAAAAATAAGGTCTCTTTTTATGTTCCATGAAAGGAAGGGGAAAGGGAAAGGGAAGGGGAAAGGCTTATTCTCTGAAAAAAGCATACTACAAAAGTTTGTACATATGTTTGACATATTTAAAATATTCAATCAACAGACGGATTTTGTCATTAATTTCAACAATGAGCCTATTAACACTTCTACACCTTACTTTTCTTTCAAAGCTAGTAGTAAAGATTAATAGATTTTCAACTACTGTATTAAGCATCCTCTTTCAGTTAGACCACCACGTATTATCTCTTTCTACATTATCATTTCGGTGTAAGATCATCTTTCAGAATCTTCACTATTTTTTTCTAAATGTACTGACTGTAACGCATCAGTCCATACAGAGCTGTGAAAATTACATAACCTGCTGTCAGGATTTCTTGTTATGCTTCTTTTACACCACATACAATCGCAGTGTACTTCTGAGCCTAAAGTTTAAATGCTACGCCTATTTGTTAAGGCCTCCTTTTTTTGATTTCACAGTTTTTCTATTCACGCTTCCAGGAAGTCTGGACTTTTAATTTGTATTTTTAATGTATTTAATGTTTTTCATTTCTTTCCAGCAAAGTTCCTTCTGCATTTGTAGAACTTAAGCAAATCTGTTAGACTAAACAGGATCTGACATCACTTACTCCATTTATTCCTGTCTCTGTTAATGATATCTCTAGAATAGAACTGCCAAATATATAAGCCATATCTGCTTTGTTTACTTGCATGTTCTGCTAAATAAAATCAGACTTTCAACAAAAAAAACCAACCTCTTTTCCTCCTGACTCAAGTCAGATGGGCAGAGGGTGAACATGGAACAAAGATGCAGACTTAATATCGTGCATATATTTAATATGACACATGAGGATAAGCATACTACATACACATATTCTTCTCTATTCATAAAAATGTTTTACCTTAAATGTAATTAGTTGGGCAAAGATGGAAAACACTTGGTCCACTGGATCTGAGGCCAAGTCCTCTCTAAAATATTCACCATTAATGCCTTGTTGTTTCTTCCTAGAACTAGGCTTTGGCCAGAAGTTTGTTACCACATATTTTGCCTTCAAAGCCAGTTCTTATGCACTCAACCATACAGAAACTGATTATTTGATTATTTGAAGTGACATGCATCATTTATAACGTGGCTGTTCTACACCTGACCAAAGTATTATTCTTCCCCCTTCAAAACTAATACTGTCAACTCTTATGATTTCTCCCAGGCCTACTGTACTTGCCCCTGTATAATCAGATATTGTCAACCTCTATACCCACATTAAGATTCTGCTTTCTCATGTGACGTGATAATATCCACAATTGCTTTCCAATTCAAGTGGCTTAGTACTATACCCACCTTAGCAGTATTTCTGATAAGCAAGCAGTATGGATGGCAACAAATGAGAGCAGCCTAAAATCCCCTCGTTTTTTAAAATTTTAAATTTTACTCGTTTATTTTCTTCGGTTATTCTCACCAAGCTCACTAAAGTTATCTTAAATGGCTGCTCTACAGTGTGTGGTTCATAAGCATGAACTTGCACAGTACCATGCCACTGCTGTGCCACTGTTTCACAGTGTGTGTTTCTTCTGTGAGCTAAGCTGTGTTTTCCCAGATATACTAAAAGATAACGCATGCTCCTACCACACAACTGCATAGTTTCAGATCAAGTTTGCCACCTTCAAACTGAGTCCCTCTTATAAGAAAAAAGTCAGTGTAGGATGTCTTAACCATTATTAAAATCCTCGCACTCAGGAAGGACTTGCAAAACTTAAATCTTCATCAACCCATTGACAGCTCTTGATCCAGCTGACAAAGCTAATCTCTTTGGGACGACTGTGCCAAAAAACACTGTCGGTTTAATTTCTCATGAACTAAAAATCATTAATTGCATGAATAGAAACATGACATGTGGAGAATTAAAAAAAATACTAGAGACTTTGTCCTGAGACCTTAAAAATTGGACTTGTCTAGTCTTCAGGTTACTTCAACCATCAGCTTTTATATATGATTAATTTTAACTGCCTGAGCCAGCTCTCTGGAAGCTGGTCGCAAAAGGACATCACCTACCCTATTAGTTCTGATATATCTTCTACTGAAAGCTGAACCAGCTTACCTCCTAATGACCCAACAAATGCTGTTAAAATATCTGTTAAAGGACTGCCTTCTTTGTGAACCTACAAATATCAGAAAAACTCTGAACTTCAAAATGTGAAGACATTCAACAGCAAGCCAGTGTCCACCATCTTAAGCTCAATCTTTTAAGAGTTTTTCCCACAAGTACTTTCATACCTAGTGGGAAGTAGGTAAGTAAACCCATCGCTCATGACAAAGCCCAGCAGCATGTAACAGTGAATGCTGCCAGACGCCTCCTAATAAGGTGCAGAAGGTCCTCCGCATACTGAAGAGGTCAGCTACCTTTCTGGAATTCAGACAGACAGATAGATAGAGAGAGATATATATATGTTGACTTTTTTCAAACAAAATGAGCATTACCCTTAGATCACTGGTGCTCTGGGGGTTTTCCTTGCTCTCATCCTGAAAGCACAACAAAGCAGCTGCTATGCCATTATCTAGTCCCAGTATGCATTCTACCCAGAACATGATATTGTACCATAAAAAATAAAGTACAAAAGCCCATACCAACCTCAGGACTCATGGGACATTTGCCATCTGCTTTTTGATCATGTGGGCCCCAAATTGATTGTCACATACACAGAAATGAATTTCACTGTTAGCTGACTTCTGATATATCATCATTGCCATTAAAAAGAGAAGGGTTATGGCCTTCATAATACACGCTTGCACACACCTCTGAGCCCTCATGTTCCCTGTGGGGAACAGAGAAGGCCAAGTGTACTTTCAATTCCTATTGATCTCCAGCTATCAGAAGGAAATCATGTTCTATCATGTAATGAGGGAATTTCAAACTCTTAAATACTTCTCAGAAGTCTATTTTTCAGTTCATGGCTGCTGCTGCAGCATGAAATACCTTACACAGCACTACCAACCCATACTCAAAATATGAGTGCCCCAGAATCTCCACTGTTATTTTGATTGTCTACAGATCAAACTGTAGCGATCTCTTGAGCCACTGTGAAGCACCGCACTTTAGGCTCTGCACAAAGTTTTTCTTTCTTTTTTCAATATCCCCATTACCACCTTGAACGCAATTAATAAGATTAACGCTCTCCTCCACTCAAAATCTTCCTGAAAAAACAGAGGATGAGCCACCTAAGGAATCCTGATTTCTCACATAACATTCAGATTTCAGTTGCTGAATTTTTCTCCTGGTATTTGTCTATAAAACTGTAGAAGCGCAAGTAAACAGAACTAGAGCACAAAAAAAATGCACCACCTAGCACAAAGAAACACTGCTTACCGAACTTAAAACCATACAGTCCTGCACCATGAGCCTGCATGAACAAAATGCAGTTTAGCAACCCACACATTAATGCCAGAAGTTCTGACTGCTGTCATGGCTAAGTACTGCACTGAATGTGGCTGTAATTTTACCAGATATTCCTGGAGACAGAACAGGCAGTAAATCACCTCAATGTCACCTGCCACCCTTTGGACACCAGACTCAGAATGAAGATATGTAGATTCCTATTTGTTAATTTATTGTACAAACCAGCAGCTCTCCTTATGGTCACTTTGTCCATTATTTTTTCTTTATTGCTCAACCAATTTCTAATTAAATTTCAGGTTTCTCACAACAAAATGGCTCATAGCTGAATCACATCCCACTACAAAACAAAGTGAGAAGCTCTTTGTTGCTCTTCAGTGCATAATTCACTAGCGTACTCTGCTGAATGAAGCAGGCTGGGTTCTATATAACAATCTGCTTTACCTTAGGTCCTTCTGCAAGTGAAGGAATAGAGGTGTCCTCACCTGAGCACTGCTTCCGCTCTTCACAGCAACTGAAAGGCTGGCTTGCTAAATGTAGTCAACATTGTAGACTACTCACTCTGTGCCCTGCATGTACTTCTGCTATGGCACAACATCCAGGCTCTCAGACTTAAAACAATCCATTCTGCTTACCACTGCTCACAAATTTCCAGTCTCCAAAGGGTAAGAATATCGACAACAGTCTGGATTTCATTTGGTGTATGCTACTTATCTTTGTGCTTATGGATTATCTCCACAGAGACAGCGGTTTTGTAGCATTTTTGTCTGTGATTTGTCCGAGTGAGGGTTCCTTTGAGAAATGCAACCACCATGATTTTCACTTGCTTGATTTTACATAGTTGTTTTGTTTGTCAATCTGTGGTCAAATAAAAAGCTTTTCCCCATGCTCTGATGAAGTCAACTTATCTTAACAAATATGGTAATCTTTGTTTACACTAAAAGCAGCAGAGAGGTGGTGAGAAGAACTATTAGAGGGACAATGTTTTAGTTTTTCTTATTGTTCAGTAAGGGAACCTCTAGCTCACAGAAAAAAATATTCATAAGAGCAAGTAGGAACTCAAAAGGGAGCCTTCTAAAATACAATCATGTGATTCCCATCTCCAAAGACAGCTTGAACCACAGATTTGGTAAAATCAGTATCTCCCTTTAAAAGCCCAGTGACTTTACTGCAGTAATTGTTACAAGTCACATACTTTGTTTGGAAATATAATCCCCTTGCTTTGACCATGCATTTCTCCATTAAAAACAAAGGAGGAAAGATATAATCAATGATGAATGGGTTAATCAACCTCATATCTCTTGCAGCAGATGCAGAACTTACTGCTTTTTTCTCATTTTCTTTCTCAAAAGTAAAAGCAGCAATAGCTTTACCAAAATGCCATTGACTAAATATCACAGAAGTCACGTTCAATTTTGTAATTGCTAACCCTTCCCCATCCAGCAGAGAAACTGTAAAAAGGCAATGCAAACCCATGCAACCCCAGGTAGAAGGATCTTCTTTTAAATTAAAATGAACATTCAGAGAGACCTTATACTCCATGTGCTGGGTCCTATCTGCTCTAAGCAGAAACTCCCAATTGGAATCATGCAGCGCTCTCCCAGCCAGCAAACCGGCTGGCCATCTGCCTGCATCTGTCTCTTCTATGCTAATTCCCAGTTCCCAAAAGTATGCACTGCAGCTTCAATTCACTTCACTTTGCAGTTGGCTTGTATCATGTTTATAAGTTATTTGGCTGGTACGGATACATAATTTTTTTAAGATACGGGACACACAAGTGCCTGTTCTTTAAACAAGCACAAATCAAAACTTGATTACAAGCAAATCTAAAAAAGATAGTACTGGAGTTCTAAGAATGAGAATATACTAGATTTGGCTGACAGATCAGGCCACTGGCCCAGCAAATTGTATATTCTGCTGACTGTTGATGATTCAAAGGAGAAACAGGAGGCAGAGACAATTACCTGTTTCACTCGATGTTACATTACAAAGGAGAGCTATTTTCCTATGTTGCTTAAAATCAGAGGTGGGGGGAAGGTTATTTTCCCTCTACAAATAAATTGTTCTACCTTTATTTGAGTGACCAAATTCTAGAATACCTGTTAGCACTAGAATAAAAAATATAGATGAGCAAGGTAAAACCCACAGTTTTGTGCACTGAGACATTATGGTGAACCTGACCTAGATGAGAAGAAAATTAGAGCTAATAGGTTTGCAGACATTTAATTAACCAGAATTTGGTTGTGTCGCCCAAGTTAATTCGGACTGTCTTAATAGTTCCTATGTTTGTTGTGATTCAAATTCAAAGAGCTGTTGAAGTACCCTGTATCATAATCCTGACACTCGAAAACAGGCTAAACAGCATTAGTCATGTTAAGAGTTAACAGAAATCCAAATAAATCCCATCAGAAGAGGTACTTCGCAGTATGCTTGTATAAAAGAAGAAATCTGAAGATAGTATCTCTTCTGAATACAACACTGGAGAGACTAATAGTCTGCCTAAATCTTCAAAGTTTTCAAAAAAATTGGTAAAGTTTCAGACAAGCCTCATAAGACTGTTTCAAGGTCTGGAGTTTGAAATTTAAAAAGCTCTATTTACTTAACTTTTCAAAGGCAAGGTTTTTAAATCTACTAAACAAAGGCATAACAATATCCAAGTTGAAATTAGATTAAATTTCCAGCTATAAATAAGGCATAATTTTAAACAGTAAAAATAATTACCCGTACGAAAACACTTAGTAAGGGATGTGTTGGATTTTCCATCACTGAAAAGCCCACAATTTAGGACTAAATATTTTTGTGAAAGACATATAAAGCTCAAGCAGAAGTTAGAAACTTGCTACATGAAATTATAGACAAAACTGAGTCTGTGTCATTTAGAAAATCACACTTGTTAAATATAATGGCATCTTCTTGCCTTAAAATCTACGCAATGTTTAATAGAAGAATTTTATTCCACTTCCATGCCATCATTTCCACTTGAGGCAATGGGCGAAAAACATTACTAAAAATTAATTTCTTTTCCAAATATCAGACCAACCATGAAAAAAGGCAAAAGAGAGAAAAAGTGGGGTGACGTTACCTGTCACAAGACATACATGAGCCATATGTGTGTGATCACCAGTGTCTATCAATTGAAAGGTAAATCCTATAAAGTCTTTTCTTCCTCATATTTTCAATTCAGTCTAACTTCACTGAAAGAAATCCTAAATATAAGAGAATAATTTCCAGCATCACTATATTTCTAAGCGGCTGGTTACTGGTACAGACATCCCAAGAATAAATAATTTCTTCATGCAAGAGAAACAAATCTAAGGCATGTTTTGCTATCAGCACTCTAAGGTTTGTGGGCAGATTCTGAGCTGCCGACTCCCAAATCTCTAATCTCAACTAGAGCTGAGAGCCAGGAGTCGCTGCCTCTCAGAGTTAAGCTTTTGGTTTTGTGAGAGACAAAGACATTCAGTCCCCACTGAGGTCTGAGTTTAGCAGAAGGACAGAAATGCACTACTGCCATGTATGAATAATTTAGAAAAGAAAATTTTGTAGGTTTCCTTCCCCTGCTTAAAAAGTGCTAGCAGCTAATTCTACTCTTCTGAAGTCTACATAATTATAAACTCTCCTCACCATTTGTAAACTGAGGCATATATTCCAAAATAAACTTTGTTCTTCTATTTGGCATTTTTAGCTCACTGTCGTTGACAGCCACCTGGCTCAAAACTATTACTTAAAGATCTTTCTGCCAAACCTCTTAAGGTTTCTAGCCTGATTTAATAAAAATAAATAAATAAAAAAAATACAGATTTGAAATCTAAAACACATATTTTATCTCTGCTAACAGGAAATTCTACTTAGGACATAACTGACTATGGAAAAGACCCTGCAATGTATCTTCTTTCTAAAAATACACTGAAATCTTTCCAGCTTGATATTCCTCCTTGTCTAAACCTGGACAGAAGCTGACAGTTATATACCACCATTCTCTACTGAGGTAGCCAAGGACCACTTGAGGGAGTGCATTAAAAACATGTATTTCCACAGAAGCTATTTCCAAGAAGTGTTTATGCCATGGCAGACTGGACAATATTTTTCGGGAAAATGGCAATCATGAATTCTCCTCTGCAAGTTGGAGCACGCATTATAAAGATCCCCAGTCTGTATTACTTCATCATTGTTAGCATAAAGCAGTTGCACCAGCCCAAAAAAAAAAATATTTAGGAGAGTAGCTTTTGTTTATTAGGGTTTGTTTTTCAGACTTCATGTTTACTGACAGCAGCAGCTGTTTTAAATCACTTAATTCATTGTAACGGGTCTGGCTGGGATGGAGTTAACTTTCTTCATAGCAGCCCATATGGTGCTGTATTTTGGATCTGTGGCTAAACCAGTGGTGAATACACACCAGTGTTTTGGCTATGGCTGAACAGTGGTTGCACCAGCATCAAGCTTTCTCTTTTCCCCACTCCCTCCAAGCTGCAGCAAGTTAGACTGAGGACAGACAAGAAGCTGGGAGGTGACACAGCTGGGACACCTGACCCAACTGACCAAAGGGATTTTCCATGCCACGTAACATGATGCTCAACAATAAAAACTGGGGACAGAGAAACAAGGTGAAGTTTTGGCTTTGAAGGTGGCTGCTGTATGGAGGCTGGCTGGGCATCAATCTTCTTGTGGGAGGTGGTGCGTGACTGCCTTTGCATCACTTGGTTTTTCCCTCTTTCCTCCACTTACTAAGATGTCTTTATCTGAAGCCATGAGTTATCACACTTTTGTTTTTCCTATTCTCTCTGCTCCTGGAGGGAATCAGGCGGGAAGCGAGTGAGTGGCTGTGTGGGTGCTTAGCTGCTCGCCAGGGTCAACCCACAACATTCATACTCTCACATCATATAGAAAAGCCCAAAACAGGGCCAAAAGTAGCTGTCATATTAATGCCTCAGGCTAAATAAAGGGGTTTGCCCCGTACGTCCTAATCCTCTGAAAATCCAAATTTGCATGATGATATGCAATAACCATTGTCCAGGAAAAAAGGCAATGGCAAGTGTTTTTCTCTTCTAACTTTTTTCTTTCCCAAAGAAATAGGAGATTCACGTTTACCTCATTTACTATCAGTAGAAACATACTAGTTATTAAAAGTTCATGTTTTGCACTAACACTCATGTACCGCCCTGCACCAGGTGAACATACATGATTTGTATCAGCTATTTTAGATTACAGAGGCTAAGGATATGCCTATTAGAAGCAACACTTTCTAACTCCTCCCTTGAGAAGGAAGACATACTTGACCTTACAGAGCTGTGTTGACAACGGATTTCTCATATTGCTTGCTTGCATTCCAGCTCTCCGAAAAAAATCACAAAATTGTAGTGTCTCCTGAAATCAGGCACAGGGAAATTCTCCTCTTGTCCCCTAGTACAGCAGGTAGTATGGGATAGATGGTAACATTTTCTATAGTTAAAAACTACTTCTTAGCACTTTGGATCGAAACGTGTGTGAAAAGCAGTCACCGTAGAATTGCACTGAGCTCTGTTTATATACATATTTGTGTTCGCCTCATAAAGGATAAGAGACCACTTGGCTATTTTAATATGTTATTCTCAGTTTTCCATTGTCACCACTGCCCTCGTAAGAATAAAGAGTCAGGAGACAAAATTAAGCTTAGGACTTCCTTTCTTATCATTTTCTGTTTCGCAATCCAGTGCACTAAAGGTAAACTTCACTGATGTTTGAATCCATCAGTTTTCAATTAAAACCCACATAACATTTTTCTGCCTATCTTAAGACTAGGCATTGTTAGCAGGCAAAGACCTATAAAAAAATAAGACACATTTATTCTAGTGATTTCTTAGACTTCCAGTAAAACATTCCACTTGTGAAAAGATTAACTTTCTTGAAAATTCCATTTTATTACACAATCCCATTTACTCCTGCTAGTCATAAACAAATTAAATAACAGCCATTGACATTTTGACAGCACTGAAGAATTTGTGGGCAATTTTAATGATGGAAAACCTACCTCATCACACTTCTCAGAGTTCTGAATTGATCTTTGGCAGTGAGGCTGGTAATTTGATTGTTCTGTAATGTACAAATACATAATTTCAAAACCAGAAATCATTTTACTGAGAAAATAATTAAATGCAAATGAAGTCCTTGTACAAGATGTTAATACATAAAGTGATATATACAGCTATAATTTTATAAAAATAATAAAGAATAGAGCTCATCTAAATATCCAATTAAAAGATGATTTTCACATCAAAACATCCATAGTAGTATGATATAGTCCACTGCATCATTAATCAGAAATATAAGATATTAAATGTCTTCCTGTCCTTCTTGCCATCTTTCTATTCCCTCCTAATTTTAGGTTCAAACAATCTTTTAAATCTGCTGTGCTTAGTGGCAGTCCTATTAAAACAGAATTAGGACACTGTCTATCACATAGGTAGATTGCACAAAGAAATGGAATACTGGATGGTGGGTTATAAACCTTATTTTAACGTTTCACTTCAAACTACCAGTGGACAAACTAACGTTCATTTTACTTTGTCTCTTATAAAGTCCATATTTTCCCTGAAAAAGATGCATTCTTTCATGCATTTAAATATTTCTGAATAGTCCTGTATTATTAAGCCAACTTAAACAAGTTTCCTGCCAGAGACAAATGGGAAAACGCATCACCTCCAAGATAAATGCAATATGCACTGTGGAAGTAATGACTTACAAAGCAAATCTTCCATACACTTCAGCTATCAGGCCTTTACAATGTTACAATGCTCCCATATTTTAAGAGCAGTATGCATGAGGTATGGCAAATGAGAAACAGTACACGTTACTGAATTACCAGAGCTCCTAACTCCGTGTAGGATGCGGGACTTGGACATCATTCCGCGTAGTATTTCCGAACAGGTCGAAGGTACTTGCTGTTCAGTTTCTACCAGGGCGCAGCAGAGGTCGGCAGTTCCCTCTCGGCTGGGAGCGGCGGGGGCCTCCTCTGGAGACGGGCAGGGCTGGGCCGCGCAGGCAGGGCCTCTCCCCGGCAGGGAGCGGGATGGGGGGAAGCTGGGGCATCCCCCGGGCAACTGGAGCCTCTCTGGGGAGAGGTTCGGGTGGGAAGTCGACGCGCAGGTCGGGGCCTGGGCGCGGCTCAGGGGCACAGGCCGGTGGGGCCGTTGCTCAGGCGGGATGGGAGCGCCCGCGCCCCGGCGGCAAGCAGCACCCACGGGCCGGGAGCCGGCCCAGGGCGAGCGCGGCCCCTCCGGCCAGGCCGCCGCCCAGGCCTGCCGCAAGCCCTGGCGGGTGGAGGTTCCACAGGAGGCGGGTTCGGCTGGTGCCGAACATCGCCCAGGCCTCGGGGGGATTCAGGCTGAAAGCCAGCGTAGTCCCCAAAACCCGCTGTGTGCCTGCGTTGGCTGTTGGCGTTTTATCTTCCATGGAAACTCCAGTGCTGCCTGGAGTTTAAATAGTACATCTTAACGGCGTGCCATTTTTGTAATCGTGCCTGGTACTACATGTAATTTTATTTGCAATTTTTCATTTTCTCAGCCTTTTGACTTTTAGTAGGGCTTTTTATTTTCTTTTTTTTTATTCTCTTAGTGATCCAACAATCCAACATCCCATTTAAGGCATTAAATATGTGTAATTAATTCCCCAATTTTTTTTTTAATTTTTTTTTTTTGCTATGACGGGAAAAGGAAATTCATTCTGACAGGAAAGAATCGTAATAATCATAGTACTCAAATAATCAAATCAAGCAAAAGTCTAATAAAGGCAGTATGATTGCCCTTAAGTGTAATGTGTAATCAAGTGTAATCCTGATCTAACTGATCAGGAAAAAAAAAAAATCCCTAAATCAAGAAACAGTAAATGTTACAGACCAGAAACAAAACTGAGCAATTCACTGGCACGTTTCTTTTGATTGCTTCAAAAAGCAAAAGATAGCTGAGGTCATCTTCTCGATGACTTTAGACCCGATCAATCAACATATGTTGTCTTTTCTCTTTTTCTGATTAATTGCAGTAATTGTCACATGCTTATTTAAGCAGAATCATCTGTATGGAGTTAATCTCTTTTATTGATTAGCATAAAGCAATTGTTCAGCTGATTCTTATTTGATACAACATGGTGGTCCAGTATCCAGAAATATACTGCAAGGAGAAGAACCTCCCTTTATATTTTCTATATCTTTTTAAAATGGTAATTCACACATTTTCTCCAAGGTTTTCTATATAGAGCTAATTGTTATAGACTACAAAAATCATCCATTTACATCAAATTTGCATGAGTGCCTGTTGTAAGGAGTGTTTTATTACTGTAGCTTAGCCTTATGCTTATTACAACAGTAAGTTCTAGCAAGCATTATACTTATATGACAAAGATGTGGCATTGATTTTAATGACAATTATTCAACAGTTAATTTTATTGTAAATTTAAAGAAAGAGTATCTGTACACATATTTCAAACTGCTCACTATTCAACTTAATTGTGTGAACTAGAGTGTTTAGGCCTAAATTTTCCTTGCTTGTAATTCTATAAAGTTTTAAAAATATACTAATAGATCAACTACATACAAGAAAAGAGTTGCTGACTACTCTGGCATAGGTAACGTAGCAAATAGAAAGAAGTAACTGGAAATTTTTATGGACTATTGGATATATCTGTAATAACAACACCAGGTCTTAATTGCTGCTGTACTGGAAAGTCACTTAGGTACATAATTAATCCTGCTGAATATATTGAGAAGGGTTTTGAAAAGATGTGATGACTTAAAGTAAGACAGGGAATTTGCTAAGAAATGCCGAGAATCCACCAGTGCATTCTGACTCCTGGAAAAAACAACATGTAGATTACAAGCCACTATTAATGAATTAACTTACGTATTTATCTGGAAATACTAACTGTATCAGTAGGTAATAATGGTTCCTATAACAAAAAGGTAGAAGAGAAGCTGCTGGCACGACCACATGAAATCAATACCAGAGCAAATGAGAATCATCACGACATCTCAGAAGTGCGTGAAAAACAGGAGATGGTTAAATGTGGCATCTTTACAACAAATTAACCTTAACAATCAAAGGTGTGACAGATACAGGAAAAATACAGATATTTAAAAGCAAGACTTCATTTTTTGTGACTGATTCATTCATGTCATAACACTTCCTTCAGTTATACTAAATACTGAATGATGTTGGCAGAAATGTTTTAATACATTAAAACTGAACATCTCTTTAAACCCTGGAAATAAATGAATTACAGGAGTTTAAGATTATTTTTTCCTGGTTGTTGATAACTTTATTTATTTCACGGATCTCCTCTTGTTAATATTCTAACTTTCTAGATAATCATCTTATTTAGATTTGCTTATATAGCTAACTGCCTCCGTGCATGTCTTCAGTGGGGAATTAGACTGGTAATTTAACAGCCAGGACTCTTCCCTAATCCTGTTGATGTATGCCCAGTAATTAACAATCTGTGAGCAGCTGCATTGTTGGATGTCCAAATAGATTGCACCAAAAATGATCATTTTTATGTTGTGGACTTAGTGGACAAAATGAAAAAGGATTTTTTATCAATAGTTACAATTTTTGTACATTTTATGAGTTAATAGGGTTCAATTAACATTGCCAAGTTGTGCGCTTCTTGCGCAGGTCTCTGGGGCTTTGCAAAGTTGAGAAGAAAGCTTAATGAATGGTTGAACAGTTATACTGGTACCCTAGTAATTAGAGAACGGGTAATTAATGTGCATCTGTGGTAGACTCTGGGGTACCGTCAACGACCCTGCAGTGTGGTAGAAAAAGGAAATTATGAGCTGGGCAAGGGAATACAGCTTTTCCTATTTTCTTAAATTTTAGATCTACATCTGTGTTTAATTAGAAGAAGAAATGAATTACCATTAACACTATTAGGCAACGAGCTATGATTGGTTAAGGTCCACATGGAGTGTGAAACCGATGAAAACTCAGGAGATCAGATAAGATTTTGTGGGGATTTTTTTAAATGTTTGAAGGACTTTTCACACAAGATACCAGACACTTAGAAAGGAAAAATCTTATACAGGCTGGAAAGCAGACTAGTGAAAAACATAGGTATTTTTGTACAACTTCTACTGTTGCCAATTTTAATTTTTTTTTTTTTTTTTTAATTAGAGTGTAGGTGCCCAGGAGCTGGCAGCTGCTGTGAGGAGGGGCCGGGGCTGCCCCGTGCCAGACACGGACCATTCCAGCTGGTTCCAGTGGACCCACCGAAGGGCACAGCTGAGCCCCTCAGCCAAACTAGGGGTGCCTTTGGGAAAGTGAATTTAAGAAAGGGCAGAAAATAGGAGACAAATGGTAGAGGGAACACCAAGGTGAGAAGAAGGAGGTGCTCTTCTATGGCTCCAGAGCAGGTATTCCCAGCAGCCTGTGAAGTCCCTATGCTGGAGCAGGGGAAAAGTGTGAGGAAAAAGGAGTGGCAGAGATGAGCTTTTATGGACTGACTGGAATTCCCTCTGCCTGTGCTCCTTGAGGGATGGGATGGGGACAGGGGGTGCAGGCAGGCAGGCAGATGAGCTGGGGGTGAGGCTGAGACTGGGAAAGGGGGTAGGAATGGTGTTGCTTTTGTGTTTGCCCTTTTGTTTCCCTCTTCCTGAATTAATAATTATGTTTTTATTTTGACTAGCAATCAATTAAGCTAATTTTCCCTAAGTAAAGCCTGTTTTGCCCATGACGATAGTTGATAAGCAATCTCCCTGTCTTATCTTGACCCACACGCTTTCTTACTGTTCTTACTATTTTCTCCCCTTGTCCTACTGAAGGGGAAAAGGGAGCGAGCAGCTGAGTGGGAGTTTGGCTGTTGGCCAGGTCTAACCCACCACAAGATGTTACGAGTTTGAATCCGATGAGGTAAGATCTGTTCACAACAGCTACAATTTAGTCTTATTTAACTTTACAAGAAATATAAAAAGCATCTTCTTCGTGAAACATTTAGGTTGTACAAGCCTTGCACAAATTAATAATACTAAAGAACACTTATTGAAAGATAGCCCTCACAGATGTTACAGATGACTAGGTGAGCTGATGCACTAGTTTCTGGAGGGATTCAGATGAAAATTGCTTTTATCTCCCAAAGCAAAATAACATTCCATATTTCACATGATAATAAAATGTATCCTCAGGGTAAATAAGTTGTCTCTACTTTTAAAACAAAACACAATTCAATTAGTATGCAAAAGTGAAGTATTATTTTATGGGAACAAGTAACTCTCCTGAGCTTACTATTTTAGCAGATTCTAATATCTTCTGTAACAGTACACTAGTTGCAAATTAACTCTGGTTGGCCAACCAGATTTATAAGATACATCAAAATGTTAAGCATCAACCAATAGTTAAATCACAAGATGTTCCAAGATGTGTGCTTTTTGTTAATTTAGAAATGCCTTTTAATACAGCTAAGCTTTTGAGTGTCTGAAACTTTCAGCTTGCTTGAAAAACATATAGGTATATACATTCAATATTTAGTTTAGCTGGGCATGTAATTAAAAGGTACCTAGCAGCACCAAAAAAAAAAAAATTCTGATCTCAGAGATTCAAATTTTAAAACATCTAAATATAAGTTCAGTTACATTTAATACAGAAACACTTTGAAATACAGGTCAAGAATACTTAATGAAAGCTGTGATAGATGAATTTAAAGCAGCTGTACCTTGCAAGAGCAATCCATATGGAGACAATACCCTAACTAAATTTGAGCATTCCTCATTCTTTTCTTTTGCTTTTAGTTGACTCAATATAAAATTGTCAGTTTAGGTATATTTCCAGTAAATGTGAAACAAGCCAAACCTACAAGCTGGATAGCTATAGTCCAAGTTGCCTAAACATAAGTTAATTTTGTACCAGAAGGCATGGGGCTTTTTTCCCAAGAGTAGTGCAGTTCCCAAGCTAACAAGTTCTGCCTCTCTTGTAAACAGCAAGTAGAGAAAAGCTGCTTGTGTCTGCCCGTATCCGTAATAGATATTTCCCACACCCTAATATTCCACGGCACTACAAGTCGGAGTATTTTGAACGTCAAGGTATTTTAATAATTATGTAAATGGGACATGTTTACTATATACATATGATATATAAATACCTAGAGCTGAAGAACTGTTATGGTTAGCTTTTTAACCGAAAGCTGGTATACCTCTAGAGTTGGTAAAACGCATATTCTGAAAAAGACAAATTGTGCAGGTAGGCCACGTAGCAGGCGAGGGGCAGAGGGAGATCTGTAGCCACAACAACAGTGAGTTACACAAAGCACCATGGATCTTTATGAAGTAGATTGAGGTTTTTCATTTTTTTTGTTCTAATCTTTCAGAAGCTTTACGGTTTCCCTTTCTTTCCATCTTATAAAATGAGTCAGAGATGAGAGAAAAGAGATTCCTAGTTCCTGTAAGCTATGTCCATGGTATCACATAGAGCCTCAGTATCTTCAACAGCAATGGAGTGGAATGTTTCTGAAATACTTACCCTTATAAACTTACAAAGCAGTGATAAGTGGACAGAAGTGGATCCCTGAGTGTGCCTACATTAAACATCCTTTTAATAGGAATATCCATCTCAGTTCTAATATTTCAGATTAACTATAGACTTTGGAAGAGTAAAGAAAGAAAAAAAGAAATGGAAAAAAAAAAGAATTAATTTAGAGGGAGGTAGTGGTACACAAGTTATCTTCACAAAGTTTGTTTGGATTTAAGTTGCCATTAGGGGAAAAAAAATTATCAGTGTTGTAAGCAAAATGACGAGATGAGCTAAACGTACTAAACCACAACACCGCAAAAAGCCAGTGCTGCTCTCTGGCCTCTTAGACAAGCGTCTATATCCAGTAAAGGATTTAAGAGTCTTCAATATTTAGTAGATGCCAAAATTAGCATCTAGTCATGATGTTGCAGTCACAAACCTGAAGTTGCCTAAGACTTCTGGAAAGCATAGAGAAATTTTTGGTATGTTGGAAAGCTGATACGCAGAGCATACGTTATAAGCAGGAAAACCCACACCACAACAGGATGCTGAGAATAAACCCTACCTGATCCTGGAATTTAGGAGCCTTAAGTATGCAAGTGGTTCTACTTACTTGAAATTCTCCTAAAAAATCTTCTCTTGAGTGCTAAAGCTTATGTATATGAGCGTACAGGTTTTGGTTTTTATTTTTGTATAATTCAGTCACAGGTGATGGTGCTGTTTCTGTCATGTAGCTGAAATAAAACTCCTGTTTACCTAACAAAGAAGATTGTATACAAAACATTATTTTCCCAGCAGTATTTCATAAACGGCGTATTCACAAATGCATTTCCTAAAGGATATCTGCCTTACGTGGAAGATGTTATCTGAGTATTTCTGCAGGTCTGAGTGATTCTGACTTGATTTCTAGATCCCAGTTTGGTCTAACCAAGAGAAAGGGTGAGACCCGCAAAGACAAGATGCGTTGGAATCAAGCAGAATTAGTGGATCTCGCCACTGCTGATTAGCTGCTCAGACCATACCGCATGCTAAGGTATTTTCTAGTGATACAGAGAGGTACCAAACAGTATGATCCACCAGCCCTAAGTAATTACTGATCGGGGGTGGGTAACAATGTAGACATAGGAGTCTAAAGTCAAAACCCTTTTTTTTTTTTTTTTTTTAATTGAGCTATCTTGATTTTTTGCTCACTGTCTAGGTAGCAACAGGGGCTTCCAAAAGATGTTGCTCAAACAATATCTTGCTCATTTGTCTTTTGGCCACTCACTTAATAGGTGCTCAGAAGAGTGAGTGTTTAAGTGAATCCATGAGTTCAAACACACTATTTGAGCAAAACCATAGCAGTGTTCACTCAGAATGTTATATCTACTGTTTCTCTCATTTTTTTTCCTAGTATTTCCTACAAGTGTTTAATTAAATTGTGGTTTGGGATTAAAGCCTAAAGATTAAAATATTCTTTCAGTATATCACAGCTTCATTTGGAAGGTAAGACTAAACAATACTTCATTTTATAATAATTGTAATTTATTATTTTTCTTCAATTTATGGCCACTGAGTTTTAAAAAATATTTATTTTGATTCTTTTCAAATTCAAAAATACTTTAAAAAATAACTTTGTGCCCTCAAAGCAGGCTCAAGGTAAGAGTATATGTTCTCCAGGAAAAAGACTGACTCAAGAATTAACTTTTCTCAGACCCTGTGAAAATATCAGAAAACTGGAAAAACTCTGTGGAAAAGTCAACAAAGAAACAAACAAACATTTAAACTCCAGAGATTACTGAAGATACTGGTTAAAAATAATTTAAAAAGTAAAGATCAGAATTCAATAAATCGATTTCACTATAAATAGATTTTTTTATTTAAGTAATATTTCTTTAGGAGGTGCTCAAATGCTGTAGGAGGGGATTCTAGACAGGCATTATTTAGTTGCTCGTATTTCTATCAAACAGTACAGGGTAAGTGTTACACTGATCTTACATATACTGGATAACACAGTAAACTTTATTCATACCTTAAGCACACTAGTTAAATTCACTTGACACATTAAATTAATAATCTAGATTAAAATTCACATTAATAAAACAGTATCAAGAAAATTCATTTTCAAGTTATTTCTGAACTAGCCTTTACAAATTCATTAAGATCTCGCTTCCCTTAGAAAAAAAAAAAAAAATTTATTACTCGGGGAGGAGAGAAATAAGAAAAGCGCTAATCAAACAAGTACTATACGGACCTGTTCAGATCAGGTAGTCTTGAAATTCTGCTTTAAATAAAAGGAACATTTTATTTTAATGCAAAGCACACTGAAATTCTGACTTGCTGGGCAAAAATTACTTTGAAAAATGTTATGTTATGTGGTAGTTGAAAGCATAAAGCAGAAGAAAGAGAAATCAGTACCTTATTTCTTGTTTAAATTCCAAAGAAACAAAGGGAGCAACATCACATTTAGACTAGTCTATAAAACAGAAATATTCTTAAAATACATTTTAATATTTATTGAGGCACCCGCTCAGAATGCTTGATTTTCTAACTCTGATTGAACAGCTGCAGAAGTCAATTTTGCCAGACTTATAAATTTATGAAATGAAGTTGCAAAACATCCAGGAAGTATCCTCCCAAATTATCCCAAGGCTTCCTTTCTCCCCCTCCCAGGAAGGATTTCTGGGAACAGATCGGAAAAAAAATAAGCAAGGTATTACACAGACTTTTAATACCTGAAGTAGAGAAAACTCTCCTGATTAAAAGACTGAGGAAAGATGTTTTATGAAAGCAGTCAGGAGAGATCTTCATTCTAAGCTTTTACTTGTAAAAGAGTCCTGTGAATTATATAAATAAAAAAAACATATTATGCATCTGGCACGTGAGGGAATGCAAATGTGATGTTGGCTCTTTAGGTCCGAACCACAGAGTAAGGGAAAGAATGCTTGTCTTGCTAAGAAAATTGAAGAATAAAAATTGGAATTTTGGTACTCCAAAAAGTAGTAATGCCTCCAGGGTGTGTCTGTACTGATTTGATTCCTCTGTCTGGCTTGAGCATGTTTATCTCGTAGCTGATTCATGCTCTGGGCCTTGGTTTACAGAAGTTCATTCCCCTGAAACTAGTTTCAAGCGTATCACGTGTCTCGCATGCATCTGCTTTCATCAATAGCAGTGCTTCCCTGCATTCAGTCTGCACTACACAAACTCCTGCTTATTCCTGGTCCTAGTCCAATAATTTTGTTGACCACCTATGGACTGAACTGCTCTTCGTGAGTTTAAAAAGGGGCAGAAGGGCAAGCATGTAAATCTTCAGCCAGTATCTATGTGGAGCAGAGTAGCTTCACCTAATAGCTGCTTTCTGAGTAGGCAGCCCAGCAGCGACTAGTGAGCCAAAATGTTCCAAGAAGTTCTGTCATTGGATATACGGCTACTCTTCTCCTGGCAGGTTGAAAGCACATTTCCAAAAATGGGAAATACTAAGAACATCTTAAAAATGTTTATAACAAAGCCAGAAACTCCTGTTTTGCTTATTATCATCCCTAGTGGCTTACTAGTCAGTCAGCAGTGCTCATTCCCATTGTCATAGAAGTCCATCTCAATCATTTTCCAGAAGACGTTTTCATATGTATGTTTGCTAGGGCAGCTGGCATGCCCAGTCACTCCCTCTGTTGAAAGCCTGAAGGCGTCCTAGCATGCTGACCACACAAACTGAAGTTTGGTCATGACGGGCAGCTTAAAATATGTACCGCTAAGGTGATGCAGGAGCATCTCGGAAACACTCTATCCATTTTTCACCACCACGTATCTCTTAGACAGGGATAATTTTACAGATAGGAAGTAGTGACTGAGTTCAAAGTTCCAACAGAAATATTTTGGTTAAGTGTAGTTTTAAGTACAAGTGCTATTAAATGTTCGTTGCTTTTACAAAACAGTTGTATCAGTCACCAGAGCCAACATAAGTGACGTGCAAGATGCAAACAGGATCTGAGAAGGTGGTAGAAAATCTAGTAAAACAGAAGAGAATGTGTGATTGCTGGAAAAATAAAAGACTGTGGGAGGAACAGATGGGTCCAGGAACAGAATCTGCACACATTTTTATCACAGAATTACACAAGGAGGTTTATGTGTGTTCTTTTTTTGTTGATGGTAGTTTTCAATTTGTAAATTAACAAGTTAGATTTGCAAAAAAAATTCATCAAGTGCATTTCTCAAAAGGTGTTAGTTGATATTCTAAAAATGTTGCTTCTTTATTGTTTATTCTCTTACAGCTTTTCAAAAGTGCTGGCCGTATTTGTGATGGTAAATCAAACAATAACATCTTGCTCTGTCCTTCTTTCATGGTGCTCTGTAGAACTGGCCTAAAGAGAGGGCGTGCTAAAGACTATTGGAGATGAGAGGACTCGTTTCTAGTTGTGATGAGACAGCTTGACCTCATCTAGACTTCCTGACACAGGTTTCTTCTTCTACTTCTCCAGTTATAGGTAACTCTGTTTTGATTTCTGTAACTGGTATGGGCCAAGAGGCATTAACAATTCCCTCTTTTTCTGCTAGCTTCCCCTTTCCTCCTATTGGATCAGATGAAAGGAATGCTACCATCAGTGGGGCTGCAGGGATATAAAACAAGATACTAAGACATGTGCAAGACTGTCTGTGACTTTCCATCGGCATCCAGCCTCCGAGTTGCCGTGCCACAGGAAGGGAATGTGGGGGAAGCGCATGGGAGGCAGAGAGCAGAAGAGAGAGAGGAGGCGGCCTCAGGCGCTTTCCCCATAAATCTTCAGGGTAGGGTTCTGTACCAGTTCAGAAGACCGAGATGGTTACTGTACAGCAGTATTTGCAGTAAAACACGTTCAGGGTTGATGCCACGTTAATGGCTATTGTTAGGTGAGAAACAAGTCATTTGCTAGCTGAAATTTACAGGATTAATGACATTTCTATATTATGCTGCCAAGAGAAGTTAGTTTAAATATGTATGAACATACACTTCCACACAAATTCAATAGCATGCCGTTCATAAAAAGAATGGAAACAAAATATGCAAATAATACTGTGTAAAAGCCTGGGTTTCTATCAACTATGCATTTAGATTCTTAAAATTCTTTGTCCAGCAGAGCATTTCACATTTTAAAGAGCTCATAAATAAATAAACCGACAAACAGGATTAATGTCTTTGAATATGCAATGTCCCTGACAAAACGTCTGACACAATGAATTCTCCTCAATATATAAACTTCATAATAGATTATTTTTAGTAATGTAAGTTATTTTTTCCTCCTCACATGTTCCCCGTATATTGTTTGGAGCTCTTTTTTGCATATTTTTTCCTATAATTTTATTTTCTTCAAAAAGTAAGAAACTGTCAATAGATTTACTAACAGATTTACAGTATATTGGCCTTTCTTATAAGAAATATACTGTCTATTAAAAAGTGAAAACACAGTTGCAGAGTCATTTCAGAGGAACTTCACTGCCACAGTAAATTTGTAATAAGTTGCCTGCAAACTTATTTCATCTGTGCAGAGGTGTTGTGCACATTTAAAGTAATAAGTGTCATCTTTGGAGATCTTTGTGTGCGGTGAAGAGTAAAATAATAAGAATTAGCAGATACTCTGGAGTGAATCTTCAGTACCACGAGAAGGAAAGGATTGATAGTGCAAAAAAACCTCCACTTTATTTTCAACCTGGAATGCAAATATCTCCCTAAAGATATTACATACTGATCTCAAAACAACAAAAACAGCTTCCTTTGGTTAAATTAAATGAAAATAAATGTAGTCTCTTAAAGTATCTTTTTTAAGAATAAGTTCAAGCTTATATGTATGAAGAAAGGGCAAAACAGTGAAGAAAAAAGAGGGAAGGAATAAGAAAAAGAGAGGAGGAGACAATGAAATGAATGAAATAACCATTTTGTTAACTAAAAGTTGTTACGGATTGCTTCAGTCCCAGAAATAACAGTTTTCAAACGAAGTCTTTTACCAGCATACTCTCTGTCATCTTGTGCATTTGTTTACTCAAGACGGTTTTTATCACGTGATGTTTTTCCTCTGAGATCAGCATGTTACAGATTTTTCTGCATATGTGGCATCTAATTGTATGTGTCTGAATGGCATCATACTATTATGATCTGATCTAGTTGAAGATGTCCCTGCTTACTGCAGGGGGGTTGGACTAGATGACCTTTAAAGGTCCCATCCAACCCAACACATTGTATGATTCTATGATTAAATCAAAAGATGTAGACAAAATTGAGTCATGTTTGCAATTGTTTCAGTTGCATTTATTGCGGCACTACTTGGACATTAGTGTCCCTGATTACAAATAGTTTTGCCACAGACTGTGATAGGTCTTATGAGTGCAGTGTTGTGATAAGCTTTATGGGCAATAGCTTCCCATAAACTAAGACAAACAACAACATAAGATTTAAGATAAATGCAAAAGTTTAATATGTGAACCCTTCAAGGCTTATCAGTCCAATTAGTGCAATTCAATTAGATCCAGTAGAGAAAACTGCATCTTCTTCTTTGAGTTCTGCAAATAGAAAAGAATAAGCTATTTTCATTCTGTCATTTGTAAAAAAGTTTCGTCGTTGTGGAAGGCACATGTTCATATCAGATTCAACAACGAAAACCAGGGTATAAAAAGAAACAATTTGATGCCTGAGATGAAATATTAACAAAATTGATTTTGACAGTAAATCAAAGCAGATGCAAACATATAAAGCATTATGAAACAAAGTCTTGCCTACAAGCAACAATACATAAATCTAATTATTCTTATGCTTCTAAAAGCCCGGTTTACAAAGTAATTTCACTGATTTCAGCATTATTTTCACAGAATGATATCATCATAAATGAGGAGGATTTGACCTATGCTTATGGAGAACTTTCTACACTAGAATGTGGAAAGTAATGGAAATATTGAGGTTAAGATGATGTGCAGCATAGATAAAGAGTGAATCGAGCAGAATACAGAATGACTTTTGAGGAAACAGAATAACCTTTAACATAACCTTTTATAAAAGAGAAATCAGTTTTCTAATCCTTTGTTACTTACATGAAATAAGATTTCATTTAATCACTTGTAGGTGATGTACTTTCATTATATCAATCAAGATACTTCCTTCTTTCCTTTCCTGCCAAACAGAAGGAAATCAGATGCCAGCAAAAATAAACTTCCCTAAACAACCAATCCAACTAGTGATAGACTTTCCCATTCATTGCTTCTATTTATTTAAAATTATTTTAAAATTTATTTAAAATTTATACAGTTAATACACCACACACATGGTGTGCAGTGAGGGTGAAGAGGAACAGAAAGAGGGGTGTATTGTTAATCCTTTGTCATGTAATAGAGCTGTTTATCATTTAAGTCTTCCACTGCAATGTTTTCATTTTCCTTCTCTTTCTCCACTGTGAATGCTTTCAACTTCAGCATGTATTTTCAGATGGCAACTAAAAGCAGTCCAGTCACACAAGACTTGCACATGGTCACCATTGTCCCATTGCAGTTGAAACTAGGAAGGGTCACAAGAAATTTCTGTCTCACTTCCCCTAGATCTAGCTATGCTTCCTAAAAACAAAGCGATATACCCACCTGAACAGCTTGCCCTGCATAAACCACAGTATGCTACCAATCATTTCTCTCTCCCCAGTCTCTAGAGTGAAGTATTACACAACTAAATACGAATAAAGACATATGCGACTAATTTGATCAAGATCGAATTATTCCCTTACTTGGAAAAATAGAAGGGATATATTCCAGTTTTTATAAGCTACAAAATAATAATAAAACAAATTTGGAGACAAAACAGTAAAGTTTGAGCTGGGAACAACTTTTGCAGAACTTTTGAAGACTTTGGTTTTATGATTTTTGTGGCCTTTACCACCTTAACCACTGTGTGGATTTTTTGTGAATGTTCTGAAAACTGAAACCTTTTAACAGGTATAGCAGTTTTTGTTTGGGTTTTGTTGTAGGTTGGGGTTTTTTTAAATTAAATTTTTAAAGTGGTCTCCTTTTCTTGTACATGTCAAGCCACAATGGAAAGCTAGTCATTAGATTGAAATGCATGTGTAGATGTGTATTTTTTTTAATTTAATCTTTGATGTTGCAGAGTTGCCACAGAACAATAGAAAATTACTTTTTATTGAAGATTTGATGTTTAAATGATGCCTGAGTGATAGATTGGGTTTTTTTAATATTTCATATTCTACAGGCTCAAAAGTTAATTTTTTCTTTCTATAGATGATTGTTTGATGTCTTACGAAGTGTTTACTTGTGTATTATTTTATACTTTTTGATTTTTTTTATTAGCTGTCTGAATTTTTTTTGCAATATGAGTAAATGAAATTTTTTTCTTATAGAGTAGATTAAATAAGAAAGTTTTCATGTGCCATTTTTCCTTTTCACTTCTCCATATATGAAGCTGTTCCATAAGTAAATTTTGTTAAATCAGACCACACAATCTAAAGTAATAGCTACTGTTGAACAAACTGAAGGCATTGTACTGGTTCTCCAGTCTGAAATACTTCTTGTCTACTGCATTGTTTTAGAAACGTTACTTGGAGCTCATTCAGTTTTTATTCTGAGTGAATTCTAGTTGTATATATGGACTTTGCAGTGCTTTGATCCTACCGAAAGGAAAGTTTTGTCTAACACAAAGCAAAAATAAGCCTTCAGTTCTACTCTTGTAGTCATGCTTGAATTTGGGCAAACGTTGGGTATGTTCTATCTCTTATTTTGTTCTTAGAAAGAACATGTCCTTAAATTTTGCATATTTCTTTTCTGTCTAGATAGACTAAATATCACACAATTTCCCTCCTAACTAGGTACTGCATTTCACTACATCAAACGAACAAGTTCAAGGACTAAGGAAGTTTTCAGAGAAGTGTAGCTAAGACTTCAGGTTTTCTAAAACCAAATAAAGAAAACATGATTTCTGTGTTACAGTTTGCATTAAACAAATTTTACATATATACAACATTGCAAAAAGGACTCACAAACAAAATCTTCATAAAACTTCCTCACTACAGTCTATAACTGAACAGAAATGCAATGACAGCTCCTAAAATTATTTTCCACAAAATGATTTTACATCCTCTGTGGTTAAGGTGCATTCATATAACATGACTATTGCTCCGCAACCACAGAGACACAAGTCTGTATTTTTTTCTGTCTAATTAAGTTATAATTAGCATATCATCTATCTGAAGAAGTAACCTTTGCTGTTTAGGACATCAAGTTATTGGCTCATTAGTTAAGTATTCTCATAAAGAAGCTGGATTCTCCCCAAGCACTTTTTGTGGAGAATCGTCTTTGGCCACAGAAGAACCTACTTCAGTTTAGCATGCAGTCAGGGGCACGTTGATTTCAAATACTCTTCATTCATTGTTACACATGGTTATTGGAGAGAAGTTCATACTTTGAGTGAAAGCAGCATGTAACGTTAGAATAGATGATAACGGTAATGGGTAAGGTAGGGTTTGTGTGATTATTCATTTTTAAGAAGTTTAAGTACGTGCTGCTAGAATTCTAAACTTCTAACACGGTAATTTGTTAAGTGAAAAATACATTCTTTGTGGAGGAATTCTAGTTAGTTTTATTACTTAATACCAGCAGATATTATGCAACCATAAGTAATATATCAATTAAAATTAAAGACACTCAATAAACTATAATAAATAATTGAAGTTGCTATAATATGATATGATATATGATGTGATATATAATATAATATAATTAATATAATTTAATGTAAACAGGGAAAGAATTATGGTAATACAATATTGATAGCACTAGTTCCATAAAGCATTATTATTATTTTTTAATTATTATTTAGTATAACATTTAAAAATCTGATGTTTAGAAGCTATTTAAAGTACGTGAAATGAAGGTATCTAACCGAGGACAAGGGAAAAATAGGGTGGGAAAAATCTGCGTAATCTTAATCTTTGAATACATTGCCTGATGTATTCCATTTCTTCCTCCTGCACCATATTTTGTACACCCACAAAATGCCAACTTGAGGCAACTCCTGCAATTTTACAGATGCACCTGCTTTCTGACCTTTTAATGCCAGTGGTGCATTTAGCATAGGAATACTCTACAGAGTTTTAAATACTGAAAGTCCTTCAGACAAAATGTAGCTCCTGAAAACAGCATATAAAATATTTTACTTACTTGGGTCCAGATCCTCACATCATATAAACAAGATTAATTGAGAACCAATGTTTATAGCTTTCAGCTGCTATCAGAAATATTAAATAATCAGATTGATAGCTATAACCTTGTAAGTGTGTGTGCACATGGTAACTATAATATTGTATATCTTGGAGTAATTGCATGAATATTTATGTTGCAAGGCAGAGTTCATAGTAGCGTAATTACACACATAGTTAACTTGAAACACTGGGAACTCCTTGAGTATTTTTCAAAATTAGCAACAATTATCATAAAGTTGTACAGAGCAATTTAGTCCTGCTTTATCATTTAAAATATTATACTGATGCATATGTATACATTTGTATCATAAAATGGCATTAAAGTATTAACTAACTTATTAAAACACTTAGAAAGTAGGTAAAAGTAATTGATATAACATCCTTTTAATCTATTTCAGGCTCCCTGAGCCCTGTTGTAAAGACCTGAAATTTAAAATTACTCCATTCCAGGAATTTCAGCAATTAAAGCAGAACCGTCTATTACGTTATTATTATTGTTGTTGTTGTTGATTTAATAGTATACATGACATCATTAGTGGAGATAAAATTGAAAAGCTTCGGGAAATTTATTGCAGTACAGAAAGCCTAAAGAAAGTACCTTCACCTCAAAACTTTATTATCTCTCTAAATACTTATTGATAGTATCCCAACATTATGCTAATAGATTATGTCAAGCCATAACAGTTACGTAAGAATTGTTTCCAGAGTGAATTTTGGTATATTAAGAACAAGGAACAGATTTTTATTGGTCTACATTTTCTGCAGTTATTCATACTGAGCATGACAGCTTTCATACCACCCAGCTAGGATGTGTTAAGCAGGTGTGAAAGCTGTAATCTGTTGACACATAAAAGTGTGTTTCTGTAAATGACAGCAAAACTGGTAGAGGGAAGAAAGTTGATCCCAGTTTTTATGTTCATTTGACAAAAATATCTAGTCTTCCTAATATAGAATAATTCATTTTTTGCTATCAGGGTTAGCAAAGATAGATCTGAAAACTGCTTTTTGTTTTTGTTCAGAAAAGCCTACACAAAAGCTTTGTTGACTGGTTCCTTTTTTTTTTCTTTTTTTTTTTCCCTTTATAAGGTATCTTTCAAGATACCTTAAAGTGGAGATAGATAGTCAAAATGATGATGGTTGGCTTATACTGGATGTTTTATGAAATGTATCCATATCGGCTGACTTCAAAAGAGATATTGCTGCTGTTTCCTATTGGGTATCTTCAGCTATAGGGATCTGCAACTACAGATTTTCTTCTCATTTTCTCTGTGGTTTTTGTTGTTTTATTTCTACTTTATTTCTAAGTTATACTGGAGGTGGGAGAAAGATGGTGTATGTAATTCTTTTTATCCAAAATATAACTCAATTGCTTTATTTCCCAAGAAAGAAATTTCATGTGAAGTTCAAAACCTTGCTGGACGTAGTTTTAGCAGATTATGAAACTTAAATATCCATCCCTGAATTTTTTGATAGTAAATGCGAAAAGTAAAATCAATATTGCAAAGTTATTTTTCTCAGACATCAGATGATAAAAGGTTTTGTTTCATAGTTCATTTCAGTTTAAATACGTTGGTTTTTTTAATGACATATGTTCTGTATTGTTTAGGTGGTCATGTTCAACACAGTTGTGCACATTTTAAAAACTTAAGGAAATCAAAGAAAAAGAATTACATATTGGAAAATAGATTACCTTCTCTAGTTTTTCTTTTTAAATTTAACTTTAAAGCACATTTTTTTCCTTGCCTTTTAAAATGAGGATGTTAGGTCAGTTGCTCTCTATCTGTAATAAGCAATGTTTCAGTGTTTATCTCCTAGACCAGGCTTTTTTCTATTGACTTTTACAGATTATTAATATGGTCCCTTGCCACTGTACTAATAAAAACTCTAAATAATGATTTGAGTACAAAGTGGCTCATCGACCGCTGCCAAGTAATACACAAAAGTGTCAGGATAAAATAGAAGTGTGACTTATAAATGCTAATCTAGCATAATTTTAATTAATTCTTTGGTCAATCTGATTTTCAGGGATTCTGAGAGCTACATCTCTCAATGACTTCAGAAGAAGTTTTCAGTACTTAGTAGTTCAGCAAAACAAGTCCATGCTTCCTACTTCGTTATTTGCTTTGGACACATTATACTTCTTTAGGGATAATTTCTGCTACTTTTCCAGTTTTCTTGACACCTAAAGTCAGAAATTGCTTCTGGTTGCCAACGGATGGTGTTTTTCCTCTTGCACAATGTCCTTAACTAAAAGACGCAGAGTGAATGTGCTGTAGTTAACTCTTACTTCAGATGTCACTTCTCTCCACAGCCTATATGAATTCCACCCAATTTCTCCTTCCAGAGAAAATTATATTCAGTTGGTATAACCTTTAAGTGAAAAGAATTTGGCAGTACATTTAGCTTCATTGTGGTGTGCAGATTATTTCTCATTGTTAATGTCTGAAGGAAATTAATGTCAGAAATTTGGCTCAAAAAATACTCTGTTGTTTTGTCAGTATCTATCCAGGTATGTGTTTTTTCTTTCTGCCAAGGGAATAGTAATCCACTTTGAATAAAAAGTGTTGTGTTAATTCAAAAGAGCTAGCAAAACATTGATTTTTGCTTCCAATTCTAAGATTAGTGATTGGAGCACATACAATTTCAAGATCAGTTTCCCATTTTTTTCCATTTTATGTATCAGGCAGAAATGTCACACAACCTAAACTAAGGAAGGCAGGAGTAAATACTCTAATACACGTGGTTTTGAGGTAATTCTGCATTATTTCATCACAAAAAGATGAAAGGACACATTTGGTCAGTTTGTGGAAAATTTACTGAAAGGTCATGAAGGATGATTTTTTCTTACGTATAAGGACTGCTATATGTACTTAAACACAAATATGGTCAGTGTTCCTAAACAATGACTTTTAAATTTCACAACCCTAAAAGCATTTATGTGCAATTTTTATTGCTTACAAAAGACTTAATGAATTTGTGCAGTTAAAAGTTCTTCACACATCTGTAGTAAATGGGCAGCACGATTGTTCCTTCACAGAGAAAGATTTTTATCATTAGTGCTAGTTTTAAAGAACATCCCTGTTGTTCTCTTTTGAACCCACTTGAAAAGAAATATGAATGTGTTATTTTATTGGCAAATAGTTTCATTTTTTCAAATGTTTGTCATGAAAGAGAACTATTATGAACCAAATCACCTGTCACTGGAAAAAAAGATAATCTTTTGGACACATAAACCCTTCTCTCGATCTAGATCAGGAGCAATAAACTTCAAGCTGATTATAGACTTCAAGCTATTTTTTTTAATGATATGTAATTATATAGATTAAGTAAAAGCAGTTTGGGGTTTGTGTCCCTTATGACTATGTTGCCATATAAAGTTGATTTTTAGATGTAAGAAGGTTAGGGCAAAAAGGCTTATGATTACAAGTAATCAATTCTTAATCTGGGTTGCAATGAGTTTGAAATCCCAAATTATGCTGGGAAAACTGGTTATTTCTGTGAAAAAGGAATCTTACTTTATTATTCAGTGTTGACTTTATGAACTTTATCAGTGTGAAATTTACACCAAAGCAGCGTGCTAAATAGATTGAGAAGTAAGAAATTAAAACTGTTTGAAATACTTCTATAAAATGTAGCTATCTAAAGTTTTCCTGATGAGTGTCCATTTGCTAAGGAACAGTATATCTAAGAAAAAAAATGCAGACAGGGACTCTTTTGAAAAACCATCAATGGTTATGGAAAAAAGAACCAGATGTAGGAAAATGTGAGTATAAACTAAACCTCCAATTTTTAATTAATGATTTTTTTTAAAAAGTCTCTCAAATTTTATTTTGATCACTGTTTGCAAATATCACAAGCATTTCATAGATATCATGGTGAATAGGCGTTGAAGCCTGCAGGATTATGTGCCTGCACACTTGAAGTGTGCTTGGAGACTTTAAGATTTACGTAATCCATGGCAACTTCCCTTTCAAAAGAAGAAACTGGTATTTCTTCCACATCTTCCACAAAATGGAAATAATTTCATTTTTGCAGTAATATTTGTGAATAAGTACACCTAGCTTCACCAGAAAAAAAAAAAAATTAATATAGATGCACACAGAAATACCTTTTTTCTTGTCCTCTACGGAAGTGTGAATATACTTGCACAGAGATTTCCATGAGCTGTATTAGTCTGATTTGCATCATGTTTTCCTCTGCTGCCTATACAGAGCTAGAAGTCGTTAGGTAGGCATTTTTCTGTAACTCAAGATCAACAATTACATTTTTTAAAATGTTTTATGTGGCATAGGTCAAAAAGTAAAGTTGTCTTTGTCAGTCATTTAATAATTTACAATTATTTTAGGACAGCGGATTCATCTCATTTATTCTCTAGGCACAGGCAAGACTGAAAAGGGAGTAAGACAGCGGCATCTTAAGGGACTTTTTTCTATATATTTTATGATATTGGAAAGGAGATGGCTTTTTGCATTCTAAAAGGAAAAGCTAGCAATATGCATGTGGAATCTTTGTTTTTACAAGCATAGCTATCACAAGAAAGTATAGAGGTTTTTTTTTCTTTCACCTTTCTAATTTAGGGTTAGTATTTTCAGCTAAGGAACTTTTAAAATTAGTACTTTGTTTTATTGTTGCTCTTCTAAGTCAAAGTTCAAAGAACAGGGGTGTATCTCATTGCAATGCAGTTAGTTATGTAATTGTTAGAAGAATATTAATGACTGAAATTATATGATGTTTTCACCTAGTAATTCTGGAGGATTGACATTAGTCTTTATTATTTTTGTTTCTTCTAAAGTCGAACTCAGAGGGAACTTAAATTTAGCAAACTATGCTTTCAGAAGTATGCAAAGCTCATTTCCAGGGTAACAGATACCCGAGCAGAACAGTCTTTAATGCAACAATTTGCCTTTATTTGGTATCAGGGCAGACACCTGTCCCACTTGTGATCTAGAACTCTCCTAGCTGTGAGAAATACCAAAACAACTGGATCCGTGTAATTACAGATTCATCGCCTGGGCTCACTCCTACTTTAATAACAACCTAGAAGAGATCAGCCCTGGAGGTCAATGAGCACTTTGGCACAAGTGATTGCTTACATTTCAGAGTTTAAACCCTATAAGCATCAATAGTATAGAGGTTATGCGGCCCTCAGCACCCATCAGTTTTATTTTGTGCCTTTTGCTGCAATGCTGAACAAAATAGATACGTTATTCAGCAGACGGGAAAACAAACTTCATGAAGGAATGAAAAAAAGTAACAAAACTTTTTAGGATTTTCTGAAACAGTTTCAAATCCTCTGAAGTTAATGAGAGCTTTCTCCACTGACGTTAATAATTCTTTTCACTCAGTTCAAGGTGTCTTTTCATAATAGACTACTAAAGGACTCCTTAACTGAATAGTTAAAAAGAAAAAAAAAAAAAAAAAACTAAAGACTGAAAGCCAAGGTTTTTATGTATTCTAAGTGTGAAAAGAAGCATCCTTATTAAAAGGATGATTAACCTTTGGTGTAAATAATCAAAGTGGATTCTCTTTCTACCAGCATAGCCTGGGTGACAGATTTTAACTACGTGTTATTTTGAAACTGTCTACATGTGGAAGTTAATGAGGAGAAGGAATTTATTTATTTTACTGTTGCCGTTCTTACACTGGCTCTCTCTGTAACCTCCTGTTTGGCAAAGAAAACATCCTACTCAAGAAAACTTCAATGCATTGTATCTTAATACAGTTCCAAAGTATAATAAAATCCATTTCACAGCAGCACTCTTACAGCAGATTAGGAGTGCTCTTCTGGAGAGTTAATAAGAGGAGTTGGTGGCCTAGCATTTCACATTCTAGCCGATGCCACATTTGTTTCCCCAAGTAGACAAGTCCCTAGTCAAACGCAGCTTTTTTTTTTTTTCCTTTTATGTATGGACAACTGTTAGATTATTTCAGCCTGTGATAAACAGAAATTAAGACAAATAGTAGCTTCTGACTTTGAGCTGCCTGAATAGATGCAATTCTTGGCAAAAACCCCCAAATCAGTATTTTTCATTACCACTGATATTTTCCTGCGTCTTACTGAATTCCAACAGTATGCCTTGTTAATGCCGTTGCTGGAAATACAGATTAAGCAGTGAGCTGTGCAGCCTGCTGGTACCGGGTTGTTGGGGGGGGAAGGTGTGGGTTTTTTTGTTTTGGCTTGGTTTTATTGTAGCCCCTCTGCTACAATATGATGATTCTGCTACTCTAATACCTCTATAGTCTGTGTTCGCATGATGTAGCTCAGTCTTTTAACTAATTTCCTTTTGTCTGATGTGGCCAGGGATCCTGTAGCTTTTAAACCGATATTCAGGAACTTCTGATTGGTTGAGAACATTCATCTGCAATGAAGCCTTTAAAAACATACTGATACTATCTTGTAACTGCAAAATATCTTCATACCAAACTACTAACTAATTTAACCCTCATAATTGATCTGATCACTTCTGTGTTTCATAAAACTCAGCTGCCTGAAGCCCTCTCTTTGTACAAAAATCTTGGGTTGCCAGTCTTTTTTCCTTGAAAATCTAATTAACAGTATTCTTTTAAATAAGAAGATTACTTTCTGTGAGCAATTAACTGAAATTCAGTCTGCTTTAAACTTTTCAATATAGCAATGAATATTTATAAACTTAATAGAACTTCACCCTGGTAGGCAATCCCTTTAATCTTATTTGAAGCAGCGTGGGGCCCAAGTCGCACTGGATTAACATCATATTTTCTTTTGGCACACACACACACACAAAAATAATTTCCTTGAAATGAAATATTTGACCAACTGATATCCAAACCTATGACAGTTCAAAGTCTGTTTCAGCAAAACTGGAGTATATACATCCATATTATCTGTGGCTCCATGCTGTGATTCAACAATGACCTCTCAAGCTCATATGCACTTTTCTGCACCATTAGCACCTGCTGGCTTGCAAATATCAGTCATGGAATAAAAGGTACAGTAAGTTTGGTCTTAAAATGTAAGCCAAATAGGGTAAAGATCTGCTACAGAGGAAATGTAAAAAAGAATTAAAAAAGAAAAGCAGAATCCAGGAAGCAAAGAAGCAAGCTGGAACAGAACCAAAGAAATATTTTCAGTATTGAATTTCCTGCCTGATTTTCTTTATCTCCTCCATGGGAAAAGTCATTATTATGAAATTGCTTTTGAAGTAAAATCTGGTTTACATTCTCAAAACAAATGGATACTGCGAACAATTTTCTAGTAATTTCTATATTATTGCCACATATGCAAAATGCATGAGAGTTGTTTTTAGTGCTTTTTTTTGCTTTTCCTCTCATTAACTCTGCCATCTCATTTGTGCTTGAAGAACTGTCTTGACTGATTTTACTATCTGGTTTTGATATGTTTACTAGATGAACTCCTTTTGTTATACTTCTCCTCTGTGTTTCTCACTTGTCTGAGCCTATGCCTCAAGATTTTCTTTTCGTATGTCCTTTTATTCTACAGTCTTTGTTTTGGGCTTTCACTGGGGGTAAAGACATCCTTGTGAAAAATGTGTTCTTTTTAATGAACTCTCTTGTTTTTGCAGGTGATTTGACAGTAGCTGCCTGTCAAAAAGATAGGTGGGCCATAACTTGATCGTCTAGCGTAAAAAAGAAAAGATCTTTAGGATCATATCATAGTTACGTTTTGTGTAAGAGGTGATTTTGATGCAAAGGACTTTTCAAGAATAACACAGAGCAAAAATACAGCACTCATTTATCTCTGTGAGAAGGGGCTGCTTTAGGTGATGCACATTCCCAATGGATCTTCACATATTCTGCACATCTGATGCATACAGAATATGTCAGACTTGGTGCACAATCTGACCCCGTTCCAGAGCTACAGCAGAATCAGTTATCTCGCAACCCATTTAAACTGAAGAAATCTCAAATGGGTAATGAGGTGACACAGCCTTGGCCAAAACCTTGCACACTCAGACCACTTAGGGGAGAGTATGGCGCAAAAATGTAGTTGATGAAGACAGGCTAACCAGGTTAGACAGGGACACATACAAAACCAAGAATAATTCTAAAAAAGGTAGAAAAAGCATGTAGAACTTACACTTTATGGGTTCTTCCAAAACATTTGTCATGAAAAGTAGATACCACTTGACCTCAGTTAGGGAAATACATGTGTAACACCATCGTGCTCTACACAACAGTATACACTGTATTGGCAATCACCAAAGATGCCTGCTTCTATCTTTCCATTAAACTGCAGTTGTCAAACAGAAGTCAAGCTGTTCTTTTCTTTTGGAGTTCTAGGGGAGACGAGCTCGTGTCGAGGGTATATATTCTTTTTCAGGTAGTACTGTGCAACTATAAATGTTGCAGTTCACATAGGAAAACAAATTAACTGAAATCTAGGACTTTATACCCGTTCTGTTGAAAAGCCACGCTCTCTTCTGAAAAGCCCAAATTCAGTAATCCCTTAAGAAAGAATTCTTGCAAGTGGAATCACACTGTTACTACCTTTGCAACTGTCAAATAGTAGTCAATATCAAAGTCATAACATACAAATTCGGTATTATGCAACCAGTATTCAATTTGAATTTGCAAAACAACTTTGTGAAATACAAACTCTGAGAGGGACTTTTTGCTTCCTGATATAGTCAGCATATGGAATACAAAATGCCCACCTCATCTCTGGACGTAGCGGAGCAGAGCTGTTCAAGAAAATATGCAGGGACTGAAAAGCTGATGTTAAATGTGTACGGCTTCTGTAATGTTGTATATGACCTCATTTCTTCCAGTATCTCTACAAATTGTGTAGAGACTAGTTTGGGGTTTTTTTTTCTTTCTTTTTCATCCTTTCTTCTTGCTGCGGGTCACAAGAGGGGAGGAAAGAAATAACGTGTGGGGAAATCACATGTTACATGAGATGTCATTTGTGGCCTCTGTGTTACAAACAGATCTCTCCAGCACGCGGGCCTTGGTCGCCTGGTTGCCATCAGGAATGTATGGGTTCCAATTTGGTGATGAAGGTGGTAGAAAGTGTAAAAAAGAGATGGAAATATCTACTTAGATTTAAGCATAAATGGATTTGTGACATCGTGTGGGATATAACTGTAGGATTTGTATTATTATTTGCAGGGCAACACCAAGCAACATTTATGCTAACACCTACTTTTTAGTTACTTCACAGTTAAATTCTAAAACATTATTTTTCCTGACAAAAATCAAGTATTTCATGTAAAATATTATAATCTGTTAGATTTTTTCTCAGAGACACAAATAAAAAAAAAGTGTTCGCTAACTTCAGTATACTAGCACAACACAGATTTCTCTGATGTGTAGGGAATTTCTGTTACTGTTAATATGAAGAGCTATCAGTTCTCAGATTTTCTCCCGTAAAGGAGGAACATTCAATCACATCAGACTTTTATTTCCACGTGTCATTTTTTTCTTGGAAATGACATCTGTCTTCTAAATGGAAAAAAAAAAACATTGAAAGTATTTAGTTGATACATGTTTATTTTACAACTATTTTTAAACATATTACTTCTTCGTTCTTGTTCCAATAGCTCTCATACAGAGTACCTGAAAAGACTTTTGGCACAAAGGTCATTGAGCTTCAAGGTCTTTAAATGCAACATTTCAGGTTTAAGAAATTGGATTTTGCGAACAAAAATTCACAGGGAAAAAAACGAACCAGTGCTACCAGCTGCAGTTAGTTTCAGATGGTTTGTATACTATGTCTTGACACATACTGTTCCTGATGTGTTATCTTAACAAGCGATCAGAACTTTGCCAAAACTGACATTAATTCCATAGTGCATGTCACCCAAACCTAAACTGAATTTCAGAAGAAAAAGTTGTGGGTTTTATTTTTTTTATCTTACAGTTGTCTCCAGGCCAGATTTCAAAATCTTGCTCTAAATAGTGAAGGTATAAAGCTTTTAATAATTTAAAAAAGTGTTTTAAATTTTTTAAAGGCAGATTGTTTAAGATGAGTTATTCCCACAAGCCAGCATAAACTTGCTCTGCTGTCCCCTACGTCTAGGGTAGTCCCATTTGCAGCCCTAATGAAGAGGGGAATAAGAATTATCCTTCAATCTTCTTAATATCCATACAGTTCAGACTTCACTCTTAACGAGCAGCTTACATGAACTATAATTACAATGGTCTCAAATCCTCTCAAGGAGATGTTGAGAAAAAGCTTCCTTTAGGAAAGTTTAACTGCTTGCCATTTTATAGATAGCCCCGAGTTTTGATTGATTATGAAGTGATGATTTCTGGCTTGAGTAAGAATGTATACATACATTCTTCTTTCAGATAAAAAGTAGGGGAGAGAAAATAGCCACAGTCTGATGGAGTTACCCCTAATTTACCATGATCGCAATCAAACTTTTTGATTCTAGCCTTAAAATTGTTGCTTTCCGAAAAAAGCAAATCTCCTGTTAAATCAAATCTCCTGTTACGTTTCCTGATAAAAGCAAAGCTCTATATCTGGTTATTGTGTTCTGTTGTTTTCTTTCCTTTATCCCATACCTTCACAAGTACTAGCTAATTAAAAATTAGGTAAATATAATAATTTGATAATACAATAACTTCCACTACTAATGCCAGTGTTTTCTACTTGCCCACATGCTTTATATGTCCTATTCAAATCATTTTTTGTTGCTTTCAAGGACAAAGAGGATAAATGTTATTTTCTTAGTATCCTCTAATGTAATACTTCTATTACTGAATTGTTTTAAATTGATTGCATAGACAAAGTCCCTTGAGATCTGCATTTTTTTCACCTTTAATCCAAGTCTGTTGTTATCTTCAGTAGTCCTTGTCCAATTCCAGTCATAATTCTGACAACACTATTACTTTGACTGATGTTTGATTTTGATAGCAACCCAGTGTGTCATTTTATTACCAAAAATCTGCACGTTTTATTTCCTATCATTTCTCTAGTGATGTTCACTAACTTATTTCAGATGCCGCAGTGTTTTAAAACTGCCCAGAGGGATGACTGTCCTTATTTTCAATTGTCTTTTAAAAGGGAAAAAAATTCAATATGGGATAACTCTGTTAGCTGAATGCATTTCCTTTTTATTTTTTTCCCTATGTAGTAGAACAAACAAATGTATCATTTTAAGATAATTCTGAGAGTCTTATAGTTGCACCACTTACATTCTGGAGACATAATTCATCATTATTCTGCCTGCAGTTTCCAAGGTGTTTCTTTTTAAAAAAAAATTTATTTATTAAATTCATTTTAATTTTCATTGTTCGTCCATGAATAAGACAAAATACACAATTTCATCTTTTTATGTACACCATTATATAAGAGTTTATTGGATTTTCTGCTGATAGATAATTACAGCTATTGTATTAAGAATGCACTTCTTAATTGAGAATATTTTCTTAATACTAATAGTTCTCTGAAATTGTTATTTAAATTAGAAGCATTATTGTTGTTATCATGCTCTATCAGAAAACTGTCATAAAGTTTGTGTTTAAAAACCTAAAATATTTTTTTTTCCTGTTTATTTGCTAAGCTATAAATACTCATTGTTCCTTTAGGTGTCCTGGGCAAAAGCTCAGCAAGAAACAAGAGCGTATCAAGACCAGAAAAGAGATTCAGAAAATCTGTATCCAATTTGTGCATGATCAAAATGTCCTACAACGGGAAGCCACTTAATTGCTCTTTAAAACAGAAACAAAACCTTTCTCTCTTGTTTGACTGTGAAGTCCAGGACAAAAAGTCCGTCTCTTGTTCTGCGTATACAGCAGCTAATCATAATTTGGGATTATTGTCTAAAATAAAATATTATCTTGACAATCTTTACAGGAAATAATTAGCAAAAATAGATATTGTTATTCCAAAATAGGGCTTCCGTGTGTCTTCTGATTTCTACTCTTTAAGCATTTTTATAATGTGTTGATATTCAAATAGTGGTGGTTTGTTTTTTTTCTTTTTAAAGCATAACTAATGGCCTCTTTATGCTTTTATGTTCCTTTTTTGCAGTGGCCTCAAGGAAATAATACTGGAAGGCACTGGTTCAGGGTTCCTGTCAAAGGAACTCAAAGAAATGTAACTCCCATAAATACTTTGAAGATGTAAGTGCTATAATGAAGATCTTCAACGCAGGAAGAAGAGTTGAAACCTCAGGTACGCTACCCAGTTATGAGCACTCTAGTACTGTAGATCCCTCCCTTGTTAAAAGGAGAGTAAAATTCCAGCAGGTTATACATGAAAGATATACACGATCTAACAGTCCTTAATTAAATTTTCCATTACTATTACAGTCAGTAATGAGCAGGAAAATACAGTATGAGCAGGAAAACTCTATGACTCAGCTACCTGAGGCATCTAATATGGAATTTACGCATCATTAGCTTTTCTTCAGCTATTTAGACTTCCATCTACTTTGAACTTTTTATTTTAGGAGTCCATTGCATGTGCTTATACCTTTTCTTCAAACAGATTACCTCTTCCAGCTTTCTACAGAACTATGTACTTTTACCTTGTGGTTACTTTCCCACAAATGAGTGAAAAGGAAATCAGTTATAATTTTAGTACAGCATTGGATTTTTTACATTTAAAGTCAAATGACAGCACAGAAATAATGGGTTTGGTGTGGCACCATTATATATCAATTTCAAACTGATATTTTAGTATTTTTCAACTGGTATTCTCTTTGCTAATGCCATTGATATGCTAGCAGATACATTTCTGTCTGAGAAGCATATTTAATGGTGCAGGGTAGACTTCTATTACTCCTGGGCATAGATCCAAAAAACGGCATAAGCTTTGCTTTCTTTATTGCACTCACTACCATTTGCAATTCTGTAGTCTAGCATTTTTTGTGGGTATCATAAGTCTTCTTACCCTTGAGTAAGTGAATCACAGAATCACAGATTTGCTGAGGTTGGAAAGCACCTCTGGAGGTCGTCTGGCAAAACACCCTGCTTAAAACAGGATCAGCTAGAGCAGGTTTCTCAGGGTCATGTCCAGTTAGGTTTTGAATAACTGAAAGAATAGAGATTCCACAACTTCTCTGTGCCATCTGTTACGGTGTTCAACTACTCTCACAGTATTTTCTGTCAAAATTTCCTGTCTTCCAATTTGTACCCATTACTTCTTGTCACTCCACCGGGTACCACCGAGAAGAGTTGCTTCATCGTCTTTACTCCTCCCATCAGGTATTAATACACATTGACAAGACTCCCCCCGAGCCTTCTCTTCTGCAGGCGGAACAATCTCACATATCTGGGATAGAAGGATTATCGTATGATCTCTGAATAAATATTTACCTCCATATTACTTTACAAACTTCTGCAGCAAGTTAATTTGAATTATAGAATTTACAGATGAATGTCTCCCTGGAAGCGGTAGTTATGAAAGGTTGCCGTGAGTAGAAGGTAGAACTGAGTTACACTTTTAAACTACAGAAAACAAGCAGAAATCAAAAGAAAAGTCTGAAAAAAATCCACAGCTAAAAAAATTACTAGAATTTTGGAGACACTACATTGAAAATTAGTTTCTTAATATTTTCCTTATTCATCTCCTAGCATTTGTCATAATTAAGAGTCTCAAAGGAAAGTATAAAAAACATTAAGTATAAAGTGTTGGCAAGCTAGAGTTAAGGTAAAACATAAATGTGTACTTTTACAAATACTATTTTAAAAGCTCTCCATTATAAATAAGAATGTTTAACTTCAAGAAATTAAAAAAAATAGTTTATTGGAAATCAGGTCAGTCTTTCAAAATGCTTTAAAAAGTGCTAGGAACCATTTAGAAATGAATACAGAAAACATCTTCATGCTCATACAAATTGCGCCTTTAGCTCCTTGCAGTGTGACTCACTGTTTCAAAGAAGGCATGGTAGAATTAGAAATGCTATTAAGAAGAGAGACAAGGATGATCAGAGGTATGCAGTGGTTTCCAAGTGAAAAGAAAATTCTCACTTCGAAAAGCCTAATTGACTAGCAGTTTTGAGAAACAGGCAAACTGAGAGAGAAGATACAGACTCATTAACAGTACGGAGCGAGCAACGCAAGCGTTCACTAGTTTTTGTAGTGTGCTAGGGGAGCATCCATTGAAATTACACAGTGGGAGTTTTAAAACAGGAACTCTTTGCAAAACGCGTAATGATAGTCCAGATAAAGTGCTGACTGCTAGAAGCCAAGAGGACACACTAAGTAAAAGACATCTTTGTACTTGTCCTGGTTCTGTTATTCTTTTCCTAAATAGCTCTATCTGTTCTGGCCTCTGTCAGAGATGGAAGAATCAGGAGAGAATCTCTGTTCAATGGCAATTTTTTTTATAGTCTCAATGACAGGATAAATGACTTCCAGTTCTGGAACATACTGTTATAGCCCTTAATTAAGTGCATATATGAATAATTCACTTTATGTGAGAAGAACTGTTCATACTGACCAAGGAGATGAATTAAATGTCTGCAAGAAATAGCCTAAGTAAGGAAAACATGAGAGAAAACCACGCCGGTAGTGACATGAATGTACGTGAATTTAATGTATATACACTTTGCCTATGACCCCTTTTATAGCCATCTCTGACTTCATAGTTGTATAGGAGAAAGTATGGGCCTAAGGAGGAAATATTTTTTTCTTACGTACATATTTGACCATGCTTTACTCTGATTGATTTTGCTGAATGTAATACAACTGCCAGTATAATTACTTTCAATAGAATTTTCTAGTCAGGGATTTTTTCCCAGGAGAATAGAGCAATCAGTTATAAGTCGTTTTTCTTTTTCCATTTAGCTACAAGTCTAGAAAGGCAAATGCTTTTTTTGGCCCTTCTTATAAATTGGTGCATTATAACATGTATTTCGGCAGGGTATTAAGAGATTATTATTATTCTTTGTATCAGTGTCATTTTTACAATCAGGTTTTCTGACTCCTTGAATAATTTTTGGGTTTCCTAGTAAGGCCTTTATAATTATTCTCTGACTTTAGCCAGCATTCTTGCATATCTTTCAATTGCAAAACCATATGCTGTAATTTAGGAAGTATTTTAAAAGTAATTTCTTGTGTCCAGTATTAGGTGCCATCGTATCATCATTCTCTTTACTAAATGTCTCTTTCAGGCATATTACAAATGCAACATTGTACCTTTGGTGAAATGCTGCATATTTGCTATGCTGTTGAGAGTTATTTATCCGGCTGAAAGTGGTCTAATGGCCTCTGGTTACAGCTCTTTTTCACCTCAGGCTGTTTTATATTTATGTGATGCTGAGAATATGCCTCTCTTTTGTAACCTGTATAATACATTTAAAGCACTATGTGTCCTTCCTACTTCAAGAGCTAAAATAATCTGGGCAGTTTGCCTTGAAGTATGTTGGTCTGCCTTCAAGTTGATAACATGCACATTTGCAGTGCAAGTTCCTGAGACATTTAAAGTGGTTACTGTTATCCAGCGTCCTTGTCCTTCATGATTAAATTTTGAAAGTCACATTTGTTTCATCTTTTCTGATGAAAAGTGTTATCAGCGAAATGAGATTGGTACACAACTTAAACATCTCTTTCTAGTACCCCTACAGGGATGCGGTGGATGTCATTATGTGGATCCGAAATGTGCATTCTCTGCATTTTTTCCTGATGCTTCCACAGACTGCTTTTAATAGAAAATTGTACTTTATAAATCCTGCCGGGTTTCCAATTGCTAGGTAAAATGTAAGCTGTTTGAATTAATAACTGCAGTACTTTTTAATTAAGACATTTAATTATTCTCTGTCAACAAGTCATTTTCTTATACGTTTCTTTTCTTGTATGTGGTTCATTTATCACTTTATTTAGCACTTTATTTGGTCTTTTTTTCTCCTTTTCCTGCTATTCATGATTTTTATTGGACTGAAGAATATTCCGGTTATACTAATATATGTTTTTCCATTTCTCTTTTAGTTGCTCTCAGTAAAATCAACCGTTTCAATTTGTTATATCTGTATAAAATGGAGTGAATACTAAAGTAGTATCTTCTTTGCAGCAAAAGTTGGTATCCAATTACTGTCATTTTCCTCAGCACGAATGTCAGATTTGTTGAGGTTGATGTGATCTTGTTACTTTCTAATAATAAGTGAATTATTTTTAAAGTGACATGCAGATAAGCAGTTAACTGTGATGACCTTATTCATCACTAGCAGTACTTTATCTCATGAAGAGTCACCTTGACTTCACTAAGACTTCATATGGTATAAGCTAAGTAGGCTTAAATGCATCACAATTTGGCAGTCTATACTAGAGCCAAAACAGCAACTGTTTTCTTTACCAGTCTGCAAAACACAACAACACAGCACAACAAAAAAACCCTTATAGCATAAATTAGATCACCGTTTATAATCGTGTTATCTTTAATATTTGACCACACCTCAGCCGATACATAGCAAATGAGTATGTACATGACTTAATCTGTTGTAATTCAAAGTAGTTCTTCAGAAATTACTTAAGTGAACTCATTTTATATTACATTTTAACAATTACTGACTCTTTATCAGTGTAAATGCAATTACTAACAGGTGCTGTGGTACCTTATTAAAACAAGATGAGTTCATCTAATTGTCTGATTACGCTTCTCCTCCAATATTAGCCGCCTCCCTCTGTAATTCCAAATTTTTGAGGGTTTGAGGTCCTTTTATGTTTGTGATACCATATCATCTGTGTCCCTCAGCTAGGGAACAGACTGTTTTGAGATACGTATGCACATAACAATCTCCAGGCAAAGGATTCAAGCTGTGAACGTTATCTTGCAACATAGGTCAGCAAGATACATTTATTTTTATTACATTGTAATAAATGAATACCAGAGTACATCAAATACCCAGCCAGAACTTCAAGTCTTACACAGTTTTGGTGACTTGCATAAATCACTACTCGCTTTCTATGATTTCTCTTAAAATTTTTGTTCCTCTACACTTTTTCTTCTTCCAGGAAGTAAGTGTTTCTGACATTCTCAGAAAAAAACTAATGGATGAGAATTCTCATGTTTTTCTCCCTTTTCCCATCAGTATAACATCATGATTCTTTGTTTTTCTGGTTTCTCCCAAACATTTCTCAATGCTGCTCTTCCTCCTTTTGATTTTCTTCCTTAGATTTTCTTTCCAACTGGAGTATGTACGTTTAAAATAATATTATGTCTTGGTATCTCTAACTCTAAAAAAGCCCCCAAACTAAAACAAAACAAACAGAAGGCAAATAATGTATTCTGAACTCACCTGTCTTTCTTTCCTATATCTCTGTTTTACCGTGATGTGACTTTTAGGATTGGGTTCCTTCCACTCTGTTCTCTTCAGAGAACAACAGAACTCGTGGTTCTCTTAGAACCAAGTAGTTAATAACATTTTTTTCTGATAAAATTCCTGAATTCTTTATAAATCTTTCTAGCCTTATCCAAAATGTACATGAAAAACACCCCTTCCTTGTTCATGGAATTGTTAACGTTCTTGAAAGATCAAGCCTTCCCTCCATCTTTCCTTCTTCTCTACAGTACTTTTGGCATAGATGAGTATTAGGCCTTACATCAATTTCAGGTATTTTTATAGCGCAGGGTAGAGCAAAGAAAGATCTTAAATACATCAGCCTCCTGGCATCGTATACTGGAAGATCACTTACCCCATGTTTATCTCACTAAAAGGAACTAGCTTTCTCTGACAAAAATAAACTCAAACGAAAACAAAAAGATACTTATAATGTTTTAAGTGCACCAGATTCTCCTCAGGATTTACAGATTTCACCCTGGTCAGCAACAGAGCCGCCTTCTTTAGCCATGTCTTCAATATGAAGACACAACTGCAAATAAAGCATGCTGTATCTTCAGCAGACAAACAAACCCCCAAGTACAAAGCCATTTTGTCTAGTTCCCAGACAAAAGAAAGGACAGACTTCTTTTTCTAGTAATTCACTTTTTACAAAGGTATTTCACAATGGGAACTATGGTGCACAATTATATAAATTACTGCTTTTTAACAAAAGGTGATTGAATTGGGATTCATGTTCAGGAAAAAAATGAACAAATTCATAGTTGCACATAGAAAGATACAGGAATATGCAATGTGTCTGGTTCTAACTTAACTGGATTCAAAGGTTTCCCAGCTTTATGCTAGTGACATTGACTAGTTTTAGTGCTATACTTAACCCTGTGTACATTGGAGAAACAGCGTGAAAAAATGTGAAATTGCTTTTACAGAATCATCTCACTTGTGAAGTACACATGCTTTTTGTGCAGTGTCCCAACAGCGTCTACATTAATCCTATAATACAAAAATGTCTAATTAGAGCAAATTCGATAAGCAGTCAGTTATCTGCATTAAACATATGTGTCACCATTCTTTGTACAAGTAAACCTATTATTTCTAAATGAAATCAGAGCCATTAGATCAGAAAGGCTTACTAAAATAGAACTTTCTTCGTTACTAAGCAAAATTGGGGATTTCTATTTCAGAAGGGAGCACACATATCATTTCAAACTAAATGACAGTAATAGACATAATTAGCACTATAAAGTGTTCAAGAGTCTTGAGGAAATTAGTATGTGTTGAGTTTGAATGGACTAGATTACTTCTTAGGTATTGCAAATAGGTATTAAGTATATTAACGTTTTAAACAGGCTTACAGAGAAATAGATAGTCTAAGAAGCAGTGCTCTGGAAAATAAATCTGAATAGACTGTGAAACTCTTCACATGATTAGAGATTGCTTAAAATGAGGTTTCTTCCCTGGATCTTTCCTCAGTCATGAAACATTATTCATCGGTCATGAAAAGATCTGTGGTATTGTTGTTAAATGGATTTTTATATAGCACTTATTACGTGTGACAGAAGCAGTTGAGCAATCTAAGAACAGGAGCTTTATTCACCACTTTGCATTCTTCTGTGTGTCTGCTAGGTTTTGGATAACCACAAGTCTTAGTGATTGCCATGGACAATAAGGAACAATGTTATTTCACCAAAACCTGTGTTGTCACAGTTCATGATTAGTGATTCGATATTTGTGGGAATATTAACCGGCTTAACCAAATATCTTATATGTTTCTAATCTTTGAGTAACTACAGTATCTTTGGAGTAATACTCATATCAGGCTTTATAAAGTCAGATGATGAAGCTTGGAATTCAGCAAAACCTTACCTGCAATTCTGTTTTAATGAGCTATTTATAGAGAGGCAAACTAGGGTAAAGTAAAGGTGACTAGGAATTTTCCCAGATGCTACTGTAGCCTTGACCAGTTACGTTCCATACAGGTGACAGATCTGTGTTTGATTTTCAGTCACTAAGAATGCTTTTCATTTGACCGAAGGAAAATGTGCACTACACGCTTTCCCCATTAGGATGAGAAAGGAACAAAGACGTATTGATGCTTTATTCGCTCTTCTCTTACCCTTTAAAAGAGGCGGGGCAGCCCCCTAAATAGCATAAATGGAAGCATAGCTGGTGAACGGCAGTTATGATACCATTGACTTGCAAATATGTTTTCCTTCTTAATGATGCTAAGCAACAGAATTGTATTTCCAGAAGTGTGGAATTAATATACAAATGAGATACCGGTAGAAAAAAAAAAAAAAAAAAAGAAAAACAAACCAACCCAACCCTGGCTTTTGTTTCAGTGATGGCAGTAACCTGTTTCGGAGGGCGAATATGCCTTGAAGTCCCATAATCAGGCCTTCTTTAGCTAGGATGCTGTCTGTCGGCATTCAGCCGTTTTGTCAGGGGGTTTTCTGACAAGCAGTTTTGCTCACTCTGAAACAATATATTTTTTTGACACAAAAAATAATTCGTTTTCCTCCCTCACTTCTTTGTTCAATGAAGTTACTGTTTCCGTTTCTGGGTTCTGCTATATTTTTGTGTGGATAATACGAAAAAAAAGTTCACTGCTTTACAGTAGCAGGGAAAAAAAAGCCCAAAGCTGAAAGATTTCAGTGTGTGCTTTGGTGCAAACAATTAAACCCCAAATAGCTGAAGGTATGTTTCAGTAAGCACGTACGTAGGTCAGATTGGCATTTGGAAAAAAGATCCTAACCTTATCATTCAGTGACTGAACAGTATGTTTGGAAAAGCCCAAGCCTTTAAAGCTTGTGGATGTCTAGGTACATGTCTATGGGGTTTTGGTATAATTTTTCAGGAAGCATTTTAGATGATGAAAATATACTTATTCTTGGGAATATTTGCTTCTGCCTTATTGAAAATTTACTTCCTGTTTTTGTTTCTAGGCATTTATAAACAAAATCAATTACGCCACACCATGTTTGCTGCTACATATTTTCATGATTGCTTACAGTATATTGAGCATGAATATTTGATGAGAAATAGCCATACGCTTTCATTTTCACACATATTTTGCACGCATTGCAAATATTTGCCCGTATGGATTTGCATTATCTCTCTTTAAGGTTCTTGATATAATTGTGCCATTTTGTTCATTTATAGCGCCTCCTTATTTAGTTATTTTGTTCATTAATTTTGCATAGCAGAATAGTAACAGGATTTATGGCAATTGGGATTAGCTTTTCTGATTCCAATTTGGTTTTCTAGAAAACAAAGTATGCACAGGCAAATGGTGGTTAGTGTTTAGTCCCCTAAGTTTATAGATATTGGTTTATTCTTTTGATAGCTCTAGACACACTGAAAACCAATGTGTTCTTTTATGAATTATGGGCTGTTCCTATTCTATGGAATTGCCCTATTTATTTCTTCTTTCTTTTTAGTAGTAGCACTTCTTGTCTGGAGCTATTTATCAGAAATAACCTAACCACATTGGATCCACACGTCTTATTTTCCTAAGTTTCTTAAAAGCAGAGGGCAATATCTTCATATCTTTTATTTATGTAAGTGTATTCTTTAACAGTTCAGCAAAAATCTTCATAGCCCTCACTTACCATACAATATTATAACTGACAGAAAATCGGTTTGTTTATTCAGCCATTTTCACATTTATCTTCAACTCAGTAGAGATGAACAGTGAAATATTAATAGAAAGAAAATCCTCAGAATGTTTTTCTTGTAAAATAGCAAAAGTTTTATTTTGCATTTTTGATCAGAGCAGGGGGAGAAGCATTTCTGAAGTTATTTTTACGACTCAAATGAACTGGCCAAAATGTTTTCTGTTGAGATGCCCTTAAAACATAAAAGATTTCCCCTTACAGTAAGCATAGTTTGGGCATCAGTGTTGCAAGGGTTAAGCTGGAGTATCAATTTGCCTAAACTAATAGCAATAATTCTGACCAGTAGTGCCAAGGCCGTGGACATACATCCTCTTCTGGGACTTTCTGTGCCAGTAAAAAGCTTCCTGCCCCTCTGACTGTCTCCAGCTACTAGTTACTGACTTCCCCCCCCCGAGGATACTTCTCCACAACGTATTCTCAAAAACTGTTCCACCATAATCCATCTCAGCCTAATTGAGATGCTAACAAAGAACTGTTGTTTAAGTTAAACTGGGTCATTTTGCCTGAAGGTTAGGAATCATTTGTCTGCTCCCTGAGTGCATGATTTGTACTTTATACCAATAAGTTACATCCCACCTCTACTTACTAGCTTAAAGTGCATATCATCATACTCAAGATCATTCACTTCTGACTATGGATGTTTTGACCCCCTTTATCTGATGGGTTCCCCAGTTTTGCTCACTGAAATTTTCAGTAGAACTTCATACTTCTGTGCCTATTTAAAAAAAAAGGAATGAAATTGGTCCCCAGACTGATCACTGAGAAACTTTTGTACTAACAGCACAGCAAGAGCCTTCTGGTTTGTTTCATTTTTCTCCCCCATTCATTTGCTTTTTCTCTGCCAGAGCTGCGACTTTGCATGCCTGTGTGCCTGCTGGACGGGTCACACAGCAGCAGCGCTTTCCCGGCCTTGACATATACTTGGTTTTTAATAATGAGCGCTATGTTTGTTTTGCAATGATTATTCTAATGAATAAATTAACCTGTTAATGTGCCAGTTGACATTTACCTACATTTCGTACACAGTTCTTATGACAGACCACTTTCTGCAATTAAACTAAGGTCAAATACACGACTAGTGCATAGTTGCGAACACAACAGCAATACGTAAGTCCAAGCCCTCAAAGAATCCTCTGAGGACCTAGGCTCTTGTTCCTAATTCAGTCCTTAGCCAACAATTGAAAACTGTAGGATTAGAAAATGAATTTCAGAGCAATTACCTTGGAGAAACTGTTATAATCAAGAGACTGGAGAATAGAGATGTCTCAGAAGTGTCAGCAAGTTTTGCTCTTTCCACAATTTGACTGAAATGTATTAAATAATAATCTCTGCATATTGAGAGATGAACAATTGGAATAATACTCTTCTAAAATACAGTCGTGTTAGAAATGAGCAGTCTTTAGAAACGCCATGACTATAACAATTTTGGTGAACTAACATAAATGCAGTAAAGCCTTACTGTTAATTTAAAAATTATTTCTTTCTATTCAGTGCTGATTAAAGAAGACTAAGAAATTTACATAAGTATAGAGCCTACTGTTAAGACACCATCACTAGAAGAACCAACATTTATCAGAAGTTACTACTAGAATCTAGGAATAGCCATGAGCGGACAATCAAGCTGTGTGGTAACTTTAGAGAGAGTAGCCACACAACATCTGAGAACATATTCTTATTTTAGACTAATCTTGGTGCGCAGCAATTGATCTGACAGAATAATTTGTTTAAGAATATTTGTATCATTGGAAGATTGTTATTTCTTAAATGTTCTCTGAGTCTCTGTGTGTTTGAGTATACTATGTAACTATGATACTCCAGAGCCAAATAAAATATTCTGTGTTTGAACGCTGGTCTGGGTGAATTATGTTTTCACAGGATTGGATTTGAGTTAAATCTTAAATTGAGATTTGGAGTGACTAGGAATGGACTTCTTCACTGGCACTGTAAATACATTCTTTGCTTGCCATTGCTCTAGCAATGGCCATTCTTCACAGTTAAGAAAGGGAAATATAGATCTAAAGCACAAATTGTGTGTTTTTCCTATACAGTAGGATTTTTGTCTCATCCAGATAGAGCAGCTTTCAAGATCATAGAATCATAGAATGGTTTGGGTTGGAAGGGACCTTAAAGATATTAGGATTGCTAAAGTAACTGAAGCGGTACTTCAGAAAGCCCACTGTCAGTCTTCCCGCGTGCCTGACTTACACAGGCTCAGCCTCCTCGAAACTGCCACTCAGTGGCTGCCTAACCTCATACCAACCTGCGCCCAATATATCCCCGTATTTCTAATGAAAAGTCTTCACCCATAGGTTTACTTGGGGCTTTACTGATCTAGTAGTCCTTCAAGTCAGAAGAATTCCCTAGCCACATGAAATCTGTGTTTCTTTTCATGTTCTTTTATTGATGGACTCCAAAAATCATGAAAAAGCAAATTGCATATTTGATAATAAGACTGTCCCATTTTTAACAGCTATTTACTATTCAGCAAGATAAAACTAAATGTTCAGAATGCATTATGGATGATGTTTAAGATATTATCCTATACTGTAAGAGGAAAGACTCAGGTTCTTCAAGCAAATAAGAATCTGAACTCCCATATCCTCTCTCATTGATGTAACTCCCTCGGTATTAAATAAAAGGCAACTACTTCACCTACATCTTTTCTGGGGTCCAGTCCAGCATGACAGTTCTCAGTACACAGAATGTAGATGTGCCTATAGAATAGGCATGAAAGGAACTTCAAGAGGACATTTCTAAACCATTTTCCTGTACAAGGCGCAGGACTAACATAACTCTGTTTTTTCTAAGATACTCTGTGAAGTCTACTATTCTAATAAATCAAGCCTGCAAATGAGATGGACTCATTTGTGCTAGATCGTAGTGCGCTAGAGACGAAAATGGCATAGCACAAAGTAGTGAAAGCCGGTGTCATGACACTAGGAAAGTTGCCCATCTTCAGTTCTACAAAACTGTTACTTAGAGATTCTAGTAGGCAACCAATGTGCACAAATGACGTTATGCAGACAACTCTCATGATCTGGAAACCTAATTGAGTTGTGAGTTGTCCTTAAATGCTAAAGAAATGCCCTGCTTGTTTCTGTCCACTAAAGCTGTCATAGGAAATAAGACAGAAGCTTTAGATATACAGGTTTCTGGCTGCAAACAAGTTGTATGAAAACTTGTACTACAGCTTTATGCTTTATTTCAGATATATGGAAACCTGCAGTGGATACAACTGATTCAGTCTACAGCCTCCTTCCTAACCATCCTGACATCAATTTGTCGGTGGGTTCAAGTAATGAAACCAAGAAAATTATCAAAGCTCTGTTAAAAGCCATTGCATGTGTCTAAAACTGGAGTAAAAGTGTTTGCACATATCAGCAACAACTATGTGTGATCACTAATGGAGAACCTGAGCATTAAGCACCGTGAATGCTCACACAGTTCTAGAGATGTCCAGGAACAGACACTTTACCAATGAAAAGTTTAAAATCTTTGCCTGGGTACTACAGGTAACTCTAGAATTAAAAGACAAATGGAAAAATGTTTTGAGGACCTAAATTTTAAATTTATGTGCCTTATACTGGTGTTTGAGGGCTAATATCTGTTGTAGATTTAGCCATTAGTCTTGAAGCACAGAGCTAAATTCAACTCTGAGGTAAACAACAGCAACTCTATTGGAATAACAGAAGAGAAATGAATTTGCTAGATGTATTTGGCACATAATCGTTAATGTTCAGAGCTATATAGAGTAAAAGTGCCTACTTTTTTACTGAGAACAGTTATCCCTCTCAAAACCTATTTAAATAGACCAATGTAATAGTAAATTGCACTTCTCTTTCATGAAACATATCAAAGCTTTATTTAGAAAAACTGTTGAAGTAAATCTAAATTGCCTAACCTGAAATTGTGATACAGTTGATAGCTTGCTTTCAATTTTATTCAGCCTTTTATTTCCCCTGAATGTATTCACTAAAGATAAACCATTAAATATTCAGGCTCATGATTGTATGAAAAGACTTTTTCACTGAAGACAGTATTTCTCCACTGAAATCAGATGTTACATGTGCTCAGATTGGTATTATTGCACCTTCCCATAAGTGGTCTGTGCTTTCAGGAAGGTTTCATCATGTTAATGAAATCATTAATACTCTGTTATCTAAATTTCAGTTGACATATTTACATTTTAATGAAATGATCGCCTTTTTTTCTTGACCTTGTGTTAAAAAAAGAAAAATACCTTATGTAATTCTTTTAATTGCTACTAATTATGTTAAGCAGGACTTTTTCGTTTAAAAAACAAATGAAAAAGCAAACCCTAAGGCCTTAGCTGACAAATGACAGGCAATGAATAAAGGTCAGTCTCTGAGTATTAGTCTTTTTTTTTTACACAATGTGACTGCAAATTCTATAATTCTTATATTTGCCACAACTGACTAAACTGACATGTATAAATCTCTGTCACCTGTATATAGTAAAAAGTAAGATCAAAAGGTTGTGAAAAGAAAAAACATACAGATATAAGCCCTATTTTGATGGTGAAAAGTATCTATGACCTGAATTTCTTCTGGATCTAAAGCTATGGAACATATAACAAGGTGTGACAATCAAGGTGCTTTCCTTTCAAGAAAAACAGAAAAGAAAATCACTATTAACTTTGAAAGGAATCTTCGTCTACCTTTACACATTTCTCTTTAAAACAAATAACAAGGTAATTTGAAGATTTTGGTAGATCATAACACTGTCTTACTTCCAGCTAAATTCTTATGAATGCATCGTGTAATTTTGAGAGAATTTTAAGCCCTTAGTTCCACTTCTCTGAGCATATGGTTGAACCAATAGAAAGAGGAGCAATCGGGTCAGAGATACAGCCTGTCAAATATACAAAATACAGGATTTAAGATTATTCATTTCAATTACAAAAAACTGTTTACTTCAATCATGTTCATATCCCATGATTTTCATAAGTATAAAGTAGCATTGCTGTTATTGTTTAGGGAAAAAATTATGCATGCAAATAAATACATTTATCCACTATTCAGTAGTACTCAGTTATTGAAATGTGTTGAACTGGTATGAATTTCAATTTCAGTTGATGGAATTGAAATTCAATCACACTTTTTCTTCCTGTTTTAGTAAGTTTGTTATACCATTAGAATTAATTTCACATTATTTTGATAACTAGTCACCAAAACACTAGCAAATAACAAAACAAGTCATCAAACCAAATAGATATAAATCAAAGTATTCTGTGTAAATTTATACAAATCACAGAATCACAGAATGATCATGAAGATCATAATTTGATCATCGAGACTTAACAGACACCCAACTCGATCCAGAGCCATCTTACTATTCAAGATAGGCTGAAAAGAACACATTGACTTTTCCATGAAATTTAAAGGAATATAATTGGATTATAGACAAATGTGTAAATTTAAAATGGAGCTGCTTAAGTGTTGATCTCTTCAAAAGGGACCGAGATTTACAAATAAATTTGACTTTTGTCATTATACTGTGCGAAATATAATTGAACAACCTTCACTGCAGTTCCTGTTTAATTTTTTAAGGTGGGTAGCAATAAACTCACTTAGACATTTATGCACACTCTCAACTTTTTAATTTGCATATGTATGAATGTAAATATTACTTAATAGGGGAAAAGTTCTAATATTATTGCTGAAAGAATAAAAAAAAGTTTTACATAAACATATTGAATAGACAAGGGAATATGCCATAATTAATCACACAGTTTTACTTTCCTATGGCAATGGTTGTCCCTGTATGCTACTTATCTTTTAAGCTCTCCAATTAACAGCAACAGTATTCAGGATATGGTGTTTTGGTCAGAGGTTAAAAATGCAAAATAATTCATTGGATCTTTGATCTGTTTCTAAGCACTTGTTCTAAGTTTATTGTGCCCTTGAGGTTGAGCCATAGTATAGCACACCCAGCAATCATTCTCAAATTCGTTTCATCTTTCCGGGCTTATTTCATGAGTAAAAACCAGAACAGATGTCAGAGATTTTTATGTTTCCCCCCACGTTCCCCTAGACATTGTTTTCCCTTTGCTGACAAAACATTTAAAAATCAGAAAGTGTATTGTTTTGGTAAACAGGGATTGTCATTAACCTTTTAATTTCCCTCGATGGAATGTACGATACATATCCACTATGACATTTACACGGCCGTATGTTTCAGTCTTATCTCTTCACACATCTTCTACAGCTTTTGCCATGTCAGACAAGACAGCCCTGGGTAGCTGTCACTCATAAAATTACTTTTCTGTTCAGACATACAAATTTTATTTCATGAAACCAGCTGTATCAGATAAAAATTTCTTGCCCCCCCTCCCATTTGAATTCCAGACTAAAGGATAGCCGAAACATCACTTCTTCCTCCTGCTAGAATCATAGAATATCAATGAATATTTGAAGGAAATTGACCCGAAAGATAGAGTACAATAATGATATTTACTTAAAAAAAACCCCATGATTACTCAGTATTGGGGTCTATTCCTAGGGTTCCTAGGGTTTTCTGTCTGTCCTTTCTCCCTTTCCATCTGTATTCTATCAAATTCAGTTCTGAGAGTGCCAGATAAACTCAACGAAAGCTGAAAAAGCTCAATTCAACATTACTGAAAATCAGCTTAACAGCTCACATATTAAAAGTTTCAGGGTGCTTATTTTTTAATGTTTTTGAAGAGACAAGGGGTTACACTGATCTCCAGAATCCTAAACTTCAGTCATAATCAGGTTATTAATATAATTTTCTTTAAAACCCTTACCTTCAGGATGATTACTGATACATGTATTGTATTTTTCATGGAAACAAAATGTTTACATTTAGATTAGTAGTGATGTTGATTTTTTTTTTTTCACCCTCTCCATTACCTTAACCATTGTAACTGGAGAAAAAAACATAAGTCATCACCAATAACGAGCAAAAAGATTTGCAGAAAGAAATACAAACTGAAAGTGAATGTTTTGTTTCTCCCTATGAACATGCTTGAATGCTGTGTCTGGCATTTTTGGATGTTTTTAAGCAGTTGTATACCCATACATCTTCCTCTCTCATCCTCAGAGATAACCATGCTCCCTCTTCACCCTTTGTGCACTTGCGCTTAGTCTTTCAGATACGCATTTTTTTCCATTTACTGTTCCTCAGTTCAGATATTCTTTGCCTACTGATCACTTGCCAGGAAACACACCTCTTCCACTGACCTTCTCTCTCACACAAAACTACAGGTGTAACATTTTTATGTGCACAGCTGGGTAACATCTCAGATACGTGCTAGCCTTTGGAGACCTCCAAATGACAACACTCTAAATGAAATCCTCCATCAGCATAATATCCTAAACACTAGAATTTTAAAGGGGTTTCCAAACTCTTATCAATTCTCAGTCCACTCAGATCTTTAATAATACAGGACAAAGGTAAAAAGAATAAAAGAAAAAAAAAATCAATGTTTCTTAGAACTTTAAAAGCTCAAGAGCTACTATCCAGTAAATGCTACATCTAAACTATAATGAGGAAAAATCAATCTTTAAAATAAATAAATAAAATATAAAAAAATTCATTACGATGTCATTGCACATGACATATCTGACAGTCCATATCATGGAAACATTCTCTACTTCTCAACTTTAAAAAAAAAAAAAAAAAAATTCTCTCCAGCTGCTAATTTACTATTCAAACGTATAACACCATGCATTCTGTAAATTAAAAAAGTTTCAAGCAAGACGATAATTTCATTTTACCTATTTATTAAAATTTAGAATTTCCCCTCAGCGTACCCTTGACTGCAACAAATATCCAGCCGTATTTCCTTGAGTATCTTTTTCATAAAAGACCCCCTCATTGCAAACCAACTTTGTATGCACATAAGTCAACAGAGAGACATTAACGGGGGTCTCAGTTTCTCCAGCCTTTCCTCTCCCCTACTTAGCATGGTGATGGTATTAGGGAAAGCAGGACCAGCTCCACACTTGGAAGCGTCATGTTAGAAGCGGTTCCTCAGCACAAAGTCCTTCAGCAGAGAAAAAAATGCTAAGCCATGTTAATGTTGACTATGTGTGTCTGCCACACAGGAGACCAGAGCAGCTACAGTGGGATGCTGGAGTGATAGCAGCGCTGCAAAACATGGAGAACCCTAGAGACAAGGGGAAAGGACATACAACTCCCTCATCACCCCAGAGAACACATATTTTGTGCTGATATGTCTCTGGGCTTTGAGTCTTTTTTCCAACAAGTTAGAGGAAAACGTTTTACCAAGTTTTCTTAGCTGATACGTTACAGAAATTCTTTCTATATTTAATATGCTCGGTTTGTTGCTTAGTGGAGGAAGAACAGGGACAAATGGATATGCTCTTTCACCTTCCTGGACATTACCCTTTCCAATTTAATAGTGTTAATTGATCCTGAGTTAAAAGCAGTGTAAAAGTCTTTCACAACACTATGAACCTTGAGTAAAGCATAAATCACATGTAGGGTTTCTATGCTGTTCTTAACCACATAAAGATTATGTAATACAATGCATATTATTAATTTGAGCAAGTTAAAATTATAACATCCTTTGTCCTTATGAGATTAACTGCTTATAACAGCCAGGCAGACAGATACGAACAGTTTTTTAGGAAAAGTAATTTCAATGTGAAGCTGGCTCTTATCAATCAGTTCCAGGTTTTTCCAGATTTTTCTTGGCTCCTTTCAATGTGCCTTTGTACATTGGAAAGTGGTAACACATGAATTGCTGCATCTTTAAGTATGCAATCGGCACTGCATATATCAAGGCAGGAACCAGAATATTCATGATCTGTTGCAAATCATAACCTGAGCATGCTTCTTTTCATTTCTTATAATCTCCACAGTAGTCTTCCTGAATTAACACAGAAACCGAAGAAGAAATAGCAAAGATTGCCTGTAAGACTTAATCCTTATTTTTCCAAGGTGGCATCTGTTTAGTAAGACTGCTTCTTGGATATGGGGGTTTTGTTTTAAGTCCAAATATAAGGTTCCAATCCAGTTTCAGAAGAAAGAATGTTGTTTCTGGTACACTACTTAAATGATATAAGTATCTATTATGTATAGGGTTCACTTAGAGCTAGTAACTATACACACATTTTACATTTGATTTTCAGAAATGCCAGGATATATATTTTACCATTTTCATTCGGCAATTTTTTACTATTCTGTTTGGTACTTGTAGAAAAAGAAACAGCAGACTTGGGGATCTTTTGTTCCTTTGGGTTTTGTTTCTACTTTTAATGCTGCAGAGTAGACTGGGAAATCAGACTATACCTCTATTTATTTTAGATACTGTATTAGTTTTCCATCAGGCTTGATAGAAAGGTGAAATTGATTTGGAAAGTCCTGTGCCATATGGTTAAAATTCAGTAAAGCTCTTGACAAACGCGGTTCTTAAACCTCTCTTCTTTTTTAATAGCATATTGTTAGACCTCCCTCCTTTTTCCAGTAGCATAAGGAGGTAGTTGCTCAGTCTGTTGGGATTTTTTTGTAAGCATATATGCCCGCATATGCATAAGGCAGTAGGCAAAGTTTTCAGAATAAAATTGCCATTAAGACCCATTTGTATTGCATTGACGTTTTAAATAATTTTGTCTTAAAGTCATACTGTGTTGTTAAAAGACCATCTACACTGACGTGTATTTCAGAACTGTTTTAGCACATCAGATTTTCTTTGCAAATTGTTAAAACTCAAAAGCCTTCATATCCTGCCACAAACTGCACATTAATCACCCCAATGGTGTGTTATGAAATTCTCTCAAAATAAGACAACCTTTACTCTGAACAGAGTTTGTTTACTGGTGAATAACAGCTATATTTTTAGGCTTTTAACACTGCGAAGTTCTTGTAATCTTCCGAACATTATTTTCTTTTGTACTCCAGCAAAGAGACTCTCGTTATCTCCCCATATGCCTGGTCCTGCTGCCCATTCTGATCCCAATTTACTTCTTGGTTGTACGCAGTGTGAGGGTTAATCCCTTCCTCAGTAGTTCAGCCTCTCCTGCAGGCAGTAGCACCCTCTGTGGAGAGGTAAAACGCTCTGCCTCCTCGCCCAGTTCCCCGGGACTCTTGGCACGCTGGGGTCACGCGTGCGGTGCGATGCAGGCAAACTCAGTCACGCTCCTCCCAGCGCTTCCAGCTTTTCTTTCTCTCCTTTCCCCACACACAGAGAGTACAGCTTTGATGAACTCTGCGGTGGTACCAGAAGACTGGGGAAGTGCTCCCACATTCAGACAACAGTGTGCCATAAGCTTGTGAACAGAGCTGAGACCGTATACTGTGCACAAATGTGGACTTGTCTCCCCAGCTGCTGTCGTCAGACTATAATGGTTCACCTTTTGAGGAACTCCAGAGACATTCACACGGATTTGCTCTAGCTGTTTTGCATAATATAGTAATCAACCACTTTGCTGACAAATCAGCATAACTCCATTTTACCAAGCTAATTCATACGTGTTTGGAACCTGAGACCGTATTCCAAAATAGGAGGTGGAGATCTGAGTATTTATGAGCTATTCGTGATCACGGTGACAACTTACCATTTTTCTGTCTGACAAAGTAACTGACAGAGGTCAACTTCAGTTAGTCAAAGCACTGCTTTTTTGTCTTGTTGTTACGGGCAGCAGTTGCTTGTCAGGACGAAATAAATTCATGATCTGTAACTCTTCCTGCTGTTAACATTTCACCAGCAGTAGGACTTTTCCACTTAGAGTATTTTCTTACTGGGCTTTAGTCTTGTAACTTGGTTGGGTTCAAGATTCGCTCGGAATTGTGATGGAGGTTTCATTGATTCAGAACCTGAGTTGAAACGAAGTAGTGTGACTCTCTGCATAACGTAACTATTCCAGCTCGCGCATGCAAGAAATGCTTAAAAGTGCAGTTCCTTTGTAGGCAAAGTAAGAATGTCTTTCAGTAAATACTGTGCACACATTCGATCAAAAGATAACCTTTGCATCAAAGAACTTTAAAACCTCCAGAAAGCCTAAATATGAACAGTATGGTGTGCTAATGACTGTTACAGAATGATTATTTTTTTAACAAAATCCGTAACATTTCTAGGAAATCTTAGGACATTTTTGGGAAATCGAGGAGAAAACTGTTGAGGCCACCCCCCATCCTTGTTTCAGAAATTGGTTCTCTAATTATGCATGAAGAGAATCCAGTAGCTGTATTTTGAAAAATGTTCCAGGAACGTGCTGTCAATCAAATTACAAAAAGCTTTTTAAGAATCCGCACACAAAATTCTCATGCATCTCCTTGCAGCTGCAAAGGAGTCCTTTAAAGGACCCTCCCCGTTCGATGAAGGGCCTGTTTGCAGGTTAGTCTTGAGCGGATGAGTGGAGACAGGAGGGCTGTGGGGATGAGCTCCCCTCCACCCATCCCGCTGTTCAGGAAATACCAGGGAGGCCAGGTGCATTCCCAGACCAGCTGCATAAGGGGTTGCCCTAATCACCATGAGTTCATTATCAACCCATGAGTTCTTTTCTGCATTGCTTCAGGAGCTGGTTTCTCAGCAGTTGGGGGCTATTGGCATCACTCAGCTGTCCACAGGTGTTTGAGTTCAGACCGCTTCAGACTTTTATCAGCAGCAGCAGAATGTAATAGGTGGGTTTCGTGTATGGGAAGCTTAAGTTCTGACAGTGCTTCCTGCGGTCTGACTTAAAAGATTCCTTCCTGGAAATATCTGGCCTAGAAATCTTCAGTACACTATAAGAAGACTCACAAATATTTTATGAAGGCGAAAATGCCACAGTCTGGATGAATCGGGCTGCGAGGCTGGTGGTGGTGGGACTGCACAGCACTTGAGCCTTTTCTTAGTCACAGGCACTACACCGAGCAATGCTAAAAATGCTCCATAGCCTTTTCAGTTTCTCCCTGCCTCATAAATTTGTGCCCACTAACAACGGAAATATTAAGCATTCAGAAGCACTGGAATTGCTATTAAGGGAATTAGAGTGAGGAACTGTGACTAGAATGAATCATTACGTTTCACTACTAGCAAACATAGATAACAAAAAGGCATCAAAATATTGCCTGTTTTTCATTAAACCTGGCCACTTCACATCTTTCTCCAAGTCTGGTATCAGCATTTTGAATCTGGGTACGTTCTAAGACTGCAGCACAGATTTTTTTTAACATTCAACATTTTCAAAACATTTTTAAACTTTTTTTTAGCATTCTTGTCCATCTGCATACTGGCCTTATGAATTACTGTGGAGAAAGCTTAATTGTGTGACACTTCATTCTGATGGCTACTGAATTGACTATTACCGAGAATAAACAGAGAACAACAATTATTTTTTAAAAGCTCTAAAAGAATCACCTGGTTTATAGATTTTTTTTCTGGCAATAAAGAATTTGGCTCTGCAAACTGAATGTGGGTTGGAGCACACAAACCAAATGCAGAATAGCTGTTGCTTCTATCACAAGATACGCACCTATGATAGCACCTCCAGGAATGCTTTTCCACCCATCTGAAGATAGGGTTCTAAGAAATGTGAGATTAATTTCTATCAGGAAATATTGCATATCTCTACTGTCTATATGACCTAAGGTGCTTACAAGAGTGGCTTGGAATATAAACTTGATTCTTAGATTAAGTTCACCTCACCTAAATGTAGTTGCCTACAGGACTAAACAACATAACTAAGAAGAAATTAAAAGTAAAGTGTTGGTGCAATTAACAGGCAAAATCCTACGACGGGAAAATTGTTTAACATGAGCTTGCCAGAGATTTTGTGTTCATGAGCTTTCACAGAGAGGGTTAGAAGGCTTTATTTTGTTAAATTCCTAACAAATAACCTGACAAACTAATCTACATCTCAGATTTGCAGAAATAGATGCATTCGTTACAAATATAATGAACAGAAAACAAACCTCCAAATACGAATGTAAACTAAGTAAAGAACGCAGACAAACCTAGAAGTCCCAGGAAAACACTAGTGAAAACTGGGATACCTTCTGATAAAAACAAGGTTGGTTATTGAGCTTGACATTAAATGTAGTAGGCAAACAAAGGTACTTGAGGACAAAGGCGGAGTGAGAGGAGCATGTACTGCTCAGCAATACATTGGTTTTTGAAACTTCTTTAACTGCGTAGAGGGTGAGACTGGAGACAGGTAGACTAAACTACAGCAAAATGAACTTAGAGTAAAACCAAAACTTCAATCTGTGAGGAGTATCTCATAGTTGTGAGATCCCCTTATTAAAGAGCTAGAGCGGGAGCACGCAAATAAAGCTACTACTGCCTTCATAAACGAAGTAGAACTGGTTTTCACTGCTCCAGCAATAAAAGGAGAACAGCTGCAAAAGTTTTTAAAACTAACTTTTGCTGAATTTCAAAAATCGTTTAACAATTAGAAGATAGATGATTCACTTCCTTTTGGCTGCTACTCCGATTTTAGTCCCAAATACTGTTGAAAGGTCATGGAAGATATCATTGTCTCAACTGCACTTGGGATAATGCATTTTTATACCATCTTATCCAATCAAGTTGGAGAAAAATTATCTTAATTCTTTGATATTACTTTTAATGAATAAATTGACACGGCTTAACAGCAAGACTTAGATGTGTCTTAAAACCATGTTTTACTTTTCCCTCTCTTTGCTTAGTTTATGTCCAGAGTTACTAAGGGAAACTTAGACAACTGAGACGTAAAGTAAAATTGTATCTGTTTCATTTAAGTCTAGACATAAGTAAGTGTAAAGGATGTTCAGACACTCTCAAAAAAGAAAGTCTCAAGAACATGAATTTATAGAAAAATATAAAATCAAGGCATTAATTTGTCCATGCCGTGGTATGTGCAATACACGAGAAGTTTCAGTGCCCCGAAAGTCCCATATACTTCTCACACCCAGCTACCATTTGCGAACGTTTCCTGGCTAAAAATGAAGACTTCTGCCATAAAATTTCCGGAGGGAATCTAAATGTCGACACGGGAGAGCTCTGGGAGGACAGGCTGACCTTGAGTTAGAGCAGTGCCTACTTAAACGCAGCCATTTCCTTTCCTGACTGGCTGTTGAGAGGAGGTTGCCAGACCCATCTTCTTGCAGTGCCTTTGCAGAACAACTTTGTTTAGATTTATTTTGTTAAGAGATGAATTAATGTGAAGGCTTTCTCCTGACATTTCATGGTATGCTAGAATGTACATAGTAAGCCTAATAGTTAGACATTATGTTTTGATTATTTTTGCTAAAAATTTCAGAAGTGCCAGTGGCATGAGATTTAGTGCTGCAGACTCAGAAACACAAGCAAGAGTGGAGTCACAGAGTTCAAACATGTTTTCTTATCTTTACCTTATGTCTATTTAGTTAATCATCCAGTTATACTAGAAATTATGCAGTGTAGTAATAATACTTGTAGCACACTCTTCAAATCTTTCTTTGTCCTGCTTTCCAGGCAAACACAGATTTCCTTGCATCTCTTTCAGCACATTTTGAAAAAGATGTAAGGTGTTTTATGTAGTCCAGTGAAGAAACTTCTAGCGAATACCAAAGCACAACAGACATTAAGAAAAACAAAATTACACGTGATATACATTCACCCCCTGAATCCTGTCTTTCAAATACATAATGACATCAAGGCACAGGCTGTTTGCCCAGTTAACTAATTAACAAAAAAAAACCCAAAAGGCAGAATTATGTGATTATTTTCATACACTTTAAAATCCTCTAAATTTTTTCCACACTGCTAGTGAGTAATTCACGTTTTAGAGGCACAAGCATGATAAAACCGTCCCACAGAAAATAAGTTAGAAGTAATATGCACATAAAAAGATCAAAACTGTGCCTTCAGATGTTTCACAGAATATTTTTTCTTCAAACTGAGGTGCTTTTAAAGTTCAGAGTTTCATGAAAGGCAATCTTTGGCTAAAATCAATGTACCAGCAAGATAAAAGGTGCAACAATATGACTGCAGTGATCAAAGCTTTTCAAAAGAATGATCCACTCTTTTTAAACCACATCCCAGGCAACAAGTCCTTTAAATGCAATATGGCTTGTACCAAAGGTAGAGATGATGAAACTCTGTAAATCCACAAGAAATACAGCAGCTATGTTTTACTACACTGGGTGCTTTAGAAGTGACAATGACTTGACAAAAAATAGGTTATTTTATATACAGTGTAAAAAAACAGGCAATAATGAGTACAGCGAGTAGTAAAAATAGCTTAAGAAAACGGGTCTGTTGCAAAGTCCTGCGCATAAATTCCACAGCCTTCTGTTGTAGTAGAAAAAAACCTTCAAGTAAGTAGGTTGATATGCTCAACTTGTGAGAAAGAAACATGTTTTGCCCCTTTCTCGAGTAGCAAAACCACAAAGTTGACATGCAACTGCAGGAAAAGTAGCAAGGTGAAAAACCTTATTTAAACTCATATGCCATAGACGGCAGAAAAGAGGACAGAGAATGACTGGTTACGTACCACGTTTTTTGTGTGACTATTTTTACTACCTTTTTGTTTGCCTCACAGGTCAGTAGTAACTCGGGCCTCTTGATCTTCTAGGTTCTTCTGTGACCTACATGGGATGATGTGGTGGCATCAATCCCTTTCTTTATGGACAAGTATCTGTACCTAAGAAAGCTCAACACAATTAATTGTCCCCTTTGTCGCTGGGCTCAGTAATGAGGAGAAAAATTAAATGACACACGCGAAAAATAAAGAAACACCGATTCCTAGAATTGATCTCCAAGCAAAAGGATCAAGCCATATTTACATGGAAATGTTGGAAAACTTCATAACTTCTAATTAGGACTTCAGCTGTTTTAGAGACCTAAATTATTTATGCATTGAAAGATCTATTTTTCAGAGTCTAAAGTGGAACAGGCTGCAACTGGTCAGACTGGAGGAGAGCAGTGGTAGGGAACATCCCTGCTTTCTCCCACTTGCTGACTGAAGGGGCAGGGTGCCCATGCTCTTCAGGGGCTGACAGTTCAGGGGTTAGTAAGCCAAAGGATTTTCATGGCTGATAAGGGGTGAGGGAGCGGAAAGGGATATCACCTTTACACCACAAAACAAGAGTTTGGTTGCTACCAGCTTCGTGAAGGCATGGGACGTACCAAAACCAAAACAAGATTAGCTAAAGGTCATGTATGTATGTTGACATACCAAATAGCTGGCTCTAGAGGAGGGACTTCAAAAACACCATTACAGAAGAGAGCATCTCCTTAGTGAACAAAGCGAAAAGCAGCCAAACTGTGCTAGGAAATACGCAGAATGATTTGGTCTAAAGAACAACTTCACTCTGCTGAAAGCTCCCAACCAGTGCAGCAGTGCCAGGAATTGCAAGTGACACAAGTCAGAAACCAGTCCTCAGCATCAGGAAGTATTCGGGACTGCAGGGAAAGGCCAGTTCTTAGGAAAGTCCATAGCTATTACTTGATACCAGATATATTAATTGCTTGTCATGTCATTAATAGGTATACTTAAATACAGGGAATACTATATTATGGCTAAATAAATTGTACAACTTCCCCTCAGCATGTCACTTTAATATTAATCCCTGTTAAAGGCTCAGGGTGTAGATGAAAGTTCTGATTCATTTCAAGAGCACTGACATCGCATCAAGCATTCCTGGATTTGCTTACTGCTTCTCCAGGGGGTATTAGTACAGGACAAGAACGTGATTAATGTGTGAATAGTTCCTTGGACCTGCTTAAAAGATCAGAGTCAACCCTTCTCAAAGATTTTAAAAGGGGAAAAAAAAAGAAAGAGTGATTCCACTTAAGATTATTGGCGTTGGCTGTTCAAGGTGAGTGAATGACAGCTTTCTGAGAGCAATTCCATTGTGCTTTTGTTGTGCCCCCCCCCCACCCAGCAACCTGATAAAACATAACCTTGAGACCAATCAAGGGGCATTTACAGTTCTATCTGCAGGTTAGTTGTAGGAAATATCAAAAATCTTACATTGAAATGGATTCACAGAAGTCTGAGATCACACATATGCACCCCTCAATGAAAAACTACCCAACAGTGATTACAGAATGCAATCATTTTATCAAGAAGGCTAGAAAAGGACTTGATTAGAGACCTTTAAAAGATCTTCTGTTCGTAGACCGTTATCTGCGTAATACAATGTCTTCCATCAAATAATGGACTTCACCAACATAACTGTGCTCCCTTCAGTTTATTACGATGTGGTAATTACTTAAAATTATTAGTTCTTATTCATTTTGTGCTCTTCATTTGTATCTGAAACAATTGATTTTGTATCTCTGACCCCCCCTATGAAAGATACAGGCTTGCACAAGATGTTACTCCCAGAACAAGTGGTTAGATTGTATTAGACAACTGATCAGCGAGCAGTGCACTACTCAGGATCAGTTCACTCCTCTCTCTGAGGGCATTTGATCCAGCATCTCCTGTCTCCTCAAAGAGCTTCCTCCAACTTCTCTTGCTGAAGCTTTGGTACACAGCAAAGAACTATTCAATAAGCCAAATGAAGTGAGAATGTCTGTATATATTAGAGGTTATAACATGCTCTCAATAGAAAATCTGGCAGTCTGGATGTGAAGAGAAAGCAAAAGGACACTCCCTCGCTTTTGCAACAAAGCAGTTATCCTCAGGACATTTCAGATCAAGAAAGTGGACCCATGGGACGAGGTAATAGGTAGGTAGAATAACAGGTCTAGCCGTCATTACAGACTCGCTTGAGCTTATTACCTCTAGAGCACGCAGTCAGAGAGAACACCAACTGTGCAATAGTACTCCCTGTTACGAGTAAGAACTCACTGTTTTATTAGGGAAGAAAGACGTGGAAGAAATGAAGTTTCCTTTGCCACCCGTTAATTTCTGCCTGCCTAGATCTCACTGTGGTTCACTCCAGCTTAAGAAATCCTGAAGATTTCAGTGTATATTAATAGAAAAAAACAGTCTAAGGAACAAGAAAGGCAACTCATAAAGACAAAATATGTTTGATTTTAACTGATGAATAATGAAGAACAAAAAGCTCACAAAAGCTCACAAAATTAAAGCACATTTGAAACTTAGGAAATCTGTACAAAGTTGATACTGCCCCAAGATTATTTTTTTTAATTAGTAATTATAAACTGAAAGATTTTTAATGTACTATTTTGGCCCAGAGAGGCATATATCTGATTTTTAATTTTATTTTTTTTTAGACCTGAAAAGACACCTTTTTAAAGCATACCCTCTGAGGAGAGATTTTTGTTGCAACAATTCTTTCTTTCTCCTTGGGATGAGCTACTTTACTTTTTCTTTCTTCTTTCATATCACCTTCGAGGAAGCCTAATTTCTTCAGCCTACAGGGATTTTCACTAATCCCCCTGTGAGATTATCAGAAAGCCCACATTCCTGCCCTGTGAAGGCTGTATGTGGATTTATTCTTCAGAAGCACTTATCATATATTTCTCCCACCCCAAAAAATAAAGACTGCCAATCCTATTTTGAGCAGATAAGAGCTTATTCCATTTTATTGCATTTTTACCTGGAGGTTTTGTTACCTTCATGTAGTTTCATCGTATCTTGAAGAAAGGCGTCTCTTTACTGTCTATTGCTACCAGCCCTTACTTAATAAATTTACTCCTGTACTAAGAAATGTAAAGGACTTCTAGGATTTAAATTATATTATACTGTATATTTTTCAGATCTAAAAACCATAAAGTTCTTTAAAGTAATTAATCTATGGAGGATACCTTCCAACAGGACTTGAGTATGACATTCATTTCTAATCCCCAGCAAAAAAAGCAGACTTGAACCCACTTTGGGTGTTTTGTTTTTTTTTAATATAAATTACTAGCATTGGTTATGCTGAAATATGAATCTTTGTGTCTGTGAAGTTTTGTATGATCAAGGAATCAGTCTCAAGATTTCTTTCTATGTAGTTTTATTGTGTCATTTTATTTGTGCGTCTGCCATACGTATTCAGTGTTCCTAACACAAGTTCAGCCTTAGGCACCTGGGTCTTGGAGAACTGAGTACTGTGGTTTGGGTGCTGTTTTCCTCCCATTTCGTTAAGTCACTTCTTATTTTAATTCTTAAAATTTATGGGGTTTGTTATTAAATCACCCAAATTTAAATCTTGCTAGAACACTTGTATTTCCCTCACAGATGGGTGAAAAAGGGAAGTTCACTGAAGACTGTTTTAAATTAGGAATTCTTTTTTTTTTAAGAATTAAGCTTTACCTCTGAAAACAGGCAAAAAAATTAATACTATTCAACAAAATCCAGTCCAATACATATCTTTTAAATATTTCATAAGGGCATCAGTGGGAAAAACAGCAACCTGTAGAAGTTTCTAGGTAATGTGCAATTAACTCATTCAACACGTTTTTTGTACACATACCTTATTTGGATCCATGATTCAGCATTTCTGATATTACAAATCTGTATCAAAGCGATAGCTCTTTTTATTTCTCATAAACACTTTCTAAGGGCAGCAAGATAGCGAAACAGAGTTAAGTGTATGCAGACTGATAGAGTGCTCTCGCCACATTACTTCAAGCTGCTATATGGTTTATCACTTTGCCTCAGAAAGCTTGCAAAATACAGCAAATCAAATCTGTTTTTAAATGCCTGTCTATCTCTGATTTGTTCCACAATTCAGGGAAAAATTCTTCTTGACATGTTATATTGCAGGCATGGTGCCAAAGACAAAAACAATGATATGTATAGCAGGCGACACTTTGTGGTAGATAGTCAGGATCTTCTAGGTGAAATTAAAAGTGAACAGTTATTATGCTATTGATCTGGCCTCTCCAAATTTGGAATACGCACTGCACAAAAGACTTATTTTCTTAAATGATGGTACTTTTGAGAAGCCCGTCTGTCTAGTGTGCATCCATTAAAAAGGTGAATCACAGATGTTCAATTTATACTGATGAAAAGTAAGAATGACCCTTTCAGGGTAAAATTCTTTTTTTCCATGCAGACAAACAGAATACCTTCCTAAGAACAAAGATTTATTTGCAGTTTGGAAAAAAAAAAAAAAAAAAGAAAAAAAGCATCATCAGATCCATTTTTATACTGTTAATTTCTACATTCTCAGTATTAATTTCTACAATTAAATTTTATTATTTCATTGAATTTTATTCCTCTTTCAATACGAGTGTAAAAACATCTTAAATCCATTTAATAGCAACTTTCAAATACTTAAAAGGAGGTTATCAAGAAGACAGAGCCCGAGTCCTTGCAGTAGTGCCTGCCAGGAGGTTGAGAGACAATGGATGTTGAAGCCAGAGAGATTGTGACTGGATACAAGGAAAAACCTTGTGAACTGGAGACTGGATACGAGCTAAAACTGGGCAGTGGAAAAAGCTGTCCAGAAAGGCTGCAGAGTTTCCAGCATCGGAGGTTTTCAAGCCCCAACTGGATTAAGCCCTAAGTAACTTAGTCTGACCTCGTAGCTGGCCCTGCTCTCCGCAGGAGGTTGGCCTACAGCCCTCCTGAGATCCCTTCCAATCTGAATTATCCTATGAGCCTATGAACTTTTTGGAAGTACTCACTGTCTTGGATGAAGTCTAGGTCGTGGCCTCAAATATGTCATAGACGATGCACACATTCTGTACCATACCTGTTGCCATTGAAAAGTCACATTAACTTCAACTGAACCTAGAGACTGAAATGCACCAGAAATCACATTTCAGTTGAGGTACCTCTGTGGCCTCTGAAAAACACGCTATTTTCTCAGGGATATCACACAGCTTCACGTTGGCAACCTCCTTGACCAAATTATACCAATCAGGATTAAACACCTAACTGAGCGCCAGCACCAGAGGCTTCCCTCACTGCCATCTGCTCTCCCTAACAGAGACTTCTGGTGCAAGACCACAGCAGAAATGCTGCTGGACAAATGAAATCTCACCAAGAGATGGACAAGCCAGAATCTGACACCTGCACTCCCAGTCACAGTTACAAAGAACTTCAGGGTCTGGTGGAAGAACCTGGTAAAGATATCTGGTTGCTTAGATTTTCTCACACACATGCAACCCAGTTTTAAAATAGCTGTAATGCTTTAGAGGTTCTCATGTATAAAGAAAACAAGTTTATGTACATATCTAATTCAAAAGATGTACAAGGATGTGTAAGAATGGAGTGGAAAAGTAATAAGCAATAATAAACAAAGAAAAATCAAGACTAGTTAATGTGTTTAGATAAATTATTATTAATATAATATCTTCAGTGAACTTACTTTTGATCAGATTCTTCCAAAATTAAGTCTTTTGAGAGAGACATTAGAAAGTATGTGTTAAGGCTGTAACCCTGCAGCCCAGAAGCACAGTAGTAGGCCACAGGCTGCTGAGTCTACACGGCCTCAGGACTAAAACTTGTCAGGCTTGCACTGTCTGAACTTGTCTTGACCTGTCTGGAGCTTTGTTTTTACTCAGCTTCATTTTACCAGACTTTTTTTTTTTGGACTTTTTTTTTTTTAATGACCAAGTGAGTCACCAAGTGACCATAACTACTTCTATTTATGCTTAGCTTTTTATGATACAACCATAGTTTTTATACAGATAGTAACAAGTAGCTATTCTGTGTAAAATGATATATTTATGATTACAACATAATAATGTACTGAGCAGAAATACAGGCCTGGTAGAGGCCTTGAGAAGTGGGACCACTGGCCATGGTGTGCAGGACTACGGGCATGGGATTATAGATGGAGACCCAACTAACACTGGAGACCCCACGGATGGGGGTCTCATTGGTGGGCAGTTAAAGAAATAGAGTTGGGAAAAAAAATCAGCTTTAGGGGTAATAAAGAGAACGAAGAATAAGTTAGAAAGCATAAAAAATTACCACAAGAGGATCCCAGAATGGCAAAGAGGCCATCAACATCACATTCCTCCCCGCAAAGGACTTGCTGCTAACGACACACTGTACTCCCCCTCCACCAACACAGATGCACCAGACTCATATCATTGACCCTAGGAGCCAGAAAGGCAGTAGCAGGATGAGCGTAACACCAGGACAAGGCGCAGTTACCAGCAAGTCTGTATGTAACAGTTTTAACTGGATTGCTATTACTGACACTTTTCCATTCTACTTTTCTTTCAATTTTTGTAATAATTAGATGTGGACTAATAATGATTCCTTGATTAGACTGTTAAGATTTCAATTATAGTAATAATAAATTCTTGGCTTTATACACATAAGTTCCCTTTTTGCCCATAACATGACTTTGAGCATAACGAGTTATATGAGTATCTATAGAGTTCTTAGCAGTAGTAAAACCAGAAGCAGCTTAGTTATTCTGTATGCAAAGCAAATTCAGTGCAATGATTAGTACAGCTTTCATCTTATTCCAATAACTATGAATTAAGAGATAAAAAAAGCATATCCCAGTTGAAGAAATAATGTTTTGTTCCTCCAGTTCCTCTGCAGATAAATGTGATTTTATTCAGTTGACCTCCAATGTTTCTGCAATGAAATTGTGATTGATATGCTGTGCATATCATTTTAACTTGCTGTGAAAAGGAACCAGCGTATAGTTAAACAGTCTTTCATCTAGGCCTTCATCACTGTGCTAGTGAAACTTCAGTCAGTTACTAGTAATAACATGGAACCCACAGCTGTATTTTATGAATGCGAAAAGAAGTTAGTCTACTTCTCACTGTATCTCCAATGAAAATGAAACACGTTAAATAATAAATACTTTACACACTTTTTACTTCAGATTATGAATGCAATTTGAATAAAATATAGCACGTATATAGTCATTTTTCAACAGTGAAATGATAATCAAGAGGAATAATATATAGCTCCCAACTACAAGGATTTTTTTTTTTTTTAGTTTAAGATATACTCAAAACCAAAATCATAAGCTAAGAAAGTATTAAGCTGGTTTCCCGAACTTACGATTTTAATTTACTGCACTGAAGTTCTCCAACTTATCATTCTGTTCCTGTGATAGGTGAGAAGAATTACAACTTTTTCCACTAACATTTAAGAGAGAATTTAACGCACAGAATTTTCTGGGAAGAAAACAGTTTAGGAGTTCTTCCCTCAGATATCAAATAGGGTTGTCAATGTGCTCATGGGTCTTTCTCAAAGGTCTTCTAGAACTGCTGTGGTCTATTTTGCTGCATTAGGATTCTGAATGAGGAAAGCAGAAGATACAGCATGGAAGTAAACAAGGAAGCATTTTCTTCACACTGTTCTGAAAACCAGTCCTGGCATCCTGAGGCTGTTCCACAGTTCTTTCTTCACAAGTCTTGAAGTCAATTCAGCAGCGACACGGGCTTGTATCTCTGATAGCTCTTGTATCTCTGATAGCTCTTGTGGACATTCTGCCACCATCGCAGGCTTATGGAAGAGCCGTTTATGAAAACTGTGTGTTGATATGTAATGTATTCCAAAATAATTATGTGGAAGAGCAGAAATGCCAGCGCCTGTGTAGTAACTCTTCCATAAATGCCGTGGTGGTGGCGATTGGGGGAGGAGTTAACAATTTTATTCAAAAATTATGAACTGAAAGAAATTTCCATAGACATAATACATACAGCTCTTCAAGCACAGAGTTATTGTATATTGACAATACAGAAATACAGAATTGAAAAGTTAAAAAACTTGTTTCCAAATTTTAGGTTATAATTAAATGTTACTGGGATTACAAATGGTGTGCTATCAAAACAAGCTGAAATCTGAAATAGAATGGTACAAGTTTCTAAAAGATACACGTCAATGTAAATCCTCCATTCAGCATCACATAGTGTGAAAACAATTATAATCATAGACTCTCAGCCATGAAGTCCCTGATGCTCATCACGTTCTAACTTAAACATCCTTCACAGACCTCCCAAAGATTAACCTCTCTATTCACTGAAAATATTGTCTAAGAGCATAGGAAAAGCTCTAGTGGCTTAGATCAGTGGTCTTTATCCTGTAGCAGGAATGGGACATTCCGTTTAAGGACAATACGAGCGCCTAACCTCTACCATTCCCCCCAGACCCTCTAAGCAGTCACAATCATTTGAGATGTTCAAGGCTACGTTCCTGCATATTCACTTTAGTAACCCCTGTTTGTGGATCTCTTGTCCACGAAATGTGCACTCTCGTTCTGAACTTGATGATGTCCTTTGATATTCAGATGCAACTCTAGACATAATTTCCTTTTCTGTGAGTTGCTAATTACTCCCTTTTCTCACACCTCTAGAATTTTTTCTTACTTTTCCTCCTTGAAAAGGCTCTTAGAATGCAGCCCAACATTCTATTTTTTTATATTCTGTGGAAAACAGGCAATCACGAAATCCACAGTAAAGGTACCAGTCCACAAAGTAGGAGATGATGACTCTCTATAAATATCTGGCAGACTTCTGGCAAAATGGGTCTTTGAAGATCCCTCACACGGATCATGACAAGAGCAGATATTCTTAGACTCCACCACAACTTATTCTTGGTCTCAATGAAAAATTTAATCTGTATTTTATTTTTACCCCTATGCTAAGTACTATGATATTCTGAAACATCCATGTTTCTTTTCTTTAAAAGGAAAATAATTTGAAATGTTAGATCTCCTCTGAGGATGTCATTCTCAGCAAAGGGAAATTCGTAATGAATGTTCATTAATGTTTTTTATCAGTTCATTAAAGCTGCTTGTGCTCTATGTTTATGAACATCTTTGATAAACATTTGGATTTGTTGTGCATGAACTGCTGATGAATAGTCATTAAACTGTCCCTAAGTTTATTCATTATGACTGCTTATTAATTTCTCATGAATTATTATAAAATTCAAGCTGCTCTAGCAGTCATCCATAAACAAAGAACAATCATTCACAGTATGTATTACTTATTAGAAATAAATTAAAAATATAAGTTCATTTCTAATGATTAATGCATAGAAAATGTACTTTGTTCTGGCAGTAACTTAATCAAATCTAAGGCAATTTCAATGAAGATTACTGAAAATTATGTTATAATTTGGAGACACGCTTTCACTTACGAATCATCTGACAGCCAAATTTGGTCCATATTGCTGCAGAGTAGCACTCAGCTTCTTGAGTATGAGTGTAAACATGCCCAGGTCTGTCCAGCATGTTGAACAACTCTCTTCCCTATATTGCTAATATTAAGGGAACACTACCTGCTGGGAGTATAGGTAGCTAACACACTTACATTAACTAAATGCTAAGTAATGCAAAAACTTGTCCTCAAAAAAATCCAAACGCATCACAATTACAGAAACCTATACAACTTTAATTTCCTTGTCCTGCACCCAACTGTCATTACTCAGCCACTAAGTTTTTCCCTATCAAATTTCATAGCCTCCAGTGTCAAGAGGCACCAAATTGCTTTGACTGTAGGACAGAGCAGAAACTTCCGAACTAGATTCATATTATTTAGGTTGCATACTGATAACATTTTAGGCCTTGCTGTCTCTATGCTGTGACAGATACATCAGCGCTTAGCATCTGGATAGCTCAGATATAGAAAACATAAAGCTAGCTCAGATACGTCTGCGCTATACTTAGCTATCTGTAGTCATCTCTGCTGCACTTACACCTGCTATAAAGCTGTTCTTTTGCTTGTTTGTTTGTTTTGTTATTAACCAAACAATGAATATTTAAGGTTTGGCCAGTTTTGATTAGTAAACCTTGACTCTAATTTTTCAGTTCGATTGGTTATTGTAATAGAGAGTATTTTTCACTAATATCACAAACATAGACTTCCCATCCTGTTTCAAGGCAAGAAAGACGGAACGAAAACAGAGTGCAAGGAAAAGAACGTAGTTAAGTCCCTGTATCACAGTCTCACAGCAATTGCTGCAATTGGAAAAAAGTTAAGTAGGCTGGTCATGATAAATGCTATAGAAAGGTCAAAAAGATGCTAGCAAATGCTAAAAAAGTGTTCACACAGGGTAGTTTCTGAAAAACTGGACCATAGCAAAAGAGAGGACTTTCAGCACTAAGAACACAATCACCATAAAGGACTCACAAAACAAACTGATAATGTGGTTTTGTTTTTAATAAGCTCAAGTTTGATGAAATTCCCTGTAACAAAATTCAAACTGAGATGAGATCCTTTGGGCCTCATCATCAGCATATTAGTTTCACAGTATGGTACTTCAAGACTTCAGTCGTAACTTCTAATCTCCAGCAATACATTTGTATAAGTATGTACTGTCTACACCAATAAATATTCAGTCGTTCTGCAACGTGATTGTTTTCTATTCCTCAACAGACTACTCAGAAGTAATTTAAAACAAATTGGACAGAAAACATGTACTCTTCTTATTTCTATTTTATAAAAATGGTAGCTAGTACTCCCTTTCCTCCCTTTAAGGGCCTGATTTATTCACACAGAAAGGAGGTACAGGATTTCAGGCTTTAGGCTTTCCTCTCCTGTGGCCCATCCAGGGCCACACACATCTCAAATCTTACGCAGAAAATGTGCGTTACTCACACGGCCTTTCAAAGTCACTTGTATATAAGAACATCCATTGGAGTTGCAGTAGATTTCCATTAATGTAAATGAGAAGAAAGTCTATATTGGGGAGGGTTTAATCTAATTGCTTCTTTCCTTTATCTTCTCTTTTGTAGCCTTTTTTTAATTACTTTTTCTCTTCTTACTGGAATCTCGATTTTATTCTTTGTTTTCCCCGCATAGTTATTTTCCCCCTTTTCCCTTCTTTTCTTTTACTGAAACCCAAACCAGAAAGAAACTCAATGTTTTGCTTGAATTCACTCCTTCAAATCAAACGAGACCAATAACTTAAAAACAAAACAAAACAAAAAACCCAAAGAAAAACCCAAAAACCACTGTGCAATCGTTAATATTCTATAACTAAGACCATACTAAGAATTTTAGGTGGGCATATGAAAACTAATAAGCTTATCAGTCAGCAGTAATTCATCCATAAAGAAAAAACTTCTGTGTTCTCAGTTCGTATTCAGTTGCAACAGCTACGAACAGGGAGGGAGAGGCGAGGAGCTGCCAAGCAACAGGGTGGTTAGCAGGGAGCACCCAGAAACACCCAACTTCGACGCCAGAGACACGACTCCAGTACTCCTCAAAATCTACTTTAATAATCTAAAAGCTTTATACTATTTTAGGATCTAGTCCATAACACACAAATAAAAAAAAGTGGTATTTGCTTTCAATATTTGAAGCAAAAACTGTGTTAATAGGAGTTAAGATCATACATCAAAAAGCAGTAAGAGCTAAAGCTACTTAATTTAATAAATTAGGCACTTTTGTCATTATTTAATTATCTAAAAGTAATCAAAAGCTATAACTGCATTTTCATAGATAAGGAAGTAATTCGAGAAAGAAGGCTGATTGAGCAAGACTACCTCATGGATTCTTTTTCTGGAATAAGCTAATTTGATAAGTATCATTTGGAAGAGCAAATCATTAAAATATACACATATGGAAGTGGTAGCTGTAAATTAACGTAAAAAAAAGACTTCAGTAATCAGAAAATATACTTGGAAAGAATGTTTTTAACCACTGAAGAGCTGCATAGAAAGATCAAAGTCCTTTCACACATGTGGATGCTTTTTTTCCTGTATCACAAACTAACCTTCACTTGGTTTGCTGCTTACATGGTTAAAGGCAGAACAGATAGTAGCTCTTCAATATTTATCCAACACTTATGCAAAATGCCTTTTCAGGTGCTGAGAGTATGTATATTTAGGTAATTTCCAGTCTAAACTAAGTTTTTCTTTCCCTCCATGTTTGCCTTCAAGCTTTAGGGGCCTTCTCCTAAGGAGCGAACGCCAGTTTTGGCCTTATCCCAGCAATTGACAGCACACAATAAGAAGGGAAACATCCAGAAAATTACCGGGGTGGTAGAAATGACAATTCTTTTGTCCTTTACTTTTTGATCAGATTATCTGAGTGACCAGAGAGAGGTAACATCATACACACTGGTAAGAATATGAGTTCAGACACTTCTGTAACTTCCTTTAAAAACCTGCTGAATCACCTCAGACAGCAGTTCATCCAGCTGAGATGAGAACAGATAGTGGCTGATGGCTAACCCCTATCTCAAGCACCAGTGGGTTCACGTACAGTGAGTGAAGTCTCCCTCTTCCTCCTGTCCTCAGTGCTGCTTTATGAAAAAAATACTCTCAAGTCAGATAACCTTAGTTCTTCAGCACTGAATGAATTTGTATAGAAACCTATTAAATAAACAGCTTATGATATATTAGTTTAAAATTGGTGTTTTCTAAGGTACCATCAGTAAGATGGTTTTTTGTCCTAATTATTCTTTATAGTGAAATATTGGAGCACTCAAACTCTCTACATGGTCTGGGTTAACTGACAATTTGTCAACCATCTATATTGGAATTAAATTGAACTAAATTAGTAATAGAGTAACTGTTGCACAAGGCCATTGTTCAGAGTAAGAGAAAGAGCTAGTTTTCCTCAGGAACTGGCAAGAAAAGTCTTTGTATTACTACTGCTTCCAGACCTGGAATGTGTCTAGTTCTACATACTAACTCTGGTTCAGAACAGAGCAAGTTCACGTTGAGAGCAATACGCTCAAACTTTCATGCTGCGTTCTCCTTTGGGAGTCTGAATATAGGACTTCAGACGGACTTTTAAAGATGCCCACTCACTGGTCCAAATCAACCAGGATTTCTCTCTGCCACTGTGCTGCTACTTAAGCTTAACTGAGCACTAAGGACTTCAAGAGAACAGTTTTGAGAACAAACGGGGAGTCCTGGACTATGTCAAATTTACCATCCTACAACTGGGAACCTGGGATATCTAAGCTTCCCCTTCCCACAAATAGTATCAGCTTAACAACCCACTTTCTGAAGCAGCTACAAAGACCCGCATTCCCTTGTCTACTCCAACAATATTCTTTCTGTTATCGGCTACCGAACTTTACATCTGACACTGTCAGTTAGACGTAGGTAAGATGTGGGGAAAAAAGGAAGAGAAAGTATTTCAACATGGAAAAGAAACAATAGGAGAGTGCCCGGAAGGTGCCCAACTTGTCGGTTTTGTCTCTCATTTTTGTAAGGGGACTCGGAAGAGCAGAGAATGCCAAGAATAAGATGAAAGGATGCAACGTACTGGGGGTCCACTGGAAAAAACAGGCACGTGGAGACAGATAGGCACTAGAAGCTTAAGTGAACACAAACTCAGGCTTTTAATAACATGTACAAAGTGACTGGCGAGTCAAAGATAACATTATGTCTTAGAAATCAGTTTTTAAAAATACCAGCATCTCCTGATTTAGATCCTTGTTCCAGTCACTTTGGATGGCAAGCTCTGTGAAAGAAGGGAAAAACAAATACAGCTTCAAAATATTTTGTGTTTATTAATATACAAAAATAGTCTTCTAGTATTAATACTACCAATTGTGTCCACAAAAATGCCAAAATGGCCCTAAAGGAAGGGGGACTCACATCAAGAACACAGGCTATAATAATGGCAACTTCTCTAACATGCTTTGGCAACCTAGGATCTCTCTCCATCCTTTAATCTGAGTGAAAAGAGTTCAATTCCTTCAATTAATAAAAATATTTAAATCAATATCATGATCTCCATGGACCTGTAAGATGCGGTCTGATTTCTGTGGAGAAACTACCCAGTTGGTGAAAGTCAAGAGGGGACAGGGAAGATGGGACATTCCCCTCAGTGTGTAATCGTACAACAAAATGAAAGTCCTCTTCAGTCTGATTATCCTGATGCTTATCATAATAGCAGAGACACTACTCTCACATCTCTAGATTTAAGTCCTATTTTCAAGCGATTCCTTTTTCTTCAAGTCGATATTATTTAAGCTAGGAAACAAAGACTTTTAGTAGAAGACTCCTAACTTTAGGAACCAATCCTTCTGCTGATGCCAAGGAGATATGCAGATCTATAAGCACTGGGCAGGAAAGAATGGATCATTTCCGCACTGATCCCTTCAGAAGTCCTGGGTGATTACAAAAGGCTAGTATTTAGAAGTGCCTTTGGAAGTTAGGAACACAAATTCCATTAAAAGTTGAAAGAACTTCTAAAGCCCAGAGTTTTAGAAAATCTTCGTTTAAAAAGCAGAGGACAGGGACATCTACTTTCAGAACAAGTTGCTCTTTAAGCTACTAAACTCGTCTATCTCTAATGACTGGGCACACATTAGTCTGCACTCTACACCGAGAAAGTGAAGTTAAAGAAAATTATTTTTCAAACTATGAGTCATAAAGACAGAGAGACAAAGTAATTAACACAAGGTCATCCTGTACCTGAACTCAGAACCAAAACTGTATCATTAAATTTCCCAGCTCTCATCTCAGACAGTAACCTATCCTATTTCTCTCTGTCTTTTAAATAAACACAAACTTCTACTTCCACCCCAACAGAGGCTTATGCATGAATTGCTAAAATTAATTTTAGCAATTAATTGATATTCTAACTAGGCTCTTTGGATTAGGGGCTGCTTTTTTTTGGGTTTGCCACTCTTACGTATTACCTGCACATATCTTTAAGGCACGTCAGATGGAAAATGATTTTTAGAGGCTATGTGGTCCTACAGAGGGATTGCTTCTCCTTTATGTCTGTGGTTCCAGTTTGCTGAGACACAAAGGACCACGCTGAAGTCACGTGTGCAATGCTAGGTGAGCCACCAGCTCAGAAGCCCTATTGAAATGCTGCCTACATTGTGTGCACACAAAGGGCTTCTCCCCTTTGTGAGTCTTCCCGTGGATAATGAGGCTGGAGCTGCGGGTGAAACGGTCACCACAATTTGAACACTCAAATATGCGCTCCCCGCGGTGTACCCCCTGGTGCTGGGTCAGAGCTGAGATGCGGCCGAAGCTCTTCCCGCACTGCGTGCACTTGTAAGTCGTCTTTGTCGCGTGGCTACGCTGGTGCCGGAGAAGGTTTGAGCTGCTGCTGAAACTTTTCCTGCACACAGTGCACTGGTAAGGACTCTGTCCTCGTGAAGCTCTTCCCGAGGCCTCAATGTCCTGGAAGTCTCTCACATTACTGTTTCTCTTCCCAGACACCTCTGTCTGTTCACCCTCAAAGGATATTTTCAAACTGGTATTTTGAGACATTTCACTCTTCTGACAACCTAGGTCACCATTGTGGAGTATGTTTTCTCTTTGATCTCCTGATGACAACTTGTGTTCTTCCATATGCCCAAGCCTTTCCTGCTCACGAGTCTCCATTTTTTTCTTCAAGTCTATCAACTACTGCAGGTTAGGGAAAAAAAAAAAAAAGTAATTTGATATTGTCTTCAAATAGCAAACTTAATTCTTTAGTACCGGTACTTTGGAGATAAGAATAAGCAGAGTAGTTAGCAAAATTAGGCTGCGGCCAGTTAATCTGAGAGCTGGAAGGCTCCCATAATTTTACAGGAGCTGCCATTTTCAGCGAGGTCACTGCAGAGCCTTTAAAGGCTCTGTAAACCTGGGAAGATACCAATCATTGTTGATGCCTTCAAATCACTAGAAGTCAGATCAGGTATCCTTCAGAAATAGCACACATCTCACCCTGGTTCTTCACGCTGCTGTGGTGCTCCAGAATGGATCAAAGAGCAACACTATATTGTATATATTCTTACTCCCAATTTGACGCAGGCACAGATGTTTGCCTATGGAGTTGAGGTAACTTCAAAATGCCACGAGAGGAGCGTTCTTTCATCCCAACACAAAGGAATATGCATCGCTTTTCCTCTACAGAATCTACATTGTCTACAGCCTGCTATGTCAAATTTGAATTCAAATTTAAAGAATGGTGGATTTAAGATACTCGTACTAGCTCCTAGACCTACTGCGAGTAATGCTAAGTAATTTTAGAGAGTCCAAATAAAGGTTTCTGAGTCAATACTTCCCATCTCTGTCACTTCCTCCCATGTGCGCTCTCGGGTGAATCACTTGGAGAGTTTATTTGCAAACACTTCCAAGTCCCAATGGAAGTTACTTTTTAAACATGTCCTCAGTCTTTTTGAGCTTCCACTTGTGTAAGGCAGATAACAATCCTTCTACTTTAAAAATGACACCGATGTCGAAATGCATGAATGTTCACCAAGAGCATAGATATGACAGAAAGAGATAACTCATCCATCATGTGTGTAATTATTTCTTTAATGCAGGAGATTTAATGTATAAGATTTAGTTGTATCTTAAATTTGTAAGCAGGAATGGTCACAAAGTTTTGTGCAAAGTACTTCTTAACAGAAACTGCAATTTGGTCAGGACAGTCTCAGTATAGTACTCAAACCAGTACAAATAATCCTTTGTTTTCCACATGAATTTTAGAAAAAAGTTTCATTTCCATTTTTTCCTTCAGACTTTTGGTTCTTCAGTCCATGAAGCAGAATTAATCATATTATATTTAAGTTTTCATCAAAGTGCACTTGTAGATTTGAGTTACCTAGCTTTCTACTTTGTGACAACTTGTACGCCACAGCCTTAAGCCTCTCTCTTTTATTCAGTGAGGTTTTTTCTGTTTTTCAACATAATTCATGGCATGCTCAGGCCTCCAGTTCCCACCTGGCAGGTAAAAGGAAAGAAGCCCTCCTGTAGGTACTAAGGCTGACCTACTTCACTTTGCATACCAGTCACAAGGATCTCATAGGTTCCTGATACTTTCATAGCTCATCATCATCATCCCTTCACAAAATCCCTCATTAGATTATCGCTCCCTAAAGTTCTGAGCTGTGCCCATGAAAAACTGCAGGTGACTGCACTTTGGGAAACGCTAAGACAGCAAAACTTTAAAGCTTTACTATAGACAAATTATTATCCCAGAAAGGAGGAGTCAAAGGCCTGACATTTCTATAGTTTCCCTGCTGCCTTAGGGATAAAAACCTCAGATTCAGCCGCTGAGTGGTCCTAGATGGAAACTGCGTGCTGGAACAGCTGCCCGCACTGAGCTCCCCGACCCAGCTTTTCTGGCGAGTTATGCAGGAACAGTTACACGATATGTGGACCCTTGACGATTGTCCTTTGTACGTCTCTGCCTTCAGCTTACAACTCCAGATGCATAAGCCCCACAGGTGCACCCAACCTACTGGAAGCAGAACTGTCTGAGCCGCTGGCGCTGCTTCTCCGTGCTGACACCTTCCTCTTGCAGAATTACTGCCTTCGCTGTTACGATCTCTGCCGTCTGAAGCGTTCAGGTTCCTAAAGAACTATCATCTATTTCTAGGTGACAAGCAAGCTTTACCCGTTCAGTGTTACCCAAATAACCATCACTGAGCTCGAGCTGTGTGGCAGCTGCAGATTTCCGTAGGCTGACACAAAAAGGGAATGCAAGGTCTGAAAAACCTGCTGGCACCGAGTACCTTGACATTTTGCCATGCCTATACAGCATGGCTAATTACTCCATTGACACGCATCCTACTTTTCTCAGAAATTAATGACAGTGTCTTGTCAATCCACAAGTTTCCCAGTTTGTCAGTCTCCTCCCGTATTTCAGAGCTAACCCTGCCTCTGTTCATCATTATATTAAAACATATCCAAAGTAACATGCAGGCAACAGCATTCTAGTTCTAGCACTACCATCCATGTAGTGGGTAGCCCTTTCTTCCCCACATCCAAATGGTGCAGAAATTGCTGAGCCTTAGTATTTAGTACCTGGTGAAGGTCGATCAAATCTACTCTTGCATCTCCGAGTCAGCAGCAGCAGGAAAAGAGTATTGATGGACTGGCAAGGGCAACAAAACACAGGCACATCAAGAAGCGTCACCTGTATATGTCACAAAAAGGAAGAATTAAAAAAAAATTACATACTTTACTGCTACCTACCACAAGATAAAAAAGAAAAAAAACCAAAACAAACAAAAAAGCAAACCCAAAACACCAAACAGGAATTACTCCAAAACCCAATCAACACAAGGCTCTGAAACCACCAGTTTTCACCGAAATCTCATTATCACTTATCTAGAATTTCTGTCTTCCTTGGATGCAATCCAAACACACAGTAGGTAATAATTCTGCAATTTATGAAGCACCATTTACAAGTTGTTAGACTTACACCACATGATTTTCATTTTAAAAGCTGAATGAGATACAATCTATACAAGTCACGTAATATTGAGTGTATTTTGAGAGGCAGTTTACCTCGGAATTTCACAAATATGTATTTTTACTTTATAAAATTACAATTCAGTCCGATTATTTCAGACAAAAGTTTTAAAATAGAATTTAAGTACACTCTAATAGAAAAGGACAGTACATAAAAGTATAGCACTTTTTTACTATTTCATTAATGATAATGCAATTTTACAGCATTTGAACAGCTCTTTCATGAACCCATGAAGTTCTGTTATGCTGTTTACATAATTCTCATATTACAGAACCGCAACTTTAAGTGTAATATGTAAGAGCAATAGAGTTAAAAATACATATTTTTCTCCTCACTGCAATTTAGAATTCGCATTTTTGAAAAGCTGAGTGCTTTCCCAGCTTGTGACAACTGGAAATCTATTAATACCGAACTGTCAGAGTCAAAAAACTGAGATGGTGGATCTTCAGTCTCCGCCAGCATGGCAGCTCTTACGAGCTCAACTTTGGGGAATATATAAGAACTGCTGGACAGCAAATACTGTCACTTGCGCTAGCTATAGACTCCTCTATTACCAACTGCAAGTCATATTGAAAAATACAGTTTGTTATGCTATATCAGCCTTTAAAAGGAAGGCATGCTTAGCACACTACTGCAAGAGCTATCTTAAGGCAGACGCATGCGAGTCCTGCGGTGGAGGGAAGCAAATGCACGGGCAGAATGGAGGTAGAAAACTTTGAAAGTCTCAAAATAACATTGACTTTGAGGAGGAGAAACTTTCTACCTGGTCTGAACAGACATTTATTCTCCTTTTCTGGGCAGTGTAACTGACATGCACAGTATGTCCTCATAATTATTTCTTACAGTACATTGTACTAAAAATATAGTCTTTAAAAACAAGCAAGAAAGATCAGGAGCTACAAGGCCTTGCCCGAGCACCCCCACCTGGCCAGGGTCAGGGAGACGGGGGGGGGGGGGGGGGGGGGGGGAGCTTCCACCCTCCTGCCCACCTGTCCTGCCCCTGGAGGGATCTTGCACCTTGGGGTTCCACCAAACCCAGGTTCCTCAAGTATCAAGGTTTTAGGCTGGGCTGGCCACTAAACGAGTGACAGATGCTCTCTATTAACCCCTAAACCAGCTTTTATTTATTATTAACAATAAAATATAGTACAAAGACAATTAAATATATACAAAAATCAATATCAAGCTCCCAGGATGACGATCATGTCACCGGCCAGCGCTGGGACTGGACTCAGTGGTAGACAGGAACTGGATTAAAGAACCGGATTCAGAAATGCACAGATCGGGACCAACGGTGGAACGGAATGGACAGAGTCCTCCTTGGACACCAGCCATTGAAGGAAGAGGCTGATCCCTCTGATCCCTTGGCTTTTATACTGAGCGTGATGCAGATGGGATGGAATACCCCGTTGGTCAGTTTTGGGTCACCTGTCCCGCCTGCTCCTCCCTGCGGGTGCGACCCTTCTATGCTCTTCTGCTTCTGACCCACCAAATTGGTACATAACAAAGTCAGCTGGCCTTGGTTGTCATTCCAATAAGTATAAGCAGGAGCCTCTCTGCGTACCATTCCTTGGCGTTAAATGTAAACGTCAGGCCTTATCCCTGCTAGTACCAGACACTGTCTGAAGAATACGTCACTAATTTTAGAGAGCACAGTCAGTTAGAAGAGACTTAATTGAAAAAGTAAGATCACTGACAAAAAAATGGGGTTTGTTCTACCTCAAACCAGGACACTCCGGCTGGAACAGGTGCCGTCCCCCGCACACCTACTCAAGCGCCAAGCCATAGGTGCAACAGGAACACAGCAGGCACCAAATCCCCCTTCCTGTTGTTCGTCTGGACCTAGGAATAATACTGCAAACTGCTTATCCTGGCACTTCAGTCACATTTCAGTTCTGCAGGGATGCCCGCCTTGAGGGAACCATTATGTGTCCCAAGCAGAAAACATAATGCCCTGGCAGACCTTTCAACAGCTCCGGAGGGCTAATTCACTGCTCGGCAAGAGGTCGGAGTTCAGGGCCTCCCTAGAAATGTTTCTCAGTTCTGTCGCATGTCACTGCATCCCCTCTCCGACTCCTCCTGTCCCCACGCACCTGGGGAAGGCAGACCTGAGACTTTGAAAAACTGGCTGAAAAACAGAATCCGGTTTCCCAAGCCCAGTCACGATCCGCAGTTCCCTCTTCGTGATCCGCTGCTGCCTGGACAAGCCTTTCATTCTCAGCTCCCTATGAGATTTCACCTCAGGAAAGAGGGGGAATCCAGGCCTTGATGACAAACGCTCCTCCGTCCAGGTAAAACAATACAGGGCTACCTAAACTAACAAAATGCTCCTAGTTTTTAATTAGTTTTTAACACACGCGGACACACCACGCACCCCCCAAGGCTTGTTAGTCCAGCCGCGCATTCAATGCCCTCGTTGCTCCTTTTCTTTTTTTTTTTCCTTTACAATGGACAAAGTTTAGGCCACAACAGAAAGATTGTAAGGTACGACAAACTATCCACAAGAGCTTTCCTAAGAGATTTCTTAACTCTGGCAGGAAAACTATAAATAGGGAAAAAAAGAAAAAAAAAAAAAGAGAAAAAAAAGAGCCGAGTACCACCGACTGAGCGCTCTCTTTAAGAGTTCAAATAAACACATGCAGCACTTCCGAAAAACACAAACATCCCCAACTCCGTAACACCCTCACTCGGAACTCTGTTCGCACACATTCAAAACGTTACGAATTCACGTCCTCTGCCACATTTGCCAAAGCTTTAGGCAGCCGTCGTTTACCCGCCCTGTCCACGGGCGCCGTCCGCCGCCGGGGCCGGGTAGGGCCTTCCCCCGCGCCCCTCGGGACCGCGGGCTCCCAGGAACGCGAAGCGCGGCGGTCGTTTGCCGACGGCGCGCAGGGGACGGGTGGAGCAAGGCAAACAGATACAACCGTCTGCAAAGCATCTGTCTTAGAACACGTAAATTGTTCTTGCACGTGAATATATGGACATATATATATCATCTATCAGTTTTTTAAAAAAAAAAAGATTAGTGTGACCAACGAGGCCACTTTTTCAACTCGCAAGCTAAACCTTTATAAAAATTCCTTCATGACCACCACACTTACTGCTGGCGACCAATTCCTACACAATATCAAGCACCACCACAAGAACGAACCTCCGTCTTTACCCCCTCTCTCAGCACACCCTCCCGCGGCGGCCCGGGCGAACCGGCGGCGGCCCCGCAGCGCTGGGAGCCGGGGTCTTCCCTCTCCTCCTCTGGGTCTCCTCGCTTATACCCGCTCTTTCTAGGCTGTTGCCCCCCCCCTCCCCTGCTCCCGATGCCGCTTATCTGTCTCTCTTTTGTCTTGCCTGGGCACGGGGGTGGGGGGTCCCGCCGGTCCGCGCCCCCGGGGCCGCCCCGCGGGCCCATCGCCCCCATCCTTATGCAAAGCCGCCCCTGCCTCTGCCACGGCAGCGCTGCGGAGCACTCACCCACCTCTAGTTACGCTCTTTTAGCATGCTTATACTCAGGTGCAAGGCAAGCTAGTGTTAATGGCGCGCTCATTAACACGTTTTTAATACGGAGACGTTACAGGCTCTGTTTTGGCTACCACGCATATGCTCCTACAGCAGGTGAAGTAAATGGGCTACGCGTTGCTACTTTTTAAAAATAGTGTGGTTCTCTATTAATAGACTTAATGAAATACTGAATTTATTTACTATTAACGCTTCATATCCATGTAAGCTGTTGTCTCCTACGTACAGAAAAAGGGAAATGAGTATGCCACTAGGAATTGTAGAATGAGTAGTCCCAGGGTCAGTCCATCACGCAGCCTCTCATACTGTGAAGCACTAAGAGCAGTCTTTTTCAGAGTCCAGTGCTCTTCAGCCTGGTTCTTCTAGATACTCCATGCGTGAAGGGTGTAACAACAAACTTACTCATTTCAGGACCGTTAATGTTACACGGGATGTCTGATTTAGCGGAGTCATACAAAATACGCTGAAATCACAATTACAGCCGTTAAGTTAACGCTTAAGGAAAACGCCCGGGTACTGCAGTAGCACCCCACCGCCCGCGCCATTCCCAGGAGCGGCCCCGGTACCGCGCAGGGCCCCGCCTGGGAGGAGCAGGCGGGCTGGATCCCGCGGGAGCTCGTCGCTCTCTCCGCAATACTTCTGCTAATTGTTCGGGGTTTGTGCTCTACGTTAAACGGAGCCACGTATTCACTCCCTGTCCTCCCCCCACGCTGGCCTGGCTAACCCGGGGAGGCATTCACGCCCCTTTAATGGACTCGGGGAGAAACACTCGTCCCACCGGTTGATCCACTCAAGTGCTGATAGCTGCTCGGCGAAAACAAAGCCCACCCTCAGGTCCCCTTTGTGTTGAGATACAGTCGGCTTCTTTCCAGCGGCTGTGGGCAGTTACAGCCTGCATTATTCCCTGAGCTCATCTCCCTTGTCCATCTCCTCTGAGCATTGTTCCATTGTAGGGGTTTATTAGTCAGTCACAATCTTGGATCCTTTTCTTAAGTCAAGAAAGTACAGCAGGCTCTATAGAGAAAATATTTATTCTGTGTTTACAGCGGTTATATTGCTTCTAAATTAGCAGAAACAATTGCTTCCTGTTAATGGAGAGAGGCTTTTGAGTCAAATATGCATATGGAATTTCATCAGACTTGAGTTTGACACGCTTTTTAAGGACTACCAGTGTAAATAATCCATCATGGCAAATTTATGGAGTGATGTTTTCTACAGAGCTATAGAAAAGGCGAAATTAACGCTAGAAGCAAAAATAATACAACATAGAGAAAGACATACTCTGTGCAGGTTAATTAGGGCTGAGACCTATATTTGTTAACTTGTGAGTAGTGCTTTTTTCTGAATAGGTAAATACTGGCCTTTATTTGTCCAAAACTGCAAAGCCAAGGAGAATCTAATTATTATTCCCATTGAGATCCTGCCATTTTTTTAGATATCTATTTTCTGTATGGAATGGCAGCAGGTGTCATTATCTTCTGTAGATATTCATACCATCTCTCCTCTATCGAATGTTGCCTGTATATGTATTTTGCTTCAGTTCCTCCTCTGCCCAATGTTTCTGTTTCTCTCGTATTACCTAATAAAGTTAGAATCACAATTACATTCTTTCCATAAGTGTCCATTGAATTCTTAATCTAGAGTATTCAGAATTTTTTTGAAGGTCAGAGTCTATAGGAGTATTGACTTTATGAATATATTCATGAGGGTTTTGTGACAAACTTTCATTTAAAAATCATCTCTCTCCTTAGTCTATACTACAGTAGAATATCTGCTGTGAAAGAATGTGCCTCCCATTGTGCCCACATGGACAAACAGCAAAGAAAAATGTGGACTATGCCTAAAATGCAAAAGGTGAAAAAATTGCACATGGATAGAGCTTATGACAATGGAACTGGAAACTATAGCATGGGGATTAAGCATCCCATCCCACTGGAATTTTTGTTGCTAAAACATTCTGGTATCTTCTAGGCAAGTAAAGATATCTCATTTGTGATGCACTGAAACAGCAAGGTTTTGTTGTGGGGTTGTTTTTCTTTTGAGGGCATGAAATTCATCATTTATTTTTATTCCTGTTAAGCGCGGAGCTCTGCTAGTTTGCAGAGCAAAACAGATGCAAGCTTGTTTTCTGTTTTTTAGAAAGAATAGCTCCCCTGCTGTCATTTCCAAGTTAAAGACTAATTAGACTTAGAGAGATATTTCCAGGAAGATGAACATAAAATGTAGGGACCTGATCCTGAGAAACACTGAAAACTTGCAATGCCAGTGAAACCAGTGCCAATAATAGGGGATTTGCTTGTTTATTTTTTTCCCTCTGGGCCCAATTTCATCTTCCCTATAATGGGGCCCATGCTGAGACAAAAAATAAAAGTTCAAATATAATCTGTTAAATATTGGCAATTTCAAGGCAGGTTACATACTTTGCCTTGCAAGCATATGGAGGTTGGTTTTTTTCATTCCAAAACAAGAGGAATTGTTCCATAGCCTGCAAACAGTTCTTTTATGCTCTATGAATTAGTATTGAGATATTACACCATTGCAGAACAGAAACTATCAGACTGTGTTATATTACTGGCGAAGAGAATCTTCAACCCTTCTTTTCCCTTCTGTTTCTAGCAGAAAGCTAGTGTTTGAAGCAGTGTTGATATTGCTATAGTCTTAAAGACTTTTCAGAAGATTGAAAATCAAACTTTGAATACACCAAGGCATTTCAGAGAAGTATTGCATAGGTTAATTATCATATAAAGTTGGAAGGGACCATTAGATAATCCAATCCAATCCAATCCAATCCAATCCAATCCAATCCAATCCAATCCGCATACAAAAATACCTGTATTTCTTGTACTTATGTATTGTGTCTTTGTTGAAGTGAACCTTCCCCAAAACACATCTTTCAGAAATGTCTCTGCCTCAAATCCTGGTGTGGGCTTTTGCCAGTTTGCCTCAGTGGTTAACATCTCATTAACACCTTGGCGTTATTTCCAGTCTTGTCTAGCTTCTAGCCAGTGTTTTTTTTGTTGTGTTTCACTGCCTACCTGGATGGTTTCAGAATTAGCATTTTCTCTACATGTATTTTTCATCTTCAACAGAATAATCAAGATACTTTTCAACTTCTTTGGGAAAGTAGCCTAAACTTTTTTAAATGTCTTACTAAAAACATGACTCTTTCAACATAGATTTTTCAGTTTTCTGTACTTTCTCCTACATTTCAACTTCCCATCGCAACTGTATGTTTTATTCACATAATTGTAAAATTCATAGTGTTCCTACAAAATAGGGCTGGGAAGATACTAGGCAAAGTCATCCAGTTCATCCACTACTTCAGGGCAGGATCAGCTGTACACATTCTTGATCCAGGTTTATCTAACTTATTCTTAAAAACTTCCACCACTGGAGAGTCTATAACCTCTCTAGGCAATCTATTCCAACGCCTCGCTATCTTTACTACTAGAAAGTAAATCTTCTAACTAAAATGGGGCACAATACTCTAGACGAAACCTTCCTAATGCTGAACAGAGCATAAGGATTACTTCACAGGCTTGTTATCCCTCACAGTAACATATTTGATTTTTACAACAGCACAGCCCTTCACTCATTTTCAGTTTAAAATTCACAGTAGGTTCTGAAAGTCTTTTCTGTAAAATTAATAGCCAGCCAGTAGTTTCCCTCCTTGTATGTGTTCAGGTGGCTGTCCTAACATTGTTCTCTCCAGCCTTGTATAAAGAGGTTAAATTACTCCATTCATATTCACTACTGCCTCTTTTGTACATTTCTAGGTTTCATCAGCTCCTTTAAGTTACAACACAGCACTGAAACTGAGTTAGTTTCTCTGCCTTACGACTCCACAACTCTCCCTGGTGATTCAGCTTTTCAGGAATGTATGTAATCTTTCAATCAGGCATTTATTATTCCTAGGAAGGCAAGCCAGTATTCTGTAGTGGGGAGCTGTCAAAGCTAGTCAATGCTAACGTGTCTTAAATTCTGCCCCTCTGTAGCATTTAGGTGCATTATTCAGAATTATCATGTATGTGCCTTGCTCAGGCTTACCAGGCAAGTTTGCTGATGACACAAAGCTGGGGGGGGTGGCTGACACACCAGAAGGCTGTGCGGCCATGCATAGAGACCTGGACACGCTGGAGAGTTGGGCAAAGAGGAACCTTATGAAATTCAATAAGGGCAAGTGTAGGGTGCTGCACCTGGGGAGGAATAACCCCATGCACCAGTACAGGTCGGGGGCTGACCTGCTGGAGAGCAGCTCAGCTGAAAGAGACCTGGGAGTCCTGGTGGACAACAGGATGACCATGAGCCAGCAATGTGCCCATGTGGCCAAAAAGGCCAATGGCATCCTGGGGTGCATCAAGAAGAGTGTGGCCAGCAGGTCGAGGGAGGTCATCCTCCCCCTCTACTCTGCCTTGGTGAGGCCACACCTGGAGTACTGTGTCCAGTTCTGGGCTCCCCGGTTCAAGGACAGGGGACTGCTGGAGAGGGTGCAGCAAAGGGCTACCAAGAGGATTAGGGGATTGGAATGCTTCTCTTCTGAAGAAAGACTGAGGGAATTGGGTCTCTTCAGTCTGGAAAAAAGACGGCTGCGGGGGGATCTTATCAATGCTTATAAATACTGAAAGGGTGGGTGTCAGGAGGATGGGGCCAGGCTCTTTTCAGTGGTGCCCAGGGACAGGACAAGAGCCAATGGGCACAAACTTGAGCATAGGAAGTTCTACCTAAACATGAGGAGGAACTTCCTTACTTTGAGGGTGGCAGAGCCCTGGAACAGGCTGCCCAGAGAGGTGGTGGAGTCTCCATCTCTGGAGACATTCAAAACCTGCCTGGACGCGTTCCTGTGCAGCCTGCTCTAGGTGACCCTGCTCTGGCAGGGGGGGTTGGACTAGATGATCTCCAGAGGTCCCTTCCAACCCCTATCATTCTACGATTCTACCACATACTTGGATTTCTCACAGTTATGTGCCTTACTGAGAGCTTAAAATCTTTGCCTGATGATAGGTGCCTGCAGTCTTTGTTTAAAAAAATCAGAGAGATTGTTCTTAGCACAGCATTTACATACATACTGTAGATTCTTTTTTTTATACTGACAGAGCAATGTAATTGTGAATGAGTTATGACTTAGCATTTTGGGAATATTAAAAAATTGAGGTCTGATACTACAAATAAATTGACATGGAGAATCTACTCTGACTTCTTCATAAAGTAATTTGCAATGTCAGGTGTCAAGTTAACTACTGGAAAGAATCATATCTGGTTTCTGTATAATATAGCATCGTTCCTTGAAGAGCATCAGAAAAGTGTGTCATCCCCTCCACCCTCCTGAAATTTAACATAGAACTATTTTAAATCAGATGAGTTAATCTGCAAGTATATTGAAAAATCTGTGGATAAACTAGTTGAATTGCCATTTGTCACATACTTCGCATATTTATTTTATTTACTACACATACATTAGAAATAATGTTCCTGAGATGCATTGGATGTCCTAAGACATGATGGATATGGTGCATCTAAAAAATTTAGCAACCTGTCAAATGGAAACAGTGAGAATATGGCAAAAATGCACATAGGAGAAGATAATGTTGGACCATGAAATCATGAACAGGCTCAGATCCTGCTAAATTGCAAGGATAATAAAATACTGATCGGTAACAAAAACTGGTATTTTGTAAAGGATAACTTTGAGAAACGAGAAGAAATGATGAGGCCAACAACACTTGAATTAAAGGCAGAATGCAGAGGAGGCACCAATTAATTTTATTCAAAAGTGCAAATACTATCTGGAACTTCAGTTCCTGATAAGAGGGTAGGAAATGGTCAGGAAGGATTTCCTTGGATCTGTAAGCCCCTTCCATAAACAGGATATTTAAAGAGATAAAAAAAAACAAGAAGGATGGAAATAAAATTGGTTAACAGGTATATTCTGTGCGTTAAAGATTAGGCAGTGTAGAAAAAATAGAGCATGGAAGAGATTTAATTTAGACTTTACACAGAAAATTAAAATGAATAGCAAAAATGTCTTTTTGCCCATAAAGACAAGTGTGCTGCTACAGACTTCTTAGTGTTACACATTGAAGGCAAATCTTTTGTTTCAATTTAGCTTAAAGACTGATAAGAAGTTAATGGCATAGTACCTAATGACAATGATATGAGAAAAGAAAATTGTAACATTAGATTCCAGGGTGCAAGCAAAACTTTTATTGCTTACTATGAAAAAAATTAGGGACCCTTAAACCTTTCATACTGAAGTAATTAATGCATGAAACTCTGAGCTGAATGGAAACTGCCATTAATAAGTAGAAACACAAGCTTTTGTAAATGCAGTAATCTACTTTCACCTAAATGCTTGTTTACAGCCTTACAATATTACAATGGAAATACTTTAAATTTCCAAATTATGGTGATGAATAAATAAAATAATAATACAAAAGTAGTGTGCAGTTTTTTGGTAGTGGGCACTGCTTTTTGGTGGGAATCATCATGTGTATACATTATCTTATCCATCATCGCCTAAAGGTGATATTGCTCCCTATTAGAATGTATGACTATAACGTTGCAGTACGTCCTTGCTTGAGAAGACCTCATTGGAAACACCTGCGTCACACAGACTAGACATGTCCATAGAGAAGGGAGTGACTGAAGTTTTCTGAAGTCAAAGTGTGCCTGAGTCTCAGGTGTTTCCTGACCCTCAAAGCTGGAAGAGAGTCTTGGGGATGTTTTGTGCATCCTTCCTCCTTTCTATAGACCCTTCTCTGAACATCCACTTTTGGTCGTATGAGGGAAAAGATACTGGACTACCTGGACCTGTGACTTGACACAACACCAACTTCTGCTGCTCTTAAATATGTCATATGTACAGTAACAACTTGTCAAGAGGGCCAAATTTTTGTTGGTTTGTGTTGCCAGTTTTATCAAGGAGACAAATTTTGGCATGCCTACATAGCCATCTTTCTTAGTGTCATCTATATTCCGTCTGTATTAGATCTGAATAGTCAGGGACTCTTTCATTCTAGAAAATTCTGTAGGGTTTTTTGGTTGTTTTTTTTTTTTTCTCTCCCTTCTAAAGTGGAAGTTTCCTCAAAAAACAGCTTGAGCAGAATCACTGTTGAAACTATCTTTTCCCTTGAGAAACTGGCAGAGATTAAACAGTCTTTTGTTCGGGTAGAGTCTGTGTCAGAAAGCTTTGTTTTACTATAAGGGAAAACTTTTTTGAACATGTAGGTTTTGGCCAGTTTTTGAGTTTGCAAGAACATTTCTTGAAGTGTAGAATTCTTTTCTTTAGCTCTTAAAAAGAGCCAAAAAATGATCTTTTCATTATTTGGATTCTAACTTCAGAAACCTTTTCTATGAAAAAGCTCTCTCAAATACTCATACATATACATTTTACTGGTAATTCTGCATTTTTTTATCAAAAAACTCTACGAATGCTTTTGTAATTTAAGTGCTACTGACATGAGTGTTATTCAATGTCACGTGTTTTCAACAGTGAACCCTATGGTTGGTTCATCAGTATGTATTGTCAGATCAACATTAACCATTTCATGTTTCTAACCCATGCTAAATGATAGTTTATATGCCAGTGGCAGCTGTGGCAAATGCATTTATACCTGTGAACAAATATTTCAAGGGAATGAATATGGATTATTACTCTGCATTCTGGTTCACCAGGCAGTAACTCGTGCATGTAGCCATAACCCTAGCTCCAGTATTAACATAGACACTCAAATTCATAAATCGTGAGTTACTGGACTCAAAGACTACTCACAGAGAAAAAGCTGAAGGCTCAAATCCTGCAACTAGTTTTCCATGTGGTTATAAATCCTCCAATGAAAAAATAGAACTGATGAAAAATGAGAATTCATACTTCCCCTCCAAAATTAAAAATCTTTCAGACAAATTTTGAAAAATTGAAAGAAAACCTGATTGGCTGATAATAGATTATATCACCTACTAAAAAGTCCATAATATGAACACTTAATTTTCGGGGAAGCAGATATCTGTTTTAGGAATAACTTTGCATTGTCTGATTAACCTAATAGGGTAATAGGCTTGCCACTAATTAGAAAAAATAGTGTGTCTGAGGTGAGGACAAGGAAATCCTACTGGAAAAATATTTTTTTGTTTGTTTGTTTGTTTTGGCAAAAGAATGGCTGAAAGAAAAAAAAAATCTATTTTGTGTGTAGGCAGATTTCTAGGCCAGCACATTCAGATTTTAAAATTTGATTTTTTTTTTTCTTCAGTAAATTTCATAGTCTATTTAGGCTGTTAAGATTGAATTTCAGATAATTATTACAAGAAAGAGTGAAGAACTATCTAGTAATTTCTACCAGCAGCGGAACAGGAAAGCCTGGAATTGCATCATTCAGAGAAGTAGTAAGGGACTGCAAATGTATGTTGGCTAGAGAGAAATGTTTCATCATTCCATTTACTACTTAAAAACTAAAGAAAACAACTTTTCCATAAATTTCAAAAGTGGCATAGGTTTAAGAAGAAGTGCTTCAAGTCAGTGAATATTGAAATATGTCCCTGACTTTGTAATCCTTCCTGCTTTGCTGCTGCTAAAGAACCCGCTTACCGTGAACTCCAAAGTTGACATTCTAGGCTGTGATGTGATAGTGCAAGTATTAGAAATGTAGATACAGGAGTGGTTTGATTTCACACTACAATGAAAGTGAGGCATCCAACTATGCATTCTTCCCCTGTTCAATAAGAATTCAATCAGAAGACACTTAAAGACTCATTTATAAAATACATATATGTAGACAATACTTCTGGTGAAGTCAATAAGAACAATCATCTTACATTATATTGCCTTTTGAATTCATGTATAGATACTACGTTGGTTATTACATTAATTGGCTTTTGATTTCATGTACAGATTTGAAATTATTAAAAAAATATATCAGTCTACATGTTACATCTTAATTTCTTATGTAAATATTTATTATTATTAACAAAAACAATTGTAAGAGAGGACAAGTGGTCTAATTTACATTTAGATCCAGTCTTCAAGAAAAATGAGCTTTTAAATCAACCACATTTATGACAGAGAAATGTTATAATACAGTATCCAATTGGTATCTCACTAATGGTCTCATTAAATTACTTGCATTCAGAATGTCCAATTTACAGCATTCAAAATTTTTCATCTCACATCTTGTTCAGCAGATATTTGTGAATTTTCTTCTAGTTAAAAGTTATTTTTGTAAGCACTAAAAATAAAATAACAAAAACCCTCTTGTACTTATTTTAGTCTTTTTCTACTTAAAATTTTTTTTCTTGCAGAACCATTACATTTAATAGTTTCTTTTCCCTTTTATATATGACCATCACTGCCACTAACAAGTGCACAAGCAATCCAACTCAATACACAGTCATCACCACTGCAATCTTTACCATTGCCATTTGTTAATTAACATTATTTTGTGGTTGTTCCAACACAGAAAATAAATGTATTTATAGATCTTAAAATAAACAGCTTGAAGAGGCTTTTCATTCTGATATGTGTGGATTTGAAAACAAATCGAAATTTATCTTAGTGAATGACACTCCTTGTCGAAAGCCCACTGAAGAAACTGGCTGCTAAAAAAAGCAGCCTTTCTTACTCAAACATTGCAAAGAAATCAGAGAACTAAGGAGTTGTAAAATTCCGGGATAGCGACCTTTTCAGTAGCATAAGCCTCTGTAGTGGTTTAAAGTCACCGACACGAAGGTTACAGCAGTCCTCAGATTTCTCTAGCTCGATCACAGGCCAGAGCAAGCATCTGCGCCTGTGACTGGACTACACACAGTAGAAAGTCTCCAGATCCTGGGATTGTGCCTAGCCAAAGTTATGTCTACAATCCCCTGGCTTCCCTACCTGTAGACTGATACAGTACCAAGGAAGGACCTTCTGCAGGGATTGGCAGAGTCAGTGTTGATTTGATGTGTATGGATTCTCTGGCACCCTGGGCTGATACAAGAAGAAACTCTGGGACTCATGACCCATACGCACTGTGATAACTCTCCCGTATGCATGTGTAATAAGCTCCATTAGTTTGAAATGCTGAAGTTGGTTTTCAGAGAACATTTTAGTTAGCAGACTGTCACCTGGCCGTTTGTCAGATAACTTAGGCTACGGAAGCAAAAGCTGTTCTCATCCAGCAGATGCACAGTAACTGCTGCCGTTGCCCATAATTGGCTGGCTCTTTGTCACCCTGCAAGTTTTCCACAGTGATCGCAGCAGTGCAGACCCCAGACCCCTGTCTCTGTGCCCAGTAACACAGTAACTTTCTGATAAGTTTTGCACTGTTGCCCTGAGCACCTCTGTCAATAATGTTCCAGCTTACAGGAATGATCCAGAATGAGAGGAACTATCAGGTTCAAAACACAGAGAGGGAGATACTTTTTCATGCAGTTGTTAAATTGCAGAACTCATTGCATCAGGATGCACACCCCAAAGCCTGCATGCCACTTTGATAAAGGATAATGCAGGTGGCTCTTCATGACTGAAGACTCTGTATGTGCTGCTGGTGGACAACAGTGGAATTCCACTAGCAGATCACATCCCTCCAGAAGTGGTTCCCTGGAAGAGCAGAGGAAGAAGAATCAGCTGCAATACTGCCTGCAATGTTGGAAGCACATTTGTAGGCAGTCTTCCAAAGAGGACGGCAGCAGCACGAAGAACTTCTCAGTTCTTCAGGTTATGGATACTTTAATCTGTCGCTGAAGAGTCTGACAAAGGCAACTGAGAAACCAATGAGTCCTGCAGTTAGTAGTTTGTATGATCAAGTTGGAAGATCATTTATTAGCGCTACTTTTTCAAAATTTTTACAAACACAGGAAGACATTGCTGCATTAGTTGCATTCAGGTCACCGTTTTATGTTTGATAGCATTTTGTGGAACAGGGAGGAGGGGAGATAGATGGGTATCTTTTTAAATTCAATTGATTCTGATGTAGTCACGTAATTCCAAGATGCGAATTGTAGAGCTAGATACACAGATGGTGAATTCAACATTGTCATGTCAAACTTGCCTTTCAGCTGAGTCGCAACTTTTCAGTTACATGCTAGGGCTGCCTTTTTGAACAAGCCTGACTTGTTCTGACCAAACTTGGTTTTGTTAGAAAATTTTCAGTTCATGGAACCTAGAATAAATAAGTGTTTATATTTCTCCAAAGCCTAAACAGGATTTTATTTGGCTAATGCAATGCCAGGTACATCCACACAAGTACTCCTTAGACAAGGCTAGGAAATTACGCCGTGGGCAGAAGCTGGAAGGAATCAATGTTCTATGCTTGGTGCGCTCTGGAGCACGCTATTCCTGAAAAACTTAGAGATTATTTTAAGCTTACATGAGACTTTCAAGGTTAGATTTTTTGTAGGCCCAGGGATAGACTAAAGGTTTTGAGAATTTAAATTGCAGACGTAGGCGACCTATCTTTTGTGGACCTAGACCTTATCTGGATAGTTTCAGGAAGGTACCTCATTAACTGATTTCAAGTGCAGCCAGTTACCAGTTTACATTATTTCATTTTTGTGTTTGATACTGACTTTACAAAAATTTAAATCCATGTTTGAGAAAAGATTTCAACTGTGTTGTGGAATGTATTAGTAAAAATGTAGCCAGCGGGTGAAGGAAAGTCATCCTTCCCATTTTTGGCACATGTGAGATTGCATCTGGAATACTGTGTCCGGTTTTGAGCTTCTCAGTATAAGAAATATACTAACGTGCTGGAGCAAGACCACCAACATGGTCAGGGTCTAGAGTACATATGAAAAGAAGTTGAGGAATCTCTGTTCAGTCTGGAGAAGCAAAGCTCAGAGGAGACCTTGGTCCATGCACTACCTTGATCAAAGGATATGGAAAAGACAGAGACAGACTTTTCTCAGAGGCACATGATGATATGATGAGACTCAACAGGTGGAAGTTGCAACAGGCAAACTTACAATTAGGTACAAGGATGACATGTTTTATAATTCTATAAAACAGAATTCTGTAAAATATGTAAGTAGAACTATATGGAGCAAGCAGGTTTTAGTTTCCATGTGCATAGTCTTCTAGATAGATTTCAACTGAAATACACGAAAAAACCTCTAGTTCATTTTCTATCAAAGTCATGCTTGGTGTTATTTTAAAGAAAGGATATATTATTTTCATTAGTGCTCTTTCAAAGAGCATTTCATGAAGGAACCTCTTTTATGTTCTGTTCAATGCTGTTCATTACCTTCAATTCAATTAAGTGGCTCATCAAACAAGACAGATGAGTGGAGTTTTTTATTTATTCCGGACCTAATAGGTGGCAAGTGTGGGAATCTAACTTACTCGTTTCATTGTTCCAGGAAGTTACAGAATGGATGAGTCATTAAAATGTGGAAACCAAAGCAGGAAGAGTTAAAGGGGAGAAAAAGCTTTTTTTTCTCATCACTGAAAACAGCTGTCCTTACATGAACGACATAATGAAAACCTCTTGGCAATTTTCTTATTATTAAAGACAACAGACACAATTATTCTGGCTACATGTGCAGCCATTTAGAGACAGACTTTGTAGACAGTATGCAGACAGCTTTAAAAAAGCTTGGAGTCTATCACAGTATCCTCTGAGCTTGCCAGTAATGCTAAGCACATATGTTGGTGATGGCAGTACAAAAACAACAACTGGTCGGTCCTCTGTTGCATCCCTCTGTTGTGGAACGATCAGGCCTTTGCAGTTAAACACGTGACATACGTTGTTGTAGCTGGGTAGTTTGATGGTGTGAGCTGAAACTTGAAATGTTGTGTTAGGTAAATGTTGGGAGCTTTGCTGGTCCTGATTCCGATCTGTAGAATTTCTCGTGTCCCTCAGGTTTGCCCATACCAGTCTGTTTAATAAACAACATCCTCTACATAAATATTTCTTTTAAAACGGATTAAAAATACGTAAGTAATCACAAAAGCCTCGGGTAAACTCCAGGACAGCCTTTCTCAGAGAGGTAAGCTCCTGAACGGCCAGCTGAGAACAATATTTTCTATTGGTCATGGCACAACTTTATGAAGATGGGAGAACAATCCCACTAGAAGATAAGATAATCAGGTAATTGGGTTGTTGGCACCTGGAGGATGTGAATGGGTCTGAGAAGGAAAATAAGTTGGAAGTGTTTCAAGCCATTATTCGAGTGTTTTCATGGCAGAAAATATTTCTGAAACTTTCACAGACTGGAACCTGTCCTGCATTTTTATGGAAAGGCTGTACATATTAATGTTCAGAACACAAGTTTGAAAAATTGGCACCCAAGTAGGTGAAGTTATTTCCCAACACAGATGTCTAAATAACCAACACTAATTTTTATTCATGCAGTGTTTCTCTTTGACTAAGTCCTGGTTCACCTGCTACTTGTTCTGAAAACCTTTCTGTGACTTATATTTCTAGATACCTAAAAGAAGAATGTTTTAGCACTTCTTTTAAAGGAGTAAAAGTCCTTTAGAGCGTACATGTTTTGCATTGTAATTCAATAATGAACAACTGAGAGCCCTGACGTACAGTGATCTACCTCATTCATATAGTTGCACAGGTTTTATCAGGATTTATCCCACAGTCCTTTCTGAAGCAAAACTATAGTGGTTTGAAATACGGTTTTCCCCCAGGTTGGACAGAAGATTTAACAATATAAATGTAATTACATGATGAAAAGTATTATCCCAAAGTATAAGGATACAGTGGTCATCAGTGGCAGTTACCATCATTCAGCAATTACTCATTTCTATGCTAGCGACGGCTTTACTCTCTTGGTCATTTTTGTACAGTAACTTAATAACTACTGATTTTCTAATGGTTCATATTGTGCTACTCATCAGCATTCAAGGAAGACCCTTAGTATTCAATCATGTTAATTCCTGCTCCCTGACTATTTTTTTATGTTAAGCTGATATAAAAGTTGATACCTTCCCTGTATGCTAATACATCCCCTTCTCCTTGAAATTTTTTAACTTGTAATGCCTTTCCCCCACTGTTTGAAGATAATTCATTACTTTCTGACTTTAAAAATCTAAGAACTGAAACAAGCTTATAGACTTTACCTTTGAGGTCTGATTCATTTCCCCTTTTATCCTTTTTTTTTTTTTTTTTTTTTTTTAAATGGCCTTTTCAGCAGTATGGTAATCTTTCCAGAAGGATATTTTGGATTTATAATCCTTTTTACACTCACATTCTTTATGTAACTAGTGGACTAGTTCAGGTAAAAGATTTTTTTGTGTTATTAAAAAGTAGAATTGAAGTATTAATCTCAAAATCCTTACTATCTAAATTTAGCTTAATCGAAGCACATACATTTTACCTGTTCAAGAAGTCTTTTGGATTGACTGTTTTTATATTTACCAACTGCATAATTTATTATCCCTTAGAACTTAATTACATCCTTGCTCTGCCTCTTTTCATTAACCGGGGAAGTATGAGCAGTGATAATCCAGTATAGCCCGAACATTTAGGGACATGACATCTCACCTTACTTTGGAGGGTTGGATTAGAGCTAGTAATCCCTAATTTACTATGCATTTTGTATATATTCCTGTCTTTACAGTTCTACCCACTATTCCTCCCACATTTGGAATAGAAATAGGATACATAAAATGGATTGTGTAACAAGTACACCGGAGGTCTGCCTGAAACATGTTTTCCCTCACACAGGAGTAAAAGGAAAGCCTCGATGACCTTCTGGAAATAGGAGGTTGTAATTTTTAAAACTTGTCTGTAACCATGCTGTTTATAAAATTCAGACAAAATTAGTGTCTACTAGCAGTTGTTACTGTTCAGTGTGTTTCTCACAGGTCTCACCAAAATTATCACAAAATGTCTCAAGTTTATTTAATTATTAATTGAAAAGTAAAGGTAATGTTTTTATTTTTAAAAACAAAGCATGCCCCACAGTACTTTGGAAGCAAGGCAAAAGAGAAGCGTAACTTTGGGAGTATTTCTAAGAGCTAATCTCCGAAATGAAGTCTGTATCTATCTGTTTACATAATGATTTTCTAAATATCTTAATCTTAATAGTTACTATATGAAAACATGACTTTCTGCATCAGACCACTTTTAAAAAATTACTTCTATACATACTGTCAAATCACATTAACCTTATATTTCATCACTAACCATGATTTTTGACAAATATTCTAACTAACCAAAAAATCACATCTTTTTCACAAATAAGCAAGGTAGTTACAAACCTTTTGGATAACAATACTGTATAAACAGGCATTTTGCTAGTATCAACCCTTCCCCCACTAGTATTTTACTAGTATTGACCCCACCCTGACGCACATAGACTGGTATGATTTAGTAGATAAACTGACTTTTAAATTCCTTATCTAGATTCAGCTCCCAAAGTTCATGAGAGGTTTGTTCAGAAAGGGAAGCAGTATCAGGGGACTACATGTGCATACTTTGCCTCATAGTGATAAAACAAACTAACATATGTTGTGACTCGTTCAGATTTTATTATTCTGTTTTGCACATTTCTCTCTAAAGATCACTGGAAAGCTTGCCCTGAAAATAGATATTTTCCTTGGTAAGGGTCACCACACAGAAAGTAGCTCGCAAAGACACGATCAAGGCTTGTCCCGGTTTGGGGTGAAGTAACACCCGCTTTCTGTTCGGTGAGAGAGGCCCTTGCTTATACTTGTGTCGGTGGCCACTGGGGTCAGCTGACTCGGGTGTTTACCCTGTGGGCAGGTCAGGTGACCCAAACTGACCAATGGGGTGCTCCGTCCCATCTGCCATGCTCGGTGTCAAAGCTGAGGGAGCAGAAAAGGCCTTCCCTTGTGACGAATAGCAGATACGGGCACGAGATGGTACTACAGAACTGATAAGTGGCCCATGCGCCACCCGAGCCAAGATTTCGTCAAATGTTGATGAAATGCTGTCCTCTGTGCGAACTTTGCTCACCACAATGTACCAAAACACACCTCCATCCCAGAGGCTACCTGCCCCCGAGGTGCGAACACTCCTCCTTGAGTACATAAATCATAATAAAAGTACGTATGACTAAAGTCACTCAAACTCCACTTTGAAGATAAAAAAATAGTACAAAAATAGCCCAAGAGAGAGGGGATGCCAGGGAAGGCACCATCGTGAAGAATTCCATCACTGATTTCCAGGATCAGTCGACGGGCTGAGCCTTTCTTGCCCCCCATAGGGACGCCTTTGGGTAAGACTTCGATTATACCGAGTGCTTTCTCGGGGACTTAGAAATTTCTCTAGAGAATCTCTGCCCTACATTTATAGCCAGGCTGTATCGTTTATAACTTTGTCACACGTTTTGTATACTTAACAATATCTATATTTGCACGTGCTTTGCAGACAGTGTATTTATCACCGGCAGTCGTAAGAACCCGTATATCTGTTGTTTAGACAAACTGCACTGTTTCAGTAGCTAGTCGTTTCGGTTTCTCACTGAACGCGACCAAAGACTCCAGAGAGGCTGTGCTAGTTCAGGAGCACGACTCAACTGAAGGTGCAGTCCACTATTAGTGTAACCAAATCATAATAGTTTAATACATATTAAACGCGATTGGACTGATAGTGCTGAATTGGGCATCACTCAGAATTTAAACCTAGCCACACCTAGCTTCCCACCTCGGTGAGGAGTGTTAGAACGCAAGGGGGTTTATCTTCTGCCAAAACCGCTTGGCCCCTTTTCACACAACAGTTGGCTCTTTTCCAGCGGGTTCTTGTATGAGGGCTCCTTGTCTTTGGCTCTTCTCTGTTGGCTCTTCTTCAATGGACTGCTTCTTCAATGGCTCTCTTTCTTCAATGACTGATGTCTGAGGAGGACCCTGTCAGCTCAGCTGCCTTTTGATCCCGGTCAGTGTGTTCCAGTTCTCATTTGTCACTGAGTCCAGTCTGGAACTTTCCCAGTGTCTGCCAGTGACATCCTCCTAGGAACTTGATCTGACTTTGTATATATTTATGTATATTGTATCTATTTCATTATATCCTTTTTTAATTTTATTATTAATTTTTCATTAGTTTTTAGTTTTTTCTAAACTCATAACTCTCTTTATCCCTCTTCTTCCTCTCCTTGGAGCAAGAGGTTGTCTTGGAGCATCTGTGGTCTTGTTGGCCAGCCTGCCCAAACTGTGACAAGGCTTCATGGATAGGAAACCTCCTCTGACCTCATTAGTCTGCTACGCAAATGGGACAGATAATAGGCTGTAGTCTCTCAGCTTTGCTGAGAGGAAGCAGAATAAGTTCTCACTTGTCATTGCTAGCCAATGACACCAAGCAGTTTCACATGGACTCCACATTAGAAGTATAATTCAGCACAATTAATTATACTTCAACATACGAAATTAGCTTACAGCCAGAGTGCCTAATATACCCAGAGTTCATACTATAATATATAGCCTTTTTATACCGTTACTGCTTTTTTCTATAGTATGAATTAATGTGCCATGAGTCAACAGTCATTGTGATATTCAAGGGAAGAAAATGTGTTTATATCCACTCTGTCTTTCTCTCCAACCCATTTATTACACAACCGACCCTGAAGATGTTTTTAATTAGTTGATAAGAATGGCAAATAATAAACTTCATGAACATTTTATTACAGTGTGTGTGAGTATTAATTGTAGCCAATTCATCAACCCTAAAGCACTTCAGTTCTGGAAAGATTTATTTTATCTGTTCTATATTTATGAGTACAATCTCATCTTCAAAATATTAGTAAACAAAAAATATCTTTTGAATATAAATTTTAGCACTGGCATTCTCCTATCTCAGCCTGACCTTAAATGCTATCCTAGGAAATATTTTGTTCATTAGTAAGTGAGTTTAAATTATATCCATGAGATTTTGCTTGTTCTTGTCCTTTTTAATTACTATACTGGTAATTCCTTGGACTCTTATCTGTATTTCACCTGAGATTCCATTATTATTAATGTTTTCCTCCTTACCTGGTTCGTTTACCAGTGCTATAGACACTAACTCGTGCCCAGTTTGCGATGAAAATCTAGACATCTGCACCAGCCTGAAAAGTGAGTCTCGGTGACGTTTACAGAAGGAATTAGAAATAGATGTAAATGCACAGCAGGACTTAAACACTGCCTAGAACAGATTAATAAATGTGTTAATTCAAAAGAAATAAATTGTTACAGTAAGGGACAATGCTGAAGGAATTGTTTTCTTTTAACTTGAATCTTTCAGTATTGAAATTCAGTATATATGAATTCAAGGGAGTTTTGTATATAGCAGAAACCTTTTATAGAGTATCATCCATTTTGCCTTGTGTTACGCCCCAAGCAGCAGGTACTGGTATTATATCCCTCTTGACAGCACAGCAGAGGACAAGTTCAACATAGACAATGAAGTTCTTCAGTGCATGTTCATGTCGTGCCAAGAGAAAGGAGAGACTGTTTGCAGTCTTCACCCACACACAGGGTGTTACAAGGGAATTTTCCAGAAAAGAAGTCAGTCTCCTCACTTTTTAGAGTTCCCAGTTTTTCTATGGCGTATATTCTTTTGCAGCATGTATACAGTGCCAAGGTCAATTACTCTCTATATTGATGAGTTCTAGGAACTGTCCTTAGAGAACAAAGAAAAACACTCAGTTGTATGTTACTAGAAGTTTCAGATATTATGCCATTCATAACAGTATTGCAAAGTACAACAAAAAAGGTAAAAGAAAGATCTGTTAGAATAAGCAGCCTAAGCCAGTCTCTCCTGGATGCACTGGCCCTTTAGTTTCACCCAGTTACCTCTCTGGTGAACCCAATAACTACTGTGACAAAACTTCTCTTCGTTCTGTTTTTGTTTTCCTGGCAAGCAACATTTCTCAGCCTATTGGCTGTCATCGGCTTCTGACAGGACATCTGCTGTCAAACGGGAACACAGTACTTTTCAGCAGTAGACTGGAAAGCATGTGAACTTGCAACCTGGCATGTAAAACAGCATTTAACCCCTTTCTACAAAGCCACAAGAAGAGCGCTAGTCCTGGGAGTGCAATAAAATTGAAATAGCAATTGAAATCTGAAGGATTTTTTAAGAGAAAAAAGAGGTTGTCTGCTTTACAGAATCAAGGATGATGTTCCAAAATACAGAAAAGCATAAGGGAAAAACAAAGTCCTAGCAAATGGTGATTTTTTAAAACATGGGGCAAGCTGAAAGGGTAAGGGATACGATCTACAGCTCTAATGAGGTGAAACATAGAACACACCAGTCACCCCAAATGCTATTTACTTCCCAAAGTAACCTACATGGACTGCACAGGAGCCACGCTGTACTTCCATTTGTCTGTGATCTGGGTGGGGACTGGGATTTTGTAGAATGTCATGCTTATCCCTATTTATAAGAGTAGATGCAGAAGTATTTGCGCTGGACACGGAGCCAAGCCTTACAGAGCAACAATGAGATGGCACTCAGTCTGTACAAAGCAAGCTAGAGAGGGGAGGAGTTAGAAGATTGCTCTAGATCTGTGTAGGCGTGAAATCTATGCCTGACAGTAATTAAACATGTCAGAATTTCTGGACCACTGGAGAAATGAGTGATGATCTGTGCCACACTGTGTAAAAGAATATTTAATTGCAAGAGTGGCTGTACTTGGCAGAGAAGTAGTTGGGATTGTCTTGCCACTGAGACTGACATTTCCAGGCTTCTGAATGTGTGATGAATGTTACCCTGATCCACAATGTTCTGGGTTTGCTAATGTTTTAATTTACTTTTTTTCAAAAAAGTTCAAATAAGCTGTTGCTTGTAGAAGTGCTCATGGAATTTTTCAGAATTTTCAGGTATTTTGGGCGTTGGGGCTTCACAGAAAAGAAAGAACATGGATACCAACACACAGCATGATTTTATTTGCACTCCAGAGGATGTTGAATAACAGTCTCTAAACAAACAGACTGAATTTATTTTTTTTTCTGCATGAACATTTAGGTGCACTTATACAAAACTCAGCTCTAAAGTATTGTTTTATTTTTCCTTGTAGTGCTTTCTACCCTCCACACTGTGCATATGCAGAACTCCAGAACAGATGCTCAGTCACCCCAGCCTAGATTATGCCGTGTTCCTCACAGGTGATTTCTCAGATCAATTTTTATAATGGCAAAGACTTTCTGACTTCTAACCAGATCTTTACAGCGCTTCTTCAAGCAGCAGGAGAAGTTAGCAACACAAATATTTGCTGTCTTGTTACATGAAGAGCATTACGGTATTTTTCTATAAGGCAATAATCCTTTCACAATAAGGTAATTGTCTTCAAGTTTATTCACCAAGGAACTGGGTTACTGCCTGACAAAGCAATACTGTTTTATTGAATAAGCGTGGCGTTTCCAAAAGAACTTTCAGACATTCCCTGAAATAGCATCATTAGAAATATAACCAATCCCTTTTTGATAGCCTTGCTGTTTTAACTGCTTATACAACTGCTATTAATGCTACATCTACCTTTGAAATACTTTTCTAATGCAATGCAATTTTTAAACATTTGCAGTCTCATGATCTTCCTTGAGTGAATGGTATTTGCAAACTAGCTCTATGCCTTGGTCCTCTTTGTCTTTGAAAGTCACGTGTTTTTCAATTGCATCTGTGCAAGGGCCTGGGGCAGAAAGGTCCGATGACTCCTTGCCCCTCTTTACTTTAGCAGTGCAAGTAGAAACTCTGTGGAAGCTATTCTCCCTGTTGTGCTGAGACACAGCTAAGCTACAAAGAGTAATAAAATGTTATCATGCGTCCTTCCTTCTCTAATCTCATTCATATACCATTGTAGGGGCGGCTCATGGTCTTTCCATTTACACCCTATGCTCACTTCTAGAGAACACCTGACTGTAATTTGTCACATCTAAAAGTATTGTTTCATACTAAGCCACTGAGGCTGTTCATAGGCTTCTCTGTCACTATATATCAGTCCTAGCACTGGCTTAGGTTCCAGATAGCAATTCCCCTGGTGAGCTATACTAAAAAATATTCTTCTAAGAGAATACTTTCTTCCATGTAAATCTAAGTGATATACAAAATACAAACACGTAACAAATATCTTTGTACATAGCTGTTTGGATTAAAAGGTATTTCAAAGTCATTGGTGTCAGTGCCCAGTAAATGCTCTTTTATGTTTGAATTCAAAAATAGGTTAGAACAACGAATGGCTTTCTTAAGACAGCTGTGATCCTTCTAATTTGTGCACAGGCCATTTAATGACTCTCACATATCTTCCTTTGTGTTAACAGCATATAAGTTCAATTATTCCAACACATATGTTTTTCACTAAATTTTATAAACAGTTCTTATACTGAAAATCCATCACAGATCACAAAAGACTGAACAGGAATGTCTCCAAGTGCACTACCTCATTTGCATAACTGTAGATAGGTTACATATTAACAAGGTTATTGAAGGCTGGGGTAATGATTTTGCATACTAAACAGCAATGCCTTGTGCACACTGCCATACCATTCTTCTCAGTTATGTCATGAGCTATCTAAATGTAGTCTAAGGTAGGTGAAGTTTCTGTAGCTTAAAAGACTTACTATTAAGAAACGAAAAACAAATAGAATCTCTATTTGGACTAATTATTTTGCATAAAGGTCATCCTACGAGTACAGAAGCTCACAAAGTGCCTTAGCCTCAGTACAGTCAAAAGTACAAATGAGATACGAATTCCTTCACGCAAAGAGACTATCAATCACTCACAAATCTGTTTGGTTAATAAGCAGTCACACTTTTGATTTTTTAGGGAGAAGTGGTATAATTTATTGGACCAGCTGGTACAGTTCAAAAAAGGGAACAAACGCTTAGCAGACGTCTGAAATAAACTCAAACAATTCCAACCAAAGTACATTGGACAAACACTTTCAATTGCATTTGGTTAAGTAACCAATTTTAGAAAATAGGATAATTATTGGAGGAGAATAGTAGCAAGAGAAGAGGTGATAAAATCCTTGGCCTTGTGACAAGGCGTCAGAAACGGGCGGTTAGTCATTTTGAGACCAAAGCATTGTATGGCTTTTTTCCCAAAAAAATCTATTTCCCCATCATTCTATTAAAGATATTATCTCCCTCTGGAAACTTACCTCAGTTATATCCCTAGACTATTACAGCTTCAACACCACTACACTTCTGATTGATGGCTTAGTGCACAGAAGACGCATCTGTCATTTGCTCTTTGGCAGATCTTAAAAACCGGTAAAGCTGTAGAAATACCCTTCTGAAGGTGGGCACCAGATAAAACCTAATATAAATCAGAGCTCAGAATCTGAGATATTCCCAAGCATTATGATCTCCTACTGGAATAATCCTACTCTTCTTACCCTTAAGAGAAAATAAAACATGCCCAGATGTAAACTGGGGAGTTGGTATTATCTCAGAACAAAATTTTTTAACTAGCAGTTTTGGCATACATTGTATGAGTATATGAAATTAGGCCCTAAAGAACTGAGTCAGTGAAGAAATTCATTACCTAAATTGGTGCTGAAATAGAAAATAGATACATAAATCCAAAGATGAGATCCCAAATCCTCTTGCTTATGTTGCTTAACTCGAGAAGTCCTTCTTTTCCAATCACTTTATTTGTCAGGGTTTTTATCACGAAAAGAAGGGCTTGTTTGCTTTGAACTCCCTTCTGCTAGAATGGGAGCTGAACCTGGATTTTCCATTTCTAGGCGGGTGTTCCAGTCACTAGGCCATTGTGTAAAATAGTCGTAGGCTTTATATCTCTACCTTCAGCGTGAGTTTCCTACTTGCAGTTATCTCTCAGTGTAATCTCCTACTAAAGCCACGGAAGAAGACAGCATTTTAGACACGTTCCTGTACTTGATGTTTCTTTATGCTTTGATCTAAACCATTGCTAATTAGTGCTATGAAATCTTGGCTTCTTACTCCCCCCCCTTATAAATTGCCTTTCATTGGTGTAATTTTCTGTTCGTCTGAAGACTTGCAGAAGATTACCAGTCTATAAAAAGTAGCGTGCTTTATTCTTTCAGTACATATTTTAAAATAGAGCTTCTATAATAAAGGTTAAAGGCGTTTTTTTTAAGCCTTTAGAGATATTCATTGCAGACTTGATGCTTTGCTCATTCAAGTCAGCAAGTTCCTATTGATTTTGGTACAGCCCAAGAACAATGTGCTAACTCACTATCTACATCTCCAGTATTGGTATAGATTTTGAATATGGTGTTAGCAGCAGAGAAGAAAGAAGGATTCACTAATGTGAGAGGTTCAGGTTACATTCCTATTAATTAGGCTTCCGTTTGTCCCATTGACGACCACACCAAAAATCTATGCATGGTCTCAAGGGACTTAAATGTAAGTTATATTCATGGCCCTTGGACAGTGTGAAAACACACAAGAACTTGGAGCTAAAACTATATGAAGAAAAGAAGGATTTAAGTAAACACCAAAAACAACTAAGCAGAAATACAACTATGCTAAGAGATTTCAGGACCAGATGGAATATTACATTATTTTACTAGATGCAGTATTACAAGCCATAGAACTCTCTCCAGTTAATCCATATATTGTGCCAAAAGCATTATTCAAAAGGTATCCAGCTTTGACTTCCTGAGAATTTCCCTATCTCTTCTAAAGGCAATTCATATTTCCCAGAAGCAAACAAGAATAGGAACAACAAAACCACATCAAATATTGAGGATTTTTTATTTCATCTTAATGCACCTATATACTTTATTATGAATATCATCCTATCTATTTAAACTTCCAAAAGCTTCAGGTTTGCAGTCATGAAGCATCTGAGCTCTACAGAAACCAGACGAATATTGGAATTCCTTTCAGCTGGTGTTGATTCTGTAGATTATTCCAGACTAGTGATATACAGTCAATCAATCAACCTGCTTGAGCAATCTGCTCCACTCCATCAGTGCCATATTTTGTCTATTCCACTATCATCACTGAAGACATTTGTCTTATTCTCAGTGCAGCCCAAAATTATAATGACTATCATGATTCATTTTAAAAATACTTACCATATTTTGCACAGTTTGGGTACATGTGTCAGTCCTGAATATTTAATAATGTGATAGACATCATCTAATTGAAGGGTGTATGATAAGCTATAAGTGAGTTTTACTTCAGTCATTTTCCATGCAGATTTGTTCAACAAACTTCAAACTATACACAAGCATATATGGAAATTTGTACATAGAAAACATTCAGTAAATACAACAAAAAATTGTTTGCTGAATTCCCTGTATTCCTAGACATTTCTGTACTGTGATCAAATTCAGAATGAGAGATGTATTTAAGGTATCTTCATGTATCTAACTACACTGCAGAGAGGAATATAAGCTTTCTTACATCCTGCCCCTATGATGGTACTCAGCTTTTTATTATAAAATTGTTGAAGGAATAGTTAGGAAATGAAGATTAGAAATCTGATGAGTAATCTAGTTTAATAAGAAACTATTTACCCTGAAGAAGTAAGAGCAGTTGAATCAGGCTTTTCATGTCAAAACATCATGTCCCCCAAATGGACTTCTGTGTCGTAAAACAGTGACCCTCAAATAACCCAGGCAATCTGATAACACAGAAGAGGAGGTGACAGTGCATAGTCAAGTTTATAACCTTGTGTTTATATACTGATTTCATGTAACTTAAGGAATAAAATCCGTGTGAATGCAGAAACCTTTTCTTGTGATTTCAAAAAAACTTCTGTTGATATAATTTTCACAGAAATAGTAGTGTGAATAGCAATGCTTTTTTTTTTTTTTTTGTCACTGGCATGATTAGAATTTTCCTTTCCAATTAGTCCATATAATTAACTAGTTTAAGTTGGATCTTAGTTCATATATTAAGAATTAAATTATTTAAATAAACATTTTAAAATATTGAAATATAATGTAAAGCATTCACTTATTTAATGTTTTGTTGTTCGAGAGTTATTAGACCTACCTTTATTAATAAATAATTTAATACACAGAATAAGATTTAAACCAATCTCTTAAATGTGTTACTAAATAGACTGAATGCTTTTCTAAAGCAAGGTCTTACAGCTGTTGATAGGAGAAAATTTACTTGTCAAGTCCATTTTTCAGAAATCTGACATCAATTCTATATGATACATTCCAGCATTATTAGCTGCAGCTTTGCTGATTAGGAATTACTATCTACTATTTCCATAAATTACACATCATTAACAGTGACAGGCAGGCACAAGGAGCTGCTTGGTTAAAGCACAGGTCTCACACAGGTCTTGAGCTGTAAGCCAGTAAAGATCTTACTTTGTAAGAAGCTGTATGGCCTTCGATCCTTCTGACATCAAGAGTCTAAGTAAATGATAATTCATAATTGCCACATCCAAATTTTCATGAGAGGTGCTAAGGTGAGGGTAATTTAGAGATACACCACAGTATTAAAAAAAAAAAAAAAAGGCTTTTTTTAATGTATGCCTGAAAACCTCCTCATTTCACCCATCCAAGAAATCCTATTGATGACCTTGGATCCGGTAAGATGAATATAACAGAACCAAGTCCTGTATCTTGCATCAAATAAACCATTTGTATTTATTTTAAAATGAAGCAGCCAAAGTTAGTAAAGATGATGTATCACAACATATATTTGTAGAATTATCCTACTTATTCGGCATAGCTTATCATCTATTACATGTTATAGACTTACAGTCCGAAGTGCCCAGTGACAGCTCATTTTGAGTAAGCATAATAAAACCTGATATATGGAAACCATTTCATATCTACCCCTTTCCCTAACATGTAGAACTGTGGAACTCATGACAGAACTGGGCATAATCACAGTCTTAAGTATCCTGCAAGGTTGCTCTACTGTCTAAAAGATTCCTCTGAAAGGAGATGCCATGTCCTCCTACAGCTCTTTTTCTGAAATAGGGAGATGTTGATCTCCATGTTTTCCATAAAACTCAGTTCTGTTACTAAGTAAGTGTGCTGTGTTCACCCCTCCCAAATCAAACTCGTTAGAGAATTTATATGAAAAGCACTTAGTTTAATGCAACTTGTTATACATATCAAAGCCAAAATGGTTATCAACCTGAAACAGATCTTTGGGATCTGAAAGACTCATGGATTTGAAACAAAGTTTTAAGTTACTTAGAAGTTCTTAGAAGAATAGATAAAAGTTCTGGGAATTGCATTCTTGGATATTGCTGCCTAAATGAAGAGTAAGTGTCGCTTTGAGAATTCAGTCTTCTGTTTGGACTTCATAACATTTTACATTTATTTTCTACTCGCTGTTGTAAAGGGGCAAATAACATTCCTCTTGGACCATGTCATCAGTGTAATTTACTGCTCTTGCATCTTAATTAAAACTGAAATATAATTTCTTTCTATTTCTAACTAATTTTGCAAGAAATGCCTCTACAATTAAGATATGAAGGTCATGTTCTTTCCTATGGTACTGAATTGTATCAGCCAAATTTTAGAATTGTATTTTTGAACTGTATGTTCGAATAAGTGAACATATCTGGAACCTGGAAGGATACTTCTGTACTTGTAACGTTAAAGCTATGAGCTTTATCAATGATTTGTAGAGGTAAACAACCCCGTATGAACATAGCTCTCATTCATGCTTCTTCCTCTTCCTCTTTTTTGTCTGTTACTGCGTCCAGTTTGGAATGGCATTGATAGTTTTGTTCCTTAATTTCTAAGTTTCCCATGTAATAAAAAGATAAATATATACTTTTGTTTCTTACTCTTCATTTTACAAAATTAATATCTAAGAATAATATACATAAAAATAAAAAAAAATACCCTACAATTTTAATTAGTTGTGAGGGATTAATCGAATAATAGTGGTTTCTGGTCCTGAAAAGGAAAAGTATGTATGAGATCTAGTGGAACTGAAATTTACCTTACAGGTATATTTAAAAACATAATTCATTTTTACGTTCAATTCAGAAATAGAGGAGGAATTTGGAGAGTTTTATGCAGGAGGAAATAAAACTGTTCTCACCATCAAAACATACTCAATGGCTTTGTACCTCAGAGTAAAATTTAGTTAATATACAAAAATTTGCATTAATTTAAACATTTTCTCTATGGTCTTCAATTTTCAATGAAGTGGTTTATGCTTTTTCTTTGTTGACGTGTCTCTAAGATATGTGAAACTATCCTGAAAAAATATTTTATGCTGTTTATATGTTGCATGCTCTTTCTGACCTTTGGCTAAGGCATGAACAGAACGGTACAGCATTGTGCCCCATCAGCCAATTTTCTGTATTACAAGTTGGGGTTTTTTTATTGAATTATGGTTGTTGAGGACCCGAGTACATTGTAATAAATATTGAAAGTTGCTTCTTGTCAGGAGATTAATGTGTGTGGTCATTGGTCTCTCTGGACATTACTTCTTAAAAAAAAGCAATTTACTTAAATTACTTTTCTCACTACTTTTGTTAATATTGCAAAATTACAAGCAAGTAAAGGGAAAGCTTTTAACTCTGCTTTGCAGGAAGTAGTATTACATTTGTTCATTTAGGATCCTAGAGTAATTGATTGACCCATGGGAAACCTAACCAGACTAACTGTAACACAAAGGAGAGTTGGCCGATTACAGTTTTGCACATTCTTCAAAGATCTCATCTAAAATGTAAAGGGAGCTGTATATGATAATGAATCATTACAATACCATGGCAAGTTAGATACAGATGATGTATTGTTATGCTCTGCTCTAGCAAAGATATATCAGTCTAACGTTCACCATTTCCACACAGGCATTACTTCAGGAGAAAAGTTGTTCTTCTCAAACAGATGCCAGAATTAATTTAAACATAATTCTCACTTCTCAAAGAACAGTAAAAGAATTTTGTGGATTTATGTGAAGGATTTTATCAGTGACTAAGCATCCTCCAAAAAGGTCTGTCTGAATCAATGATAACTCAAAGCCTGTCAGAGTAATAGGCTGGTATTTTTCATGTAAATAAATTTTATTTTGTTGGCTTCAAAATGAAACACCCGGTTTTATGGTAAAGGCAACTTTGCATTTGAAGATTTAAGCTGATTGTATTTAATAATCAAATGTAAATAACTAAAACTGAAAGAAAACTTTAAAGCAATATCTGAAGAAACACCCCAATGACTGTTTTATTTGCTTTTTATTTTACTCCTAATTGACTTCTTATACAGAATTCACATGACAGAAGTTTTCCCTATCTTGAAAACTTTTGCCAGTTAGAAATAGTGTTTCCATCCCGACCACCTACTCTTTGCTCTATGTAGTTGTTCCATGCCAAGGTGACTGGCACAATCAGGAATAATACTAATGTATTTTACATCCACTGTAAGAATACCTTTCTTCTAGAAAAGTCCAATGGCAGTCTAAATTACAAAAAAATAGTTTCACGATGTTTTATTCCAATACAGCAAGACAATGAAAGATTAGGTTTATTACAGATTTCTCTATATATGGTCCCTGCAAGAGTTAGGATGAAAATAGATCTTCCTCCTTTGTAATTCAAAAGTCTGTACAAAAACTTATCTCAGTCACAAGAAGCTCTACAGCTGAATACAGGAAAAACAGCAACATGGGTATGAAAATATTTTTCTTATATCTGACCTTGTGTACATGCATTATTATTAATTATAAGTATTCTGACTGGAAATCTTATGTCATGTAAAACATTTCCCATTTTTCTAAGAGTTCAGTACATCAGGGAAGAAAAAATTCAGAAAGTTAAGGTCACGATGCAGCTGGATTTCTCTGAAGACACCACAAAAACATTGCCTTCACTAACTGTGAAGGATTTAATGGTTTCCAATGACATGGTCAAATGTTGGGACATCATTATCCAGAAAAGGTCACAGACAATTTTTCTGACCTGTAAAACATGAAAATACTGTGACAGCTGGGAATACAATTTTCCTGCTATAATTTTTGAATAGTGGATGCTAAAAGCTATTTGTTTTGCAGGCCACAATAGCTGCTTTCAATGCAGTACCACAAAACTGATCTTAACTATACAAACTGGCATGAACACTGAAAATGTAGGTGTTTACTTGACTCTGGAGAGTGATAAACTAGCAATTAAATGTTAATTATCTCATATCATGCTGTGTGTGACTGAAAATAATGTATATAGTGCACTAAATACCTTCTGAACTACTCTGTCTAGATCTGACCTTAACTTGTAATGAAACTCTGATTAATATACAGCACTACAAGTATACCTGTGCAACAGAATATTCATCCATATTCTATTGAAATAAACTTTGAATTTCGTAATAGATTTTCACAATGTGGAATCTTTCCAACTAACAGATCTATAAACTTACAGAGCCGAAACAAGTGCTGTTAAAATAAGAATTTGAACAGCCATGATTAATGGCATGGCCAGGAAGTGCAAGTCAGAAGACATATATTAGTTAAACAATTATAGCTATTTTCTGTAACAAATCTAAACCTGTGGATGAGTCAGCAACGTAGCTTAATTTTCAATTGCTTTGACTATTTTTGCCTACCACTGAAGACCCTTTTTCTCTCTTTAGACAGCTAGCGAAGGTACAAGCTAAATGTTGTGTGCTTACACAATGTTTTAGACCTTTGAACACTCTAGGCATAAGTGGCTTATGTTATCCTCAGTGGTGAGGAATCACCTCGCACAAGATGAAAAGAAGCAGATTCTGTAATGCTGATGCAAAGCTCACTGAAATCAGTGAGATCTTTCCATAAATGACAATGAGCTTGATCAGTTTCTAGGGCCCTGATTCTATAACACCAGGCACTTTCTGTAGCTCATCATTTGCACTTGTCCAAAATTTGTACAAATCAGAATGGTAGCTTTTCCTGTTTTGTTAGATTGTTTATGGTCAAAGGAAATGCAGATCATTGCTGCCCCGATGCATCTGATATGTTATTATGAACAGAATTGTGTTCAGTTTTATCAAATTTCTTCATTTCCATCAAAACCATAATCTCTACATTTCTTACTTTTAGTAAGAAATAATTAAGATAGAACATTTAGGCAGAACAATTAAGACATACAACTTGTGTGTGATTATTTCCATGGTTCCAGTCATGGACTAGTTTTTTGTACTCAGAATATTTCATGTTGACCATTTTCTTGAAAAAGATATGTTGATAGTACTAAAGATACTGAAAATAAAAATATAATTTGTCTGTGAGGGATGTCACAATGATTTCCTACTGTTTTCCACCTGAGGCCTCAAAATATATGTGCTCATTGTTGACTTTTTACTTGTCTGAGCACATGTATTTCAATTCTTTAATTAAATTGGTTCATTTGATCTGTTCAAAACACCTATGCAGCTACTCTTACTTGTGACTGGAGCAATTTAAGACGTTCAGAGCAGTTCAAGAAGTTTCCAGCTAGATTTCTGGTTTCCAACTAGAGTTTGCCAACTGTCAGCTGATTGGAGACAACGTGTGCATCCTCTGTCTGTTTAGCCTGGAGAAGAGAAGACTGAGAGGGGATCTCCAATGCTTATAAATATCTAAATGGCGGGTGTTAAGAGCATGGGGCCAGACCCTTTTCAGTAGTTCTCAGTGACAGATCAAGAGGTAATGGGCACAAACTGGAACATAGGAAGTTCCACCTAAACATGAGAAGGAACTTCTTTACTTTGAGGGTGGCAGAGCCCTGGAACAGGCTGCCCAGAGAGGTGGTGGAGTCTCCATCTCTGGGGGTATTCAAAACCCACCTGTACGCATTCCTGTGCAACCTGCTCTGGGTGACCCTGCTCTGGCAGGGGGGTTGGACGAGATGATCTCCAGAGGTCCCTTCCAACCCCTACCCTTCTGTGATTCTGTGACTTACGGAATGCTACTTCATCCATCATAAGAATTGAAAAGGAACATTCCTTTATTAGGAAAATACACAGGGTGCAAAAATCTCCCACTAAAAGAGTTGACTTAACCCAATCAAATACAATGAAAAATAACCATTTGAACACATCCTTTTTCAGTTTACCACAGTTGTCGTGGATGAAAATATTTGACATGGTTATGATTTAGCAGCTATTCAAAATTTATTAATGATATAAAGTAGATTGAGAGGTTGAATTTTAGCAGCAAGTAGTCATTAACTAGTTTAGGGGTTTACAAAGTGAGTAAACAAAATAATTGAACAGTGACTTAGTTACAGATTCGAAGATGGCAAGATTCCCACTAACGTAGTAGAAGGTATCCCTAACCAATACATATACGTATGAGCAGAGGTACAAATCATAGATTAATAGTTACATATCTCTCTCTAAGCAAAGCATATAAGCACACACACATACAGGTCTCTGATAGGGAGTTTCTTAATAGTGGGCAATGCTGATGAGCCAAAAGGTGCCACTTTTAGGTCCTACACATGCACAGATGGATAGAAGAGCATCCACATCCATAAAGCTAATGTGTATCTCACAACATATAGGTGGAGAGGTGGATGAGAGAGGCTAGCCTATAGTTAAAATTTCCGTTTCTCAGATTCAGGGTAAATACTCATGATGCATCGGCATTCCTCAACAGGTGATAGTTGAGGCTTGAGAAGGGTCTTCTCTCACCCTGGCCTTGAAGTGTCAGCCTGAGAGGTATCTCAACTCAGGGGAGTTACTGGCCACAGCCCGCTGCGATCCAGAAGATCTCAAAGGGTCCTCACTTGAATTGCTACTTATAGGATCCAAGACAATTGACTTTTGTCAGGTACTTTTCCACTCCAGCCCAGCTCCGACAATACTTACACAACCCCAGAGCTTGCTACATCTTGGGGTCCAAGTGCCCCCCACTTGGTGTCCACGATCTATATGGTGTCAGGAGTGAACAATTATAGTTATTACCTCCCAGCGGTAGGACCCATGAGGACTAGGCACACTCTTGTGTTCTTGGTCTGTTGCTCTCTACCTTTTCTTTCACGTTAGACGATTATGTTACGTTCTGGTCTATTGTGTTGTTCTGCGGCCCAGGTTGGGAGGGAAATCACGCCAAGTACCGAGTGACCTGAAGTGTGTGTGAGGGGGTTGCACCACCACAACAGTACAAAATACGCATATTCCTAGTACATGTAGCTGAGTGGAAATAAGCATTCTCCAAACTATATTGCTCAGCTGTTTGTTTGGTTGTTTTTTTTCTTTTTCTTCCTAGTTAATAAAATTTGTTTACAGGTATCACCTAAACAAAAGTTAGACCATGAGGATACCAAATGCCCCCATTCTCTGCTGTCAAAACATACTGTATTTCATATGATCTAAAGAATTCTGGCTAAAAAGTATAATGCATCATAAATAAAGCAAGATTTTTCATAGTGTTTTGTTTCATCACCTTCTTAGTAATTCAGTATTTTGTCCTGATTTGAAGCAAAAAAGAGTCATGTAGAAATCCCAATTTCTACTTAGCTCTACTAAATTAACTTTGTTTCAGGTGACTGAAAGATGTTTTTTTCTTGCAGATGTTTCATTCGTCAGAATAGACTTAGATGAACTGCCTTAAATATAACCATTTTGTTTATTCTGGGTTTGGGAAAAGAGTGAACGAATGAGCTTTAAAGCAACGTTTGTCATGCCTTGGGGGACGAGTGAGTTTCCTGTTTCAAGAAACCTATCTGCTTTACATATATTGCTTTTTCTTTTTTGTTTTTCTCTGTGAAGCTTCTGGTTTCTGTATTTTCGAAGAATTGTTTGTGAATTCATCCCTACAACTACCACTTAAATCATGGGAAGATTTATTTAAACTCTGAACAATGCTTTGCCAAATTAAAGGTATGAATTTTGAGAAGATTCCCTTTAAAATACACTTTCAGGCAGAATTGTTTATTGCTTTAGCTGATGGCACTGAAACTCAGAATTACAGATGAAATGAAAACTAACTACAGGCTGTTTTTTGAAGACAAAATACAAAAAGAAATTCTTTTTATTCAAGGAAGATACAGATAATCTGAAAAGAAGTTGTGCAGAACATAAATATAAGGTGATTATAAAATATATACTTTTCCTATCCTACTCAGTGTCATTGCTGACACTTATTTTTCCAGCTTGGAACACCAGTAATGCTGATTCCTTTGGAACTGATGAAGCCTGCTGTTTTTCCCATTTTTATGTATCACTTGGTGCAGTAATCACTGTGTTTCAGAGGGGGAATAAGCTAATATGAAATTAGATAACTCTCTTAGGAAATTCTTTATTTTGGTATAGTAATAAGATGCTGCTTCATTGGGCATATCTGTGACAGAAAGTTAAATATAAAGACTTTTTTCACCATCATTTCTCAGTATAGGCTTTTTTCTATACATTCTGCATTCATGAAGTCTGATGATAGGTATTTAAATAGGGAAGGCATTTTTGAAGATTTCCTCTACAGACTAGAAATATGCCAGCAGTGTTGTCAATTTAATTTAGATTATTAAAGATACAAAGTGTAAATGTGACCCACAAGCCGATATGTTTTCTGAAGGAGCCTTACTGATAACAGATACGAAGGGATCAGTAGCCATCTTGCAGAAAAAAGGTGAGCATTATTCACATCATTCCTAGGACAAAGATTCCAGGGAAGGGTTCCATTTCCAAAAGCTTTTTATGTATTTTGCCTTGCAGCAATGTTGATTAACCATATAAATTTTCCACTGGTTCGATTGGACACTCTAGCTTTAACAGTCAGATTGCTGGTTTCATGAGGCTGGAGCCTTGCAGGTAAGATACTTTATTTTGAAGTATCACGTTTCCCATCTTTAAGGCAAGTGCACTATGTAGAAGCAGTTTTCCTGATCCTCTGTGTGTAGTGCAGAAAGAATGCAAAGGAGTCCAGGGACAGGCAAAATTCAAAACACTTTCTGCCCGCAACTTTTCCCTGGGAGTTATTGCATTGGCTTCTTGCTTGGAGTGTTAGTCCTGCGCTCTCTAAGCATTTAACATTCCCTAAGCACTGCGTTGTCGATGAGTTCAGGGGCTATAGATTCTGTTTTATTCAGCCTGTATTGATTGGCACTGAAACACTTTACTTTTGATTGCAACATGAATTGCAATGCTTAATTTGTCCTAAGAATGGTCTTGTGAGCTAAGCAGAGAAGTGCTACTTTCTGTTTTACAGATGGGAACTGAATTGGAGCACCTATGAAGTCCAGCTCTTCAAACGTACTTGGGGGAGTTCATCCACCACGTACGTACTGGACATCAGCCTAGGTTGCCACCTTAGGCCATGGGCATCTTGGTCTCATGCAGCATTGAAAGTTTTGCTAGTTGATATTTGCAGAAATCACTGAATAGTACAGAAGTCTGTCAGATGTCTCCCGTATAGCAATTGACAAAGGAATAGTGAAAGTTCCTTCTCCAAATCAAGCAGAGCTTGGCTTTGAAGGTAAATGCCATGTATCATAGCCGTTATAGCTGTTCAGGGAATAGCACACCTGCTCTGGCTTCACACAGGGTAGAGACAAGTACGGACTCAGAAAACCAGGATGGTACACAGATGGAAGCTCCTGACTGGCCATAAGCAGATGCCTTCCTCTCTACAGTCAGTCTCTTAAATCTGCCCGATTCTTTTATTCTTAATGAATGCTTAGCTAACTTACACAGTTTCCTGTCAGCCTGAAGGGTATGCTTCCCTTTGGTGGAGCATTAACTATGAATTACATGGAGCCTGGGCATTCATCTCAGGACGGAGGATTCCAGTAAACCGTTTTCTTTTCCCTTGTGCCATCACCCTCCCTTTAGTTCTCAGCTTCAGTTCTCAGCAATAAAAACAGCAACAGCTTCCTGGATCTGAATCTTTTCTACTTTAGATACAAACACTGTCTTTCTTTGCTACTACACAAAATGATGGGCAGTGAGAAAGAGGAGGTAAAGGGAAGCAATGGCCTTGAGCATGTATATTTTCTTCAAAGGTTTGTAAGATTTGAGTTAGCTGTGCCTTTTCAGAGATATGGGGGTTTCTCTGCATATTTATAAAGATTATCTAATAGCCAAAATGAGCATAAACAGAATTTTTTAATAAACATTCCTTATTCTGATCGAAACATCCTGTTCTAATCATGACATTGTCACTAATTTCAGAATGAGCTAGTCTATGTAAAATATATGCTAACAGACATATAGTACAGTTTAGCAGTTTATAGAAAGTCTGGTTAGTTCTTCGTATTTTTAATGTCTGTGTTTCCAGAGAAGCCTGAAAGAGAGATGCCAAAGCCCTTCTAAGATTTTTTGACCTTCTAAATAACAAAGGTCCTGTGAAGCGTACAAGACAAGTTGTTACAAAACGACCGGAACCAAACTATTGGGTTAACTTAATGCAAGTGCTTTAGAATTCACTGATTAGATTCTGAATTTAGCCAAACACCAGTTCACAAAATAATATCTTTCCTGTCTCTTTTAGTTTCAGGTATTGTTGCAGTGAATATAGTGACTCCATTCACTGCAATAAGCAGAACTTAAGCTTCTCTGATCAGTTTTCAGTTAGTAATGTTTTAAAAACATAAAATTATTCATTCCATTTGATTTGCTAAATTTAATATTATGTCACTTGGGAAAAAAAGCAATATGGTAACAAAGTGACTTATCTGAAGAACTGTGCATTCAGAAATAAAATTTATTATTTTAACTGGTAAGATTTAAAAGCAAAACAAACAGTTTATATGCATAATAGAGTAAATAGAGCTTACTTGCTTCAAACAACATATTGACATCTCAAAATGTGTAGTTTAGTTCTAAAGTAATACTGTTTCTAACGCTTTCTCCAACACATTATTATTTCTGCAGTGAAAGCAATTTTCGTCATTTATTGCTCCTCTTAGATATCTACCATGAGCTTATTTGATCTAGAAGAAGCTACATTAATTTACATCTTGCAATCAGCACTCTGAAGTACTGACTTTGAATGACATTTTCTTCAGCTCCTTTCAGAGATGACAAACACTGGCACTATTAGATGAAGCCTTAGTACTTTGCCTAAGAGTAAGTCTTAGGTCCATAGGTCATTCAGCAATTCTGCTGTTGCAAATTATGATATCTCTTGTATTAGACGAATTCCTTGCTTGTCAGAAATTATTCTTGTCACTGGGCTAAGACGCAGTTTGGAATGAAAGTGATAGTGTAACATATGGCCTTTGCTGTAGGATGGCAGACACATATTCACTCACTCAGAGGCTATTAATCAGCTCTTGATGCAGTGCCCTTAACTCGCTAACCTCACTTCTGCATTTTGCAGTAGAAAAAACACTCGACCAAAGTCTTTAAAGAAAGCTGTGCTTTGTATCGTACATTTCAGGCAAGCAGACTACCCTACAGTTTTTAATTTAAGCTTTTTTGGGGGGTTAAATATCATCTAGCAACCACAACAATATATTAGTACAGCAAAAGTTATGATACCATGGGTGGATAATTTGGTAATAATAACTGATTTTGTATAATGAACTTTTATGAAAACAGTTTTGTTAGATAGATTCTGCATAAGGAGAAGGAACCAACAATATGCAGCTCATATTTGCCTTCCATCTCATTATTTCTCTTTTCAGTCATTTCTTCAGTATAGTTCCATTTATTAAAGATCTTAGAAGGGCAGATGGAGCTGTTACTTGGACACAGATACTCTGTGTGGGCATAGCAAATAAATATATATTGCAAATGTAATAATAAAATAAATATAAATTATGTTAAGCCAATATTTTTACTTCGTTTTTCTAAAAAATAAATTCAGAGGCTGTTTTAAATAATCGTGAAAAAAAAGAACTAGAGCTAACAATGAGATTTACTGTGTCCATAATGAAAGAAGAAGAACATGCTGGCCAATCAGTACACAAATAAATTATGTCAATCCTTTTACAGCTCAATTAAAAGTTTAACCAAATCAAATTGAATTCTATGGAAGGATACACATTCAGAAAATCACAGCATCATAGCCAGATTTCGGTGGCTTCATTACCTCATGAAACAACCCCATCTAACAACAGTCACCATACAAAACTAGTCTGCTTTAGAGAATGTGCAAAATTATTTATTCTCAGTCAAAAATTTTTGTTGAAGCTTTATAGTGTGTGCAACCTCTGTTTTTGATTTGGTACAGCACTGGAGTGTGTGTAGTACTTCCACAAGAAGTAAAGTATGTAACAGGAACAGCAAAACACGTGCTCATATTTGATTTCATTTTGGGCAGGCAGTCAGCCTGTGTGTATGTTGACACCTGGATAATTGTCTGGCATGTGGAATTATATTCTTTTTTTTTTGATTGTATTAGGTCTTTCGAGAATAAGAGGTACCTGGCTTTTCTAATTTATTTGTTTGAGGAGATATTATATTTTCATTTTCATAGAAGAGCCAGTATACTAATTTTTATGTATCTGGTAAGAAAACTCTTACCTGAAGATAGTCATGCACATAATTCTTTACAAGACTGACACCTGTCTAAAACCAAATAATTTAGGTTTGGATGTGGGAAAACCTAACTGCCTTGTCCTACGTCCATGTTCCTTATGGATGTCTCTCACAATATTTCACACTATTCTATATAAGACTCTTGTAGTAACTTTGAGGACTATCCTGAGTAACACTTTACTCATTTCCAAGTATTTTTCCAGAAGCCAGCCTCAATTTAGAAACATAATTTGGTCTACAAAGTTATTATTATTTATTGTCACTTACATACAGTGATGTAGTCTCTACATCACACATTTATTATCATTAGTGCTGAGAGAGGATAGTTTGATAAAAAAGAAAACCTACCATAGGTGGGGTTGAAGAAAAGACTGGGGATTTGGAACATGCAACAGGAAACCCCTGCTAAATTCCCTGTGATTTAGATAAAACTGTTGGCAACCCCTAAGGTTTAGTGAAGAGCTAGTAACAGAGGCTGCAGTAACATCCCTCGTGTCCAGCGCTAGGTTGTGGTCTGTGTAGGCAGAGCAGGAAGGCGCTGGCAGGCTCACTGGGGAGAGGCAGAGATAAAAAGTGAACTGGTGGGGTGAAACGCAGCAGTGAAGGTTCAGATGTGGAAAGGTGGAACGGAGATTGTATACAGAGCAGGAGCAATGTATACCAGAAGTCAGTGAGTAGACCTAGTTATTTTTTACTGGAGGTCCTAGGGAGGACTTAACACCTCCCAGCAACCATGGGCTCCTTTTGTTTTTATTATCCAGAAAGTGGATATTCTATGGCACTTCACTTACAAGTACTCAATGTTTGCTTGAAGACCTGTTAGTAGGATGCATAAGTGCAGATAAGATGGCTGGATTCTTGGCATAATGCATGGAATAAAGTCACGGCTTAATGAAATGTCTGAAAGCCAGAGCCGGGGGAGAAGGGAGGATTTCCCAGTTGCTGCATTTATGCATAGCTGGGAGCTGTCGGAATGATGCAGCAGGATATACTGAGGAGAGGATACCGTTTAATGTTCATCCCACAGAAATATGCTTAACTGTTACGAAGTGGTGGGCTGATGATGGTCTGGAACAGGCACCAGCACAGTGATATATCGAGGTGCTCGCTCCTTCTGTCTGGGTGTACGCTTGCTAGTGAGGGGCAGCAGTCCTCCACCACTTCCACTCCAGTTCTCCTGATCAAAAAAAGAAGGCTCAGCTCTTACAGTTTGTTGACCCGTTCCACCTGTAATAAATAAGCACAAGGTTCCTTGAGGAGTACCCCATGACAGCCCTGGCCACAAGATTTGCATTGTCTGGCTGTCCTTCTTCACATCCTTGTACCTTCCTTTCTCAGCCCCAGCCTTCTCCCAAGTAAACAACCTATCTCTAATTACTTTTCCCCTATTGGTCCCAGATTTATGACATCCATACCCACATATGGCATTATGATCTAGTATCAGCCACATATGGTATCACTGCTATGGCTACATAGGTGATGTTGCCCACCTATGGAGTTGACTGTGCTCCCCTAAGGGTTCCAAATACTCCCCTCCAACAAGCTGTAGAGTTTAGCTGTTTCTCATATAACTCCTTCACTGCCTTTGAGATCCAGCCACCTTTCCTCGAGTTATCCATAACTTTTGTCAGCAGTTTCTCGTGTCATGTCTAGTAATTTTCCATAGTTAGCTTAACCTCAAGCCAGGGTATAGTTAATGGCCCACTGATTTGTCCGTCGCTCTAAAATTAACCCCAGAGATCAGGAAGGTACCTTTCCCAGTGAAGATTCACTATCAAAATCTTTCCCCAAATGAGGTGCAGTAGCCAGCCCTTTTCCTTGGTGGAACAGGGAAAGAAGCGGCAGCAGCACGCTGGTAACACAGTGATCACTGTATCTTTTCAGTATACAGAAGTTTTGCCTGAAGACACTTAACCATGCAAGATCCACTTCCCCAAACATGTTTTCACTACAAAACTATGTGGTATTCTGCTGTCCTTAATCTTTTCTCTTGAGTCACTTGACTTTTTATAAATGTATTGTGGTTTCAGTTGGGATAGAGTTAACTTGTGAATCTCTGTGGGGTTTGCTGTGAACAAAGCACCTCATCAGTCAGTTTTTTCAGGTCTTTTTATGGACCTTCTAACAGGGCCAGTGGTGCACTAATATAAGTACATTTAGGAAGTATGACATGGTAGGTACAGTATTTTAGCAGCAAAAAGACATTTTGCAGTTTGAGTAAGCTACATTTCTCATTATTAGGTGGTTATATAGTTAAAAATTGCAGCAAAAGAAAGGGTTTACACTGGATTACGGATGAAAAGACAAGTGTTGTTGAAGATATTCAGAATACTTATGGAACTTCAGACATTTTCTAATTCAACCTTTTTTTCTTCTTCCTCTTAAATATTTCACTTTAAGATCCTCAGTTGGCAGTAATTAGGCTTCTCAGGTTAATTAATCCCAGAAACTTCATTAGCATAATCCAGATGACCATAGGAGTTGACCTAAACTTAATCAACCCCATTGTCAAATTGCTCTAGCATGACACACAATGAACTGTAAACACTATATGCTTTCATTTACTGAGTTATGATTTGATTCATAATTTACATATATTAATATGTAAATCACACCTATGAACAGCATTTTATCTTTTTAATGATATTACATTATGGAAGGAAGGTTTAGAATGCAATAATCATTTGCATACCTTTTTGAAGAAAAGCACTACTAATGATGCCTTACAGAAAACATTAAAAATCAGTCTATTACATATTTCTTTTGTGTTTCTTTTCCCTTATTCTTTATTTCTAAGCCAGTTAATCTTTGTTTCCTACACTGTTCATAGCTTTCTGAAGCTTCAATTCTTTACTACTCTATTCTCCCCACAAGATACCAATTATGATGAAATAAAGTAAAGAACAGTTTCTCTTAAAATTAAATTAAATATTGACATGAATGGAATCATACATCACTGACTTGAATCCAGTGTATCAGGGATAAAGGTCTAGGCAATATTTGTTAAATAACTTGATTGTTTCCTGCATCACCTCTGTTACTCCATTTATGGCTTTATGTATTTGTATATATTTTGTTATATAAACATAAATGTCTCGATATATCCAGTATGCATTACAAGATGAGAATGCTTTTCTCATCCTGAACATAAAAGGTGAACATTGGTCTAGAGAACATGAGAGTTGATTGCATTAACTCACCAGCATTGCAAGGAAAAAACAATAGCAGGCACAGACTTAAGAACAAAATGTATCAAAATGTAAGAAAAGGAGATCCTGATGTCAAATGCATCTGTAGTCATAAAGACTAGGCAAAGAGAAATACAGGTAAGTTGTATAAAAGCTCACATGGTATTTGCTCAAACTTCTGTAGTAAAAAAGTCTGAAAACTATAAACTAAATGGCCCTTCATTTTACCATGCCAGAAAAGTAAATGTTAAGTTTTTCCTTGAATTTAACTTTTTTTTTTTTAGCTATCTGTGCTTGAATTACCAAAAGAAGACAGAGAATATAAATTAATAATAGGGAAGGTCTACAGTTATTATAGATTATTGAAGTCCATATTTGAAAGTAGAGTGTGATATGATAAAAGATTTAGATAACCACTAAGAGCTAGACAAAAACGCCTGGCTGAATTCACACACACATTTAACTGAGGTTAACATTGTACCTCTTTTCATGACAAATGTACCTCCTGAATATTCAAATGCAGCAGAGGCAACGGAAAATAAATAATGAGCTCGAGATGAGTGAAGAGAGAAAAACTTTCTGTGACACTGACCTCTGGAAAAATGCATGTAACGCCCAGTCCTTTGGACTAGTTCTCCCACTTAGTTTGTCATCAACTGAAAAAGAAATTGGAAAAATTTCTGTTCAAATGTTCATCTTGAGCTTTTTTCTGCAGGAGGGAAAAAAATTCTAAGCCATTGTAAAGTTATGCTAACCTGAGGTATACAGACAAGTAAAATAAACAAAATTAAATGAGAATAGTATGACTGTGGTATTCACCAAGTTCAACTCATTCATTGAAAAGATCTGTTGAGTAATTGTCTAAAAACCAAATAATGATTTAGGTTCTTGAAGTGCAATGCACGCAGGTGATCTTACGTTTTGATTTCTGTGGAAATCTGATAATTTCTATAGAACTTTACTACACAAATTCCCTGATATATGTCATATGAGAAATGTGTTATCCGATTTAAAAAAAACACCCTGCGCATGCTTGCAAAGGGAACATCAAAATTAGAATAAACTATTAGAAAATAGTAATTCAGATTTTAGTAACAAAGACCTTTTTTTTCAAATTTGCAGGAATGACAATAAAAAGCATTAATCAAAACTATTTTTTCTTGCTATTTTTGAGCATGTCTTGCATGTCAAGATTATATAAAAAATGGGTACAGTACCCATGCTGCTTGAAAGAAGCCTACTTCACAGTTCATGATCGTGTTTAGGCTTCTGAAGTGCAGAGAGCTATGGCACTTTGAAGACTATAAATTCATTTGAAATAATTTAATACACTTCAATAGTCATTCTCATAAATTCCATTGAGGAGAAAAGCTACAAAAGACAGAGCCCAGAACTGGCATAAATGGTGGAATAAAGATACAAATAATGTCACATCTTACTGATCTATTTTGCTTAGACATAGAGGCAATCTGTGGTTCAACAGAGCTGTTTTAAAGATTGTCCTGCAAGAACAAAGAGTTACAAGACTAATTTCAAAGGGTCAGTAAACTGTGATGTAAAGAGTAAGGAGTAAGATGTTTCAGGTTTGTTCAAATGAGGAAAGAAAACCTTAAAACTCAGTCACACTAAATTGACACATTCCGGAAGATGCAAAGGAGATGCCGAATCAAGACTGAGAACCTCAGCCTGTGTACAAGGATTGTCTGTTACAGCTAGTGCTCATGATATGAGAAAGCAACTAATACGCTGAAGTGTTAATGTCTTTTGTGTGGTTAGACTACACAGAGCTGTAACCTAGAATTCCACTGGAAAAGCGTGACGTGGACTTTCTGTAGTGCAAGAACGGGTTCAAGTTACGTCAGGGGAGGTTTAGATTAGATATTAGGAAACATTTTTTCACTGAAAGGGTTATTAAACATTGGAATAGGCTGCCCAGGGAGGTGGTGGATTCACCATCCCTGGAGATGTTTAAAAAAAGGGTAGATGGGGCACTGAGGGACATGGTTTAGAAGTGGCTCTTGTCAGGGTAGGCTAAAGGTTGGACTCGATGATCTTAAAGGTCCCTTCCAACCTCAACAATTCTATGATTCTATGATTCTAAGAACACCTCCCACCAGCTGACCGTTGCCCTGCCGGGCTCCAAACAAAGGCAACTTTGGAAAAACTTCCCCTCCCCCGCCCAAGTTTATGGCTGAGCATGATGTCATATGGCATGGAATATCCCTTTGGTCAGTTTGGGTCAGCCGTCCTGCCTTTGTCCCCTGCCACGGTCTTGCCTACCCCCAGCCTACTCACTGAGGGGGCAGCATGAGAAACAAAGGCTTGGACACTGTGTAGGCACTGCTCAGCAACAGCTGAAACATTGATGTGTTACCAACACTGGTTTGGTCACAAATCTAAACCATAGCACCATATGGGCTGCTATGGAAAAAAAATAACATCCCAACCAGACGTAGTACCCCAGGAAATGTGCTGTTATATGGGTGTAGCAGAACCTGCTGCTGCTTTTGTGTGCTATGGTGATCAATGGTAAGATAAAAACAAAAGATTAATGTTCCATTACAGACTGTTAACTTCAGTAACTGTGGTACGCAAAATAATGTAAATGTTTCAAAAATAAAAAAACCAAAATCATTGAATATTGCAGGAGCACAATTTTGTGCCCATATTCTTCAACGATAAAAGCTAAGCTTGGGTTTTTTTTTTTCTTTCAGCTTATTGCATGAAAATTAAATGTTTCTGAAGGGAAGCAATTTTACATAGAAACTACGGTGTCTGATGTATGTTCAAGAAATAAAAAAAATTCCAATAAGGTCTTAGTTGTAAAGATAAAAAATGCATTTTCAATGTTCTAATGAGCTGGAACTTGCATTTTGGGTGCTCAGAACCACAGTCCTTTTGCATCTGCTGTGCTTCCCTCATGAAGGTAACATGCTTCTGTCTGATGCACTTTTTCCGTATTTTGGATGCCTGTTATGTATCATTTTTTCTTGGTTGAGTTTAAAAGTAAATCTATATCTCTGTAACAAAAATAGAAAATTCATTAGATACATATATAAACAATGCTGGCCTATTAGCTATATTTCATTTTTAAACACAAAATAATAAACTCATTCATTTCCCATATTATATCACAGGGTTTTAGTTTGGGGTTTTTTGGTCTCATAAAAATCAGATACTGCCTCTTTATAGGATAATGAAAAATCTGAGTGTTTGACTTTTCAAGGTACATAACGATGAAAACAAGTGTGCATCTGAAGAGGGAGCTAAAATACAGTTGATATTTGTCTGTCTTATTTGTTCAGTATAGTTTAACTCCTGACTAATCTATCAGGAGAAAACCCCTCATAGTACTAGTACAGATGAAAAGACATGACTTATCTTCCTCGTGATATTTATACAGTGAAGATATTTTTACAGAAAATTGCATGGGAAAGTTGACACTTCAAGAAAATCAATCACTTACACTACTACAAGAAATATGATCTCACAAATACTTGCAATAAAACCTCATTGGGAGTCATTGCTTTCACATTCCAAACTTTCAGTTCTAGGTAGTGATTGATACTAAAGTAATTAATCACAGTTGAGAAAATTACATTATCTGTTATAGATTGAAATTAGAAACAGTGAAATTAATTTACGTGTGTTAATTTGTGAAAAAGATAAATTAAAAGCATTCCCCTGTAACGGCTGAAATTAGAAAAAAACCTCTTTTTTAAATGGAAACCGTGGAAAGTAGTTTGGCAATTTTGATTATAGATTTACTAAAGTGAAACACAAAATTCTGTTTAGAAGTATTGTCATTCCTGTACATGTATGTGTTGTTTACTTGGTCTAGTGGGAGGTGTCCCTGACCAGGGCAGGAGGGTTGGAACTAGATGATCTCTAAGGTCCCTTCCAACCTAAACCATTCCGTGATTCTATGAAATACAAATGCGTGTGTGAAGCACACACAGTGTTCAGCTAGTAGAGAATAGAAAATTGGAATACACTTGGATTTGAATGTCATTGGTAGAAGAGAGATGGACATTGTGAAAAGCTGCATAACATTGTCTCTATTTATTGCCTCTTGATCTTGCTGAGGTGCATAATAGACTATTTCCTTTCTCTGTAAAATCCTGGCAAAGTTAGAAAAGACAAGATAAAAAATGAAATTCAGAAAGACAACAACAGTGACAAGAGATGACTTACATGGAAGCACAAGACATTGCATAACTCTGCACAAGAGTAGTTATCATTAGCTTGTTGCCAACAGGAAAGGATATTTTGAGATGTATCTTCAAAAGTGTTTCCAGGGTCTAGTTCTATTCAGTATTTTCATTAATGACCTGGGTGATAAAATAGGCTAATTTGATTTGTGCATAACAAAAAGATAAGCAGACATGCTAGAACATTAAAGGAAAAGAATTCAAAATTATTCTTTTCTGTCAGCTTGAAGAAATGTTCTGAAAAAATAACGAAGATGAATTTCAAAACAGAATAGACTACTACGCATAAGTGGAAATAATCAATTCTGCAATCATAGGACAAAGAAGCTGAATTGGTCACAGTTTTTAGAAAAGGATGAGGAGATCAGAGTGTTCCAGTGTTTTTCAATCCACATAGTAAATAAGTTTTTCTTACATTCAGACAGAATTTCCTGAATTTCAACTTGACTTGGCACAAAGTCTGGGTAGTCAAACCCCCTTGCTCAAGCTGAGTCACCTGCAGCAGGTTGTCCAGGGTCAATATAGGTTTTGAATATCTCCAAGAATGGAGACAACTCAGCTTCTGTAGCAACCCGTGCCAGCATTCATCCACTGTTATAATAAAGAAGTTTTTTTATGTTCAGATGGCATCTCCTATATTTCAATTTGTACCCAATTCCTCTTATGCCACTGAGCACCACTGAGAAGAGTCTAGCTCCATCTTCTTTGCACCCTCCCAGCATGCATTTATGCACATCAATAAGATTCCCGCTGAGCATTTTCTTCTTCCGGCTGAAGAGCCTCACCTCTCTCAGCCTCTTCTCATATAAAAGATACTCCAGTCCCTTGATCATCTTTGTGGTTCTTCACTGGACTTGCTCCACTATGTCCGTATGTCTCTGGTACTGGGGAGCCCAGCACCGGACCAGGGCTGAGTAGAGGGGAAGGATCCCTTCCCTTGACCTGCTGGCAATGCTCTGCCTAATGCAGCCCAGGAGTTTGCTGGCCACCTTCACAACAAGAGAACATTGCAGACCCATGTTCAACTTGCTGTCTGCCAGAACCTCAGGTCCTTTTCCGACAAGCTGCTTTCTAGCCAGTCGGCCCCCAGTGTGTACTGGTGCATGGGTTTATTCCTCTGCAAGTGCAGGACTTGGCATTTCCCTTTTTTCAACTTCATGAGTTTCCTGTCAGCCCCTTTTTCCAGCCTATCGAGGTCCCTCAGAATAGCAGCAAAACCATCTGGTGCATCAAACACTTCTCCCAGTTTTGTATCATCAGCAAATGTGCTGAGGGTGCACTCTGCCCCATCATCCAGGTCACTAATGAGGAGGTTAAACAGTACTGGACCCAGCATCGACCCTTGGGCTATACCACTGGCGACTTGACTGGCCTCCGTGTAGGCTGTGTCCTGTTGATCACAACGTTTGAGCCTGGCAGTTCATGCAGTATTTGATCCACCTAGCCGTCCACTAGCCCATTTTTAGTCAGCTTGTCTATGAAGATGTTATGGGAGACAGCATCAAAAGCTGTAGTCAGGATAAGCAACATCTACTGCTTTCCCCTCATTAACCAAGCCAGTCATCTCATCACAGAACACCGTATCCTTGCATTCCAATATTTTTATTCAATAATAAATTTGATAAATGGCAACAGACCTAGCTTAAAAATGTGGCTGCAAATTTATTCATCATCTGGTATTTTTTTCATCTCCTCCCTGAATCTCATATTCTGCATCTTCAGGGTTCAGAGCAAAATCTAACATCCTGAGTCAAAAACAAATCAAAGAAACCAGAGCTCTTATCGGGTCGTGCTATCTTGGATGTGTATGACAGCAAGATGAGCTCATCATCTAAACAGGTGATTCTGTGTATTTCTGAGTGATTAACAGACCCTCAAATGAACAAACAGAAGTGGGAGTTATTGCCTCAATCCCATTCTTACACTGCCAAGTGTTCTAACAAGAAATAATACTTTACTACGCAAAAATCTAGATGGTCAAAAACTATTTTAAAATTTCTAATAGGAGGACGCTCAGTTTAACACATACTTTGGTAATTACTTCCTCCCTGACACACTTGGAAACAGATATGCAAATAATTTTTGCGTGTTTGTTTTGGGGAAAAAATATGGCATGTCAAGTTGAAATGTTATTTCATAGTTATTCCTTTTTTAAGAAAGGAGATACATTTTCTAAATGACCCGACTCAATATAAGACCTAACTGCCATTGATAAAATAGAGATTTTTCTGTATACCTTAGAGTTTAATGATTAGGCACTTGCTGGGCTGCAGGAACCTTGGATTCAAATTTTACTATTATCTTGTTCGGAACTGTGACTGAGCTGGAGACTCTCAGCTTCATAAAGAGGAGCCTAATCAGTAGCTGTTACAGCTATTATGAGCTGGGGCTTTTCCTTCCTCCTAAGGCCTGCACCCCAGGTGAGTTTCTTCAATAAAAGCCATACCACCAACCTGCATAAGGTTATTCTTACATAGTATCTAAGCCAGTGAGTAGTCACTTGTAACAAAATGGAACAGCTGCATCAGGAAGAGACCGTTTCCCCTGAAATTTAGAAGGCCCAGCATGACCGCGGAGCTGAATGCATTGGGATGGTGGGAGGTATTTTCATGTAAGGTGGTGGAATGGGGGCGGGAATGCGTTAAGGGAAGAAAACAGGCACATCTTAAGATAAGCATCTTTCCTCCTGTTAGCCCTAGCGCTCCGCATTCAGTTGCGGGGGGCTGATGTGTTCTATGTGAGGCCGGTGCTTCAGCTGCCGCTCGGCCGCAGGCGGCCCGTGCCACCTGGACTTTCAGATTAGCAGCTCTGTAGCAGAGGCAGAAGCCAGTGGCACCTGCATAAGTACCAGTGGCACCTGCGTAATTACCAGTGGCACCTGCGTAATTACCAGTGGCACCTGCGTGATTACCAGTGGCCTGCCTTGCACCTGAGCGTGAGCATGCTGAAAGAGCGGGTGAGCACTCCGCAGAGGCAGGGGCGGCTTTGCATAAGGATGGGGGCGATGGGCCCGTGGGGCGCGGACCGGCGGGACCCCCCAACCCTGTGCACAGGCAAGACAAAAGAGAGACAGATAGGCGGCATCGGGGGGGTGGCGGCAACAGCCTAGAAAGGTCGGGTTTACTTTGAAAGTTCAAAAGTTGTCGGTCTGGTCTCCTAAATACGCCTATCACTTCAATCTCTAGTTACCTGATAACCATATATGTGTGTGTGTGTATATGATAGAATAGAACAGCTTGGCTTGGAAGGGACCTTTAAAGGCCATCTAGTCCAACCCCCCTGCAACGAGCAGGGACATCTTCAACTGGATCAGGTTGCTCAGAGCTCCGGTCCAACCTGACCTTGAATGTTTCCAGGGATGGGGCATCTACCACGTCTCCGGGCAACCTGTGCCAGTGTTTCACCACCCTCATCATAAAAAATTTCTTCCCTTATATCTAGTCTAAATTTACCCTCTTTTAGTTTAGAACCGTTACCCCCTGGCCTGTTGCAACAGGCCCTGCTAAGCGCTTTGTTCCCATCTTTTTTATAAGCCCCTTTTAAGTATTGAAAGGCTGCAATAAGATCCCCTTGCAGTCTTCTCTTCTCCAGCCTGAGCAACCTCAACTTTCTCAGTCTTTCAGGGAAGCAGCACCATCTTACCATCAAGCATCAAACCTGGTTAACATGGCTGCAATCTCTGTGAGGGGTTACTAAGAACCAGAGCAATAGTCCCAAGTCCCTCAGAGTTTCATAGAATCCTTCAGTTTCATTGAATGCATATTTATGTACGTAAACATTCACTTCTAGCAATTTCAAAAAGCTTCAGCTTCATCCAGCCTGCTGTATTTGGGTTTTTTTTCCTGCTTTCTGAAAAGTTTTTGACCCCTCCCGTTCCTCTGTCTACTAAAATACATGCTGATCCAAGGATACACCTGATATATTTTGTGTGAGATTATATGTTAGATGAAAAAGACAATTTTCTACTAAAAATATTAGCATTTTGGAGTTACACTCGGCAAATATCCAGAATGAGTATGAACTTTAATGTTGTTTAACATCTTCCTTTTATTATATTTGATCTCCTTTGAAGAGTCACTGTAAAATCAATACAAATGAGGAATGTGAACTGAGTATCTTGCATACTATTACGAAATTGTTCATGTCGATCTATCTGTTAAAAATAAAACCAGTGCCATCATCAAAACAGCAAACTTCAATATCTCAAAATATAATTGTCAGCTTGGAGTAACTGCAGTTTTATACTGTGCTGCTATATAATGATTTTGTTCCCTTTAGGTACAATATACCCAAGAGCGTTTTCCAGTGCAATAACTGAAGAACATCCCTTCTATTTCGGTGTAAAGAAAACTGGGAATATTGAATCACTAGCTAATGAAAAATTACAGATCCATGCCAGCAACATAATGTATTGGTAGTTAGAAAGCTATGCTGCAAATTGTGCCAACAGAAGCTTTATAGAAGAAAATTAAGTTCACTGAATCCATTTGAGGACTTTTAAAGTTGCAAATATTGATTGATATGCTTTAGATTGTCTCCAAGGTCCTGATTTTTCCTCCAGTGTACACCAGGAGAACACAAATTTAGTTACAGTGAATTAAATCTGAGTGCTAGGACGTGATATTCAAGTGCAGAATATCTGAAGAATTGCTGTCAGGGTATTTTTTTTTTTTCCCCACTATATTGTTTATTTTCATTTCATTTTTTCCTTTACCATCTGTATAGGCCTAATTTCAAATGAAAAATCAGACAAACAAAGAGTGCTCACGGTTCTGTCAGGAAAAAAGCGAATAAAAAAATAATTGAATGGTTGTGACACAAAGAACATATGCAGTGTAGCATGCACTCGAGTGAGTGTGGGTGTTAGATATTGTAACTCCGTTACCCAGGGCGCACAAGGACAGGTCAGTATCAGGAAAAGCAATCTATAAAAAGGTGGCATTTTTGCCAGGGCTGAACTCAACCATTAATGCCAGATATAGCTGTGTAATCCACCTTCTTCAGCCTCCTGTGTTTAGTTTATAGAGTTCGCCTGGTAATTCAAAGGAATAAGTCTGGATGAAAGGAATCTGCTTTTCCTTAAGATTTCATAGCTTTTCTCAGTTATTTTGAGTTTTAAATGGGCGGATAGTAAGTGCTTAGTTTCCAAGGATGCATTTCGCAACACTAATTGTTACAATGCAGTCAGTGCAATACAGCAGTCAGAACCCGGCTGTGAAAATTCCACTATTTATATAAACATACATGCATGTACGTATGGATGTATAATTCAAGCAATACAGCATCAAGAGATAACCAAAAGTTAATGAAAGGTAAAAGCAAGGATTTTGATGATACTGAATATCGGTATACAAAATTACGTAAAAGAACTCTTAAAAAAAAAATCATATTCTATCATCTCCATCTTACTGTTTGTTCTTAGAGAGTTTGATTCTTCCAAACAGATAATAAGGGTCCTGCACTGAGTTTGTACAATGTTTGATATAAGATTTCTTTGCTGGACCTGCATCTTTTTATGGCAGCTGAACCTAGTTTAGGGGTTTATCTTCATGCTTTGGAATCCAGTGTATTGGTTTTTTCCACTTCTAAAAAGCCCTTCCCCCCCCCCCCAAGATTTTGCTTGTTGTTAACATCACATTTGTTGATGTTAACATTATCTATTGGCTTGACCCACGCTCCTCTGTGAACTACAAGTCATTTATAGCCTGCAACGGATGTTACTGCCGCAAGACTCACAACTGTGATATTTATGAAAAGCCTAAATTTTTAAGAAGTTCTTCAGTATGGTCTTTCTAAAGACATACGTGTGTCCTAAGAGAGATCTTTCAGAATTCTGTTTCTCTAGAAGTTAATTTCTTGAATAAAAGGTGCTAAAGTATACGAGCCTCGGTGTTCTATTTTAACTTACTAAACTGCTGGATATTGAGATTTTATGATGTAATCTTTTTCCACCTACTATTCCGAGTTGTTTTTCTGAGAAGGGTTTAATAGATTTCTTTTTTTTTTTTTCCTACCTAGTCTCATAGCTTATAGAAACTTACTCTGCCATTCCAGCTAACCAGGAAATGGGAGGTTCAGGTATGGGACTGAATCACAGAGTAGAAAATAATTCGATAGGTAGCCTTTCTGTACTTCTTCCTTCATGCCTTTAGTTAGGTAACTGGCTAGAGGCTTTTCAAATACAGTATACAGGTTCATTGAACCGGTTGATCCCATTAAAATGTGCTAAGCACAGATGGCTCAGTGATCTTTAGTTACCTATAACCCTGTAAAAGATTGGTAAACCCCAACTGGCTACATGAGTCATAAAAACGTCTGTTGTTCAAATAGGTAGACGCAGCTGGAAGCCTATGCTTTTAAAAACGCAACTTGCTTTCTACAAAGCAACACAGTCAAGAGTCAGCTCTTGCCCAATATGAGAGTCAAACTCCTCTGCGTCCACTTATCAGTACAGACCTCCCTGGATGGACTGACACCCTGCGCAGCTTCGCCGTCATACTTTTATGACTTATCAAGCCAGGCAGAGGTTTCCAGCAGCCAGCACAGTTACAGGTAACTCGTGCTCGCTGAACCAGCTCATTCCATCTGTGCTTAAGAGAGTTCAAACCACGAGGAGCAATCCACGTCACATTCACTTAAACATCTGGGAATCCTGATGCCGTTTGCAGCAGTGCCAGGGATAACCTCCTGCACTTTGAAGGGACAGTGCAGTTCTATGGCAGTGCAGCATCCGAACGCCGTTTGGTGCTATTATGCCTGATGGAAACAATAATCTTCTGTTATTAAAGGTCAGCTCATGATGTCAAACCAAACAGTATTATCATGCTGTACCTGGAAAATGCAAGTGGAGTGTAGGATGTAAAAATTAACATCTGAAAGAATTATCAAGGACATAGTAAAAGACAAGAAAAAGTTATATTTATGTTGGAGCCTTAATTAATTCCTCTGGGAATTTATATGAAAAGAATCCCTATCAAGGATTGTGCTATGTAGAACTTGGATCACAACAAATTCTCTGCTGCATCCATTCAGTTGTACTCCATAATACATGTCAGGTGTGTACAGCAGAAGATAACAAGCCTATCCCTTCAGGGTTGGCAAATCAGCATCTATATTCAGGGAAGAAAGGAATAATAAGGAACTGAGAGGGGAAAAAGGTTTTCTGGTTTCTCTCAATCTAGACCCAATCTGACCTTCAGCAGAAATATTATCCCAAAACATACAGAAACACAAAGAAGTCTTACAAATGTATGCATCCAGCAGTTAACATTTCTTCAGTCAATTTTAGCTGAACTCGAACTATTTTAATCGTATTTTTATTTCATTTATTTTAAAAACTTGTGTTTGTTTTACGAAACCTAAGGTTTTTATCTGTCTATTGATCTTTGTAATTACTTGGAGATCTTTCTGCATTTTCCCCTGCTGCAAATGTCCATTCCTATAACTTGCTGTTGCATAGTACGCTACAATCTATTTCACATAAATGGGATGACAGAATGATGTACTGAATCAGCATGCAAGTGTGTTATGAAGCAATTATGTTTGATGGTGCAGATGTGTTCAAATTAACTTTCTTCCCCGACTTCAGAAAATCTGCATCAGAGACTTAAGGGAGCATTTCTTGTATTATTAAAAATAAATTACTAGCAAAACAGGGCAGAGATTGATCCCACTCTAACAGTTTAAAGCAGTGAAAGGGAAAACAAGCCTGCTTTGCACAGTTAGCAATTTATTACACCCTAGTTTTGGCCCTGGATTGCATTTCATAAGCAAAAGTATTTTAAATACATGCCAGTCCCTTAAAGGCTCACTATTCTGAGAATTAATTGGATGAGGTTTTTTTTCTCCTCCCAAATGTTTGAAATGATTAGTTTGAAAAGCTTGAGCCATGTACAATAAGGCATTATGTGCTGAAGTGACCATCTTAAAAGAGTGACCATCTTAAAAAAGAATGACAAGTACTGGCAAACATTTCTGTTATGACTGCTTTTTTTTAAAAAAAAAGCCTAGTATCAAAAGCTGGGCTAAAGAGAAGAAATACTAGAGATAACTTGCCTCTTAGAAGACGTCCATACACTCTTTGAAAATCCTTTAACAGTACCAGTAGTCTTGTTAGATATGCAATTATTTCTTTTTCTGTGACATGAAGCAGAGTAAATTTATCTCTTCAGTATATTTTCATTCACACAGAATATGTGGTATAAAGACCTTTTGCATAGTTTGTTCAAGCAGACTCAAAACAATATGCGTAAGGTCATAAGCAGAGTCACCTCAGTCTACATGGCGTCGTCTTCAAACAGATGTATAAACAATAACTCCCAATTTGAGTTTTGAATATATTCCCTTGGAGACATGCTGATCACAAAGCACCTAAGCTTACTTCTAATGAAATCAATGAGAAATCTTCTTGTGCACTCACTGCAATCAGAAGTGCTACATTTTCTTTCCGTAATTATTTTTTTTTTCAAAGTTTGAGTTGGCTGTTAGGTCATGTGATTTCAGTGCCTAAAGCAAAACCTTTTATAAGTGACTGGAGATTAATTTTGCAAGCAAGATCCTTAAGGAAGGATAATTCCAATATATTAAATTCACTGCTTACCTGAAAGTACCCTACATTAACTTCCTGAAGGATATATACGTGCACGCCATCAAAGGCAAGCTGTCAAAACAAGATCAAGTGCTGCTTAAGTTCATTTAAAAGTCAACTTTCATTCCAAGGTGATGTGCTTCTTCAAGGTGAAGTGTGTGGAATCACATACATCCCTGTTGCAGTTCTGATTTTGCTTGTTAGTAAATGTCATGAATGTTCCTATAATTTGCTAAGGCTAGCCAGACTTCACAGGTTGAAAGTACATCTTAAAAGAAGCCCTGGGGATTGTATATTCTTCAAGGGTTAATTGGGTATGGTCAAATGTAAAGCAGACAAACAACCAAGTGTGTACAACAAATCATTGTCTCCTGTGAGAATAATAACAGCATTCTAGGTGAAAATACATCATTATCGCCATAGTGCTCTCATCTTTTAAATCATTGTATCACATCTATTTTCTATATTCAAAGAAAATCTTGAATATCTAGACAATTAAAAATATTACTAGGAAAAAATTCAAGGAGAGAATCAGATACATAATGAAACATACTTAAAAGATTTTCTTTGTCAATCTCACAGTTTTTCTTGAAGCAGCATATTCTATGGATAGTCCCCGTGAAATTTGTGGAACATGTATATTCAATGAATGTAAATTCTTGTTTTCCAGAATCTGTTTTATAATGGAAACACACTTTTGAGGTGAGAAATGTGTCATTTTTTTGTGGGAGAAAAAAACCCCTAGTTTTTAACAAGAAGATTACTTTTATCTTTAAATTTCAGAACTGAGACCTGAGAAAGATTTTTTGTGTTCCTTCTGGCAGACCTTGTTCCAGAGAGCATTTATTATGAATATAAGTCTTTGGCTGGGTAATGAATAATTTTTATTCACTTGCTCTTCATTTTCTTACAGATATTTGCTACCTGTGATTAGCCCATGATTACTTGTAGCTACTTTTGTTGGTAAATTGTGTATCTGCTTCAATGTACACATATTACATGCTTTGCATAATGTGGCTTTCACGTAATCACTGGGAAATACTGGTTCCAACACAATCAAGATGGGCTTTGCTCTTGACTTCAAGGGGGCAGGGTTTTACCTTTTCTGCTCTGTTTTTCTAGGTCAGTTTAGGAATACAGAATTGCGCCTGTTCCTGATGGGATGCATGAAATTTCTTCTTTAAAGATGAAAAAATCTCAGATATTTATTCTCAAACTTCTGCAATTAATTTTCAGGTATTCAGTTCAGATTTTTGTGGACTCGTGCATGTTTTCACAGGTATCTGTTACCTGCAAGGGCATTTATGAAGAATGAGCTATTTAATTCTTTGTGAACGGAAGCAAACGGAGTCATGCATTTGTCACAATTTTGGACAGTGGCTGATTTTCAAATTATGTGAACTGGACCGATGTTCTCCTCCAAGTGTTTCAGCATGGTCTCCACTTTGCCTACACAAATCGAAGTAAATTATAAATCTTCAGTTAAATAGGGATCAGTTTTGTTACGGTCTCTTTTCTCCCCTCCTGCTACAGATTTCATCATCTTACATTATTACTATACCCCACACTTCTTGCTTGTTGAGGGCATTTTAAGGATTTTCTAAACTTGGTAGTCAACATGCTGTGTTATGGCTTTTTTTTTTTTTTCTCTTTTTCAGATATTGAAGCCTATCTGTGTTTACCAGCACTGCTAGAACTGTATTTCTAATTCTTCTAAAAACTGTGAAACAACAGTATGAGTATCAGCTTACTGAAGCTTTACTTTCCTTTTAAATGGGGATACATCAGGCATTTGCTCAATGTCTGACTTGAAACCCGGTGCTATCCATATTAGAGAAAAACAATTATGCAATGGTATGATTATCTTCCCTCTTCAGCACCTCATGTATAATCATGCTAATAAGTCTGACACCAGCTAGTACATTTTCTAAGTGATAATTGGGGATTTAGCCATGCAGTTGCAATGATGTTACTGGAGGTAGTGTAGCCAAATCCTAGGACTTTGTTTTGCAAACCCTCACCCTGCAGCAGGTTTAATGAATTTCATTTGGTTACTTACCCAGTTATGATGAATGGGAAGAGAAAGACAGACTTCATTTTCAGAAAACAGCAGTGTAACAATAGTGTCATCTGTGAAAACAGTAATTTGCACCTAATGCTATTTACGCTAGTCAAGCACTTTTACTGAAATAGCAGCATCTCAGTCTCATTAACAGCTGCATCATCATCTATTTTAAACTCTAAATAAAAGGGGTACCTGTGCTCAATCCATATGCTCCTGAAAAGAATATCTGTTGTTTATTCTGTATCCTTCATTTAACTTGCAGTTATGACTATGAAAAATCGGTCTGCAGTTCCCTTTTTTCGACTGCAGGGGACAAAGCATACTGGAAAACCACATTATAGACCTGTTTTGTTTTGTCTTAATTATCGCTATCGCTTCTCTTGCTGGACTGTACGGCTAGCGCTAATCTGTGACTTGCCCCTTCTCCACTACTGAGAATGTTTTCTCCGAAGAACCGTCAAACTGATGCACAAAAGAACCAAATTTCACAACAAAGAAAATACCCTTGAGGGAGAAGGAACTGGAATATGTATTAACAGAAGAAAGAAGATGCAGTGGGGCAGTGCTGTGTGAAAGGAAAGCAGAAAAAGACAGAAAGAGAAGTGAGTTTAATGCAAGAAATGATGGTCAGAGGTGATAGAGAGCCAGTCACAACATTTCAATTCTCAAGTTGATGAGTCAAAGGCAGAGTAATGTAAGTGCTGCAGTTAAAGTCAAAGGCAGCCGAGAAGAGGGTGTAATGTAGTCACCTCCCATTGCATCCCTCACCATCTGCTGTATCTTGACATATAATATATCACAGAATGAAGTGTAAAGTGCAAGGTCAAGAGCCAAGATATTTCTCTCATCAGGGAACTCCAGACAGAAAGCCTTTATTGATCAGTCACAGCTACCTAACGGCACCTCTGCAACTCCGTAATTGGTGCTGAATGATTTTATGTTTTTATAACATTAAGATTGCCATGCTATCCGGCACGGCAAGGACATGCAAATGGTATATTGGCTTACAGGCTGATTTAATACCAGAAAGCAAGGTGTAGATCAAGGAAGGGAGTTAGGTGACACCTCAGCATGATTTAATCTTGAACCCGGGAGATGAGATGGCTGAGCAGGTAGAAAATGGTATTGGTTACGAGATTGATAATAAGGAAGTGAATGTGTTAAAAAATAATTTGCCTCATAAAAATGGCTTTTCAAATGACAGCAATTATACCAAACACAAATTGCTTCCTTGGGTGTCATACTTTCAGACAGAATTAATGAGTGACTTAATAACTCCTGTATTAACATAATAGGCTAGTTAGACTAATTCACTGGAAAAGTAGAAGTACCATTATATGTTTTAACATGGCATTGTTATTGGTGAGGGCATTTTATTAAGTGAAAGGGAAATGAGTTAAATCACAGGTAAAAAGGATTAATCGTGTAATCCACCTCTAGAGAGGTGGATTTAACTGCTATCAATCCAAAGGGATATGAACAATTAATAACTAAATATGGATCTGCCATCACAAAATCATGTAATTTGGCAAACATAAGGACATGTTTTGCCTTAAGTGTATACACCAATCTGCAAAGAAGCATAAAGTTTTATAACAGCAGCAGCATTCACTCCACCATCATTAAGCTTCTTTCATACTTTTTATAAAGGCGTTTGTTACTTGGCGTTTGTTACTTACCTTAAAGTAAGATTTGCCATGCGTGTTCTTAGCGACTAATCCAAATTGGTGCTGAGCACCTGCAAATTCTATTGAATTCTTCCGTGAAGGTTACAGGTGCTATCACCAGCCCAGAAGTTAATTTTATTGTCTCTCACTGAGTCTTTGAAATCACTTCCACTGTGCTTTTGGGAACACAGTAGACCAAAGCCAGGCAAACAAATAAACACAGAAGTAAAACGCTCCCTAAGCTCCAAGTAAATTAATATTAATTTACTCATTTCCATTCTTTCAGTCCGCTGAAAATAAGGTCTATTTGAAAAGAAACACAGATTTTTCCAAAATGTAGAAAGTGGCACACACATTAGATATACAATAAGTCAGGGAAGATTTCCATGTCAAAATGTGCTCATTTTTCATCTCCCTGTCGTCACTGGTTCTGAATGGAGTGTGTTATTGGTTGCTTCTGTCACAGATGGTACCTTCAGGCCCAGGTGAGGCTAAAATCCTACTGCCACAGATATTTCTTGCTACCAGAAGTTTACAGTCTAAATAAACAAGATCACTACAAGCACTGCAAAGATGAGTCAAGACTGTTACTTTTGAGCGAATTGCATCCCACGTGGGAATGGGACCTGAATGGCTTGTTTACTTGTATAGGGGTTTTGCATATTCATATCTACAATGGAAGCACAGAGCAGATGGGTACCAAAGTCTACCCTAAACTGCTGCTCTTCTCAAATATCTCCAATGCTTAATATCTTTAGGTTGATATTATTATATTTATGTCCTGTGTCAGACAGAACAAGACATTTTTTCCTGTATTTCAATCGTTTTTCTTTAGCTTCATAAGAATAATACAAATCCTGCCTCATATCACCATAATTCTTTCCAATGACTTAGGCACATGTCATTGGATTGCTCAGTTATGATGGTCTTGGTGAAGTCTGGCTTTACTTCAGGGGGTGCAAAACCAATTTCCCCCTTACCATGGCGATATGAAAGGGATATAACCTGATCTGAAAGAGGTGTAAAATCATAAATGATCTGGTTCAATCTTGAGTTATATCCCAAAGGATAATGCTGTGACTGTGGAAAGTCCATTTGAGGGTTAAGCTGGAGCACGTGCTGTAGGACCGCATGTGAAATGTGTTAAAAAATTCTTCCCCAAAGACAAATTCAAAGACGCATGTGGCTGTGATAACTGGAGGATTCACTTCTGATGCCACCTTTTCGTAGTGAATGAGAATTGTGACATTCTACCAAGTTAAGGTTATCATCCCAGAAAAAAACCCAAGCAGATCTGATTTCTTTTGCCAAAAATGTAATTACTATTTGCAGTTGCCCTGTCCCTGCATTCTGTTTCTCATGAGAACAAGAAACTGATGTAATATTAAAATGCAAAACAAACACGCATCAGGTTTCAATAAAGCCGCAATAGTGTATCGTAGCATCCAATCATACTGTAAGAAACAGTGCCTATAAATATCAAATAACCTCGAAAATCGCTGGGCTGCAGAAGCTTGGAAACAGGACCGTTGCAGTATGCTACTGTTTGCTCTCGATTCCAGCAATCTTTCTGTTTATCTGAGGCAGCTGCTGACCCATATTACTTTTTGTACTTTTCCAAATGGCTTTTGCATAGGTCCGAGCTGCCTAGAGAATAAAAATAGGTGTTATCAAGCATTATGGTATTCTGCGTCCTTATCACCAGAAAAGATCTGAACCAGTGGTCAATGCCATTTTCCTCTGGTATAAGTACTAGCTGAAATGACACAAGTCCAGTGTGAACACTCAGTCTGGCCACCTATGAAAACAGTAACTGTATCATCAGAGAATATATAGAATAAGAAACAGTCTGAACAACAACACACAAAAAAAATCGTAAATAAGCAGAATTAATTTTAGTGGGAAACTAACAGTCACAACTGGTATGAAAGGCAACATGATTTTTACTAGTGACTTCCTGATCGTTACTGTGTGCTTCCTGTACTTCAAGTGGTTTCTCTTTCATTCCCCGGAAAAAAAGTTTTCCACAAGCATTCAAGTTGAATGGAATTTGGGGTAATGAGTGGTAGCTGATGTATAATATTTAATAACGCTTAATACCATTTCTTCCAAGCCTCCCCACTCTGCTACTGACACTACTCTCTACTCTGACACTAAAGAAGGTGCCTTAAACTCTTTGTCATAAAGAGAATCAGTCTGCCAGAGAAGAGTCTGAATTCACTTGTGGAAGAATATATTTCAAAACGTAACTTCCTCAGATCTAATGTTCTATTACACATTTATACTGGATACATTAAAAGAAGTTCTTATGTCCCCATGACATGGTATTTTGAGATACATGTGCTCTTAGGTTTTGCAAACCTAAAGTAGCAGGGATGAAAAACTATTGAAGCACTAAGTTTTTGTCCTTGGGGGTTTAGGCAGGCTTCTTTCTCCATATGAACCCATGTATCTGCCGACTAATGCAAAGACTGGTAATGTCACACATTTGGAATGGTTGATGTATAAGCCTAGGATGAATTTCTCTTCAGGCTCAGATTGATACAGGCAGCTATTTGGGATGAAGTACCTTTTGTCTGTACAATCTAATTTTATCCAGCTTGTTGTCTTCTGTTGTGGAATTCCTGCAACAATAGATAAGCAACTTTGCATGACAACAGAATGTAAGTGGAGGTGTCTCTTACAGCAAGGTGCCCAAATGGAAACTGAGGTGCAGAAGGGCCAGCATTAGCCCTTACTAGAAGAGCTAAATAAGAAAATATCTTATCTGAAAAAGAAAAATAGAATAACTGAAGTTGGAAGGGACCTCTTGAGATCATCTAATCCACCGCCCCTGCTCAAGCAGGGTCACTGACAGCAGGTTGCTGAGGGCTGTGCCCATATGGCTTTTGAATATCTCCAAAGATGGAGACAACACAACCCCTCTGGGCAACCATCCAGTGCATCAAACATTTCTGGTTTGTATCATCAACAAACTCCTCCACTGAGGGTAAGTCTGCCTTGCTCTAGATTTTACCTCTGGTTTCAGGGGCCTGAAGACTAGCCTTATGGACTGAGGAAAAGAAAGCACTGAGTACCTCATCCTTTTCCATCTCCTTGACCACCGGTATTAAGTTGTTCCCAACACATTCCAGAAATGGCTTGGATTACTTGTGCCCTGCTGTGTTGTCCTTCCAGCAGGTATTGAGGTGGTTGAAGTCCACCATGAGGCTTCTTTCAGCTGTCTGAAGAAGGACCCATCAACTTCTTCCTGATAAGGTGGTCGTTGGCAGATACCCACAAGAACATTGCCCATGTTGCTCTACCCACTAATCCTGACTGATAAGCTCTCAGGTGACTCATCGCCCATCCATAGGCAGAACTCCAGGCCTCCCCACTGCTCTCTCACATCAAGCGCGGATCGCCTTCCTCACCATCCTGCCTGGTCATTCCTAAAGAGCTTGTAGTGGTCCATCACAGCACCAGAGTCGTTTGAGTTCTCCCACCACATCTCCGTGACCCAGATGAGGTCATAGCCCTGTTTGTTCCCCAGGCTGCATGCATTTGTGTGCAGGAACTGTGTGCCATATCTGAGGGAGCACATGGTTGGCTTTAATACTGAGGAAAAAATTGTCTCTGCCTTTACTCCCTCAGGATGCCATTGGGAAGAATATTGCTCAAGTTTTTACAGAAATAGACATATTTTGGAGGGAAGATATAGCCAGACACATAGTGTTACACTTTGTGCTGTTTAATAAATACTGTTAATAATTAAATTAAAATGAAAATTTCATTTCCAGGAAAACCGTCTTCTCTTCTTTTGGATCTTCTGAACAACAATTTGTGTTGGTTTCTGGAACAATTAGATGACATAACATTTCATGGACCACGTTTATTGAACTCCATTTCTAATCAAATGAATTAAGAATAGAATATACCTTAACAACAAAGCTGAAAGTCTCCCGACTTCATTTTGCATTCAGATGCTGAGCTGCATCAATATTAGATTTATTTACAATTCTGTTTTCAACTTGCAATTTTTTCTGTGCAGAACCAGAGATATCTGATATAAGAACACCTATGCTGCTAGCAATCTAAATAGAGCTGAAAAGCTTTAAAATCTGTAATACGATTTCCTTAAAAAAGAATAAAATATTGAGATTTGTTCATAACAAAGGTTCCTTTACCCCTTCTATGACAGTGTAATGCATTCTATGTCTCCTTAGAGACTTCTACACTATAAGAGGGTTATAACACACCTGGGTTGTGTCTTTAAAACCGTGTGTGTAACTTAAAACCAACAGTCTTTGTACAGAATCATAGAGTGGTTTAGGTTGGAAGGGATCTTTAGAGATATCTGGTCCAACCCCACCGCCATGGGCCAGGACATCTTTTACTAAATGAACTTGCTCAAAGCCCCATCCAGCCTGGCCTTGAACACAGTTCGTGGCTTAGCTACGTGAACAGTTTATCACATAGCAGTTTATAAATGGTAAATTTTAATATGTGTAGTATCAGTCCATCATGAAAAATGAAGTAATTGGAGTTACCTTGATCTACAGTGAAAGATTAAAAGAAACTTGCATTGCTTGCACTTACCATTATGCACTAGCAAATCGATGTTATTCTGTCCCAGCTGCTGTGCAGCAGCCTTTTATCCACAATAACTTAATTGTTTTTCTAATCTTTCAAAAACTTAGAAAAATTGGAAATCGTGTCTGTCTGTTCAGCTGACAAAGTATGAAAAAGCTTTTTCATATTTTTAGACATTTTGTATGTCTTATTGGGTACTGAATGGGATCTCTCCTTTAACTTTATAGAGCTTCAGAAACAAGGAAAGTATGTCTTTAATGACCAGCAAGAAAGGAGGAGATAGAATGGCATATTTAAAAGCTTTTATTAAAAATATACTAGCAATACCATACTTACTGAGTCAGTGATTCCTTTTAAAATATGAATACGGACTGTTGACAGCGTTGGTACAACTAGTTTTACAGTATCCATTCCTACTAAAAAAATATTTTTAAAATAGATACTTTGAAAAGTTTCTGAGTATTTGCAAGATGAAATTAACTTGTAGAGTGAAGTATTCATCACCTGGGGGTTTTTGATTGGAGTTTCTAGCTACCAGTGAGTAGAGTATCGACTCCCCACAAGATCCAGGTACGAAGTTTTAAATCATTCGCAAACCTGGAGACACAATTCCTCCTCAACTATGCTTTCTGTTTCTATGAAGTTGTCTTATCACCTCATAATCTCTGTATTGCGTATTTATACCATTTTGTGAAGGTGCCCTTGGACATCCTGATCCACTTATACTAACTAAGACAGACCAGCTATAAAAGTATGAGGGAACTCTGGAGGAATTTGCTAGAAGTCAATAAACAAATGAAAAAGCCAGTGATAGTCCCAGTCATGGAATCAATACTAACATACACTTGGTGATTTTTAAGCCACTTAAACAATGAAGTGCATATTTTAAAGATTTTTTTTTTCCAGAATATGTTGTGTGAGATAGCATAATTATTATAAATTTAGAGCCATTTTAGCTGACTAAGAACAGCTAAAAACCTTATTTTGCTCATTAAGGAATAAATGGCAAGAGTCCTATTAGTGGGATGAGGCTTGAAGCTGGAAAACAAAATACAATTGAATCCTTTCCCTCATTTGCGAAATATTTTACTCATGGGTAAAAAAGATATACATAACATTCAGATAACTACACTACAAATTCAGAAACACCGTAACACCGTAGTTAGCAACTCAGCCTTGGTTTTTTGCTTTGAATTCCCTATTGTCCTTCAACATACGGGGCTTCCCTCTTTTTTTCTCTCTCCATTCCTTCTGCTCCTTAAAGTATATATGCAGTACAAACAAAATGTATGCACATAATAATACAATATATGCAATGCACATATATAGTAAAATGATAAGGTTCAGTGGAATATTCAGTGAAATAATCATTAGCCTTACTTACAAGCACTTTGAGAAAGCTGTTACATAAAAAGTCCACAATCAACCCGTTGATAATATTTTATCCCCCCAAATAATAATAAGTTGTCATGGATCGGTTAGTACCAATGGACAAGAATTTTGTATAAAACAGATTGCATCTTCCATTTCTTACTCCTTCGATCACATTATTTCCTCAGGGAGTAAAGCCTTTCATCACATACACAATGGACTTTGTGCATAACATGGGTAAATTTCCTTGGTGATTTGTTCCAACTTGTGGGGATAATTAAACACTGAATCAAATGACTTTGGGATATGATGGTTGCCCTTCATTTTAAGTCTCGAAAACCAAAGCTGTTGCCTTTTTAAAGGACATGCCTTAACACAACATGAATTTCGGTGAAGTGTCATAGTCCAGGATATGCAGAAAGTAATCAGGCTAGATCAGTAAAACTTTCCGAAACAATGACAGGTATCAATTACAGCTTTAAAATTTCTTGAAGACTAGCATACGCAGAATAAATACAGGCCATTTATTATGACCTTGCAGACTGCTCACCAGCACGCAGACTGCGTTTTCAGAATCATCAATAAAGGTAACTTCATCCCTCCGTATCACAAAAGCTGTCTATGCCAATGGCAACAGACAGATCAAGGCGAATGCCCTGCCTATTTGCCAAATTAAATTGTATACATCTGTGCAAATAATTTTTAGCTATGCAGTACGTATCAGCACAGTTCCTTTGGAATTAGCTGTTTAATGCTCAACACCTGGTCTTTCTTGTTAATTTACATTGCTTAAGATTTCTCCCCCTAATTTGCATAAAAGCATAAAGATTAAAGTATATATAGTTATTGATTTTTCCTCTGGGCATGCATTTTTTCTTAAAAAAATACATATTTAATTATCTTTTTATCTTTCCTCTTACTTAAATCTCCTGATTGTTCTGCTTATTATTAAGATAGTTTTTCTGATATTAATGAAGACATAATTAGCTTTGGATCCTCTACAGTTATTTTGCTTCACACATAAACATGAAACAAGACAGCAAAGGAGTAAGATATGCTATGAAAGCAAAGAAAAAGAAAGGCAGCCCACAATAAAGGTGAAACAATAGCTCCCCCCAAGCTAATATTTGACAATGGCAGAACATGAGTCACCCTTATTTAAATCATATTAATAATTAATAGGCTCCTGTGTTACACAATGTTCTCCCAACATTTTCCCCTCAGCATCACTCACTGGATTCTGAAATCTTTTTTTCAACTGACGTAAAATATAGCAGGCTAAGGCCAGTATTATTTTACCTAAACTCTGCTTGCCGTTTTGTTATATTTATGTTTGAAAACATAATGTCGCTTTTTGTGGATGTAATACTTTACAGATTAGAAAAAAATTAAAGGAGGTATTTTCTGTGCGGCTTATACCATGATCTACTGTAGCTGAGAACCACATCTCTTCCTGACAGCAATGGAAGCTGCAAGTTGTCTTAGACACCGAACAGTTTGGGAAGTTTTTCTCGGTTGCTAGGTTATTGTGAGTATGTGCGTGTTAAAAACAAACAAAGGAAAAAAGCCCACAGCGTTTGGTGCCCCACTGGGGTAAATCAGTACAACTTCACCATTTGAAATTCCAATCCGAGGCTTTTTCTATCCTTTAACATTAAACACGTGTTCAGAAGAATGCATCTTCAAAGCAGTTTTTCATGGGCAGCAATGCCGATCATCAACAGCTTGCAGTGCTCCATATGGCAAAAGATATTGCTGAGCTATTATATCACACAAGCAGTTGTGGCAATAGGAGACAACACCTACTACAGGCTATAGTTAAGAGCACGAGTCTGCGAAAACAGCAGTCCGAGGAGTATAACAGCTGCAAGAGAATCAGGATACCTTGTGGAACTGTCATATTCAAAGGAGGTGGAGAGTTAGCAGAGGAATACCAGCATTTTGCAAACTGCAGCTACATCAGGAGAAAGAAGTTATGAGCAACAGCGAGCAATAGAGAGAGGAGAAGCCTGGCCAGCTGCACCAGGTGAGGGACTTATTGGTACAAGCGGCTGCTTTGGTGAAAAAGAAGTAAGTACAGAAATGGGAGATCAGTGTCAAATTAGTAATTAATTTTTAAAGCAGTTTTGTGGAAAAAAGAAAAGGTACTATTTACAAAATTGTTTCCCCCCCCCCTTTTTTTTTTCTCTACAGAAGGCAGAATTTAAAAGCCTATTTTTTATTAAAATAACGACAGAAGTTTTCCCATCTGTTTTTAACACGTGTTGGAATATTAGCTTCACATGTTCCCAGCATTGGTCACTGTCATATGAAGAGGCACACGAACACTTTCCATTGGAATTGCTCACAGAGGCGTACCCTTCACATGAACAGAAGTCACCTTATCTAAAAGCAGTAGCATCAAGGAAAACCTCTGCATATCCCGTTACAAACTATAGCCAGTTCTACGCTGTTAATGGCGCAAGACAGATTGAGCTGAAGGATCTTGATCCACAGCCAGCATCTAGTTACTGTCAGGAATTATTACTACCCTGTAGTTTTCATTTATCCATGAACTGCAACTGTGACATCTCTCCTGGGATGTGAAGATGACTAGTCACCTCTCTCTGGCAGAAAAATACTGAAATCATCATCTGGTGGAATCAAGGTAAAGACGAAGTTTCACAGAGTAATTTTACTGTCTTTGACCAGAGTACTTGGTCAAAGCTCAGGGCACTGTGTATTGATTCTCTTAGGAGGAAGGTGGTGATGGAGTCAGATGCCTTTGATGTAATCTATTTACTTACAACGAATGAGCAAGCTTCTGAACCGCTGCAGAAAGCAAATAACAGTTTCCTTGATCATTCCTCCAAAAATCTTTCAAGCTGGCACCCAGAGCCAATTTCCTTTCTTAGATTTTAGACAAACATTTATCAGGTGGAAAAGGATAAACAACTCGAGATCCTTTCTGGCTCTAATTTCTGTGGTTTTTACAACTCTCGGAGCCATTCTCCTGTGTCCCAGTACCTTCATAACTGTGTATCGTATTTCCTTTCTTACGCACTTGTTTTTCTCAGGCATACGTTTCTACATTCAAAGCTTCATATGAGTGGATGAATATGAATTCACTAGCCCATGAATGTCCAGTCGAACACAGAAGGTGGAAGCCAGTATTGTTCCATCTAAATAGTTTGGCAAAGAAGCTTGAATAATTTCTCATAGCTAGTGTAAATGAAGGATGGTGGTTATATCTCCCGGTTCCTGAAATACTACGCTGAAATGTTAAGGGAATATATGCATTAATCAATATCAGTTTTCAGTTCTGATGTTGAATCAAAAACTTAGAGCGTTGTAATTAGTTTGGGATCAGAGATGGCACTCATCTCCATTTGTTATTATCTGGCATCCAGTAAGCACTCGTGCTCTCTGCTGTAAGCATAGGTGAACGTCAGCAGATGCTCTGAGATTGACCTTTTTGATTTGTGCATGGCGAGACGGTATGACGATGGAACCAGGGTTATATATCGCGGTATTCTTGGCATTACCTCAACGGGGAACAGTGTTTCACACAGAAGATTAGCCTTCGCTAGGCAGTGAGGCTGCAAAATTGAATCAGACACTCCAAAAGCTGTCATACTGGCAGTGCATTTGAGTAGTGGAAGACAAGTAAAGGGAAGGGAGGCTGGATGAAATTTAGATTTTAATTTTAATATGTATTGTTACATATCAGTAATTTTATACATTTTGAGCCCATTTTACTTTACTGGTCTGAATAAAGAAGCTTGTATAGAGCTGTTTGAGCGCCACGGGTGTTTAACATCCATTCCTTGCAACACAGCGTGTTTGAACAAACCATGAAAATACCTGAATCAGGTCAAATCCAGACTGGAATATGCTGCATTGTAAGTCTACTGCGTATGTTGCATCCTACAGCTGTGAGGCAAACTTAGAAGAAAGTGAAGACAGCTGGTATTAAGGAAAAATGGAAAAAAATAGCATCCTTGGAAATTCTGTATCCTTATAATCTCCCACTTCTTTTCTGGTCACTGGGAAATATGCAACGCTATTTGTCAAATGCATACACCCACTATGTTATTCGGAAGGACAGAATAGCTGGAACAGCAATTTATTTTCAGGAGCGCGATCGCAAGTGGTTTGCAAGTACACCACTTATTTATGAGGCAGAGATTCAACATTTTTTTTTTTAAAAAAGGTTATACTATAGCAGCTTCTTTGTCAATCATACCAATTCAGCTAGTGCACGGTATTTTCTTTTTACATTAACAATGTCTTAAGATGGAAAGAAACACAAACGATAGACTCAGTCAAGCACTATACGAAAAGATATTATTTTGTGCTCTCTTCGGAAGAGAACGCACTCCATGCCACAACGAAACACAACAAATACTTTTTTGAAAAAAATCAAGATCTAAATAAATCAACAGACAAAGCCAATTTTACTCTTTGTCCTATGGCTCCAGCAAAGCTTGCACCATTCAGTGCAAGCCATGGCAGTAGCTACAGTAAAAGTCTCGAATTTAATTCTACCTCTTAGAGCAAGCATCAGCGACGTGAGGACAAGAAAGCTATAATAAGCAGGAAAGCTGATTCTTGAGAAAAAAATAAAGATTTTAGAGCGCATTTTTTTTTTTTTTTCCCAAGCTCCTGGCATTACGGTGTAAGAAATCAAACGGGGGTGGTGGGGGGGTGGTGGTGGGGGGTGCTGGATATTGTAACAAACAGAAAGCCGGCAAGGGCTGGTGGATACACGGCGTTCCGTGTAGCAGAACAGTTAATTCTCCAGCTGCAGGGGGCGGGGGGGCGGGGGGGGAGCGCCCGGCAGCGCCCATTCGCGGGGCTGCAGCGCCGCCTATAGCCCCCGTGCGGCCCGAGGGGACCCCGCTCGGCTTCGCCTCGGGGAAAAAGGCGGGGGGGGGTTATGCTATTTTATTTTCTTTTCCCCACCCTCAGGCAGAGTCTAAAGCCTTTTGAAAAGGATAAAGTTAAACCGCTCAGATAATTTTAATTGCCTTTTTTTTTTTAATTATTATTATTATTATTATTAAAAAAGGGCAGCTGGATTTCTTAAATGTATGCTTTCCAGCCATGAACTTGCCTCCCTGATCTTCATCTGCATGGATTCTCGTGATAGCCGATTAGCTCCTGTGGATGGTCCAATTATAAGCTTTAGAAAGTCATCCAAAGCAGCAAATTAATGCTTTAGGGGGCACCGAGGAAAAGAAAAACTTTTAATCTTTTAGAAGTTGTGAATGAACAAACTGCTGCCAATTTTGCAGGCAGGATATTAACAGAAACATTTTTTTAATATCCAAACCCTTTTTCCCCACCAAATCTGTAAATACATTAAATAGACATCAAACACTTAGAGGGAGAGTAAAATTATTTGATTGCTGTCCCTGGCATAACTGTCAGGAAACAATTTCTTAGAAATTTCAAATGTTAAACTGTCACACACTGTTTATTCAGTTTGTATAAACCATCCTTTTTCTGCAACAAAATGATTTACTCTAGTTCTTATTTTAAATCTAAAATGACACTTCAGCCACTTCACTTTAAATCTAAGATACCACTCTTGAAAATTCAAAGGAATATTTTATCTGTCTTGAAAAGTACTGTCCTGAGACTTAAAAATCTTTTTTTGTCTTAAACATAAGATAAAAGATACAAAGTCTTTTTTCTCTCCACCTGGGATTCTGGATGTACACTTCCTTGGTTTTTCATTTGATCTGCTTCCTGCCCACTCTCTGGCCCTGCGTTAGGCTAACAGGCTCAAACCAGCCTTGGTGGGTTCTGTCTAAAACGAAACATTTTGCTGATGCTTACATCAATTTCATTGATTTATATGAGCCATATTGTTATGAATGATACATTATGAACAATATTATTGCCAGTTATAATATTATTACTGCATTAAATGAGAAGCGAAGTGTGACCAAAGCAGCATCCAGGCTGGACGGGACCCCAGGAGGTCTCCAGTCCAATCTCCTGCTCACAGCATGGCCAGCTCTGAGGTCAGACCAGATTGCTCAGGGCAATCTCAAAAAATGCCAAGGACGGAGAGCGTGCAACCTTTCTGGGCAGCCTGTTCCACATCTTGGCTGCCCTCATGGAGGACAAGGTTTTCCTTGCATCTGACCTGAATATCCCTCATTTTAATTTGTGCCTGTCGTCTTTCAGCCTTCTGCTATGCACTGCTGTGAAGAGTCTCTCTCTGTCTTCTTGGTAGAATCGTAGAATCATCTAGATTGGGAGGGACCTTTAAAATCATCGAGTCCCACCATTAACCTAACACTGGCAAAACCACTACTAAACCGTGTGTCTAAGCACCACGTCTGTCTTTTAAATACCTCCAGGGGTGGTGATTCAACCACTTCCCTGGGCAGCCTGGTCCAATGTGTGATAACCGTTTCTGTGAAGAATTTTTTCCTAATATCCATCCTAAACCTCCCCTGGTGCAACTTGAGGCCGTTTCCTCTTGTCCTATCACTGGTTACACGGGAGAAGAGACCGACCCCCACCTGGCTACACCCTCCTTTCAGGTAGTTGTAGAGAGTGATAAAGTCTCCCCTCAGCCTCCTTTTCTCCAGGCTGAACACCCCCAGCTCCCTCAGACGCTCCTCATAAGACGTGCTCTGGATCCCCTCTAGATACCAGCTTTTTTGCCCTTCTCTGGACATGCTTCAGAGATGACCACCTTGTGGAGGCTGAAGGGCTGCTGTTAGGTCCCTTGGAAACTCTCTTCTAGGCTGAACAAGCCCAGCTCCCTCAGCCACTGCTGGAGGGCCATCTCCTCCAGCCCCTGGCCAGCTTAGGGTCCTTCTGCTGAACTCACTTCCGTGAGCATTAACCCTTTACTGGAGACCCCAAGACGGGATGCGGTATTTCCAGAATCCCCAATAGTTCAGGGACACGTGGCCACTGCCTCCTCAACCGATATCGCCACTCCCATATTTTTTTAATTTGTTCTTTCTTTAAAGAAGCAGCCTCTCAGTTCTTATGAAAGCAGAACGTTATAACATTCACACAGCAACTTTCCTACACTGGAGTTTTGCATCAAGAATTCACATCATATAATGATATATCACAACATAAACTCAGACAATATTCTGTGACTCCTGAAGCTACTCACAAGAAGATTTTACTTGCCCTGCTAAAGAATGATTACAGTTCTACTGAAAAAAAATCAGCATCTTTTCTTTAAAGTTCAGTATTTGGAAACTTCTTGGACTTCTCTATTTTGTGTAAATTTGGATGTGGGACATCCAATTCAAAATTAACTTCACCTCTTAAAAAAACACTGTCTCACAAAATCCAGGGAATTCCATTACTACTGTGTTTAATTCCAAGTAGCTACAAAAGGGAATGAAGGATGGGAATATAGCAGATATTTTACGTAGTTTTTTCTGATATTAAAAACATCCTCTGCTTGACTTGCACTGAAATGAGATAAATTCAACACCGCAGCACAGCACAGCCTCAGACTATTGCTTTCCAAAGGGTTCTTTGTCAGGCCTAAAATCTTGCCAGGGAGCAGCAGGAGTGGGGCTGCTCCATATGGGAAGACAAACCAGGAGCTGGAGGCAGCGCAGGCAGAGGGGCAGTGCCGCCCCTGGCCAGGGCACGGCCCCAGGGTGCGGGGTGTGAGCAGGGTGGGCAGAGCAGGGTGCCAACAGCAAGGTCTGCTCGCAGTCCCAAGCTGCAAGACAGAGCTAGGTCCAAGGTCCTTCCAGGGACTCCAGCCCGGGACCAGCAGGAGACAGGACAACAACGTAGGTCTGAGGACACGGCAGGGGCAGAGGCAGGGCTGGAGCCTGAGCGAGGCGCAGGAATGCCCGTGGCAGAGCTCAGGCAGGGACTGGGTGCCCAGGGGTGTGGGTGGTCATCCCAGGTGGGGCTGATCAGGTTAACTCAGGTGGATCAGGTGAAGCCAGGGCACCAACAGGTTTGTTTTTTTTTTTTCATAACTATACAAGATAATTGCTATTTTATTGTTGAGTTGAGAAAAATTAGGTAGGAAAGGTGATCAAGGGGAATATAGTGCAGTCGAAGGAAAAAAGGTATAATATGTGCTGACTTGCATCTTTTTTCATGAGTAATTTAAAAGTTTTCAGTTTTTCTTTTTATATATAAGAATAAAAGTGAATTAAAACACTTAAAAATGTATTGAAAAGGTACAAATATTTCTATTAAGGCAACTTTGATGGGCTGTGCCAGAAACCCGGAAAGCTTAAATAAAAACTTCTCTTTCTCTAGGCTGCTGGAAAAATTCCCAGTCTTCATTAAAGATTGATGTTTCAAATAAGTTCTTCAACTACCTCCAGAGTCATACTCAGGGATGTATCAAAACCCACATACCTGTCAAGTCACTGAGATACTGAGAGTGATGCAAGCTCTGGGACTCCTTTACATAGACCTGTGGCCATTGTCATCATCACTGATCAACCTGACAGCTATCAGTTTCTGCCACAAAGAACTAGGATTCACCAGTATAATTCCTTCTTTACTGCCCATTTTTCATCGCTGCATCTTTCTGTTGAGTTAACCATTTTCATATAGAGCCCTCTACCCTCCCAAAGGACGTGTACTTCTTCCTAACAGTACAAAAGAAAGTCGGGGTTTTGACAGGACTGTAAATATCTTAGTCATAAAGTCAAATCTTATTCTTCCAGCTAATGCATTCAGAGACACAGGGATGCCTGCAGTAAGTGCACTGAATCACAGAGAGCGGTGGCTGGGGAGAGGCGCATCCTTACTGCTGGGCCCATCTTGGTGCAACCAGCTGCAAAGGGGGTCTGATAAAGCCGGTTCATACAGTGCTGGTGCCTTCCCTTCGTTTAGCTGCTGGCTGCAGCCAAAACGTAGGTTTCTCCTGCCAGTGCTCAGCCAGGCTCTGATCTAACTCACCCTGCTGTATTTCAGCGACCTCGTATCCTTGTAAACGGTACTATGACTGAAACCATCCCGTAAAAACAGCGCGTTTCTTTTTGTACTCTCCACTTTTTCTTCCTTAGTTAGCCATTTGATTATTTTTAAGTATTTAGCTGGTTACCAGTTATCTGGTCATACGTTTGAAAACACTCAAATGTGTTTGCCTTGTTGCAGTGATGTGTGCACCCTTTGTGCTTAAGCCTGAGTCCTCATTCTGGAATAGACAGATTCCCAACAATATCCTTCTCTCTGCTGTGTCCTGAGGTATTTTTCTTCTGCTATCTACTCTCCTTTTATCTCATGCAATGCTGTTTTGCACAGATTTTCTGTCAAGAAAGAAGGAAAAGGTAGGATTTTGTATTTTATCCGGCTCTGCTCTTTATCTCTCTTTGCCACTTTTTTTTTCTACCAACTCCCTCATTCAAAATCCACATGCTGTCCAAGTGTGGGAATGAAAGCCACCAGTACAGAACTGGGAGGTAAGAAATTCTGCCTGTGAGCTCTTCAAGGTTAGTATGCTCTTGTTACCATCCCAGCAGGTGTGTATCTTCATGTCCAGACATGGACATGACTCCAAATGCCACCACCAAATGGTGGCGGAAAAAGGAATCTAGTCAAACTGCGCTATCAGTCAACTTCGTAGCCTTCTACATCTGTGGCTGACTGTAGGAAAAGGAGGTAAGTAGTCCCAAGAGAAAAACCTACCCTTTTTAGGGAATATTTCCAGTGAATTTATTATGCTGTTCTGTCTCCTCACCTTTTCCACCAGTTGATCTGCTACTATGGCGTTACTCCATCCACAGAAGGTCTGTAATCAAACCTGAAAGAGGCTACTACCAAACTTGAAAAATGCCATAACGTTTCATGAGTTTCTTCCATAGTCATTGTCCCCAAAATGTCAGAATTTATGCACATTTAAATCATACTGATTTGACATCCCACCCGTGAAGAGTAAAGAAAAAATGAAATATTTCAGATTCAATTATGTGGTAACTATCAAAATATTCTGAATTTTAAGAGCTGACCAGTGTGCCTAGTTACTCAGCTTTCCGAAACTGAGTTAATGTTAGTGTTACCAGAAGAATGATTGCATTTGTTGAATTTTATGGCCTAAGGCTCAAAATCTCTACCAGCTCCTATTATAGTTTATTCTAAATGTAACCAATACATATTATATTTTTGTACAGAATTTTCTACATAATGGCCTTGGCTGCTTGTAGAAATAGACTTTCAATGAGATGCAGCATCATAGTTATGAATTTTCTGGGTAAAATATATTTAATAAATATGCAAATATTTCTGTCTTCTCCAGTAGAAAATAATATTTAAAAATAACAAAGATTGGTTTTAAGATTCTGTTTTTTAAAAAAAAAAAGCTCGTATTATGTACGTATACATACACACAAAATAAAGATGAGTTATACAATTTTCATATGAATTAAATAAATTTCTCTATCACTGGCATGATATATTTTCCTTCAGGAATTCACACATGCAGATCTTCATAAAGATATATGTATTCACCAGGAAAGATATATATAGGTATAAAAATATATGTACATTTAAACACGATTTGCAGTGTAGCCTAATCAACTTTTTAAGGAGAAATGGATTAAAATTTTGCCCATCATATTGCACCTTGAGACACTCAATGTATCTCAGTAGATCTATTTTCATTTCAGACCTTAGTTAAGAATCTAAAAGAGGACAGGAGGTTCAAACAAAGGGCAAAACATTACCTCTGTCATTGCACTAAATGTGCCAAATGCAGACATCTAGTTCTCCATGCTTCAGTGACAGTCTCCCCCAGCTCCTTCCCTTATCCTCTTTAAATACTGTTACATTTCTGATTATGTCATCTGTATAACATGAAACAGAAAGAAATGTCCAATGTTCCGGCACTGGGCTGAGAGCTGGGGATCAGAAGTCGGTCCTTGCTTGGCCAAATAACCTTAGGTGTCTCATTTTGTGTCTTCCAAGTACTGGAATTAATGATACTCTTCTCCTCACAAGAACTATATTTTAAAGCGGTATATAGTAAGTATTCCTAGGTATTCAGTTATAAGAGTAATTTATGCAACTTGCAAAAAAAATGTTTCGTTATAACTCACTACCTCGTTGTAGTTAAAGCCATGGGTCAGTAGGCAACCCACACAGCAGAAAAGTGGGTTGCATATTTTATACTATGGAAAATCCAAGACATCCTTATTAGAAAAGAAGTTGATCAATGTAAATGAAAAATTAAGTAATAGAAGGAATCTAACTATATCACAAAATAAAGTCATCAGTCTATTGATGGTTGTACAATGTACACCAAAAATCCACATTTCAGGAGAAAATATGTTGTTACATTTTTCAATCACTGATAGAATTATACTCTGAGGAATCACTCATTTTTCATGAAAAATTACTATTTGACTTCAAAATACATCTTAAATATTTTTAACGTTCAGTTCCTCAGAGAGAGCTACTTTCCAGGTGAGTATACTAAGCTGAAGCTTAGCTCCTGAAAAAAACTTACCTTCTGAAGTTGAGTGTGCAAAAGAATGTTACTTGTGAATGAGGAGCGCACAAGAGCAAGATACTTACAGAGCACTAGAAAAACACGAGGAAAAGACTTTATGGCCAGGAGTATCCCTCCTGCACGTCTATAGCATACTAAACGTGCTGAAGGATTTGCTACTTTTTGTAGGTAGGCAGCTGTCATTCACTAGCATCACTACTCTGTCTTATTACATGCTTCAGAATATCTCATTATTTTAATTTAAATGGGACATCTGTAGATTGTTCTAAGGTTTGTTCAATATTATAGTTTTCAAAAGCAAAGTGAGGAAAAAAGCCTTGAAATCAAGATTTTTTTTTTTGTTGAAATTCTGCACAGCGTCTTAAAAAATAGAGTAAAAATTAAGAAGTAGGCACCAGTATTTTTTTGTTTGAACTGTGTTTTGGTTATATAATAATCAGTTCCAAAGAATGACAGAGAACATTATCACAAAAAGCTACTATTTCACAATACTTTTTAGGCATTCTTGTTTTCTCTGATAAAAATCAGTCTAAAGCTATAACATAATTAGGGGCAAGACCAAGACATGCAGAAGCAAAGGGAAAGATTAGGTACCTGATACATGGTGGAGGAGAGGAAGAGTCCCTTACCATGACCTGAAGAACAGAAATAGACTTAACTAAATATCAAATCTTTTATGTACTGACAGTCCTAAGAAGCCGTGTGGTCTTTTATTTCTGAAGGATTTTCCAGGAAACCCCTTTGGCTGGTGGGTTGGTTTGTAGCTTAATAGCAGTTTATGTTGTCTGAAATCCCTATTTTACATCTGTATTTTTTTTTTTCCTTTTTACTCACAGGCAAACTGAAGTCAACACCTTCCAAGACAGAATGTCAGTTATATTATGTATAGTTATATTATAGTATTATTTATCTAGCAGGTTGATATTTCAATATTAAGCTCACTTTGCTGTAATCATTTAAGCAAAGTGCCTTTTGTAATTTTCTTTCACTCAAAGACTATAATGTTAAGATTTTTTATGAGAGCAGAGACACCATCCATTTTGTTAGTCTTCCGTTTGACAAGAGTTATTCTAATTGATTTAGATGGACCAAATAACCAAAAGGCACCTCTCAGCTGTTATACAGCTTTTGTCGCTTTGGTTGTCCAGCACTGGGAAAGATCTATAAATCCCTCACCTCCCTTCGCAGAAAAACTACCATCTTACTCATTGTATGAGAGTTTTTAGGTCTCTTGATCTATATACTGCATTCCTACCAACAACTTTGCATTTTTTCTATAGCCTGAAGATAGAACCCAGCATTTCAGATCACCCTGAGCTACTGCTAAGTAATAAACAGATGTGTAACATGTGGTGAATATGTATGTCAAGACCACCGTCAGCTGACCCAGAAAAGATCTAATTATTGCTCTTGTCTTTCATGCCAAAAGAATTCCAACAACTTTCAGTGACATATCATTGTGCATTATGGAAAGATTGTATGACTATATGCAATTCAGATAGTGAAAAGATATATTTAAATAGACGCTCTGTTAAAACCGCTGTCCTCTTGAAACTTGAATAAGTAAAATATCTATATATATATTTGCAACATTGTGCTGGTATAACTCACTGACTAAAGTAAGAGTGTCAGAGAGAGAGAGATGTACCATTGCCCAGTTAACCCACAGACAATTGACTCGGTTGCAGGAGAGTCTAATCTGACTTTGTCAGTTCTAAGGCAGAAATAGTTTTCTGAATGTATGGAATGGTGACAGATATGCTGATGTAACAGTATGACTGATAACAAAACACGAAGTGAGTACAAGGTTGATAAAGTATGAAACGCTTTTTATTATCTTCTTCTGATATTCTCCTGTAGTCTGAGTTTAAAGCCTATGGTGTATGGGAATATCAACACTAAGCAATACAGCGGCTGAAAGGAATATATAAATCTCAGTCTTTAACACCTTATTCCATGCTCTATAGCTTTTGGGTGCTCCATATCTTTAGCTGCTGTTACCAATAGTTTCTGTCCCACCTTACACTTCTCTTGCTGCATCTCAGCTTCAGAGGTCCTTTCTGCTATTCTGTGACCACACACATCTGACAAACACAATACCCACAAAAGTATGACTAAACAGCATCCTAATTCAAAAAGTCTTCCTCCTCATGCGCCTTGATTTGGGGTGTCACCAGCAGGCCCATCCCATACACCTCCATCTGTTCTCCCTAACTGAATATAAGCATTACACACTGGGGCACAATAATATCTGTAATATCAGTGAGACAAACTGGTTTAGGAGGTTCATTAGGCACATGCAGAATGAAGGGGGGTTTATTTTTATAATCTGGCAGTAGCAAAATGAAGTTCTTTGTAGAGAGGCAGAATCTTTCCCAGAGAGGCTGACGCGATGCATCATTGTTACGGTATGTTTAAAGCAATCTCTTCTAGCAACTTTTCCTGATTTTACAAGCTTGTGAGGGCAGGTTTCACACAGAAGCAACTATATCATGTAATGAAGTTCTTCATGCCATAAACTGTACCTATGAAATCGCTGTGCTACCTGTCACAACGTGAGAGAGACGTAAAATTTGTGGGTTTAACTCCTACCCATTTTGAAATTCAAGAGGGGGATTTGAAGTTTTTATTTCTTTCTTGATCTGTTATTTTTTCCTAATGAATTGTATTGCCCTGAGCATGAATATGAGCTAGGAAGTGCTTTCAAAGCAAAATTAGTAAAGCTAATCAATTTATCTTTTATTTTATTTTTTAAAATATGTTCACTTATGGCCTTTTGTCAAAGTTACAATTTTTCACAAAAAAGTCATTACATCTGCTTTTTACTATCGCCCAGGTTTTTATTTTGTGATTGGTACCATATTTTTGGCAAAAACCCCACAGCCCAATCCCAAACCTCACTAAAAATAAAATCAGCAAATCAAGAAACAAAGCGTCAATACTTTAAATGAAAAGATCATGAAAAATGTTGTGAAAAATGCATAGTTCAGAATCTCATGCCTAACCATGTAAGTGGCAAAGGCAGACTCAGGGAACCTTTGTAATTGGGGAAACATTATAATTGCACTCCTGTGACCCTAATAGCTGACATGAGCCACACCAGTTTGTGCCGGATGAGGGCAGGGTTAAACACATCTAACCTCTTCCAATACTGCCAGACCTCCTCTCCTGCACAAAACCTGTTTTTTTTTCCCTGATGTATCACATGAAGACCGTATTTGCTGTTGTGGTAACCATTGCTCATTTAAGGGTCTGCCCGGCGAGTACTGAAGTAGTTAAAAGGATTTTATTCCAAGGTAACGTGTAAGGAATTCATCTTGACTGTAACCCCATTCTGGTCCATCAGACTATCTGAATGCCTAAAGTTTTTTTCACATATTTAAGCAGCACGTAACGAGACTAAAATAACAGCATGAAGTGGAGACATTTTCAGCAGCCTGTCAGGATTTGTGTGCAGATATTATAAAGGATTCCCCGGTTTGGGTCTCAGAGGAGAAATTGGTTTCAAAACCTGCAAGACACAAGATAACGACAGTGAAAAAAGAAGCGAAGGAACGAAATGAAGCTGAGAATGGAAACTGACACTATTTTGTTAATTTGGCTTTGGAGGATTTTTACTGTCAATTTATCCAATTAATACTTCAGTTGGAGTATAAGAACTGTTATTGCATTGAAAATATTTGTTTTAGAAAAAAAAGAAAAGATTGCATGTGCTAACAGAGGATCCTAAACCTAGGAGAAATAGATAACAAATTGGTAACAGCAGGTTACAAATTGGTGGCAGCAGGTATGCTATCCTAACAGCGAAGATTTAACAAATCACATTTTATGTTCACTTTTCTGAAGTAAGTGCTACCACCATAAAAGAAATAAGTGAACCTTGCTCTTGTCCCATAGATTTTAAATTGTGTTGTGTAACTTGGAAATAATCCACTCCCAGTGTGTATTTTTTTCTGTCCAGTGGCACTCAAATCATGTTTCATCATGTCTCTTACAATTCCAGCATGAACACTGGAGTGTAAGTTTACAGGCTACTTGCCTTATAAAAATTATTAATATGAAAACATGATTACAACATTTACTAGGAAACAAGCTTTAAACCAGGCTGGCTTTGAAAAATCCTTTAAATTAAGAACATAAGCATTACCTGATGCATGGCTTAATTCATAATTATTATAAGGGTTGGTTTAATGTTTGTGAAGATAAATAGGCTAGAAGCAATTGAAAATTAAATCTTATCTACAGATCATATATAGCTCAAGTTTCCTTAGAATTAGTCTTCAGACTATAGAGCTAGAAACAAAGAACTTGAGTAAGGTGACCTGCAATTGTTTTGTTTATGTACAAAGATTTTGGTTTCAATATGCATTGTCATCTGCAAAAATTAAGGAAGGATACTGCACCTTGTACTAAGTGATTCATCTTTATACGATTAATGAGTTATACTCCTGATTGTATAATGACTAGTATAATCTTACTGATGAATCATTCCCTGTTTTTATCCTTTATATATATTACACGAATAAAACTTTCAATAAGCTTTTTTCTATGTTTTTTTAGCTGGTGGTATCGTAAAATACTAAATGCTAGACCATCTCTCTTCTCTGGAAATAGAATATTGCATTCAAAACAAACAAACAAACAAGGCAATGCAGGATTCATCTCTGGATGAAAAAAAATCTATCTGATGAACCACTTACAAAAGGCTGCTTCTATAACAGATCATGAGGTCAACCCAACATGGGTTGTTACTGCTCTTCCAGACTACAGGACAGCTTTTGTTTGAGGCATGTTTTCTCTTGTCTTTTTCTTAGGGTAAGATGCAGAGCGTTCCTCAGATGGGCTCTCAGTGAGGGTTATTCTACCAGACACAACGCGAGGGCAGCACGCCGATGGAGCCTCTGGTGCACTGGAGTGTCTTGCTGTAAAACAGCACTCAAACTGGTGCGTGTTTGCTAACAGCTGTGAAGACCTTCCTGTAAAATGCCAATTTTCTGGGGACAGGGCCATTTCTTTTTTCCCTACTGGTGTATTTACGCTGAGCACTGCAAGATCTTGATACTATTTGGGACCACATTGAAGTAGAACTGACAAATATTTGCAGTTGAGCTGATGCATTTACCCAAGTATTTCTGTTTCAGATTTGTCTTCACATTGTTCTCAAAGAAGATAAAGAAAAGGGAAATTATATGTAACTTTCCCCCACATTACATCATCACTGCCAGACCCATCAAACTTTCTGGGATTTCAGGACTTACAAAAGGATCTTTCTAGTTAATGAAATCAACTGTCCTTTGTAGGGGTTGCTGAGATTCTTTATTCTTTATGCACTTTTCAAAAGAATTACAAGTTGGCTTAATTGTACCAGTTTGTTGCAATGCATTTAATCAGTTAACCACTACTCACCTTGGAAACATACAATGTTTTTAACTCTAATGGTCCTAGAAGCAAGTAAAATGGAGAACTGCATTGTTATTCTGTGACTGGTCTATCTCAGTTTCCATAATGTAAAACTTTCAATCCACCTTTTAAATAGTAGTAGTGGTAGATTTTAAATTAAGGCATGGGGGTTTTTTTGTTTACCAGTTTTCAAGGTTTTTGGAAAATGGATTCCAAAGGGAAAAGTACTCATTTTTGTACATATTATACGCCTACTATTCACTATATTTGGTACCTATGTACCTGGCAGGCCAAACAAATCTTATTCCCTAATGCACATGTGAAAAGCTATTTAAGTGCTTTGTAATATTTTTAAAAGCATCATTAAAGTTAATCTATAACTGTACTCCTATTGTGACATGAATCGTGCTAAAAGTGGACTTCTTATTCCGCAATTTCATGCTAACATATGCTAATGTCTATGTAAGACTAGTCGTAAGAGACGTCAAAACTCCTAGTAAAAACACTTCCATGTAGCACTGAATTTAGCCTCCCCTTTGGCATTCCCAGGAGTTGTTCTCAGAGGCACGATATGACCATATTTTGTATTCTTACTGTGTATTAACATCTTGAATGTTAATGTTAAAAAATTACACCTTCAAAACATTTCTAAGAAATTGTGCTGAAAGAAAACTGTCATTGTGTAGCCAGGCCTTCTGTGCCTAGTTTCATATGTGTTTATGAACATAACTTGGGCCTCTTCTACATAAGGCTTCTGAATCAATTACCTGGAGACAGAAGGATTTGGGTCCTCATCTGCGTGATCATCCACAGAGCAGTCATTTCTCGAAGCACCACAGCCATATTTGCAAAGGTAACTCTGACTTTGTTCTGACACTTAAAATGATTGTAAAGAGTGCATGAAGTAACTAGCAGGGAAACAAAAACAGCAAGAAGTTGTCAATATGTGAGGTTTCTGAGTTTATGGACCCAATAACTGCATTTCTGAAAGGTTCCTATACATAAACTTTATAATAAGGTGGAGGTAATTTCTGGTTGTTTTTTCTTTTTTAATTTTTTTTTTAAAAGGCAATTTCACAGTCTGTTGCAATTTTTGTAAATAAAACAAGAGGGATCAGAAAAATGTAACACATCTTAAATTCAAAACATAACCACTTACTCTTATTTACAGATTTGGTTAGCAGTGCCCGTCACACGGAGGGAAGAGGAAGAGAAGAGTTAGTTTTCAACCTTTCAAAAAGATCTAACACTGAAGAAACACTAAAGATACTGAAATGTGACATGGCAAAATTGTAAAGTAATACATAACAATTTTCAGTCTTGAGAATGAGAAATTCCAACCAGTGATGATAAAAGTAGGTAACTGAAGAGCAAGATGACAGATTTAAGTTAATGTAGACATCTGCACTGCAGAACACATTTGAAAGATTTTACCCTTCAAAACGTGTCTTTCTGAAGTTATTCCATTCAGGAGAAAAATTCCATACAGAGATTGTTGAAAACACCTTGGAAAAATACACTGGCAATACGTTACCTGTCTAAATAAAGAGAAATTATTGAAAATGAAATATTAAGCAAAATAGGAAAAATATGATATTCTAAAGCTACTTTGTTTATCTTTGTTAAATCTACACATACGTGCCTATTGATGGCCACCATCCCAAAAAACAAAACAATAAAACACATATATATGTATTTTTGGGGGACAAGTAAGAAAATTGTTATGAGCATGGAGTAAAAGAATCTCTAGAAGACATAACAGAAATAAAAATGGCATTTGTTTAGTTTATATTATTCTCATATCTTCCTTAACTAATACATATTTTGAAGACTATAAACAGACAATCCTGTTTATTTTTTTTCCCTTATGAATATAGTTAGCAAAATGGAGAAGATACCAATTACAACTGATGAAAATAAGTCATCTTTTACACACAAAACAACATCGTGGACACTGTTAGTACAAGGGAACAGGAAGGTGAGATGCTCAGTCCAATTCTCAAAAAGAAAGCTCTTCTGTACGGGTGATGGAGAGGATTGTGGGAAGGCCCCAGGAGTTCAGAGTGAAATTGGAGACCATGAAGCATTAGGGCACAATTACAATACGGTGAATCAATGGCCCTATCTATCTTCTTAAACTGAAGGTGGGGGCAAGCGAAATTGATGGTGCCTTTGCCACTCTTGGCCCTGGTAATAACGGCACATTCACACGTTAAATAAACTGATATTAAACTAATGACTTCCCTCTTTGAGCCAGAAACTATTTTAGACCTCTAACTCATGAGTTTGAATAGGAAAACTGATGAAGTATTACAATACATAGCAAAAATTCTGACCAAAATGGGCTGCTCTTGCCAGGCATTTACTCTTGCCTCTCAGCTGAAGGGGGAAAAAAAGAACCCCCCAAAAGTGCCACCTGCTTTCCAGTGGCCTGTGAAGTTGTATGACCATCAGTTAGTCTTTCATTTCTTTCTACCTGTTTCAGCATGTCTCTTTCCTCACCGCTCCTCTCCGTCACCTGTTTTCTCTAAAGAAAGATTTGGGACTCCTCATTATACAGTAAAAGAACTGATAACGTTGTCTAGATTTTTTTTGTGCTTTTGTGCAGAAAATTCTAAGGAAGACTGAATAACAACAATATGAGGCTTTTTTTTTTAATACTGCATGAAAGATAAAACCAGACATTGTTAGCTGAAACCAGGGTTTCCAGTAGATCTTTACTGGATTCTGTAAGATTTATTGCAATATTCTGCCTGTACAGGGGTTAACTGTGCTTTCCATCAAACAAGAGGTGACTTCAGCTGGTTATTGTTTGGGTATCTCTGACCATTTTGAGACATTGTCCTAAGTCTTATCAACTCAGTTTGAGGTAGTAAGGTACCCTTAAATCTTCTGTGATGGCATCCTTATTTTCCGCCAACCTCTGTCTGAACAGTAGAAAAAAGAATGTATTTGAGAGATATTAAAAATTATGCATTCAAAATAGTATTGGACAAAAATGTTTAAGGGTTGTTGAATTATTCCACTTTATATAATTCAGCATTTTTCTATCATAATCCAGGTAAATCTTTGTTCCCATCCTCCTATTCCAGTAATAACATTGTGATATCTCATCATCCCTTTGTCATGCTTGCCAAATTGAAAAAGGTCTTCTTAATCTTTGTTCTAATGGATTATTTTGCTATTCCAATTAGACAATTAATTTCTCCATGCTAAAACATCATCCCTGTATGGATCTAGTTTTAGTCAAACCTTTTCTTTCCTCACTCATCAAGCTCTACTTTCATTTAAATCATTATTTACTTACCCAGCAGTCAAAAGCACTTCCATAATGGATTCACATGATGAAACATGGATTTGTTTCCATGTCATACCTCCTCTTGCATGTCCGACCTCCCTAATGATTGGGAACTGCAATGCCATCAAACCACTTACACACTGTAGATGTCCAATAAAAAAATCTTCATACATCTTTCAAAATAAAATTAAACTTTTGGAAACTGAATCTAACTGCATTTAAAGCCCAACAGAGAAAGTCTATTAAATTGTGGGAAACACAAGACCTACAGAAGAATTTCACCATGTTTTGGACATATATTGCTTGTTAATTTAAAGCCATAGTCAGCTTACTGACTATGTAAGTAGTAAGGGAAAAAAGGGAATTATTTTTTATGAGATTGCAAATCTCAGGAAAAAAAAAAAAGACGACAACCTTGCAGAGCTGCAAACTTGTTTAATATTTTATATCGGGGGAGGGGGGGGAATCCAAACTTCCAGTTTAGTTTCTCAGTTCCACTAATGAGCTATAAACCAAGAAAGGAGTATGTTTTATTACTTTTTTTTTAATGTCATTTACCATCTATTTATTGATGTTCTCATTTATTCCAATTCAACTCTAATTTTGCAGTGAGGAACAAAAATGTCACCTAGTTAAAAGAACGTCAAAATACACAATACACTAACGGTGTACTGGAGAGATACTGAAGATGGACACATTCTATGGTGTGTCTTTATTTTTCCCCTTCAGCTGGTGAACCAATAGCCAAATGTCTCTGCCAGCTTTTGTTGTGAGGAAGAACAAAACATGCAGTAAATCTGCAGAGGGAATATCGTGATCGCCACCTTACGCTTACTTTGGCCTTGCTGCTTTTACAGTGCTAAAGCGCTAACTGCACTGTGCATTGTCATCGCAGCTGCCTGGAGGTGTCTAAACACTCTGCATGCCTCCTGCATCATACTTTGTGAAGGGCAAGGATCAAATGTTATTCAATACATTTTTCCATTTTGACAGTGACCCTCCTGGTAGCTAGTCAATGACTGTTGGTATCCAATCAGTTTTACACACTCTTGGCAGTGACTATGTTGCCCTAGATTGCTAATGAAGGTAGCACTGTGATTGTTACAAAGCCTTAGTTAGGTGATGATATATGCCATTTCATTCTTCTCCTCTGTCATAAAAGACTTAATTAGCTGTTATGCATGTGTAAAGTCAGTGTCTTACCTATGCTTTGCACAGTTCTAGTGACATAAAGGTAGGACCCAGTGAAGGTTTAGACCTGTTAAAATTCATTCTGTGGAAAGACGCACATTCTTACGTAGCTGCTATGCCAATTCTGCCAACATCAATATTCTACATCTCTGCATCCTGCTGCCATCTCTACCTGAATGCTCCACGTTCTCCTGATAGGTACCATTTCACAGCTCTTTCAGGCTTTCAAGACAACCTTTCTCTGATTCACGCTACTGGCAAAATGCCTTTTCTTTCACTATTCATACATGCTTTACACTGACTATCAACATCTTGCCCTGCATATCAGCATCCTAGTTAGCATCCCTAGAAGCTCTGCTGTTACAGATAGTGTTTACCATACTTTCCTCGTATATCTTCATCTCTTTGGAGTGCAGCTCCTAAGGGGAATGGTGTATGCTCTGCAATCCCTACCAAGCCGGTCAGCTATTCCGGCCAACAAACAGCTGGTAAAGTCAGGACTCCACCTGACTCCACTCCTCCGCCCTCCGTTCATGTGACTGGTAACACTTGCCAGATACGGTCATTGTCCTCAACTGAGCTATAGAGGAAACACGGGCAAGACGGAGGGCAAACGGCTGAGAAGGAACAGCTGTAGGTACTAACTGTGAGCAGGAAGGGCTGCTTCAGGAGGAGGGATTCTAATGAAAGGACAATTTGCAGTTGCGTAAAAAGAACTCAAGAACCAGACAAAAAATAGATGAGTATGTAAAAAAGGGGGTCGGGGGAAATAAGAGAAAAGGAAGGCATTAGAGAAAGAGATGAAGACATGAAAGTGAAGAAGTATGGCTTATCACAGGACTAACAGGGAATAATTTCAGTGACAGAGGTTTTTACAGTATTTTTGTCCACTTGTGATTACAGTCACAGAAATTAACTCAGTAGTTTACTGAGTAATTTCCTTAGCTTGCAGCTTGTGTTTTAGACTGTCTCTAATTTTCTGTTTCACAGACTTATTAAATAGTCGTTTAAAACTTGCCTCCTCAATAAGCCCATCAAATAAAATGTTTCAATCTCATATTTGAGTATCTACGTACTCAATACCTGTCTCTTTGCTGCACAGGTTTTCCCTTTTTACTATTTTTTTTTCTTAACTGTACTGTTTATTCAGTTTTATAAGCTGAATTATGGCTCCTAACCTTTCTTTGTAACGTTACTTCCCAGTTCCTGCTATCCCTCGTTTTACATATGCAGAGCAGTAGTAGATTTGTCAGGGTGAGTACCATATGTGGTAAAAGACTTATTGTACAGCACCGAACTATGTGGGATACTTAACAGGATCAAAGAAAAGCACGGAGGCAACAGATGGTACTAGAGAAGGGAAAAAATGCTGAAGCACAAACACAATTTTATAAGGCTGTGTTGAAGGGGGAAGAAAGTAATATCACGACTGAAAAGGGAAAGAAATACCTAGAGAGTCCACAAGAAAGCTGAGATAAGCAGAAAAAAATAATGTAAAAGAGGCAACTGGTTGTTATAAAAAAAAAAGAAATTAATTTCCATCATCCTAAGCAGTTATTCACTGGTCTCTCCAGCAAATCTCCTGTGAATCACACAGATAGCTTGAGTTATCAATTATGCTATGTTTTGCTTGGAATGTAAGTCAAATTACACCATTCATAAAACCTTAAACTCTGTAGTAATTGATGAGTCATTGACCATCCCTATGTTTTAATTTTACGTTCTCCTCTACTTCATTGATAATTACAAAGGGGTGAAGGTTGCCCTAGTAAAAAATGAGGTGATTGGCTTTTTATCGAGTGTTAGTATGGACTCTGAGCTGTCTTTTAAAGCATAAACTTTTGTACCTGCTTTCTCAGTGCAACAAGATAGTATAATGTTATGTATATTATTGGTATTTGCAATTTATACACACATTGCACTGAAAAATAAATTCACATTTACTGTAAACATGCATTTGCAAATCCCAAATCTATTTAATTTAGTCTGGGTTAATCAGCAAAATGCAAGAAAAACATGAAAGTGAAAATACGATTCAGAAATGAAACCATCTGAAATTCAGTGGAAGAAAACTTGGCAGCATGTCTAGACCTCTCTATTCCTCTGAGATAATGACTATAAACTTTGCTTGTTAGAAATATTTATTCCTATGGCTATTATTTCTTCCTTGAGTCATCTCTTTGTGGATAAGATACTATATGAATAAAGAAAATGGTGCAGAAATCCTCCTTCTCCTTCACTCACTTTCATTGCTTCTTGTCTTCAGTACAAGTTGAGATTGTCTTTAGATATCACTTTTTCCACTCCTGTAAGGTAATTTTGTAATCACATTGAAACGCAGAAATAAAAGTGTCCTTTTCAGTAATAATAGACTACGTTTTCCAGACATCTGAATCATTCTTGTTTCTGCATCTCTCCTCTCTCCGTGCAATGACAGCCACCTGTGATGAAGTAGATTGTGAAGAGGTTATGAATAGTCTCTCCCTACCAGAGAACAATAACAAAGAAGAAAAATAAGCTCTGCTTAGATGCGGGGGTCTTATTATGTACTTATCTGAGATAAAGACAGCATCTTAAACTGTTACGTACTCAGCTGACTTCTATTTTTACTTGAAGTCAGCAATTTTAATAATAAATTTATGGTATGTATAATTTCCAAGATTAAAATAGGACAATGCATAGGCTTTGTGCTGCTCCATGCTCAAGGATGGGCAAACAGGAAGGGCACGGGACAGATCCTGAAAAATCCTGGGTTACCAAGTCTAACAGATAGGTATCTGCCAACATCACCTCTGATCTCAACAGAAATGCGAGAAAAAAATAAATGTGTTCCCCTGCCTTATTGTCTTTCAAAGACAGAGAAATACATGTAGATATATGTAGAGATACAATACTCTCTAAATCTAGATGTGGATGAGAAAGCTAATGAGTCATTTTTCCTGTCATAATAGCGACCACAAAAATGTTTTGTTCTGGGTTTTCCCTTCTGTTTATTTCTGTGTTGGCCCTAAGCATCTATCAGGACACCAAGTTATTTCACCATTCCTAAGGGGAAAACGATTCAGGAGGTGATTGATGGAGTTAATGGAATCTCACTTCTCCTCAGATGCCTGAAAACAAGTTATCCTCAAAATTGATTTGCTGTTTCTTGTAGCCATAGATCACAGACTGAAAGTATCACTGAAACAGAGCATTACACAAATTCTTAAACTAGTCAAAATCTGAAATGGTAAATCCACTCGGATGCATGCAGATATTGCTATCACATTTTAAATTCAGTCTATCCATGTTAGTGAAAAGAAAGGTACTTAAGTCTGTCTAAAGTCAGCCTAGAAAGGCAAATTATGACTGTGGGTGAGCTGAAAGTTGCTGCATAGTATTTGATTAGGTCTTGGCTAGCTCAGTTATCTCGGCATCATACACTATTCTAGGCTGGAATTACATCCAGTGTGAGCAGCAACTGCAGGGGATATCAAATCATGCTTGTTAGGAACAAAATTCTCTGGATGTCTGTGAGGAAGGAAGAAGGAAAGACTGCGGTGGAAAAATGCTTGCACAAGAAGAAGAGATATAAATATTTTTGGAGTATCTGATGATCCAGAATATTATTGAGTTTATAAACCAGCTGGAGATCCTTCACTGTTCTAAGTCAGTCAAAAACATTGTACTATTCTCCCCTGTTAAACCACTCTTCAGGGTTCCTAGAGTGCTACCTTTTGGAAGCTTGTTCTAAAGATGCTGCCTGGTTCCTTCCAGCTGCTTTAGTGTTTCTGCCTCTGAACTGCTCTAAACTCTGTTGCTCTTCTTCCTCAAATATAAGGTAACCAAAAAAAGAGAAAGAAATGGCAGATGGCCATTCTGAAGTGATGTCCAATGTCTTATCTTTGCCTTGCTGGTCTTGAAAACTCGTGTTAGAATTTTTCACATTATTATACCTATTTAGAAAATCAATAGATCAATTAGAGCTATTACCTACATTCTGTCTGGCAGTAATATCCTGTAATTAAATATTACACTTAGAAGATTTTCTGAAACAATGTTATGAATTTGCATAATTTTCCTTAATTATATCCTTTCTGTGTTCCATTTTCTTTGTGAAGATGCAAGTTATCCATGAAGCCTTTTAGCTTGGATTTAGTCCACCCAGTTAATAAACGAGGGACGGAACTCTGACTAATCTCCAAATTTTAATAAACAGATGATCAGAGACTGATTCAGAATTGTGCAGTTCCTGTTACACGCAGAGAGTTTCTAGCACTCCCTGTTGACGAGACAGTGAGCTATCAGACGTGACAGTGACTTATCACACACTCCTCTTCTAGGTTCATGGAGCTATTAGAACAAATCAGAGTCTTTCTGACACGTAAGCAAGAAAAAGAAATGGCACTACATATGCAGAATAAACTGTCTCATTAATTAACTAATGAGGAATGAATTCTACACATACCGTGACAACTGTTGTTTTCTCCTTCCCATTTTCTGCACTCTTTACTAGCCATTTTCATGAATACCTCTTCGAGTCTCCTATTACTAGAGCTACTCCCCAAGACTTCTGCCTCTAAAACTCAACTGAGCATATTCTACGGTGGTGTGCACACTTTGCTTAGCAACCTTTTTAACCACAACCTATGCCGACTCTATCAGTAATAAATGTAAAGTCATTCTACTTTGCACCATAAATGTAAAGTCATTCTACTTTGCACCAGTATAAAAGTTTTCCCTAGTGACAATACTGTTCTGCATCAAGCGGTTTCTCAGAAACAGCTTTATAAGAAGAAGCATTATGAATGCTTGGTGTTATCAGTTTGGAATGGAGATTCAAACAAATGGAAGAATTAAAAACTAAGCGGTATAGGAAAAAGTGATGAACAACGACAGAAGGAAACTGAAACTAAGATTTATTGGCTGAGGAATCCAAGAAAAAAAAAAAGTATAGCAGTTTGGGCATGGTTGAGTCTCTCCAAAATGTTTCTGTCTGTGAAAGAGATGGGGGAAAATGACTTAGCAATTTGGAGGTATTTTTATAAAAATGTGATACATATCTGCATAAATGCAGCTGTTTGTCACGTGTCACAGTACTAAGCAAGAATGTTGTTCAGAACTTAACAACGTGACCAACTTCAATAAACATGTGAATTCTAAGGGACTGGCTTCTTCAAAGTAATAATAAAGCGAACTTGAAGAATTCCCAAATCAAAGAGGATAGTTAGTCACTTCGTGGGAAAAAAAAGTGCTTGAATAAGAGCAAATTGGGACATAAATATCCGAGCCACTGAATCCTCAGTGGAAAACTGTGTATGTGAAGTTCTTATGAATGCTGTATCATGGCAGCAGGCATTTATCAACGATACTGCTTTTCATTTGGGAGTGTGACACTAGATACTACTCTTATCTTACGATCAAGCCATGGAAAATTTGTCCTTAATTAGCACAACTGACTAACTGAAAGGAATCCTGTAGAAAATTCTGAGAATCCTTTTCATAGCCTCCCCTCTGGGTTTATTGCGTTTTTTTTTTCTTTTGTCTTGCCTTTTCTTTTTTTTTTTTTTCCAGGAGGCCCCCTTTGAACTATCAGCAGCCACTACAGCAGCACAGCTCAAAATTAAATCAACAGCCAGGGGACCTCAGCGTCAGAGCAATAGATATCACTGAAGCGTCAATGCTTCCAGATATAAACCAAACCCACCCTGTCCCCCCAATCCATTTACATTTACAGGTGAAAATGTTCATATTTTGTTTCATTTTGAAGGAGGGAGTTACTCCGGCAACAAGTGGAGCAACACAGGATCACATCCTTTCCACAGCTTTCTTATTATTCAGAATTTTGTGTAAAAAGTGGTATTATTCTTTGTAAAAAGAGGCTTGAAGTTTAATGCTTTCCATTCATTAGGCTGAAGTACTGTCTCCTGTACCCTACAGGGAAAGCAATTCATTAGTAGAGCTTTAAGAAACATGCATTCATAACACAAGTTTGCCCTCTTTAACTGCACCTCCAGGCACCTTGCAAATAATTTATGAGGTAGTGAGATGTTTGACAATCAAAAAGAATGAAAATTCACTAAGCAGACTCCCAGAAAAAGAGATCTTAGTCAATGCATTTTAAATTCTATTAAGCTTTAAACACAATGTTCAAATTCCTCACTCAGCAATGAGTTTTCAGTGATGTTCAATAGTTTTTTGCAATACGAATATTTTTGGCTTCGCTAAGCCAAATTAATCTCCCTCTTACCACTTGATATCACAGCTAGACAAGTATGATGGCCCATAGATAACTTGAACATACGAATATCATTTTTTGTTATTCTGTATTAGAACTCCAGAAGCATTTCTTTAGGCTTTGATAAACAAAAACTTTAAATCTTTACTTGAGAGAAACACAATGCTCAATTTCCAAAATTCTGAATTATCAAAAAGCCTGAGTGAAACATATGAAAATCCTAAAAAATTAAAATAGGATGTCCAGCATGCAAATAGCATCTTTAGTTTTCAGCAAGACCTATGGCATGTTTACACCTCTCAGAAATACTCAAGTCAGCTTTGATAAGCTAATTAGAGAACAGGAAATCTTGTCACTGTGGAGCTGAAACTGAAAAAATTAACAGTGAGTTTATTATCACCATTCCACAGTGAGGAATATTTAGTACGGTATGGAGGAAGCTCTGCTCAGCGAATGGACTGGCAAGTTAAGCAAGATAACTGAGCACAAAGTCATTTGGTCTGATCTTGAACAGAAGCTGTTCTGAATTCAGTTTTGAACTGGATTATTAATTATTCTAATGCACTGCAGGGTGCGCACAAAAGATGAAGGAGACACAAAAGGTGAAGCAGAAGTCTGTCTCATTATGCTTTAACCTTTTGGGAAATCACTTTCTGCAGTGTCTGGGAAAAAGAATTTCATATGGGTGGGTGAGGCAGGTCTTTGGTAAATCCCCTCCCACCAATCCAGGTAGAAGGGCTAGATCTTCAGAAAGAGCGATATGTTCCCGCTCAATCGCTGGAGATTTTTTTTTGTCATGGATCTTTCTCTACATAACATGTCCAGAAAGACTATCTCTTTCTAAGACGCAATTTTAATAACCTTTTCCTTTGGGAAAAAAAACCCACCTGCATGCTGCTCTCTTAAGAGGGCAGCAGGGAAACTGTCAAAGTGTAGCTCCAAGTGAGATAAAACTATAGGTGACAATGGAAGGAAAGGAAATGATTCGTGTTCAGACTTTTCTTCATGTTCTCAGAAATTATTAGGAAATTAAACTTTGGAACAAACATGAACATAGGTTATCAAGGAAACAGTATTATCTCTCATGAATTTAATAAAGTATCGAAAGGAGACAGGAGAACCTTTACCTTCCAATAATCCTTATCAAATCTTGAAAGAATATTAAATTCTTTTATGAGGTGCTGTATATGTGTCATTGCACAAAGCAAAACATATTGTTTACAATCAGGAAGCTTTTCTGATGTGGCGAAAACCACCTTACATTACCAGTTAAAAACTCTAGCCTCAGTGTTTAAGAAGTACAGCTGCACGTACCTATCATATCAAGGAACTTGCAGATGTTATGCATGGATATGAGAATGACAGACTTTTCATTCCGGAGACTCTCAGTCATGTTGGGAGAGAAAAATCTCACAAAAATTTCACCAGAGAGCAAGAACTGTAGTCTGCTCCTTCTCAGTCGCTATTCGAGCTTAAACAAGAAACCGGGAAGAGGCTCTGACATGGCTACGTAGTGGTTCCGTGAGTTCTGCTGGCCACCAGGGTCTGTAGGGGTAACTGTCACTTGCAGTAAAAGTTTTGGAAGCTCGTTGAAGGAAATGTAGCCGAACCAACCTATCGACTTTCACTCTTCCTTCCTTCCAGTGTATCCTTTTCCAGTGTTTTCTCTGATTTGATCAAATCGAAAAATTAAATCAAGAGATAAAACACAATAATTTTCATATTTCAAGTCACCAGGACAGGACTGTGTTTTACTGTCCATAAAGTACACCCATAAAGAAAATATCAAATTGTTGTAGCACTGACTGCAGGTTTACGTGCCAGACTGAACAGATCAGGATGTTTCCTTCCGTCCTTAATTTGGATGTTTCTGATTAGGAACAGGAACACATACCCTCTAACCTTCAGTGAGACAAACGATCTTTATCTTTTTATTTAGTGAGTACTCATAAATATAAATAAGCTTTAATTAATGGTAAAACATGTATGTATGTGGTAATCAACTGTGGCTAGAGAAAGAGAAGATTTCTTATTATAGCTCTCTGCTTTGTTCCCTTTTTTTTATTAGTTTTTATATTCTGTTATATTAAATACTCATTAGCTTTTAAAAATCATCTAGTATTTAGAAGCTGCACGCCTTAGATCAGCCCAGGGATTCCTGCAGATATCAGGAGACGGAAAGCAGCACATATTTTTTCTAATTTATATTACCCACTTAAAAAAAATAATCATATTTCTTGAGCATAATGGATGGACTGCAATGATTTACAAGGAAATAATTTCACTGAGGGACTTTGGGTTGGTGGTATCATATAACATGAGAAAAAAGTCTGATTGGTTTATGATTTCACTGGGAAGCTGAGAGGAAATTAATTCTATTTAACTCACTACTTGTCAGTTCCTTTGTTGTTGTTGTTGTTTGTAATATATGGACCTAACACTGGGTTTTAAGTCTGGAGATATTTCAAGCTACTAAAACATTTATTAGTTTAATAATAATGTTAGAAATGATTGAAATGCTATAAATGTTTAAATTGGAATAAAGAAACTCCTGGATTTGGTTTTCAAACTAAAGCCATTTTGGCTACAGTTCCTAGAGCAGCCAGTGCTGAGGCGTGTTAAGAAAACCTGCCATACTAAGGTTGGGTTGGTAGGTTTGGACTTTCTGAAATCCAGAAAGATGGGTCGACATACAATATTAAACAAAGCTTATCATAAGATTGGTGTACTACCCCTGCCCAGCTGTGACACTTCTGCACATTTGCACAAAACCTGGTAACAGGAGGGAAACAGCGTCAGGGAGCTTTGGATGAGAAAACACTGAAAGCTTTGTGGCGACACCGAGTAATTGCCTACTGTATCTATACATCACATAACCGCGGTGGGTCAAGTATTTCTGATTACTTTCTTAACCTAATGCCCTCAGAATCTAAGAGGGAATAAGATTTAATGACTTACACAAGCATGCCTTGTTCCCTGATCAGCATCGCCGTTCCCAGGTGAGTAGCTCCCATTTCTCTTGCCTGCCCTTGCGCTGAGAGCTGACCTCCTCTCCAGGTAGCTCAGCCTAGTTAGTACTTGTGCTCCCCATAAAGGCACTTACAGTTTCCTTAGATGAAAGCGTTAGCCGATAACCAGATTTCAGTGCCTTTGTTGTCACAAGCAGGAAGGAGGAGTAGGCTGCTGGGGCCACAGTTGAAATGCATCATTTGAGTAAGGATGTGCATCCCAACAGCTTAACTGGAGCCTTTCAGAAGGTATTAACCACGGTATATGCAAATATCTAGCAGCCGATAAGTCCCCAGGTTATAGTAAATTTATGAATAACCCCAACACTTGGGGTATCACTTTTTGTTTTCTCAGAAACCTGCCTTCTGACCAAATGCCACCACTGTCTTCCATGACTACTGCTTTTTCACAAGGCTTTTTTTGATTGGTGGCCTTGTATTTCTGATCTGTCTCTGACATACCAGCTAACTATTCACCTCCTGATTGTAAGCATATTAGTATAGTAAACACTGAGACAGCAACTATTTTAACCTTTGTGCTTGTGAGGAGACGTCTCTGTTTTGCGTTAAGTATGAGTGGGGACTTATTGCTGTCACTGGTTAAAAATACTAGTAACACTTCGGTATTTCTTTTTGGCTCCCACACCACTTAGACTTCTTGACTAGCGCTGGAACAATTCAGTTCTCTGTGATTTGATCCCTCGCTGGTGCATGCAGAGGGAAGGGGATTTTGGTGGCTGGAAAGGTGGGCAGGCTGGCAATTACCATGCCCAGCCAGCTCCCTTCCTCATTACGATGTCTCCTCCTCCAGCGCAGACATTCAACAAAGTTATGGTGACAAACAAAAGGGAGGCAACAGATGGGGAAAGAGAGAGAACTTCCCGCTGACTGGATTAGCAATTGCATTTTCAGTGTCGCTGTCTGATTCTGGAGTACGAGAGAAGGGGAAAGGGTTTAGATATAAGATGAAGTACACTCAAAAGAGATATCCCTTCCCAGGATTTGAACTGAGTGGAAAAAAAAAAAAAAAGCAAATCTCAGGTAAAATTAATTTTTAAGCAAAAACAATCTTAAAGATTTTTAATTTAATCCACTCCACCCTTCTCATGTTTCTTATTAATTAATTGTTTCTTCATATTAAAACAAAGATTACAAAAGACAGAAGGGGTAAATAAGACATACTTTTACCTCCATTAGACATAAATCTTCTCAAAATTCTGAAGATTTTGAAAATGTTATTCACTCAATGTTTGTCACCAAATGATGCATCTTTTAAACTTCTCCAGAGTTGAAAGTAAATGATATTTACATATCCTGATGACATTTTGTGGTGATATTTCAATAATACTTGGTGGCAATGAGGCAAAAAGGTACAATTAATTTCACATGCAGGAAAGTTACACAAATGTTGTATGGCTCACTGCACCTCCAGTCACTGCAGAAATGACCATCCGTCCTTCTGAGACTAGTTTTTAAATGTTTTACATGAAAAAAATTCCTGCAAATTTTTTACTTTGTGAGAATGATCGTCTTCTCACACCAGTAAAAGCCTGATTTATCCAACACATGTTTAAATCCTATCACTCTAAATATTTAAAATACCATTACTGCAAAGCCATCTTGTGGGAATTCTGCAAGCTTTATCATCTTAAAATTGTTTCTCCAAAACAGTAGTAAAATGAAGTAATATTATAGACCAGAATGTGTGTTCCTTGAAAGTTTTAAATGTTTCTTCACTTATTTAACAGAAAATGAGATTAAAAAACACATTTTCAGTATTGATCTTACATTTTGAACTATTCATTTGTACTATTTCATTTTCAGCCAGATTGGGATTCTGCCAGCTCTTCATCCAGCGATAGTTATCAATAAACTAGGCAGAGATGGAAGACAGTACTGCTCTGAACTGGGAAAAACTGCCATCCGGAGTGATTTATCATATGCATAAAAGTCATAAAAAGACTGAATGATCTTTCTGAGTGGCACAATACATTATATCAGCATTGAATAACAGAGAAGTTGAAATAAGAACCTTGTGATACAGCAAAAAGTAATGGAAGAGACTTAGATACAAAGTATGCATACAGAAAAAACACAAGTTCCTATAGTGAAGTAAAAAAAAATAATAATTATAGATTCATTTCAAAGACAGAGGGAAATGGCATCAGAAGCAGGAAAAGAAAATATTTGTGAAGTAAAAAGTATTTCCTTGCTTGGACATCTTTGATTGCCAGTTCTGAGTGATGTGGTTATGCCCAAATATGTCAGTGGTGAGAATGGTGGGCAGCAAAAATTTTCCATTGTCATTAAATTCTGGCACCTGGTGTACCACTGGTTTTGTATCTGGGTTCTTTTTTTTTTTTTTTTATCAGAAACTTATTTATCTTTATTTTTAACTTATTTTGTTATTATTGATAATAAATTAATAAAAATACTTATAGCGTAGTATCTTTTTGCCTTAAAACACAACATAGAGAGAAACGCTATTATAAACGTTCCGAATGTTTTTATCACATGTATGATATAGGGTAAATGTAGAGAGTCGAAATGTTTCAGTCGCTAGGACTGACAATATTAGAAGCGATGTTTGCTTCGGTACTGACGGTATCCCCATTCCCTCTTCTTGGATTGCCCAGCATTTTTCTGACCATTATGACTGCCCCGAAGCAGATCACCACGGAAGGAATTGTAGACTAGGTTAGTAGTGACTTTGAGCTGAGGGGCATTGATCAGCTCAACAGACCCAATGTTTCATTGCAGATTTCCGGCCACAGTTCCCAAGGCTTCCAGGTAAAGATGAATAGAAGGAGCAGAATGTTGTGAAAGTGATTTGATGACAGTCAATGATTAGCTGATTAAATAGGCTGTATGGTCCAGCCTATGGAAGAAAAATCTGTGATGTGTATCTACATTTAACAGCTCCAATAAAACTGCCTTACAAATGACAATAATGTGATATATAATTCAAAAGAAAGCATTCTGGTTTTCAGCTGAAATAATTCCCCAAAACATTGTTTGAAAGACATAGAAAAGCACAGTTTCAAATAAATTCTAGTCAGGATCTTTTTCTCCTTCAGATCTTGAGACATATCTTTCCAGAGGCTCTGCTAAGCACTCCATTTTTACCCTCTATCAATAATCAAATCCCGTCAGTCTATTTTCTTATCTAGGAAAGCTAATTTCAGTAGCAGCATCATACTGAAATGGCCCTGCCACTCAAAGGTAATTGAATCCTTTGGAGATGTTGCAAAAAATTGTAATTGGTCCTTTTGAGATGGCAGCAGCATCTTTAATCTGGGCTAAAATATGCAGATACAGTATGTTTGGGACAATTTTATACTTTCCTGTTTTCTGGTGTCCCCTCTCTGAAGATTCCTATTTTGTAAGTGATTCATGTTCCACAGTATTCAAAAATTTTTCCTTAAAATCTACACTTTGCAGAACTAAAGCTTTTTAAAATCAAACATAGACCTCCTTTGTAAATCTTTGCAATTTAAATCTAACTCTAGGCAAGAAAATCTAGATAGGCCTAGGCCAATTATATTTTTATTAATCAGTATTTATTTTTCATTGAAATTTTATGAAATAACAATGTCAAAGCATTTTTTTTTTATAACTTCTGATAGTTTCAGGTTTGTTTTGACAGTGTAAGTTTGTTCAGTCTAAGTGTAACTGAAGGGAGATGAAGGACAGTCACTCTGAGGAAAGCCATATAGAGCTGCTCCCACAAATTCTTCTGCAATGAACTGTTCAGACTTTTCAGTGTTGAACGCTGTAACAGCAAAATAAAATGACCAGAAACAAGCGGTGGAGGATAAGAACAGAGTAAAGTTGATATGGAAAAATGCTCACCTAAAGATAAATAGCAGAACAAACGTTATTTTTTTCACTGGCTGGCCAAATACCTTAGGGAAGATGACTTGTTGCATAGAATGAAAAAAAGCATAGAGGGCAAAACAGAGCTGATAAACTGCTGCTTTCAACAAAGGATAAATGACCACAATGGTCTGGCTTCCACATTTATGAGTGGAGACTCTTTTTTATCTTAATGAGGAATGCAGTTTTTACATTTCTGTTCAGCTTTATTTTTATAGAATCCGATTTTCCCTTTGACCAATTAAGAGTTAGACAAAAGTAAACATAAGAAAAGGAATAATTTCCAGAAGCTTCTATTTTTTTTCCAGTAATCCACAGCGCATCATATTGCAAAGTATTTAATTTGCACAGTCATATTCATAGTAATGTTCCAAATTTCATGGGGTAAAAAGTTTTCATTTATTTTTTACTTGTAGCCACCTATAATACATCTTGATTTGCAGGACCATGCTCAGAAAGGATGATCCAAAAAAGTGGACCCAAAATATCCATGTTTCCCAGCAAGCAATCGTAATAAGAGAGAAGTTTAGAGTGAATGAGAAGAGTTAAATACTAGTTCAGATCTCAAGGCTGGCATTGCATAATTAACAACCACTTCCATTACTGTAGTAGCTTCCACTTCAGCACATTAACAAGGGAGTGTCCGATACCCCAGGCTCCATTTCACACTCATTAACACTTCCCTCCAGTCATCATTAGGATTCATTACAGAAGACTTTAAACCTATTCAGAAATTTTCTATGTTAAAATGATCCATTTTGACTTTGTGGATTCATTCCAGAACTGACTCCAGATTTGTCTGGACAGCCCCAAGGTAGACCCAGAGCACATTATAAGGAAGTGAAAGGAAATACCTGAATTTGCTCTTCGTGGTCTTCTCTGACCATGGTTAGAATCCTTTCCCTTTTTCAAACCAGACCTCCTTTACCATATGCCTGAAAACCCCTTCTCAGCTGCTGCCAAATGTATGAGGTACCTTCATTCTGTTGTCTCCTTGGGTTTTGCTCAGGTAAGTCCTGCTCCTCAACCAGGTAAGAACTGTGGGATGTGAGCCTGAGCTCTGTATCCATACTTCGCTTGGAGGTTTTCTGGCCATGACTCCCGCCCCCCAGAAGTGCTGTGTCTGAATTACAAGCTTTCCCCACTGATTTTCTTTTATTTTCTTTTTTCTTTTTTTTTTGTTTGTTTTTGTTCTTGTTTCCCCCCTAGCCTGAACTCACACATGTTGCAGTTCTTTTTCTCTAATCTGATTTACCAAAAGGTCTATAAGCCTGAAATAGATTAGGCTGAAATATAAGTTTGTCTTAATAAACCAAGATCAGGTTCATGGATGGTTGGGAACCTAGTTTGAAAAAATTCATAGAAGATGATTGCTCTTGTTCTGTTTCCAAAAGAAATCCAGTCTCCTGGATTACCTTCATGTACTGGCCACTACTGTAATTCTTAAAAAAGTAACCAAGAAAACCAGTTAAGTAAACAAGATGAAATATTTACTGAGTTAACAGAAGGGTAAAACTGAATTTGCAATTTTTTGAGTAGGAAAAGAATCCCATTTTTTATTGTTATTACTACTGGGTAACTGAATATATTTGGTTTTAGAGAAACGACAGTTCATATTTACTGCCTAGTTTGATACTAACACGATTATAGTTAGGACTGCTTTATTGTAATAATGTCAACAAGGTCTCCTCAGGGCAGAACAGCCCTTTCAGCTTAAAATTCTCTGTTGTCAAAATATAAGAATAGTATGACTTAAAATCAAAAGAGAATCCTATGTGTGTATTGTAATTATTTTGCCACACTCCCACACATCCCTGCCTTTCAGACAAAAGTGATTGGATACCTGGAGCCATCAAAATAGAGGGAAAATAAAAAGGTAATTTGGGAAATTATGTCAATAATTATCTGAGTCCCCACTCCACTGGACTAACAGCAGAATCCTGAGTGCTAATAGAAAAGATTATCTTAAAAAAGTCCAGGGTTGCATTGTCGTAAATCACTAGATTTAGAAATCACTAATTCAAGTATATTATAATAGATAATTACAGTGTTTGTAAGTAGAATTGTTATAAAATGTTATAATACTTTCTACCCTTCGTACTCTGCACACGCATTGCTTTAGGTAATATGTACCAGCAGAACAAATAATGAAGAAGAGAAAAAAAACCCCACACATCTGCACAGAAATTTTTTGCTAAGACGGGAGTGGGAAAGAGGATATTTTCAGCTTAGTGTCCTCTCCCACTAGCTTTCCTTCCTCCCTAAGCAGAACAAAAAAGAATAGATAACAAAAGTTAGTTTGCTTCCCCCAGAGAGAAAAATAAACTTTGACTTAGAAAGATTAGGTTTATGTGTGTAAGCAAAGCTGTTTTCAAATCAAACTTTGTTCTTCTGGCTGGATCCAGGACTTCCATGTTTCTCTTTCTAGCCAGTATGGAGTAAGAGTACATCCAGTACTCGTTGTGGGATCTCTAAGCTCAAAATGCTTCACGTACTTCTCCAAGATAGAATAATTTTTCTTTCTTCTCACTTTTAGGTCTTCTGTAATTGAATGCAAATCTCACCAAAACCACTTCTATCTAGTTGGACAGTACAGCGAATTGTTCTCTAGTCCTGTTCTTCTTCAATAAAAATGGCTTGAAATAAGGATGTGATTTATCTACAGTAGATACCCGTAGGCATCTTCCAAGTACTTGCCTTCACATAGAAGATGTCTTTATATCAATCATGGTGACACTACCATTATGAAGTAACCCCCTTCAGTTAGCATACCGAAGGGGCTACCCACACGACCTGATATTTGCTGATGTACTGTCTTCAGGGTACTTTTAGAAAAGATGCCTGTCAAGACAGTGAGCAATACATATACTGTCTCAGAAGCAGAACGAATAGGGAAGAAGTGCTTGACTTACCCACAGGCTTCTGTACATTACCTTGTTTGGGAAATCCTTCTTTGTCAGTAGTATGGTGTCCCTAAGCAACTAGCTGCAAAAAAAGAAAAATAAAAAAAGAAGGAAAACAGATAGGTATGATCCATCTAGCACAGAATGCTTTTAATGAAAGTATTGTGCCTCTAAACGAGTGCTATCCATTATCTACTTTTTAAAACGGATGAAAAATCATGTTGCTCTCACCCAATATGTGCCAAACAAAAAGGCACAATAAAAATGGCATTGAAATATATGAGCTGTTTGACAATAGTATTAGTCACATCTTATAACCTGACCTTTCTGCTGGCAGGGACATTCAGTAAGGTGTTATAAGAGGGCAAGCATTTTCAGTAGTAAGAAAATTCGTTATATCAGTCATGCACTAAACAAGCATCATTCTCTCCTGACTGACAATTTTTCTTCTCCCCACATTGTCTTCAGTGTTCATGTTTGCTCCCAAATGCCAAAGAATATTCCAAAAAGTTTCTACAGTGCTGAAATAATTGCTGGGGAGAATACAAACTGATAATTACACCACCATGGCCATTGGTGGTCATACCACCATGGATCTGTACTTAGAGACAGTGCTTGTAAGTACAGCCCTAAACAAGATGAAATTTAAAAGCTCTGTCACTCAGGTCATAGCTTTAGGAGTCGCTGGATTTAAGAAATATATCTCAGGAATACAAACCTCTTTCTCTTGTTGAGATGACTGCAGCAGCTGCTGTTTGTTATTGACCTGTGTTACTTCTAGATAATATTTCCTAAATTAACTTAATGGGTTTGTTGCTGCAAAAAATCCAGCCAATCTAAGCCAAGGCAAGATGATCCACAAAAGAGGAAAAGAGTTTATGACAGTGCCCACTTCTGCTTACATCTTTAATAGGGAGCCAACATGGCTTCTGCAGACTCTCACACCAGGTGCTGGAGGTCCACACTGTGTTTTCACATATGTGCAATTCGCATGTGAATTTGTAAAGCAGAAAGATAAAATTGAAGTGTGGGGGCGTACCTTGCTTTATGAAATACAGAAAAGGTACCCTCGATGATCAGAGGTAGCGACTGAAGGCAATGCTCCAGATTGTGTTTTCTGTCATCAGAGTCACTGATGTGTACGGTCAGCACAATGTTTTTTCCACAGCACACAAAAAACTGAATTGCATTCTTTCCACCTGGTTCCCCAAATGTATTTTGAAATGTCCTTGATTTTGTAACTCCAGTTTATTTGATTTGGGACTCTAGTCAAATCACATTTCACTATTTAACTTTGATTTGGTCTACTAACCGTGTATCGTAATGGCCACTCTTTAAGGAATAAGGTAGAAGAGGGATTAGATTAGTTCTTGCCCAAGAATCAAAAATCCTTTCCTGGTTGCATTAAAGAGAAGAGAGTCCCACACAGTGCTGGTATTTCAAAGAGCTGATTTTTCAAGAATAAAGAAAATCACTAGTGAAATTCATTGGAAAGTAAACATAAATGTGAACAGAAGTGGGAGTTCTACTATTTTTATCACAAAGAAAGATGATAACCACGAGTAAAAGCCCAGTCTGAGGAAGAAATGAAATGAAAGCAACAATATATATTTTTAACAAACAGACAAAAAAGGAAGTAGGTAATATCAAAAAGAAAATAGGAGTTGCTAAGTATAGGAAATTTATGTAGAAGGAAAAAATAGCTGTGAAAAAAAAAAGAAAATAAATGACTGGCAGCATTAGCACTATACAAAGGAGTCTATGCGTGAAGAACAAAAATTTCTGAAAATAATTCTGGAGAAATGGGTATTAAAATTGCTCATAATGATACAGAAAAAAGGTTTTCAGTAAGTGGTTTTTATTTGTGTCTCATGGCTATTACTTTTTCTAAACCATACCCACATAAGACATTAAGCACTATAAAGGGCATCCTGTTTCATTTAGCAGCCCCTCACAACTTAAACCTTAGAGTTCTCATACACTAATTTATTTGAATACTAACTGGAGTCAGTTTTTAGCACATTAAAGATGGCAATGAAATTCTGGAATAATTGAAGGATACAGAAGTTGCAGGCACAGATTTATGCAAAGGAAAAGGAGCAGGCAAGGAACGGAAGATAAGGGTGTAAAGGGAATATAATTTCAAGTCTGTTCCCAACCATAGCAACACCTGCAATGGCCCATGCCTTGTATCAAGCGAGCCAATCCAGCCAGATCATAGCCATATTAAGAGTTGAGTTGCTTTTCTTTAATATTGTACCGGTATTCAGAAGGAATATAAATAAAGAAAAAACTAAATTAGCCTGACATTAGTTCCGAGTAACACGTAGCCACCAATTCAAAGTACTGTTTCTCTGTCAGCTGACAATCAACTACTGCACAGAAAATAAGTCTCCTCAAAAAAGGCCTAATTTTCTTCTTAGAGGGTATTAAGTGGGTTTTAGCTCTGCAGTGGGTAATTTCAACATCAGTCACGGTGTTCTGTGACAGTATATTTTCTAGGTAGCAAATCTCTGCATAAACTTGAATACTGTCAGTTGTAATTACCAGCTGGATGTGCAGGTGGGTAAAATACTTCATAAACAGAATACTATATAAAACTCGAATAATTTGATACATGAACAACGTGATTAATGAAAAGCGGAATGACAGAGATCTACCGGGACACAGAAGTCGCCAATCAGCAAATTTTCAGATTGCTCAAGCCAGGCAAAGCTCTTCAGTTCTTCCAGAGGTTCAGTGTTAACGCTACTTACCTAAGTGGATAAACAATCCGTTTAAGCACGTTTAAACCAACACATTAAAAATAAACTCCCATTAAGCTACAAAGGAGGCTGATATAAGTGCACAGCGTAAGATTCAAAGAATTCTTAACATTTCTACAGAATAGGAGATGGCCTATTAAGGCAGGTGGGCACCAAAGAGCGGTGGTCAGTATGCAGATATTTCCCCTGTGTACTCAAAAACTGGGGTCTTTCTACCCACCCATAGAACATAGTTCTTTGGCTTGTAGCTGCAGTGCAGCCTCCCAAATGAGACATCAGGATGATCATAACGTGAAGCTGGAAAACCAGGAGAGAAGTGCACTTCAACTTTTCTTCTTCCAGGAAGGATCCAAGTGAACCAGTTCAGCTTGAGTGTGCCTCCAGAGTAAAGCAGATTGCTTTGCTTTGAAGAAGTTTATCAGTGTTCCTAGCGGTTGGTTATAACTATTCTATGGGAGATATCACTATATGCTATTATAAATCGTACCATGATCAAGGTCGTTTATTCCCCTTCACTATGTTTTTTCCCTCTTTTTCTCTGCATTTGTCTTATTACCTAATTCGGATTTGACTTGCATCCACGTATCTGTACATGTCATGTATGCTGCTAGATATGCATGTTAAAATTATCTCATACACTAATTACAGATGTGGGATTAATTGAGAAATACTGAGTCTTTTGAGAAAAACAGAAAGCACTATATGACTTCTTCAAACATGAGTTAAAAATAACATCAAGCACTGTTTTATGCTATTTATTTTAAATCCTTACAGTTTTGTCTTTTACCTATCTAACCACCTAGTGACAGAAAATACTGACATATTTTGTGACATTTTTAAACTAGAGGTAGATCTCCCAGCCATCATAAAATATGAGCTTAAAATCACCACACCTGTGGCCTAAAGTCTAAGCAATTGATCTCAGAACTATTATCTTCCAGCAGCAGTGGAATTACAGCTGCTCTGAGGTAAGGATAGCATCTAATTCTCCAGCATTAATCCACACATTCTTTATACTACACAGATTACACAGGGCTGTCGGGACTTCAGCGAAACTACTGCAGGCCAGATTTATGCCATGCTAAGTTGTAAACAGAGTGTATGAACTTTCATATATCTCTTTGAATGCCCACCTGTGCACTGTTTTTGGCTGCAAATAAGTCCCTTTATAAAGGAAATAAATGTTCCAGGTGGTATTTCCATCACTTAAATCAACAGTCCTACAATGTAAGTCGGAAAAGTTGCATTAACTTTTGTCAGGTTGTTCAGAAATTCATCATCCTAAACTGAAAAGACTTTAACTGCTGAACATACCATGTTTCACATCTCAAAGGCCAGCAAAGGATCAGAAATTCCAGTCAGACAGCTGTGAGTTCCCAAAAGGGTGATTTTGCTTTTACAGTGTATTCTCCCTTCCTGTCTGCATTTCAGACTCTGATGGATGTCTCTGCAAGTTTTGGACCAGGTGGGTCATTAGCTGATATAAACTGATCTGTGTGTTTACAATACTGCTTACAGGTATATGCATGTATACACGTATGAAAATAAACTACTTACAAATTTGCCATTAAAAGAAAACGGAAAAAACAGTTTTCTCAAAAATGTTCAGTGAATTGTGGTCTTTATGATGACAAATAATTAATAACATTTCTAATCTACCTTGCAACATTTTGTTATCATTAGAACCATAACATAAATGGAACTTAGACACCAGATAGTAAAACAAAAAATGCTAGCACTATTACTTACCAATCAGCTTCCAGCTTCCTTTCATGAGATAGTTCCACACCGTGCTCTTTAGTTGCTTTGAGAACATGAGAAACATGAATATGGGAATGCCCTTTTTTGCCTCACACAGCACATTCTTCCCATAATTGATAATAATTAAAACAACTTGGGACTGTGACACTGCATCAAATAAAATCCACCGAACACACTTTGTAGAATATTTCTAGACACAGAAATAAATTTCTTAAGAATCTTAAATATGTGCTGATGCTTAAAGAGATATAACATTCAAGAATTTAGTTCTGTGTGCTAGCACATACATACAAATATGACATATATACACCATTTTCAGAAACCATAGGGAGCATACAAAAATCCCCAACCCAATCTCAGAAAAATGCTCAGACCCTCATCCAGCCTGGCCTTGAACGCTTCCAGGGATGGGGCATCCACAGCCTCCCTGGGCAACCTGTTCCAGTGCCTCACCAACCTCACAGGAAAGAATTTCTTCCTAATATCCAGTCTAAATCTACCCTCCTTCAGTTTGAAACCGTTACCCCTCGTCCTATCATTACACTCCCTGACAAAGAGTCCCTCCCCATCTTTCCTGTAGGCCCCCTTTAGGTACTGGAAGGGGCTATAAGGTCTGCCCAGAGCCTTCTCTTCTCCAGGCTGAACAACCCAGCTCAGCCTGTCCTCATAGCAGAGGTGCTCCAGCCCTCTGATCATCTTTGTGGCCCTCTGCTGGACCCATTCCAACAGGTCCGTGTGCCTCTTGTGCTGAGGGCTCCAGAGCTGGACGCAGTACTCCAGGTGGGGTCTCACCAGAGCAGAGTAGAGGGGCAGAATCACCTCCCTCGACCTGCTGGCCACACTTCTTTTGATGTAGCCCAGGATACGGTTGGCTTTCTGGGCTGCAAGTGTCCATTGCCTGCTCATGTTGAGCTTCTCATCCACCAGCACCCCCAAGTCCTTCTCCTCAGGGCTGCTCTCAAGCCATTCTCTGCCCAACCTGTATTTGTGCCTGGGATTGCCATGACCCAGGTGCAGGACCTTGCACTTGGCCTGGCTGAACTTCATCAGGTTCACACGGGCCCACCTCTCAAGCCTGTCAAGGTCGAATCTTCCAATGTTAAAGGTCATAGTAAGAAGAACGACAAAAAATCTCAATTTATTGGTGGAGAACATAACCAGAAAGTGTTCCAGATAGCAAAATAATATCAACTATTTGAGAAATTGAAAAAAAACCCCATCTTTTTTAAAGAGGGAAAACTAAATTTCCCTGTAAGGTAGCATTACTTAGGGAAAAAAATATAAACCTGTGATTTCCTGAGTGTTGTGTGTGAAACAAAAATGAAGACAAAAGGACAATAGAAGTATCAATGAGAGCTCAAAAATATTTCTACAGTTGTTTTAAGAGTACCGGTTGACATGAATTAAACGTTTAAGATGCTTACTAGCAAGCAATGAAAACAATCAGATAAATAATAACCTAATGGCAGGAAAATTCTCCAAAAGCAGTCCTGTTTGAAGACACTCATCATCATACAAGACTGGTCACATCTAATTCAATTCGATTTTATACAGTTTTTTAGTTACCTCAGGAACTTCATTAAAACATCTCCCTCAGAAGAGAAATCTATCTGTTCTTGAAGACTTCAAGGGAACTGAGAATTCACTAGCTCAGATTATTCCGCTGATAAATCATTATTATATTTTTCACTTGTCAGCGAAAGCAAATATTGGCTACCTGTTGGCTTAAATATAGTACTGAACAGACTTAGAATTATGGAGTAGGAATACATGTCAGCCACTATTTACTGAGGACATCTATGCAATGAAACAAAGGCATCTGTTGGGGTCCAGCTCAAAAGAAGAAAGTTAAGCCTGTGAGAAAAGAAAAAATGTTTAAAGTGCAATTTATAAAAAAGCTCATTTCTTTTCAAATATTTGGCAAACTCATTGTTGCATAAACCCCTACTCCCAACAAGCAAAAGATCACTATTTTATCCAATCATCCATGTATTATCAAATTCTGTCTCTGAAACTTACTTAGGAAAAGCAGATGCGTCAATTTCGTACTGATACCACAGAAAAAAATCTACTAGATTTTCATAACAGCAGCTTGATGTACGAGGGACAGGTACTGTTAGGGTGCTGCCACTAGCAGTCCCTCTGTTAACTCTAAAACACAACTATCATCCCCAGAACATAACAAAGTACACTGCTTATGAAGAGATGTCACAAAAATTTCACACGAAAGACTTCTGCACCAAGATTTATGCCATTCAGATTCTATTTTTATTACAGAATGCTTTGCCTTCCTCTCTTTTGCCTGAAGAAAGTAACAGCATCTCCAGAGATGAATAATCTGGAGGGCCCTATCAATTACAGAAAATAAAGGGAAGGTAAAGAAAAGGAAAGAAGAGTAGGATTCCTTAAAACGTTATTTAAGTATAATTTCTCGCAAATATCCAGACAGATATTCTTGGGGTTTCAAGCCCTGAGAAAGTCATATACTCAATTGCCTTCTACCAAAGTCAAAAACTACCTGATATCTGGAGGTAATTTAGACTTGGAAAAGGAAAATCCAATGGAATAAGGACAATGAATTTTAATGAGAGTATTGGCTCTTAATATAATCAAGTTCAATTAAAGTTCAAAATATAAATTTAAATGTCAGTTACAGAAACCTAATGTGTATTTATGTAATAGGAATTTCCAAGAGAGGTGTAATTTGTGATTCAGACATTAGTTTTTTAATGATTCAGATTCTTCCTTTTCCTTTATAATATGAATAACATACAGCATATACATCTCTTTTCTGTATTTCCATTTTTCTTCATGTATAGGAGGATCTTCCTGTAAAGGAAAGTTTTCACTAAAAAAATTTCTTTATAGTCTTAAAATGCCTGCTAGAAAACAGAACTGTTTTAGAGCCTAGCAAATTCAGTGGGACAGTCTCACAGCGGTCTTTCACATATTTGTCGTACAGCATATCCTGATACATTTCGTTAGACTTTTATGTCGCCTGAAGTTGCACTGCCTTGTTTATCTATACAGTCCTACTTGGTCGTAATGCAAGGATCTGACTTGCAAGGGCTGGACATGCCGTGAACATTTTGCAAACTGCATGCGTTCCCGAACCGTGATTTCTCCATAGTTCTTGGTAAAACATTTGGTTTCACATTGCTTCCTTCTTCCGATGCCTATCACCTGACCTGTTATGACGTTCCTGCAGAATTAATCTAGGAAATTCATATAACCCTTTGCCATTTTCCAGCATTTGTTGTCATTGTCCGATAATTAGACTCAGTATTCACCTGGTATTGTCTCTAAATTGCTGCTTCAGAGCGGTCTTTCCGCTACATTACGGATTTTTGTCACATACTGAGTTAAAAGCCTCTATCAGAGGCTTCTTAACTTCCAGCTTCAGCAGTTCTGTAAAATAATTTAACTTTCTTGTCAATATACTTATTCCACCAGGGTCGTGCTGAATGCCAATCTAGCCCCAGGAAGCCCTCAAATTTATTAGGTTTGAAACTGCGTGATCATCAGTGATCTTAATGCACTTTTTAATTTAAGATAGAGCAGGCAAGGCTCAGCTAACACATTTGGCATTGCTTTGTGTTAATTGAAGCACAATTACTATTTACAACACAAAAAAGGAAGCCATAAAAGCCAGCTGATGTTTAAAAAGGACAATGACAAACACCAGGCACACCTAGTCATATTCATTATGGGCAGCTGAAAAAGCATGACCTTAAAAACCTTTAAAAGAGAGAGATGACGATTTGTGCTCTAATGCTTATACTTCTTGTCTACACAAATCCATCTGGAAGTGAATAAAAGGAAACTTGAGAGTGACAGTAAAGCAATATTTTTCCATTAAAAGAAAACACTCCGGGCCTCTTTCCTTATCAGATAACTTGCCAAGACCAGTACGTAACAGTAACACAATTAGTGTTTGAGACTGATCTCAGTGAGTCTCACAGAGTTTTAACAATGACAGAAAAGAAAAACACAGCTTCCTTGAATATTTCATCTATGTTTCATCTTCACTGTTCTGTAGGGAAAACATTGTGACCTTCCCTTTGCACACTTCATTCCAGAGTTTATATCGGTTATGGTCTGTACTTCTGCAGCACCGCTGAGAGTTTTATTCTGCCATCACATACGCGATGTTTGCCTCTCACATTTTCTCAAATGAGAAACTTGTGCAAAATCTCTCTGCTGCATTTAAACAACTTTGTGACTGCTTTTTCGTAACACTGGCTGAAGGATAACAGCCATAGCATCAGACACAGCAAAGGTCAGAGCCAGATAGCCAGAAGGGCCTCCTGAATCTACATCAGTGACTTTATTCTCCCAGTCAGAATTTCAGGATCACCAAAGGCCACGTCCAAACAATTTCACTGTCCAAGACTGGAGCTGCATAACTGAATTTGGACAAAGTTCAGTAGATAAGCTTAAGGGCCCCTTATCAGCTTCCACTAATACTAAGGGCTGAACTCCATACTAACAGCCTGTTTTGAATATCCTCAGGGCGAAGGAGGAGGGGGAGGAGGAAAGTCTCTGTCCCTTTTTTCAGACAAATCGTTGTATTAAGTAGTGGTACCACTCCACCGGCTCTACCTATGTCACACAAACAATTAAATCCAGTGGATATTGTCAGAGCTTGCCTAACAATAGAAGTTCTCTACAAAATGCAGTGACAACCACCATTTTCTGTTCAATCCAGCAAAAAGTGAGTGGTGACAAGACAGTGATGTCAGTCATGGTTCAGACCAGCTAACAGCAAGTTAGTGGTGTTTGCATGAATTAAATTCAATATGAGTCTGGTACAAAACCTATTATATAGTTTTGTAAGTTTCAGTATCGACAAGATAACAGTGAAACTTTTCCTAGAATTACATTTCTTTTCCTTCGCAATTTTAAGAAAAGGTGAAACTGTGAAAACAAAAAAAACCCAAAAAACCAAAAAACTCGAACCCAGTGTGCTAGACTTTATGGGTACCATTTCATTTTCATAATAACTTATGTATACGCTACTATTCACAAATAAGAATATTCACACCTTGACTCAAAAGAGATTAGTATATTTGCAGAATTAACATACGGCACCTAATCTGGCACGCCTGGCCCTTCCACGTTAAATACTTGCGCTACATCCAAGCAAGGTTATATACAGCCAGTGATGTGGTGCAGCTTGTGGCATACAAGGCAGTAGATGTGTATTAAAGCAATGCCACATCCAATCGGATGAGTATTCCTCCCAGCAGCTATTTTGCACAGCAATATTACCACAGCACCCTTTACAAAAGAGAACATTACTGTCCTATGCTCTGTTACACAGTATAGAAAAACTCTCAAAGTCTCTTACCTCGGTAATAATGAGCACATTTCTGCAGCACACATAGGTGCGCTCAAAACATTTACATGAAGCATGAGGTACAGTGGGATAGAACTGCTGTTAACAGATTTTCCCCAACGTTGAAAACTGTATACAGGGCAAAGGAGAGTAAGTGACTATGAGCCATACGTTTGGCAGATCTCTGCACACACTGAGACCTTCCTGTCACAAAGGGAAAGACTCTGCATTTCAAAGCGCTCACTAACTTTAAAACAGAAGTGATGGCCAAATACAGCTGACACTGACTCTTCCTAAATAATGAGCAGGAAAAGATTTCTTCACATATTTAAGTCCTGCAGGAAGAAATGAAGTGTCTGAGAGATTTTGCTGTTCTGTTTGCATAGCTACAAGAAAGAAAGGGCATTACAGTTACGGACATGTAGCGTCACAATTTGATTGACAGATCCTCAGATTTAGTCACTATTTAATTCCATCTATATATATAAACTTTATACGTACAATCTAGAGACGTATCAGAAAAACCTTGAAGTCGGTTGTATCAAACAGAGTGTAGGTTATGGCATTATACACAAAACTTAATTTGCAAAGCTTGCAAAAAACTTAGCAGCCTTCAAAATAAATTTAATGGCACAGCTTCAATGCTAAGAGAAAATTAATATACGGAAACACAGTATAGTAGTTTAATTACCTTATCTGGATATATTTTAAGCAATTAAATTTGACTGAGTTAAGTAATGAAAGAGTCACTCATGCTAAACTGGAGACCTATACGGCCATAGTTCTTAATACCACTATTTGTATTTCTTTGGCTCATATACGCTTACAACAGAAAACTTGTCTGAATTGAAAGAAACCTCAAAGTCTAGACGTCTTCCAAGTCTTGTTTAGCTATATATCACTCTTAACAACTATTTTGAAAAAATAATGTAGCCAACCCTAGCATTAGTTACTGTTAAACATAAGTGTTAAGAACAATGACGTTTTTGTCAGACTACTTTAGTGTAAGAGAAAACTTAAATGTGAAAGCAGTTTTTTCGGCTTGACAGTAGAATTTCTGTCAGTCTAGACAATGGGAATAGAATTTCACGTCAGGCAATAGAAAATGGCTCTGAGATCAGAACGTTGAAAAGCTATGCAGAAGGTATTTGTTTGAGGTCTGTTCAGATTCTGGCCTTGAAAACACAGTTCTCACCATCTGGGTGTCCTGGTCCGAAAATTGGCTACTGCAGGTCAGCGTTCTGCCAAACCTTTTACAATCTAGGTAGTAACTATGTACTGGATTTCAACCTAGGTTTTACTCACTCAGCTGTGTGCCATTACCAAACTATGCAGAGTATTCACTGGGCCAAAAAGGCTATCAAGAATAACTCTCAAGACTTCACTCGTACGTAAGAGTGTGTTCTCTTAGGGTTTATGAGACCAAATTCTAGCTTATATCAAACAAAACAGGAATAAGCAATTTGAAGTTCTAAGCTATTTTCTACATGCCAGAAGAATACTCCAGATCAGAATATTTGCTCTCATAAAGTCTCTCTCCTTTTCTTCAAAATGCTTTCAGTCCACCTTCAATCAGAAGAGGAGCAGTTTTGTGGTCTCCGAATGTTTCTCAATACTTCGGAAACTCTTCTATTGTCCTACTTCTTCTGAGGAAGATTCTACATGAGCAATAAAATGCCATCTGGTTTTCCCAGATACTTCTGACTACTCGTATCAGCCAGCTCGCAATCTATTTATTAGGATTTTTTTTTATATTTTTTTTTTTTCTGAGGGGAGTGACCTCTGGAACTCTTCCTACATAGAATTTTCTGTTATAGAAAACAAAATAACACTACACTTTCGATCTATATTCTCAAATTCTGAGACATATGGGAATGCTGAGATGATGAGCAAGAGGATTATTTTGCATTTATTCCTATCTACTGACATACATCTTCATGTTCTCATTTTTGTTTCTTGTAAACCTTTCCAATAGTCGCCCTGAGAGATACTATTTCTTTTTTCTTCAACTTGAACATGTTTACAGTATTCTAACAATTTATTTCAGTAGAACAACTCTTGATTTACACAAGTGTGAGAAGATAATCAAGTCTATAAAATAAGCATTAGCATCAAAAAAGAAATTACCTATCACTTTCTAATGTTAACATGGAAGCGTCTTGCAGCACTCTGAAGTATGATCAATTCATCCTGTTATAGTCTAGTACTGCCATAACTTATACCTTGAGTTCTATAACTTTATTGATTATAGCTAACCGGAGAATTATTTTCTTTAGAATCACTTACTCACTTTTAGTTATTTTAAATTAGTCTTTGTTCCACAACAGAAAGATGCCTAAGATGATAAGTACTTTAAAAGCAGTCTAAATAAAAATTAGTATTCCCATTTAAAAACTACTAAAATATCGTTTCTGCTTGGTATATATCCTCTCATATGTTTTCATGTATGGTATACTCTTATCATTACCATTAATGACATTAGATGACTTCTGTAAATCCCAGCGCTTGAATTAAGCTTCTGTGCAATACAGTTTTTTCAACAAGATGCGAAACATTTTGCGCTTGATATTCATGACAAAACTCAGAAGAGTCTGCTTTACATGCAGATAAATCTTTCTGAACCTAGATACAGATTATAGTATTTAAGCACCCATAATATTACTTTGTTTTAGTGGAAGACTAACCTTGCAAGCTACAAGTGAGCCAAGTTGGATTTTGATGTCCTGTACAACATTCCAATCTAGATAGCTAATGCGAAATTCAGCTTAATGTGTGTTAAAAAATGGATCTCTTGCAGGTCTAGTAAAAGATCATTATGGAGCCATAAAAATTACCTAAATCTGGCAACATAAACTGATGAAATCATGTAAAGAACCAGGACAACTGTTCATGTTCTTCTCCACAACAAGCTATAGATGGTTCAAGTAACTTTTGGGCTTTAAATTTGATCTTCGGTCATTTTGTGTATTTAAGATGATTAGATGTGGCTATTGGAATATAGATTTCTGTGCATTAATACAATTATGCCTGCAGTGTTTTTTTTGTTTGTTTGCTTGTTTTTTTTTTTTTACTTTTAACATTCAAAGGGGAAAACTAGAGACAAACAACAGACTTTGAAGTACTATGCATACATTACATATTGATTCCAAATATCCACACTGTTTTGAACTTAGACAACATATATTTACTTAAATGTTTACCTAAAAATTTAAATGTTTACATAATGTCATTACTGATATTACTCGCTGTGTTCTAATGCAGAATAATCTCCATAGCAGAACTAAGCTTCCACTAACTAACTCATAGTAAAAGTGAAGGGATCTTAAAATTTCTGATCTCTGTCCAACTTGACTAACTAGTCAACTTCAACCAGGATCAGACTTACCTGTATTACACAATGGACACTGGAACAGGTTGCCCAGAGAAGTTGTGGATGCCCCATCCCTGGAGGTGTTCAAAGCCAGGCTGGATGGGGCTTTAAGCAACCTTGTCTGGTGGAAAGTGTCCCTGCCCATGGCAGGGGGGTTGGAACTAGATTATCTTTAAGGTCCCTTCCAACTCTAACTGTTCTATGATTCTATGATTACACAGAGAGCAAAACTAATGAAGACCAGAATTAAAAAAACTTCCATTGATACAGTACTAGACTCAAACAAGCACAAATGATCATAGTATGACTGGAAATTTGTCTATGTTGCTTTCAGGACAGCAGGTAATATCTCTACACAGCGCTGCATCTACAAAATCACCATCTTTGCTCAGCATTGCTTCTGATAACTTCATGTTGCTCCTGTATGCAGAAACGTCCCAGGATGCTGTGGATGGGATGTTCATTGGTGAGTAATTTATCAAAAGTAGCAATATCCAGCTCCTCTGTAGCATTCCCTCAAACTTATTTCGTAGGGCAGACCTCTCATTATCAATAGCCTGTTGCTCTTCAGGCAATAAAGGTTCACTACATGGTAATTAAGAAAAAAACCCCATCACTTCTAATACATGACAAAGGTATTACCAATGTGGGTCCTCCCTTCTGCGTACCACTTCAGTATAAAATTAGTAATTTTCTTTTGTACAAAGGTTCTTCATCTTGGTTCAGGTGTATTTTCTCCTTTAATTTTTTTCTAAGATCACTGTGGTAGGTAACAAACGTTATTTTTCCCAAGCCTTTCTACTTGCCTTGTTTGTCCAGCTTGCCTCACCATGTATTTCAACACTCCCCTAAGATAAATTGTACACTCTTCATCTGGTAACACCATTTTGCATGTACTGTAGTCCTTCAAAGTACCAGAATTCACAATTCACAGCTTTGTCAGCGCTGAGAGACCCTTACTCTTTCTCTTTAGGTTGTTGATGCTGTTCTGAGAGCGTATACAATCTGTCGAATATGTTACTCATCATAGTAAAATGAGAATGACTCAGACATGATTTCACCTGGTGAAATCATTGTAATTATTGCTAGTGAAAGCCATGAAAAAATGTTTCCATTTCCATATTTAACAGTCTCTGAAATATGATTTTATGTCATACAGTCAGTTTTCTGTCAGAAATTAAAAAGGAACTTAATCAGTTGTTTTATGCTACTGTGAGTCACTTTTGGGTAGTAGTAATGGACTTCAGAGATTTCATCTTTTCTTTCTGTACCTGGACTGCTCTGAATGGAACCTGGTTTAAACCACAGCTTTAGATTGCGTGAATCTGATACAAACAGAAGAGAAAAACCCACCGGAATCTTAGTGTTTCATTTAAGCTATATGTACATTTTTTTTTTTTTTAAATAAAGAACAGCGACATTCTCCCCCAAATGATAATATTTACATGGAATAATGCGATATAAAGAAGTTTAAGACGCTTGCAATGTCTCCAACGAAATTTTTTTTGAGTTTTATTTCCATTTAGCTACTGTTACGACTATCTTTACATGAAAATATCATACACTTACAAAAGCCTTTCCAGTAACAGGTTTCCGAAATTGTAAGGTTACAAATTACTCTCCCACTTGACCTCTTTGACTGACACAACACCAGAAAGTACCTTATAATATCCAGTCATTAAATGGGTCATCAAGGTAATAGTGCAGCATTGCAGGAACTGATTGGTTATTGTGTTGCAGGGCCAGTTTCAGGAGCAATTTGCGACCAATTTCTGTAGAAGACGAGGTTTCAAATTTTGAACTCTGCTGGTTAAACAGAGTTGCCGCTGTGAGTCTTTATGAAGGTTCAGCAAGTAGAATCTGCTGATCTGCTGGTTGTTCCAAAAGACTGTGCTCCTGTTGTGAGAATACTTCTCCTCTTTATGCATGACTGACCTTCTAGTGGGATCCTGCTGTGAAGTGTGAATGTGGCCATTGTGAATAGATTGCCAGCCGAACTCTAAGCAAGGGATATAGTAGCCAAGCTTTCTCGCAATTATGGGCAGTGATGTTGAATTATGTAGGCCTTTTTAAAATTACCCACACTTTCAAAAAAACCCCACATGACTGACTACCTGTTTTCCTAACTAAGTTCTGTTACTGTAAACATCAAACAGCTGTCATTAGCCAAATCTATTTATGGAAAGGCTTTTTATACATTTCAGACAAAATCCATATCTAGTCATTGTACTAATGATTTTCTTCTAGGTGTTGTTTTTTTTTTTTTTTTTTTCCCTGTGAAATATGTAGACGAGAATGAGAATGCTGTATTACAAACACATTTTCCTTGGAATATATCATATGAAATATGTACGCCTGGCCAGTTCTTTCTTTTTGAGATAGTGATAAAAATCTTCTGTTTGATAATTTTTATTGCAGCTAACTCTCAAAAAATAGCTACACAATTTGAGTATGAATTAATGCTCCTTAATGCATTCCTTCAGTGATACCTCCTTTGTTATAGTCCCTAGATACCATGGGTTTTTTTCTGGAAGACCTGAATGTTGCTGGTTGTACAGAATGCAGGAATACCCTCCAGCTCCATCCTTGGCAGAGTGAATGATGGTCACGGTTTATGCTTGTGGAGTGTTCCTGCATGGAAAATTATATTCTTAATTATCTGTATCTGAACTTTTCATTCCTGTTGCAAAATACAGGTAGCTTCAGGAGAATTACTGAATCTGGCAAATTATGCATGTTTTGCAAAATTATAAAGTACAATTATGTTTGTGACAAAAAAGAACTTTTATTTGCTTGGGGTTTTTTTCCATTCACATATATTTTTTCTTCTGTTTACAGTGGATGTATAATTCCTTAGCTAAAATGAGAAATAGAATTCTTCTGTAGAAATGACAGGAGACTAAAAAACAAGTTTGTAAAGAGTAAGAAATGCCACCATAACTTTATGAAGTAATGAACACATCTCTGCTTGTGTGATTAGTGTGTATCCCTCATGAATGCAAAGTGTTAACTGATTTCCAGAAAAGGAAGGCACAGGATGAGCAACTTCATTGCTTAAGGGGCGAATCCACAGATCTAAACCTGCTTTTAACACTTTTAAGTAAAAGACATAAAATCAGATCAATCAGGCTCAGGTTTTGCTGGAGGTAGAAACTCTGAAATGAGTAACCGAACTTCCTGAGAACGCAGGAGTTCTGTTAAGGGTCAGACTGAAACAAAAGCTGTAACGACAGTCTTTCACACCAAACCCTGGTGCTGAGGAGTCAAGGAGCACAGGTAAACTATAATAGAAGGGGATTTGGAACTAGATGATCTTTAACGTCCCTTCCAACCCAAACCATTCTATGATTCTACAATTCTAAAATCATAACTGATTGTACTGGGAACTTTGACCAGACAAACCATGCTCCTGTGACATATCTCTGAAACCTCTCCATTTGTGGGAGATAATTCTGACATACAGAATGGAGATTTAAATGTAAATCAGAACATGATTATTTAGATGATCTCTCTCATTTCATTTCATTATGGATCTTTATTTCATGACCTTGACAGTTTTAAACTATGTGTGTGTTCTCTTTACTTTTTTATCTTTCTCTGTTTTTTAAAACATGTTAAATTTCAGGTTGGTCCTTATCTGATTTATCTTACTGTTTACCACTAAGTCACTACTAAAAGTTTAATGCAACTCTCTCTTTCTCTCTGTTTCAAATTCTTTTTACATTAAAATCTTTCTTTATGCTGATAACATGACTGGGCTTCTTTCTCATGCATATGATATCTACATGCCTGCAAGGAATGAAAGGGTCTTCTTGCCTGTCAGTTTGGCTATGAGCTATGGAATGGAATTGAAATGGCTCCCAGGTGTTGCAAGTTTTGCTGTAACCACATGGAGCTTGAGGTCAGAATTAAAAGGGAATTGCAGAAGAGCTGGAGGGAAGATCTAACCTTCTTTATCATTTTGTCACATATAATGAAATTTTATTAATTTAATCAATTTTAACTATCTCACATAGATTTCTGCACTTATCACCTTCTGTACTCAGGTGCCAGGCTCTGTTCACATTCTGTTTACCATTTCACATGTCTGTTTATATTCTGTTCCCGCTTTCTAAGAACATTGTGGTGAGTTTGGACACTTGATTTCTGAAATAAGCTACCCCTGATTTAAATACTATCTATGATCAAAAGTGTATAAAAGCTTGGTGATTTTATTTATATGCATAGGTTCAATGGGTATTTTTCATGGCTTAATTATTGCTTTATTCTTTCTGATTCAGAGTTGCTTTTCATGCTCTTACCAGGTGTCAGGATTCATTCTGAAGACAGCGGTTGGTGGTAGAAAATTCTGCATGTGTAACGTAATTTGATTGTTAACAGACTGTGAGATCATTAAGTTATTTGCAGGACTATTGAATAAAATGTGTTGATGTTTCCCTCTTTTCTGGCCTATTAAAATGAGGAAAGTAACCATCATTTTCCGAAAGGAGTGTCTGAGAATACAAGGGACTAACTAGTGTCTGATATATTTTGATAGTTTGCTTTATATTTCAAATGTTGTATATTCTGTTTATTGTTGCCTTGTGAATCCTAAAGAACAAAACTTCCAATTTTGTCATTAATTCTCCTGAATCAGCCTAAACAACTTCATATTGTAAATTTTCAGGGTGGTACTGACACCTTTGATTTTCAGCGTCCATTTACTCTGGTTAAATTAATAGAACAGGTATGGTCCTTTCCATTCCCATGGTAGAGTTCTGAGCTTTGATAATGAGAACCAGTATAATGACATCTTTTAAAGAGCAAAATTACAGCTAAGTAATTTTCTCTTTCAGGCATATTATTGAAATCTCTTGAGTTTGGGGAACACTGTCATTAAACATGCAGATATGTTACTATGGTGCCACCTTTTCCTTCAAATTGAGTTTCAGGGATAACTGAAAAACTTTTGAAGCTTCGATACTGTGTCATTCAATTTCAGAAGTGAAAATTTCAAAGGAGTTAAAAAATGAGTGTCAGAATCTTCTGAACTTAAATAGAAGAGTTTTAGTTTTATCAAAGTACATTGAATTCAAGATATTTTTTTTTTAAACAAAGTCTATTTTCCTCCTTTAGTTCATAGTTTATCACTGTCGTTCCTTACATATATATCTCTGTGCTGGGAGTTCCTTCCTTTAATTAATTCAATGCATCTATCTTTAGTTATTTCTCTTGTGAAGCCAAGGACTGTGTTAATGACTCTTCTAGAGCAATGTGTCAGTTTTTAAAGTCCATTAACTTTCTACGACTTTCTGCACACTAACACTCATTATTACATTATTTCCCCTGATCTTGAAATCCAATTTAAATTCAAACCATGAAATTTCAGTGATGGAACATGTTTTTTAATTGCTCTATCTTTCTACACTCAGTACAGAACTGAGATAAGAAGTTGCAAGTTATATTTTTAAGGTCTCTTTCACACATTTTCAATGACAAATGATCAACATGAGACAAATTTGGTAGTTATGAGACTCAAAGCTTTCAGCGAATAAAGGTTCTTTTAGAATTTGTTATTACTTAAGATACATTGCTACTGACATCTTCTTACAATTATTTCTTTAACATCTTTCCCAATTCCAAATGCTATGGGTTGGAATCCCAACAGATCTTCCAAAATTATTCCCTGATGTCATATTTTGTCTCTGGTCCACAGAGAATGAATGTCATCTTCCTTTGCAAGCTTTCTTGAAGAATGCCACTTTCATTCTTGTCACGTCAGGACTGCATGTGCATATCATGAGATCTATCTTGCAAAGGGCAAGAAGGAAAATCTAAATTAGCTTTAGATCCTTATTTCAAGGTCAAGATGATGATGGCTTTGATAAGCCTCAGTCTCTATGAGGGCCCGATCTGGCCACAGAACAACCCTCTTCTAGGTCTTGACCAGAAAGAAAACCAAAGAATGGGATACAGATAGGAGCTGAAGTGCAACACTGTGTCCTCCAGTCTATTTTAACTGATAACCAAAATGACAGGCTACACACAACACGTACTTGCAGGTGTTCAGATGCAACTGATAGAGTGTATTAATTGCCACTTAAATTCCACATAAGTTCTTCTACTCTTCAACAGTGACAGCTTACACATATAAAAATTCCACAGAAAATTTAAATAAAACACTGAACAAAACCCATGTAAAATAGCCTGCAGGAAATACCCAGGGCATGGGTAAGTCTTAGTCCCAGTGGTTTTAGTTATAGCAGGACTGAGTGAGGTATTCTCAGTTTTGAGCTATTTATCTTCATTTCCTGATGAACAGTCGCTGCAATCTAACAAGACTTCAAAGCTTAGTAGCAGTTGCTTCATTTTAACCCAAGTGATCATTGAACCGAAACCATTTCCATACTGAAATCATATTCTTACATGAAAAAGTATTTTGAGGAAATCTGCATTTTTTGGATTGTTTTTAGCAAAAAGCAATACATTTTCAGTTACTTCAAAAAAAAAGCTTAATTGAAGTGGACGGGGATCTAGTTGTAGGGAGATACCTCTAGTCTGTTGTTTTCACTGTGTTCAGGACCTTTATTTTATTTTTTCAAAAAGTGAACCTTAGCTGACGACAGATACAACTGTGACATTAATTGAAGAGGCCAATGCTCCTCCTTTGAGTTACGCTACATCAAGTTTTACCTTTGGGTCACATAATTGTGGTGTTTTAGTCCTTTCTGCTCCGCTTTAAATCATGCGAACGTCATTACGAAGGGATGTCAATATACCTCAGTGTACCAGTAAGAAGTGCTACATCTTTTCCTGGCATGGAAGAAATCAGGTAGAATTTACACCATTGCACCACATCGAGGATAGTGCTAGTGCCATAGAAAGAGAGTTAAAATCATAAGATAATGGAAATGGGTACGTTCCAAACATTTTCCTAGTAAAACTGGTTTTGTTATGTTCGCTTTCAAGCCATCTCTAAATCAAATGCAGAGCTACTGCCCAAGTTGTCTCCAGTTTCATTAAGATCTAGTTTTATTACACTGATGTGCCAGGAGCAATAGTATCTGCCAAAAGAGTGCTTTTAGTTAAATCTATGCTTGAACTACAATTGCCCTGAAATTAAAACTGGAAAACAAAAACAACCCTGTAATTAATATGTCAGATCTTATTAGATCTTGAAAACTGGCTGTACTTCATTTCAAGGCTGGCAAAAATGACGAGCATTATCTATATGCAGTTAAATACCCATGGCACTTTTGTTTCTCCCATGGTTTCAGTATAAGGATACACTTCACTTTTTGTCAGGGATATAAGCAGGGCAACTAATAGATTTGGCATCAGTATTTCACTGGTCTTGTATGCACTTTTTTAAAAATAAACCCCTCCATTCCATTTAAATCATTGCAGTTTATACTCTTTTCCTCTATTTAGAAGGTATAAATTCACATTTTCCTTTGGCTGGACACTAAATCTACAGCTTCTATAATAAAAGTAAAAGCACCAGTGCAAACTGCTTAGTCCAAGTAGTAGGACTAACCTTTGACTGACTACTACTTGAATGGTCAGAAATTATCAGCTGCCTTTATTTGCTGTCAAATGGACAATGGATTCTCTTCTGGATACCAGTTTAGTGTATTGGTTCTAATTCCTCCTTAAAAATATGCCATCACTTTTTTTAAAATTGAAATAGGTCCACCTTTCATGGCGCATTAACTATAAAAACATCGTGATCAGAGGCTGAAGAGGGCCTCTGCGCTCATATTGCTGCTCCCTGTTGTGTCTGTGAGGGGCATTGGCAGATCATGTCCGTGCATCCTGTCAATATCTCTGAATAAAACTGTTCATCTGGTCTTCAACTCAGGGTTTCTTTAGTTGTAATCAGTTACTGCTTTTCTTTTTTAAATCATTCTGTACTAGTTCAAGTGAACTTTAGCAATTTTATGTACTTTGGAGAAAATCGTGAAAACCATGGGGTCAGTACAGAAGAAATATATCTTGTACTTCCTCTTAGAAGAGGAAAAGTTATTCACCTATCAAGGTGAATAGGCTTGGAATATATAGTAAAAATTCTGCTAAAATTTCCATGAAACTCCAGTCTCATGCAAGGAATCCTTTACAAAGAGGGGTAACCTACATGACAGTATGGCATTTATACACTATACATTAAAACTTGGGTCAAATGCCTTGCTAACTTGATATGTTAACCTGTTATAGGAGTTGAGCTAATTTATTTATTATTACCTTGAGCATTTTCTGAAAATGAAGCAATACCTTATACTAATAAACCACTTTTTTTCATGTTCACTTTTCAAAGTCCAACTGGTCTAGAATATGATTGCTAAAGTTACTATGATTTATATATCTGTTTAGTAAGACTGGATGTGTTAATCTTATTCAGTTTTAGAAATTTCTTCTTTCTGAACTCAAAATATTTTACTTAAAATATCTACACTTTCACTTGATTTCATGATATATACAAGGCTATACAAAACTGAAATATATTTTACATATATGTGAGATCTACAAGGAAATATGTAGTGTGTATATTAAGACAGCATATTTTACAGATATCTTAGAAAAATGGAAGAATGTTAATTTTAAAGTTTTTCTGGGGGAAAAGAAGATCTGTTGATGTGAAGAGGTATTAGCTTTTACTTCACTTAAAGACTAAAATACTTCCTTAATAATGTTGCTGTAAGCCCCCAGCATCCATAACTGTGGGTGTCAAAAACTGAGGATTTAGAACAATCTTGAGAAAAGTAATTTGGTTTACAAAATAAAAAAAAAGCTTACAAAATCTTTTATTAAAATTTTATAAACTGAAAGAATATTTTCTGATCTTATATTTAATTTGATCCAATCTGATATTGAAAGTGATAATTTTGAAACATTTATTACTGCCATTTAACTAGAAACAGACATTACCTCTCTCCCTTAAAAGAATTATTCATGTTTTTTGAATAACGAAAACCAAAAATGTTAACAGAGTTGTGACTATGTTTAAAGATCAATCAAGATTTCCACTATACCTATCAACCATGCCTTGCCTTTATGTAAGCATAAGACCACATATAAATTAAACTCAAAGAATAAAACCAACCAAGAAAACACCACCACCTACTTCCCCAAACTAACAGAAGTATAAAGACCACTTCTTTTATATCATATCTATTTCCCACTACAATGCCCCACATCACACTAATGAGGAAGACTACTGCTCAAAATAACTCTCTTATGAAAAAAGCTTCCATCCACACCAAATCCTGCATTTACTAGTTGAGACATCAAAGATAAAAAGATGTTTCTAACTGTAGTCTGATGTTCCAGACACATTTTTATTTCTACAGGATAACAGCAAGACAGTGCACTGCTAGTTGTCAGATTATCTTTTCGTTGACTATCATGATCCCGTGGTTTATCAGAGACATATACAAGGAAACTTTTTCTTCCTCTCAGCCCATAGCATAATGCCTCAAAAACATACCAGCAGTGCTAATAAAATTTAAATAACATTTAAGCCACATGCCTTTTTGTTTTGAGGACATTCACTTTAGGAATCTTTCCAGCATCACCCCACTGTACATGTATGTTGATAGTACCATGTCTAAAAGACTAGTGGTGTTTTCAGGACACTCACCTGTTATACGGTAGATGAAGCTCAACACTTTGGCATGAGGGTTGATGTTTGAAGGAGGCACTCAGAAGACCTATCAACCATTACTTTATTTTATTCTAACGAAGCATTCTGATCCCACAGCATTAATGCAACTCGTTGCTGTAACTATACCTAGCCACCTTTCTGCTAGACAGATAAAAACATCACAAAACCATTTATTCATCTACAGCTAATTGTGAGACTGTTCCTGATTTATTATATCTGGGCAATCAGTACCACAATGGCTTCCAAGAAACACTATTCCAATAGACTGCAATCAGGTAAGGCGACTGCCGTGCCACTACCACTGCCCTTCATCCAGAACTCAGCAGCCTGTTTCCTTAACCAGAGCACAACTGATACAAATCAACTGTAAATGTTTCAGATCTGCCAGAATTTTTGTCGTATGTTTTAGTGCTGTTTTATATGACCCCTCAGGACTACCTAGTCCCTAAGAGAACAGTGCCCTAGATATTTCATGTGATAAGTTAGAAGATCTGGATGATGTCTGAAATCCGCTAGCTAGCAAATTCCACAAGCTTACAAATAATCAGACTGTTTAATTTATTTTGTGAAAATGAAAATTCATTTTCTGATATGACTCACAAACAGCACAGAGGCAATTTCTTCTCACCTACTTTGGGAAATCCATCTAAACTCTGGAAGGTCAAGACAAGAACCAAACCTATTTTTTTCCCATTAATATTAAACTTATCTATATTAGCTATTTGAAATCACCCTTCAGAATGAAAGTTCTTGTCACTTACATAGTATCAGGACAACTGGACCACTATGGAATTTCTTTCATTTTGGACAATTTCTATCAGGAAGTTCTATATCCTGTTAAGATCCAGGGTCTCGTAAAGCAAATACTAGGGTTTCTGTCAAGATACACTTTTCCTTAACAGGAGGTTAGTTTCCAAAAACAGCTGTGTTACTTGAGACGTGTAACTTGCAGATCAGTGAAGTGAAAGGCTCACCTCAGCTGGAAATGATATTTCACTCCCGCAAAGTCATTATGGGATACGATGTGACAAGGCATGCCCTTCACTTCACTGACATGCATAACATATGGCACAAAATGCCACAACCTGTTCAAGTTTAGGGTATACAACTCATGCAGCCACATAGCTGTATGGTTTTTTTTTTTCCACAATGCATTAATGTGAAACTGTTAAGCAGGAGGGAACTATTGGGAAAGCGTTTCAACAGCACTTGCATTCTCTCATGACTGATTCCTACATAATTAAAAGACCAAAACCAAAATACTTATACCTCTCACTCCCCAAGAGCCTGCAATAGTGTGAATGGAAAAATTAACTGCTCTAAAGAGGAAAATATCTATCTGCGATTTTCCTGGGGTAGAAATGAATTTGAATTAGGTAAAAACTATTTCAGGCATCTCACTGCTGTCTGCAAGTCAGAGATGGTGCACATTCTGATGTATTCTACCTTCCACTGGCTAGAAAAAATTTTCTACTGGACAGTCCACGCCTCACATAGTCTTTTGAGCTGCAAGATATGGCAGTCGGGAGTGATAGGCAGAGAGAACACACAGTACTTTTTTATTGAATTTAAAGACAGCTCTATGGGAGAGAGGGGTTGCGTTTACTAAATCAACCTAAAAATTATTTTAAGTTAAGGTGATCTAGTCACAGTGGAGAATTTATATTTGGTTAAATAGAATGATCACCTGACTGAATATATTTCAACCTGTTACAATCTTTACTTTGATACGTGATGTAATTTTTCAATGTTTAAAAGTAATAAAAATTGTCAGTATTTATTTGTGTCATTTTGGGGATTAAGTGTGGTGATTCTGAAGGATTTTATTAAGTTCTCTCACAATTTGCATAAGTATGCTCTTACAGTTTTCTAAGTTAATATATATACACAACTTAAACAAACAAATAAAAAGCCTACCAGTCAAGTATACAATGCATAACTTCCTTGGTTAAATCTGAGGGAACCAAGCTGTAAATTAATTGAATGATGGAGGCTGAGTTTACTAATTCAGGCTTTAAATAAACTAGTTATTTCAACTCTTTCGGCCTGTAAAAGTTACCCAGAAATTTCAGAAAAACAGGTGTTCTTAAAGGAGTACTTGTCATTCCTGCTTCCCGATTGCCAAAAGTATTATGACATTCATTCTGAAAATATTAATGCCCATAAAACTTTTATTAGTTTCAATGAAAACCATGCAGGTATGAGTATGGGACTCGCATCCCATAAGGGCATCTATCATAGCACTGCTTGATACCTTTGGTGATAGCTGAAGTGCTGCCTGCTGTAATGAAGGAAAATAAAACTGATCAATAAATGTTTTAAAATCTTCTACATTCAATTCATGTTAAGAACAGAAGTTCTAAGACTCATTTTCTTGTTGTTTTTAATCAAACCTTTACACATATCCCTACACATACACACTAATATAAAATGTGTTAGGCATTTACTGTGTGTGAGAGGAAAGCCATCAGAATTTTCCTCTATTTTTCATTTATTTGGACATTCTTAAGAGCAGAATTACTTTCTCTGAGCACAGGCAAGAACATTCACCTATAATCCTGGGAAAGAGGACCACAGCTGTACTATAATGCAGAAGATCTGCTAGGGTCAAAGTTACAATGTCTCTAGATTTTTCAGAGATCAGAACTCTGAGATCTCCCCCACGCCCAATGAAGGTTTATAAGAACAATTGGCTTTAGAATAAACATATAAAGCACTAATTACGCATTCTGTTTTTCACTTGGACATCAGCCTTCTTGTACCAAATCTTTTCTGAAGAAAGGGAATATGTTTTAAAGAAGTTCACATTTCTTTACAGCAGTCTCATTAAAAAAGAAGAAAAGAGAGGTGGTTTCAGTAATGGTACTTAAGTCTGGGGTAAAACTATCAATTATTGAAATTCATTAATTAAGCAAAATATTTGCTGAAAGTTGCTGCATACTTCTCAGTTTGAAGATTTTCCTATCAAAACACAGTCTCATTAAAATTTTACATGCTAATCAGTATGTTTACAATTTCATTTTATGAGACTATAATTTTGCACCGAGGTTTTGAATTCTTTTCATTATAATTTTATGCCAATTAACTCAGAGGGGAAAAATGTAATTTACAGGTTTGCATAATTGCCCAGATGTTAAGATGTAGCACAAGTTGAGAACAGAAACAAAGACTTTTTAAGCTTACGATATAAAAAAGAAAATAGCTCACTTTAGTTTCTTCCTGGCTGCTAATTCTGAAAATCTATTTTTGGAGTTAACATACAGTATTCTGACTTTGATTAAAATCTGAAAATTGTTTTAATGTTCTAGCTTTCAGCACAACAGCTTTAAAAGGAAGACTTGATACGAGGATAGAAATCTGGGCTTTTAAAAGCACACATTGAATATTGACCTTTCTACCAAAGGTAGGTAATCATGATTATGTTCAGTGGGGAATCTTGAAGGATAAGAAATTTCTCTATTCACAAATTTTTGTTTATTTCTATACCCTATATAATTAAATATCCCTGTTAAAATGCTCTTTTGGATTTATTTATGATGTAATTTTTCATCCCCTTCTCTAACACCTTCTCTTTTCTGACAAAAAGTTTCTAGAAAAATGCTGGTTCACTATATTCACTATGCATCATACATGCTTTTTGGGCTTCATTGAGAAGACCTGTGGTGAAGATAGCTAGCTTGTATTGTGCACAAGGGTGGCTCATGAACACCTGCGAATATTTTAGCTTAAAGCAATGGGTATGTGCAATCCAAAGAAGCAAAGCATCTAGCAAAAAAAAATAAATAGTTAGCATGGAAGCTGATCCATACTGGTAAAGGCATCTGTTCAGATCATCCGTCATTTAAGAAATTTCCAAACTTAATATCAGTTTTGTATACTATTTCTCCATCTGTCTCATAAAATTAAATACAAGGGAAATTAAAAGTAGAATTATATGGACCTTTTTTACTCTCAGATAGCTGGACAGTACAAGTTATTATTACTATGTGTTATGCAGGTAAAGTGTGCTGTAGAGTATTTATATAATCAATACAAAGATGAATTATAGAATGGTTAAAAATCTCATGTTTCAAGCTTCAAAAAAATTTTGCAAGAAATCTGTGAGGAACTAGCGCTTCTTCTAGGGCATGTTTTGGGGAAGAGGCAGCAGATCACTTAAAAACTTGTATGTGTTTATTAAATACCAAGTGCTCACCATTCTTGAAGACATTGGAACACATGGACCACCATCAGGGAGGCTCTCTAGTAAGTAGCAGTAGACTCAGGAAAATGACTTTAGAGTACATATAAGATTGGAGGAAATAGATAAACAAAAATATTTTCCAAAAAGAAGCCAACAGCAACTTACATGCAACTCATATAAAAGGGAAGTTGCAATTTATACCAGAAAAGGCTAAGAGTTAGGGGAAAAGAGTCTTTTAAAATTAACCCCCAAATACGTGCATTTTCTTCTAAAAAGGTATATTTTTCTCTTAGCTGGACTAATGTAGGATACCAAAACCTTTGTAAGAGGAGATAGATAATTTTCCATTTTTTAAATTTCCTCTGCATCACTCACATATGAAAAAAAAATCTATGTTTTTCAGCTTTGTGTTTTCATTCATCTGGCAGCACCCTGCTGGAGTTTGTTTCTTTGGTTCCTCTCATGCAGTCAAACCTCCTCTCCCCCACTGTTTATGTAATTCTTTCATACACAAAAAGGGAAAACTGAAGAAGGAATATTTTAAGCTAAATCAGTCGTCCACACTTTTTATAATTTCAGAGGAAAGAATTCAAGTTGATTGATTCATTAGGACACATATATAATCGTATACACTATTATCCTTGGATCCCTATGTATGCAGTAAAAGACAGTGGGGGAGTGATAGGTTTGCAGTGGGAGGATGAAGTGAGGCAATGTCTCAGAGTCTCCAGAGAGTCTAGATTTGAACAGAAGTAATGAAATGATGCAAAGGACCAGCAGGAATAAGAAAAGGAGATCAGGAAAACAATGGAGAATGTAGCAGTGGGGCAGAAACAGTGGAAGCAATGAGCTGGGACAAGAGAAGAAAGATCCAGTGGGTGAAGAGTAAGGAAGAAAATATGAGTCCGAGATGGCAGAAAAATGAATCCAGCTGAACTTAGCTGAGTTGTAATTGTAGATTCAGCCAGCAAGGCAGCAGGCAAAAGGAGGGTTTGCGAAAAATTATGGTGAATGCAAAGTATCCACCCATACTAGAAATGCAGGAATTAGATAAGCCTAATAGAACAAGTGATGGGCACAGTGTCTCAGACAACTACGTAATGTGGAAAGGAAATAACTCTGCACATGCTTAAGTCTATCTACATTCGTGGCAGCCCTTTAAACATATGGATGTTTCTCTGAAGGGGGCTCAGGACACCTGTAAACACTGATTAGACAGAATCCAATTGGATAGTGTATGTCCAAACTAATTCAGCACATGTATATGAGTTGAGATGAGAGCGTGCATTTTTCCTGTGCAGAGAGAGGGAAACGGCTCTAGGAAAGTCATAACTATAATGTAGTGGAGTATTCCCTTTTGAAAGAGGAATAAGGTGGGGAAGATTTTGTGAACAGAGTTGAGAGAGGAAAAAAAAAGCAGATTAATTTGACTGGCTGCCATTCTTCCAAATTAAAGAAGTTGAAAAACCAACCATAAACATCTTTAGTCTGGGGTCTCCCAGCATCAACCCTGACTTTTTCCAATGGTTCTCAGCATTGCACGGATATTTGGTCCATGGTGACCATGTCTAGAATCTGCAATGCAAGCAAATCCCAGCAGCTGCAGGTTTGATTCCCCCCTCTTTTTTTTTTGCCTCACAAAATGGTAGATTATGAAAGCTTTTTCTTTCCCTGAAGAAACTTTTCAGGTGATTGTCACTGTGTCTTTTATTTTCAGTGGTTCATGAGCCAAAACGGACTATCTCTACAACTATACCTAAGGTTGGATATATCATAAACATATGAATAAGGTTTCTGCTTCTCAGTCTTGCTGCTATCTCACAGATAAAGCTCACTGAGGAATTCTTTGGATTTGTGATATTGATATGAAAAAAGGAAATGAGATAGAAAACATTAATGAAACAATAGCTCTAGAAGACTGATCCAATGATGAAGTGTCAACACAGACAGCTCCCACTCTTGAAGTCTATATGACAGTTTTAGTATGATGAAACATGGTAAAGAGGCAAAGCAATCAAAGGAGGTAATTTCATCCAAAAACATGACTTGAAATTAATCCTCCTGATATGTCATCCAAATATAAACAATATAGGTTTTTTATTGTCCTTCATAGAAGCAATGCAGGTATCCAATTTAATTCAATGAGCTTCCCCATTTTTCAGAAAACCCGTCTTTCCTGTCTTTCCATGCCCTTAACTGCCTTTTTCCTCCTTCCAAGTTAGTAGTTTTTTCCTAACGTCTTAGAGAAAAGTTACATTTGAGACCTCACCACAGATTCTGAGAAAATTCAGCCTATTTCAAATTGAAAAATTATAAAGCAAAAAAGTAATCTGCCACAGAGATGGAAGTAGCATTTCAGGATAGGTACTGAGAAGTTCAAAATAAACTCTTCAGGCCTGTAATTCTACTTGTTCTACCTGATTTCTAGGTTACTCTCCTCGTACTGTAACACAGGAGTACATTTTGAGAGCCTTCTTGCAGAAATGTTAAAGTGACTAAGCTTTTGCTGTTCAGAACAGCATATCTGAAGTTATACACTAATTATTAACTTTTTCCAAACATTTTTTTCAAAATAAAATTAAAACAAAAGGTTAAAACCCCATTCTCAAAGATTTTTTGGTTCCACTAAAAGTAATTGCAATTTATTGCAAATATTTAAAAAAAGACTTTGTTTCTTAATATGGGATCAATTTCTAAAAGTCATTCCTCCAAAACATGTACCAGCAAAATTCAGAAAAGTACCTTTAGATGGATATCTGCAACCAGCTGTGTAAAAATCACACATTTCTCCCTCCCTAAGAAAAAATACGGGACATAGACCATATACAATAGTGTCTGGACAAACAAAACACAATTTATGCCATCAGTTTTGTAGCCAGATTCTTATGTTTTCTTAGATATTACTAAGATTGGATTCCATTGATTTCAGTGACCACTGAACAAGATTTTTTCTACAGATAAAATGAACAACATATTCATAAAATAATTGTTTCAGGAATTGTTCCCTTTTCAATTGGAGAATACTACTTTACATTAACAAATTTAGTTATATGAAAATAGAAATATACTGCACATAGCTAATTTATCTGTTTCTGCATTAATAATATTCAGATGTCACTCATTTTCTAATTTACATGTTTACACTTTGGTAATTAAAAATTCTTTGTAAGTTTTACTTCTGAAGTTGTGATGTCTACAGGCATGCTGCTGTAAACAATAGATGTTCCTACCGTTGCTGAAGTGACAGAGTTATTTTTTCTTTTTTTTTTTTTTTTTTGATTCAGAAGGTAACCAATTGGAGTGGCACAAAATAAGTCAGAACACATCAACTGAGTTGACATCAGCTGCAAGGTATAAACAAATGGATTGAATCTCTAATATTTTAGTTTTCAAATTCTGTTGAAGAAGATTAAATTAGACTCTTATTCAGATAAATCTTCTGTTTGACCTCTGACTTGAAATCAAGCACAATCACTGAATAGCTCTGCAGTGGAGAAAAAACGTGGAGTTTTATTAGCAAAATTTGTACTTCCAGGTCATTATTACATCACGTTTATTCCAGAACAAGAAACATATATCCTTTCTGTCTAACGCTCCTGACTGATGAAAGACTTTTATTTTACTGGGATTTTTTTTGGATTTACGGGACACATACTGATCTTTACTGTGCATAAATCATTGCATAAATGACTTCTAAGTGCACCAAAATATATAGGGAACATTTATTCTTCTATTATTACATGAAGTGTCAAATTTATTAGCCATTGCAGAATTATAATAATCACAGAGCTAAACAGATACAGTGAAATCCAACTAATTTGCTTTTACAATAAACATTTCCTTAATGAAGATTTCAGTAAACTTTTTTATAGAATTATTAAACTGTAACCTCCAATCCTTTATTTATGAGTTGTGTAACTACTGTAACACTAAGACAACAGAAGTGCTTTCTTCTGAAGTATGAATATTTTTGATAAGTCTATCCAAGTATTTGAAAACATTTGCATTAACAAAAAAGCAGATGTGTCTGCATGCAGATGGGTCAGACAAACACATCTAAATTACGGTCTGGATCAATTTTAACAGTCAGAACTCAACAACAACTAAAGAACATTGCTGGATGTCTTATTTGAAAAAAAAAAGTTGGCGATTTCAGCTTAATTTTAGTGAATCACAGACTACATCATACCAACAAAACAAGGACTCTCAGTTAAACCTGTGAAACAACAATAGAAACAGGTGTCTGTTTCAGCCCTGAAAATGATCCGACTAATAGACACAGAGTGGCTGTACTCTTCTTATCTCTTTGAACCTATTTTGTCACCAAGAGTGCATTTTATCCTAAGCCTCTCAATATTGAATGTTAGACAACATACAGCACTCATAACCTTTTTTCCAATTTATCTTCCTGAAGATTTTGACTCCCTTTTAATCTTGTTTTACCTTTGTACTTTTATCTCTCTTCATATTAACAGAAGATACCATTTCTCGGTCTGAAACAGAGAACTAAGACGAGTTTATAAGATCCTTTACCTAGAAAATGTGCCGTAGTTTATCCCAGCTCTATATCAGAATAAGAACAGGGCACAGGACACACCCCAAAATCTATCCTCTTTGAAAAGAAAACTTTAGTGCACAACCTAGACAGGAATCAGGGTATGCTCCATCAAAGCCTGTAATTTCTTGATTGCAAATATACGATATCATGGTACTTTACAGTATGGACCTGCTATTTACACAGCTGATATTGTTGTCAACTGCAATTATGTAACTGTGAAAGAGGGTAATGAGAATATTTATCTCAATAATAACATTCTATTTAAACATTTTAAAAACCATAAAAAAGTCACTTCTATGATCCTACGATTCTATGATTTTAAATACAAATATATTTACTATATTACAATTAGTTATTCAAGAATATCATGGTCTCACAATAAAGAAGTTGACCTATATAATGTACTAATGTATTCAATGGCAAAGATAGTTTAACTTGTATTAAGGCAAGGATCCATGGAATTACAGCCTTAACCACCTTATTTAAACTTTTAGCAGAACAATGGAAAAATAAGCAAACTTGTTAGCGCATGTATGATAATAAACTGGGCAGTTATCAGCACCTTAGAAGCATCGAAGTGTCAAATTAACCTCATTTATGACAGCAGAACAACAGATGTAGGATTGAAGAAGCAGCTGAAAGGTAGATCTTGACCAAGACAATAAAAATGAGCTTATGAGGTTGTTAGTGATGCACAAAAACATGGTCATGATATTGTAAGACAATGTAAAACTGATTGACAAGTCATGTATAAAGAACCATTATCATTTAATACATTGCCAGCCAGGAAAATTGCATCAAATGAGGTTTGGAAGATTCTCATTAATATGTTCAGCAATGAAATACTGAAAAATTGCTGAAAAAGTGTCATGGCTTTGGCCAAATTGGCCAATGGCCAGTGACAGATGCTCCCCCCCAACCTCTCGTACATGGAGAGGAGGAGGAGAAATAAAGAGATTTATGAGTTTAGAATAAACTAAACTACTTTAATGAAATATTAATAATAAAATAAAAAGGAAAATAATGAAATAGATACAGTATAAACAAAACTGTATTAAGCTCCCAGGATGACATCACTGGCAGGCACTGGGGAAGTCCCAGACTGAACTCAGCAATGGGTGGGAACTGGATTCCACAGATGGAGTCAGGAACACATGGATCGGGATCAAAGGCAGATGAACAGACAGGGTCCTCCTCGGATGTCAGCCATTGGAAGAAAAAAAGTTGACCCTTTGATCCCTCGGCTTTTATACTGAGCATGGGGCAGATGGGATGGAATATCCCTGTTGGTCAATTTTTGGTCACCTGTACTGTCCGCTTCTCCCTGCAGGTGGGACCCCTCTACACTTTTCCGTTTCCGACCCTCCAACGGGGCAAATAATGAAATTAGCTAACCTTGGTTGTTACAGCAATAAGTATAAGCAAAAATCTCTCTGCGTACCATTCCTTGGCACAAACTGTAAACATTGGTCTTATCACTCTGAAAATGAACTGTTTTTGACAGAACATGCTGTTAATTTCATAGAGTTAGAAGAGGCATAGCTAAGAAGTAAAATTACTGAAAAGAAAGTTGATTCTGTTTTACCTCAAGCCAGGACAAAACACTTTGACTAGATAACGGGAAAAAAGAAGAATTGCAACTGTGGGATGATTAATCATAAGACTAAATTGGAAGAGGATGTAGTACATGTAGCATCAAAACAACAATTGCCAGTAGTGGTGAAGGTATGTTTTCTTTTAGTCCATTATTCCATTAAAAGATTCCAGACCAAATCTGGGAAAATAATTAGTGATGTTCATATTTTTATGCATAGTGTTACTAAATCTAGTTAGAATGCCTTTTGTGCACCAGTCAATGCATATTCCTGCTTTTGCAGGGCTTATATCTCACCGGATAAATTAATCGCTCATTTTCTAATATTATGCTTCTCTTGGTTAGACCAACGGCCTGTCTGACCTGCCTCTCGTAACAGCAGGAAGAGACGCTATTTGGAGAAAGTCTGCAAACCAACCACTTTCTGCAATCCGCTCCCCACTTCCTCACCCAGCCACCAAAGGTAGTGTACATGACTGTACATCCCCAACTGTCCTTTTAGTTCCTACCTGTGAAGTTTTTTGTCCAGGAATGTGTCTAATCTCTTCTTGAGCCTGCTAATATTTTCTGTGTCCACAGCCTCCTGTGGCAGCATGTTTCAGAAGATCACTACCTGCTGTGTAAAGCACATCATTGAGCCTGTTTTGAACTAATCTCATGAAAATTTCATTGCATGCCCCTGCTTCTGGTATTGTAGTATTTAATGAACCTTTAGTGGTCTTTCTTTCAGTGAAGGACCTGTCTTAAGCTGATTGTCTACCTGCATGATTTTGCAGACCCGATCATATCCTGTCAGCCTTTTCCTTACCAAACAGAAGGGTCCTGGTCTGCTTAACCTCACTTCATCAGGCAGCCACTCCATCGCCTCAACCATTTGAGCTGCCCATCTCTGCAGTTTCTTTCACTCCCCTGCACACTTCTGAGAAGTGGAGACCACGACTGCAGATTAACTCAGGAGATGGTGCATCAGGGCTACACACCATCACAAAATGATGCTCTCTGTCTTGCTCTCAATATCGTTTCTGGTGATCAGGATTTTGTTGGCTTTCTGGGCTGCTCTGACACAGTGATTTCAGAGAGCTGTGAGTGAGGATTTCAGGATCTCCCTCCTGATCGTACCTGCCAGTTCCAAGTTCAGCGTGGTTGATGCCGAGGTTGTTTGTCCCTAGTGATTCCCTTATGTTTGCCTTTATGAAGCTCATCTGCCACCTTTCTACCTGCTGTCTCAGTTTTGTGGGGTTCTTCTGCAGTTCTTTGACATTGACACAACATTTGACAACCTAAAAGAGCCTTTTGGCATCTGTGACTGTTCTCCAGGTTACTGGTGAAGTCACTGAACAAAGCTCGTACTCGCAGTCATCCTTAAGAAACCACCCTGGAGAGAGACCACTGTATCCTGACCCTGTCCTGTCCTTTAACCAACTTGAATCCATCGACAGATCTTTCTCCAGTCCCCTGGCAGATTTGGCCCTTTTGTAACTTTTACTATGGAATCTTCTCAAATGCTTCTGAAAATCCAAATACTTTATGCCCACTGAATCCCCTTCATAAACTTTTCTTTGATACTTCCTGTTGGCACCACACAACCTAGGGGAAGCCATACTGATTCTAAAGCTTCTGTTTACTATAGATTCTTCTGTCATACCAGTGACAAAAATCCATCACCAATCTCTGGTTTCCAGAATCCCATCCTTGGCAGTTTTTGTAGAGTTAATGCTGTCAGTCTCTGGTGGTGGATGTTTGTAATGCACTTTAGATAGCAGACAAGCAGCTTCATATTTGAGACATTTTAAGACTCTTGACTGAATGCCATCTGGTTGTGATGACCCTGACGTCTGACTCGCGTAGGTGACATACTAGTTCCTGCGTATTTACTTGGATCTGATGTAGCTTCTCTGACCTCTGCTACAGAGAAAGGATAGGTCAGTTGTTGGTCCTTGCCCCGCACCTTCAGCCAGGATCAAGTTTGAAACAAAGAATTTATTGATATTTTTAGATATGGCCTGATCACAAGCTCTTAACACCAAGTACTTCCACGAATTCCCTAGCTGGCTTCCTGCTTTTGACGTGTTGTTTAAAGTCTGTTTTGCTGTCACTTTGAGCATGCTTTGCAAGGTTTTAGGTCTGAGCTTTCTGGTTCAGGTCTCTAAATTTCCTTTTTACATTTCACCTGACATTTTTGTCTGTATTCCTTTTCTTCCTATTTGAGCAAGCTTTCCATTTTTTAGAGATCAAACTATGAGCTGCAACAGTCTCCTTAACTTTCCCAGGAAGATGTGCAAGGGACTTTTGGACCACTTGATTTCTTTTTGAGTTATGGCACCCACTCTAACTGGACTTCTAATATGGCATTTATAGCAGCCTTCATACTACATGCAGGCTTTCTGAATAACTCCATTTTGTCTTTGAAAATTTCTCTTTCTTTACAGTTCCCTTTCTTGAAATCAAGTATCAATTTGCTTGATTTATTTGTCTTGCTCTCTCCCACTGCACTCTTAAAAATAATTGCACTGTGGTTTCTATTACAGAGCAGCTCTCCCACTGATCCTTCTTGGCCCAGGTTCTTTCCACCTCTCAGGCCAAAAATTCTAAATAGTCTCTTTTTCTATGAGCTCTCAGACAAGTTGTTGCAGTAAACAGTCATTTACTGAGTCTGAATTTTTTATCTCTGCATCACACCCTCGTAAGGCATTGATTGAGTCTACTGAAATAGCTGAAATCTCAAACTATCACTCTTTCTCTGATACTTGTAGCTTGCCCAATCTCATTTCACATTTTCTGATCGTTGTTTTCATCCCAATAGGAAGCAGACAGCGCAACCCTCAGACAGCTTTTACAATTAGGAACTGGGGCACCCACCCAAAAGGTCACCTGAGTGCTTCTCCTTTCCTCCAACACCGTCATGCAGCTCATGTAATTCTTGGCTGACAGCACCACTCTTGCACCAGCATGTCCCGCTTGGTTCTTAAAAAGCTGATATTCTGGTACCACTGTACCTGATTAGCTGTCCTTCCACCAGGTCTCTCATTGTCTGTTATTATTGGGTTGTCTTTTGGTGCTTGTATTGGGTGTAGGTGGCAAGGTGTTTGCAGTGCAGGGGGCGTATGTTATGGGCGTGGAATGAACATACAGGAATTTGTGAGTGATACTACACACTCCAAAACTGTGCTGGAAGGATACACAGATCAGAAAATTCACTTTGTTAAATTTTCTCAGAAAATGGCAATGATTTCTTTCAAGGATATTACAACATAGTGAAATACCCAAAATTTTCATTGCAAAGTGGCTATAAATTAGGTAAACTCTTCAATGGAGTGACGTGTATATTTAATAAAACATATATGCAGACCAATCCAGAACTGGATTACATACAGAATTGTAAGGTAATGTGTTATGCTTTAAAAACAGGTAAGGTAAGAATAATGTTCAAAGATAATGCAGCTTGAGCATTTTCGAGTCTTTCTCTTCTAAGTGAGAAGTGAAGAAACATTTAGTTATAAAAAATAATGATTTTAAGAAAGTAAAAACTAAGATCATTTTTCAAGGTGTCTGAAAAAGAAAAAGATTTTTTTTTTTTAGTCTAGATCAATACTGTCCTTCTCTTGATGCCAACTTTATTACTCTTTTCACTTTATAACTTCTATTTATACTGAGTCCTTTGAGTCCTAAACTGCTTTTTCTGCATGTCTAGCTGCTTGTTATAAAACCTTTCTCTCTCAGTACTCTGACAGCACATCAACCAACAAATCTCACTTGTGACAAACTCTAATGATTGAAGCACATATCTTGATTCCTCTCAGTACCTCAATACATTTCTGATTCAATACAGACTTTACTGTTATTAGCTCATCTTGCCTTTTACTGTCTCTTTTCATCCATCAAGCATAAAATAGATGTCACTCCTACAATAATCAGATTTCAAAAGCCCGGGCGGGGGGGGAGGGGCAAGAATAAAAATATTAGCTTTATTTTCTAGAATACCTTTTCAATATGCTGGCTTGGAAAATACTAATTTGTTTTGAATTGGTCAGTCTTCCACCAGAAAATCTTTATGCTAGTTTTATTATCACTTGAGAAAACTATGAGACAACAAATTGCTTATAAAATGACCGATCATTAGAGCTGTGCCTTACCAAATATTGGAACAACTAGCATGACAATTCTGTATTTACAAATGTACTTATATACCTATTGTGGTAGATTTTACAGCTCATTGGGGCCAACATTTCTTTGACAGTACAATTGCATCAAACATGACACCTACCGCAACCTCAACTTAAACAAGGTCATATTCAGAATGTTTTCAGTGCAAGTAATTACATCAGATGTTTAGCCACTGTTTTCTTGGTTGGGTTTTTTTGTGGTTTATTATATTGAAACTGAACTATACATACCCATGTTAGTTCTGTTCTGTACATAACCCATATAAGCACCAAAGTAACATTGAACAGGTTTGGATGGACAGAATATTTCCACATGAATGTTTGATTTTTTAAGGAAGGAACATATGCTGAAGGATGGTTGACAGTTTAAGCTTTTAATAGCTATTCTCAATGTCTATTTGATTTGATCAGTTGAGCTGGATGTAAGTCAGTGGTAGTGAGCCTACCAGGACAAACCTAGTAAACTATAAATATTTTTGTCAGAAACTGAACCTAAGAGAAAGGACAAAAAGTGAGGGACACATCTTTCAGAATTTTTGGCTTACAGACCAAGTGAGAACTGGGCAGATGGATGGAAACCATGATCCACATCACCAAATCATATGAAGAAATTAACAAACTTTGCACACTCGTCTCTGTAGATTAGTTATTCACAGTAAATCAAAACTGAGAAATATTAATTTTATGTTTAGACACAAAGAATTTAATTAAATTAGTTAAAAATTAACTTTATCTTGTTCTGTTTTGTTTCAAGCCACAGTTAAAAAAGAAACAGTCTCCATTCACAGCTGTAGATTTTGTTAACTACAGTGATATTTTGTTAACAACGTGCCCTTGTGGCAAAGCAGGCCAATAGCCTCCTAGGCTGCATTAACAAGAGTATTGCCAGCAGGTCGAGGGAGGTGATCCTTCCCTCTGCTCAGTACTGGTGAGACATGTCTGGCGTGCTGTGTGCAGGTCTGGGCTGCCCACTAGAAGAGAGACATGGACATACTGGAGTGAATCCAGTGAAGGGCCACTGATATGATTAGTGGACTGGAGCATCTTCCATACAAGAAGAAGCTGAGAGAGCTGGAACTGTTTTGTCTGAAGAAGAGAATGTTCAGGGGGACCTTCTCAGTGTGTATAAATAACTGAGAAACCTGCCCTACCTGATCCATCTTCAAGCAGGGAAGGTGATCCCCAGGAGTCCCTCCCAAACTCAGCCATTCTGTGATTCTGTATAGACACCATCTTCCAAACACAGTCATGACTTAAAAACATTTTTGTAATTCTATTATAATGTGAACTTGAAACAAGCTTTTCTGTATACAGTGAGATGATAGTGGACATTCTGTGGTCTACCACAGAATTATTTGAATATAATTACCTCCCAAAAGGTATTAACAGTGTGTGTGTATATATATATATGCATACATGCACATAGATACGTAAATTGGATGAGCAGAAAACAAAAAAATAGAAGTGTTAATCTATTTTTGTCACCAGACCTCCTGTGTACAAAACAACAGTCAGATAATGTTAGTGCCAATAAGCTTTACATTCAAAGGAAAAACAAATAGAATAACATACTTTGTGAGGTGGAGCAGGTCACTAAAACACCACAGATGAATTTTATCTTTTGCTTGCAAAGTTCAAGATCAACACCATCATTTATTTGTCTGACATCCTAATAGAGCTTTTGTTGGAGGAATTCTTCAAGATAATGCATCATGTGCACTCTAAAGCAGTAAGTCTGCAATACAGTTTTCTAAGATAAACCTCTATATCCTGCAAAATAGTAGTGATCCATTAACATCAGTCATATGCTGCACACATGCAGGGTTCTACACTGAAGAATACAATATTGGACTATTGCCATGAGATTACTTATTCTACGGTTTTTAGAGAAGACACTGTGCACCTTAAAAGTGGCCTATATTTAACCTGCTCTTCTGGAAAAATCCAATATTTAGGATTTTTGGCAAAACAAATGATTCAAATCTTACACGAAGACAAAAAGATATAGGGGAAATTTCTTGAAGGAAATACCACTCAACTTCTCTGACTGCAGAAAAATATAAAGAACCCCAAATGGGGAAGAACTTCAGACATCCTAAATATAGTAATTCTTTTGTTAAAACTTGTTATTTAGACTCTCTCCTTCTCTCCCTTTATAAGCTAGTAGCAGATTAATCCTGTCTTCTGCACATACATAACAACCTTACTTTTTTTATTTTAGCTTCTTTTATCATTGTGCCCCACACTGGCCCATTGAAACCTGCAAGCAGGGACTGGGACGTGGTGGTGGTATGAAATCATGCACAGATTCTTTTTGAGGTTTGGATACACGCTATGAAGAGCAAGTAGTTTATACTGGAAGACAATGACATTTTGTATATTAAAAATGCCCAAACTTCTATATAATCAGTGTGTGGTTTTGTATACGCAACATCATAGCAACTAAGTTGCTAATAAATTAATGACTTAGATTTTCCTAGATAAAATAAAGGTTGCAAACATGAATACTCAGGAACAATATTGCTAATTAATGTTTTAGGCACTTACCTTGGATGAATTTCAAAACCAATATTCACACAATTTCTAGTTACTAAAATCCCATCAGCCAAATTTTTAATATGGTTAATATTGCTTGCCTGAGGTTCACCCTATTGTCTCCACCTCTCACTTGTTACTGTAATTCTGCCTTCATGGGGGTCTAGCTGCAAAAGGAGCTGCATTTCAAAGCTAGTTTACACACTGGTATAGATAATTTGAAAAAATCTTTTTGGTCCCTTCAGGGTGAAAGCTGCAGCATAATAAGTTGGGTTTGTTTTTTGATATTTACAACAGCAGCACTGTGGGCTTTGTAATTTAACACTCATTTTAACAAACTGTGTTGATACGTATTTCCCAAAGAGACTTGAATAACATTAAAAAAATTGTTCCAACATCTCAGGTATATTGTATGCATCTTACAGGATTCCACTGAAGATTTATGAATTGCCCGTGAAAAGAGATTTGGAAGAATTATATTTTGGTAACAAGAAACTTCTATCTTACACTGGAAAAATTAAGGATGGAGAAATGCTGCATACTTAACATACGTTGTAGTATAGCGCTTTCTTTTATGATTCAAACCACGGATCAAGTGTGTGACATATTTTTAATGGATTTTACTGGTTCATACCCAAACCCTTAAAGCTGTTTATACATTTATAATACATATGCAGAAGATTAGAAAGAGTTTAGAGTTCAGGTTCGTAGGCTTTGTAGTATTAAAGAAGGGAAATATTCTATCTATAGTGATACGACTGTCTACAACAGCATAATTTTTCCATTCCACTTCAATGAACCAAAAGGTACCTACCTAGAAATAAACCACTGTCTTTCCAGCAGTCTCCTTCTGCCAGAACTGTCCAGCATTCAAATTGTCATGGATTTATTTTTTTTTTATCTGTTTATCAGGATCAGGCTGAAAACGCATATAAGAAAGCGTCCTCTCATATATACTCTGGTTTGTATCTACACCACTGAACGATCTCTAGAATATACTTTACAGGCTGTCAAGAGATAGCTCACAGCCCCGCACACTGTAGAATAGGATGGAAACATGGATATTGTGAAGTTGTTCAGAATTTCCATCAATATCAGAAACGTTTCAGGCTTATGACATGAAAGCAGTATTCCCCAAGAGAAAGTAAGGGACAAACGCAAAAAGCAGATGAAGTTTACTCAGGAGGAAGCATACTGAGCAAGAAAGGCATGATTCACCTTTTTCATTGAGTCATTGCAACACCAAAAGCCATGCGCCAGAATGCATAGCCAAACATCATCTAGTCAGCAGCAGGCCAGGAAGAAGAATCTATTATTAGTTCCCAAACTATTCATGATAATTAAGCACTTCTGAGATCAACTGACTGCTCTAGACCAAAAGGCAAAAGGGCTTTCAATGAGGATTGCTAAAAATAAGTGCAGACAGGTATAAAAATAAGATTCTGACCCACCGTAGTAGTTTCATGAAGGTTATCTCACACTGTAACAGAAAGTGGGACTCCGCTCTTTTTATCTGTTGCCCTGGATGCGTTTGTCCCTGAGGTGAAGAAGGAAGGCATTCATGCCAAATGCTGAAGCAAAGCATGCTTGTGCATAAAACATGAGCCAAACAATTCAATGAGAGGACAACCTTTTTGCCAGGTTTTTCAAGTCATGTTGGCAGGGTCAAGATCTGCAGAATGTAACTTACTACTTTTATTTTACTTTGAGTTATTAACCTGTGGGTGGATTTAAAATATATTGAATGCCTTCTCAAATGTTCCATAGCAACATTTTTATAATAAAAAAAGCAGGAGAGACTATTTGATTTGTGATATCAGCACTGTCATCTTTATCTTATTTTCTTCCCAGTCGAAATACAAGCTATAAAAAGAAGCAGTTTTATTTATTTATATATCTACTGATTCCATTCTAATGTGCTTATCTAAGCCTTTGGTCCAAAAGCTCTGAAATCATCACAGAAAGCAGATAGATGTATCATTTAAAGAAAGTTGCTCAAGAAGTAATTGCAGTAAATTGTTGGGAAACAACAGAGGAGATTAACAATTTGATTTATTTTTATGTTGTGAGACAATTTATTTTTTTTCTGTCACAGGGAGATGCTGGTTCTCTGCTATTTCATATAAATACTAACTTTTAAATAGCATCTATATATCAAGAAACACCTTTTGTTATACATAGAAAATCAGATGTTTACGTGTATATTTATATACGGGTACATGGGAGAAAGACATGTCATACTTCTCCTTCCTATACAGAAATCGGAGTGACCAGCATGTCCCATATTAACACAGGAAGCTTAATGATCTTGAAGTGTGCGCCTTTACTAGATAAGAGGAAAAAAGAATTGGATTGCTGCTCTTGTTTTTACAGTTGTTTCAATGGATGGCCTGGAACTCATTTGTTAATGACCATGCAAATATTCAGCACATTTGTAAAGATTTAAATTATTTTCCCTCATGCATATTTATGTATGTATGTGTATTCTGCATCACAAAAGATTCTGTAACAATCATCCCACTTCCAGCATTGTCCTGGAAACATATTTAGTAAGGGCAAAATTCAGGAAGATACTTATACATCCCTAATTTTAAACATATGAACAATCAGCTTTATTTCCCACCACACACCTGGACTAACCCTCAAAATTAGACTTGGAGTTGGGTGCATTTCTGGATTCTTGCACAGTGAGGACTAAGTTCTACCACTTCATACAACTGAAGCTTCATATTACAAAAAAGATAAAGCGTTGTGGGTTAACCCTTAGCTAAGCACCCGCACCACTGCTCGCTCACCCACTGTCACCCAAGTGGGATGGGGGATAGAACAAGAAAAGCAAAGGCGAGAAAATTTGAGATTTGAGATAAAGACAGTTTAAGGAGTGAAGAAAAGAGAAAAAAAGAAGTAATGCAAAGTCAACCACTCATCACCTCCCACAAGCAGACTGATACCCAACCAGTCTCTGAACAAGGGCCACTTTGGAAGGCAAAACCCCTCACTCCTCCCTTCCTCTACCCATTTGTATTGCTGAGCATGACATTCTATGGTGTGGAATGTTCTTTCATCCAGTTAACGTCAGTTGTCCCAGCCGTGTTTGCTCCCAGCTTCTTGCCCATCCCAGTCTACTCACCAGGGGAGAAAAGGGAGAAAAGAAACACATTGGTGTGTTATCAACACTGTTTCAGCCACAGACCAATTTTTATTTTTTAACGTAAAACTTAGTCTGTAGTGAGGCCAAGCAGTGGCTGAAAAAAGCACTGTCAACTGGGAAACATAAGAATGTATAAGAAATTATATTAAGAAATACTCATGATATCTAAACTAAATATGTAGTTGTTCCATAACAGTTATGTTTGGAGAGAATCATATATAAGACAGCACTGTCACTTCCAATGGCATCACAGAGTCTATGTTCCTGCAAAGTCCAGTAGGTTAAGCATATACTGTTAGACGTTGGAGAGCTTCTCAGTCCATATGCACGCATATGCGCATCTACCTGGCAACCCCGTGTTTGGGTGACATACAGGAGTTGGTTTCCCTGGACAGTCAGGGGACAAAATCTCCATTGTTTCCCCCAGCACGCTCCATTAGGTAAGTATAAACCTACGCAGAAAGGAATTTCTCACATATTCTGTTTTCCAAAAAAAGGTACAAGCTATCCCATTATAAGTAAGCACAGGAGAAAATGAACCCATCCTGTATTGCAGGAAGGACAGAATACAGGCTTGTAGTAAGCCATTTGGTGCCTTTATAATAGTGTGATATAAAACAAAGCTGGAATTGTAACATCCCTTCAGATTTAGAAAAGAAATATTAAAATTTATTTCACTTTTATTCATTTTTATAACGGTAATCTTTTAAAGTTATTAAATGCAACATTAGTCAGGGTAGTTTAATCAAAACACATTAAGAAAATTATGAAATTATGAAAAAGTAATTAAGACGAAAAGTATTTTGATATTTAGGCCTATATTTATGTATCTGAATACAGAAGACTGTTCTGGTCACAGGCGAATATACCTCACTTCAGAATATGCAATACCTATCTTATTTTGGTATTAAAAAAAAAAAGAAAGAGAGGAAAAAACTGAGAGAGGCTTCAGAAAAGCTGGAGAGAAAAGAAAGGGAAGGGAAACTATACAAATGAATTGTTGGGAGGACTAAGGTACATATCTGAATTCCCTCTGTAAGAAACAAGCCACTTAAAAGCAGAGGATGCTACTGCAAACTGAGGAATGAAATGAGATACAAAATTTACTTCGGATAATGTCTCAAACACTGAATAGTCCTATTGAAGACAACGTGACTAACTAAAAAATGAAGTGCTATGCAGCATGTTCACAAGGTAGCAATAAATTACACATAAAAGACAGCACTGAAAAATTTAGTGCATTTCAAAGGTCAGCTTTCAGCACTACTCTCTACAAAACCCCCGCTAAACTATAGAAGCATTTGCAGAGCAACTTGTGATTCCCAGCAGCCCTAAGAAGGAACACATACTAAGCTTACATTTTCTTCACAAAATATTTAGGCACCAAGGAATCTCTACTAAGCACAGGTATCTAACACGGTTTATGTGATTTTTTTTGTTCTAAATGTAATCCTTTATTTCTTTTACTAGTATCATTTTTTTCACTTCTTCCTATATATTTCATCATCACGATCCTGCTTTTAATACTAATGTGACAATACTGGAAAGATTCACATTGATTTTAATGTGCTTTGCCTCATTATCCAAAGATACATAAATTATACAGTGAGTGTGACACAGTACTTTTTGCCACTATTTTTTTCTCATTACCGCTATCCATTTGACATCCACTTTGCCTTCTCTTGCTCAAAGAAGACATACAAAATCTTCTAAAAAATTTATAATTCAGTAGAGTACATGTAGTTATGCCATGTTTAGTGAAATGATGCTTTGTTGTTACCAATTTAAATGATTTAAAAAAAAATTATTTTTGTTATATATTTTTGTGGACTATCACATAACACTTGTAATCCCATTTTGAAGGTTTGAGTAATATTTTGCATCATTGTAAAAACTGAATAAGAGTGATTAAATGCTTCATACTCATCTTTAAATATTCTAAAAAGTTATTTTCTAATAAATTAATGTTAATATATAAAATGAAGAAAAAGTGTTAATGGAAATAGCTCTTAAATTTCTGATAAATTCAAGAGGAGCAAAGAAATACTTCTAATTAATATTCAGCTACTATTTAAGCAGAAAGCTGAATTATGGTACAGCTAGTCTCAAAGGAACAGCCTAATTTACTCACACTATTGCAACTCTTTCAAAAAAACAAATGAAGCGGATCAGCCTTTGTTGTTAACTTAGACAACTTCTGCCTCCAACCTATTTAAATACAAATAATATGCACAAAAAGAAAGATAACTAAGATAAAAAACCCTAAAGATAACAACACCATCCGGCTCTTTAAAACTTTGGATTACCTTTGAAACAAACAATGTAATTGATCGGATCCTTTAGAACCTCTCTAATTAAAAGACTCTCACCAAATATATTGCATTTTCAGTAATATATACTCATAATAGCAAAGGGACCTGATAAATATGACACACAGTTAATCATTAAGGTTGTCTTTTTTTGGAACACCTTGTTATACTGTATTATTTCTCCTTACTCTTCAATTCAGTTTGAAACATGATCCAAAAACTACTGAAAAATTGAAGTACTGAATTCTTCGTAACAACAGATATGATAAAAGTGCCAACATCAGAAATATTCCAAATTTTTCAGAAGCCTAACACTCAGTGGCAGTGGGATTTACAGTGTTTTGTCTGACTGAAAGAAAGGTAGCTCAGATCTCAGGTAAATTTCATACTGCAAATATCACATGCTGAGCATCAGTTCATTCTGTGCAGACACTTTTTCCTTAGATCAATACTGCTCCTCTTGCCTACTTATTGTTTCAGTTTATGCCTGTTCTTTGTCACCCTGCCACCATGGACTACGATGAAGAGCCTTGCTCTATCTCGTGTAGCGATAGGATGAGGGGTAACAGTTTTAAATTGAAAGAGGGTAGATTTAGATTAGATATTAGGAAGAAATTCTTTACTGTGAGGGTGGGGAGACACGGGAACAGGCTGTCCAGGGAAGCTGTGGATGCCCCATTCCCGGAAGTGTTCAAGACCAGGTTGGATTGGGCTTTGAGCAACCTGGTCTAGTGGGAGGTGTCCCTGCCCATGGCAGGGGGGTTGGAACTAGATGATCTTTAAGGTCCCTTCTAACCCAAACCATTCTATGATTCTATGATCTTGACAACTGTCTGTGGGTTATGGGGTGCTGCTCATAGGTTCTCCTGAAGCCTTCTCTTCTCCAGGCTAAACAATCCCAGCTCCCTCAGTCTCTCCTCACAAGGCATGTGCTCTGGTCCTTGTCATCCTGGGGACCCTTCCCTAAATGTGCTGCTGTTTATAAGGACCTTTCCTCTGTCAGGAAATGGATGCAGTTCTCTAGATGGAGCTTCACAAGTGCTGAGAACAGGAGGGGACAATCATTCCCCTGAATCTCCTAGATGTGCTCCTGTTATTACACATCAGGAGGTTCTTGGCCTGCTTTGCTGCCAGGACACAATGTTGGTTTATGCTCAGCTTGCCATCTACCAGCAACCCCAGGTCCTTCTCAGAAGAGATGCTGCTGTGCCAGTCAAGTCCCAGCCTCGGTCATTATTCCAGAGATGTTTCAGGGCTGTGACCACACGCAGAGCTCTAGTTCTTCCTGTTTGTTTCCCAGGTGGCATGCATTTGTGTGCATACACTTGGGGTGGGTGTCCTTTCACCCTGTTTTATCATTCTTGTGTTCTTATTCCCATCAATGTTGCTCCTTGGCAGTCCAACCCTGCCTACCACTTTCTCACTTAACTGTGGGTTGCAGTATCTCTCCCTTGATGTTATTGATTTAGAGCTCTCCTCAACAGGTTGGCCACCCTGCTGCTGACAAAGATGCTTTTGTCCCACTTTGTCAGTTGGATCCCATCACTCCTCAGCAACCTTCAATCCTCAGAGATCCTGTGGTCACATAAAGCAAATCCCTGCCAATGACCTCAGTTGTGCAACCAGGTATTGTTCTCCAAGGTATACCCACTCCTAGTCCAGCCTTTATCCTTCAACAGCAGGATGAAGGAGACACCGAATAGGTTGCATGACCTTCACCCTTCTCCCCAAAGCTAAGCAGTCAATCTCGATGTGGCCAGTGTTTTCCCTGGAAGTGCTGTGTGGATTATAATCTAAATACAAGACAAGCCTTGGCAGTGTCCCTACAACTCCTTGCGTCTGAGTGCCGGGCAAGCAGCAAACTTCCCTAGATAGTAAGTCGGCTGATCCACCTCCCTGAGATGGCAACCTCTCTCTGCCTTCACTTGCCAACTCTTCCTGGTGCTGATACAGCTCAGGCTCAGTTGTGATGTGTCCCTAGACATAATTTTCTCCCCATTGTCTGCTAGCAGGGCACCAAACCTGTTGTGCAGTGCATTTGTAGGGGAGAGGAACCTGCCTCATGTTGCAAGAAGTCACAAGCCTCCAGCCTTCCCCAGTCTGGGACTCTCCATTTGCCATTGAATCAAGGATTGTTCATGTTACCTTACTCTGTGATTCTCTTTTTTTTTTTTTAGGTAAAATTTTTCTTTTGCCTAAGTTTTAGGGTTTAAATACAGATTGTCTGATCTTCGCTTCTCTCTACTTGAAAGGAAACCTACTGAGTGACAAAACCACTATAAAATTTAGAGTACAGTCCATTTCTGGTTAACATAGGCCCAGCAGGATTTCCACCACTGCATATTTATCCCACTGCGTATTCTTCTGATGTGACTTTCACTGCAAACTGATATTTCCTGGAAGAAGAAATGCCTTTTTTAAATTGAATTAAAAGGCACTAAAAGTGTGCATTTAAAAAGACAATTATGTCAATTCTGTAGAAAACTAAGTTAAAAGACAGTGAAAAATGTCATTAAATTTTTTAAGTTACACAGCTGTATTACTGAAGGAAAAACAAAGTGACAGAGATTCTCAGCAAAGCATAGCAACAGTACAGCACTTGGAGACTTTCACCAAACAACCCCTAAATCTGGTTGTTTTCATCTTTGTTTACGTGTTTCAGTATCATGGCAAAACTCTGAAACAGACTGAAGGGATGTGGGGGAACTAGGAATGAGGCCTCAGAAATCAAGTCTAAATTGCAAATTCCTTTCTAATTATGAAGAGCTGATTCCAGACAATAAGCACGTGTTTTGGTCTACCATCAATGACATGAAATGCGAGGTAGTAGTTCATTTCAGGAGACGTACCTCACAGAAATGAGTGCAAATACAGGTAAGCAAAATAGCATCAACAACCAGGCAAACAAGTAAAACTAAAGGGTCTCAATGGAAAAATCGGAGACTTCCCCAGAATGGACTTAACCCAGTATGGAAGCACTGAAACCTACATACACAGGCCTATCAAAATCTGTAAAGTAAGTAAATGAAGATACAATTTTCTATTATCTCAACAGGAAAAAAGGTCAAAATAAATGAGTCATTGTTAGCAGAAATAACATTTGAAATAATAGAACAAAGATAAAAAAAATAATTGATGTACTTCCAGAGAAAAGTGTATGTATAGAGCCTTAATCCAAGATTAACTAACAAAGTATCTAGTACCCAATGCATCTTTGCAGCAATGACATAAAGGACTGATTTGAAAAAAAAAAATTGCCTGAAATGTATCAGGTAATATATCTCATATCTGAGCATAGCGATAAGCTCTGGATACTAAAGAAATTGTTAGGATGAAAGTTATATTAAAAGTCAAGAAGGAAGTTTGTTTTTAACAAATTTGACACCATGACATAAAGTGCTCTGCTGGAGATAAAAATGTGCAAAGTTTCATTCAATAGCATTCAGAACCTCATGGGTACAGCAGTATAATATGTCATAATGGTCAATAATATGTATTTTGTCACAGAAGGGGAACTAAAGTAAAATAATATCTTAAAGTAAGCTATTCTCTTTCAAGAGGATTCCTCAGGAAATAATGAGGGGATCATGTTGCAAAAAGAAACGATAAAATACTTTTCAGAACAAACATTTACTTGAAATATAGAGGAAAAAATCCCTTTATACTCTACTGTTAGAAAGTTTTGAAGTTGAGCACATTTTCAGTTGTAAATTTGTGAAAATTGCCCTCTCCTTAAGTATTAAGCCAATAATAATATTAAGCCAATTAAACCCATTCTGTGATATTTTAGTGACAAAAATCAGAAGTGCTTAGTCATGAGTATCCAACATGATTTTGATATATTATTCCCATTTTAATTGATGGCCATTTAATAATGACTCACGTAGAAAAGTACATGGTCCATTTTTTGTATTAAATACTTCACTGCAGAAGAAGCAGCAATGTCATGAAAAGAAATGAACATACAATATGAGCAGCAAGTCAGAGAGGCTGGAACTCAAGTTTTGATTTTCAGTGTTCTTAGTACAAGCAAATGACTTTTCAAAGCAGTAGCTAGATCATTTAAAATGGTTTGATTTTCCAATGTCTCGACGCAAGATTTGGTGAGATACCTAGCTTTCTAAACACCACTTAACTCCAATACTATATTTATTTAAGAAGATTATGGAATCTTATAATATCAATTACTTTTTAAGACGACTTTAATTTAATCGTCTTAATTCAAATCACTATTAGGTAATACAAGTCTTTTCAAAATTGTACTGAAATATCTTTGCATCTGAGTTGAACTCAAAATGGCTCACAGAGATTCATAAGTTTATAAATCAAAATGTTTGAGAAATTGATATTTAAATGCATTTGTTTTTAATTTACACTAATCTGAAAACGTACACATGAAGTCAGCAGAAAGTCAAATATAGGAAGCATAAAGGGTATGTCTGAGATAATTTGTACACATGATATGTCTTACAGTTAAAATCACTGAAACAAAATAAAAAATATTTACGTCTTCAAAGACAACGTTTTTGTCTCATGAGGGACTCTCATTACCCGATAACGGCTCAGTCTTTCACACAGCTACCCCTACACATTCAAACAAATAATTCTAGACCTAATGAGATTCAATCTAGACTAAAATTATTTCCCTTTTTTCAAAAGATATATTTTTTAATGTCTCTAGACAAAAAGCAAAAAAAATATTTACAAATCATACAAATGAGGGAAAAGTTTCATATATTTAGTCACCAACATTCATTATGTATCTAATTTTGATATTTTGCCTCACCATGTTAAAATGCAAGACTAAAAGCATTGGCATAGAAGAGGAAAAATGACAATACTTTTTCATTTTGAATTTGGGTTCATCATTGTTGGACTGTATCAGAGATATAATTTGTTTATTTTTAATAGGTTTTTATCTCACTATAGAAAAAAAAGTTTCTGTAAAAGGAGACACTAACAAACATCATTCCTGTAACAACTCTTTCCATTACTTGACAGAGATGAAAGTATGCAAATTAAGAAGTCATGAAAATGGTATTGCAAAAGTAGAAATGAGGTTCTCAAACTAGAAGAAATGTACCAAAAACAAATTCTGAAAATTACAGAGAGAAATAAGACAAGGCAAACAAAATGACTTGTCATTACCGTTAACCTACTTGTACTTTTATCGGTGTGTCAGAATTAATAAAGAAACAGCAAGAAAAAACCCAACAAACAATGCATAAACATGAGGTTTATATTATTGCTTCATGGTTACTAAAGAAAAATTTTTTTGTAAACCTCCATGTTGGTAACAACTGGGAAATTCTCTTTTGACTGCTACATATATAAGTATGTAGTATACGGAAGTACAACATTTCCCAGCCACAGGTGTTCCAGAATTTATATTCCACACTGCAATTTGTTGACTCAGTTATGATTTACCACTCTATATAATATTTACAGATTAGTACACATAAAATCTACTCTGTATTGCTACTCAGGTATTTCCATTATTGATATCTGATGGAAAGTGAGTTACAGTCATTTATCAACTGTATGATTTACTCTAAAACATAAAATGACACTGTCTTCTATGTGTTTTCTAAAAAATAGCATGCATCATGAGCCACCACTGGATCAACTTCTAAATCACAGAGTGCTGCAATGGCCACATCCTTCTAAAACCTGGGGGTTTTAAGCTCTTTAATGAATTCAGAACATAAGGAGATGCGGGTTCAGACGGCAGTCTCTATGGGTGACTTCAAAAACCACATCATGAGTCGCCCTCTCACCCATTGCATCAGCTGATGATGAGAGTAGATGAAACAGAGACTCCTGCCACAAAATGCTGTCATTTTGATTGGGTAAGGGCTGAAGTACTGCTACATAGGAATCATCTCCTGATACTTTCATCATTTCCTCTCTTGCGTATTCTCATATTGCAGTTGCTATCTAGGAAAACAGACTGCATGTAACAGGCTGCACAGTGTGTTTCCTAATAATTGGTTAGGAGGAACAAATAGACCTATGCTCTGGACTCTATCAGTCCTATCTGGGATCTACCTGGATTCTACCAATCTGTCTCAATACTTCATAGTCACATTCTTTTGAAAAGGGTTACCAAGCAGTTCGGTGTTAATACTTGTGGAGTATCTGGCCTTTAGAAGAGGAAATGTTGTTAAATACATGAGACATTTATAAATATAGAAAGTATATTACAAATTATATAATGTGCATAGATCCCTAGTGTTTTCATATGGTGAATTTTGCGATTAGTATTTTCCAATAACCTTCAAGAATTTAGTCTTACGTGAAAGCATCTTCATCCTTCTCAAAGATATTGGCACGTCATATCTTTGCTCAGTGTATTTGGCAACTACTGCAAGCATCCTAAACAGCCGAAAAGCTGTTTAATATCTGGCAATACAGAATGCGTAGATACCAATTCCTTGTCTGGCACACAAATAGCAAAAGTTTCTTATGTGGTTAGGTGCCTCTAGTGCAGTACCAACCTAATTAATGGACATAAACAGCTGGATACACCCACATCTAAACAGGAAAAACAGTCAATCCATTGTATATATGAAAGTATAAGGTGTTTTCCTGTTTCCTTGCAACACAAAAGTGGAAAGATATAAAAAATAAGAATTGCACGTGTAGTGCTTTAATAAAATTTATGTGACTACATATAATATTTCAGTTACAGTACCTAATATAGTTATACTGCACGTACATATTAACAACCAGAAAAATAATTCAAATGATTGCAATGTATGCACTATGTTTCTGCATCTTACTATGTTACTGACTTTTTAAAAAATCTGTAATTATAACTCATTGCTATGCTGAAAAATTCTTAGTATCTTAAGATATACTTAGATATTTTTAAAATGCCTGGAAAGAAGTATTTTTATCTGTTCTGATACCTGCATACAAATCATGATAGGAATTTTCCTCCTAATTTCACCCTCAAGGCTATAATTTCCAGTTCAGTTCAAATGTATCTTTCTTGAAAACATCAAAAAGGACTTTTTGTATTCTCAGTCTCAAAAGTTAATGGAAGCTTTGGAAGCTGCCTCTAAGGAAAAAAATATTCTTATTTCTTTTTGGTATAGCTTAACCCCATTAAATAAATGTTCTGATGCTGATTTACTTCTCTTCATGCTAGAATAAAACTAGTGTCACTCCAATTAAATTGATCTTTTCAGTGAAATTGGGTTTAAAATAGGCCTATCTCTATCAGCTTTAGTGCAGTTGTCTGGAGAGAAGTGAACCTAACTGAATTCAGTGTAGGATTAAACATCAAGTGAAGATTAAGGATGTGACTATGTGCTTTGTAGGATGAAATTCGAATGGGGAACACTTAAGTTCCCACATGGTTGATCATTTATTTCTTAAAAACAAGCAGGAAGTGCCAGTAACCCCATCCATGCAGAATGATCTAAACAAGCTTTCAATTCTGACCTTATAGTAAGGTCACTTTTCATTTGACAAAAATACAGAGCCAAAGCCATTATTTTTATCTTTATACTTTAACATACATGACCTTTTCACAAGATTGTACAGAGGTAACACTATAATCCCAATGATGCGTTTACCCAACAGTTTTTATGACTGCTTAGGGCAGTAGAGTGACTGGTAGGTCCTAAAATCTGAAATATTATCATTAAATATATATTTAACTCCCCCTAATCATTAAAAAGCCAAATTTATTTTTGTGGAAGAAATGGATTACATGAGTAATGTCATCATTTTTCACACTGCAGATAGCTAAGAAAGAATTTTCAACAATGGACACCAGATACATTGTACATTGCTCCTTCTTTGCAATAAGACAGAAGAACCTCAGAAATAAGATTCCTGAAATATAATAGAGAGCTTTATCGTTTTATCCATCAGACGAGAATTAATTCTCTAGAGTAGACTGCCAAGCTTCTTACCAAAAATATCCATACAATTTATGCTTCAATCATGGCCAGATTCTTTCAATTACATGAGGACTAACTGGAACCTCAGCAACCTCTCCAGTACGCTATTCCACTTTCATTCCTTTTATGCCAGCAGATGACAGGTTGTTGTTGAAATTGATCTCTTTTATGAGGTTCATAACATACTCTTCAAATTACTGTGCAACTTCAGATTTTCTTCTTTACTCAAAGGTCTTAAGAAAGGTTAATAACATCAACAATGTACTCTTGTTTAAAGTAGTACTACTTAAAGGGATAGCTTTCATCAAATTTGGTTTGGGTCATAAATTAGCAGTTGGCAAGGCCAGATTCTTTCACCCTTACTTTGTCACTTATTTTCTTGCACAGGCAGTAATTACAATGATTTTTAGAAACATCTCAAGAAACAAGACACTTCTTCACTGTAAATAATCCTGCCGGAATCTGACTTCCAAAATTCTGAACAACTGCATTTCTAAATGATCACAACCTCTCAAGATCTAGCCATAAAAAAAGAAAGTATATTCTGTCCTACCGCACCAATTAAATGGTCTGAAGAGATCAGTTCAGATTCAGTTTTTCAGTGATTTTTTTTTCTGCTTTCCCACCGGGTTACTCTTTCACTCATTTAGACTTTTTGAATGACGACTTTACACTAGTGTTATTTTAATTAGAGGATTCTGTTGTCATCATCTGTAGTAATTTATTTGGTAAATTATCTGGTGCTATCACTTGGACTGCTGCTGATCCTTCAGCTAATATACTTTAAATCTAGTTTGGTTTTTTCTACATTATAGCTGCAGTCACTACAGACATACTCCATGCACTTGAAAATTCTTTTAAAATATATAGACACATATATATGCTCACACTTTCAAATAAAACTTTTTGGTTTATAAAACTTTGCTTAATACCTTCACAGGTAGAGTAAATGCAAGTCTTTCAACTGCATGTTGTGGTTTGGGCCAGGTTGATCAATAACAAGACAACAGATGCTCTCCCCCACCTCTCACTCCAACGGGAGGAAGAAGAAAGATAAAGAGATTTGTGAGTTTAGAAAAAGCTAAGCTACTTTAATGAAATATTAATAATAGCAAAAAAGGAAATAATGAAATCCATAGAAGATATACAAATACACACAAAACCATACCAAGCTCCCAGGGAGATGTCACTGGCAGGCACTGGGAAAGTTCCAGACTGGACTCAGTGACAAATGGGAACTGGAACACACTGACCAGGATCAAAAGGCAGACGAGCTGATGGGGTTGTCCACCTCAGACACCAATCATTGAAGAAACAGTCCATTGAAGAAGAGCCCACTGGAGAAGACCCAAAGAAGAAAAGCCCTCAGAAAAGAGCCCTCGGAGATGAGCCAACCTGACCCCTCTGCTCCCTCAGCTTTGACACCGAGCATGGCAGATGGGACGGAACACCCCATTGGTCAGTTTGGGTCACCTGACCTGCCCACAGGGTAAACACCCGAGTCAGCTGACCCTGGTTGCCACGGCAACGAGTGTGAGCAAGGGCCTCTCCCTGGACAGGCCGCTGGCTCTGCTTCGACGCAAACCAGGACACTGCAATAAAGTTTCTGAAAAGTAGAATGCTCATCAATTGCAAGCATGCTACTTGTCAAATCTATTTAGAACTCTCTTTTAAGCTGCTTCAAACATTGTGACAACCTTTAGCACTTCTGCTGGATTTTTTCATGACTGGTGTTGGCCTAGGGTGTGTGTTTTCGGAAAGCTTCAATGAAAATTGTTCAACTATCTTTGACATGTGAGTCAAGGAAAAATGCATCGTTTGATCAACATAATAAAGTTGGCAACCTTTTCTTTGTGTAACTGCAATGCTTCCAAGCTTTGGAGCGGAAAGTTGATATTTGGCATGGTAGCTTCTATATTAGTTATCTCCCTTCTTTCATCTCCATGAACTTGACCAAAATATAACCAAATTATAAGAACTTGAAATATTGAAGATTGCACATAGTCCTAAGTTATTTCATTGATTTTATCTACTAATGTGGCTGCAAAACCATTTAGCATGTCCAAGCTTCTCATGGCACTTACTAAAATGTCGTTTATTAAACTGTACCTCCACCTTCTTCAAAAAGCAAAAGCTGCAAGTGCTAAGAATCAGACTTGTGCTTAAGAGGTATTAAGTGCCCTGAGTTGAAAAGAGCACAAGGGCAGAGTATGTGACACCTGATTAGCCTCTCTTCTTAATGAGGCCAAGGAAACATCATAGTGACATAGAGGAACCGAACAGACAAGTAGAAAACAAAATTTTGGCCATAAATCAGCTAGGAGAGAATGTGAGAATGAGAAACGAGATCTATTAAAGAAAGAAGGTAGGATTAGGAGAAAAGAAGGGACATGCTGGACAGGAAAACTGAAACATGAGCTTCTGGCAGAAAGACCACAAACTAGGAAAAGCATGAACTCCAGACATTGATCAGCACAGGACATATTCTAAGAATACTTGGGTGAGGGGAAAGGAGCTATGGATACAGGCATGCACTCATGACAGCACCTAAACTTTGAACAAAGATGTATAAAGTGAGCTTGTGTTAGTTCAGAGAAACACTAGGGATCTGGACACCTGCCTTTGAAGTCATGAATTGTTATTTATTATCCTATTGCGTCTTTAATGATATTTTTTTTTTTAATTCTTTGAGAAACAGAAGCAGCCCTTTACCAGCAGGTTATCAGATACATTAATGGATTCAAATCATACCAGCTTGGAAGAAGTTAATACAGAATGGCTTCCTCTCATGGTTGGATCCTGTGCTTTCCAGATCATGAAGATATCCTTTAGCGATTAAAAGAATCTCTATGATGAATTGCACTTTCCTGTATTTTTTGCCCAACAGATGTCCAGTTCATTGTAAACCCCCCTGAGCAAATTATCTTGTTGTTCTGAGATCTTTAATACTTGGCCCAGTATTTTCTTGGGTTTGTTTTCCTTTTGCTCTCTTCAGTCCTCAGGGTCTGTAGCAGATGTTTATTATACTTTCTCTTTTGTCTTCACTATTATTCTGTCTGTATGTAGAATATTTTGCTGACATTCCACACTTCTGGAACTTTTGAAGAATGGTGGCTGAAAAACATTAGGATGAGAGATATGGGAAAAAGCAGACATTAGCTTCTGCACACAGGTGGAAAAAACTGCTGGGGGGGCGTGAAGGGGAGTGAGCGAGTGGCAGTGGGGTGCTTAGTTGCCGGCCAGGGTTAAGCCTCAACAATTACAAATACAAAATTTGCTGCACCCAGACCACTAGTGTCGATATACTGTATAAAATGATCCAAATTCAAAATGAGATCCTCATTTCAGAATACCTTAGAATTTCCTTCACATATTTCCTAATACGTGAAGAACAGTTCAATATATTCTTTACACATCCAGGTAGCTATGCCGGTCAGAAAACATGTAGTCATGTTCTTGGTTAATCTGTACTTTTTCTCAACTTACAGAACTGCTGTACTTCTTCAAAGAAGAAAGAGGAGCATGCCTGCTAAAACCATTGTTTATTATTCTGCCTTATCTTTAGAGGGGACATAGGTCCAGTAGTGAAAACATAATCCTTAGTCCATCATGTTGAGGTACCAGTAAGAAACTGTCAGGCTATTTACACCATGACTAGCTCTTTATTTTGTCTGTATTTTTGTAACTTTTTAAAAGAAATCTAAATTGCACCTTCAAGAATGATATAAGTATTCCAGCCATACCTCCACAGCATAACAGAATAAGGTCCAGGGGTTCCCAAAAAACCATAGACCTGAATTGGCAAGATGGCCCAGCAGTTTATGACCTTATTACTTTGACAGTGTAACCAAGCTCCTGCAAACTTCTCTTTGTGATAATAAACCTTACCAGCTCATATGGGAAAATACCAGTTGCTCCTGCACCCACAGTATATGCATGCTTTTAAAAATCACAGGACATTCAGTGACATCTAGGCTCTTCAGTACAGAGCACAGCTATGAGAACACAGTTTTGGTTTCTGAATCACTCATGGGTGATTGATCTCACGTAACTTTAGCTATTTAAAAGTTAGGCTTTTCACTTAGAGATACTTAAAATCAGCAGAAGAAGGGAGATAGGCACCTCACAAGGAAAATTAATCCCATTTATCAATCTTTTTCAGGATGGGTGATTATGTAGCTGCCTATTTTTCTTGACTTGTCACTAGATGACAATTAACTCTAGTCACCTGCCTTCTAAATGGCTGGTTAAGTTAAATGCATCATCCTACCCATAAACCCTACTGAAAATCTGAAGTGTAGCACACAGTCTCTGTACATACTGAGAAATGGTTAAGCATGGCGATTTCTATGCTTACTTTTTTTTTCTAAACCAGTCTTTTTAAATGGTACCTCTCTTTACTCTCCTAGGAAAATCTATGCAAAGAAACTACAGTAAATACTGGTTTTGATGAACAAGCTTTTCCACTACAAAGACAAAAAAAAAGTAGGAGCATATTTCACTCCTTGAAAAGGTTAGCAAACTATTCTGTAAAGTGGTTTCCTTGGGGCTCTCCAAAACAACTGGGCCAGTTCTATGCAGAAACAATGCACAGAAGATATAAGGGGACCAGAGTCTTTTGAACCAGCAGCTGTGCTACCTGCGGCTCTCCATAACAAGCAGACCAATTCCATGTGGAAGCAGAATGAGCACAAGATATAAAAAGATCAAAATTGTTTGAACCAGCAGCTGTGCTACCTGCAGCAGTTAATCTTTCCTGGCAATCTGTTAGAGACACACATTCCTCAGGCTAAGAGGACTAAGAGGCTTTTGCTGACTGCTGTTCCTCTGAGAGAAGCCAAGTCCAATTCTCCCTTCATATTACTGGAACACTTAAATTGTGGACTCATATATATTGTGTGGAAAGAAGTCACTTTCATTTGCTTTGTTGGAAAGGACATTTCTGATAAGATGCTTTGAATAAAAGCATATTGGCAGCTCATTTCTTAACACAATTTTAGTTTAACTAAATACTGAAATCTTTTACTGTGAAGAAGCTGACACTACAAAAGTTAAAATGTATTTAACAATAGTAATATCAGACATGGGCAAAAAAGTATATTCTTCTGTGGACCCAATGTCTGCAGTGAAGTCAAAATAGATTTTTTTTATTAGTTAAAACTGAAGTCTATTTTGCCTTTAGAATATTGGTATTTTTTCTCTTTAAAGAACTGTTTATCTGTTTACTCTCATTGGACAAGTATTTTAATAAAACAGTACTTTGTTCCTTCAAAACCTGCCCTCTTCCCTTCTAAGACCTATATTTCTAAGTATGTTCTCTGTCACACTATAAATGTCAGCTTTTGCATTATGGATAATGATCTAATAGGTCTCAGAATAGTTTCAATTTATATCTTTGCTTTTTCACGGTTGCACTATTTGATCAAATATTTTGTTAGTTGGGAGAGGAATATTTTGTATTTGATTTACATTCCAGAAGTTATTTGTTCAGTGGATGTACAAAGGAGCTGTTTGACCATATTTCTTTCAGCAACTTTTGAGAAATGGAATAAGGAAAAAGAGACCATTTGCCACCATGTCAAAAATTTTGCATATGTAATTATCCAAACATACACACAAAAGCCTATGTCCTTGGGACCAAGCACAGAGTTACTTAATGTTCTGATCTATAGCCAGGCTTTCCATCTTCAGTCAGCCCTCAGATATGCTGGGAAGCTGTGCTGCTGCTTGCCTTTTATGTTCCTGCCAACAGAGGTGGGGTCAATGAGGCAGGAAATGGTGTAACAGAGAGAAACACACTTTTGTGTGTCCATGAAGCATCCTGTCTGTCTGTGTTTTGTACCTACCTTCATGCCTGAGTCCGAACAAGTATAAGAGTGTACAGATGTCTGCAAGCATCAGGGAGATGTATGTTAGACCGCCTGAAGAGGTTTTCTGCATTATGTGCAGACAGGAAGGTAAAAAGAAAGGTAATTTTTGGTTTTTATAATAAAATATGTGAAAGCTGTTCTGGAAAAGTAATGCTCAGAAAGACTGAGAAGGAAGAGCACATTCTATTCAGATGATGGCATATTAATTTGTTTTCAAGTTCAGAAGCAGTTTCTTAAGAACTGCCCTGAACTTTACACAAGGGTGCTGTCAACTAAACTTCGAAGACATAATGGCTCCTTCTGTAGTTCCTAAACAATGATTTTGACTAGTCTATCAAGTGGTATGGAAGTCTACTAATAAAAAGTCTTTATTTCTGATTACCTCTCTATCCCAGATTTTACTTTCTTCACATATCAATCTCAGAGGCTTTCCAGTGCTACAAGTCCAAATAATTTTACTGATGTAGCACTAAAAAACACCCTTGCTCTAGGTTCTCATAATTTTGTAAATGTACATCTTCCATAATTTTTTAATCTTCAAAGACTAAATAGTTTCAGTAGCTAATATCTCTGACCAAGAGCTGTTAGAAAATTAAATTAAGATTTCTATATATAAAATAAGGACTAATAGCAAATATAACTGTCTTTTTCTAATTACAGATGAAGAAAACTTAGAAGTTATAAGCTAAAAGCCTGTCTAAGCTTTGTTCAAAGGAACTTAATTAATGAAGAGATGGCTCCTTTCAATGTGATGAAATCTGTGTTCATTTTGGTCTTAACAGTGTTCTAAATTATTCTAGTCTAAATTAAGACTATTACACAGCCTGTATTTTCTGGAGCATGAGGTTCAGACATGCTCTATATACTGAAAAAAGCCGGAAGAAATGCTAAAGGTCTATGCCATATGGAAGTATAGCAAAGGCTGTTTCAGGACATTTTTGTCCCTTGTATTGAAAATAGAGATCTATGTTTGGTATTTAGCAGTTAAGTTCTATGTGGGTAATAATTTTATTGTTGAAGGACTTTTAGGATATTGTCACTGAGGTGGATTAAGGACAAAAATGAAAGAAAGTTATTCTTAGGATTTGAAGAAAAAAATGTACATTTTCAGAACACCATCCAATTATCAAGAATTATTCTGATTAATTTTGCTGAATATCTCAGATTCTTCAACTTTTTTTCAGAAGATTGTATCTCCCATTTCTCAGTGTACGCTACTGTTCCCTGCAAATACTGCAAATTCTACAATAATTACCAATTGGGGAAACTGAATCCTTCTCAAAACCGATTAAAGAACTGGAGAATCTGTCATATGAGGGGAGGCTGAGACAGCTGGACTGTTTAGTCTGGAGAAGAGAAGGCTCAGGGCAACCTCATTTTTGTGTATTAACACCTGATGGGAGGGAGCAAAGAAGATGGACTTAGATTCTTCTCAATGGTCCCTGCTAACAGAACAAGAGAAAATGGTCAAAAATTGAAACACAGGAAATTGCATCTGAACATAGGAGAGCACTGTTTTTACTGTGAGCATCGTCAAACTTTGGAACAGGTTGTTCAGAGAGGTTGTGGAGACTCGAGCACTGGACATATTCAAAACCCAACCAGGCACAGTCCCACAGTCCTGAGCAGCCTTTATTTGAGCAGTGGGGTTGGACTAAACAATCTCCAGAGATGCTTTCCAATCTCAACCATTCTCTGAATCTGAGCCTACAATCTATAAGAAAAAGAAAGTCTGTGCTTAAGAACTTTCATTAAAACACACAGAGAAGTTCCAAAGATCAAGAACAAAAGTATCAGCAAACTCTTAATCAGCAGAGTAATCTCTGCAGTAATGGTAGGACAGGTATCACCAGTTAGAAACTATTTCCATTCCTATAGAACAAAAATCATAAATAAGGCCATCTGAGATCAGGCAGATAGTAAATCTGTGAAGAAAGAAAACATGTGGGATCAACTGAGATAATTATGCTGAACTCATTTTTTTTTCATTAGGGAAAGGAAATTACACAAAACTTAACTATGCAAACCAAAGAACAGTGAGAGAAAAGAGAAAAATATATCTTTAAGAAAATAATTTATCTACAGCTTGTGAGTGTGTAAGCCTGTTATATCTTGTATTTATATAAATCAACAATGTTCTGATGAAAAATATCTTAATGTTTGCAATCTTTTATGTAAGTCTGATTGTAATGATAATTAAAGATTCACAGATCTAATCAAGTGCCCCATTTCTGATGTAGGATCAAACCTTGTTCTGTCCACAGGCAGCAGAAGGACTGTACTCGCTCTGACAGCTTTTTCCAGTCGTATGTTTTTTCTATCCCCAAATGCCAAGAATGCTCAATATGCTCAGCACATGATATTTGTGAATTTAAAAAGCTCTAATCTTTATGTTGTTGGATCAGACATCAAACCAGCATTCAGATGAAACATTAATCAAACATTTTCTTGGGAAAGCACAAGCTTTTGTTGTGCGTACTCACTGTCCTGGGAATGGAGAGTGGTCTGGTTTGGAGTCAATTTGTGTTTTACATCTTTGGTAAATAAATGTTATCAATGTAGCTTTGCAAGCTTAGCATGCTAAAAAAAAAAAAGTTACGATTTCTTTATAACAAAGTAAGCACCAATACTCCAGAGGAAGCACAAACTAAGACTGTTTACTGAATCATAGAATCGTTTAGGTTGGAAAAGACCTTTAAGATCATTGAGTCCAACAGTTAACTAACTCTGCCAAGTCCACTACTAAACCATCTCCCTCAGCACCACAACTTCTAAATACCTCCAGGGATGGTGTCTCAACCACTTTCCTGGGCAGCCTGTTCCAATGCTTGACAACCCTTTCAGTGAAGAAATTTTTCCTAATATCCAGTCTAAACCTCCCCTGGCGCAACTTGAGGCCATTTCCTTGTAACAAGTCCTATCACTTGTTACGTGGGAGAAGAGACCGACCCCCACCCGGCTACACCCGCCTTTCAGAGAGCTGTAGAGGGCGATAAGGTCTCCCCTCAGCCTCCTTTTCTCCAGGCTGAACGCCCCCAGCTCCCTCAGCTGCCCCTCATAAGACTTGTGCTCCAGACCCCTCACCAGCTTCGTTGCCCTTCTCTGGACACACTCCAGCTCCTCAATGTCTTTTTTGTAGTGAGGGGCCCAAAACTGGACACAGTATTTGAGGTACAGCCTCACCAGTGCCAACTACAATGGGACAATCACTTCCCTAGTCCTGCCGGCCACACTATTTCTGATACATCTTGATAAGATTCCTCTGAGCCTTCTCTTCTCCAAGCTAAGCAAGCCCAGCTCTCTCAGCTTCTTCCCATACATCAGACACTTCAAGCCCTTAACCATCTTCATCTCTGAAAGTATAATAGGTTTGATCTATGTTTATACCTATTGAGCTGAAGATGGAACAATTTTGCTCAGGTTTCCCACATACTATATCAAGCTATTAATGTAGGAATTAAATAATATAGCAATGCTATCACTACCATCACTGTCATAGGGCGCATGACAAAGGCAGAGGGAACTTTCCCATTTCTTTGAAATAAGAGATGGAGCTGTCTCCTCTGAGATCATTTCAGGCCATTTATCTCAGTCTCTAAAAAAAAATAATCTAGACACTTATTAGGTATCTATCTATCTATCTATCTATTAGGTATCGTCTAGACAAGAATTAGGTATCTAAACTGTAACTGGGCTTGAAATTTGAGAAAGACTTCTTTTTCAGGGTTCCTGGTGTTTATTTCTATGCAGTTTTTGGCTCTGCTTGCTAGAAGAGCTAAATACCATTGTTCCTGATCCTGTACTAACTCTCCTCACACACTTTGTAGGGAATCCAGTTTCTGCCATAAGCATATGAATCCTACTGTAGGGGTGAGACATCCAGAAGCTAAATGCTACATTTGCAAACTAATAGATAATTAATTAATTTTGATTGAGACTACTAATACTCTTAGCATCTAAAATATCTGAAGAATAAAGTGGTGTGACCATTTTACTGAAAAAATGAACAGTTCACTGATAGGTGAATTTGTGGACAAAAACCAAATATATTTACAATATTACATGTTAGAGGAAAAAAAAAAGAACATGAAACAGTTAAATTACATTTTATCTCCTGAAAGTATTGACTAAGAGAAGCAATTTCATTTCTACTTGGGATGAATAAGACTGAATTTTATTTACAGTTCATATTTACAGTTAATATTTTCAGAGAAAAAAATTCATTTTCTTTACAACTTGTTTATGAATTAATACTCCTATACATTAGGAATGTATTTTATTAATCTGTTTGCAAATGGCAGTCATTTCAATAGGCAGAATATATTAAGTTCAAAAGAATAAGTTTCTTTATTATGAGAACAAAGCCTTCATCCTGACTGGCTTGGAGATACTCACTAGAGATACATGTATTTGCCTCAGCATTTTGTTTGACAAAAGTGTGCTTCCTCCTTCACTAGAGGTTTACTTAAAACTTTCAATACACAAAGTCCTTTATCTTTCAGCCGCTTTAGTGTTTTCATTAGCTTTATATGTTCTTTATTTGGGGTGGAGAATGGGAAGTAAAATACAGTTATGGCATGAAACCCAACAATCGGCTAAGCTGGGTCTTACATTCTTTCAGATAATCTCTTTATCTCTCGCATACAGGAGTTACGCTAGTCTCTGCTGCAGCTTTTACCTTGTGCTGAATAAGAAACTTAAAGTTTTCAGACTCAATGGAACTTGATGTGCAAGGAGGAGTGTCAGGTTTTTTACAGGAACTTTTCAAGGTATAACATGAACAACTACTTTACTGTATAACTGAACGACAAGCATCTAGGAAAAGCTATTCAAAATCTTTATTTAAAAAAATGAATTCTTACTGTATTTTTCCCTTTTTTCTTACTTCTGCCTGGGATTAGAAGTGAGAAAGCAGAATTACAAACAACGAGCAGGCAACATGGTTTTTCCAATTTCTATAAAATAACAACGTGCTAAAAATATTATGATTTAAACTTAACCTTGAAACTATTTAAGATTGAATTTTGGATTAATGATATCTAAATATATTTTGTTCAAAATCTGAAAAAGTGTATCCAGCAACAGCTATATCTATACTTCATATCTGTATTGATGATTATCTGTCATTGCTGTAACTATGTATGGGCAAAAGGCAAAAAATTCCAAACCGGTAAATATATGTTTGATTCTTCAAGGGCATTAACTTACAAAAATTATAAACTGTCTGGGAGGGAAAAAAAGTGCTAGGAAAGTCACAATAGATATTAGGATCTTTTTTTTTTTTTCCCCACAGGATCATTGGCTGCTGGAAGGTGAGATGAACAGTGCAGGTCTTTCCAAAAGATTTGTCACAGCCAAAGTATAAGTTCATGAGTTCAGTAGAAGGAAATGTAAGCGAAATGTAAGCAAAATATAATAATGTGATAAGTAAGGAAATAAAAAGGGAGAATTTATAGGCTATCTCTGTATTTCTGGCCTCTTAATTTATAAAGTTATTTTACCATAGGGCTGGAGAACAATATATTTAAAAAAAGGAACACACCTAAAAGAAAGCTTTCGAAAGGCTTTCAAAGCCTAATTTCTACTGATTTTGATACTGGGATAAATGAAATCATAAGTGATAGATACTACAAGGAAAAGATTTTTGGACCCATGTCTAAAATTAATTTAGTCAAAATCTTACTTTAATGGTGTATGATTGAGTAGTCATTTAATATTAAGAAATAATAATTACACTTTTAGTTTGAATAAACCTATATAGTATTTTCTTAGCTATAAAAACCTAAAGACCACTGACACAATGGTTGATATTAGTTGATCTGTATCTGTAGTGATAGAATATTCATATGCATGGTGATAAGGTATCTTCTATTCATGGGAGTAGATCTTGGTTTGGCGTCTCAGAAACGGTATGCAGAAGGCCTGACAATGTTTGAGTGGGATCTGAACTGAAAGACTTAGATGTCTATGATAGCAAAAGTCAGAAGGACTCAGTCAGGAAGCCTGCAAATTCTATGCTCTTATGAGGAATAAAATTAAGATCTACTTAGTCTAGTATACAAATAATACAAAAAATAAAAAAGAAAGGTATGACAAAATATTGTGTTCAAAGGGAGAAGTCATTATGACAGTTATGAAATACAACAATGTATTGGCATGTTCTCCTCTAGGTAGTTCAAATCCACCAAAGCAAATAATATTCTATGATTCTATATGAATAATTAAAGCTCTTCGATACCTCGTTTTATTTCTGTCTTGCTCCCCCATCCCCAATAGCAGATACTCTCTTGCATTTGATACAGTAGTATAAACTTCTTGGAAAATGTTGACAATTTAGTAGAAGAGAGGATTTAACTTAAACTCAGACTCCGTGAAGAAGAACAAGTCTGAGTGCAACAGATAGTAAAAAGCTGAGTTATTACATTGAGTAATTTAATTTCTGAAGGGTACTGCTGTGTTTTAAGAATTCCTTAAAATCCTTTTAAAAGGGATTTAAGAATTCCCCTGTCATTTACTTTGATTAACACTCATTACTTCTTTAATTACCATGCCTTTACCATTGAATTTCTACCATTACTATTGAACTAAAACCTATATTAGCATACTGTACATTATTATAATAAAATCATAATATACACTATTTCAAGAAATGGATGCATTTTAATTCAGTCTCTTTAAAAGTACTCGTGGTTATGCTCATGATGATTAAAAAAATTGATGTATTTAATTTACAAATAATTTCACACAGACAAAAAAAGGGAAAACACAGTTACTTCAAAAGTTGTTTTACCAAAAATCTTTACTATTCCACAAGATGAAGTTTCACAATATGTCAGGCTCTTTCAAATTTTTAAAGAGATATATATACATATATATATTATTTAAATCAGTGAAATCAGACATTTTAGTCTTTTTTAGTTTTGGAATTCATAATGCCTCATGATCTATTCCTCGGTTTTTACATCACTCTTATCATAAGCAAATATCCCAAAGAAATGGGTATTTTTCATTATGCAAGCTCTCCAGCTCTGTCTACACTAGAAAGTCAATAACTGTGTGTATGGCCTGCAGTTATAAGTTATAGGCTGCAGTTGTTGAGTTAGGCAAAGCAGAGGTATTTATAGGGAGAAGGATCTCTTTTATCCCAGTAATTCAGAATTACATCTCTTGAATGAAAATATGCCCTACCATTACTTTATCAGTAAAACCTTGCAGACAGTCCAGGTTTTTCTACATAATATTCTATTTTAGTTATAACTTTTAACTTTGCAGAGTTTTGAAATCATATCCATGCCTGATATTATGTGCTACAAAAAGTGTTATGTTAAATATTGTCATAACAATAGTGCAAGTGATAACTTAAATAGATTTCCAGTGTTCTCTGTGTAATAATTGATTTTGAAATAAGGCATTAGCCATGTTTTAGTTGGCATTAACCAAGTTTTGACTGAAACACTGAAAATATAATGCAATACAAACTCTAGGTAATAGTTTAAAATACACGTATAATACATTAAGCAAATAATAAAAAATATGCAAATAAAACATACCATGATTCCTGTAAATCTTAGATATAAGGCATTAATCCTCTGCCTTGAGATAGTTACCCACACACGGTTTTAAAAAAAAATAAGCACTTAGGCCGTTACTTTGGTTACCTCTCTTCTAGGTGTAAAATGTACATTCATTCATTTCCTCCTGTTCCGCCTTTCTTCTGCTGACAGCATGTATCAGTGGGACACATCTGCAGTGATAAAAGCCCATTAGCCACAAGAAGAGACAGATGGGAGAGATATAATTATAATTAATAATGAAATAAATGCCACCTAGCTTTTCTAGACACTGTTCACTTTTTTAATGAAAGTTTTAAATTAATCTCCAGTTTATAAAAATATTGAATTTTACTCTAAGCTGTCAATATTTCCCTGACATTTTCAATTCATCATGCTAATATGTGGCCTTCTCTAGATCACTATGAAAAAAAAAAAGGTGAAAAAAAAAGATCTCAGGTTTCCAAAACAAGTTCAAAGTTACGTGGCTGATGCTAATATAGCAGCATTCTTTTGTATCTCTGGATTATTTTTGCCAAGCCACTTAATGTCAGCAGGAGGTTTCTTAGGGTAGAATAAAACTATTTTCATACTCATGTGAACAAATACACAAGTGCTGTCTCAGGTGTTATCCTTCTTTTTTTACAAGGTGAGACACATGGAGGAGTTGAGAGCATTATTAACCTTAGCAATGAGGCAAAGAAGAATAAACCACAGGACAACTGTGGGAAAAATGTCCAAGGAAATGACAAAGGAAATTAATACATCTGTGAAAAGAAAAGAACACATATCCTATGAATGGGAAGTTTACTTTTGAAGGTAATTGTCTAACATAAGGCACGTGTCAGGAATTTAAAGCTGAATAAGAGCATAAAGTATGTGTTACGAGATTGGCACTATCCTTTACATGGGATGACACAACACATACAGCATTAAATATATTAAAGAAGTGTCTATATGGTAAAACCTATGGTTTAGGTTAACATTAACCTAACACATTAACCCTAATGGCTCAAAGTGTTAGCCATTGCCTTACTTCCCAGATTAAAACATAAAAAATTTTTCTTCTCACTTTTACCATCAATAATTTTCCTTATGGTTGAAGATAATGCATTCCATATGTTGTCTATTACAATTATCAGACCAGAATATTCCGAAGATAGGTAAAACAATGACCTTGATGTTATTGCAGATTCTGATGATGAACCCACAGGACTAACCCTTATTGATGTAGTATCTGTTAAAAATTGAACTGCAGTAGAAGCAGACAACAACGGCCAAAGTTCAGAAAAACAGATGTTGTGTATGAATTCTGCCATGCTCAGAAGTTTTAGAGATACAGCAACAGGAATCTGTGATGTGGCCAAAGGAAGTGCTGCTCACATTACCCCTGGATCAACAGCATGGGTGATGCCTTTTCTTTTTGGAACAATTCCCACATTTATCTAAATCACTATCAGACACTTTGCAGCAAGCACATTAGTAATAATAATAACATCTAATCTCGTTCTTAGCACAATGATTTAGGGATGTTAACTTTCCTTTATTGTGCAAACTATTATCCCCCCAAATCATTTCTCGCAGCTGGTGATGACTGATTTGTAAGGTATTATTTAAACTGGAATACTCTTGTCATATTCTGAAACCTTTATTAATAAACCTATAAAAAATGCCGTAGCTCGGCATCAGTAGCTTTCTATTTTGAAAGGGATTATGTTATATAAAACTCGAGGGGAGGATTTAATAGCAGGATCTGTTCGTAAATTGCGCATGCCAGTGCCCTAATCCTAAAACAAGATATAATCTCCAAATATCTACAAAACCAAAACAGATTCTTCGGATCTGATCCACCAGTTACAGAACAGCTACATCCTGTTAAAAATGTAGTGTGTAAATAGATGTTCTCCCTGAATCTTTTTGTACATTAAGTGCCGCGTACAAAAAAGTCTGCAGAATGTGGCTGCAGTGGTAAGCGGGTAATTTCAGTTTATCTATCCTTAAGAGAAAAACAAGTTGAAAAGGATGACAGCTATCTTACTGTTAAGCTGATTTTTCAGGCTGTCAGTCATCCTGTTGTGTTAGCAAGAATAAATTTTACTGCTTTTGTTCAAGATTATGCTTAACTGTGTTTAAACAGTTATGATGACTGTTATTGTTTCCTGAAATTGTCTCAGGTTTTGAAATCTCTTTTAGATTCTTTCATGTCACATACCTATGTATTTACTTGCTTTTTTTTAATGCTGAAATACCTAAATAATCCAAATATTGCAAGGCCCATTGTTGCAGCTGCTGCATAAAGAAAATAAAAACAGCCTTTTTTCCAAATTTCTGACACAGGAGAAAGCCAGTAGAAGAGTTGAACATGCATATTAGGACAAAGAACAAGGAGTCATGACAACAGACATAATGAGATAAACCGGAGTCAGAAATGAGTGTAAGTTGTTTACGAAAACTTTTTACATTAAAACATGTCGATTCATTAAACCTGGAATTGTTATCAGAACAAGATAGTTTTAGATGAATACAGAAACTCAGTAATTTGTAATTGAAAAAAACTTAATCGAAATTACGGTAATCAAACACTTGCATAACATTTTGATATACAAGACATACAAAAAACCTGAAGAGATTTTTTCACCCAGCATTATTCAGTACAATAACCATGGTGCATTACACGCTTGTGAGTTATAGGGTTGGATTTTCTGCACGTACTAAGAAGACTTGTGTCTTGAAAAGGCACCTGAAGCAGAAGGTAGTTGTCACAAAAGGATAAGACATAAAAGTTAAAGAAACCTGGGATAAGATTAAGGTCAGCATCATTTGGCAGAGTGGCTCTCAGAAATGTCCTTTCAATACGATCAGATGGAAAGGGTACAGATCAAAAGTGTATGCCTCTGAAAGTAAAGAGAAATAGCCAAGGAACAGATGTACTTAATGTCAATTGTCTATTTGTGGCTGTAAATAGGCAGGCAGCACAGTTCAATGTGGAAGATGATTCTAATACAGTTGCATTTTTAACACAATACTTTTATACAATGTAGATAGTTTTAAGTGAGACAAGAGAGCAAGAGGAAACAGACTCAAGTAATGCTAGGGGAGGTTTAGATTGGATATTAAGAAAAATTTCTTCACCAAAAGGGTTGTCAACAGGCTGCCCAGGGAAGTGGTTGAGATACCATCCCTGGAGGTATTTAAAAATTGTGTAGACATGGTGCTGAAGGACCTGGTTTAGTGGTGGATTTGGCAGTGTTACGTTAACAATTAAAGGTCTTTTCCAACCTAAACGATTCTATGATTCTATTCTATGGTAAGAAAAAGACATACTGTCTGTTGTTACTGCCATTGTGTTGCAAAGTCATTGTGGTAGTCTCTAACAACCCCTGAAAAGTAAAAAATTAGAGATGAAATCAGTCAATTTTTACTTCCTTCCTTTTGTGTTTTTTTTTTTTTTTAATCTCATTAAGAGAGCACATGACTAAAAGTTGTGTAATACTTTGAAAGTTTTTACAGCTTTCAGAGGCATTATGTGATTTAAATGATAATGGGATATATCCAGCTCTGCATTGAAGGATCATATAAATTTCCAAAGAAAAATATTGAAGGGGAAAATGAGATAAAAGGCAAAAGAAAATATTAGCAAACCTGTTTTCTGTTATCCACAGAGGACATTAGCATACAGCAGAGCATTTCTACCTATAAAGGCTGTTGCAAATGAATGTCATATATAGTTATTGAAGATGACTTACACACCAAACCAATACTGAATTTTCTTGTGAAACTTAATGAATATGAATTAGACTTGATTTTTAAGGACTAAAGTTTTAAAAGAAAGGATTTTTTGTGTTAGAATTAATGACAATTAATTATGTGTATAATTAAAAGGTCTGTTTGATTACTGTTACAATACAGACTTGAAGATCTGAGGAACAAGCTGTAAATATTGCTACAGTGGAGCTGAAGAAGAAATGGACTTTTTCTATAATGAGGTCTGTCCTCCTGAGAAGATAAAATTACTACCTCAAATCCATTTGCTGAATATTCAGAAATCCTCTAGCTTTCATTGTTTCCTTTGATGGCGTATTCTTTATACAAGTAGAGACAAAATGCAAGTGAGATGAAAAGCCAACTGCACTTATTAGACAGTTAAAGTTTTGCTGGTTTGGTTTTGGGTTTTGTTTTTAATCTTAGGAAGTTTCATGGTCTCAAAACAAAACAAACAAACAAAACTCAACAATAAAAAATGTCAGAAAGTCTAAAAAACAGAAAAGTTGGAGAGATTCAGATTCCTCTTCTCCAAGGACTGAGACCCCACAACCTCTCTGGGCATGTTGTTGGTTCGTGTTCAACTTGGTGTCTACCAGGACCCCAAGCACTGAAAAAGCTGCATTGTATTTGACACAAAGTTGTAGATATTTCATTCCCTTTTAATGATGCTTTCCTTACATGATTGTCATGTATCCATACTCCTCCTTGGCAGCCTCAGATAGAAAAACTTCCAAAGAGAGAGAATTAGGAAAAGCAAGCAAAAAGTTACTAAAAAAAAAAAACCCCAAAGAAAGCTGCTAAAGACAAATTGTGCCTTACTTAAAAGTCTGACTGACTTCTTATTAACTGCAATATAGACACATCAACCATGAAATCATAAAACTATACCAGCTTAAAAGGCAGAGGACAGGATAGAAATTGTCTTCATTTCTTTCCATTTGCAAAGGACAGGTATATCTTCCAACTGCTCAATTCTCTGACCTAGCAAAATAGTATCAATTGAAATTAATTGTGCATGCCATCATCCAAAACCTTTTCTGACACATGAATAGTGAAAGTTCCGGAGGATCAAGAAAGAGGTCATGATGCATATTTAGGAAAGTACTGGCAATTTATCACTATTTCCCTGCATTATAAACGAAATCAAGGTTTATAGTAAAGCTTGCTGAAGGTGATATCAAGAAAGATATTGATTTCAAACATTTCAAGAACTTAGTAAAAATGAATTAAAAGGAGTTGGATACTCATAGTGTCCAACTGGCAAAGGAGAGTCTGGCAAAGAGTTAGAGCCAGAATTGTCACACCATCTGTTGTCCAATATAATGTCTTTCAAGAATTGAGAATTTAACAGAGAATCTGTCTTATTCTTCTATCCAAGACTATTATGCAAAGAAATGGAATATCATGAAAAAATTCTAGTATTCTAGTACAGCGTCAATGTTCCAAACAAGCAATACATTAGTAGCTGTCAAAGAATTTCCAAAAGTCATCTTAGTCCAGAAACATTAAGTTATTTCAGGTTAACATACATGGTCTGTGATCATTCTTAGATCTTCAGAAGATGAGGAAAACAATCCACTTGGAAACCTGAAGATTTTTGATCTTTTGCTGGGATTAATTCAGATTTGTACCAATCCACTTCTCAGTGCTTTTAATCACCAAAAAAACCCCAACCCAAACCCAGGACTTGAGAGAAAGTCATAGAAATTTGTATGAAATTTTACTGTTTTCAACATTTAAGACTGAAAGAACATGGAGCATGGCAACTGAAGGCAATGCCTTGCTAGCAAAAATAATCACGTAATAGAATTTGGTTTATGCATTCATCAAGTTTCATACTAAGACAATTAAGGATCTTTTTCCCTAAAATATGACTGTCACAGCATCTGACATCTCTGATTTGGGATGAAATACTTTACCTGAATTATAAGAAAACTTCTTTTAATATTCAATCTTAGTATTCACAACCACCTCATATCCATTTCTTCATGTGTCAGCATTGCCCTTTGAGTCATCCATATTAATGAAAGCTGGAATGATATTGATACATGAATATTCTCTTTTTATTACTTCTGGGCATTTTGTAGTAGATTTGGTTTGACCTTATTCTGAATGCTAAAAAGCCTCCTAAAACCTTGAATTCTGTGATCTGTCATACAACCAAACTAACCTTCCCTTACTAAAACATTTTTTTTTAGTGACTGTATGATCAAAAGGCCTTGAGGTGTGCCTCGCATGCCATCTTTCTTTCAGAGACTTTCTCTTTGAATGAAATGTAGAGTTCTTAGTTTCACCTGTGGTGTAATTTTTTGTTACATAAATTTATACTGGTTTTTTTTTTTTTTTTGCAATCAATCAATCATGAGCACAGTTGTAGCAAAATCTGTTTTAGCAAAGTCTCTTTGAAGTTCAGGTAAATTTTCTTGCTTTATAAAGATAAATAATTAGTAGGATGAAGGAAAGAAGTCTATGAAAGATTTTTTTTTTGCTCGATGCCCTCATAGATAGTATCAGATACTGACATTTACTCATCTGTGTTTCTATATGCAGACAAAGGGACGTCTGAGGGAAAGATTGCATATGAGGAAAATGAGTGAAGCATCTTAAAAACCCTTTCTCCTCATTCATATGATTTAAAATATTGGCAAGTCTGAATGTAAAGACTTTAAAAATAAATGTGTGACATTTTCAAATTCAGATTACAAAACGTGGTCCAACATACAACTTAAACTATCAAGTTAGAACTTCTCTAACATAGAAAAGTAGTTGGAATCACACAAAATAGAACACTTGTAAACATATTTAAGTTAATGATACATATATTGGAAATTCAAAGTTCACCTAAAAGGGCATTAAAGAAAATCTTCCAATGACTTCAGCATCTTTCCTCAGCACAATAAATTCTGTGGAGCAGGTGAGAATCGCTAAAGTTATTGACTTGTGAAATGAATTTCAGAGTTCTTTAGAAAGAAAGAAATAATTCAGAAATCATACTTGCTTTAGAGTGGTTTGCTTTTTATCAACTCTGTTCTTTAATAGACTCATGAACTTAATATAATTTAATTTAATTTAAAACATAAAATACAAGCCTACCTGCTTTATTAACGGCAACAATTATTTACGTAATACCATTTATGTTACTAAAATGAAAAGGTACTGAAATTATTCCAAGTTCACATTGTGGTAAAAAAGCTTAATTTGCAAATCTCACCGTTACAAATATGATCTTTAGTGCTGTTTTTAGCCTCAAACACAAAATTAACTTAGTAATTACACATCTTATCAAAATCTAAGTGGAAAAGAATGAGATTTTTTAAAAAATGAAATGAGAGTAATGAAGAATGCCATATTTATGAAAAATAAAATGCTCAGAAAAACATTCTTTTGAACAAAACAGTACTGATAACTCATGTTTTAGCTTTTGCTGAACAGTGTTTGCACAGAAACAAGGTCTTCTGTTTCTCACTCTGCCCCCACAGCGAACAGATTGGGCAGGGCACACAATAGGTTGGGCGGGGACGCAACCGGACAGATGACTTTAACCAAAGTGATATTCCATACCATATAACGTCATGCTCAGTGATAAGAAGGAAAACAGGGGCTTTTAGGAAGGTTATCCACCTTTTGCTCAGGAACAGGCTGGACATCAATCTAACCATGGGAGGTGGTGAATCATAACTTGTGATCACTGGTTTTGTTTTGTTTCCTTCTCTCGTCTTCCATTTATCTTTCGATTGTTAAACAATTTCTGTATCTTGACTCCAAAGTTTTCTTGCTTTTATTCTTTCTTGTCTCTTCCTCCATCCCACTGGGAGGAAGGGGAGTGAGCAAGCGCCGTGTGGTGCTTAGCTGCCCACTGGGGTTAACACACAACAGAAACAAAACCTTCTATGTTATCTTAGAGGCAAAGGAAGAATATTTATTAAATCTATATGCAATCCTAAATATAGCATATTTTAAAATTAAATTTATGGCAATATGCCATAAGAAAGTGATTTTGAGGTTGTCCTCCCTTCTTGTGATTATTCTGGTAAAAATACAGATAATAGAAGTTGCATATCCTTTTGACTGAATTCTGTAGCACTACTCTATTAAGAGTTAAATTCAATACAACAGTTTGTTACAGAATTTCTCAGGATTAACTTCTCTATCTCCCTGTATATTTCACTTTTTTTCCCTATGCACTTGCTGTCTCCTTTAGTTCACATCACTTCTTTTGACATTTACAGCTTAAATGGTGAAAGTTAAAGAGCATGGAAACTAGAGAAACAGGTTTGAAACCTAAAATATTGCTTCATGCTTTCATAGATCCCCATAGGTACAAATCTAGAAACACCTAATGGAGAAAATCTTCAAAAAAGCACCCCCGCCTAGAATTTTTATACCAACAGAAATTATCTGAAATGTTATTATTCCCTTCTTAAAGTTAGAGGGGAAAGTCAAACTACTTCAAGAAAAGGAAAGAGAGAAAGAAGTACTACACAGTCCACTGTTAAGGAAAAGAAATTATAAATGGGCAGTTAGCTTTTGTCTAATGAGGTGCTGTAAAAGAAGATGTATTTATGGACAGGAATGTTCAGAATAATTGTCTTTGTATAAGTTTTCCTTCTTTTGACAAAAATTAATTTTTAAAAAAGGCCATGCAAATAAAATTCGTATTCAAACATTCAGGGAAAATGTAAACCTAACTAAAACTATTTTTTCTTCAAGTGCAAGTAGATGAAAATATAACTGAAACACTGAGTGAACCTGTGATGGATAGAGAGCTGATTTGTAATTTTGTCTGTGAGATATTTGCAGTGCAAATTTGTTAAGCTAGTCTGAATAAAAACTGTAAGGAAGAATAAGCATGAAAAAAAAAGAACAGTGTGAGATAAACTCCTTCTCAAAAAATGTTTAATGTTTGTTAAATGCCCAATGGTCTTTTTATTTGCATCATCTTAGAACCTCCTATAATGGACTTGATACACCATGGAGAAGGCACCTGTGCTAAGGTGTTGTACATATAAAAAACTAAAGAAGAAACCCACAGTCTCAGTGATCTTGCAAACAAATTACAAGCAACATGCAACAGAGTTATATGTAATTGAGAAAAAAAGTAATTACATTGGTCAGAATGACACAGACTAGAACAATATGTCAGTTGACAGTTTTATCTTAGAATAAAGGACAGAACTAGATGACAACCTGAAGTCCCTTTCATTGCTGTAAGATTGATCAAAGCCAGGATACACCTTCCTGGTACAGAATGAGTTTCATTAGGTAGAGGAGCAATACGGCCCTTAACAGATTATGCACGTGAGGACAGGGTGGATATTTTGGACACAGCACTATATAGAGGGTGTCTAAGACTTTTGATGGGGGCAAAACCTTAATGATTATTGCAAATATAAAACAAATAGTCATCCTAAGATATCTGGGGTTTACTGTATACCAGCAGCTAACAAATCCTGATAAGGGGAACCATAATATTTGAACTCAGTCAGATACGGTGAGCAAGCGTTGAAGAACCACAATTAAGCAAAATGACAAAGTCTATCAGTTAGGTGAGAATACACAAGAGATTATGGAACACGCAGTAGTACTGCAATACAACAGAAAAACTGAAGATTATACCACATAATATAGGTGGAAGGACATTCCAAGTGGCATAGAAAAGGAGCTCCATGGTTGAGACAGGAGGATGACAGTTGTACAAGGGAAGTGAATGATGGGAAGATCTAGAAATGTGAGGGACAACACAGGACAAAGAGAGGAAAATGAGCTTGGTCTTGATATATTTGAAGATCCAGAAAAGTAGTGATTCATAAGATTGAAAGGTAGAGGGGAGTGTGGACAAAATACTAATGGTACATAAGATAATTTTAGAGGTTAGCTTTTATATTGGTTGGAGAAGAGATTAGGAATGCTACCAGATAGCTGTGAAGGAGACCTGTGCTACACTTAAAACAGAACACAAGCAGGGCACGTTTGCTAATCTGGGGAAGAAAAAAGCACTTTAAAGGAATAATCAGCCCAGTTGTGCACTGGTGAAGACGTACAGCAAGTACAAACTCGGAGATAAAGAGAAACTGAAAAAAAGAGAATAAGAAAGAGTAAATTTAAATACATTAACTGGGATTGCAACAAAAAACTTGCATACAGGTTTACCATTGACTTATTGAATCACATTTCTTTGCTTTCTCTCTGGTTCAGTGACTCCAGTGGCACATTTTCATCTCTGAATGAGAGCTGAAATTCCCAAGCTGATTTCAAATGCCTCTTATTACAATGACATCATAAAATCAGAGTTTGTACCTTAAATTACCACTGCCTCAGGTTATGGTTTTAAGTTCTATTTGTCCTTTAAAGGAAAAGTGAGACACATGCCTCATGCAAATTAAGAAATTAAATTCAGGATTTGAATTTTAACTTGAACAGGCACTTAAATTAAAGCTGATGTCCTAGTGTAAGAAAGGAACATGACTTCAGACTTTCTGCGCTCTTCCACTGAACTTGAAAACACAGACACTTTACTCATCATTGTGGATTCTCTACCAAGTGACAGCTACCAACATATTGAGCTTGGCAGTGTCAAGTGTTATGGTGACGTGGTGCCTCTGCAAATGTTACTCTGTGCCACAATGTGCAAATTAAAGGGAAGTGCTCATTTCTATATTGCTATACACTTTGAATGGGTGAAGAAAAAAACAGAAAAAGGCAGAGGAGGAAAAAGATAACAAAGAACAAAAAGAAATATCAAGAGATCACCCTTATATAAGTTTTCATTTAATTATTCGTGTCTCAATTTTCTGAAATAAAAATCAAGAGGTAAAAGTACAGGGGAAAAAAAAAAGACTAAGAGTGGGCTAAGCTCTAGGTAGTATGATATAATGGAAAAGAGGCCCCTTTTTAAAAGTTTGATTGGTTCCATGGAATTCTGTAAAAGGAATCTGAATATGCAGTTTAATGAAACATTGTGAACCAATCTGGAAACACACGTCCAAATGTTCTATTTCTACATGTCAAAGGAAATTTAAGTGAAATGTACTTGCAATTAACATTACCTAAATGAAGGTAAATGGTGGGTGAGCCATTTCAACCTATATTGGATTTTGATGAATATTTTAAAATATATTTTCTAAAAGAATTGAGCTTGCCTTGTCTTACAAAATGCACACACACACTTGTACACACATGCATAAACCCATATAAATTTTGTGATAATATCCACATATTTCTTTGATCAGCTATCCTAAAATTACAATTTTGTTCAAATTCTCTGGAAAGAAATAAAAAAAAAAAACCCATATCTCCCACCCTAAACATACATAGTGCATCTCATGTGCACACCTGATCATTTTCTGTCAGAGGCCATAGAAAGAGTCAGTAAATATTTTCTATTATTTTGAATTATGAGGCCAATCTAAAGACCACTTCTCCACTGCTTGGAACACGTCCAGGTCCAAGACTTGGACCACTCAAGGATTGTCAGTAGGTTGTATGCAGTAGCATCCATGCAACAACCTAAGATTTTGGTTATGCCTTTTTTCTGACTCACTCTAGCACTGGTCTTTTGAACCAAAGGTTTATTATTGCCAGGAGGTACCAAAGACACAGAACTGTATGTTCTGTGGAGCTTTTCATCTCTGTTTCCTAAACAGTAATTTCCTGGTTTTTCTCACAGTGCTTGTAAGTGAAATTCCTAAACCAGACAGTCCTTCCCGATTCTTTGTTCCCAAGTGCTATTTTCTGTTTAGTTATGACTTTATCTCCTTTACAAGCCTTACCCTTGTAAGGGATTTTTAATGACCACAACATACCAAACACCTCTCTTTTAAACTTTGTCGCATATATGGAACTAAGTGTCCGAAATCATACTCAGTCAATAACAAACTGTTAAGACACAGTGACAAAAATCAGTTCTGCCAGACTGTGTTTAGTGTTCCACACCCTTTACAGTAATGAAAAGTCCAAACTGTTGAATTACATTTCTTTACATTAAATAGATAAACCAAGTCGGCTGAAATTCTCTGAAAAATATTCCTCCCTAATGCATCCCAGGTCTCAAGCTGGAGCACAGTTTTACAGTTTGGTTGTGAACCTCTATAAAAGAGGTATTTAAAATGGAAATCCTGGCAGACTTAAGGCTAGCAGAGCTACTTGGACCTCCTATGTTATGGTTGTAAATTAAAATGATGTTACTACAGATGCATCAACTGGACACACACTAACACACAGGCATGTTTGGGGCAGTCAGAAACACAGAAGTTATAAATTGATCATATTTATTGAGCTCTGAATTATGAGAAATAGAAATACTGCTGTTTCCTTGAAAGCCCTATTGCAATTTATATAGTCATTATTAGGCAATTAATGTCACTTAATATAAAGTGCTACTGCAGGGATACAGCACAATAATCCTTTTTCACAAATATTTCTTACTGTGTGTTTTAAAAGTAACTCATGTGAGAAATTCTGGCTGCTAAATTAAGTAAATCAATTAAGAGATTATAAAATATGACCTCCTAAAACTTTTGAAAAAGAATTATTCAACTAAAAGCCTTTACTACACCAAATAATTTTGAATTATTATTTCATTCTGATTTTTTTTTCTAATTGCTAGAGGACCAATCTATTGTAAACACTAAATATTAACTGGAATGGCATTTTACTTTCATTGAAAAGAAAGGTGAATTTTAAAGGATTCACAGACCCAATTTGTAACCCTCTGCAAATGTGTTTCAGCTTTGCCACAGTTAAAGTTTTCTCCTCATTTACAAATCTCAGGCCTTGTACCTTTTTAAGTCCCAACACCAGTTGTACAACTCTGGAAGCCTAGGCCAGGCCTAAGGATACAGCTCTTTACACATTTGTTATGCTGATCCAGTAAAACTGACTGGCTCTGGAGGTTTTGTTATTTGGTGAGTCTGTGCCCAGATGAAACAATCCTCTTAAAGTGATTTTTAACAGTAAGAACAGCACACTTAGAGCTAAGGATTTAAAATTATAAAGCGGTCTCTATATCTCTATCTTACCTCAAGGCTTACTTGCTGCTGATACTGATGTAGAAACAGCAGGCGTCTCAGTCTGTTTCTCTTCAACAATCTCTCTTCACTTTTGATACTGTTCTTTTGAAAGGTTCTTTTACCCTCTGTGTTCAAGGACCTTTTCCTGTCCTTGCTTACTTTTTGTAAATCTCAAATACTTTCTGAAGGGTGATTTATGTAAACCATTTTTTTCTGTGAGCTTCCTATTAAACTTAAGCAATTTATTCAAACAGTGCAACATCCCAGTCAGCAGACTAACAGTATTCCTAAATTACAGAACAGTTGCATATCTACTAGAGATTACTTGATATACCTGGATTTTAAATATTGCAATTAAAATAAAAAAAAAGTGTAACGTGTCAATGCTGCATTAGTCTTAAGAGTTTTGTACAGTCAATTCTACCGCTCAAACAATAAATGCTCAATTTTCAAATAAGAAAGTCCAGGGACACAGAACATCACTGAAACAGAGAAGCTCTGTGTTTCTGGATATTTAATCCTCTTTGTCCCATTGTTTGACACCTTATTTGGATACAATCTGACCTAAGCCAGCACCTTTGAGGCTGCAATAGGCTTTTCTCTTGATAAATTCTTGAACTAATCACATTAACTTTTTCCTTACCGTTGTTTCTGGAATTATATCCCATAAGGGAAAAAGCTTCAATAGAAGACATTGACTACAACCTCAACAAACTAGTCCTCACTAAATCGTACTTTAATGCTGAGAGCATTTTACTATCTTCACTATTCACTGACAAGTTCAGGGCCACAGGTTTGAACTCATGTTGGGAAAGCAGGGAGCTGAAATTCAGCATAGGGAAAGGTTATATATTGTAGGCTATAGTATCAGAAATGTTGAAAGACAATTTAAATTTTTAAAGCAAAATGGACTTTACTGAATTTTTGTTAGAAAGAAATTAGGTACTTCCTGACCAAGGAGGTTTCCAAATTACAAAAGGGAGAAAGGGATGGTGGCAGTAGTTCATAGTGCTAACTAAAGCACATAGGTAGCTGTGAAATATAAATATTAAGGTACAATTCATTCACAGTTTAGCTATTTAGTCTAGTAAAATGAATACTGGTGGCACTGGTATATCATCAGCATCAAAAGCAGCTGTAGAAGTTTCACTCTTATACCAAAGTTCACTATTCCCTTAGGTACAGGCACAACAAATGGTACTGTAACTGTGAGAATTATTTCTGTCCTTTCGATTAGCTACGCTATTCCATGTCTGGAAAACAGCTGATCAACATCTTGTATTGGGGCACCAAAGCTTGTTACAGGGCTCCAGAAGTGATCTAATAAGTACAGTGGAGCGGGGAATAATCGCTTCCCTGGACCTCCTAGATGTGCTTCTCTTACTACAGCCCTGGTTGGTCTTTGTGGCCAGGGTTCATGCCCAACTTGCCATCTACCAGCACCTCCCCAGGTCCTTCTCAGCAGAGCTGCTCCTCAGAGAGTCAGGCCCCAGCCTGTATAATTGCAGGGGACCCGTCCTACAAACCTCCCATGTGCAAGGTTTGGTATTTATCTTTGCTGAATTTCAGGAGGTTCCTGCTGGGCCATTCGCCCAGTCTCCTACACCTTTCTGAATGGCAGAGATTATCAAGTAGTCCTCCCACTTTGATGTCACCTGCAAACTTGATGAGGGTGCTCTCTGTAACCTGTTCCAGCTCAGCATCCTGCAATCTGAGTTGAGATGCCTTATTCCCTTTCCTGACCAAGCCCTAGAGATTTAGATGATACAACAAAGATAGATATTTACAGCAAAAAACCATTTGTTTATTTTTTGCTTACAGCAGCTTTTGGAAGATGCTGCCTTGTTTTTTTCTTTTCTTTAAAAACAACTGAAAAATCCCAAATAAAAAATAAAATCTGAGTGACATTTCAATTGAGTACAAAAGCTCAATTTCTTACGTCTCTTTTCCTAGTTTCTACTGGGAGCATCAATACTCCTACTGTCATTTTAAATACCAAAGAAGCCATCTGCTCTCCCAATACACACAGACAAAGTATCTGCTTTTAAAAAAATATAAATGAAACAACAGAGATAATAATTGCTCTGCACATTTATAATAGTAATGAGCATAATCCGTCAGGTTTTAGGACACTTCTCTTACACAAGGCAGAAAAAAACATTACTATGGAGGGACTGTCCTTGTGTTACGTTCCTGATAATGTAAAATGACATCCCAGTAGATGTTGTTCATTCATTAAATTCAAATTTTCCAAAGTTTAAAATTATCTTGAAAACTCATGGCACCCTGTTCCTATTTAACCAAAGCAGACTTTTTAAAATACCCTAATATGATGATATTCTAAAAAATATACTTGAGGGGACGATAATTTGAGGGCCCTTTTAATAAACATGGTATCTGGCAGTTTTTGGTCATGGTTGTGGATATGGCTCCAACTGGTCTATTGAAGGCACATTAAACTCACGCATTTCCATCCACAATCTAATATTATTTAACCTATGATGATTCCAAATAAGTTCCAATGGCAGTAGCTACTGTTTGCATGACATGGAAGCAACCACATGATCCTGCAGCTTTAATCCACATTTGACTAGCCGTCTTAACTCTCCTCAATTGGAATGACACTGCATTTGCCAACCATGACTTACATAAAACCAGCATCATCGCATGAAGAATAAGCAGTATCTTTCATTGACTCGAGTTTTATATCCTTAAAAGACATGGCAAAAAAAATTTATAATTAACTTAAATGAGAGTGTAAAAGGTCTCTCAGTCCTTGGTTATGTGAGTCCGAACATGATTCCAGTTTAACACATTCCTTGAGGCATAGACCTAGTATATCTAGCCCAGTTGCTTCATTCTTTCAGTGTACTATGCAAGTAACTAAGCAGGCACGGTATCTCCAGAAGCACAAGCAAACAGAGCGCATCTCTGCATCACCGTTACAAACCATTGCTATGGTCAGATAGTTTTGAACCGTGAATCACATAAAATGAAGTGTGATAAGTTGCAGTCTGCCTAATAAACTGTGACTTGGCAGTCTTGGCTCGTGATTCTTACAGTTAGTATTCCTGAACTACTCCTACTAGACTTTAAAAACAAATATACAAAAAAAATGAACAAAACCACACACACACACACACAAAAAAAAGGACAACAAAAAACCCCCAACCAACAGGACAAAACTTCTTGGAAAATTATCAAAAGTTTACAATATTTTCATTTCCACAGAGGGAACAATATCCATTACGCAAAATGGATTCAGTGGAATTTTATTTTCCGAAGAGGTTTTAGAATCCTTAGTCTCTAGTTTTGCTTGAATTCAGCTCTGCCCTTGATCTATTTTTAAGTGGTTGTGATTTTTCTGGAGCAGAGCTTGCTATGTCAATTTACTGGAACAAATGGTCCTTCTGTTTCCCTGTGAGATTTCTATACCTCAAAGCAATTTGTCCCCCGACTTATTTTGAACTCTCTCATATTTTTCTATGTTGTCACTGATTTGCGTTTCAAGTTTCATGAAGAACTATTTACTTTTTCATGCAGAAACGTAGTTCTTTAGAATCCTTTTGTAGCTTTGCTCTCCTGCTGGGTATTTTTAAGTTTTTTTTACTTCTTCTCAAACAAGAAGAGTAGAAAAAGTTTTTGTTTCCAATTGATAAGCTTTGGTCTATCGTCACACAAGTTTTATATTCTTTTTACTTTCTAGCTGTGTACTAGTGGCATCCTGCTAAGTCAATATTTTACCTTATCACTTACATCTTCCTGAAATGCACTCATTTCACAATTTGAAACCATACTATCTCTTTTGCTTTACTCAGACTGCTCATTAGGTTCTCATTAGAACATATTTTCAAAAATGTTGTGATTTTTTATACAACAAAAGTTGTGATGATAAGTACATTAATTGGTGGTGCACAAAGACAAATGGCTATGCCCTTAACAAACTCAAATATATTTCAGTTTTGTAGTCTGAATTTTGCAGGGATTGTGATTTTCAGTAATGGATGACCATAAAAAATTTGCTATGCTGATCTAAGTATCTCAAAAAGGCATTTCAAATAAATTGAAAAATCAGAAAAGATTTCAGTTCCTTCCACTGGATCAGCTGTATATTTTTCCTGAAATTTTGTTTTCCTTAGTAAAAATGCAAGTTTCATGCAACTTGTGAGCTATTCATGAGTACACCTTTTTTTCCCACAACTCACCTGCTTTCTTTAGCTAAAATCGGGAAGATTTTTTAATTCTGGCTTATGACATTGGAAGGCCAATTTTGATTAATGAACAGGCAATGAATCAACCTTTGAAACCCAGACAGAAGGCAAGGAATTGAGTGAAGCAGACAAGCAGCTGTGAGAACGGGAACAGAAAAGGAGGGGACCCTGGGCTGTCTCACTCACCAACCAGCAGAAAACCAAGGTTAGATCCTCATCCCAGGTGCAGCTTTCTCACCTTGAAAACAGCGTCCACCGTTCCACCCATTTCCAGCCACTTTTGCATCCTGTAAACCTAGTTTAGACAGAAAGAGATTGAAGATGGCCACTGTTCTGATCCCATCCTCATGATAGTTTAAAATTTGTAGAAGGAAGGAGTCCTGAAAGCCAAAGTCCAGAGTCACAAAGAAGCCAATATTATTTCAAGCTTGGAGGAAACAATGAATGACTTTCTAAAAATTACACCTTGCAAGTGTCATATACCACGTCAGTAAAGTCAGTGACAATACCATTACAGTCTAGAGGAATTTTTAATGGGATAAAGTTGCAGAAGATGATGAATAAACTGTTGGCCTAAAAGCAAATGCTTAATTTTCAGCAATGTTGGTGTGCAAACTGGAGTAATGCTACATGTAGCATTATGCTACATCACTACTGAAGAACATAAAATAATACAAAGGCCAGGGTCTGTAATATAAACAAGTAAAATGCAGATCTGGCTACTGTTTATCCAAAGACAGAGCATATCTGGATTCATTTAAGCTAATGTTAGACACTCCACTGAGGCACTGCAGTTAGATACACAGCTGCCCAAAGCATTCTCTGTAGTTGCTGAGGAGATGTAAATGTTTTTAGAGGGCATTTACAAACTCCTGAGATCTGACTTTCCTTTCAGAATACCCATCTCTTTGCAATGGAAATAGAAACAGCCTTAGGCAAGTTAGCTCCTGATTTTATCATCATAATTATCTGCCTAGAATAGGGGGATCTAAAATCAGTCAAAAACTATATTTGTTAAATGTTTGTTGATGTAACTTGCGAAAAAACTTTTGGTTTTCTGCATTGTGTTATGCAGTCTTCTAATACTGAGTGGTCTTTTGAGGAAAAAGGAGTCAAAATAATTGAGGAAGGAAACAAAAATGTTTTCTAAGGGATGGAGTAATTCTTACCAGTATGGTAAGAACAGTTTCTACTATGGTGAAAGTGTAAATTAAATAAACTTATATCAAGTTCAGGAAACAACAGGATGCATACATTAGTTAGTCCAAAACAGGAAAGAAAAGATAGATTTTCTATTTATATGAAAAGCCCCCAAATTAGCCAACTATCTCAATAAAGAGCTTTTTCTTAGTCTTAAAAGGAGAACATTTTAAAGAAGTGATTGAAAGCCAAAAATTAAAGAAAAATAAATCTATATTTGATAATTCAGTAAAGATTATAATTGTTAGAAAAACAGAGCCTATTTTGTGCACATTTATAACATCAGACTGCTTATTGGGCTGTGTTCATTAACCCAAATAAAAAATGGAAGAATATATCTTTCTTTTGATGCTGTGAAGAAAAGCTTCTCAAAAGGTAAATAACTCAGTCCTCAGATTTCATTGGCCATTAGACTAACCTTATGGAATTGGAGAGCTGGTAAATTCTACTGCCTATAATGGTTCCCCTCAAAACAGTTTGAGAACTACTGGCAAAGACAGTGCTAAGATCTAGAGAGAAGTGATTTTGCTCCATGGAGAAACAGTAGGACAGAATACGTGCAGTGAGGCATTAACAGAATTGCTCAGAATAACTGCAGTTGGAAAGCACCTCTGGAGGTCGCCTGGTCCGAGATGTAAGTCATCTGACCTTTTTAGCTGAGGCTGCCAGTTCAGTAGTAGAAGAATTCCCAAGCACTATTTCTGACTTAATAGAAATGTTGCTATCAGACCAAGTCTCGTTTAAATCGATGAGAGGGTGATACAGACTTACAGAAATATTTTTTTTTAAAAGTGATAATTTATGGAATGAAAATAAAAAGAACTGATCAGAGATTTTAAATCCTCAACCAAAGGGAACATTATCACTTTGGAAGCTGCAACTTAGTTTCTTGCACACGTCAGAAATGCAGATCAAATCAAGCATATAAAACACCCACAGAGAGAGAACGTTGGACCTTAGACAATAGACCTTACAGACAGAGAATTGTTCATCTTGGCCAGGAAAAAAGCAGTTGATTAAGCCTAGACTAGAATTATGACTTCCTATAAGAGGATTTACAGATAATCAGAGCCGTTGAATCCATTTTCACCTGGTATGGCATAACAATTATCGTAACATTTGTCAATGGAATACAATTTCTTGAACATTAATTGTAAGAATTGTGATTTAAACACAACATAGTGACAGGAGACCAGTAACCTCCCTAACCAGTTCATGGAGAAAAAAAGCCAAAAAGAAGAGCAGATGTGAAAAGGAGCAGAGCATAACTCTGAGGTGTATTTGACATTACGACATCATGTAAGAGCTCTGATGCAGAGTGAGTTGCCACCTTCTGAAAACCTGTTCATTGCAAATTGAATAATACTAGCCCTTTAGAAATGATGGACAGAGATATTGAGCCCTGCTTCACTGATTTGGGTATGTGGAAATTACCACCGACTCCTGGAATGATGCAGTTGTTTTCAATGGAAAGCCACAGATTCAAGTATATTAGAATCATAGAATGATTTGTGTTGGAATGGACCTTTAAAGATCATCTAGACCACTCCCCTAAAGATGATCTAGCCCAATCCCCCCTGACATGGGGTAGAGACATCTTTCAGTAGATCAGGTTGCTCAAAGATCTATCTGCCCTAAACTTGCCCATGTACAGGGCTGTGGCATCCGCGATTTCTCTGCAGCAGTGTCTGCCTGCTGAGGTTAAAGCACAACAGTCGTCAATAAAGACGTTGAACAATACCAGTCCCTATACAGACCCCTGGGGGACACCACTTGTAACTGGTTTCTATTAGGACATTGAGATGATGACTGTTTGGATGTGGCGATCCAGCCAATTCCTTATGCGTCAAATAGTTCATCCACCAAACCCACATCTCTCCAATTTAGCAGCAAGAGCGTTGCGGAGCACTGTATCAAAGGCCTTACAGAAGTCCAGGTAGATGACATAAATAGCTCTTCCCTTGTCCACTGGTGCAGTCATTCCATCATTGAAGGCCACCAGAATAGTCAGGTGTGCTTTGCCCTTGATGAAGCCATGTAGGTTGTCTCTAATCACTTCCCTCTCTTCCGTGTTTCAACATGCCTTCCAGGAGGAGTTGTTCTCTAATCTTACCAGACACTGAGGTGAGGCTGACCGATTAGTAGTTCCCAGGGTCCTCCTTTTAACCCTTTTAAAAAAATGCATGCAATGTTTCCCTTTTTCAAGTCATTGATGACTTCACCTGACTGCCATGACTTTTCAATTATGATGGAATTTATGTTACGTTTATATTATATTATTTGGAGTTTCAAATATTGTGCAGTTTATAAAAGATCACTTTGCATTCACATATGACAGTATATGTGTAAATACTTGAAAAAGACCATACAAGTTACTTAAGTTGAAAAACAAAATAGAAATCTCAGTAAAAAGTGAAGGAACTCCACAGGCAGATTTATGTTTCATCTGTGTCTTTGTAATTTTAGTTTGGAATTTTACCTGGATGCTGTACTCTGTGACAGCACAGTAATTTCCTATTTGTAGAAAACAAAAGCCTTGTACTAGGTACAACAAAAAGTTGCTACAGTGAAGTATAATTCTGGAATGGGTGATCTTTTCCAGTAGCTTCAGAAGTGCTCTAAAAGTTTATTTATTTCATATGATTAGGAGTCTTGAGTGACAAGGCTTCTGTTTTTCTACTTGCTTAATGCTTGGCTGAACTTAAAAGTTCAGGATGTTCGGTGCAACATTCAAAACTAGCTTTGATGCAGTTTTGGATCAGAAGCTTTGATGCTTGACTGTCAGCAGAAGATCCTTTCAAAGTTAGTCATTATGTAAAACTTCACTAGAAAAACTTATATAAAAAAATATTTTTAAACCCTTATATATATATAAAAACTTTTATATATGTGTGTGTGTGTGTATACATTCCAGTGAATGAATGGTGTTTCTTGATACCAAGAAACTATAAATACACAAATAAATATGAATATGAACATATATATATACACACACATTCATATATATACCTTCTTATAATATTATTATTTTGTTATTAAAATTTCATTAAAGTAGTGTAGTTTCTTTTTCAATTCATAAGTCTCTCTCTCTCTCATTCTTCTATCCCCTCTAAGGCAGAGAGGTTAAAGGGAGCATCTGATGTTTATTCAGTAGCTAGTCCAGCCCAAACCACGACAGTCATATGGATAATCTTTCACATGCTGACTGCCAAATGTTCATCAGCATTAATAAATGTAATACATTTTCTTACATGTACAACATAGATCTGAAAATTATCCATAAAATAAAAATCTTTGGTCTTAACCTTAGTCTCCATTGAGAGGAAAAGGCACATGCAACGTTCATTGGGCATAGAAGTTTTTAAAATAACACAATATTGACAAAATAAACAGATAAATGAGACTCTAATCAGCATTTGGTTTTAATATTTTTTGATTATTTCATTTCTGAGAATACCATTCCAAATAATGCAATGTCTATGTCCTTGAGATTATTCTGGAATTATAGAATCATAGAATGGTTTGGGTTAGAAGGGACCTTAAAGATCATCTAGTTCCAACCCCCCTGCCATGGGCAGGGACACCTCCCACTAGACCAGGCTGCTCAAAGCCCCATCCTGCCTGGCCTTGAACATGTCCATGGAAGGGGCACCCACAGCTTCTCTGGGCAACCTGTTCCAGTGTCTCACCACCCTCACAGTAAAGAATTTCTTCCTAATATCTAATCTAAATCCACCCTCTTTCAGTTTAAAACCGTTACCCCATGTCCTATCAGTACAATCCCTGATAAAGAGTCCTTCCCCATCTTTCCTGTAGGTCCCCTTTAGGTACTGAAAGGCCCCTATAAGGTCTGCCCGGAGCCTTCTCTTCTCCAGGCTGAACAACCCCAGCTCTCTCAGCCTGTCCTCATAGCAGAGGTGCTCCAGCCCTCTGATCATCTTCGTGGCCCTCCGCTGGACCCGTTCCAACAGGTCCATGTCCTTCTTGTGCTGAGGACTCCAGAGCTGGATGAATTCTTCTCTCCAGTATAGTGATGCTTGAATGACAGGACTGGGTACCATTCCTGCCAAAATAAAAAGCCTATTTGTAGAATATACAGAGTTGGAAATTGTAGAAAATATAGACCAAGAAATTGAACATGGATTTCCTGAATGAACTGTTACAGTTAATGGCTAGCATTGTCTCTAAGTAGCTTTTCATTTCCTAGCCAACATCCTCTTAGCAATCCTATGCCCATTAAATTCAATTATAGTTTATTGAGCTCCAGTTATTTTATGTCTGGACATTTTTAACGTGGATCTGGGGTGGGCCGGATGAAAGTACACATACAGCAGATGGTTTGGGGCAGAATCCGTTAAAAAAAATATGTATGCTTCAGACAGCTCTAATTAGTGTAACAGCATACAGTGTAGAATAAAGTATAGTATGGCAAGGGGAAATTATTCCTGGCAAAACCCATGGTATCAACCCTTATTTAATTCTGGTCAACGTCTTATAAAAAGAATCATTCAGATTAAAGGAATAGCAGAAAACAGAGGCAATGAAGAAATTATATTTTGGAATTAATATGGTATTTCATCTGCAATTACCAAGCATGAAAAAAATGCATTTAATGAATCTGTTAGTCCCTCTACTAAAACCACAAACAAACATTTAGTACAGATAGTGTATTGCAAATGCAACAAAAGAAAACAAGTCGCAACCATTGCAGTTATTACAAAATTAGAGAATTTAAAAGGTGATTCACAGTTGCTATTTAAAGAGAGTCACTAATGTTTGTAAATGCATGCCTCCACTACGCCTTGTACAATCAGAGTAACTCTGTATCCAGCCATCATATGCCTCTTTTTCCCAAGTGCTCCTAAAAAACTTAATCAATAGATTCAATTTGATTTATGACATAGTATCCATTCATTTTAAAATATCTCTTTGTTTTCTGGGCTTAGTAAATTAATCATGTCACTCCCTTTTGTGAGGGAGGATTGTTGAACTGTTCTTTATGGCCAGCTCCCTCTCTCTTAGTGTAAACCTGCGCCTGGTAATGTCCTTGAATGTTTCTTCCTTTATTACCGTTCTCCACAAATATTTTGTTTGGTGTCCACCAAAGGAGTAAGTCGGCACCTACATGTTCTGTCTTGCTTATCAGAAAGTATTGAAAAGTCTCACTGCTGATGTTTTCCTGAAACAATGATTATGTCTCCCTCCCTGTTTACAAAGACTGTCTCCATAATACTTGTGTCCTCCCTGTGATCCCTCCTGGGATCTTGGTCATTCCGGTTAAAGACAACTTCTTTGTCTGGTCACTTGCAAGGCATCTAACCATTCACAATGCTTGCCAACACTTAATTACATTTTATAATTTGGTTTTTTTCATCAGAAGTTTCAAAGGCAGTTTTAAAACATGAAGAACCACTGCAATGCAATTGTGCTTGTGTCCCACTGATAAGACCAAGTGCTTGCGCCAAAGCCTAAGTTTTTGAAGTATTTCTTCAACTTCTAAAATGAGATACTTTTTTTGCTAGTTTCTGGTTAATATTTATTTGCTCTTCATCTGAGATAAAATGGAAGAATTTCTAATCCAGCAAACTAAGGTTAAACTTCTGTGTAAGTAATTCATCTCGTGCTATTGCTGAAATGTACCTTGGTTTTATGTTGTGCTAGAACGGCAATGGGAATTGTTTTTCTGACAATTTCTAAGGAAAAAATGGCAGACGATTCTTCACTTTAGCCAGAAAACCATAAAAACATATTAAAAAATCTTCAAGTATGTCTGTGTCTTTTAGGTAGTTATATAGCTGGATTTGCTTTTTACCTTTCAATGAATATTTTAGAGAAAGAACAAATTGTATTTGGGTTTGAAGAAAAAGATGTCTGGGAAACACACTGCCACAACCCGTCTTTGAGGGATATCGCTTTATATCTCCAAACACATCTAACACTTTTGTGTATGTGAGGCTTGTATGTAATTTCCGATACTGATTCTATGTCATTATCTGACCTGCTAGATGACAGGAAGTAAATCATATGTATGCTGGATTAAAGCCTTGAGTTTTTGAAGGACCGAGCCTTTTATGTTGGTTCTAGGACATACATAATAAAGCCTGTTATTATTCTGAGAAGTCTTTAGCTATTAGAACGTCCAAGTTATTTACAGAGTGTCTAATGCAAACCTCATAACAATTTGTCTTTTTGTAATGTATTTATTGATATTTACAGAAGATTATTTTTAGACAATATTAATATGTTTATAAAATTCTTAAGGACAGCTAAAATAATTTTACTATGGATATTATTCAAGTGTTAATTTCAATAGTTTTCCTGTAAAATTGGTTTAACCTTTTTGCCTGAACACTGTCTCCCTAAAATAATGTACCAATTTATAAATGAGCAATAACAGGATTTTAATTTTCACGTACTGTACCAGAATTTAATTTTACTTTGGGGAAATCTTACTATAGAAAGATTTATTCAAAGCATATATGAGTTTCAGTAAATGACAACCAAGACTACTTAAAAAAAATTTCTATGTGCATCGAAAGGCAACAACTTTTCCTGCTATTTGTAGAGAAAATTTTCTGTGCTAAAATGTAAATTTTTTATGAATGAACATTGTGGGAGTCTGCCAAATATGAAACAACTTTAGGTCCCCTAGCTTTTAATAGAAGCAGCAAACTGACCTTTCTAACTCAAATAATAGATGTCGGAAGATATCAGAATTAGGACCGTGGATTGGAAGGAATTGACATGACTACTTGTTGTAGTCCTTGGTAATAATGAAGAAGTTTAGGTATAGGACAATTCCCAGGAACTTTTAACAAGCTTAAGGCATAGTATAAGTCCAAAAATCACAATTAATAATGCTACTCAAAGAGATCAGGTAAGATCACGACATTTGTTCTTTTAAATCCCTGCCAAGACTGCCTTTTCTGTAACATTCAGAGGAAGGTCAAAATGCAGTGGTTCAGGGAAAAGCAAACATACAAGAATTCTAGAAGCATCAAGGAAGAAAAACATATTTGTGACCCACAAGCAACAGTGGAAGCCCTATCACATGCTTGGCCAGTATTTATTTCTAATCCCTGACAGTAGTTTAATTTAGCATTACAAAGAAACAAGATATCCAGAAGCTTCAATAATAGCAAAACCAAAGGAAAGCTCTATTAGCTTAAGAGAAAGAGCAACGGGGTTTTGTAATGAATCTAGAACCAGTATGACTTCACAGGAAAACACAGATGAGATTTTTCAAGGCAATTGGAACTGTAGATGTGGCCAAACACAACTTATGTCTCCAGAGAGAGCAGTTTCCTAACTAGGCTGGCTGGGAGAAGTTCTGTGTTGTTCCTGAGAACATTATTGTCTCCTTTGCGGGCTATACTTTTCTTATTCAAAATCATAAGTGTCTATAAAGCAGTTGCAAAGTGAGGGTTCCTCCAATTAGAGAAATTAATTAGAATACAGAAAAAAAGCATTCCCTGAGAAAATTACTAGTCTTTTTTTTTTTTTTTTTTTTTTTACCAAGTGCGGATGGTCCCGGTCTGGGACAGTTGGCATCTCTGAAATAACAAAGCAAACAAGTAGTAATAGAAAAATGGAGCTGGGAACATAAAAAGGAACAGAAATAAATTGCCTTGAATGCATTGAAGCAAAATGAAAAGAATTTCTTGAGACCCTCTTCCGTGTCTATTCTGGAAACACTTAACTGTATCCTTAACCTGAATTACATATCTAAGTTTCATTGCATACAACTGGAATTCTTCTGGAGTTAAGGATACGCTCAAATATTTTGCTGAATTGAGACCTAAAGAAGCAGAAAACTTTATTTTCTGTGTAACTCCATACAACTAAAGGGAGATGACACCTGCTGGGTGGAATTAATAACAGTAAATCTAATCCCATTTTTCCTTTTATGTCCTTTGATGTCCTTGTGTCCACAGTTTATGGTTCTGGGCACAGATGTCCTCTCAGGAAGACTATTATATGTTTTAGCAAACTCATCTTACAGTATTACAATCCTGTCCATTCCACTTTCTGTCCCCAATCACTCCTTCCAGACAGTCATTCTTTCATGCTGCCAATAGTTCTAATCTGCTCAAGTCTACTACTGTCCCAGTAAATCAATATCGTAGCCAATTTCTCAAGACTGTGTGGCAATGAGAAGTAGCGCTTTGTTCTCATTCAATAACTATTCTTCCTCCAGTCATCCTTCCTACCTACCACTGAGTGGAGAGACTCTGCAGCCAGTGTGTGTTAAGACTTAGCAAGACTGTGCCAAAAAAAGAATCACGCAGGAGACACAGGCTAGTTCTTTAATTGAACAGCCATACCAGAAAGAATATAATGAAAGCAACATCCTGGAATCAATAAAGAAGAACTGAAGTAACAAGAGATGTATGATGAGAAGAGCTGTTAGATGAGCCAAGCAGCAGCCTGGAATTAGTAGAAAAAAGAAACTGTTAGAGAGCATTAAAAGGACTTTTCCAGCCACCTGAGATTGAAGGACACAACAAATGGAGAAAGCAGTCATGGTTAAGAGAGAAGGAGTTAAAGAGGAAAAGCAAATGAAGACAGGAATCCAGGAAGGAAACTGCATTTTCAAAAGGTGTTAGGTTTGGGTTTTTTTTTCCTTTCAAGGATCATTGAAATATTTTATATATGTACAAGTGAATTTCAGATTATTTTTCTGTGACCTTTACTTTGATCCTGCCGAGAAATCATAAAAAATTATATAACCTAAAAGCCATCAGGCTGTCTATGTGAACCCTTTGTAGCAAGAAGCAGAGGAAAAGGTAACCTTCTTTGAATAGCTAGTGGCATACAAGCCGTGTTAAAGTTTTTGAATTTGTTCCTCAACCAGAACCTCGGGGAGCCTCTTCTCGTGGATGAGAAAGTTCCCTATTCTTTAGGGAAATTTAACTACCCTCTCAGCAAAGATTAACATTTCCCAACTCCAGCCAGTTGCTACTGTGTGGGATGTTTTACCTTCTGTAACATGTGCAGCTGTTGGTCTGAAATATCTTTTCAAAGCAAGGAAAGTGATAAGTTGGCACCGCGGAGCTGATTTTCTTGTAGATGACAGATGAAAAGAGATACAGATGAAGATGTAGAAGATGGATGAAAACATTCTTAATCTAAACCTATAAAGTTAAATTTCAATTTCTTCCTTTTGCCACTTTCACATGTAACAAATTTGGAAATAAATTTTGATATAAATTCATAGAATCATTTAGCTCGGAAAAGACCTTTAAGATCATCAAGTCTAACCATTAACCTAGCACTGCCAAGTCTACCACTAAGCCATGTCCCTAAGCACCACATCTACACATCTTTTAAATACCTCCAGGGTAAATACAAGACTGTGTTATCCGCATGCATCATTTCTATCTGCTGTTCGTTCATAGTGCAACTAAATGCTAGCAGACTACATATTCCTTCAGGGTTGCTGCAATATATTGACCTTTAAAAAAAAAAAATCATATGGTTTGAAAGGTTTTAAAAGATAGTTTAACCATGAAAGTTATATTCTTCAACTTAAACTATTTTAGGACCTGATATTTTAAACTTTAAAAAACTGTTAAGTAGAACTTGAGCCGGAGAAAAATAGCATTAATCAGATTTGCTGTGGCTGGTAATTAATAGTGGCTATGCTGCATAATACCCAGTAAGTAAATTCTATGCCCTACACACCGCTTCGGGATTTAATTTATCATGTTCCAAAGTAAAAAAAAAAAAAAAAAAGACACAGAGACACATACAAACCTAGAATCACTTACACAGCATTTGTCTGAAGTATCATAGACAATAACTTCTGGCTTTATGTTTTTATTTAAACACATTAGTTGCATGTAATTTTCATTTTTAACTCTTGTATGAATGCTGCAGAACAAGCATAAATATTTAACAAAAACCTCAGATTTTTCTGTGGCACTATTAGGAAAACTGTAGCGATAGACCATACCAATGCCTACAAGCAATTCAGGGGTACTACCTGCTGGATTCTACTAGTGTTTTTGAGGACAGCCATTGCAAAGAATAATCATGGAAGAGCCCAGCTACTGGAATAGTTAGCTGCTTCTTAGTTTCAGACAGTGTACGTTGACACTGTCATTTGAGCATTAGAAAGAAGAAAAAATTACCAAGAATGTGTCAATTATTGTTTTTCAGTACCACAGAGCTACTGACTGTGCTGAACCTACTCCAAAACATAGAATATTAAAGACCTATAATTACTAATAATAGTGTCATGTCTTCCATGATTACAGTTCATTCAAGATTCTGAAATTTTTGTGGTTCAGTTGTTATATATTGAAGGTAGAATGATATGGGTCTTTAATTACTGCATTCCTTGTGGAAAGCCCAGATAATGGTATTCAAAACAGTTCAAAAAATTCTTCCGCATGTTCTTTCAAAATGTGATAGCATTGTAAAGGGTTTTTTAGCTTATGAAATGTTTTTTAGCATTTTGTTCTGCCACAGTCTAATAAGAGTACTATAAACAGCACCACTGTTCCATTTGCTAGATTAGCTTGATCCACTTGAATGTAAACAATTGCATTCAGTTAAAACTCACATTCTTTTAAGAATTCGGAATATATTAACGTGGAATAAGGCACTTCAGATATTAAATGACAAATTTGATCAAATGATGACAAATTGCCATCAAGATGGCAAATTACTCTTAGTGCCTTCCCATTTGGAATCTCATCTATTGCTTCTTAGTTCACAGTCTTCTGAGAAGAAGCCAGCATATTTACATCGTAAATCCATTGCAGTCTTGGACCTGCCAATATTGTGAGTACTCAAAGATTAATTAAGGTATGGTAGTGATTAGAAGCCTACATTGGAGATAAACACCCTTTGCTAGAGATACAATTATAAAAGAAAGAGTTCTCACTCCCCTACAGATTTCTAATCTTCTTGTATTATGAGAGACCGCAGATCAACATGTCGTAAAATAAAGTGGCTTTGTATGGGAAAACTGCAGTAATATATATCTTACTGAAAATACGGAAAATCCACTGTGGTAGGTTTGTTTGTCCATCTCCCCCCACCCTGCCCTTTTTTTCTTTCTTTCTTTTTTTTTTTTTTAAGGGATGTGGCGTATTTCTCTGTTTCTATTAAAGAAGGACAGATAAGTGAAATGTTAACAGTTGGTGTTCCATAGAAGAACAAATGGCTTTTAAAGCTCGCATTAATGAGGGATCTTTAAGACCCCAAATAGACAGAAACGGTAGATCTCAGCTTTGGAAAGTAATCCCACTTTTCCTAGCCATTAATGTCATAGTTACCTTACAGATCCCCGGATCAGACCCAGCTCCCGCTGAAACCTGTCAGTGGGGTACCCTCCCCCTTAACTAACCTTTTCTTTGCCTGAGAAACAATGTTAAAAATACTGCCTTGTAACCAAAAAGAACTTAATCTAACTTGTATTTCCTGAAGCAAGTCCAAGAAACAGCTTGACTGTGATAACACACTTTGTCACTTTCTTCTTATTATGGAGCGTGTGTGTGACATTTAGATCCCCTTTGCTTTAGTAATATATTCTCAAGACTGTTAATTAGTTAAGCTAAATTAATTATCCAAATACATAATATTTGCTACATCCAGCAATTTTATGCCTATCAGAGTCTTCTAAAACAAGCTAACAGTAAAAAAAAATAATTCTGAAGTACTTAATGGTGTTCAATATCATTTAAGGGGAGCCCATGACCTCTAAATACTAGATTCAGAGGACCAGCTCCTGCTCTTGGGTAACATTTTCAGCAGGCCTAATAGTAACAAAGAAGACTTGACTATTTGTATTCGATGCTATGAAAGCCAACACCTTTCTGGATTCAGCATCTCATTATTATTGGATAAGCATTAAGGAACGATAATGAAACAATTTAATTTAGCTGTGTTTACCTGAACTAACAATAGAATTGTCAAAGGGGAGAAACTCCCCAAAATGGAGAGATCCTGAAAAAATAAAATCGTGGGAGACAAACTAGTGGCTAATATTTTCTCTCATAGTCAGGAAAATAATAGCAATTATGACCCTGACAAAAGATTTCGGATCAGGATCATGGTCCATTTCTCACTGACTGATATCTAACGAAGCTGCAGCTTAACAGCACATACTACTCAACTTTTTTCTTGAAGCTGCCTGGAACTCTGCTTCCGTGCGTATACACGTAGAACCATTTCATTATTGATACAACAAAACCCTGTCATCCTGAAATTAAACAATCCCCCAACTAAATCCTGAGGAAAGTAACATAGCAAAGGCTCTCAAAGCATGCCTACCAGTCCATGATATCTTGAAAAGAAATTTCTAAAAAGTGGTAGAAACTGTTATTTTCTCTGAAAGCAGCCTGGCAGTATGGTCTTTGTAGCATCGTGTATGTTGTGATAGACCCAGATACAATTGCTTTCACAAGGAAGATCAAATCTGAAAACCCAGCCTCAGCAACAAAGCAATAGGCTGTTTCTGGAAAGGAAGACAAAAATAATCTCAATCCCTTCTATTACACATAAAAGAATGCAGAATTCATTGGCAGAGAAGAGACTGAGAAGAAGCGTAACTGAATGTCTAGAGCGGTTTCTTGGAAGACAAAGTAAACCAAACTACGAAGGACTTCTTTTGAAATGCACAAACAGATTCTAGAACCCCAGTCCTGTTTCCTGCCAGATGAGTTACCCAAGCATCAGCAATAAACTCAAAATAATTGTTTCCTGCCTGGGTTTTGCAATTTTGTTTGCTTGGTGAGAAAAGGTGATGGAGTCAATCCTGACTCTAGAAAATGTCTGAACTTTGGACAAGACAGACCCAGCTGTATTCTCACTTTTTTTCTATCGGCCACCATTAGACAACCTACTTTTTTCTTCCACCTTATGAAGACCGTTTTTGATCCCAATCTTAATCAGTTACTGTAAGGGACAGACTGTAAATTCCCTGACGAGGGGCAGAAGGCCCTCCAAGTCTTCAATGGAAGGCCTCAAACACTCGCAAGGAAAGAAATAATGCAGGTCTGGCCTTCAAAGAACTGATAAGGCTGACAATTCTGGTGCCTGAAAGTGTGGGGGAACTGTCTTGTGAAGACAAGATCGTTCTGCCACTCGTGTGGTGAGCTTGCTAGTTCTCAGTTCTCAAGGCCATTGTGTCCGATGAGTGACCTTTGCTTCATTATCCGCAAAATGCATATGAAAGCGCACACTCCTGCATATGCTAATGAAGATTATAGAGATCATGCTAAACATGTATGACTGTGGCACTCGTCTCTCCCCCCAGTCACCTGGGAGGGGGAGAAACCTGAGAGGAGGCTGTCCTCAGCAAGGGGGTTGGACCATGCTAATTCGGCAAACATAAAAGGGGAAAATAAGTGCCCCTAGCGGGGAACAAAGGAAAAACAAAAGAAGCAGATAGTACCTGGGAAGATTCTTCCCAAGAAAGAGGACCATACCTGGGAAGATTTTTCCAAGAGAGAAGAGGATTATGCCTGGGAAGATTCCCTGAAAAAGATGCTGGAACCAGGACTGGTGATCTCTTTGTTTCTGTCTTTTTCTCCATCTTTTCCTTTCTCTATCCCTCAGTTTCTCTTTTCTCTTAGAACTGTTAAGTAATGGTTAGAGTTGTTAAATAACTACCTTGAGTACGACCTTAAGTACCGCTTGCCATAAGTTGTCCTATACCTGTTGTTAAGTAACACAACACATACCTCACCATTTGCCATAATTTGTTATATACCTAACCAATTATCGTGGACTTGTTAAGACCTATACTAACCATTTTGGGAAACTAATAAATGTTTCTATATGGACCTTGAGATTTATCTTGCCTTAGTCCGCACCATTGAGAATTTACGAATCTGAAGTCACTTACCCCCCGCTTTACTGAGAGTGGGACGTGACAGTTACCTCTCTATTCATGCATTCTGTAGGAGGCTCAAAGTGCTTAATTTTGGAGATTTTGTCTGAAATAGCATTATTACAATTAGACCACTTTATGAATCCAGTCACAAATATTCCACCAACTTTGCTTATTTCTAAGCAAATTTCAAAATAGTGAGATAAAAATAATCCAGATATACAGTGACATATCACAGGCTACATAGAAAGTTGGTGTAAAAAGACTTTACTATGAGTTCATTGCTTGTTTTTAGGCCTGTGTACACACCTGCAGCCTATAAGTCAAAAAATATATAACCCATTTATTCTACCCTTCCCGACCAGATTGAACAGTATTTTACTCTGCTCAGTAGCCCAGGTAGCCCTGCAGCATTCAGACTAACACAATTCAGACTAACACTAGTTATAAAGAGGAGCAAAGCCTCTGCTGTACTTCATCTGCAGACAGCAACCAAACAACTCCACAAATACAATTGTAAAAATACCTGACAAAAACAATTTCATTTTTGTATTAGTGCCTTTAATATGTCACAGCCGACAGAACAGGAACACGAACAAATGGTGGTCAGATTCCTACTCTGCCTAAGGAAGGAGAAAGTAATAATGAAAGTTCACTTAGTAATCTCATAGTCAGCAGCTTTATAAGGTGATCATGACAACAGAGGCATGAGAAAAGTCGTGACATCCCTTCTTCCCTTTCCTCAAATCTACTCTCCTCATGCACCCTGTAGAGATAAAGGGTGCTTCTCAGAATTCTTCTTTAGTGTCAAAGAGACTGCTGATACCACAAGACAAGCCTCTGCACAGCAAGAGAAATATTCTTCGTTCGCTTTTATGAATCCAACATAACAGTGATTTTTAGAAATAAACAATGCTTAGCAAGCCTGTGCTCTGCCTAGGTCAAGTTCATTCCTAGTGTTATACCATGACCTGTTACCCTCCTGTGTGTAATATATTAACCTTCCTGTCTGCTAACCATGTTTCTCTACGTTTCCCTAAATATATTTCCTAAACTTCTCCTTCCTCTATTTTCCTTCACTTTTTGTAAGGCTTTTTGCCCTTTTATAACTCAGCTTCCAACCTATACCGTTTTAAACAACTTTTAAACCTAAAATACATGCAAGGATCCAAAAATTCTTGCCTGATATTTTGACGTTGGGGACCTGGCCACTGTTGACTGTAAGTGATTTAGTTTCTCTTTAGATGTATCATCCAGCTATTGCAAATCTTTGCAGGCATGAAATCTTAATATGCCTGAAAGTGTCTGTCAAACTATCCCCCCACCCTTCATCCAGTTGTTCTAATGCCCAATAAATGTCTTCTCTTATCACAGAAAAGAAATTAAATGCCATTGCATGACCTTGCCACAGGCAGAATATCCTTGACTGCTTTCATGTTAAAAACAGCCTTGTAGATGTACACATACACATGGAAGCCTTCTTCCTTGCTAGTTGGGCACCTGCTTATAGTTGTTATCCAGAGCGAGCTGAATCACCCCCAAAATCACTGCTAGCAAAAGTGCATTGTAAAGACGTGCTACAAACCAAGCACCTTATTTTGGTCATGTCACAGATTGCTTGGAAAGGGAAATGAAATAATTTTAAGGGCATATATTTCCTATAAGCAAGCCAGCAAATTCTATAAGAAAACCAGCAGAAAGCCAAACCCGCAAATGTCATCTTCTTTTACGAGCTATAAAGCAGATAAAGCTTGTCAGTTTACAATCCAAATTCTTTCAACTTGGTGAATCCATACTTCATCTTGAATAATCACGCGGGACATAAACAGCCTAACCCTGCTCCTGGACAAACACTTTTTTATCCTTTAATTATGTGTATCCCAGTAAGCAGTCTTTCTCATGTTGCTTTCACCAATAATGGCAACACTAGTTCCTACCTAGTAGTTTCTAATAACGCTGGATTAGCCAGGAGTCTCAGTCACTGATTCCTCAAGTCTCAAAAAAATCCCTGTTAGATTACATAATTTCATATGATTATGTAGCGAAATCCTCACTCTGGGACGGCTTTCACCAGCGAGGTTACACCACCGAGCCAATACCAGCACTATGTAATAGAGACACTCTCAATACTACTACTGTAACTACAGCCCACCACCTGTGCAGGCACCCCGCTTGTGGCCTGCTTGCTTTCCAGATGCTGGAGATCTCTGCAACTGAAGAATGCACTTAACTGCTGAACATAAGCTTCCAGCACTGCATATAGCTGAGCACCTTGATCAGTTGCTCTCCCCAGCACTGTCAAGTCGTTGTCCAAGACCAGTAAGCCAAATGTAAATAAAGTTATTTGTGATTCAAGTGGATCGTCACTTTGTAATTACTTGGGAAAAAAACCCCAACAATTTGCTTAATACATTAGAACTGCCACATCCTTCTCTAGTTGGGGTTTTAATGTAATGTTCTATTAAATAAACTATATGATTTTGTACCTTTGGTGTTGCTGCCAGGAAGAGTTTTATGATTGCCTCCAAATGAGTCAGACTCCCTTTAAACTTTTCTCCCATACGCATATCACTCACTCCTCTATATATTACTCACATATTCTATTAATTTTTTTGCAGCCTATGCATAGTATATTACCAGATATGACTCAAGTGCATCAGCTACTCTCTGGATTTTTACAGTAACATGATCTTACATCCTGTCTCTTTCTCTCTATACCACTACATGCTCTCACTTTTTAGTGAAGTTACCGATTTCATTTAGATGAAGGAAGAAATTTTTTTGGCATCCCATTTAGATGGTGAAGTCACAGTTCAGAAGAAGTGCAAAATGTAGCAAATGTTGCAGTAACCCTCATGGCTAAATCCACATGTAAATGAGGCATTTGTGGAAACTGAACTCACATTCAAGGAAGTGCTATTTTTTCTAACTTCCATGCTTAGCAACCGGCAACAGATATAAGAGGTTACTGCTTTTAAGCCAGACCATTAAAGAGAGCCTAAGAGCCTCTTGTAGCATTTCTGCATTTGACCTCAGTCTCCTGTTTCATAAGATCGCTGCCAAAATTCAAGCAATATGAGCAGAAACATTTGTTCACAGCAGGAAAATGAATTTAGGTTTCTCCAGTTAAACAAAACATGATGAAAGAGCAAGGACTGAAAAGTCGGTGCTGTGGGACCCATTCACCATCCATCAATGATATTTCTTTACAAACATTTACATTTGCGGGGGGGGGAAGACAAATATAAAAATGCCTGGAATAAACAAATTATTGGCAAGGAACTAAACATTACTGCCTCTGGGAATTTAAATGAGAGGTGATAAGGACATCAGCAGTTCCTATTCTGAGTTTCCCTAATATGGTTATGTTTACCTTTTTCAGTATTCCTAAAGCCTTTCAAGCACATAACACAGTGAGTGCCAATGAGTTGGAACCTACTGTTTCACCATGTTGTACTTTTTTTCTTGTCTCCTACCACAGGGCCAGTGTTTTCTGGCTTTGACAAAATATACACTGTCCACTTACTTTCTATAACAAAGGTAACATTTCCATTGCTTTGGTATTATGCCAAAAAGCCACCGGTGAAAAAGAAAGTAGTGTAGGTACAGGTGCCGCATTAGAGAAAAAAAAAATTAACTCAAGCAGTGTGCAGGTGTATTCTGAATGCTAATGAATGGATCTTTTTTTTGGTGTCAAGACTTCCATACAACCACTGCTGTTATGTAAATTTGCAACTACATAATAGAGAGCCATTAAAAATCAAAGCCATTCCTGGCTTTGATTATTAAAGTCCTCATGTGGGGCTGCATGGAAGAAAAAGGTTGTTTTGCCTCCACAGACGTATTTTCAAAGTCTAAAGGAAGGTTCCAGTTAAAAAAAGTTAAACAACAATGATCACACATTCCAGATGTGTTCTACTCAGTTCTCAACAGCCAAGCTATAAATGGAGACAGAGCAGAACATGAGACACATCTGAGGTAGGGATGATGCTATTTGCTTCTACTTTTGGGTTTAGGCAAGACTAATCTGGGTTTGCTAACTCTCCCTTATGCCATGATCGGGTTCATATTATTTTCCTAGGTCATTGCTGTCTTCCATCTGTATAGTAAGAAATGATGTGTTACCACTTCCTACAAGGATGCTTTGGTATGAGAAGAAACATGTTCCTTATAAAGCATGACTGAGGTGGGTTTGCAGCAAAAAAATACTAGGCACAATATGCACTGTTACAAAGGAGCAGCCTCAGGAGGTACTGAGAGTTTGGCTTCCCATAAACTATCATCAGAGGTTAAACACAGTATTTGTCATAAGAACGTTTGAGTGTAAAGACAGTACCATTCAGAGAGACTCTAAAAAAATTGCCCAAGCCCAGCTTAATTTTATGGTATAATCATGGGATTTATCTCACATAATATTAGATATCTGTATTCTAAGCTTATTGTATTAGCCTTCCTTTAGTCAATGTTGAGAATAGGCACATTTAAGGCATAAAGTGTCTGGCCTGTATTAGTCAAATGAACTGTGCTTTAGAGTGTCTATAGAAGTCTCCATTATAAACAGAATCTCAAAAACTAATTCAAATATAGACAGTCTACATTTCACCAGACGAAACCATCAGATGAGATTAAACTAAACACAGTGCCAGAGGAAGCAGATGTTGAAAAGCAACCATCTGCAGAGGATCCTATGCAGCCTCAGATTCTCTGGTTTACTAGTCTCCGTTATCAGCCTTCCAGCCTCACTCCGACCATGTAATTCCAGCTACATCCACTCAACCTGTGGAGCCAATTCCAGGGGAAGCAGGAGGGGAAGGGGAAGAGAAAGGGTAAGGGAAGTTCCATGAGTAATCTGAAAGTTTCTCTCCTAAATTTCAGAGTCAGTTCTCTGCTACTTGTTTTCTTCATTCACCTCAGGATCTTTAACTCCACTATTCGAAGGTCACTACTGCCAATGCCACCATTATTTGTTCTATCCCTGCTCGGTCCTTTCCTGTCTGTGAATAGCAGGTCATTTACATATCACCCCTTAGCCTATCCAGTACCTGTGTTGAGAAGTTATTCCTGGCATCCTCTGGAAATCTTCAGGGTTCCTTGTGTCTTGCTGTGTTGCCCTTCTGGAAGACACCAGGGAGAGCACAGCCCCTCCATAAGAGCCAGAGACTTCTGAGTTGGTTAAAGAAGACTTCATCTGATTTTTCATCCTGATCAAGCGGTCTGGAATAAACTTCCATTGCAATGTCAGCCTTCACATCTTGACCCAAAAGTGAGGTAGATTTTTATTAGTAAAACGTACAGCACTAATAATGCCAAACTAATGAGCTCAGCTTTGGGGAAAGGTTCACTGTGATTTATTAGGTGATATACAAGACTACATAGAGGAAATCCGGACTTTGTGCCCAGTTCAGCAATTCACTTGCTGTTTGACCTTGAAAGGTTATTTTGTGTACCTGTCTTTAACTTCAGAATAAGAAAAAAAATAATCTCCCCTCTTTGCTCACAATTTAAAATAGCACTCAGTAAATCCGACTTACTCTACTTGTTTGAATACTATATTGGAGCAGCAGCCTTATTGAAAATTTAAAGGAGCTGTGTTCAGTGAACATTTTAAAAGCTTTATTTGTTAGAGTACATTTTGTTCCTTCTAAGCTAAGTGAGTACAAAATGTTTGCAAATTTGTGCTCCTGAAGTTTCTCTAGTAAATATGCTTGCATCTTTTCAGCCCATAAAACTTCTTCTGGCTGCTAAATTGGCAGGATCCTAGAACAGTACAAGAAAATATTTTCTTTTAAAGACTTTCCTGGAGACAATCAAATACAGGTTTTATTCCTTTGTAGGTGACAAATGTAACAAATGTCAGTTTATTAAAGGGTGGAATACTTATGGAAAGCAGATGTTTCTTTGTGCTATTTTCTCATTAAAATCTGCATTAGAAGATGAATACAGGTATTTTCTATATATCATCTTGTACATACATATAGCCATTTTGATTTGCATCATGACTCCATGTAAACAACAGAGGCTATAGGATGCGTTAATGAAAGAAGCTGCAGTCTCAGTTCAACAGTGTAGCAATAAGCAATAGCAAATTCTACTTAGAACATGAAGGGAAGTGAAAAATAAAGATTAACCAGTTTATGGCAAACAGTTACAAGAAATTACAATGACTAAAATACAAAAGAAAATAATAAATTATTCTACATGCCATTTTATAGAAAAACAGTATTTAAAATAGTTCTTGATAACCAAATGCTTGTACTTCAAGAAATTGTGACTTCATTTTGCTTTATTGCTCCTGTGTGCTTTGAGCTTTTGTATATCCACTAGGTTTTGCTTGGTTCTAATGGGTTTAAAGTGGATGCCTGATCAGAAACTGAATATTATCATCTCTGAGTATTACCTTTCTTTCTCAGTCTAAAATTCTGTCTGGAATCACTGTAGGATACCTATAGTAGTGATGGACGAGGGATTAGTTCCTCAACAAACAAGTAAGGTAGTTGTGGATGGAGAGGCAAGCCAACAGCCTGGGGTGATGGAAACAGAAAGGGCAGAGTAATCAACAAAATAGAGCTGAAGTGGAATCACCTCAAGTGTGGGCATGTAGAGATGGAAATGCATGTGAAACAGCCTTACAGAGAATGCTCTCAAGCCTGTACTGGGGAATCAGCATGCTTGGGTGCCTCTCTGAAGGGCCTCTTCAGCACTGCACATAACATGGAATTAGAAGAAAAACAGGATTTAGAAGTCTGTACAGTTACTGGGCTATGACCTCACTGGGATTAGGGAGTCATGGTGGGATAATTCACAAGATTGGAGGGCTGTGATGGACGGATGGATGCATGGATGGATGGATGTATATGGGTTTTTTTAGGAAGGACAGGCCAGGAAGGTGAGGAGGGAGTGCTTCACTTCCTGTGGGAGAGACCTTGTGACCTGGAGTAGAATCTGGCAAGGGAATGAAGGGCAGTAGGAAAGGATTCTGCAAGTACATAACAGCAAAAGGGAGTCAAGGGAAAACTGAGCCTGCTGCTGAATGGAGTAAAGGAACTGCTGACAAATAAAACAGAAAAGGCCAAGGTACTCAATGCCTTCTTTACCTCAGTCTTCAGTGATAAGACTGACCTTCAGGAATCCCAGATCCCTGAAACACAAGAAAAAGTCTGGTACAAGGAAGACCTACACTTGGCGGAGGAGAACTCTTCAGGGAGCACTTAAACAAACTGGATGTACATAAATATACCTATGAAGTCTGAAAGGTTGCATGCGTAAGTGTTGAGGGAGCTGTCTGATGACATTGTCGGGGTCACTCTTGATTGTCTTCGAACAGTTATGCTGACTGGGAGAGGTTCTGGAAGACGGGAAGGCAAGAAGGAAGAACTGGAGAACTACAGACAGACTGGTCAGCCTTGCCTCAGTACCTGGGAAGGTGATGGAGATAATCTTCCTGAAAAGCATTTCCAAACACATGCAGGACAGGGTGGTCAGGAACAGTCTACATAGAAATATGAAGGGGAAATCATGCTTGACCAACCTGTTAGCCTTCTACAATGAGGTGATTAACTTGCTAAATGAAAGAATAGTGGATGTTTTTTACTTTGACTTTAGTAAGGCTTTTAACACTGTCTCCCATAACATTCTCTTAGATAAGCTGATGAAGTACAGGTTACGTGAGTGTACAGTGGAGTGATTGAAAACTGTCTGAACAGCTGAGCCCAGAGGCTTTTAATCAGTGGCATAAAGTCCAGTTGAAGGCAGACCACTAGTGGCGTGCCCAAGGGGCTGATATTGGGGCTGATACTGTTCAAGTTCCTCATTAATGACATGGATTATGGGACACAAAACAGATTATGGGGACGAAACAGTTGACTGTGGTGATGTAGCCTTGGCTAGCAACCAAACACTCCCCTCCCCCTTTATTGTTCATTTCCCTCATCCCCAGCCCTGGCAGCACAGGGGGAGAAAGCAGAAAGAGGAGGAACGAGAAAGGTCATGGCTCAAGATAAAGACAGAGAGATTACTTCCCATTGCCATCACTGGCAAAACAGACTCGACTTTGGGAAAACTACTTTAATTTATTGCCAATTGAAATACATATTTAATTCTTCATTCAGACAGTGTAAAACAAAGGTAAATATTAAAACAACACATTTCCTTTATCCTTTCCTAGGCTTAACTTCACCCTGGTCTCCTTTCCCACCCCAAGTGTCACAGAGGGGATGGAGGTGGGGGTATAAGGATCAGTGCATACCGATTTCTAACTGCTGACCAGCTGGAAAGGAGCTTTGCTGAGAAGGATCTGGTGATCCTAGTGGACAACAAACTGACCATGAGCCAGCACTGTACCCTCTCAGCAAAGCAGGCCAACTGCCTCCTGGGCTGCATTAGGCAGAGCATTGCCAGTAAGTCGAGGGAGGTGATACTTCCCCCCTACTTAGCACTGTTGAGTCCACACCTGGAGTGCTGTGCCCAGTTCTGGGCCTCCAGTATGAGAGACATGGACATAACTGGAGATAGTCCAAAAAAGGGCCACTAAGATGGTTAGGGACTGGAGCATCTCTCCTATGAAAAAAGGCTTATAGACCTGGGACTGTTCAGCCTGGAGAGGAGAAGGCTCAGGGGGCTCTTATCAATATGTACAAAATTCTGATGGGAGGGAATGAAGAAAAATGAGTCAGACTCTTCTCAGTAGTGCCCACTGACAGCATAAATTAAAGAATACAAAAATCAATCCGGACGCAACACTCTTTTACTGTGAGGGTAGTCAAATGCTGGAACAGGTTGCCCAGAGAAGTTGTGAAGTGTCCATCTGTGAAGATATTTGAAAGCCATCTGGATATGTTTCTGGGGAAACTGCTTTAGTTTGAGTAGGGGGTTTAGACTAAACTATCTCAAGAGGTCCCTTCCAGGGTGATTTTGTGAATAGCCCTTTTACAAAGTAATATTTTCAAGGCAGTAGGTGTTATACCTGAGCCATTTGTAGTGTAACAATGATAAATAACACACATCAGACCTTTTTGTGCTTTTTTGCGCATCACCCATGAACACTTTGAAACTGTATTTAAACACCAAAGCTCATGTTAAATGGGTCAGTTGTACAACAGCAGAAATACCCAATACTGCTTTTTTAGAGTTGTCAGATCAAAATAATTGCTATTACTGATGTGTATTTTGAAGTAGGACCAAGTTGCCAAAATTAGGATCCATAAGGACAAGCTCATTTTGGAGTTTATCTTCACAAAAAAAAATATAAAATTTTTGAGGCCAGTTTATTCTATTCTACGTACATCCTTCCATTAGACTACTCGCATAGCATGAAGAGTCCTGAGCATAATAAGGCTGTCATCCCCTAAAACATTCTAAAACAGTGGTAGAATTAACATAAATGATGAGTTACAGGTTCTCCTCCTTTTATAGATATATTGTATATCTATTGAGCTACACGTATAGACAGTAGTGTTTCAGAGGTAGGATGTTTAACCTCCATCTCATTCTTATAATATTGGCCATTGCCAAAGATGCAATTTTCAAACTAGCTACCCCATTGGTCTTTTCTGCTATGCTTATAGTGCCTTTACGTTCTTATATAACGGAAAAAGAAAAATGATAATAACATGGCAACACTGGTAAACTCTTCCGGAGGTCTATAGTGATTTAATTCTACATGGAAAGTTGTATTCATCTGCATAAATTATATAAAAATGCAACTTTAGCTTCCAAGGATATTGAGAATTTGCATTTTCAGATGCCTTAACAGCATTATATTTTAGTTTCCTGATGATCTGAATTTCATTAAGCAGGGTTTTTTTTTAATTCTGTATGAATTGTTGACTCTTGTTTTGTACTCAACCATACACCATAGTTAATTAAGTTTGTTTGTTCATGCTACAAGGACTTTGCACTGTTTTGAAGCAAGAATAGGTGAAATCAGGGGACACTCACTCAGCTGGTAAGCTGTCAGTCCATCATAACTTGAATATTGATTTTGGGGGGTTGGTGACATTCCCTAGATGTTTGTGTCAAGTTTGTTGACAGAGAGCTCTATACTTAATTGAATGTGATGTCTGTGTGTGAAGTGATGAAGTATGTCAGTGATGTATATGCTCTGCCTCCCCTCCAGCCCCTTCCAATATATTCAATGGAGTGTTATGAAATTCCACGCCGTTCTGACAAAGCTTTCTTTAACTTCATAAATTGAAAAGTTGGTTCTGCTCTCACGTAATTTCCTCACAGGTACATCTTCACTGGACTGTGAGACAACAAACAAGTCCTGCCCTTTTAAACACTCGTTCAGTTCTCCTGAATGTTTATGTGAAGGATAAAGGTGAACTAATAGGTAGAAGTCCACATTATAGCTTTAGGCAGTCTTAATAAAATCTTTGCATGTTCTGCAGACCACTAAAATTCATCCACTGGCAAATAAATAGTATTATGCCATTCTTACTCCATTCATCAATATTATGCTAACTAAACAAAATGTATTGGTTGCCATAAAGCTTATAAGAAATATATATATATTCCTCAGTGTTCCTAAATCACAGGTAACCATCTTACTATCCATGCCATACCTTGCCTATTTAAGGTATGAAAAAGAAATGAGAAGTCAGGGGACTTCTGTCTTCAGTTATCATCATATTTGATCCTGCAGAGCAACTCAGAGGGGTCTTTGTATGTACCTTTTTTGTAAATTGTCTTGATCCCTGTTCTTCTAAGTGGACTGTTATTCTCAACCACGAAAAGCAAAAAGAAAACAGTCTCATAAATGTGCTGGGATATTCCTGCCTTGTAACTAGTCCTCTTTGCTTCAAATAACAAATTTGAAGCATATGTTTATAAAACCTGGTTGTCAATTTTCACTTTGTCTTCCTGTTTATTGGAGTTGCCTCTCACAGATTTCAGAGATTAGATTTTTTGCAAAAGGAGCTCCTGATGTTAATTTTTTTTAAAAAAAGAGACAATATGTATCTGGAAAATACATATCTATGTGGAAATTTGGAGTAGGCTCAGCAGGCAGGTGCAAGGCACGGGTTAGGACAGCGATTCACACCCTTTCACCAGCCAGGAAAATATATTCTTGTTCCAACAGAGAGGTGGAAGAACCAAGGACAAAGGGAACTGACTGAACAACTGAGAGTAATGAAGGCAAGGAAAGCAAAAATATTCCCACCAAGGATTGCAGTCTGCTTCTAACAGAAGAGGTATCAGCACAAGCCAGAGGCACCGATGAACAGCTCGGTGAGTGGGGTTAGGAAACGGAAGAGAATAAGATAACATCTGTAAATTAACAATGAAATTGTGCTAGGTAACGGAGGCACCGGCCAAGCAACGTGAATTTTCATTTTAAAAGTTCATTTAGCTGCAACAGCAAATCCACGTGACCATCAGAATCTTTTCTTATTTTGTTGATATCTCCAAATGGGGAAGGAATTTTCCACAAAACAGGAAGAAGTCACAATGTGGCTGTACAGAGCCAAAACACAGTACAAAAAGATAAACAATACTTCTGTAATCTTTGATATGAATCTGATTTCTGAAATGACAACTGTTTTAAAAACTTCAAATGTAAATATAATCCTCTTGCTCAAAATCTCAATTAGAATTTAGGTTTTTCAGCAAAAGAAGTTTGAGTCAGAACTTTTATGTTAATACATTTTCCTTTATCTGTCTCTATCTACACTAAAACATCACTATCTACACTAACATGAGAATTTTTAACCACATTTTTTGTAAACATGTGAATTTATGGAATTACTGAATTACAGAATTTTTCCACAGTTGGAAGGGACCTCTAGAGATCATCTAGTCCAACTAACTCCCCTGCCAAAGCAGGATTGCCTAGAGCACATTACTCAGGACTGCATCCAGGCGGGTCTTGAAAGTCTCCAGAGAAGGGGACTCCACAACCTCCCTGGGCAGCCTGTGCCAGTGCTCTGTCACCCTCACCGTAAAGAAGTTTTTCCTCATATTTGATCGGAACTTCCAGCTTGTGCCCGTTACCCCTCGTCCTGTTACTGGGAACCACTGAGAAAAGTCTGGCTCCGTCCTCCTTAAACCCACCCTTTAGATACTTGTAAACATTAATAAGGTCTCCCCTCAGTCTTCTCCAGGCTAAAGAGTCCCAGCTCTTTCAGCCTTTCCTCATAAGGGAGATGCTCCAATCCCTCAATCATCTTTGTTGCCCTGTGCTGGACTCTCTCCAGTAGTTCCCGGTCTCTCTTGAACTGGGGAGCCCAGAACTGGACACAGTACTCCAGTTGTGGCCTCACCAGTACAGAGTAGAGGGGCAGAATGACCTCCCTTGACCTGCTGGCCACACTCTTCCCTATGCAGCCCAGAACGCCTTCTTGGCCACAAGGGCACATTGCTTGCTCATGGATAGTTTACTGTCTACCAAGACCCCCAGATCCTTCTCCTCAGAACTACTTCCCAGCAGGTCCACCCCTAACCTATACTGGTGCCTGACATTCTTCCTCCCCAGGTGCAGGACCCTACCTTTGTCCTTGTTGAACCTCATTAGGTCCTTCTCTGCCCAGCTCTCCAGCCTGTCTAGGTCACGCTGGATGGCAGCACGGCCCTCTGGGGTGTCAGCCACCCCACCCACTTTGGTATCATCAGCGAACTTGCTGAGGATACACTCTGTCCCCTCGTCCAGGTCATTGATGAATACATGAAACAATACTGGTCCAAGTATTGACCCCCGGGGGACACCACTGGTTACAGGCCTCCAACTCGACCCTGCTCCATTAATCACAACCCTCCGAGTCCTGTCACACAGCCAGCTCTCAGTCCACCTCACTGTCCCCTTGTCTGGTCCACACTTCCTCAGTTTCCTAAGGCGGATGTTATGAGAGACAGTGTCAGAAGCCTTGCTGAAGTCAAGGTAGATGACATCTGCTGCTCTGCCCTCATCCAGCCAACCAGTTATAACATCATAGAAGGCTATGAGATTGGCCAAGCATGATTTACCCTTCGTAAATCCATGTTGACCACCTCCAATAACTTCCTGCTCCTGAACGTGCGTGGATATGACATCCAGAATGAGTCGCTCCATTACCTTCCCAGGGACGGAGGTGAGACTAACCGGTCTGTACTTCCCTGGGTCCTCCTTCCTGCCCTTTTTGAAGACTGGAGTGATACTGGCCTTCCTCCAGTCCTCAGGCACCTCTCCTGTTCTCCATGACCTTTCAAAGATGATGGAGAGTGGCCAAACAATAACATCTGCCAGCTCTCTCAGCACTCGCGGGTGCATCTCATCAGGGCCCATGGACTTATGGATGTCCAGTTTGGCCAAGTGGTCTCTAACCTGATCTTCCTCTACTGGGGAAAACGCTTCCTCTCTCCAGACCTTCCCCCTTGCTTCCAGGGCCTGGGATTCATGAGGGACAGCTTTAGCAGCAAAGACTGAAGCAAAGAAGGCATTCAGTAGCTCTGCCTTCTCTGTGTCTTCCACCACTAGGGCGCCCATCTCATTTGTTAGTGGGCCTACATATTCCCTAGTCTTCCTTTTTCTATTGATATACTGAAAGAACCTCTTCTTGTTATCTTTAACCGTGGTGGCCAAGATGAGTTCTGCCTGAGCTTTGGCCCTTCTAATTTTCACCCTGCCCACCTAATTTTCTCTGAACAACAACAAAAAATTAACTATTTAACATAGTGAAAAGAAAAAGCATCAAGAATTCTTCATCTGATATGAGCTTGGAAAACCAAAACTTACCTTATTATACCCTTACGGGCTGAAATTCTGTGGGATTACTTCTGTCAGGCAATAAGGCTGGCTCAAAACTTCTGTGATGGAGGCTACACCAACTCTGAAGAAAGAAAAACTTTTTTTAAAAAAATAGATAGTGATTGTACTAAGTTCTGTATTAGGAATCCAAATAGGCTTTCAAAAATCTTTCTACTTTAAAGACAGTTTGACCTTTAAAAATTGAAGTCCTTTACAAAGTCACATATTTTCTGATGTGTTTAAGTACTTTATGTGTTCAGTAAATGTCATAATGCCATTAATTCTCTTTGCAGAGACATACAATTTTATCCTGTTATCAAGGGGGATTGCACTGTAGTGCAACCGGTGGGGTGTTTCTCTGAGCACTGGAAGTCTGGAGTGAATTTGTCTGTAAAAAAATCAAAACTAATTGCTTGGAATTTGGGGTTCATTGAATGTTTGCGCCTCAAGTATCTGAGCAAATTAAAAACAATTTTTCAGGTTATTCAAATCTAGTTTTCTTTTCCCCTTACAGTCATTTTGAAAAGCATATTTGGTAAGAGACAAGTACCCCCTCCCTCCTTTTTTTATAATTTTAATGTGAACTTCTTTGGCATCCCAGTACTTATATCACATGACTAAACCAAGGAGGTTGCTAAGCAACCTTCTGCAGCCAGGAGAAAGCACAGGAAGTCTTAACAGATTTATGACGGTGACTGTAATACTACAGAAAAATTAACAGAACACCTAAGATCCTCCATTGTAGGGACAACCACCCTAGATCCTGTGCACGCTTGGGTGGTGGGTTTCCTAGCACTTTAATAATGCCTTAATACTTATATTAATACATATTAATACTTAGACCCTAGGTGGGCAATTAACTAGATTGCAATTTTACAATAGCACGAAAGGTGAAAACCAGCAGAAACATGAAGAAACTGACATTCAGTGAATGGTAGAGACAAGGAAACCAACCTTGTGAACCAGGGGCCTGAAGAGATAAAAGACATTTGAAATTTTAAACAAAAACATTTCTGCTGTTGTGCGATTCTGCTGTGTGCATAAGACCACAAATATGTACACTTTCATTGTATGTGTGCGAGTTTACATCATGAATTTATCTTAAACCAGACAACTAACACGCCATAAATTTTGGTGAATGGATCAAAAATATAATTACATCACCTAAATATTAGATCCCTAGCTAATCTTTGAGATCCATTATTTATACATTTCCATTATTTCCTTGAATTTTCATTACTTATTGTTTTTAAAATATCTAAATAGCTGCAGATTTCTCATGTAAATCAGATATTTATGTAACTCATGACTATTTTAAAAACAAAGAATTGGACAAGTGTTCTTCTACCCAGATAGTAGCTTCATATTTACTGTGACAGTTAATTTCCACCTGTAATTTCTGAAGGAACTTTAGCATATTGTGGACTACTCTGTAAGAGAGTGACGATGACAAGGGAACCCTTGCCCTGCTTCTCACGTGTACTGCACCTTACTCCATAGGCCAGATTCTCCCATGAAGCACCTCTGCTTTGTGAAAGCACAAGAGAAATCTCCTACTTTCAATCTCTGTTGTAGATGAACACCTCATGAAAGTTAATTAATTTGTCCTCAGAACACCATTGTTTAATAGAAGAATGCTCCTGGAAACTAAAATGCAAAGAGAATGTGTGACTTCCTCAAGGTTATCTGCAGAGTTGTTGACAAGGACAAGAACTGCTACCTCTACGTCTCCTCTGTTACCACTGTCTCCGAGAACTGTCACTTCTCCTCCTCTATGCTTCAGTGTTTCAGCCAGGACACGTTCTGTCACAGCCCTACCTGAGGTAACCTATGATCCAGCAGTTCTTTTTATAAAGAAGCATTGGTCCCTCTCTACACATTGGGGAAATTATTGAGGTGAACTAATTTGCCCAAGTACACAAAGGAGCTCAGTGACAGAAGATGAAAATTAACTTTTTTCTTCCCTTCTGGGTCCAAATGCAATACCCCACTCTCTCAGCCACAAAGCATAACTTGTTATAACGGTATCAGCTCTGTTCAAGGAAAAATCACCTGGAGGCATACACAGAGGCTGGTTTATAATCATCAGGGACCAGGAGGCAGACTGCTAAACCAGCTCTGTACACAGAAACCTGAAAGATAAGAGAGAACACAGAAAAACTTCATATCTGTTCTCAAGGCCGCTCGGCTCTTTAGAGGTTTAATTTTGCAGATTACCAAGAGGGCATCTTGCAAGCTGGGGTCACTTCAACTTAACTCCCAGCAGTGTGGTAAATCAGACCCTGTCCATGTAGCTGCAGTATAAGCTCTCGTTTGGAAGAAAAATCTACACTTGGGAATCTATTGTGGTGAAGAAAACACGGTGAAAAGAAACACGCACTGTGAGAGCTGACAGTTCAGCCGGCAACAAAAGTAGATCTAGGAGTGAAGTACGCAAGTCCTCCACTCATCTCCCTGAGCGATAATTCTAAAACCTATTTTGCCACCAGTGAGTGTTATTTCACTGCTGAGCAGAGAACGAAAGAAAAAAGGATGATAACACTGTAATAATCATCAACTTCTTTCTCCCCAGAAGAGGCAGAGACTGAACTTCAAGCAGAGTTCTTAAAAATGCTTCTGTTCCGCTGAGTGAAATCCTGACTTCACTGAAATCAAGAGTATTTTTGCCGCCAAATTCAGTGGGCCCAAGATTTCATCTACAATTTACCCAGTTTAATCTGTACAATGAGCACTGGCATGTGCATTGTCAAGAACTCAGTTCTCGATGCTGGTTCTCCTTAAAATATGGCACTTTAATACAATGCTTAAGGAGAAATTAAGCCCTTTAGCAAACCTAGCTGAAATAGTCCACATAGTTCAATTTGGTAAGTCTTTTGGCATTTGGATTTGTAATACGTTAGCTTAGATTGCAAACTACTGGGATACAAAGCTAAAAATGTCAAGGTAAATTCGGCGACAAGTATCTTGTACCCAGGTTTTTTGATACCTAAATATCTGTAACCAGTAATTAAGTATTAGAGTTTCTTAGTTAACAGAGCTGTACATCTACAGGCCAGTGAATTCCCTGCTGGTCTACGAAATTATCTGAAGGGAGGCTGATCTTTGTCGAACATCGAGTGAAGTGAATAAGCATTAGGATTTCTGGCATGCAAGGCAGGGGTTACAATTAAAAAAAAAGCAGCAGCATCAACAAATAATCATAAGTAATGTTCATAAACCTTTTAGGAAACTTCTGCTATGCAATGAATAACTGGTATTAGAAACAGACCCCTTATCTCTGGAAAACACATTTGTTAGGCTTATAAACAAGATATAAATTATGTATACCCTTGCTGCTGTGACAAAATACAACAAATACATTAAAAAAACATTTCATTAAATTTTAAATAAATTGCAGTTTTAACTCATGAGGAGATTGTTTATTTTTTCTAACTTTGTTTTATCCTTATACGGCAAAAGTTGGTGCCAACTCCTTCAGAAAAAAAAAATAAAAATTACCATTAATGTTGTGGAAGAGAAGAAATAATGACTCACATAGCCACCAGAAAAAAATAATTTTTTTTCAGTGCACATGATTAATGGCCCTGTCCCCTGGCCAATCTATGGTGTTAGAGCAGCAAATTAGGATGGCAGTCACCAAAAATTTTGCCCACAAATTTGGAAAGAAAAAAAGTACTTCTCAATAGTCCTCAAAGACATTTCAGTTTTCACGATTTCACCAGACGGTTGAAAGTTTTTTTCCGCCAAAACACTTGAGCTTTCCTCATGGCTGCTATGGCCTGTGCTAGCATAAACAACTGTTGCTTTCTGTTTCATTTCGAGCTTTTCTGACAGTGACATTCAGGTAGCACAATGCTTTAAGATTGTTTTTTCTTTTGGTTGATCTTTCTGCACTTTCCCTTTTCTCCTCACATTCATCACTCTTTTCATCCTCCACATTCTTTACCACTCCCTCCACATTAGACAAAATTCTCTTCTCTGCCCATACCCCATAGCCTCATTTTTAGTATACAAAGACTTAAGAGGAACATGGCAAAAAATGACAGTGTCAGAATGTGCGCTCTAATGATACAGTTTTTGCAAAGAAACCTCAGGCGGCAGAGCTACCTATTGACAATATTACTTTTAACATATCCTACCTACAACATTTGTTTAATTTAGGAGGAGAGCAGGCGATAAGTGGGGTTTGCATGTTGCGTCAGTTAACAAATTGTTCTACCTATCAAGTACGTGCATTTGTGAAAGGTCAGAGTTTGCGGGAGTAGCAGCTGAGTGGATTATCAGTTTGTAGAAAAGTACAGTTGGCAGTATCAGCAAACTGAAGCCCTTTGAATCTTTTGTTCTGACAGATAATCAGAAAGAAATTCTATAGCAGCTGAAGCAAAGTAAGGTAACTGGTTTTGTTAGAAAAAGCATTTATCCATTTAATCTTATTCACTCCAAACCAGAGCCTTTTAAAGCAGGGAAAAAAATGCAGGACCATTCAATGGAATCAAACACTTTCTCTACATCAAAGTATAATAATGTTTAATGCTTCTCATTGTTTCAGTGGCCATGTGTACAACTGAAGAAGGCTAAATACAGTGTTTGAAGCTGGTCCTTTGTCATAAAGCTGGATCGATCAGGTGGAATGAAGTTGCCTTCAAAAGGGATTTTCAAAATGACTAAGCATTGGCCTAAATGCAAAGATAGTTTATGCTGATAGGCTGAAGAGAAGCCCATGGGAGAATGAAGCACTTAGACTTCAGAAAAGTGGGAGTTTCAGTCTCAAGAGAAATATCGAAATAAGGTCTGAATGATTAAATTATAAATACTTACCTGACAGAAGCATACCTAAGCATTGTTGATATAGTTCAAAAGGAAAATGTCTTGACCTGGTCATTGCTGTTACTGCATGTGAATAAATGAGTTACGGGTGAAATAAAGTGTTCCCTTATTAATTATTGTTCCCACATTAACTGCAGAAAACCCTGGTGGTTACTACAGGGTAGTGACAGAGCCATTTTCTAAAGTGAGAGCATTGCCATGTTTCAGAATTCAGGAAAAAAGTGGCTCATTTTTATTTCCCCAGTTAAACTTTAATTTCAGGTTGAGGTAATTTGATACTTTAAGCATTTGCTTGGGTTTGTTAAGGGAGGTGGACTGCAATATGTGAATAGTTGAGTTTTGGACAGTTCAGTTCAGTAGGTGTTTTATACTAATATTCTGAATAGCTACTTTGAAAGTTTTACTGCCTAAGGTAAGGAAAGGGTTTCTGGCAGGTTTTTTTTGAAAGTAGAATTAGATTTTGGACTGAAGGAAATTATCACTTTGGAGATTTTTAAGAAAGGAGGATTTGCAGCACAACATATCTTGTGGAATAATAATTCCAACTTTCAGTTTGACCAGTGGTCTAAGAACCCTCATGCTTTGAGTCTTCATTCATTTTGCTTAGAGTTAAAGAAAAATCTTTATATATAAACGAGAGAGAATCTGGAATTAGTACCAATGTTGACTCCCTAATAAGCTGAAATCCTATAGAAGATTGAATGCTCCTTTTAATGTGAAACACATTAAAAATGTAATTCTTCTCCTGGCCAGAAAAAAATCTTACAGAACAATTCTAAATTAACAGAGCAGTTGAAATTTCTACCTGTGACAGTATCCAGACTGACCTCCCATCCCTTCCACATCCTTCAGGCATTATCTCTTAGAGGTCTAACTAGCAAATCTATTTTGAAGTGACACCATGCAGTTGTCCTACACTCAAATGCCATATGCTTGTTTTCACCAGAGAAATCTTGAGTTAGAGTCACAACATTCAAAAATGAATATTGCTTAAATTATTTATTTAGGACAAAGCATAAGGAGAAAACAGACTTTACACCAACAGAACAGAAAGAAGCAGTCGACCAAGTACACAACCAAATTCATAAAACAAGCCTAATGTGTCTAAAGTGGATGGATCGATCTTCTGCAAGATCTCATGTCATTTTCCTTGATTTAGAAACTATTTCAGTATCAGAGAGAGAGCACGTGCACTCTTGAGAAACTGCCTTTTTGCTCATCCAACTTCTTCAAGGATCATAGCACTTTAAAATTTTAACCCTTTGGCAAAGATTTTAATATCATTGGAGACAAAAAAATAATCAAAAATCAATGAATGAGGCTTTCCATTGCAGGCCTAGGGGTCCTCATCTGCAACTACCATTATGTCTGTACTGTTTCTGTTAAATAGCAATTTTATATAATTCACAAGGACCAATAAAAGATTCATACAAATTTTATGTTGCTATGTGTCAGTTGTATTACTAATACTGGCATGTAGAAAGAAGACACATGCAGAAAAATTATTGAGGTGGTTTATTACTAATAGCAAAGCAGGTAAGAGCAGAATGTTTACTTTTATTTGGGCTGGATTTTAAAGAGAAAGTCAAGAGAGCAGCAGTGCTGCAATTGTCCAGATATTTGCTCCATGTGCTCCTCTTCTTCCCAATCAGAAAATCCATATCTGTGGATAATAAACAACAAAAGCACAGAGAATAGCACAGAGTCTTATCAAACTTATTTTCCAGTGGGAGAAAGAGAATATTGAAAATCTTCTAACCTAGTTACTAATTTGACAATTGTTACAGCTTTAACTTGCAGAAATACAGTAATTTTTCTTCTATTAACACCGAGAAAAAATGTTTCCAATTTGTATTTACATGTGAGTTATTTTCTCACATTCTATAAAACCTCCTTTCGTTCATATCAGGATTGGTATAGATTTTATTTTTCATTAACAGATAGCTTCTAGGACTGCTCAGATTGAAACTGTAGCATTTTCTTATCGCAAAGCCTTTTTCTCCACCACCCCAATATTGATCTAGTTGCAGTGGTAAAATACTAAATTCTTGCATCATTTTAAATCTAATTGCTTCCACCATCTGAATAATCTGTAGGTGTTCAGACAGAACATGTTTCCAGTTACCAACTTCAAGGGTTTGAAAGTTTTTATCTTTTTTTGTTTGTTTGTTTCTTTTTTTGTTTGCTTAATATATTTCCCTGTATTTTAGACCTTATATTGCAATACAAGTAGGGAGGAAACTGGTAGACAATAGAAAAGCACTATTTATTATTTTCACATTGAAAACAGGATAACCAAAAGGTATATTTGAAGAGGACAATCTACTTGCAATTTTGGTAAATTTTCATCATTAAGATCGTTTTTTTCCTATTTCCAATGGATTAATCAATTTAATATCTTTCCTAAGACCTTGTGTATGTGCATGGAGCATAAACCAAGAAACTATGAACAGTTAAAATCTTAAAATCTCATTGCCAAATTCTAATTCATACAGTCCAAACCCCAGTAAACTAAGTTCATATGAAATAGGAATCGTATTTCTAGCTATCTGCTGTTGTTTCTCTAATATTTGAAGTTTCCAAGGAGAATAAAACAACTTTTTGCTCATTTTACAGGCTGTTTCATTTCTTAGACCTAAGATAAGGAACATAGAATGGTTCGTTTTGGAAGGGAGCTTTAAAGCTCATCTAGTTCCGACACCCCTGCCAGGGGGGAAGGGACACCTCCCACTAGACCAGGTTGCTCAAAGCCTCATCCAGCCTGGCCTTGAACACTTCCAGGGATGGGGCATCCCATCCACAACCTCTCTGGGAAACCTGTTGCAGTGCCTCACCACCCTCACAGGAAAGAATCTTCCTAATATCTGATCTAAATCTACCCTCTTTCTATTTAAAACCATTACCCCTCGTCCTATCACTACACTCCCTGATAAAGAGTCCTTCCCCATCCTTCCTGTAGGCCCCCTTTAGGTACTGGAAGGGGCTATAAGGTCTCCCAGAGCCTTCTCTTCTCCAGGCTGAACAACCCCAGCTCAGCCTGTCCTCACAGCAGAGGTGCTCCAGCCCTCTGATCATCATCGTGGCCCTCCGCTGGACCTGTTCCAATAGGTCCATGTCCTTCTTGTGCTGGCACTCCAGAGCTGATCACAGTACTCTGGGTGGGGTCTCACCAGAACAAAGTAAAAGGGGAGAATCACCTCCCTTGACCTGCTGGTGACGCTTCTTTTGATGCAGCCCAGGATGTCGCTGGCTTTCTGGGCTGTAAGCACATATCGCCGTCTCATACTCAGTTTTCCATACCCCCAAGTCCTTCTCCACAGGGCTGCTCTCAATCCACTCATTGCCCACCCTGTATCCGTGTTTGGGATTGCTCCGACCCAGGTGCAAGATCTTGCATGAGTTGAACTTCATGAGGTTGGCACAGGCCCACCTCTCTAACCTGTCCAGGTCCCTCTGGATGGCATCCCTTTCTGCTAGAGTATCAACCACACCGCTCAGCTTGGTGTCATCCACAAACTTGCTGAGGGTGCACTCAATCCCATTGCCAATGTCCCTGACAAAAATGTTAAATACTGGTCCCAGTACACACCCCTGAGTGACACCACACATCACTGGTCTTCATGAGTGGTCCACCGGATATTGAGCCATTGACGGCAACTCTTTGAGTGCAACCATCCAGACAATTCCTTATCCACCAAGCCTGTTACCCATCAAATCCATGTCTCTCCATTTTAGAGACAAGGGTGTTGGGCACGACATTATCAAATGCTCTGCAGAAGTCCATTATCCACCAATCCCGTAACCCCATCATAAAAGGCCACAAAATTTGTCAGGCATGATTTGCCCTTAATGAAGCCGTCTCAGCTATCACCAGTAACCTCTCGCTTTTCCGTGTGCCTTAGCATAGTTTTCAGGAGGATCTGCTCCATGATCTTGCCAGGCACACAGGTGAGACTGACCAGCCTGTACTTCCACAGTTGTTCCTTTTTTCCCTTTTTAAAAATGGGCATTATTTTCCCCTTTTTTCCACTGGGAACTTCGCCAGTCTGCCACGACTTTTCAAATGTGATGGATAGTGGCTTAGCAACTTCATCTGCCATAAAAACAATGACAGCTTGTCATTTGGAGTTCATGGCCTGGATGAATTAATCCACTGCTTTGGTTTCTGTCCTGTCCTGTCCCTACACAGGAATTACCCTTGCAGCTCTTATTAACTTGCTGTCCTGGCAGATGTCAAGACAAGTTCTTTAGAAAATAATATAAAAATCTATGATACACAATCTAATATGCAAACATATTATGCAAGTAGATTTTTCTCTGATCTCATATTTTAAGATGGAGGATTATTATTTTATACTTTATCCTAAATCTTATGTGTCTTCTGTAATTTTAACAACCAGTGACAATGTTTCTGTTATCCTCACACTTATACACGTATATGGCAAGCTAAGAGCAAGCCAATGATGCTCAATAATTTGTTCAATAAAATAATCTTATATTAAAATTCAGATATGATATTTTTTAAAATTACTTTCAGAAAGTAAGTTAATCTCTCTCTGTTAATTTTTCCCAAATCTATCGTGGGTTAAATCTACTTTTTGTCTTCAGCCAAAGAATATTGCGTAGCTGCGTAGAAATTATGAATTACTATATTCTGCAGGAAAATCACTTTATGTGTTATGTTTTCTGCTTTGTGTATATTGTGCGACATATAACTAAGAGATAAAACTACATCTTACTGGCTGTATGTTGTCCATTACTCCACAAAGTTTCTTCTTATCTGAAAGGACACACCAGCGTGTATATTACCCTCATCACTGAAGTACCTTGTTAATTTTGCAGCTGGAGACAAGACAAGAACTGTTCCTGTTCTTAAGACGGTTATGGCAGAGGACTTGGAATTCCCCACCTAGTAACTTCACTGTATAATAACTTTTCCTTCTTTCGATATTATTTCACATTTCTATTTGATCTCCCTTTTCCAAAACAAAATGACAAAACAAATTTAGGAATGGAGGTAGCAATAAGCAAAACAATGATACCATATTGTTTTCCGAGATCTGTAACTTCAGAAACATCTATTTCATATTGCTTCAGGTTTCAGCAGCAGCACTATACTTCTGTTAAATCATAACTAACTCAGTAATCATGACTTTTTCCTGGAGATGTAAGCTGCCTTTTTTTTTTTTTTTTGAGCACTGCATTATCATAAATATGTTTATGTTTTTTTCATCTATCAGCAGCTATCAAATTATCTAGCTTTAATTTTTCTTTCTAATATTTCCCAAAAAAGCTCCCCAGCCACAGGCAAAGTGTATAAGTGATAATTTCAGTAAAAGTTATCAGTTCATATTCACCTCTCTTTTAGCCCATTGGTACTGATTTCTAATCACTGTATTATTTCAGTCTTTCTCTGTGATGAAAATTCATTCACATCTTCACAGTTTAGCTTCGGGCGTTTTTATTTTTCATATTCTTACCTCTTTGAACTCTCTCACCAGTAAATTAGTCTTCTTTTGAAACACTACTAAACAAATATGCTGCTTGAAAAATATTTTTTTCTTTACTTCTGTTGTTTACTGGTGGCCCTTATATTAAACAGTGTATTTTCAAAGAGTAGATATTTGATTCGTCTAAGCAGAAGAAACTACACCATATACATAAAAATAAGTACATGGTCCTTTTGACACTTCACAAATACCTTTATATTTTTCAAAACATACTAAAGACACAAAAATGATCAATGAAAACAAAACTAATGATGGATCTCCAACAAAACACTGAAGGCAATTTTTTAACTGAAAGTACACATTGACTACATCCTAGTTATGGTTTAGAAATTCCACTTGGAGATAGGCTACCCACAGCCTTCCTTTAAGTAACATTCCTGAAACTGACAAAACTTCAGAGTGTAGGCACGGGGAAAATGTAACATTTTCATGGGTATGTTGCTTTGTAGGAATATTTCTCTGAAAAATAGCTCACAAAACAATGCACTGTATAGAAATGGTCAGTCTTAGCTTCATAGCAGCTCATACTCTTTTGTAAAATTCTACCTATTATTATTCATATTAAGATGGTGGATTCGTATTTGTAGAGATTATACAGTGCTACAGTACCCTGGTGCTTCAAGAAATTAATGAAGAAAGAAAGAGAGAGGGAGAAAGAAAGAGAGAGAGGGACAAAGAGAGAGAGGGACAAAGAGAGAGAGGGACAAAGAGAGAGTGGGACAAAGAAAAAGAACAAAAGAAAAAAATGTTTTTTTAAAATCACATTTTGAATTGCATTGTTTGGGCTTCCATATCTTTTAAAAAAAAAAGACACAGAATTTAAAGTTATGAGATGTTGTACAAACCTGGGATGCAATTGGGGAATAGGAAAAGGGAAAGGAAAAGGAGTTCTATTAGGCTGGAAAAATTGTCAGTTGTGTTGTTATTTCTTCTTAGCAGTAAGTGTGCTGCAAAGGAAATCTATCTAAGAGCTCACACACTAGCCCCATTGTGTCGTCCAGTTTAGTGCACATCATAGTGCTGAAAGGAATAGGACATGTAGAAATGAATTGCCTGTTCGAAGAGTTGGTGTATACAGGTTTCTGAGATACATCCTTTAATATTCTTGAAGTATTTAACAGTTATTTCATAAAAATCAGTCCTCTCTTCACGTATGGTTTTAGTCCCTTTTTGATCTGATCAAGGTAGCAGATAACTAGGTGCAAAAGAGGTAAGGATTATCACTTGCTTGAATTGTTCCTACATGTCAAATTTGTTGAATATTTATAGTATTGGTTTATTGACCTACTGAACAAACATCTTTCCACTTGCCGTGAATTCTGGGCTCATCTGTAAAAGACTATGTTGTGCCTTGGTGAGGATTTTAAATTGAAATAAAATGAATGCCAGTGACTATTCAGTTGCGTGCTGTGTGTTCTTTTATGAAATTATGACATTTGAATTCTATAATAGAACCCTGAAAATCAACCTTCCAATTTGCAGGAATATAGAAGTCATTATCATTTTAGGTTATCCTGAGGACACAAACAGAAAACTTTAACGTGGAGTAAAATATGATACTTGAACAAGGAAAATTTCCCAGGAGTCTGATTAAAGAGAAAATATCAAAGTCATTGAGAAAGGTCAAAATAGGAAGTATATTTGACATCTTCCACTGAAGCAACTTCACAGTATTCATTCTGCTATTTCTTTTGTTTTCAGTCTTATAAGGGAAAACAATAAATAATTACTCATTCTGTTAAAAAAAATCCAGGCAAAAAAAGGAAGAGTATATTTCTCCATTTTTGCATAGGTTTTTTTTTTTTTACATATTCAGTGTTATTCCATATATGGGCAACTTCGCTGCTCTCAGTTTCCTCTGCTGTTTGTGTATGCCACACTCCAAACAGTAGCGTAAAAAAAGTCTGGTAAAATTAGGGCATGCGTTTGCAATTCCAGAAAACTTATCAAACACCATTATCATCAGGGATAATATATAAAAATCTTTTTCGTTTTTAACTTTGACTCCACTAGATTTGATATTTGGCAGATCACCATCCATGCGACCTCTACACGGAACACCTAGCAATCCCAGTTTTGCTCAGTTCCAGTTTTCCATTCTTGGACGTGTCTTAGGTGACGTTAACGAACAGCAAGGGTGGGGAAGACTTTCACCAGAGGAAGGAGGGGGCGAGGGGGAGGAAAAAAAAACTTTTTCCATAATCAGACACTCTTCTTCTCTGTAGGGATGTTCAAACAGTTAAGAGTCACCTGCTGTTCTTGGGACGAGAAACATTTATACTGCCAAAGAAAGTATTTTGTGTAAAACTGCATGGATCAATAGTGACACCCAGCGGCCAATGCTTTTGCCAAAGCGATGCGTTTACTAGAGCGGCATTTCCCTGCTCTTTTGTCTAGTGTGCTTTCCGCACGCAAGGAATAAGTTTTAAGCAAGTCTGGTTTAACAGGATTAAGCCAAATATTGTTTGGTGGGGTGCGTTCTTTTTTTTTTTTTTTTCTTTTACTCATGTCTTTTAATATTATGAACAGTCTGCAGTGCATGGTGTTTGCAAATACCAGTTTTTATAGGTTTAAGACAGACTTCTGGTTAATGCTAAACGTAACATATGCAGCCACTGTGAAAGAAAAACGAAGGCTATTTATACCGACAAAATGGCATCTTTGCATAATACTGTGAAAGCCTTTAAGTTTAAGGAGTTCTTACGTATAACACAATATTACACTAACTTTAATTAATATTATATTAGTATTATAATATTAATATTTTAGTAAGATTCCATTATCTAAAAATAAGCACACACATTACTTCTAGTAAGCAATTATCTATACGGCTGCACTCACATTTCGTCTTCTTAAGCCCCCATCTTGTCAGTGAATCAAAGCAAAAGGACTGCAAATTCCTCCAGGCACAAGCTGTGTTTTAAGGTTTGTAGGCAGGATTAACTGAAATAGAAGGAAAAAAAAAAGGATCTATATTTAAATTTTATACCTTTCTTTCAAAGTGCTAGGGTATAGCTAACTGAAGTGTGTTCCTGTATGGTATATGAGGGAAGGAATTTTATCCAAATTACGCTACCTATGGTTTTCAGACTAATCATTACTATGATTTTTTCCTGCCTGATGCTGTGGATAGGAGTTTCACTTCCGATATGACAACACAGTCTATTCATTTCATTGAAGATGAAGTTAATCACTTCTTCACCACAGGACTAGCGATATATATACAAATCACTGTATAAGTCTATGTATAAACATGTCTTACTCTCCTTGGATCGTTTATTATCCAAAGAATGTAAACACTGTCCTGCTCAGACTGATGAGCAGTATTTGTTGAATCACTGCCCTCGTATGCAATTAGGTAGCGTAGCACCGATGGCGAAGCATCATAGTTGTAACTGAAAATCCAGAGCGCTGAAAGCCAGGACCCAAACCTTGAACCGAAAGTGAAAAAACACATTAAGTCTATTACTGGAAGTATCAAAACTGCAGCGCAGGTGGCCTAATCCACAGATAAATTAGGTTTCCTAAAAAATACAGATGGATTTGAAAACTGAAAAAAAATAATCTTGTTTTCTTGTAACTGAAGCTTTGTTAATAAGATGGTGCTAAGGAAGGCTTTTCAATAGGCTTTCTAACATTTTCCTACAAATATTCTCTTCCAGTGGGGTTTTCAAGTTCAGTCATGCAGTCTTGTTTTTTTTTTTTTTCAGAAAACAGTATAGCATCCTTCTGTAAATGAAGTATTAACTACTTAGAAGGACAGTTTTGAAATACGGGGAAAAAAAAAAGCTTTCTGCCTTTTCCTTTCTACATCAGTCAATTTTGGAGGTACTGCTGCTTTCTATGAAGCAGATTCTAGTGTTCTGGCTGAGATTCCTAAAAAGTAGGGTTGCCTGCGTATTTTGTATTCCTTCTTTTCAGAAGCAGGAACATCAATACAGCAAGGCAGATTAAGAAAATATCCAGATTCTTCCAACCAAAAACTGACTTGCAAGAAAGAGCTCAGAATCTATTACTGCTTGACAGATGGTAAGAACAGAATTCTATGGCATGGATACAAGATTAAATTCTGTATGATTTCTTAATAAATACATCTAACACTCCACGAATCTCTATTAAAAGACATATATTTCAAAGTGCTTTCTACAAAAAAAGGCTAGTTGCTTTCATACTTAAAACTTTAAAAACAGAGCGTTTTACGATGTTACCGTTCCAAGGAGACATCCTCCTCCAAGCATTCTCTCCACTGCCCTTCTACCTGCCAAGGATAGTCTGATTAACACTTCCCTCTGGGAAGCATTTCTGCTAGACCAACACTCTGCTTTATCAGCTCTTTGTAGCTTAGTGGAACAGCATCCGCAACCTTTCAAAACCTCCTTGACCTTATATTATAGTTTTCCATGGCTAAGAAATATGACCACTTCTTCCAAAAGAATATTCGACAGCTATAGTCGGTCACCCCAGAAACACTTCTGTCCCAGTTATTACTAGCAAGTAAAAAATCTAGCAGCTAGCTGGTATTTGATATAAACAAGGCATTTACCCACAGCAAATTTCCTTTGCAGACTAGAAAGAAGTTTACATTTCGGTTCATAACCACTTACACTAGAAAAATTACACTTTACACAAATACAAATAGCCAACAATAAATGGGCCTCATTGTTTCTCTTAAGAGAAGGAAAGATGTAAAAGTAATAAAACAACCACAACGGGGTAGTTTGGGATGAGTGGACCTTAAATCTCGCTTGCCATGTTTCAGCAAATGAAGGCCATCAGCAATTGTTTGAGGATCGGTTCAGGATTTTTTGCATAAAATTAGTAAGAAAACATTTGTTGAACAAAATTCTCAAAACAATGAACTATTCATTATGGTAAAATACTTTAAGTACAATAAATTTAAAATGGAGATTAAAGAAAACATTAAAAAAACCCAAACAATAACAGAATAGGAGAAATTATTTCCTTCTCCTTTGCAGACAGATTGCTTTATAACAAGAACGTGAGTATTTTTCTATAAGTTGTTATTTGTGCTATAGCTATGAGACACATAAAATTAGAAAGAGTTCATTTGTGCATGTCATTCCCATGCTTCAGACAATTTTTTCATTAACCGACAAACTTATTGCAATTAATTCTTTTCCATACCAGCGATATAGGAGGAATATACTGTATGATTTGCTGGACCAAGGAACTGCAGTTCACAATCTCATTTTACAACAAATATCATTTAATGCAATCCTCAGGGGGCATTCTTGTATACTCCGATATCTTGTTTTTGTCGTCACCCACTTGACAAGTCTTTTTACCACTGATATTTAGTAGCATTTAACTATGCTATTTTGATACAAGAGAGCAAATTATATAGCAGAATTTTTCTCAGAGTGACAAGCATTAAGTAAAACCATGCGGTTTTTAATTGAAAAAAAAGTATTTTGTTTTCAGTAACTCAAAACAACTTACTTATACAATCTATAGCGAAGTCTTAGTTTCTGGGCATAAACACACAACCAACCAAAATCTGTGTAATAATATTCCAACAAAATCTACTCTTTAAAGCCGTTAACGCCAGTGGGAAGAAAACGGATAGGCCTTTTGCTCAGGATAACTTTCTTCTTTCTCAGACACTACAGGAGATGTTAGAGGAGGGAGGATCTACGAGTGGGGAATAGGAAGTGTCTGCTCTGATTTTGGAGCCCTGCCGTGCTGTCTCCTCCATTGTCCTATGTAGGGAAAATTTTAGAAAATGCTATTGTAGTAATCGAGGTCTTCATACTTCTTTCCAAGAGCTTCTAAATCCTGTTCCCGGATGTATTCTCTCACCTTATTCTGTTGCATCGATCTTAACCTCAGGTCCTTTCTCAAGTTTCAAATTATGTACACGGGTCCCTTGTCTACCACCTTTACACATGGTAAAATAAGGAATGTATAGTCCTCATCAAGAAGTCACAGATGCAGCTGACATCTGCCAGATGACTGAGTCTTTTATAAAACAATATACACTGTCTCTTCCTTGCAGGCGGTAGCTCTGGGAGCAGACACATCGGTGTCATCCAACAGGGCGTACCTTTCACTGTGACCATTTTCCCCTTTGTCTGTCAGACATTTAGTGGAACCTACAGTTCTGGTACTTTCATCACTATGAAATACAGTGTTATACACTAAACCCTCCTGCAACAAGGGTCAAAGCATCAACAAGCACCAAAAAGGTGGCTACAGAGAATACTTCACAACTTCAGTAATAACTGTCTATTCATTAGAGCAAGTAGTCCCTCTCCTGGCCTCTTGGTGACCCATACTCTTTCTCCAGACTCCAGCCCAGTTAATCCATGTCCTGTGGAATAATCTATTAAAAAGTGGCTTTACGGCTGGAAATAAAGACTTAAATATTTTTATGACGTGCATGTTTTTAAGGAAGTATTCAATGCTTGGAAGGTGCTGTAATCATCACTAAATGATAGGCAAGATAGAAAAGTAAACACACACAGAATAATGAATTGCTTCTCAAATATAATAGTCCTCATGCCCTGATCATAAGTCATGTAAACTCAGGAGACTGAGTGACCTCCTGACAAATCAATGACAGTGCAAAGGAACAACCCCAAGTGTTCACAATTGCATTCTTTTAGTCTTATCCCAGAAAAACAGCAGGCTCAATATTTTTCGTCTTTCATTAAATTTCAGAATACATTAGAAGAGGGAACTATGATATTCTTCATGGAACAATAACTTATTCCAGCATTTCAACATTTTGTTTCTATATAGGGCAAACTTTCCACAATAGCTTCAGCTCTGATTTTTTTTATTTATATTTTTAATTTAGTTTTCTGTAGGCTGCTTTGCATTATCACATTGTGATTCAACTGAGCTCAAGTTCCCAGTTTTGAATAAGCCTCCCAAGCAAGCTAAAGAATTTTTATGTCTTAGATCCAGTTGAAAAGGTTGCTGCATTAAAACCATTGATGTGTGTGAACTAAACCTTCCTTCAGTGTTGGTGTTGGAATAAAATATTCAAGACCATAAAAGCTGGCCTCAAAAACTCTGCAACCTGCAGTAGCATTAACAGTAGTATCAATACAATACCATAAGGTCAATGATGCTTTTCTAGTTTTATTATTACTATATATAAGTATATATATATATGTATTTCATATAAACTCCTTCAAAAAAAAAATATTGAATCTGACAGTCTACATCAGCAACATAAAGGCAAAATCTTCTTGAAGGCTGTTGCTACATATCAAATGGAAAAAAACCCCCGCATTATAGATGAACAAGAAATTTAAACATACAAAATGAAGGGTCATCTGACAGTAAAGAAATAAAGAACTAAGATACCTCTTTACTTTAATATCACACCAGATGAATATTTTACCTGGTATACTGGTATTACAAAAAGTGCTTGTAGAATAATTAGAATATATATGAAATATCTAGAGCATATCACAGCTGCTACACAGCGTCATACTGTTGTTTTCTTACTCTCCAGCAGAAACATTAATAATAATATAGTAATTACCTTACTTTACTAGTAGCAAAGTATTTACTGCAATTAAAGGCCAGTATTGAGAAGGAAGACAACAAAATAGAAATATTTGAGCTCCCATAAAAAACACACTTCCAAAAATTCTTTAAGAGTTATTTTATATGCTCTGTATTTTCACTTACAGATTCCAGGTTTGTTTATTTTCTGAAAATAATCATCTCATCCAAACTAATCTAAACTCCAACATTGAGCAGAGGGGATTTTTGTACATAACTTTCTTAATTGTTGGAGTCTAGCAAAGTCAAAGAAAGCATCCTCTGTTTTCATTGACAAGGATGAAATCTGACCGAGACTAGTCTCAGAAGCGTAACAGCTGTTGATTTCAGCGGGGACAGAATTTCATTCATCCCTTAGTATTCCAAGTTGCGAGGAGCTTTTTTTCTGCATGTTTAGACTAAATATAAATGAGCATTGTGGTTTAGACTTTCAAAGCAAGCCGTGACTTACAGAGAATGCCCTTGCAGCCACAGGAAATTTTAAAAAGTTAAAATCAAGACGTCTGAGAGAGATGAATATTTTTCGTAACAGCACAGCCCTTGTTGGGCTATGTTACCACAAAGGATGGAGAACACTGATTTAAGTTCAATGTGTTACTGATAGCACCTGCTCTTTCCACATAAACATGCAGTTTAATCAGCCCGAGTTCATATTTAAATCGTCAGTTACATCATGTTGGTTCAGTCTAGTGGCATAATTTGCAGCAGTTGAAATAACGCCACACTTAAAAAAAAAACCCACGATAGAATTATTTGCATGATTACTTTGCTTGCTATAAGCATTAGGCTTCTGCCCTCTGGAATCATAAGGGAAGCGTTAGATTATTTTTCTTTCAGACACGATGAGTTTAAGATGCAAAACAAATTTTAATCTTGATTCTCAGGTACTCTGAACCCTATTCATCACTGATCCCAGAGGGATGGAAAGATGTACGTTTGAAGTCTCTGCTTCCCAGTTCCCATGGAGCTTCATCATCAGCTTCATCCCTGTTCTAGTACATATCAGAGATGTTCACCTGTATTTTGATGACAGTCGAGATAGTCGTGACCCCAAGGATCATTTTAGAAGATGACTAGGATGGCTGGGCTGGCAATGGATGTTCCAGTTTATTCTCTCTCCTTCAGACAGCCGAGAGGCAAACGTCGTGAGGGACAGCTGGCTTTGCTTTTTCAAGTATTTCCTTTAAAAGGTTTTGGATTGCTGCTGGGCCTGCTGATGTTGCAACCTTTTTTTACAGTACGACAGTCACTGAAAGGAACAGAAAATTGTCGATATAGTGTTTTTCCACCAAGGTGTAAACAGCTGAGCCGAACTGAAATTCTACTATTTGCAGATAAAGTGAAATCTCTAACTCGACCGGGCATACGCACCTTTAATATGCCCGGGTTTTTATTTTCCAATATACTTTGAGTTAAATATTAATTTTGGGGGAAAGGTAGCATGCACTATAAAATAGAGCTTAAAAAAAAAAAAAAGGAAAAAAAAGCTATCATCAACTGTGACTGAGTAAAAGTAAAGATTGTGCCACAGAGCTTAATAGCAGTGCAGTGCTCACAGAAGCCTGGTGTTTAAAAATTAATTTCAAGTTTGAGGCTGTTACTGGCAGTGCCAAGAGCATACAAAGTACATTTGTTCATCACCAGAGCTAGCTTCAGAGTAGAAAATTCAAGAGGAAGACAATGAGGTCTGTCCAGTTTCTAAAATAGATCTGGGAAATATTTAAAATCTCCAGGCAGTGAAAAATAGATTTCCATGAAAGAAGAGCTAAAGGGCAAATTAGGGAAATACCTCATCCCCAATTTTACAAGGCTATAAACTTGTCTGCTTCACAAAGGATGGCCTCCTATTAATTTGATAAAAAGCTAATCAGATGCAACTTAGGGTTCTCTAAAATAGATATTTAGGGAACAACTCCTGCTCTATCTGTTCACACTTGAAAGGAAAAAGATGTTTATCAGACCATTGACTTCTTAAAACAGAAACAAATATTTCTCACCACTTTTCATGCTGTAAATGGAAAGAGAAACAGATTTGCAAGTTCAGTCACTGAGTTGTAAATATATTCCTGCAGCTACTCACAAGCGTAGCAGAAAGACTTTATTGTACCCATCAAAGATGTCACCATGTGCACTGATATCACATAGTTTGTACTTTCATCTGTGAACTGAAAATTCCTGAACAAGTCTGAGCACTCCTGACCAGCAGTCCTAATATTTTAACAGAGGTACTGAGAATGTGTTTTATCTATCCAAGCGTGGTTACCTGCTCTACTTCCAGCAACTCAGTGAATGAAAGCGACGACCTAAAGAGATAAGATTGCACACTGCAGGAGCACAGAAAGCAAGCAAGCACCAAAATTTGAAAGCCAAGACTGTTCTAAAGACCAGCTTTTGACGGTTAATAGCGTTCTTCCGGTATCCGAAGTGGACATAAATAATTTTGTCTTTTGGAACAACTGAGGAAATTATTCATAGTAAACAAGTTCCATACTGAGTTCTGTTCAGCAAACAAAGATTTCTTTCTGTGAAAATGCTTATTATTTAGACCTACTTGACAGATAGCCAAAAAATCCTGAAACATTTTGTGGATTTGGTTGTTTGCCACCTTTTATTCACGGCATGTCAATGGTCATCTAATAGTTAGTGTTTGTTTCTGTTCCCTGATTGGTTGGTTGAAGTGCTTTAAAATGGAAAAATACAAGGACCGAATAATCTTTTCATTGCAGAAATACTTATTTGCATGCAAATACATGTCTCTATATGGAAAGTAGCTATTCCCCAAACATCCTCGGGAACAATAATACACTAACGTGAATATTTGTTAATAGCAAATAAAAAGGGGGCAGGAATATGGTCAAAGACGACAACTGTTCAGAGTTGCAGTCATGTTTTCCAGCATCTAGACAAAAAAAACGTCAGTGGATCTGATTTTCCACTGCATGTACTTCACTTAGTCATTTACACTTGTGCAAAGCATGAACTAACGTAGGAGTTACTCACTAGCAGACCAGACTCGTCCTTTCTCATTCTAGTTGCACTTCTTGCATGTCCAGTTTTCCAAGCAAATGTTGGGGGCAGGTCATGCCCTAACTCACTGGCTGCAGTGAGGAACGTCTCAGCACAACTTTACATCACAGTTAGAAATGCCAGTTAAGAGCTTAATCGTGAAGCAGCAGCAAAAGATCAATTAAACTGATAATGGTATTGATAATGGGCTGTCAACCTAGCAGCTGGCAGTATAACAAGATCCTATATCTGGCAGACAAAGTTAGGCAAACTCAGCCTTTTAATCAGGTACACATTTCTAACTGTGAGGGGAAGTAATTAGAACAGGTTATGTAGGTTTCTGTTGGCAATTTAAAAACCAAGACCGATTATTTTCTAAAACATATACTTCATTGCAGGTGGAAAGTCAAGGATGACCTATGGCCTGGACTGGGAAAAGGAGAAACTAAATGATCACAGTGTGAATGTATCTGATCGCTTATTCAGAAACTCCTTCAAATTAACCGCTGCTGGTTTTGCCATCTACTAACTACCACAGCTATTGAGGTTTTAATGCTACTAGAGTTAGTGACAGCCTAAGACCCGAGGGAGAGCAAGGCTTAAAAGGAGACGAGATTTTTCAGAAAAGGTTAAATTAAAAGGGGAAAGAGGAATAAGAAGACAAGACTAGGGTCACATAAGCGATTCACCAGGTTGAAACGGAAGAAACAAATTCTGAGATTGAAGTTAGGAATAGTTATTCTCATTTATTATGTTATTCATTTATATAGTTTGAAAGGAAAAGGGAGTTCAACGCCTCTAGAACAGACAGGATTTTACCAAGTATCTGAAGAACAGAAAAACATTATGCCCAAGGTTATATTTCCCCTACCGTGCACAGTTATTAGATGAGCACTCTACAAAAAACAAAATTTGAATCTGATGTGTTAAGTATGCAATCATGTTGCAAATAAATAAAATAAGCATCTTTTCTATTCATTAGTTAGAAAACAGCATCTTTATCTCAGTTTTAGCTGTACCACTTTAACGGAAAGGACAAAGCAGGACAAAGAAGTGCCAATTTTATTCTACACTGACTGCATCAAGGTTTAGTACACATGCTGAGGAGAGTGCAGATACTTATTAAAGATGCTGACACTGGCATAAAAAGTAATTACAGTATTGTGCCTCCCTCTATAACAAACAACTCTACTTCCCTATCTTAGAGGTGACTCAAAGCCTTAAATTAGAATTCTCAGGGTTTGCCACATAGGCAAACACTGCAGGATTTGAACAAGTGGATATGCTTCCTGCTCATATCGCTTACTGCTAACTATAATTATAGTATTTATGAATTTAAACCTTAATGACAACAAACACAGTAGCTCCATTGCTCTTGTACTAGAGATGTCACTTTTAGTTTTTCCATAAGCCCTGTATTAAAAATGGGGAACATTCAGAGGGTATTAGAGAGATTTTTTTTTTCCCCCCTGTTCCCCCTCCTTTTTTCCCCTTTTCACCTCTGATGTAGAGGTGCTTGGAGAGACTTGTATTCAACACATGGAAACACTGATGGCAATCCTTTCAATATTTGTTAAATCTTTCCTGAAAAATAAATAAATAAATGAAAAGGAATGGTTTTCAGCAATTTTTCCTGTCTCAAGGTCTGCTGGGGTTTCTGGAAACTATAAACTGGTGACTGACTACCATCTCTGGTAAAAGGGAAGAATCTATAATAAAGAAGAGCCCTAGAGTCAGGATGGGCTTTGTGAAGGACAACACTGTCTCAGTAACCTCCAAGCATTTTATGAGCATGTAAATACTTGCGTGGATAAAGAGGGTTCAGTGGATGCAAAGTATTGGGATTTTTCAGAAGAGTTTGAGAAGATTCCACACTAAAAGCTTTGACAGAAACAAAGCTGCCGTGCAGAAAGTCTTTGAATGTAGGAAAGGTCATTTTATGAGTTGAAAGCTGGCTAAGAGATAGGAAACAAAGGGTTAAGACTTAATAGTTTCTATCTGGGATAGAGAAGAGCCAGAAGTGATGTCCCACGGGGATAACTGCGTGTATTGTCTTTGCTGTCTAAGTAACGTCACTTTTTTGCCACTGCAAGAGTCAGGCCGGACGGGCCACGGCTCTGACTTAGTAGGCTGGTGTCCAGCACAGCTGTCTTCTTAGGGCTTGTTATCTTTTTTCCAACAGTTTGGGGTTTTGCATACCTTGAAGAACAGCAAAATATCTGGGGTAAAATTTAAAAGGAAATTGCACGAAACGTTGTAACAAATTAAGGACGAATCTGAGCCAGCAAACAACCCCCTGTCCAAGTGTGGGCGTACGCGAGTTAGGCGGCCTGGCAGAGGGCGTCCCGTGCTGGGGGTAGCTCAGCCTGCCTTACAGCACTGTTCACAACCTCTGCTGTTTTAGGTTGGTTTGGCTTTTGCTTTGCTCCTAACATTGTGTCTGTGAGAGAGGAATATCCATTTTCTGTTTTGCTCTATTTTGTTCTGGTTTTTAAGCATCATCTCTTATCCACCAGTAGCAGTTTAGTAAGGCCTATTACATTTTGGCAGTTTGAAACATGAAGCTGTGAAGATAAGGTGCTGCTATAGCGAAAAGGGCCATTTTCTAGCAACGGAACAGCAATATATTCGAATAGCGAAAGGGGAAATATAGTACCATCCATTCCCCCCCCCCCCAGCTTTTGTTTCTGTGATTGTTATCTCCTTTCTAATGAATTTCTTCCTCTTTTGTCTCTTCATATTTTCACACTGCTGTAAGTCCCGTTGAGCAAAGTAACTTAAACACACGCAACAACCCTGAGAACAGCCCCACACGAGCACTAATGTCAACGTGGGGTGATTCGATGGGATGAGGCGCTCCCTGAGGTGGTCCTCATAGAGGCAGCCCCAGTATTGGGAGCTTATACCTTATTGAAAGCATCGCTTGTCAAGATAAATTTCCAATTTGGCGGAGATTAATACTCCAAGGACAGTACAAGTTCACACATTTAACAGTATTCATAAAATATCTCAGGTCTCTCTATCTCATAAACTCCCCTTATCTCTCATGCTGCAGCGTTATTTAGTTAGTTTTTGGGGAGAGAGAGAAGTTGTTTTGTTTTTTCCATTTTTTTTATAGCCAGATAAGTACATAATGGTATTATCATGAAGTGGAATTTTAAAAAATTAAGCAAACATTTTCACGGCTCCTTCTGAGGAATCTCTCTGCCATTTCTTTTTCTCCTTTCCCCGCTCCATGTTTGCCCAGGTATCATGGGCAGCTGTAGTCAGTCACCTACAGTAGAGGGGACATAAAATGACATCCCCTCCCTGCGCCGCTGTGCAATGAGGTCCCCTCAGAAGATCTACTGCTATCAAGATCAGTGAATGCAGGACTGCAGCCACAGCCTGAAGCCTGCAATGGATCTGAAGCACGTCTATACTGTGAAGGTTGTCTGCTCAGTGATGCTACCACTCTTACATGAAACATATCCAGGACTTGTTAATACTTTCATGGGTTCTGGCAGAGATACCCCATCCAGAATATTTTCCAGTTGGAATGAACCTTTTTAGTTAAAAGAATATCTATTTTCCTGGAGATCTGAGACTGCCATTCTATGGCACTAAATAAGAGCATCTTCTATTCCCAACAGCTCCCAGAAATAGAAAAGTTATACACAGCACATAAAAAATAAATAGGAAAGAAGATTATTTTAGAATGTTTTAGTTGTATCTTTTGTATATACAATAGAGTTCAAAAGCAAAAAGTATATGATTTATAAAGATAATTTTCTCGCATTCCCTTAGTAGTTTTATAATTCCTTGTCTTTATTTTGCACTTCAATAGATTACTTTGCTTTGTCATGACTATCAATGCATCAAAACTTTCTCATCTAACTTTTGCTGAAGTATTTTAATTAAAATGGGAGTATTTACAGTTGTTATATCGTATTAATATTCCAGTAGACATAAAATTTTCACTAAATAATATTGAATAATTAAGAAGGAATACATTATTGATCAGATAGGAACAGTTTCATACAATATAAAATGCTATTGTGCTTTGTTTGTGTTTTTAATATCTATTATTGAAACCTCAAGTTGATATTGGTAAATGACTTTCTACCATATACACTAAGCAAATTTTAAATGAGCATCACCTAGTGTTATAGAGATACAGAGGACTTTACCTAGCATTGTAAATACTAAAACGAACATCAGAGTTGTTTATTCCTCCCTCAAAATACGTTTTAAAATACCTGAAGATAGTAAAAGTTAAATTTTCTACTTACTGTACTATTTACTAAGTTTGCTATTTACCGTATCATCACATGATTCCCTTTGGGTCATTACCCCAAAGGAATACCTTATCAGGTAATTTATTATGTATAAATGTGGTTCTTGGTTACGCACCTTGTGATATTCTTCAGGAAAAGCCTGAAATAGGTATTATGGGGGAACCTGACAGTGATTATGAAAAGGAGATCATATTCTCCTGACAATGAGAATACACTGAGACGCTTATCTTCTTCTGAAAATAGTCTGTTGATGTAGAATTTCACAGTTTGAATTTTCTGTGCAGTCTCTTGGTTTCTCTTCATAAATTTTTAAGGGTCAGTCTTTGAAAGTGCTCTCTCTCAGAAACTTTTCAGCCCTGCTTTTCACTTTTGACCAATTTCTTGAAAAGAAATCTTACAGAACATCAAGTAAATCTGATACAAAGGTGATGTGCGGACTATGTTTTAACCTTGCTTCCTGAGGAAATTAAGTTCTTCTGATATCAGTCTTTCTTTCCTTTCCCTCTCCTCCTCACACATTTTTGATCTTGTTTTCCAGGTCTGTTTGGCAGAGGAGTCTCAAAGGCTTTATCCAAACTAGAGGACGTACATACCTAGCACAGCCCAAGTCCCCACTTACTGACTGCATGAGATCCAGCTGCACACCATCCTCTTCCCCGAGGGCGAAGGAAAGCTCCTGTCCTCTGTGCCGTGAGAAACATGGAGACAGCACGTTACCTCTGGCCCCGTGCTGCGGATGCGAGGAGATGGGGACTGCACCAAAGAACATAGCTCAGGGGCAGCCAAAGTCCTTACATTTTTGTGTGAAAGGCAGAAGATGGACAAAGAGAAGAAATTCAGGTTAGTGCCCTACCAAAGGAGAGGCTGCCCTGTGTGTTTAGCCGTATTTGTGCTATTTGGAGAATCAACAGGTCAGTCAGCACCCGCAGACTCTTCCCCAGCACAGAAGGGTCCACTCAGGTGCCTGACAAGTGGAACCAAGTAAGAGGTGATGGATGGATAGAGCAAGCAACTGGTGATTCAGTGAGGTTGGCCGGAGAACATGAGTAGGATCCAGAAATATTGCCAGAGGGAATCAATGAGGAAGGCATACAAGATACACTGTGGATCTGGAGAGAGCTGGCTATACCATGATGGGAGTGTGGGAAGTACATAAGACACAAATTGCTAAGAAACTGGGGTTTGCTAGTTTGAATTCATGGAATTGTTATTTTTGAGTCTGTTGTTGTTGTTGACACTGGTTATTATTGACTCATGGAATTTTTAGTTAACATCTACTAAGCTATTTGTTCAAGAGTTCCACTTTGAAGCATAGTTTATACGTTAGTACTCACTCCTGATCATTGGAGAAGAGGCTCGGATATGAATGGCACATAAAATATTGGCTATGAAAAACTGTGACATGTAGACCTAAATAAAAACAGCCAGCTTTCTTCTATCCCCCCACAGGACCAGGGGATACTTTAAGGACTCACAGTCCTCTGTTAAGCATTATAAACCCTAGGAAAATAGTAATGTACATTAAAAAAGAAGTTTTTTGGGTTTTTTTTACATTTGTAAAGAGCGTATTAGCAGCTCCACTTTCACAGGCTTACTGAAAGGCTACAAGAACAGGGAATGGCAATTATGTCTGCCGGTATTTATATTTCTACTACCAATGCTTTATTACCCAATTACCATGTGCCATAGGCCATGCTCTGGAATGTGATCCTCTCCTAAATCACCCTTTCCAAGCACAACTAACACCAAAAAAATCTTCAGTTCCTAATGCAAGTCTAATAGGACTGAGTGTGTAGACAAAAGAAGGATGACAGTTGGGATGTGCTGAATCAATTCATCAAGCAGAGGGACCCAGAGAACTCAAGCAATATAAAAACGGTAAAAAGAAGTCCTTAGCTTGTAAAGCCTGCAGAAATCTTTTGTGTTTCTATAATTTCCCTTTACTTTTTTCAGCGTTCACCAACCTTGTTGTACTCACAGCTTATTCTACAGTGAATAATTGGTATTTTATATTTATTCACCATAGAAACATATCATCTTCATGGTTGGAAAGGACTATCATGGATCATCAAGTCCAACCAAACAACCTACAATCTCTGCCACTAGAGCATGCCCTGAAGTGCCACATCTAGACATTTCTTAAACACCTCTAGGGATGGTGACTCAACCACCTCCCTGGGCAGGCTGTTCCAGTGCCTGACCACTCTTGCAGTAAAGTAATTCTTCCTAATATCTAATCTAAACCTCCCCTGCCGCAACTTCAGACCATTTCCTCTGGTCCTGTCATTATTCACCTGGGAGAAGAGGCCAACACCCACCTCTCTACAGCCTCCTTCCAGGTAGCTGTAGAGGGCAATGAGGTCTCCCCTCAGCCTCCTCTTCTCCAAGCTAAACATGCCCAGCTCCCTCAGCCTCTCCTCATAAAACTTAGATATAAGAACTTAGGTCTATTCACCTTAGAATTTAGCCTTTGGAAATCATTTGACTACTTCTGTAACTCCCTAACTTTTCTTCACCACTTTAAATTGACAGATTTTATAGTTTTTATTATTTTTTTCTCTACTGGCTACGTACATTTCAGTCTGTAAGTAAAAATATCATGTATGAGTAGTAACTCGATTTTAGGATTGGTAATAATTTCCTCAAAAATATTATTATTTTTCCTGCAAAGATTCTCCTCTCCCAGTGCTGAGCTCTCCCTCCCCTTGACTAAACAAGCATCTATTAAAAAAATGGCTACTTTACTTAAGAGTAAACTCAAGTCCACCGAGCAGCAGGCTCAGAGATTCATCATTCAATTTTGGATGAACAAGGCTACATGTAGAGGTATATGCAATGGGAGGATTTCTTTTTCTAAAAAAAGGACACCCATCCACCCCTCCCGTACATGCACAAATAACAGATACAAAGTGGATATTTCTAGTTTTGAGCTCCTCTTCTTAAAAAATCAGGTAGAAATCCTAACTCTGCTGTAATCTTTGATATGGTCAAGTGGCAGAGAACTGGAACAGGTTGCCCGGGGAAGTTGTCAATGCCCTGTCCCTGGAGGTGTTCAAGGCCAGGCTAGATGGGGCTTTGAGCAGCCTGGTCTAGTGGGAGGTGTCCCTGCCCATGGCAGGGGGGCTGGAACTAGATGATCTTTAAGGTCCCATCCAACCTGAACCATTCTGTGATTCTGTGATCTGTGAAATAACATACATGCCAGTATATTACCAGCAGCCCAGCTCTAGGAAGACTCTAGGATTAAAACCCTGAGCAGTATAAGGGCAATCTGCAGCACACCCAGAGAGCCAGGCTGCATCCATTCTCATCTTCCAATGAGCACTTCAATACAGCAGTTTAGAGACCATGCAGATCGCCGCTGCCGTAGAGCACGTCACTGCTCCTGCTCTTTGGGAGCTTTGCGGGCAAAAGCAGAGAAGTGGCATAACCATGCCCAGGGCTACTCCTGACAAAGAAATGTAATGAAGCTATAAGACTATAATGAAGCTGCACCTGGGTGCAGGAGATGGGGAATGATTCTTGCTATAGCAATATTCAGCATAACCTTGGACATCGCCAATGGAACCTGAAGTGTCCTGTACACTGATAAAAAGTACTTCTCGCTAGCCAAACTGGAAACGTTAGAAACAACTTGTTCAGCTGAAATCTTAATGCTCTGTGTAGCTTCAGCACTATATAAAAGAAGCACAAAGGTACCTCAATTCAGGTCCGGAAGAGTGGTGACATAAATAATTTTATTTGCCACTCATTTTTGTCTGAGAAGAGGATAAGGTGAATTGCTCTTCACCCTGGAGGGAGTCAAACCTTCTCCCTAAAAGTAAACAACATGAATAACAATAACAAGTGTACAGATGTAATTATAATTCAATACAGAAATATTAATATAGTAGAATAAAGCTTTGAAAAGGAAAGTGGATTTCCTGGGTTTCGAATCTCACAAGAAATTACATACTTACTCTCTTTGCGCTAAAAAAAACCCCAAACAATTTAAACAATTTTCATGAAATAAGATTGTAGATATCTTATTTTTGGGCTACTATTTTAGGGCTACTAGTTTTCTCTGATTCATTAATGACAGAATTCCATTTAAAATTCTAATACTTTCAGTAATTGGCTGATACAGAGAATTCAGTGATTTGGCTGATATGGAGAAAATGTTTTTCTACTACCTAAACTGCACACAACAAAAAAATTTTGATCTGTACCTCACACAATATTTTTTGTCCTTTTTTCCAAGTTAACCAGTCATGAAATTCTGTTTTGAGGCAGGTACTTTGTTTACACCATGAAACTTGTTTTAGCAGGAATTACATACCCGCACTAGGATTTATATTACAAAGTTTTGACACCTAGATCGATGGAGTATGTCTCTAGGGGAAAGGAATGACATTTATGAATATGTTTTCTTATTTTTATTTTTTCTATTTCTGTTTGTTGCCTTACCTGGTGGAAACAGGTAAGGCAAATGGAAAGTCTATTGAGACTGGTTTTCTTGCATTTAGTGAAACACATGAGTCAAATTTCTCAAGATAGCATCAAACATATATCAAGAATCACACAAATACTGGGACTATGACAGAAATAAATCTGGTATAAACGATAATAAAAGGTTAAACTTGATTTACAGTATCAATTAAATCTATAGAAATAACATTCAGGTCTCTTTTCCTATTCGTATGAATTCTTATACTGCTATAGTACCATTAAATAAAATATACACAACGTTTTCAAAAGCACAAAAGTAGGTGCAAACACAGCGCCAACCAAAATAAATACGCGCACTTCTATCGAAAGAAATGGTGCTATTTGTTAAATACTTGGGAATATTATTTCCTACCATACCAAAAATATAACTCCATTTTAATTCCTATTTTAAAATTTACAGAAAGTCCGGTGCTATGTTGTTATACAAATGGGAATATTCTAGATAGGTTGGGTTACACAGTGTAAAATTGACTGCAGAGAAAATCCTGAAGTTTTTTACAGCGAGTGAGTCTCGGTGCAAGGGTGCGGGGGAATCATGAAAGTGTTTCTAAGGCATTTGCAGGTGCTGAAATGTTATTACCAAGCTAGCAACTGCTTTGAGGAGTCAGACGTGAAAAATTCATTTCTGGTACCAGAGGAGCCACCACTGAAACAAGGTAAGAAAGGATTTATATGTGAGGGGCTTCGGTTTCTGCAGAAATCTTCTACACATCACAAAACCTGAAAGGCTCCTCATTAGGATTCATTTGAAGATAAATGAACATGCTTTGCATGAAATCCAAACAAAAACTCAGTGAAAAAACTGCTTTTAAAGAGCCTGAAAGTGATTTTGCAGCCATTTCAATGTAGCACCTTCCAAATAATTTATTTAAATCTCTTGCTGTAGTTCACATTCTCCTCTAATTATGAATTGGAAACACCAGTTTTCAGCATGTCCTGGTAATACTCTGCCGAACCTGTAAGCTATTTAGTATAAAATTATAATGAAACAATAGAATACCAAGTATAATCCAAATTCAATGGGAACAGAACAACCTCAGGTGTTGGAAAAGGACTCCGTACCCTCTCGTTTCTCAAGAGGCAGTGTACGCTCAGCCAGGCTGGTAGCAAGATGCTTTAGCTAAGAACTGACCAGGGAACAAACGAGCAGTCTGCGGGTGCAGAACCCCCCACACTGGTGAGGGGCCATGGCAGCCCTCACCTCTCCATGGCGTTATACGGCATTGAGCAACAGACGAAAAAATGAAGGCCCCAGACTGAAATAATAAACATATTTTAACACTAAATATTTGAACAACCTCAATGAAAACAAGAAATTACACAAGAATAAACCTGATTGATTGAAAAATCTCTCTCTGTTTACCTGCGCTACATAGGGACATCAAAGCCAACTTGCGATTTGTCATTTCAGAGTTTAAGGTCAGCGGGACACACGCTCATTCCTTCCTAGGGAGGATGTTCTTGTAAGGTGGTGGCATTTCAGTCTAGACTACAGACGTGGTGAATTCAGGTGTACTTACCAGCTGTGGGTGCCCAGGTCCACTATGGGGTGGCTTCTGTGAGGAGAGGCCGGGGCTGCCCCGTGCTGGTGTCCTGGTTTGAAGTTCCAGCTGGTAACCACCAGACCCACCACAGCTGACCCCTGCAGGCAAGATGGTGGCACCTGTGAAAACATGTGTAAGAAAGGGCAAAAAATGCTGCATGGCGGCTGTGAGAGAGAAGAGTGAGAAAAATGAGAAACGGCCCTGCAGGCACCCAGGTGAAATCCACGAAGGAGGAGGGGGAGGAGGTTCTCCAGGTGATGGAGCAGAGATTCCTCTGCAGCCCATCGAGAAGACCATGGTGAGGCAGGCTGTGCCACTGCAGCCCATGGAGGACCACAGTGGAGCAGATATTCACCTGTAGCCCATGAAGGACCCCACACCAAAGCAGGTGAACACAACCTGTAGAAAGGACCCACGCTAGAGTGGTTCTTGAAGAACTGCAGCCTGTGGGAAGGATCCATGTTGGAGCAGTTTGTGAAGGGCTGTTTCCTGTAGGAGGGACCCCACGTGGAGCAGGGGAGGAGCGTGAGGAGGAAGGAGCAGAAGAGACAGTTTATTTTAGTTTAGTTTCTCAGTATAAACCTATGCTTACCTTGCCACTTTCTCTTCTGTTTTGCCATTTTGCAAACACGACACATGAAAATAAACCTCTCCTCCTTGGCTTCTAAAAGCAGGTTAGCCCATTCTGAAATGCTGAATTAATTTTGTTTCAAATCGTCATGTTTTCTAGTGGTTTTGAAGTAATACATGAGAAGATCATGACCAGAAATTAGTATTTGTTCAAGACGTTCATATGTGTAAATGGGTTAATAGTTCTACACCTCTAACGGGAGAAACAGAAATTGGTAATTCTCTATCCATTCCTCTGGTTGTTATATGATCCTTACTACTGCTCTGCCTTGTGGGTTTTGGTTGTTTTCTAAATTTAATCAGTAGCATCACAGAACTCACGTCTGTTGGTTAGATCTTAAAAGATATCTCATCTATCATTTCTGATGTTTGGTGCTTGGCAGGTCTATTTGCAAGCACTCAGTCAATGAGAAGATAAATGTGGTATAAATATTTAGAAAAGCAGATGCAAATATAGCTCTTTTAAAATTCATTACTTTCAACAAAGTACTGATCCTTACAAAATCATATGAATGGTGTTTTATGAATGCTATTAACACAACTTTTATTGTACAAGTCAAAAATGCAAATTAAGATGAAAACTCTCTCAAAGGAACAAAGTTATTTTCTTCTAACTGAAAGCCAAGTTCAATTGTTTCAAGCACAGCAAAGTTTAGCAAAAAAAAATATATTATTAAAAAATAAAAATAAATATCATATGGGCCCTAAAGAAAAATAAAAAAGTTTTCCTGAGAATTTTTACTGAAAGAAATGTAAGATTTCCTTTATTGGTAGCCTTGGCCCATATTCTCAAGTGCACAACAGTAGTAGTTAAGGACTGGTAATTTTACACATAAATGAAAAAATAATTGACAAGAACAAATCTTGGCTTTGTCATGAATTTTATGCTGAAAATTGCATGAAAAATGCCATGTATGGCATTAAAATTATTCTGATTCTTAAAGTTAAGATAACTAATTCAAAATAAAAGAAAATACATTACCTACTTACCCCACCAAAGCAAGCCAGAAACTCTGGAATTTTGCGTAATAGAAAAATGCTCACTAACAAATTTTACCTCAATAACTATGTGTAAAAATTATTAAAAGAATAATTTTAAATACAGGAGAAAATAATACACCACCTATTTTCAAATTACAAAACATATTGTTTTTATCAATTTATTTTATTATGCATCTATTTTTGCTGATGTTCTATACCTAAAGCTAAATGTTTCCTTTCCTTACCTCATTCTCTTGTGGTGTTAAAAATAATATAGAAATGAGCCAAAAGTAGAAGTAAATAGGCCTTTTTTCTTTTGCTGCACACTATAGGTATGCTTCCTTTTGGATTTGAGCACCACTGAAGCCCTCTGTTCATCTTTAGACCGTGGTATCCATGGTATCTTTAGACCACCGTCACAGCCTGTAGAAAGGGAAAACATACTGAAACGTACAGTCGCTATACTATTTGCAACACTTGCTTGAAAGAACAATAGTAAATTCCTTTCCCCTTACCTTCTTGGTTGACTCAATCAGCATTTTCATCTCTTAAATCAAATATATGTGCTCAAAACAATTGTCTTGCTTTCAAAAAGCCGAAAATAAAAAAAAAATAAAAATATTTCCTTCAGATTAAGACCATCCTGCTTAAACAAATGTGAGATTAAGAATGTCCAAATAAGCAATTTAACTTTCAGAGTTCTTTCATGAGGGGTTTTGCCATGCCAACATCACGTAACCATGTCCTTTGCGATGAAGAGATGGCTTGGGCACAATAAGGGTTTTTTTTTTTGTTTGTTTGTTTTTTGTTTTTTTTTTTTTTTGAGGGGTCCGTGCATATAGATACGTCAGGAAGTTGCAAATGTACAAGTGTGTTTAATGAACTTTAAGTTCGATATAGTTTTCTCATTACCAATGTTCAACACTGCTGGCCATCTCGTTTGCCATGCACTTCATGTGGATACTGGAGAGCCTCAGTAAAGCCCTACAAAGGCGTTTCTTTTGTTGTTTGGTATTTCCCCCATGGTGTAGCTGAAGGAGCAACTGAAAAAGAGCTCTCTGTGGCCTTTATTCATACCATACATCCATGTAAATTATCATATTGCGCTGCTATGACACATGCTGCATTCATTAACTTCTCCTACTGATTAGTCCTTTCACGCCTTCTTTCTATTTGCAGTTTATTCCAGCTGCAGAAAATAGCAGTCACTTCCTGATGGCACAGATTACTCTGAAACTACTTTTTTACTCTTCACCTTACTCTTCCTGGACACACACAAAGTAGAAGTCAAAATTGGGTCCCCAGTTAGGTCAATGCATAGACTTCTACCAGCTTCAGTGGAACCAGGGTTTCATCCCAAAGGACCACGTTCAGACTTCAGTTGCCTTTCATCTCTGAAAACTGGCCAGTACACACACAAGAAACTAGACTTTTCATTTAACTGTTTCTTGAGAGTAACACAGACAACGCCTATACTTTCTCCATATGGTGTTCTGCCTACGTGGTCGATATGTGTTGATTACTACACACATGCAAAGTGACATAATGTTACACCTCACAGGAAAACAAAAAACTATTCCTAGTTTGCATCAAATCACCAGCACTTAACCCTTCCTCCCTCCCACAAACACTAGCGCACTTGCATACCAGAGTAGGTATCAATTCCCTTTAAGTTTGAAGTACCAATTCCCACTGCACACTGAGAACAGCGAGACAGGGGAGAGCAAACCGGGATTCTAAAGCTATGATTTTTGAAAACTAAGGAAATACGTCCAATAAGGCTTATAATTTAACTCACTGAACATTATAAAGAAAGTAAACAAGCCAGTAAAGAACAAGACATGCAAAGGATGGGGCTGTGCGTGAAATACTTCCTTTCTTGAAGCTGATGATTTAAGGCTCAAGCGAGACCTTGAATTCACAGCTTAAAACTCTGTCCTGGAGCAGGACACCACCACTGTTAGTCATGCAGGAGCAAACAGGTCTCCGATTTTCCTGTTAAGACAACGACAGTAGAGACTGAAATTTAGGTGCATATTCAAAAGGAATCAGCAAGGAAGTAAAAAAAAATAGAGGAGGAAGTTTTAATGACAAGTACATAAACAGGCATGGAAATATTTAATAAGAGAGATAAAAATAGTGGCACTCAAAACTAAAAAAAAATGAAGGAAGGGAAATAAGAAACTAAGAAGAAAAACACTGTAAGAGAAAAATAACCTTTTTAAGGAAAAGTACTAGGGTCATAACTCTAAATATCTCGGGAGCCCTCTAGAGGTTCCTATTGCATGCTGTGCTGTGGAGGCTGTCAGTCAGCACAACTCGTTCGCGACCAAGGCTCCAAGGCTGGGATGCTCGCATATTTTTACCAAGCACAATAATTTGGGGAGCCAGCTGTCCAATTATTGCGTATTGTTGAAAGACCAACTGCACTGCAGTAAGAGACAGAAATGTTGCTATTTGACGAAAACACACTATAGATAAAAGTGCAAACATGTCGGAGAACTTGAAACAGGAATCAGTTATACTGCTGAAGTCAATTGACTTTTGGAAGGGGGTTTTTTTGTTTGATTTTTGGGTTTTTTTGGTTTAAAGAAATGATGAAAAGCATAATTTCTTGAGTTTCTGAACTTTTTTAATGTAGCGTGCCATTTTTAGACTGGTATGCTGTCTTAATATCTGGTAAGTGTGTGGGGTTTTGCAGGTAGAATTGCAGGTAGACTACAGAGTAAAGCCAGCAGGTGAAAAATTCTGATTCTCGTTAATTGCTGTTTCACATCTGGCCATCTTTGGAAAGCACAAGGAGATGTTTCACAGTTACCAGGACATTTGAAAACTGTCAGTTTTATTTCCACAAGCCTTTGTTGTGATTTTGTTTCAGTGATGACTTTATGCTTCTGAAATACTTTCCTCCTCCTTTCTCTTCAGATGCTGTGTTCTATAATTCACTTTTCGGTTGTTACGTTGATCTTTTAGTGGTATCTGAGTGTTTAGGAAATGATCCGTCAAACATTCAGGTTACCACTAAGCTTGTATACCAGTTAATTTTGCATAAGTATGATACTCCATAAAATCCAGACTATAAACCAGTCAATGCATATTGCATGAGAAGCAACGGTTAAGAAAACAAGTGAATCACTTTGCCACTGGTTAGTGTACTTTGTAAAAAGCTTCAAGTTATATCCCTCTATATCATTCTGAAAACACGAAAACTTGAGGAATCTTACACTGATTGCAACATCAGCCCTTCCACCACCAAATGTGCCAAAGCATATCAGAGAAAAAAATGGTGAAGGTATTGTACTCAACAGCATAGTAGAGTTCCTGTGCTCCAGCAACATAATAAGGCCATACATCTTTCAAACCCTGTTCTCTCCTGTGAGTGTAGTTAATAACAGAAGGAACTTTCTTTGGGTTTACCTGCCAGATATATGATACATATTTCAGCGAGTGGAATTTTTCTACTGCATTCTACAATGGTGGCCTCCAAAGGAATTATTATTTCTAATTCATCAGTCTTGTGGAGACGAGTCAGAAGAAGCAAAATGTAAATCTCTATAACTAAATTAATCCAATCCTTTTTCATTTGTCATCACAGTGACAAAGCTCTATTGTCAGCTGAACAGATGTACTAAACGCTTGTCACTTGCGTGTGTTAGAAGAGCAACAATTTAAAAGAGATAATTTCTCCTGACTAATACATGTCAAAGCAGAAGAATTCTTTTTTTTGTCTAGTAATTCGCTTCGGTGTTTTGTTTGCTTTGTACCAGGTATGAACTTCTAGTACCTTGGTATATGGAGGAAGAATCACAACCGTATTGCACCTTTTAAAATTCCAGGAACCCATAGCTCCTTTTATGCCTTTATTCTATCTTTATATCAAAATGCACAGAGTTTATGATCTCATAATAAAAGACTATTTAGTAAATTATTACTATTAAAATGCAAATGTTGACCTTCCATCGAGCCTTAAGTTAGAACTTCTTTCCCATTAATTTTTCCAGAATAGACATACTTTGCAACAGGAGAACAATTTTCTTCACAGACCATGCTTCTTTTATGTTCCTAATGATTTTAAATTCTTTAGAGGTTTTGTTGTTGTTGCTGCTTTTTTTTTTGGAAAAGTGGAATATAAAACTCTCTTTGAAATAGAAAAGAAAGCATTACATCTTATTATTAGAAAATCAAAGATCAATAGATTAAGTCACCATTATCATAAGAAAATCAAATATGCTTTTCTCCTGTAGAAAAATAACATAAAAGACAAAAAAAAAGCGACAATATAAACGCATTAAGATAGTCAAGGATCATCCTTGAATTCCTAGCTATAAAGTACGATTTTTGTATTCTATTCTTCTACCTTAAATCATTTGCAGGTTATTCTAATACTGGGAGATGCACCGTAAAGTACTGACTGCTGAGTTAGCTTTGTTCCTATTGAAATACAATAAGAATGAGAATTACATCATCCAAACTACGATGCCTAAAATACGTGAAGATATTTTAGTCTTGAAAATAATAACAATACTTGTACTTGAGCAAAGGAGCAAGATTGTACATTTTGCAAACACTCTTTGGAGTCCTGGTAGAAAGGGATCTTATCTGCCCGGAGCTCTTATACCCAAACTGCAGCTTGGGCTAAGAGGTCCTTCAAGAAGAGTTCCTAAGAAGGCATTTCCTAGTGAAGTGCTCACTAAGTCAAGAAGGAGTGGGCATTAGGTCCAAATGACTGATATTTTCAAACATCTTCTCTGAGGGTCTAAAGACAATCTTGTCTCCTGTTACCTTCAAGGAAGAATTGAGCACTAATAACCCATTTCCAGAATCTTACACAGGATGTCTTCCTTACCTGTTGCAGGCTGGTAATCCCTGCTCTCTTCTGGAAAAACAACACATAAAGGTACTTGTGTATTCATCAAGATCTGTCTCAAAGAACAAAGCAAACACTAATAATGTTGACAAATAATCAGCATTTGGGGCTCCATGTGAAACCGTAGCCTCTTCATTGCCAGCCTGGGCAACCAGGCCTTCTGTCTGCTTACAGCCAGAAAAAGAAGAAAAAAAAAAAAAATAAAAGAAGGAGAAAAGAGCTGGCAATCCCAGTTGCCACCTACAAAAGAAGATGAGAAAGACATTGAACAAGAAATTAAGGCAAGACTCTGGACAAATATTGTTCTGTATTATTTTTTTTTCTATTCCACAAGTGAAAGACAGTCTCTATAATTTATATAATGATTTCTATCTCATCTAGGAAAACAAACCCAAAGCTGTGCAAGCTGTATTTGCAGTTTGACCACAAACCCCTGTTTCCACACTGATCTGCACACAGACATAAATCCCTGTACACGCATATTTGAAAGGATGGGGGGAGGCTGAAATCAGCCAAGGGAAGTTGTGCTGTCTCATTTGTTTTTGCAGCATGAGGATGAATCTCTTTTCTGTGTAATGCCAGAAGACAACTGCTTGCATTGCAGGAAGGATTCCCCTCCTCTTCTTGCTCTGCTCCAAGAGAAAAACTTCTTAGGAAGCACTGGAGATTGCCTATAGCTAAAGGCAGGTCAAGATGCACGGTGCTACTCGTGGTTCTAAGATCTCTAGGTCACTTCTGAAATTTCTTGGTCATTTAAAATTTTAGTCTGGAAAGCTTTTTCCTCTGTCTCAGTAAAAAAGAAGCTTTAAATCTCTCGTGGCCAGCCGTGGTATATTATACCTCCCACAGTCAGCTCAGCATGTGATCAGTCGGTAACAAATTTAATTTTCTTTCTCTTCCCTGTTCCCATTAAAGTGCTACTTTTGGTTAAGCAGCGCTAGTCTTTGGTTTACCATGTAGTGTGCGGCCAAGCGCGCGACCTCTAGTGTGAGTGCAGGAGGAGAAGGTGTTTTGTTTCATATTTTGGGGGGTTTTATTGTTTTTGGTTTTGTTTTATTTTTTTTCCAAGGGTAATTTTCGGGGGCTGGACACAGTGGTGCAGAAGGCCCCTTCCAGTTCTACAGTCCCATGACAGAGGTATTTAAAAATCATTAGGACTTAACTGTTTTAGTAGCAGTAAAGTGACTCCATTTGACTTGACTAGTTTTCTTTCTATTAGAGAGCAACTTTAGCATTTCTGAAATGATGAATTCACCTTTCAATGTACATTAATGCTGATTTTTCTACCACCACCATCACATCCCCCCCCCCCCAACCACACAATGTATTTGCACATATTCTAGAACACTAAGAGTGACATTTCTGGGTAAAGCCACAAAGTAACTAATAATAAAAATAAATTCTACTCTTAAGTAGAAAGACTACCCATAGATAAAATAACAAAATTAAACACTGGCTGTCAGAGGCAAACAAATGCACACTTTCAAACTCATATGGCTACTTTGGATAGATAGGAAAAATAAAAGATAAATCAATTTTATTTGTAATCAAATAAGTCACTGACAAATCTAGGGCTTATATGTTTGGTTTTTTTAACCACCTATTCAAAGGGAAAGCATAAAACTTGGATAGTTTTAAACTTATTTTCATTGGGCTTAACCAAAGGAAAAGAAAAGGAACAAAATTAAATGTTACTGGCAGAAGATCCATGAAGCATACTAAGCTCATCAATTCTTCGAAAAAAGTATTGGGAAATGGCCAAGTTATTTAACTTTGCAAAACAGCTGCTTAGCATTCACCATACTCAGTACCACCAGTGCTATGAAGTCTCTCAAAAGCTCAGAATACTTTTATTTGGGTTAAAAGAACGCCATCTGCAAAAAGCAGTTCAGAAAAGAACGCTGTCGAAACGCCTTTGAGAAGCATCAAACGCAGCTCTGACGAATATACCTTGATTTCAGTTTTAACCTAATCCTAACTCTGAGAAATATACCTTCCAACTAGCAGTTAATTTTCAGCGCAACTTCAGGAAGCTAGTATAATGCTGGGGGTATTCTCCATCGTTCATATCGCCATCTCTGCTCTCCCAGATTCATGGAAGCAAAGCACAAAGGGAAAACTATACTGCCCATACCAGTTTTCTACCACAGGTGGTTTGATTTTTTTTTTTCTTTTTTTCTTCTCTTTCTTCATTCTTTTGTTATTGAACACAGTTCCAAGAAAACTCAGCAGCATAATAAAAGTTTGGGCTTTCAGCAGAGGCATAGGCTAAAATACATACCGGCTCGGTCAGCGTAAGGAATTGGGAACTGGTTGTTGCAGGGTGCCGATAACCTGTTCTCATACAGAGCAAGCGACGGTCCTTGGTTCCAGGTGGTTTCTGAGAAGCACAAATGGAGTTATTCTGCTTGCAAATCTGTCACTTTGGTCAAGACTAGCGGAGAGGTGGGTAGAGCTGGGCAAAATCAACCACTCAGGCGTGGCAGGAGCAGGGAGGAAATATTACCACAGTTGATCTTGAATCTTCTTGAACAAACAGGGGAGGAAGGAATGGAGGTAGAGTGTGGTGTGAGAGGATGGTAATCGGTGGTAAGAAGGACGTTTAGCTGAAAAATCTGAGCCTGGGAAGCTTGCCTGGTCTCACAGTTGTGACTGTGGTTTTCATCACTGGCACAGCAACTTTGTGACATTTCTTAATCCTGCCACTACAATTTCCAGTAAAAACACAGAAGAGCACTTATATTGTTCTCCAAAGTAACTCAATTCTCTCTCTCTTTTGACAGCAAATGGATGTTTTCATAGTTCATAAAAGCATCTATTCCTCCTAAAATCTTCATATGAGCCATTCCTTTTGGCAGAGTTCTCGTGTTGTTAAGAATTAGATACATTTTTTATTTTTTTTTTTTAAATAATTTTGAAACTTACTGTGTTGTATTTCTATTGAAAGATCTACTTTTCATTCTGTGGGAACGAAGCTTACCTTTCTTCTCCTGTGCTGACAGACCTGGAAAGCCAGAACAAGGGCAAAAAAGCAGTGGCTGCCACAGGAACTGGCTGTGATTTGTATAGGAAACTTTCTCTGACACCTGGAACTGTTAGTCTGCTGTGAAAACATGACTAATTTCTCATCACGATGATTTTTTCTCTCAGCATTAGTTAAGCAAGCACTAGACCTATGGAGAAGCTGTCAACTTCATTTTGGAGCTACTTCTTTTTAAATTTTGTTTTAACAGACACTAACGTTTTTGCCTTTTTGAGCAAGGTTGTATGTTAAATAGAAGCTTATTATTCTTATTACGGCACCATATCTATTTCCTGACTGGCCCAGAAGGTGGGTTGCTGCAGCATTCAAACTATTCCTTTCAGTATGAATCATCTTACGTTTATCCAAGAACTGTGCACCTGAACTTACACTCAGCTTTTTCTAGCCTTGGTGAACCTCAGGGATTCTGTCATCTGCAGATTTCCTTTCCTTTTCCCGTTGTCTCTGCCAGTAACGTCACAACTAAACGTGTATTTCAGAGTGATCAGTGAACAAAACCAGTCAGGACAAGTTTCATAGATTTCTTTTTCATGGCTGCTAGTCCTAAAGAGTCCTGCAGTGATTACTTTTTATAAACAAAGTCAGGACTATACATATACCGATTATTTATTTACTCCACAACACCAGGCAGAATAAACATGGGCCACATTCACATGGAGCGTACACTGCATGGAAAAACTAGACTTCAATCTGAAATAACAACATAATTTCTTTAAATATCATTAAGTAGCAGGAAGTTGCTGTAGGCAAACTGCTTTCTGCATGCAGGAAATAGATCTGTTTTTCTGCTCAGTAAACTTTTTCCTAAAAAAGGTCTTTTAATTGCTAGTGAACTTTAAAAAAAAAAAAAGTAATGTAGAAAACCACAAGATATTGCAGCCTCCCCTGAAAAAAAGTAAGTGAACATGATGTCGGATTCTTGCGCTAGTCTCAAGGAAGAGCATTCAGCAGAGCCAGTCAATATGACTAAAAATGTGCATTTATAAAGCAACAACTACAAAAAGACTTCCATGCCAGTGACAGGAGGTGATTCAACTAGCTGGCTGGCAGTAAAGGTTGTTTACCAGGTTCTGGAATCCTAATTGGGTGCCTAGCTCACTAAGTAGCAGCTGGTCTTTAATTAGTTGAAAAATTATTATCACTAAAAGTTGCCATAAAAAGAAAGAGAACAATATAATTAAAGCGTTAGAATCCATATGGTGGGATACGTATCTTCACTTGTCAATAGCTGTTTTTCCTCTTTTTTTCACTCAGCATTAATAAGGCAAAACTGTTCATTTGCCAAAAAGAGTCTCCTTTTTAAATTTGTAGTGAAACTAATATTAAAATGGAAGTGTGCTGAAAGTCCGTACATAGTGTAATGTTTCTCTTTGACTGTGAAATTATCCAAGATGCTGTTTTCCACGGGGTTGGGTTAGGATTGATGAGTCACCTTTGCCAGCACACCTAATCATGGTAGGACATCATTATCTCACCTTCTTTCATTATTTATAAAGTAAAACTAGATGAAAACCTCTTTGTATATAAGACTAGCAAAATACAAATTTTATGCCTGTGATTTATTAAATATGGCCATAGTCTGAATGCACGTTGCAATCTGTAACTGGAAATTCGCAAGCAGTTGCACTATAACTACCTGAAAACACTTTATGCACCACTATTTCTAGAGGTTTACCGACCTTCTCTGCACTTCAGGAGCATTTGCCAGTGCATGTGGAATTATGACATTACATGTCATAATGTAATGTCATTACATGTCATAATGTAATGTCATTACATGTCATAATGTAATAATCCTACCCTCTGCTTGAGGGTAGGAAGGCTCTACAGAGGGACCTGGACAGGCTGGATCGATGGGCCAAGGCCAACTGTATGAGGTTTAATGAGGCCAAGTGCCGGGTCCTGCATTTCGGTCATAACAACCCCAAGCAACGCTACAGGCTTGGGGAAGAGTGGCTGGAGAGCTGCCCGGCAGAAAAGGACCTGGGGATGCTGGTGGACGGACAGCTTAACATGAGCCAGCAGTGTGCCCAGGTGGCCAAGAAGGCCAACAGCACTCTGGCATTTACCAGGAATAGCGTGGCCAGCAGGAGCAGGGAAGTGATGGTGCCTCTGTACTCGGCACTGGTGAGGCCTCACCTCAAGTCCTGTGTTCAGTTCTGGGCCCCTCTGTACAAGAGGGACATTGAAGTGCTGGAGCGTGTCCAGAGGAGAGCTACCAGGCTGGTGAGGGGTCTGGAGACCAGGTCATATGAGGAGAGGCTGAGGGAGCTGGGCATGTTTAGCTTGGAGAAGAGGAGGCTGAGGGGAGACCTCATTGCCCTCTACAACTGCCTGGAAGGAGGTTGTAGAGAGGTGGGTGTTGGCCTCTTCTCCCAGGTGAATAATGACAGGACCAGAGGAAATGGTCTGAAGCTGCGGCAGGGGAGGTTTAGATTAGACATTAGGAAGAATTACTTTACCGCAAGAGTGGTCAGGCACTGGAACAGCCTGCCCAGGGAGGTGGTTGGGTCACCATCCCTAGAGGTGTTTAAGAAACGTCTAGATTTGGCACTTCAGGGCATGGTCTAGTGGCAGAGATTGTAGGTTGTTTGGTTGGACTTGATGATCTTAAGGGTCCTTTCCAACCATGAAGATGCTATGATTCTATGTGAAGCAATACAGTGTTAATATAAAAGAATAAGTCTAGGCATATTTTTCCTAAAATATTTTAAACACCTGTGCTATCAATTTTAATATTATAGAGTATTAAACTATTTTTATTCTTACTGTACTTACTAATTTGGCCAGTGGGGAAGGAGGATAATATCACTTGGTTTTGTAGCAGATGAATCCCCTCCAGTTCAAACCAGAATCATCTCATGCATTAACCCTTTTTGTGACAGAGAAATTCAGTAGTTGGGAAAGGTATTTACTTGTAACAGTGGTGCAATATCAAAGAATATCAGAGAAAGAAAATATTAACTCTGTTTAGTGTCCAGATTAGCTGTGGAAAATGGACTGTTCATACTAGCAGCAGGCGACCTCCACTTATCCGCATTTGTTATTTTTTATATTACAGCAGAGAAATCTAGAAAACAAAATTATCTGCTGCTCCATAGGATTAGATTGCCCTTGTTCCAAGTCTAGAAAATCTTTTTTAGCTGGAGTTAAAAACAGGACACTCACTATAAAAGAAAGGAACTGTTAGAAAGCCTAAATTTCCAACTGTCTCAATTATCCTGAACTCTACCTCTGCAGCACAAGTTGAGAAAATTAATTTTAAAAAAACCCTTCACCATAAAAATCAATTGATTCTTGGCAGTAACTACATACAGTGGAAACAGCCTTTCATAATTTTACATAAGCCTTCCTTTAAGGTTAGGAAGTTGCAGACAAAAAAGAAAATATTAATCCGTTAAGCAGCACATAGCAATATGCATCAGCTTCAGTCCTTCACTATAATGCCTTCCAAAAGCTAAGTCATTATATTTTTCCCCGCTGAAGTCTTAGTTCCTATCTAGATTGTTCTACATTCAGGCCTTACTCATATTAGGCCACTGTGAGGCACCAGAAGAGATGATGTGCCCTAGGGCAACTATAATGCAAAAAAAAAAAAAAAAGTGTTAACTTTCCAGCTTAAAATACATTATCACCAGGTTTTCAAATTACATTGCTGGGATAAAGTGAAAAATGTTTATCTAGGAATTCCATTTCACTTTTCTCTTGAACTGATTTTAATAGGATGCTAGCATAATTTTCTGTAATTTAAGGTACAAAGTTTTTTGGTGAACATGAAATTATTTAACTCTTGTATGTCAATTGATGAAGAAATGATTTCATTTTGGTAAATGAGAGTAATACTGGACTTTCATTTAGATTTAATGTCTGCTCTGTGCTGATTCACCTGTTTGAAGAAAACACCTTGAAAATGCACATTTTTAGCAAATTACTTAAATACTTCTTCCATTAAGCTTAAATATTAAATTATAATTCAGAAAATATTGAAATAATTCTGTGTTCCACTACTAACTGTGTAATGATTCATCTATAATGCTTAAAGACTGGACTTAACACTCATGGAGATTTGAGACCAAATTTCTGTAGAACAAAATTTCTTCTAAAGTGTTTCACAAACAGAGACAGCTTTTTCCAGGCTGGGGGATTTGAAGTGGGGTGGGGAGAAGGATTTGATTAAATATATTTAATTCTTCTCCTGTCCTTAATAACAAAACAATCCCTTAATGATGGTTAACACTTTCTATTTCACTGTCACCCAGAGGCCAACAAAAATCTCTGCGGGACTAAAACCATGAGTTATATCCTTGACTTTGGAGAAATTCAACATACGATGAAAGGACAGTGAAGGTACTTGTAACTCAGCCTTGCATTACTGTTTTCAAAATATCACTGCCAATGTTTATCCCCTATAATGTTCCCATGAATATTTTGGTAACTCAGCTGCGTGACCACTTCTCAATCTGAACAGAGAGGTCCTAATTTACTCCGACGGTAGAAATGGGTCAGTGGGACTGGAGGGGCCTCTCCCCCGTAGTCCTACAAAGTTGGAGCCTGGAGAACGGGGGAAATGGAGCCAGTCCCAAAGATCAGGTTGGCATTCCACAGAAATGCAATCCACTTGCTTGGACAGCAAACTTGCCATCAGGTTAACCACGAGGTCACAATAGCAGCTTTGAAACATATTTAGTACACGCACAGATACCAACTAACAGCAGCAGAAGAGGCACTAGCATTAGAGAGAGACTTGATGAACTGCAAAGGGAAGTGCAATGACTAAATATTTTCACTCACAAATGTGCATGTAACAAGCACAAAAGTGTGTGTCACCAGTCTGGCAGACAACCATTTTCTTCAATTTTATAATACACGTATAACAGCAGACTGCCATTTATTTACACTTACAGACAGCTTTGTTGTAGTCAGGACTCCGTAAGTTTTCTTTCAATTAAGTTGAATCCATATTTATTTATTTGAGTTTTTCCTTATTTTAAAAAAATCATTTTTTGTTTGAATCAGTGTGGAAAAACGTATCAATGTCAGGCATCCTAGCTGCCAGATTGTTGCATGGACCTAGATTCAACCTTCATGTAATTTCCAGTGGCAGGTGATAAATGAAGAGATGGAAAGAGAGAACCGTTACAGAATTCTGATGAGCAAACCCTTCCTAACTTCAGTGAGGAAAAATGAAGACTCTATCTGATTTCCATGAAACAGGCTGTATATTACAAGCAGCAGCTGGAAAAGACCTTATTAAAAATGTAGCTGTTAAAAGACAACACTCTTACGGTATCTATTTTCTGTGAGGGCTGAGCCATCCTGACCTGTCTCACTGAAAGTTCTTTAAACTCATTAAAGCTTACAAGGAGAGCAGGATTAAATACAAAATAATAACAGCAAAATAAAAAGGTGAGAAAATCTTGATTTCTTTAATCACAGTTATCAAATACAATAGTTCTAAGCTGGCATTCTGCACTCCAGAGAAAAGACTGGTAGAAAAGATGAAAAAAAGAAATTTTTGATTCGCTAATGTGCAACAAATTTCTGGTTAGTGACCCGATGTTTCGTTTTCTGGAAACTCAGCCCATACTTCAAAATGAAGAGAGCATCACTTCTTGGTAGAGTCCCTCAGTATAATTTCAACAAGCTAGAAAACTTTCATTATTTTTAATCTTATATCCTATACTTCATAATTTCATTAGATATTACTTACAAGCCTGGAGAAGTTTTGCCTTGATAAGTAGCCCTGAAGTCCATCTGCAAGACATTTGGATGTTAAAAACATAATCAGTTCAGAGATACACGTTTGTAAAACAGTCTAATAATATACATGGGTTGAAAATTCTGCCATCTATTTTTCACTAGACTGCTTTGGGTATGGGAAAAACAAACAAAAAGAACCTAGTTGATCCTTTTGCTTTTTAGAATGTTTTCATTGTTTCTGGGTTACATGCTTCAATGAGGTGAGCTGCCTGGTACTTTTCTCCCTCGCAGCTTTGCAGTTAATGCAAAGTTCTGAGATCAAGAAACTACAAGGGGCAAACATAAGCAACTTATAATAGCTTGCTTACATTATTCAGCATGTGGTATATGAGCACAAAATATTTACAAGGTTCATTTTACATGCACATTAATTATGTAAAATTAGAGACACCAAGAGAGAGCCATTAAGCGTCGATTAGACAATAAGATCAAGAATGCTGGCAGTGCTGGTAATAAGAAACCTAGAGTTTACTTCCAAAGGGAAGACAGTTCATTAACATTTTAATTTGTTTCTCAATAGTTCAATTATAACATGCCTAATGTACTGGACATTAACCTTTGGGGGCTTGAACCAAATTGTAGATCAGAGTAAAATGACCTTACTCATTTCACGGAAACGCAGATGTGACTTTTTGGGGAACTTTCATTGCTGTCAAACCAGTGGATCACCTTATTCTGAAATCTCTTCTAAGAGGCACACCTCCTTCACCTCTAAATGTTTAGGGCAACACCCAATAAGTTGATGACAAATTTTTCTTTTCCACTGGAATCTGGAGTTCTGCAACTGAAAATAAAGTGCGTGCAACTGTCAGGGAACACAAGAACAAATATTTGGTCTTAAAAAGGAACATAAGAAGTGGTAACATGACACTTTCTTCAATAGCATAAGAAGTATGGCACTCAGAAAGCATTAGGTATCTTAGACACACATGGTAAAGCTTTCTCATGCTTCACTCAATTGTCAATTAACTTGAGCTAATTGATTGCAAAAGAATTTAAGTTAACAATTAATTTTAAAATATCAGTTTAGATACTGAAGTTTGTTCCAAGAATTCTATGGCAAAGAGTTCTGACTCTGTGAAAAAAACCCAACAGTTTCTGGTGTACATAGTAGTTCAGAAGTTGCTATTAAAAGCGGATAGTGACACGGGCTCTAGCCTCTAAATAAAACTGAAGTTATTGTCTGAAAACTGAGAATATAAATAGGAATGTTAATGGGATTTTTTTCTCAGAGTAAAGCCTATATAATTTTGTTTGCATTCAGAATTTTCCTCCTGTTGGCCTAGAAAACATTTCATCTTGCTAATAATAAAAAGAAATAATAGGAGAAAGTAAGTGATTTTTGCAATCCAAGCGGCATATAAACTGCCCCTTCATTTAGGATATAATCATAAATACAGCTGCATAGGTACTGTCCTTTTACTGTGCAATTTCTTTTCACAGTTCATTAATGTGAAGAGATAACTTGAAAGAATAAAAAAAAAAAAGTTTGTCATTTTATCATAGTGTCTTGTATGGCCACGAGGATGGGATACACTTTTATGTGTCCTCACTAAAGTTACATCAGGCAATAGAAAGGTGGACATCAATAGCTAAGAAGTTGAAAACATTTATAAGAATGGGCAGCATACTGTACTTTTGGAGGCAAGAAAGTGTCTTGATCACACTAACGATCACACACACACTTGATGGAGAAAGAACTGTTCTAAGGCAAAAACCTGTCACCTATTGCAGAACTGATTTGTATTTCAGCATGGGTGTCATCCCTTTGTTTTGTTATACACCTCTGAAAAATCGTTTAATATAGGAAGCTAATGCAAACATATTAAGGAGGAGGGTTATTTTTGGGGGGTTGTTTTGTTTGTTTGTTTGTTTTTAATAGAATTTTCAAGATCAATCTCTGACTGTACACTCGGAATTCTAACCTAATGCCTTTTTTTGAAACCCAAGGAGTCTGGAGAAAGAGGAGATGGCCACAAGAGACTCAACTGAAGATAAATTAACTGCTAACTGCAGAAACGTCAGATTCCCTGTAGCTACTTCCTCATCATTGGCCATAACAAATCAAGGTTGTATTATTCAAGTAAGCAACATACTCATGGCTGTTGAATTTCAATAGCAATATTTTGCCCAATGCTGTCAGGTTGTTTTGACAAATTCCAATAATAAACAGTAAATATCCTAAATTTGCATTTTTTATGAATTCAGTCATATATGGGAAACTTTGGAAATTTTTTCATGGCTGACATTAAAAAAGATGAATACTCATCACAGGATATGCATTTATCCCGGAACTAATATTCAGAGAGAACTAAAAAAGTTAATGCTGCTATGATTTAGCTAGTTTGTAGGAAACCAAACCTTTATAAAAGGTCTTATAAAAATATTTCACATTCTGTAACTTTGCTCTATCAAGATTTAAGTCTTAGAAGATGCTTTCTAAACAAAGCTCAGTTACTAATATTGAAAATTCATAGAAAGCTCAAGGTAGTGAGAATTTTTCTTTAAAAGCTGGGAGGAAAAAACAATGAATCTGAATTTACTTCTGTTTTGCTATTTAATGAGTAAAAAAAGAAACTTTAAGTTAATGGTGGGATTTCTTGCCATTTTACAGGTATTTCATATTTTCTTTTCTGTACACTAGTTCTTAGAACAGATCCTATGCCAACATTTTCAAAACTCATTTACATGTCTAAGCTGTGCTATACGAGATCAAAAAGTGACAGAAAGGGAACTAAACCAATCTCCAGGATATGGCTAAAATGTACTGTTGTTTCACTCGGTGATTTAACCAAGACTCCAAGACACATTCTCCTACATGAAAGTTGTGTAATCTCCCATGAAACCTGGTACCCCCTGGAAGGAAAGCCCGTAAGGATCCTCAGGTGAAAAGTGTATAAGCAGTGTATAATAACTACTTATAACAGCCTGGGAAGACCTTAGGATTGTTATATGCACTTTATGATATTTATCGTCCAATGAGCTTGAACAATTCCAATGTATAAGATGAACTGATTAAACAGCAGAAAAAAACCCAACCCTGAAAACAAGCTTAAGTGCTGGACACCAATCACAAGTGTAAACTAATACACAATAAACTAAAGGCTAATGGCTAGAGCCTATTTGAAGAAATTATATTTCAATCATGCTGTAATTTAAATAGACATATAAAGCAAAACCAGTCACATACAAACACATTATTAGCTTTTAAGTGGAACATATTGGAAATGTAGATAGGGGAGAAAATGACAAGTTATAAAACTCATACGTACAGTAAACCTCAGTTTATTCAGACCTATTAGTTCTTAAGCAGTCTGCAGTACTGGACAAATCAATGCTAATTAAATTTTGAAAGAAAAAGCTTTACTGTTTATGTAACCAAAGATATAATTTGCAAGAAATTGCATTCTTTAGTACCAGGCACAACGCATATTATAGGATCATTAAGGCACTGAACTAAAATAATTTAAAAAGGCAAACAGAGTACATTTGCTTTAATTTGCTCTCTGATTTGCTGAGGACTACAAATGTAAATATGTAGAAGACCTTCAGGGGCTTTTATAGAAATGGGTTACAGAACTCCGTAACACCTAGTCATCAACATCTAAACCTCTCTGCCTCTTGGCCAGTTCTGTGAAATCCCTTTCTTTATAGGGAAACACTGAGAAGATCTCTACCAGGATTTAAGATAAAGGTTAAGGCAAGCTTGATATAATAGGCTTGACCATAACGCACCTACCATCTGCAAACCAAGCCAAAGTCAATAGTCACATGACACGGGATCTAAACAGAAAGCACGGCTGAAGTTTCGAGTCATAAATTGGAAAAGCAGAGCAAAACCACATCAAGCCAATGAGCAGAATGGGAGTGCATATGGAAGACAACCTCAAGATTAAGATGTTCCAGAGTCTACGACACAGAATGGGGTCTAGAATAAAAAGCAGGAAGGGCTCAAGTAAGGTTAGGTAGATTAAGTACGTACTAAAGCACCCCAAAAACCTCAACTGCAGTACAAGAGTATAGGTATGTAGGAAGATGCAATTGCCTACTGTAACTGTGGCACTAACATCCACATCCTTATTCCTCTTTACTATCACAGATTGCCATGATTTTCTAGTAAAACATGAGCAGCAAAACATAACAGGAATATTATCAAAGAAATTTCAGCAAAGACAATAAATAGACAGCTAAGCTACAGCAGTGGTAAGAACTAAAATAGCAGGACTGTTTTTCCCCTTAACTGAGCTGTAGATGGATCCCATTTGCAGTGGAGTTGCAGGTAAAGCAGTACAACATCCAAACCTAGTGTGAACCATGAAGAAAACTTTGCAAGGCTTCCTCCCTTTTTTATAGAGAGCAATCTACCCTCAAAACCCACCGGGCTTGACAAATACTTCTTTTTTGGCAGCACAGAGAATATTTTGGACAGGTCAGAAGCAGGAATTCTCTATAGACCATATAAAGTATTCTGAATCCTCCCAATCAACCTTGCGGCAATAGGCTCAGATTTGCAAGTTAGTACATAGTTTTTCAAATAATTCAACATGGAATACATTACATCCATCCATCCATCCAAGTAACCTGTTTCTAACCCACATACATAGTTCAGGTTTCCTAATGTAAGTTATTGAAACTGCAGATGTGCCTTAAGTGGGCCAAATTGAATGTATTTTTTAGAGCATGCTATACTCACAAAAAGGACTTAAGTCAGTATTTTTTTTTTTTTTAAATAATTTTCCATTTGGACTCAGGCAGAACTGAAGTTGTTCTAATTCGGATGCCAGCAACAGTCTGATAACAGATTCTCTACCACTGAAACAGCTTGCAATGGAAAACAGCATTTAAAACACAGAAAGGTGATTATGACAGGGCAGGCTCATAAAAAAGTGTCTCAGCCGGTGAGAGACGTAGCCCTTACCTCCTGACTCCTGCAGGCACACCACCACCATCCCCAGCAGGGCGTGTAAATTTTTTCCCCAGACTCCATAACTTGAGATGTGGAGCTGGTTGTAGGCTAGCAGCACTCATAGGATCACGAACTGTGCCAGCACCTTATCAGGGGAGAGAAGAATCGTAGCAGTGAGATAAAATACCCAGAACATTTACCCTCTGATAAACCTGTATCTGCAGAGCAATCCAAAACTACCCCCGTTGTGAGAGCAGAAGGCACCCCAGGAGTGCCTCTGGCAGACAGAGCCAGTGGCATCCTAAAAACTCGCTTTAGACACAACATCCCTGATCTCTTCACAACGAAGAAACAAAAATCAAGGATATGGCCAAGCCCTCCTCGTTACCTGAAGAAATCTTTGGAGGTATCCTTCCCCCACCGGATAGATTCTTGGATAACATTTGCAAAACCGTAAGGTCTCAACCCGAGTCACACAGTAAAGGTAAGCTCTGCATGAACACGCTGTACATCTCAGCTGGTCGAGTCAACCCCACACTAAAGCAGCCTCTGCTGAGGCACAAAACCTATTAGCCTAAAATAGTATCTCAGAAAAACATCTGCTTCAAAGAAAAATTCCAAAGTAGTAGCCAATAGTCAGCTCAACTAAAGGGAGAAAAAAAAAACAACCCGAAGAGATTCCAGCTTGTATTTTTCTTCAGGTTTTGGGTTTCTCTCCCCCATCCTAAAAAATGTGAAAAAAACTACACAAACAGAATACAGGGATTATTTTAAAACAAATAGTATAAACAATGCTTACATGTCAGCTTTACACCTATGATGGCTGCAGAAGTCTAACAAGTTAAAGATGAACCTGAGATTTACTGAGACTTTAAAGCCTAGTCTTCCCACTGTCATAAGCCCACACATAAAATACCCAAGTCTCATTTAACTTCATTTTGCAGATCAGCAAGTAAACACTTACCTGGTTATTCCATAGCTTTCGTATGGAAAGACATACAGAAATCTCTTTCTTTAAAAAAAAACCCCAAACAACAAAACAAACCATGATTTTTATTGACTAAACTTTTTTTTTCTGAAAGAAATCATCGCCTATTTTAGAGAAATAGCATTTATTCAAATAATTAGCACTTATTCTCTGAAAATTACACTTCCTTTAACATTCAACAACACAGCACAGGAACAATAAAAGATCAGCAGCCATTAAGGTATTGCAACAAGACACATTTATTCTGCAGGTCTTAAATCAGTCTGAAATGTGTAGTGCAACAATGACATGTCCGATAATTGGTCCAAAACTTTGATACCTATTTGAAATAATTCATTGCAAATTTAATTTCTATTTTCCCAAATAAATTTCCCTTGAGTTAACACTGTCACCATTCAGTGTATCTCTGTGGATGTGTACATAACTGTATGCACATATACACATACATATAGCATATGTCCATATATACACGTACACAACCAAATTTAAATATATTTTAATAAACATCTTTGTTTCTTTATTTTTAGGGCCTTTTAACAGCACCCATACAGATATTTTATCTGTGATATGCTTCTGAAACAGAACAAATGTTTCTGTAGTCCTTAGATCCAATAAAAATGCACAAAATATTTTCTTCACGGACATATTCACTTCAATGCACAAAGCCCCTTCCATTGCTCCATTTATTCCATTAGTGTAGGGGCTTAAATGATGCATGAGGCTTTCAGCAGTGAGGTGAATGTCATTTTAAAGAACCCGATAAAAAGATAAACAATACAGCAACCATAACTCAATACTGAAAAACATTTGCAAATAAAAGTACAACTGTAAACAGTACATTCAGGTCCAGCCTCAGAAAGAAAGTAAAGTAATTTCTCCTGATGGCATTAGGCCCCGATTCAAATCAGCATTTAGAAATGTGCTTATTAACATGAAGCACCGGCTTTAGTCGATACAATTTAAGTTCAGGCTTATATGCTTTCTTGAGCCAGGGCCTCAATGATTAGAAGAGGCTCAATTACAAATTAAAAGTAGCAAAAGAGTCAATAGTGCACTGGGAAAATTAAAATCTACAAACTCGTTTCAGATTTAACAACTGGTCAAATACGGTAAGTGCAAAGTCTGAAAGACAAAACCTGCTTTGTCAGTGCTACATTCCAGAAGAATAAATACAAAACACTATAAAATATCTGAGTTTGATCTCATGTTCCCTGTACTTCCTAGCAGAGTTGCCAGATATATTATTTGAGTAATTTGTCCAATTTCTTCAATCAAACAAATTATTTTTCCAATTAAGCTGCTCAATGCAATCAAGAATAGAAGTAAATGATATGAGAAATGTTACAGCACCTGTGACTACCAAAAATAGAAGAGGGGATAAGTGAGCACACTGCTTCTCCATGGGAAGAAATTCAGTAGCAACATAAAGCATCCTCAAAACTATCTGTTAATAAAAATAAAATGCCATCGATACTGATTAAATTGATTTTTTTCTCTGAAATTTTAAGGAATTAAGAGACTGAAACAATTTCCAATAAAGAAGAAATAGTTTAAAATTCTCTCTTCTACCCTAAGAGGTCTGGCCAATTCCAATCAAACTTGAGGAACACTAAAAGGCATCAGAGTAAGTTCTTAAAGCACCAGTGAAAATTGGTGGCAGAGCGGCGATTCAGACCACAAAAGGGACAGCAGCAAAATAAGGCAGAGGCTGTTACTAATGCCTCCCCTGAAGCAAAAGTGCAGTGTCAGCTCATTATCTCTTTGTTCTGTCAGTCCTGCAGCTTATCCAGACAGCATCTGCAACACCTGGAAACAGCCTCAGCACAGCAGTGCCTTTCGCCCATCCAGCTGTTGCGGGACAAAGTGAAAACTGGGATATGCCATGAGAGAGGGAGGAGGCTATCCCAAGCGTAAGTGAAGACAAGATCCACAAACGTACTGAAAAAAACCCAAATAATTTTATTGCTCACATAGGTTTTGTTTTGAAGCCAGATTCTGATTTTTAAATTTAAGGAACTCAGGGCTTAAAAAACCAAAGTAGCTGGAGGGTTGTACATCATGTTTCTTCAGACACTGCTACCTACATACTCAGAATGCAGCAAATGAGGTCACTGAGGCTGCTGTCTCACCCTTGGGACCTCTCCTCACACTCAGAAGGGCTGCGCCACAACTGCAGCACAAGCATTTCCTAGTCCCTGGCAAACAGCGTCCTGTTCACTTTGTCCTCATGGTAAAGGGAGGGTTCACCTCCTCACCCATTTAGTAACCGGCACTTCTTAATTGAGTGAGTTAGTACCCTCCTGATAGATATCTTTGTGTCGGGACCATTTTTTTTCTCAAGGAAATTAATTTCTTAATGTGAATATTATTAAATATTCCATCAGATGCCAGCAACTTTGTCAGAACCAAGCAAGCTCTATTCCAACAGTGATAGAAAAGTCTGCCTTTGTCACCCCGAGCTGACCAAGGTCTGTTTATAAAATTGCTTCAGCCTGCTGAGCAAAAAAGAGATGCTGTTAGTCTTCCAATTCATATACCCTTTTAAATTAGACGTTGCTTTGAAGACTTCTTTTTGTCATCTTCAGTATTCTCTCTCATTGCTTAGATGTCATAATCAGATATACATCATATAGACACAGTTTTGAGATACAAGAACTAATATGAAGTCTTATCTACTCCATACCTCTCCCTTTTGATGCTTTCACATACTGCTCAGTCAGAGGACAAATCTATGGAAGCAGATACTGATTTCATTCTTAAATACAAAAAACCCTAAAAACAACCACCATGCAGAAAGCAGAAGTTACTCATTTCTATAGTGTTAGACAATTAAAAATATTATAGGCCAACAGTGTGAATTCCAGTGTAGATCTCATCTTCCTTCCAAAAATCTCTCTCCAGTACTTACAGGATGGTACAGGATATAAACGGAGCAAAAGCTTTTGATAGTGCTTAGAATTACTATATCAAACAAAATCTGCAACAAAAAATAATAGACAAAACCCCTGGTGTCATTGCACTGCACAGGAAAACTTCCAAATTTCAGGAGATTTACATAATCAGTTCTCAGTTCAATCTTAAATTACGACATGTGGCCCACACATATACAAAATCAACAGCTGCATATAAACAAATTATATTTCCTCTGCACTGTACAAACTACGCACATCAATAAAGACTACTTTTGCCGAGAAAATACACACACACGGATATATATACATATATAAAATTTCAGACTCGGGAAATCAGCTGGAGGTTTCATCATTAAATGCTCTGTTCTTCTGCAGCACTGTATTTAGTTCCTGAATCACATTTGATGGCAATTTGTTATCTAATTCCAAAGTATTTTTGTTTGTTTTGTTCTTGTTTTTCTTCAGCGCCTTATGTGGTCTTTGGTGTAGGTCAGTCACCCCTGCACCTCCATCCCCAACAGAGATCAAGCTTCGATGTGTTTTTGCACGATTTCGCACTTTCTCCTCCTTCCGTTCCAAACATTGTGCCACAATAGATGCTTTTTCTTTCAAGTTTTTTCTTTCTTCGAGAAAGTCATTTTCATGATGCTCACCCAATTTTGGTTTCCCAGACTGCAGTTCTATATTCTGAGCAAACAAGCAAAAAGAAATAAGAACACTCACATTAACACAATATTCAATAATATTTAGATTGCAATTTTTGCTCATTAGTTTCACATAACAGTTTAAAAGAAAAATCAATTTTACTCAAGAGCTGAGACAGCGCAGTTAATAGTTTTAAATTCCCACAATTTGTGCTATTATCATTTAGTAAGCATTTTTATTGAGCATATTTTCTCAATTAGTGATACTTCTGAAAATTACATAAATCTTTCAATTAAATGTACCACGACAATGAAGACATTCATTTTCATATATTCGCAATTTGATTTTTTGTTCTACCACAGCAGACTAAATTTTAATGTTTTACAGCACATCCATGTACTCTTAAAAACTCAGAATCCTTAAATCAAATGAATATAACTGACAATGTTGCAATTTTGATAATTTAATGACTGAGCTACTGGAATATACAAAAGATAATTTTACATGATGACATAAACATTTTCAGCAGCTGTTCAGTACTACCTGATAAATTATAAAGACTCTCTGCCTTCTCAAATTTTGGCTAGAGATGTTAAGTAACATACTGGGAACTCAGATAAAACAACAAACTGATGGCAACAGAACTGTTCCATATTGGTGGGCTGTTTTCAAGTTCTTAAGCGGTAGGAAATGAAAGGTAGATCAAATGCTGCATCTAAATTTGCAATTGGTGTGGCCCATTAGAAAAACATCTGTACAGTGAAAGAAAAGTGCTGAGAACCTGACATCCACACTAACACTATTTCAGGGCTGTTGCCTTCTTTTTTTTTTTTTTTTTTAATACATTTCAGATCAGCTTTAGCTTTCTCCTACTGGCAGAAGGACTATTTTTGGCTGCAGAGCATTAGATATGCTCCTGCAGAATATCTTCACCGTCAGTTTCATCTGAAAGCAATCCAAGTTCACGTGCTCCAGAACCACTCCACAATACAAAGCAAAACACAGTAAATGGGAACAACTGGGAGATTTGCTCCTGAAGTGCACTCCTGATCCTAACTAGAGCACTCATGTAGAAGTATCTAAACTAGTTTCTCTCTAGTGTTTGAATATTTTTTCATGCTTGCTTTAACATATGTCATAGAATCATAGAACTGACTAGGTTGGAAGGGACCTTTCAGATCATCTAGTTCAACCATCAACCTGACACTGACAAAAAACATCACTAAACCATACCCCTAAGCACTATGTCTACCCGTCTTTTAAATACCTCCAGGGATGATGACTCACCTACTTCCTTGGGCAGCCTGTTCCCTTTCAGTGAAAAAAATTTTCCTAATATCCAGTCTAAACCTCCCCTGGTGCAACTTGAAACCGTTTCCTCTTGTCCCATCACCTGTTACTTGGGAGAAGAGACCGACCCCCGCCTCCCTACACCCTGTAGAGAGCGATAAGGTCTCCCCTCAGACTCCTCTTCTCCAGGCTGAACACCCCCAGCTCCCTCAGCCGCTCCTCATAAGGCTTGTGCTCCAGACCCCTCACCAGCTTCGTTGCCCTTCTCTGGACACGCTCCAGCACCTCAATGTCTTTCTTGTGGTGAGGGGCCCAAAACTGGACACAGCACTCGCAGTGGGGCCTCACTAGTGCCAAGTACAGGGGGACAATCACTTCCCTAGTCCTACTCGCCACACTGTTCCTGATACAGGCCAGGATGCTGTTGGCCTTCTTGGCCACCTGGGCACACTGCTGGCTCATATTCAGCTGGCAGTCGACCAACACCCCCAGGTCCTTTTCTGCCAGGCAGCTCTCCAGCCACTCTGCCCCAAGCCTGTAGCGCTGCGTGGGGTTGTTGTGACCCAAGTGCGGGACCTGGCACTTGGCCGTGCTGAACCTCACACCATTGGCCTCAGCCCATCGATCCAGCCTGTACAGATCCCTCTGTAGAGCCTTCCTACCCTCAAGCAGGTCAACACTCCCACCTAACTTGGTGTCGTCTGCAAACTTACTGAGGGTGCACTCAATCCCCTCGTCCAGATCATTTGATAAAGATATTAAACAGAACTGGCCCCAATACCGAGCCCTAGGGAACACCACTCGTGACTGGCCGCCAACTGGATTTAGCTCCATTCACCAACACTCTCTGGGCCCGGCCCATATATGAAGTATCAAGATTCCATGAGACAACTTCCTCATATGCTACGGACAAATAACTCCATAAAAATCCATCCAAACTGAAAAAGTGCCACACAGGAAAGACAAAAGAACCAAAGTCTCCCTCAGCTTTGAGTATCTTCTAGTAGACAACAAAGATATCATACGTGAAAGAAGAATTCCAAGATCTCATTTTCTTCGAGAACTATAAGGCTCTTCCACAAAAGGAATGATCTGCCTACTGCCACACCAATTGAGCAGACAGAATACAGTAAATTCCTCTACCATTCTTATGTGTCTTATAAGTTGTAAAGTGACATTTCTTTCTTCATGAGGACAGCAAACATAAGCCCATTACAAAAAATGAATGTTGATGCAGCAAATTAGTTGCTGTGTAGGAAGAAAAACAGTATATATTAAATGAGTTTACATTGAAGACATCTAAGCTATAAACTCTAAATTTGTGCAGTCTCTTGAAATTTAACCTGAGCTACCATCTGTTCAATAATAAAAGAAAGAAACATTTGGGTGATATAAATCACAATTTTTAAATGGGCAGATAAAGGGGTGATTTTATTGATATCACTTTTAGCATTAAGGAGGCTAGTATTTCTATTTGCATTTACCAAGAATAAAAACTACTCAGTAATAACAAAGCACTAGTGGCCATGATATGCAAAAAAAAAAAAATCCAGTCCCAGAACAACAATGCCGGCAAGAGTTCATACTGCTACATGGGTTACCACTGGTGTGTGCTGTGGAGTAGATTTTAGCTTGCCTGAAGACTGAAATTCTACTCCCATCAGTAACAACTGCTATCAGTTTAGAATCTCCTGCTATCACCTAAGCCAGCAAGAAGCATCCTAATATTCAACATGTACAGCTATATTCGGTGATAAGAAGTTCAAGGCAACTGAGGAACTGTCCGAATGACTCGTTGAGTGTGGGGAGTTCTGTTCTGCCAAATATTTGAAAAAGCTATAAATTTCCTTTTAAAATAATTTCTTTCCATTTAAAATAATGTTCCTGCATGAACACGAAAACAGTGAGATTATCACCAGTGATTCATATTCAATTAATAAAATAATAATAAAAGGACCATCTGTGATAATATACATACAATATGTGAAATGTAAATTGTCATGCAGTACCTTTCAGAAAACACAGTAACACACTCCAAGCTACTCAGTGTTACTCAGCAAACTAAGATATGAATTACTCGTGAAATTCAGTCAGAAGCAACAATCTTCTGTTTACAGATTTTTTTACATTACATATCGATTTTGCATATTTTGAGAAGAAAAATACCAACTATATTTCTTAAATCAATATAGTTCTGCGAAACTGGCTATAGCAGGAGCCCTTTATATAATGAAAGTAGGAACAGATCGAATACAGCACTCAAATTTAAAGGTTGCTTACTTCTCTGGAACAGCCCCTTAACACAAAGTACTACTCAACATTTTGAACTTTTAAAGTAGATTCAGTACATATATATATATAGGAATCCTAGTTCCCAGACATTTGAATTGTAAGAATATTCAATTGATAGAGCCAAGTACTGTTGTTCAAATTGCAGCACTAACAGTTACAAACAGCTTCCCTTATAAATATCAAAATGATGTGTGAACAAAACTGCAACATCAAATTTCTTAATGTTATTTCTTAGTATTTGATCCACTACCCCGTTAGTCACATGCTATAAATTACTCTGCTTTTCTCCTAGTAACCCCTAGTGTAAAGCAACTATTTCATGTTAGAAGCAGCTGTTTGCCTCTAAATTTCAGCCCCTTCATCAAGTAATTAATGAATAAATTGATAATATGATATGCATTTAACTACATTTTTCCTTTTTCTGCACATTGCCAGCAAAAAAAATATGGAGCAACTCTATTTGTATTCTCCATTATCCCTGTGACATACCGTTCCTTTCAAAATGCTACACAGGTATAACCTATTATAAGTCAGTAAGGTATTTGACCATGGCTTGAAACAAAGGTAAAGTTTTTCCTCATTCCTCTATCTTCATGTATTTTGAAATAAAATTACAGGCTTACCGCAGATATGCAGCAATGTGTTTCTATTTCAGCTAAATGATTCTATATGAGAAATGTGCGTATTTTAAATACATATTCCACATATGCAACAAGTGGTGCAGAAATAATGGAAATCTTTTGATTCTATTTGTTATTAGAAGGATTCTTAGTTATACAGCGTTTTCAAGCTTTCTGTATTATATATTTATCTTGTCAGCACACAATGAAATTCCTTCCAATAATGGGAAAAAAAGAAGACATTCAATATAGACTTTTTAGCATGGAACATTAATATTAAACTTGTTGGTTTCTGGGCATCTTTGAGTTGTTTTTTTTATTTGTTTGTTTGGGGTTTTTTGGTTTTTTTTTGTTTTTTTTTTTTCTTTTTTTCTTCCCCCACTTATCTTCACAGCACAAAGATCTCACTTTTTCCACTGTTTGGAAAGCTTTCAGTCTCTTTTCCTGCCTGTATGAAGATAACTTTGATCACATTTCTATTACAAGGTGATGCATTGATCTGTAAACAGACCTCCATTTTTCATAGGCCAACATTTTTCAGAAAATGCTTGCTCCTGTTATTACTCTCTAATGCTTTAAAATGGAGATATTTTTGCTTGTTGGAGAAGTATTAAAAATCCATGGAAAGACTCAAGGCGTGGTCTCCAATTGGGTATCTATTGCTTTACTGACTACACTGCTGTACAATACTTCTCCTTAACAAGCTGTATCACACACTTACTTTCTACTGCTATTTTATTGTTCATTCCAGTTTTGGCTTTCCAGGTAAAAAAAAGTTAGTTTTTATTTTACATCATATAATTTTGTGTGGACTTTCCTAAAGTATGCAAATATCGTTGGCATAAAGCTTCTCTAGATGTAGCCACGGCATAAACAGTGAAGACCAAAATCTTCTACTTTTAAGTTTAAATGTGGACTTCCTCAAAGTTGCAGTGTACAAAACATTAGAGTACTTTCTGATGAAGCACATTATCAACAAAAATAAAAAAAAAAAATATAATTCCAGTACTATAAGGTATTAGGGATTTCAAATCATGAGTCTCAAAATCCAATACAACCTTTATCCTAGAATATCTGAATTTGTAGCCGTCTCAAAGTATTAGAGATCTCAACTGTACCTGCATAAAGGACAGGTAGGAGACATACTTAAGGGTTATGAAGTTTTTTGAATGACAAGACCTATGATTTACTTTCATCAAAAAACTTTAAAAATGCAAACATTAGAAGGAACTTATTAAAGATTTGCAAAAATACTCTCTGAGAGAAGACCGAAACAAAAAGACAAATTAAACAAACCAGGAAAACCATAATTGCATTCACACTGTATTACACTCATTCGGTAAGGTAGAGAAGAAATGCCTGAAGAAAGTATAACAAAAGAAAGATGGAGTTGCCTTTTAGATAAAGCACTACCTCTACATTTGCTTTTGGTTTGCTATGGAAGAGAGTCAAGCTTCGTCAATCTGTGCCTGAACCACTGTCTCTCTAAGTGACGATAACACATACCCATTACCTACCTCCCTTCAAAATCTTCTAAAACAAGCAAGAAATAATACTGCATTGAGCCAAAGGACCAAGCTGTTTTGTTTTAGCACTTATTCTCTGTTGCATTTAGATTAGTTACCACTATTTTTCCCAAGCAGAATAGTGGCCCCATTACCACTGCTTCTTCTCAGATAGAAGTAAGGCAAACAAGTCCTTCCCACAGGCATCAGTATTTCTATGAGGACAACAGAAATTCATCTCAAGCTACTATGATGAGGCTGAGGCATATCATTAGTGCACGTAATGTAGCAACACAGCTCAGTCTCTGCAGAGTTGCAACTAAACCGTCTTGTTCTTCGTTGAGACTAATAATATTACAGCTTAAATGCATCATACTTAGTTCCATCTGAGCTTTTGCATTACTTTCACAGACCTAACTAAAACAGTGCAGTTATTTTAGACAGAAAAAAAGATATGGTAAAAGACACAGTAAAATAAAACTGCATGCAAGACAGTTTTCAAGGACCTTAATTAAAATAAAACTGTAATAAAGTGCACTGTAATAATGTGCATTATATTTCCAGGTAAAAGTCCTATTTACTTGTACCAAAAAGTCATTGCTCAAAAAAACACCAAACACAAATAAAAATCCACTATTGATTTACTGAACAGCCAAAGAGGTGACACAAGTTTAGATCACAACAGTTTTTTACATTAATTTGTCCTAACTGTTCCTGTAATGACAAAACAATTAGAAGGACATTGGTAATAAGAGCATCTACATCTTATAGTTATCCAGATCTAGAGAGTTCAGTATTGCTGGGCTATTTAGAAGTACAGCGTTGTGGCTAGAAGTTCTACACCAAGTTTAAACCCCACTTACTTCTGTACTCCCTCTGGTTTTACAAGTGTTCTTCTCTTGTTGAATGGGAATTAGTGGTAAGCCTCCGACCTTTGGACTTTTAGTTATAGACTGTTTTCTTGCCTTTCCAGCAGGTGGCCATATATCTGCATGCTGAAGAACAAAATGATTCCTTATTTTTAGTGCAGAATTTCATAAAAACACAACATTCTTTTGTACGTAAAACACTCTCGGAAAAAGCGATCTACTGCACAAGATCATGCCCTCCTCTTGTGGGATGAGGGGGAAAACACTATGGTGCTTGAAATTATGTTAATATTTTCTAAGTGCTTCACAATATTGAGTGAACAGAACCAAAATGTCTCTATACAATTTTCATGTATCATATATCTTCCCTTATTATTATTATTCCAATTATCTTCTAAGAATAGAAAATATCATCTAACAAGACACGCACGTTTACTTGATTTGTAATTTCAAAATTCCACATGTTTTCAGGAGTCCCAACAATTTTTTCTGAAACAAAATAAAATGACCCCAATTTGCAACAAGTGTTTCGAAATGTGTATTAATAATTTAGATGAAAATCATTGCTTAACCTACAATAACAACATGCGTTATCCAAAAGGAAATGGCTTGACATTCTGAATGCTCCAAAAACACAATCTACAAATAAACAGATTTGGTTTCGATAATAGTATTTGCTTTAGCTCTACTGAAACAGAATGTACAAGGCCTACAGAAGAATAGTTTCTAAAGCTTGGAGATGAGTGCATGAAGTTAATCAGTACAACTCCATGGGAAATTGGCAGAGCTGCAGAGAGACTCTAATGAGAGCTGAGAATGCTTCATGTAAATATTGGCAAAATACTAATCCAAGGCATGAGTTATAATAAATGGGAAATAAGAAATTCTGCCTGAACTTCAGAAAAAAAAAAAACCCAAACAAAAAACAGATCTTTTTTTACTGTGGGACTAATTAAACACTGGAACAAATTGCCCAGAAAGGCTGTGGAGTCTCCAGTTATTCAAACCTGACCGGACACAGCCCTGAGCAACTTGCTCTAGCTGACCCTGCTTTGAACAGGGGATTTGGCTATATCCTTAGAGGGGATCTAGAACCTAAACAATTCTGTGACACAGTTCACATCTGTAATAGTTTTCTTTTCACAGGCGTCAGGATCTTCAGTGTCCTTAATTTTTTTTAAATGGTATTCAATCTTCTAAATCCTTGAAGTAAGAACTCTCTTCAGGACGGTATACAAAAATCCAGTTGTGGAGCTGTGATCATACTTGCAGATGGTCTGCAAGTAAAACCAGTGTTACTGTTAAACAGCCATCAGAATCAGTGATTATTGAGTTAGAATAGCAGTCTAGAAATCAGAAGCCCCAATTCCAAATTTAGAAAAGAGTATTTTATAGATTCACATACTCTTTATGGAGTAAAAAATTCTCCCTCGTGGTGCTGACCAGGGTGATGTAAAGCCTGTTGTAAGAGTTCTCCCCAGTGAGCATTAAGAACATTTTCTTCCAATGAAACACTGAGAAGGTATCTGAAAGAGCAGGTCTTGCCAACCAAAATCAGGTTATTGTGGACCAAGATACAAGAAACAGGTGCAATTCAGAAAGTGACTGAGAAACTTTAAGTCAGTTTCTGAAGGAAACTGCCTCCCTTAATTCTCAGCAAGCTTAAGGAAACTATCCCTGCCAGTTAAGCAGCCTGATTTCCCTTTTGTGTCTCTAACATTTCTTAAAATAGAACTCTGGGAAAGTACATCAGAAATACTAGCAACATATTAGGCCACATAATAAATGTATTTATTCATAGTTTTGACCTATCTGCTCAACTGCACCTCATGGTAATATAATGTGCCTCTCTCTAGTTGATCAAAGGCAATGGAACTGGAAGAATATTATTGTGTCCATCTGCATATCAATTAATCACTTCCAACTGTATGCTATTAAGTGATTTTGTATAAAACTGTTACAGAATTCAAGAATCAAGTTTCAGCCATACTTTTCAGGATGATTTTGCACCGAACTGAAAGAAACAATGGTCCTCCTTCAAAGCCTCTTAGTATTTACCAGCCTGAAGTACGAGATTAATAACCTCTGGGTTAACTTGACTTTCTGTATGAAAAGTATTCCTGTTACGAGATTACAGTGATACCTACACTTTGCCATTTATATTCTCTGCATTATTGGTACTACAGGAATAAACATTAACAGAAAACAGGGCGGGGGGAAATATCAATAGTACAACTATCTTACTGATATTAATTACCGATAAAGTCTTATTCTGTTCAAGCACTGAGGAGCACAGTAACATAGATTTATCTCCCTCCTAATTGCACTGGATCATTAAATGTCAACGTCTTAACACTTCAAGACCTACTTTACAGTATTTTTCTATTTGTAATCCAAGCTGTCAAATAATATGCGCTGCCTGCAGTCTCTCTAACATAAAGGTATTCAAATACTGTGATAACAGATAAGGTAAAAGACAAGCTATCTTCCCTAAAGATGGCCTCGATTTGAAAATTCTGACTAGAAATAACCGCAGTTAACATTTACAGTTTTCTGGTTTAGAAAAGGAATAATGTGATAATAATTGTCTGTTGCTGCATGATACAATACATCTGGAGATCTTATAGTAAGCTTTAGTAATGTGAGCTGTTGCATTCTCAAGGGGATTTTCACTGTAAATTACATTTAAAGCAATAGATTGTAATAAGAACAATCCAGCAAATCTGCATCGTTAGCACTTAATTTCTGATATAATTCAAAGACTGACAAATTTACTGATGTCCAGAATGTCCTGGATGTAAATATACGTAAAAATATAATGTAAAAATGTAAAAATACCCTCCAAACCACAAAAAAACCCCCCAAAAGACCAAAAAACCAAACCAAACCCCCCTCCCAATGTAGCTCATTCGTACTGCTAATTCATTGTTCTGTACATTCATTGGAATGAAGTTTTAAAAAAACAATAGTATTAATTCATAGCAATTTTTTAAAAAAATGCACGTGATTAACATTTTTTTTTAGAAAAAATATCCTGAACATTGAGCAATGTCTCGCAGTTTTTTATCCATATTTTCAGAGGAACGTTCTACATACCACGCTACCTGATCAGAATCCTAATAGACTGCCCTTCTTTTGATTTTATGTCAAACGGACTTCAACAGTTACCAAGCTTGTATGAGTTATTTCTAAGTAGCCTATATCAATAACCTCTGAGCCTATTTGTTGTGACACCACTTATGTTATGCCCATGAGATGTATGCCAGGACCAGTGGCTGTTTCCATAGAAACTACAATAGTTACTTCAGTTAAGGGAGCTGAAAAAGACAAAAATTTGGAAGTCTTACTTACAAGGCATGCATTGTACTTCTAGCACTACTATCTATGAAGGTCAGATTCTGTTTTAGAAAGCCTCTAAGAAGTATGTATTGCAACAGTCTTGTGCCTAGTCTGCTTTATGTAATATGTAAAGCTCACAGGTAATCATAAATCTGGTGATGTTTATTCACAGTGATATTCCCCAAAGTTCCTTGAACGTCAAGGGAAAGACAAGAAAAATCTGACACAAATACAAAACCTTTTTAAAACCTTAAACTATGTTCCAGTCTCCTGTCAGGTTAAATTCTTCCCATCTCTCTTACTCCCACTTCCTCCTATGTAAATATTAAACTTCATTTGCAAGGATGTGTTATATGGCACTCAAATATACGCCCTCCTTACAATCTTCTGCTTGCTACTAGATTACTTAATTCAGGATAATGCCTATCCAACATAATGAATTGCCAGTGTTAATTGAGTTAACCTGGATATCAGAGAAATACAGCTGTATTGAATCATAGAATAGCAGGTTGGAAGGGACATCAAGGATCATCTGGTGAAACCTTTCTCGGCAAATGCATGGTCTAGACAAGATGGCCCAGCACCCTGACCAGCTGAATCTTAAAAGTGTACAATGATGGGAAATCCACCACTTCCCAGGGGAGATTATTCCCATGGCTGATAGTTCTCATGGGGAAAATTTTTCCTTTTGTGTCCAATCGGAATCTCCCCAGGAGTAACCTGTACTCATTACCCCTTGTCTTTTCCTTGTGACTCCTTGTAAAAAGGGAGTCTCCATCTTCTTTGTAGCCACCCTTTAAATACTGGAACATGGTGATTAGGTGTCCCTAAACCTTCTTTTCTCAAGGCTGAACAAACCCAATTCTATCAGCCTTTCCCCATACCGAAGGCTTCCTAGTCCTTTCATCATCTTGCTGGCCTTCCTCTGGATCCTGTCCACATCTTTTTTGTATAGTGGGGACCAAAACTGAACACAGTGTTCCAGGTGTGGTCTGACGAGCACTGAGTAGAGTGGAATAACGACTTCTTTATCTCTGCTGGTGATGCCCTTGTTGAGGCAACCCAGCATCCTGTGGGCTTTCTTTGCCACAGCAGCACACTCTTCACTCAGATCGAGCTTGTTGTCCACCACAACCTCCAGGTCCATTTCCACAGAGCTGCTCCCCAGTCAGGTAGATCTCCATCTGTGCTGCACTCCTGGGTTATGTTTTCCCAGGTGCAAGACCTTACACTTGTCCTTGTTGAACTTCATAAAGTTCCTTGTTAGCCCACTCTTCCAGCCTATCCAGGTCTTCCTGCAGGATGGCTCTCCCTTCCAAAGTGTCTGCTTCCCCGCTCAGTTTGGTGTCATCAGCAAACTTCACCAGAGTATGCTTGATCCCATCATCCAGATCACTTATGAAGATATTAAACAGGGTTGGGCCCAATATTGATCCCTGGGGGACCCGACCTGTGCCAGGCTGACAGTTTGAACAGGAGCTATTTACCACCACCCTCGGGGTGCGGCCGGTCAGCCAGTTCCCCCCCACTGCACAGACCACTTGTCTGGACCATGACACATCAGTTTCTCCAAAAGCAGGCTGTGGGGAGCCCTATCGAAAGCCTTGGAGCTGTACTGGCACAGCTGTTCAACAGGGCTAGTTCACACCACTACGTTTTTAAACAGGACACCCTTCTTTCATGACTACTTTGCATCCAGCACCCAAACTAGCAGGCAGAGAAACAGCACTCAGGCATTGTGGCACACAGACACACCTTTTGCCCAGAATTTCACCCAGAAGAGGTTTATTACTGCGTAGGAAATGAGTTGTCTTTCCTCAACCAGCTTCTCTACAACACACGAAGAAAAAAAAAAAAACGATGCCAGAATGTACTGTTCTTCTCCCTTACTCTCAAAGCACTCAGCTTTCATATGAAAATGACATTATAAATAATAGTCTTCATAGACTAAGATCCATCTTTTTGCAGTTTTATTACATTGAGTATTCCAGGAACTTTAATGGCATTGCAACTTTATCGGTAACATATCCATAACACATACGTATCTTTGTTTAATGGGATTTTCGTAACAGCAGTAAAAGTTACATTTCTTTGATCAGATTAGTACCTGTGCAGTAAAAATGCTGATCATCCACTCCATCTGCACATCTTGTCCATCACAACATATATACCTAGAATGCAATATATAATTAACAAGAAAAACTCCTGTTGCAGTTTAATATATTAAAGAATAGGCTTCTAAAGAACTTCAAACAGTGCTTACATTCATTTATGAATGCTCTCTATATTTGTTATTAATGCTCCCATAAAAAGTAAGGAAATATAAATACTTCAAATTATCACTTTACCCTACTCTGAAGATAATGCATGTGCTTCACTTAAAGCATCTGCATAGGTTTAAAATCTATCATTCTAAATGTATAAAAATAATTTCCTTTATGGCCACGGAAGGGAGACAAACACCTAACCCCCAAAATTACCAAAACATATGAATTAAGACTGTTTAGTTAACTAAGAAAAACACAGCAAAAAGTCAGCATTCAAGCAAAATAATGCCCATTTGTTTTCAAACACTCTTACTTTGAAATTGAACATTTCAACAAATATTAAACACGGAAGTTAAACTAGTCATGTGTCTCGTGTTTACCTACCACTGGTGCTTTTCAGAAAATACTGCAAGTCCCCAGCTGAAACAAATAAAATTTTCAAAATTTAGTTCCAGAAACTCAAGACAGGGACATATTCCTCAAAGTGCTGAGATCCATTATCTTTATATAGTGCTTTTAAATGGAAAAATATTCACAAAGTTTAATTGTGTACTGCAAATCTAGAATGAAATGGTGGGTTTGATGATGGATTTTGCTCATTTCCTCACAGCTGATTCACAGGTAATGAACATTCTGTTCTGGACAGAGGGTTATAGCCAAGCCCGGCAGATGATTGCTAACTACTTTGGCTGTGGCTGTACTTTATGAAAGCTGCTGGAAGTCAAACTGCTAAGATGGCGCCCAGCAAAGAGTCCACTACCCTGTGGAAGTCACAGAGGGAAGAGAGGTAGGCTTGCGCTATAAACCGAAGGAATCACACAAGTCTACAGAGATTTAAAAATTGCTGGGGGGGGGAAGAGGGAGTAGGTGCACAATGAAAACTCTGAGGTGAAAAAAACACAGATGCTCCTGGAGATCCAGGAGAGCTTTTGAAAGTAGACTGAAAATAAACCTCTAGGAAAGAACTTACCTGCAAAGACTCATTTACATAATCTTTTTTATTCCTATTTTGGACTAATCTTCTACTCATTCTGCACTTAAAAAAAAAAAACCAAAACCAACCCACCAACTTTTTCTCTAACAGAACTAAGCTTTGAAATTTACAGATCTTTTGGGGGTGTTTTGATGTGCCAACTGAAAAGGAAAAGTTCAAGCAGATCTGTTTAAAGGCTACAGCCAACCTAGAATCACCTTGGGATAGGATCCTATGTACATTGTCTCAGTGTCTCAAAGCTTTGACCAAACAAGAAACATCTGAGAAAAAAAGGTGTCATTTTTTGCTGCTCTTTTCCAGGGACATAGTCACTGATGTTTGTAAAGGGCACTGTAGTCTTCTGCTAGAAGAAGAAACATCAAGACAACAAGGATCCTGAAAAAGGAAAATCCTCTACTGAACAACAGGACCGTCACTAAAGGTCATGACAAGGTTTTCTCTTCTCTCTTTTTTCTTGGTCCAAAGAAGGTGTGCCCACCAATGAAATGTAGGACGCATACTACAAAACTAAGTGAGCTAGCAGCAAACGTATCCACAAGAGATAATACACTTAAGATTAAGAAAAGCCAATCAATAAAGTAATTTCCTAGCACAGAAGAGTTAACACGGAACACAAAACCAGAGACAGAAACAGAACAAATAATATTATAGAGGGTAATTTAATTCAGGATACTTCAATTGGCTTCTTGACTTTTCCTTGTTCCACAATGTTTTACGTTCCCCTTTCCTGACGACATTACAAGTACTTTGCTACAAAGTGTTTAAACTTATTTTCTTTTCTACTCTTACTTTGTTGGTGGCTTCATTTTCTTTTTCACTCCAAGATAAAGCTTCAGGGAATTGACAGGCAACACTTTTTCAGGTTTGCTAGCCTGCAAATAAAATAATATTTTAATTATTATATCAGGAATGTGCAAAATATGAAATGTCACATGTCTATCTTCACAGTTAGGCTTCTTCCATGGGCTGCACCCCTCTTCTCTCACAAATCATTAGGCTTTTTCTCTTTCTTTCCCATTAACAAAGTGTGACAATCACAATTACTGGAAGCAGACTAATTAAGAACTTGAGGTCATCATGAAGTTACAAAACTGTAACACAACTGGAATAATGAAGATGTGGTGGTAAAATTCACAAAACTGGAGTGCTGTAATGTATGGACATAAGCTCTTCAAGAGAGATGGTCAGGGAAGATAAGGATCGAGGTTAAGAATAGGTTAAGAATTCTGTTAAAGAACCTATTCTATGGGATGGACAATATGGTGAGCATTGGCTTCAGATCACCCAATCAGAATGAAAAAAAAGCAGATTAAGCCTTTTAAAAACCCAAGGAAGTCTCTGGATAACAGATCCTGACTCTTATGGGGCAGGGGATGGGGAAGGCAGGGCTTTGCTCTCCCTGGTGTCTTCTGGGAGGGCAACACAGTGGTACACAAGCAATCCAGCTGATTTTTGGAGAGTGTCAGGGATAACTTCCTGATACCAGTACTGGATGGGCCAACAAGGAGTGATGCACAGCTAGATCTGCTATTCACAGACAAGGAAGAACCGGTCAGGGATGTGATAATCAATCGTAGCATTGGTCATAGTTACCACGAAATAGCAGAGCTCAAGATCATGAGGGTACAAAAGGTGACAAGTTAGAGGACAGATCACAGAGATTAGAAGACCAACATTTGACTTATTTAAGGAACTGATAGGTGGGTGTCCATGGGAAAAGGCAAGTCTGAAGGATAAGGGAACTCAGGAAAGTTGGTAGGTCTTTAAGGACAACATTCTCCAAGAACAAGAACAGTTCATCCCAATTCTTAGGAAAATGAGTAGATTTATCAGGAGACAAGCCCAGGCAAACACGTAGCTCATGATGAAGTTCCAATGCAGACAAAGGCAGTATACAGGAGGTGGAAGCGGGGAGAGGTGATGAAGGAAAAAATTTAGAAACCCTGCCCAGGACATGCAGATACTGTGTCAGGAAAGCCAAAGCTCATTTGGAATTGAGACCTGCTATGAACTTTAAGGGCAACAGGAAGAGCTTCTACACTGGTACCTTAGTAATAAAAGGGTGAACAAGGGAAAACGTAGACCCAATGCTGAACATGGCGGGTGAGTTAGCAACAGCAGACACAAGTGAGGCTAAGGTAACTCAGTATCTCCTTTGTGTCATCCTTCACACCAGCAAGGTCTCCTAGGCCTCTACACTGACAGGGTTCAAGGAGGAGAATAACAACTGCACCAGAGGAGCACTGAAATAAGCCAGGAAGGACCTGAAAGAATTTAAGTCATGCAAGTCCATTGGATCAGACAGGCTTCATCCAAGGGTTCTGACTGTACTGGCTGACATCCTTGAAAGGCTGCTCTGTGTCATCTTGGAAGTGTCAGAGATTAGGGGCAACTGCTGGTAACTGGTAAAAGGAAAACATTGCATCCATCCTCAAGAAAGGCTGAAAAGATGACTTGAAGAACTAGTTGCCTGCCAGCCTCATTTCAGTCCCTGGGAAATCCTGGAGTGAGTTTTCTTGGAGCACGTTTCTGAACATGTGGAAGAGAAGGTACTACTGGAAACATGCAGCATGACCAACATGATTGATTTCTACAATAAAATGACGGGATTTGCGGCAGAGGGGAGAGTAGTGGGTGTCATTTACACCTGCTTTACAAGGCTTCTCACACTGTCTCCCACAATATGCTTCTACCCAAGCTGGGATGGTACAGTCTGTATGGGTGGACATCTGTATCAGTAAAAAGCTAGTTGCACGATCACACCCAGAGCATGACAGTTAATCAGACATACTCTAACTGCAGACCTATGACAAGGGGAGTGCTGCAAGGGTCTATCCTGGGACCTGTCCTTTTTAACATCTTCATCAATGACCTGGAGGAGTCAATCATCAAGTTGCACAACAACCCAGAGGACCAGTCAATATGTTTGGGGGCAGGGATGACTTCCAGAGGGGCGTATATAGGACAAAGAAATGGGCAAACAGGAACCTTAGTAAACTCAACAGTGATAAATACCAAGTCCTGCACCAGGGAAGGAAAAAAACCCTGCAATGACACAGACTGGGGAGCAGTTCTGCTGAGAAGGACCTGGGGATGCTGGTAGATGGCAAGCTGGGCATGAGCCAGCAGTGTGTCCTGTCAGCAAAGGTGGTCTCCTAGCAGAAGCACAGCTGGTAGGTTCAAGAGAATGATTTTCCCCTTCTCCTCAGCACTTGTGAAACTGCATCTGCAGTCCTGTATCCAGTTTTGTGTCCCCAGTAGAAAAAACAATCAATAATCAGGACTGAATTCAGCACAAGCCCATCAAACTGGCTGGGGGGGCTGAAGCACTTGCTGACCTAACAGCTGCCCCCCAGCCACTACAGGAAAGTTATCAAGAAGACCGAGTGAGGCTCTTCACATCGTGAGAGGATGACTAGATAGAAGGAGAAACTTTTTCCCATGAGGACATTCAGGTATTGCAAAAGGCTGCCCAGAGAGGTTGTGCAATCTCCATCCTCAGGGATTTTAAAGACTTAACTGCATCAATCCCTGAGCAACCTGTTCTGACCTCTGTTGCTAGCCCTGCTGTGAACAGGAAGCTGGACTAGAGATCTGAGGTTACTTCCTTCCTTGTTCCTTCTTGAACAAACTACCTTCAGCCAACCTACAACAGACATATACCCACACTAGCTATGCGAACTGAACGTGCCTGTAGGATGAATGATGAAAGGCAATAATAAAATTCTCACTTACACTATAATACTACAGAACACAGTAACACCTCTTCAATACTTTTAGGTCAAGTGCTTTAGCTTTCTATTTACAAAAAAAAAAAAACAAACCAAACACTTAACAAATCTTATAATCCCAATACATAAACCTACTCCACGGTGTTTACTGTTCTGTATTCTCAGTTTCTCCCTCTACAGTTTTCAATCTCTAACACTCCAGTGCGGGGGAAAAAGAGACAGAATCTGAGATGGCATAAACATTTAAGAAAACAAAACAGAAAGCGACACAACAGTTTTACAGTTGGTCTTCTTGTGTAACTTCTCACTCAAACCAATGGTACCGTCAGGAAGAAAAAACAACCCTACAAAACATACTATTTAGTTAAACAACAGTATATTTCTCACAAAAGCGTACCTTAAGGAAGCCATTTGTCTGTGTGTGAGTTTATCTCTTAATGACAGTACATTAAAGTGGTATGCTATTTCAGTCCATTAGCACAATATTGTAATTTAACATATAGTATCATGGAAACTTATCACTTTTTTGATAATTGCTCTTGAACAATAGAAAAACTTAACAGAATGTATCTCCACCTGCATATACAAATTTAATTTGCTGTTAATGAGAATTTATAAATTAATTAGTACATCCAGTCTTATTAAATACAATTTTCCATCTGCAATGTCAAGGTTTCCTACTAAAAATGACTAAAATTAAACCAAGATTATTTGTGGCAGATTAACACCTCAAAAACCCACAAACGAATACCAAACCAAACTGGTCTACACCGTTCTGTCAGAACAGTATTTCCATTTGGTTTTTTAGAAAACAAATATAAGGCCATTTAAAAGTAATGCTGTTCAAAACTCCACCTGAGTTGGGAATTTAATGTTTTATAAAACAGAATGGCTTAAAAAAGCAGGTTGTAAAGTAGTACAACAATCCTATCATAAACTCTTTCCAAGATACTAATTAAGGTTTTACGGGCATATTAATTTATGCTCACATATGTGCCAATTTGAGTTTTAGCACTAAATTATGAGACACTATTTTTGACATTCTGGGGTCATTCTAATTAAGATTATATCCACAGTATCACAAGAAGTAACAATATTTCTTTTGCATTAGCTTACTTGAGCAATGGATCTGTCTTTAAAAAAAAAGTACTTTATGAAGGTCGGCAAGTGTACAGCTGTATTTGCCGGAAGGGCAAACACAGCAGTTAGCAAAAATAAAAGCACTTTAACATATTTTTTATACATAGTTCACAATGTATATTAGTTTTAGACTTTAACACAAGCTGCATACACACAAAAATACTCTTTTAAAGAAAACTCCCATGAAATATTTAAAACTAAGCCCACCATGCGATTAAGTATACTTAAATTTGCTTCTGTGGAATTCTGAGGTATATCTACCAATACTAGTTTTTGGAGGACTGTTGTTGGGAAGCAGAAGATCTTGCTAGTGTATTGTTTCCTATAATCTCTTCTGTCATGACATTTGTAGGTATAAGAATCCTGTTGCTTGTTAATTTCCCAAACCTTTGTGTGAGATACCAAGAAAAAATGGCATGCAGCTCAGTTAAGTTCCATATTACTTCTACTGGTGGTCCATATTGTAAGTTTTCAAAAAACCTAGGCACAGCACAAGCTATAGGCGTTCCTAAACACTGGTTTATTTTTATTTTTTAAAGCTTATAGTAATGCAAAATTCCAATAGCTAAATGAGCAACTGAGCCAAACTACTTTTACTAAAGCATCTGTGTGAAATAGTAAGATAAAAATCTTGTACTTCAACCCCAGACTCTAGAACTTGCCATTTAATATCAGAAATGTTGATCTGTTTGTGTTTCTTTTCTTTTTGATACGTAAAAGAAAGCTTAAGTGAGTGTTTAAGAATTTGCTGAAGAGTTTATCTGTTGTACCTTCATATCCTTATAAAGAAGCAAGTTTCCTTCCTGTAACACGAAATAACGCTCTTGAAATTTATTTCCGGACAGTAGTTTTGATGGTTCTTCTTTGTACTTCAGATTGCCTGCTTTCACGCTACCTTTCTCATTTTTCTCTATCAAGAAAATAAAAAAGCATTCTGTTAGAAGATTTTACAATGCTGGAAGCAGCTAGTTTGTAAATGCCCCTAGTATTACTGTTTATCCAAAGCCTAAAATTGCAATTTCACTCATCTGTTATTATTTTATATACGCAAAATTAATAAAATTAATTATATATAATTATATATGACATTTAATTACGTATTACATTAAAATATTATATATATTAATAAGAAAGGTACTCTTAAATATTGGCACCACTATGATTTTGATTACTGGGGGGAAAAAAAAAGTACTATCTGTTTCACTTTTAAGATAACATGGAAAGAATCCACCAACACACTTTAATTAAAAGAATCTTTTCAGAACATAATGTGCAGTTAAATCCAAAAGTATGGCATGGAGACTTTTAATCTCTGTACTTCAGAGAGGCAAAATTTTTTCCGTAAAGGTCTGATCTTGTCATGAGTCTGTCTACATTTTTCTATTTCAGTCAAAATATACACAGAAGCACACATATATTTGGTATATATCAAATGTCCAATTATGCAAATACACTTTAAAGTGCATACAAAAAACCCAGTTAGGTTATATTTCAAAACTCAGAGTCAGATTCTACTATCATTTGCATGGTGTAGAGAGTGTAGACTTTGGGACTAACTTAAAAAGTATCTCAATTCCATCTTTCATAATGGCTAAAACCCAGCTGCTTAGAGAGTCAGAACTAAATTTTTCCTCCTCCTAACCCTAATTATTTGCAAAAAGATGATAATTAAAAATTGTGATTCTAATTCCCTCTTGCTTTATAGCTTAGTACAAACTGAAGTTATGAAAAACATTTGAAAATATAATGGAAATGAAAAAGATAATAAACTACTTTGATTTCATCAAACAAAACCAACTACATTGTAATCAGCGTGCTTGCCGTGAAAGAACAATCTCAAAAGAATATTTCCCAGTATTTTCATTAGAGTTTAAGATAGAGTCTAAAGCCAGAATCAATACATTTGAGCAATTAAAATCGGAAGTTAGTTGTATTGCCTCACTTGTAAGTGCAAGTATGCACACACAGTTAAAAATAAAAGCACTAACATATTCCCTCTTTGCCAATAAGAATATTTGTTTCATGTTCAGAATAGAAAATGATTCCTTATCCAGGCAATCACTTTTTTTTTTTTAACCATACCAAATGAGAGTAGCAGGATGCTTCCATGTCTGTACCAAATTGGAAGATTTTAGATTTCTGCACATAGCTCTGGACATGACAAAAGCTTGTTCTAAACTTCACAGCATTCCCACCATAGCAAATCTATGAAACACTTGATACTTACAGAGATCTTAGAAAAGCCTGAAGGAGGAAAAATAATCCTCTAAATTGATGATATTCTATATTCTTTAGAATCATTCTTTCATAAAGTAAATCTAAAATAATCGTGATGTGTCCTAATCAGAATGCTTTTTCAGATACAAACTTTACAAAACATGCAAAACTTTCTAGAACTTTGCAACTACCAGGCACTAGATGCACTCAATCCATTCACGATTGATCCACCTATGGTTTAGAAGTTTGCGTTTCAAAGAATATCTCTGAATAATAGCCCCTGTTCTCAGAAATCAATACTTCCCACTCAAATTACACAACTGTCTGTTGGTAAAATTTCAAGGACCTATATACACACACTTTATAGTGAAGCTATTCTCTCATATTTTTCTAAAAAATCAAACTTTAAGGTGGGAAATTTTCGGGAAAAGGATCTTGAAATAGAAGTAAGCTGTACCGAGTATCTCTTATACAAAATATAACGCACACCTTGCCCTTCTGAACAGCACTTGAAAGAGTGCTCCTGCAACAAGCATGAAAAGCTATGGAGTATCTTGTCAAGAGGGAATAAATAAAGATCTGGAAGAAAGTGGAAAACTTACCGTGTATTTATTGAAATATATCAATACAAATAAACTAACACTTTCCTTGAAAAAGAAAGTTGATTTCTAAACAAGAGAAAATATACATCTAGACCTCAGTACAATGTTTGATATTGCACAACATGAGAAATTAGTTTAAAATCGACAAAATGAGAATGAGTGCAATAATTATCAAAAAGGAGAATGTGCTATGTATAAGGAACGTGGGAAAAGTTGCACTGACAGGGAAGACAATGATAAGTTGCCAAGATGAAATGAGGCTAATAGAGTTGTTCCTTTAGGCTCACTATTGAACCAACATTATTTCAAACACCATGAAAGTCTCTGGAAGAAAAAGGAGAAAAGTGCTGATGACGCAAAGCTCTGAGGTAACATTAACAGAAAATAAGGTCAGGAATATCGTAATTTAGTCTGTAAGATTCTAACATAAATCACAGAACCAAGGGAAATTCATGGAATTCAGTTATAAACATAGTATACATAACATGATCACAGCCCTATTAATTTTAGTGCAAAGGAGGAGGACATCCATCTACCTGGTTGTCCATTTGTATGGGCTGAATCCACTGTTAAAAAACATACTTGAAACAGTAGTGCTTGCATGTCTGGCCTCAGCCCTACTACTCAGCGGGGAGGAATTATCCACATAAAGAGCGTAAAAGACTAAAAAAAATTAAGGTCTTCCCATCTTCCTTCAAGCCAGCAGTTATTTCTTGTGCTCTTTGAAATGGAGAGCCCCAACATAATCACAACTGCCTCCTCCTAGAGGCATCCCTCCCCCAATGACCTCATCCTGTGTCTTTTTTCACTCTGACACTATCTAGTGATGGAAGTACAATGTTTATCTAAAAAAAAAAAACATATATTTTTGTCCTGAAATAGCTGCTTATTTATTTTAACAGTGTGCGCAGATGCAAGAAACAGAAACAATAAACGTGTAGATTCCTGCAACTACAAGATGTGGATGAATGGTACAGACTTTCCGTGCATCTTAGGCTACACTTAATATATACACTAGTTTACTGAAGCTGGTGAACTTGCTCCTCCAGTATTGCTAATGTTTCAGAGTAAATTTACAAGCTAAAAGTGGACTCAAAAAATCTAACAAGATGAAATTACTACAGAACTCTGTTTATTTTAAACATTATAACGAGATCCAGTTAGAAAAGGTAATGTTTTAGGAATTAAAGTATCTTCGCTATATAAAGGTTCCTTAAAATGGCACTTCCACTCTCAAGAAAAAAATATCACTCTGCCGTGTAGTGTGCAGAGATCAATACTGTAAGTCTGCAATATAGCAGAGATTTTTTCCCTTCAAGCCACTAAGAAAACCAATATAACTTATTTAATAAGTTTTTAATTATTTTAACACACACAAAAAGAAGGGCCAGTAAATATAATAATTCGGTCAGATGTCAGTGCGTTTAGATTAAGGTCAAACTGAAAAGAACTGATGCAAACAATTACTCTGATGGGTTAGGACAATTTTTTTGTCAATTTTTTTGTAAATTGACATTAGCCTAATCCTTATGTGTTTCTCAGAGCAGCGGTTCACACAGTCCTTATGACCCATTTCCTTTTCTGATTATACCTCAACACATACTGAGTGAGGTGATGGGATTTCATATATCAAGCTTTTAATGAAGTAGGCCATTTCTCGCTATTCACTATCCGCTATGACACATTTAGAGATAGTGAAACTCAAACCTAAAAGTCATGAATAGCGCGCTTGTTAAGGTTGGTCCGTATTTGTGCAATATGCTTTTACAGGAATAAAGGATGATGAGAGAAGGCTATTACTTTCAGAAGAATAAGCGTAATAGTGTAATTTTTATTTCTTGAAATCAAGACAGAAGAGATATGTAGATGGAGAGATTAATACCTCTGTATATGGGGAAGATAGGAAAAGAAAAGATGACATATTTAAATAAGTCACTAGATAAAATCAGGTGGGCATTAAACCAAGCATCATGTGTCACCATTGCATGTTTTACAGTGACAGCATACAGGATTTCAACTGCTTGAGAACAGGGTAGTAATTTTGGGGCACATTTACATTCTAAACTCCTGCCTCTCTCAAAGCAAATACTACATATTATTACATGGGAAACTTAAATCCAGGTATTACGTTTAAAAAAAAAAAAAAAGGACGGGGGCAGCTTGTAAACCATATTTTTCCGGTATATATTTGACCTATATTTCCTTTCAAGTGTCAGATCTAAATTCCTCATTCTTTTTAAAAGCCCCATACTCTCTAAGTCATTCAGTTACTTGAGTATGTCATTCAAATTAGCTTTGTAGTTTGGAGGCATTGGATTATATAATAGAAATTATTATTATGATATGACATACTAACATAATTATGTATAAACTGTATGTTTTATATATAATGTAATCATTATATATACAAGGTATACATATATATAGTCCACAGAGAGGGAGTATAGCGCAGTATACATGTGGACGGACTGTGCAGAACTGCACTATGGATAAAAGAGCAGTCTCAACCTTCACAGCCGAAATTCACAAACTAACCTGAATGCAGAGTTTCTGTATGCTTTTATGTTCAAATGAGAGAGCTTAAGTTTGTAGAAACAGAAACATCCGTAATTTCTATGTTTTAAAAGGAAGTCAGCACAACCCTCAGTAAATTAAGTAACTCTTATAAAGCAGTAGTAATTCAGACATTCTGGGACATTTTGACATAATTGTCGTCCTCATATTCCCACCTGAAATACCTATGTTTTAAAAAGATACGTACCACTGTAGAGTTTTATCATGTCTGCTGTTAGAAATCTCTTTATTATCAGATATGCGGTGCCAGGCTCTGGTAGTGAACTCCAGTGAAGAACTTGTTCTAGTACATTCTCTGTATAATGCAGAGGACGTTCTGAAAAACACCAGAGGAAAAAAGATACAACAATGTTGAAATAAAAAAAAAAACAAAACCAACACAAAACCAGCAAGACTGGAGGCCCTTAGAAGTCACGCATGCCTATACACAACACTGTCTCATTCACTTTGAGCTATAGAAGAAAAACACTGCTTTCAAAATACGACAATTAGGTACTTCGTTGACTTTCTGCAGCAACACTTCTGCTGGCAGGGTCTGCACAGGTAATGAATGATAAATTAAACAAGCAGTAGTCAAATGTTCAGTGACGCTTTTGTACTATGAATATTTTCTCATATGAAGACACCAAAACATTGCTTTCAAACTAAATACAAAACAGGGACTATCACAGGGTATACTTACATATGATCAAACAGAATTGAGACCTGCAGCTATACTGGGCCTCATTGGGCTGGGCTCAATACAAAAAATGAATGAATCACGGCTACCAGTACTCTGCAATCAAAACCCAAAGAATCTGGAGCAGTTACAGTGAAAACAACCCAACTGATATAGATTGTATTGTCTGTTAATGATCAAAGCAGATTGAGACAGACTCTTGGTTTCATTACGTTCTTTTTACTAAAGGGAAAAATATGTGGTCTTACTAGGTCTTCTCCCTGTTGCTGTGGTCGGGGAATTTCCAGACTTGCTCTTTTATATTCCAACCTCATACAAAGAGTACAGCAACATTAAAATACCAGTAGATGAAGGCATGAATAGACTGTATGGATGCACTTCAACACCTCTGTTGCTCAAACATACATTTGTTGACAGGTATCATCCATCCTAAAAGAGAAACTCTGAGACCCTTTCACAGGATGGAAAAATGTCAGCGATAAGAAAGTCCAGCCAGTACTCCGTACAAACCCCAGTTCACACACTAAAAGAAAGTAGGAAAGATCTTGCAAATAGTCCCTAAATCTGCATTATCAGATCCAGCAGAAATGTGAGTGTTACGTGTACTGCAACACAGCCTGAGGTATCATCCAAGGCAACAATGACATGGATGGAGGGAGACTGTACAGTTCCCCTCTCTATTAATCCTTCCTCCACATGCACACACACATCCACACCAGACCCCAGAAGGCTTTCAAGTGCTCATCAGGAAGCACCTACTGTAAGTCATGAAAGCACAGAAACCTTAATGACTTTGTGGGCTTCAACTTAGAGCAGAGGATCCAAGCGTCATTTCATCTCCAAAGAGAGATTTTTTCCAAAAGTTCTGAGTTTCCATTTGCATACCAACTTATGTGGGTCAGGCCTTGAGAAGACCTGGGTACAGCTCCTGGAATGTCACACCTGTGTCACACTGTCATGTTGGGTCAGGCAGTCTAGCCCCGTGTCTCTTGAGTACTGGAGGGAAAAGTATGCTGCCATAACCTCATTTTTCATTTCTGCTAGGGTAGATGAATATGAAATGTCAACAGCTGCTTTGGGACCGTCCAGCACTACACTCTAGCAGAACATATTTTCCTGAACACCTGAACACCGGAGCTTCAGAAAGCAGCAGCCACAAATAACACACTTAAGTGACCGAAAAAACTACCGCTGTTTTGAGATGCAAAAATACTACCTTACCTGTAGACTTGTTATACCACTTATATAAAGGTTTTGTTATTCAGACATAACAACAAAGCAGCCTAAAAAATGATACCACTCTGCAGACAGCAACTCAATCCCTACTTTATAACACCATTTCTTCTGGCCATTTTGTTTTAAACGGTCACACTTTTAAAATTTCTTCTGAACTTTTGGGAAACTGTGGACTCTGATGTGATAAAGTTAAAACAACTTCTTGCCTTTGTACAAGAGAAAAATCCATTTTAAGGAGAAAAACTTTACAAATCAAAGGCAGGAAACACTGGCAAACCACCGCATCTTCCTAGAACACCAGCACTCCCAGAGTAAACACCTACTGTTTTATTTATAGTTACATTTAAGACCATCTGTCATCATGGATTACATGGTACATAAATCACGATGCTGAAATGCATTAGCTATTTTACTGGCAACACACCTCATTTACAAACTATCCATCAAGAACAAATTACTAAAAAAAATATACACCCTATTTTGTAAAAGCGTATGGTATTGAATGTTCAGCATTAGGTTAGATAAAATTATCAATTATTTAAACTTTTCTATATGCAAATAATTTAGTTGATTTTAATATTGAAATTTTACTATTTTGAACTGCAAGCAGTCAACACGTACGTCCAATTACCCTTTTACTTAGGTCATCATATGCTGGTAAATATCCAAACCCAGTTATTTTCACCTTAAACAACATTAACTATCAGGAGAAAATTACTTCTTAGAAAATATAAGATTCTAATTTTCTTGCCTTCTCAGGGTTCGTTTTCAGGGCAGTATATCTTAAAAAGTAAAATAACTCTCATAAAACTTTAGGACTGAGTGTAACCAACTGAACACCACCTATGCACTGGACAGGTACCAGACCATGGCAAGAAGACAGGCAGAAAACTCATTTCTGTCAGAAAGACACTGTGATCATTAATGTATGTTTGAAACAAATAAGCACATTTTGTTTCTGTCATGACACATCAGAATCTTTACTTATTTTTAAATGCCTTAGATTACGTAATGTTCAATGATGTTTGTTAAATGATGCTAGTAAGATCAACTTACAGCAGCAAAGACTCAAGTAATTTTTTAGTTTTGACACATTTGGACCGAAGACTACACAGGATTGTTTTTCTCTGTTATTTTCTCTGTGTTTCAGCCTTTTTGATAATCTACTAGATTCAGCAACAGCACCACAGGAGTCTTTCTGAGTAAGTGCCTCTTACTAGATGTATTATTTTTATTTTTCAACATTATAATTCAGTTCGCCTGTTCTGATGCACAGATTCTTCCAGAAAGGGCTCCATGAAGCAGGTATTTCATCAACACAATCTCTACTGATTTGAGCTGGGTGCTGAATTCAGAACTTTATTTGGTTTGCTTTTTACTTGTTTGTTTTGGTTTTAAAACACTGGTATGCCATTTCTACTTTGTGTTGTGAACTCTTCTTTCAATGGGTTACACTCTAATCCCTTGCCAATATTTATTCTCCTATATAGGGCCTGTAGCGTCTCACTTTAAACTTAATTTTGCCAATATTCTATAGTCATTAGCTCAGAAAACATTTCTAGCCCACACTAAAATACTAGTTGTTGCACCCAAATACCTCAAGAAGCTGCTGTGTGGTCTATCTTTTGTATTTACTCTTATGTTCTCTGGGCCATATCTTGTTTAGTTTTCATTTGCCAGTAAGTGTTATATATTAAGTTTAAGAAAATAAAATTCCCTCTTCAAATTCTTCCATTACTCAGTCAAAAGAAACAGGATTTCTAGAGTACTTGTAGGAGTTACCAGGACTCTTCTAAAGATAATAGATGCTGGTATTCTTTGTCAGTTGACACTTGCATCTATGAATCTGGAACTGAATTCTGTGTTACATCTCTACACAGCATCACCACAAGACTGCAAGATGCAAAGAGGGAAAGAGGGATCAGGATCATTTATTTTAGTCAAAACAGAGAACGCACTTCCATTCTCACTATGGATACTGCCAAGGTCAAGACTGAATACATCAGGAATGTTAGTAAATCTGAAGAGATTATTGCAAGCACGTCTGAAAATCAAGTTACAACAAAACTACTCAAATAATCCTGAAACATTTATTAATCTTCATTTTCTCCATTTTTTAATGTTTTTTTTTTCTTAACTTGAAAACAGATACCATCACTACAGAAATAGCGAAGATACAGAAATAAACTCGTCCACAGTCCACTTCTGTAACATGAAAATAGTAAGAGCAGCAACTTACTGTGAAGGGCAAATAGACATTGCTTTTTACTAAAAGCATATTTCTGTCCCCCATGTATTATTCAAAAATCAGATGATGTTAGTGAATATTCATCAAAATACAATGTTTTAATTAAAAAAAACAAACCTCTATTACTTTATATTAAGTATCTCTAACAACAAAGTACAAGCTCCAGCATGCATAAAGCACTCCCAGTGCTAAAACCTCTTCACAGTTCATGAACATTGTGACCATGTGACATTTGCTCTTGTTGGCAGCAGAACCATATTTAAAACAAATGTTTCAAGATTCTGCGAGATATACCATAATGCCACTTGCCATAAATGCAGGATTACACACTTTATGCCTCCTTTTTCATTTGGACAGAGAAAATAATTGACTAAATAATAAAAAAGATCCTTTCCCCATAGTATTACAAGTATTTTCTGCAAAACATTATTCCTTATAAAAATCAACTGCTGACATTCTAATGAAAATATGTTTCTTCTTTAAGACTTATTGGTAAGACGTACTTTTCTATAGCCGATGAGTAATGAACTGAGAAGCAGAGTAATATAAAGGACATTTTTTTCAGACCCCAATTTATAAGCGTTTTAAAACAATTCATCACATTATTTCTGGCAAAGTGTAGCAAGAACTAATGCAGATGCTCCAGTAACCAAATATAAAACTGAAGGCTAGTTTTTGTTTTGTTTCTGTAAACTTTTTAGTAACTCTTTAACTTAAGCTTTTGATTATGTTAAGTATTGAAAAATAAAAATAATAACATTTGATGAACATGCTTAATTTAAATGTCACTAACCTAGTTCTCCATTTTCAAGTACTTCAAAAGCAGCCCAGATATCATCTTTGTTGGGAATAATGTTTTTGATTCCTAAAACATCATTAGTTAACTCTTCTGCTTCCATCAAAGGTGATACCTGTAATACAATTTAAGTCAGTTTATAATAGATTACAATTACCGATTTCTGATTTATTTTTTCCAAATTTTCCTCCCTGCAATTGACTTAAAAAAAAAAAAGCAACACATTTACTGAGTTGGAAACACATAAATTATTTGTCAGACTCCAGCATGCTTTCCTTATTTTGTTCCATGAAATCAAAGCTATAATTTTTAGCTGACATAATGTGGTAACTTGAAATTCCTTTTCTCTACCCTTGAAAAATTAGCGAAAAAGAGCCTTGATATGTTTTCTCGGGTATGGGAAGGTAAATATTACAGAAGTCCTATTTTTTTCTACTTCCTTTTTAACAATATCTGTCTTTTGTCATTACAGAATGATTTTTTTTTTTTTTCCTCAGCATCCAAACAATAGAGGACTACTACATGGAGACAACTGTGTTTAAAATACACTGTAGGATACAAGGCCAAAAAGTCTCAATTACAGTAAGTAACAACCTTTGGTTTCTTAGAACTCAAGGAAAGCAGATAGTCACTAGCAAAAAGAAAAATCAGGAGGACGGTCACTTAAACGGCCTTGTACTATTGAATTAAACCAGCATTCACTGAGCACTTGTTAATGTTCCTTTGTGTTGCACCTATAGAGCTGCAAGAATTTATACCACTGTATACTGTAGTAAAACTAAACGAGGACATCTCCCCTTTAAAAGAGCATCATAAAATTCTCCTTAAAAATACATAATAATCAGTCTTTACAAAATTTAGGCGACTCAGCAAATTAAAAAAAAAATTAAAAGAATAATGATAGACATAAATTCATACTTTCATTATGTAATTATATAAAAACATGTACCAAAGTAAATTTAGCATACTTCATGAGAAAGTGCTTAGTAAAAACACTGTATCACTTTTGTACACTAACCCTGATTATAATACTACAGTCTGGCTCCTTTCTTTCCACGTAAACTTCAATAAGCAAATCTCCAGCCTGGGAAACCTAAAACAAGACAATACATAAAAAAATTAGACTGTCTTAAAAACATTTTAAGTATCCATTTAAACAGGAAAAGTACATTATCTAGTACATGTGCTAGAACCTACTGAACTCAAACCTTTTTTTTTTCCACCCACTTATCTACAAAAAATAGTCCATATGTTGACTCTAACAGGAAAACCTGCTCTATGTTCACTTTTATTTGACCAATATAAGGAAAAAGAAGCCCTATTCACAGATTCAGGAGGAAAATCCAAACCCTGACTAAATCCAACAGAATGATATCAAACAAAATGAACACACTTTACAAATATACGTTCAAGAGCAGGAAAACTAGAGGGACATGAATCGAATGGAAATTTTAAACTTTTATTTAAGACTGCAAAGTCTAAGACATGCGTGTACGTTAGTATCTTAAACTGTCAGAACCATAACTTTGATTTAGAGGTTAGCCAGGCTCACTTCAGAGACAAAACAGATCAACAGAATTTAAAACCACAAAAAAGGATGGGACAGGAGCCCCAGACTAAAATGAGTCTGTTAAAAATGAGAGGAAAATTTACAAATAACAGAACATATGGTCATATAGCTATATGTACATACCCAGATAATCAAAATTTGCTACTACAAAGACTAACAATGAAAACTTGTCATTACATAAAAAAGGAATCAAAACAAATGCTCTTGATATCAACCTCTTAAATACAGCTCTTCAAATTTGTTGGAGAGATATCTAAATTTTATTTACAATGCTCACATGTGGAATAATTAGGTGATAAAGCAAATGTATTACATGATATATAGTACTTTAACATACCCAATACCAACAAACAATTTAAGAATGTCGAACAATATGAAACTTACAAAGAAATTGGAAAGTCAGTAAATACTACATTTTATGATCAACAAGAAAAACGTGACTCATGAAAAGGAATTTAGTATTTTCCATCACTAATAGGTTTGCTCATCTATGGCAATAAAATTACCTTCGTGGATGAAAAATAAATTTGCTTTTCTACAGTTAAAAATGTTTCAGGTTTTGCCTGCTCTACTTCCCTTGCATTATAGTCATAAGCATCTTCAGAAGATTGTAATTAATCCCAGTACAAAAAATATCTTCTAAAACTAAATACATGGTGACGATCAGAGCACAGGAAGATAAATAAGACAGAAAACTGGACCTTTCAGGAGGTGTACCCTTTTATTAATAAGCCAATATGAAGAATTAATAAACAAATTAATATTAAGAATAAAAACTTGTGTCTTAATTTTGAGAATAGTATTCATAGTGATGCTACTTATTTACATATTACTACAAACAGGAAGAGGTTAAGAAAAGTAAAACACCATCATACAGAATAAGGTATGGAGAAAATTATAGAAACAGGTGAGCTTTGGGATACATTTTGACTAATTTACAGAAGCTAAAACTACATTTCTATAGAAAAATAAATGGCAGCACTCAATTTTAAAGAATGTTAACATTCTGAAAAACGGTGACTTTAAAGTTAATTTAGCCTCTGAGAATAGAAAACTAATGGAAACATTTGTGAGGAAAAACATTACAAAGCTACTTTGAAGAAAGCTGCTTAATTATAGTGGCACAGACTCAAAAAAGCTCATTTAGTTGTAAAATTTGCTTTTCAGATGATATTACAGAAAAAGGTTGGAAATAAGAATGAAGCTGACATTTGATTTCCACTGGGCTCATGTAAACAACCGTATGGAGAGAAAATGTGATATAAATTACAGCAGCAAACAGGAACAGCTGGCATAAGTATATGGTGGACAGAAAATGAAGAGCGGCTAATGAAGTGCCACCTGGAACGGAACTTCAGTGACATTTCAGATATGAGAACTTCCAGGCCTTCAGCAGAAATTTGGTTCTGTTGTTCTCTGAACACTCTGCATCACTAACCCGGAGATAAAAGAGCAACCTATATACCCAAATGTATTAAGTATCTGCATCACTAATTTTCCCACAAACATGCACACATTTGGATGCAATAATGTCAGATTGTCGGATGTTAAATGGAGAAGATTCTTAAACAAAATTCTTAATTGTAGCTGCTTGAGGCCTAAGTTGGCAATCATCCACACTATTACATCACTCAGTTTGCACCATGTCATCAGTTTTAGCAGTACTGGAAGCCTATCTGAAAAAGTTCCCAAAGTGCTACCTCTCCTGCATAAGCCTGAAGTCCAACCAGCAGGTCCACCTGCTACATGGTCTGCCTGTGCAAGTCTTCCAAATGTATAGTCTTGCAAACTGCTTACAGGCTGAATGATGGTAGCTACTGACAGAGGAAGCAGAGCAGCTGAAAAAGACTATATTACATCATACCCCTTTTCTTTCATTGAAATAATGAAAGCTATCATAGAACGGTTCAGGTTGGAAGAGACCTTAAAGATCATCTAGTTCCAGCCCCCCTGCCATGGGCAGGGACACCTCCCACCAGACCAGGCTGCCCAAAGCCTCATCCAGCCTGGCCTTGAACACCTCCAGGGATGGGGCATCCACAGCTTCTCTGGGCAACCTGTTCCAGTGTTTCACCACCCCCACAGTAAAGAATTTCTTCCTAGTATCCAATCTAAATCTACCCTCCTTCATTTTGAAATGGTTACCCCTTGTCTTATCCTTACAGTCCCTGATAAAGAGTCCCTCCCCATCCTTCCTGTAGGCCCCCTTTAGGTACTGGAAGGGGCTATAAGGTCTCCCCAGAGCCTTTTCTTCTCCAGGCTGAACAACCCCAGCTCTCTCAGCCTGTCCTCATAGCAGAGGTGCTCCAGCCCTCTGATCATCTTTGTGGCTCTCCTCTGGACCTGTTTCAGTTAAAGTTAAAGCTACACCATTCCAACTAACCATTGTTTCTATTCTGAAAATGTTTATCATATTTCAGGTCTGTACTGGCAAATACAACTCATGACAATTGACTGGGGTCTGGCTACTCTTCATGTGGTGTTAATGAAAGCATCAAATGCTAAGTCAGACTTAACAACAGCAGTTAAAAAGAAGTTTATATGGCCAAGCCTGATAAAATATAAAGTGTAGGCATCCGTACAATCTAGTCTTTTGAAGTTATGAGTAATATGCACGTTATACTCATGACAGAAGTTATAAATGTAAAATATAACAAAGAGGAAGGTCAGTCTTTTTCAAAAGCACTTAGTGTTAGTCCAGGTCTGGCTCTAATGTATTTCCCCAGCAAAACCTACGGACAACACCATGCAGAGTGAGGGAAATGTTGAATTATTCTAGAGAAAAAGTTATATACAAAATCTCAAAACATACTTGTAACCACCTAGAAGAAGCTTCTTTAACCAGTGGGCTTCAGGCAGGAAATACTCTGAAATAATAGCAAGTGTATCACCTTTGATCAGGATTACCCCCTTCTGCACTCAAGTGGTCCCAGGCATTAGATATCCATGCGTTTCACAGGTTATGTGCACATGGAGTTTCAGAAAAATGCATTTATAAATTGAAACACTCGTTACATTAATCATGTTTACTACAGAAAAATTGGCAACTGGCAAAAAATGTTTCACAGCTTAATTCAGTTCATGGTCAGAATCAAATTGCCACAAATGACAGTCAGACAGTCAGGCTCTTGAGGACTGCATTCCTCAGTCGTTATATTCAAGGGGTAATAGGCTGACATAACAGAGAGAATGCAGTCCCTAGCCTTAAAAGCAGTTCGAACTTCAATTTATCAACCATTAAAAGGTAGATGTTTTGTTCCAATGTCCATTGCTTGTTTAGAAAGCTAAAAAGAAAAGCCGTTATCTCTGGGGCAAGTGCTCTCAAACAGCTAAGGTCTCCTGAGTTCATATTTGCTGTCTTGACTTCTGGTGGCTCTTTTTCCACAAAATGCCATACAGAATAAAGATACCGAGGATTTGCTAAGACCCCAAAACATTTTCTAACTCAAACTCAGCATTTCATGAGGTCTTCAGATACGATGTTGACAGAGATTAATTAATAAAATCCAGCAGCTCAGTTACTATTTTGCTCATAACAGGTGGTGAAAAAGTGTACTGAATATTAAGAATTCATGTTTTCCAAGTAGGAATCTGGAATCACTTCAGACACATAATTTTAAAATGCCCAAGTGACCAAGTTTGTTCTAGGAATTTTGCATTACTTATTTTCTTCATAGGGAGAAGAACATCAACGACAGCTTTAAGTTGAGATCATTGTCCTATTTGGGAAACAGGGAAGTCAATCACGCTGTATACTATTTTCCATTTTATGACATTCAAGTCATAAAAAAAAATATTTTAAAGAATAAAGCCATAAAACAATGTACACAATGTATAGTGCAAGTCCATTTTGCCCATACAATACAAACAATATAGCATAAAATATTTGATTATGTCTTAATCGTAAAATATTTCTAGAAGGGTGAAAAAGGTTGTAATTTACTACAATAATTTTTCATTTGAAAAATTATTTTCTGTCTCCTTTTCACGTTGAGATTATCTAGCATGCAGATATTTGTTTACGTAACAGTTCATATGGAAATCCAAAGTGTTTTCTCACAGTAGACGTTGAGCAATGCAAAAAGAGACTAAACAGATTTTTCTGTGTTTGATTTCACAATATGAATTCTCAAAACAATCAGGTCAGAAAGCTTCCTGTGCAACATGCTGACTGTTAAGACCCCAGTCTCCTTTCCCTGTCCATTTCACAAGTAATTTAAGCGCTTAATCTGGGACAGAACAGTACAACAGGGATCCAGGAGCCATGATCTAAATTCTTAAAATGGAAATATTGCTTCTCACATGACACAATGCCTGAGTTCATGCCACTAGCAACCTAACAGCATGGCACTGGAAAGAACCGGGACACACTCTGGTCAGGTCTCTGCCCTGAGAAACTGGGGTCCCAAAATCACAGAGCGAGCCAAGGATTGCTTCTGCACCTCAGGTAAGGCTAGCCCTCGTGAACCTAAGACCTTTTGCCTGAACCTGGCAAACACGAGACCTTTTGCCAGGAAAAAAAAAAAAAAAGCAGCAATGCTGAGACGGAAATCATAGCTGCGGTGTAATAACTTATTCTAGAAATTATCTGAGAAAGCATTTAATGAATACAGCAAAAATTTACAGATACACCCAGGTGCTAACACAATTTAGTGAAATTTAATATCAGTGACATGTCATATCTAGGAGTACGCAGACTCCATATCCATCTGAGACTCTTATGCATCGTATCTAAGTATTTAGCACTTATTTACCACATTCTTTGGAGAACTTTTTTCCCACGGGATGAAAAAAATAGATTTTCAAATGTAGGCATTTAAGTACAATTCCTAATACATTTCTTTTTAGTCCAATCTATCCCTTAAAACTGAAGTAGGAAGTGCCATTTTCTTCAATTTTCTGTTCTACTTGTACAAGCATTCTCTCTGAAACTAAAAGTAGTCATTTCTAGCAATGTGTTAAGAATGAATGAGAACAAATTTGACAGTTGCATACCACCTAAAAATAAGAAGCCTTTTCACTGCTACCTTCGAAATTTTAAGTACTGTAAAGCACTGCAAATAATCCCTTCCTATTTAAGAGGCCTCAAAGGATAAGTGAAGAGCTCCTGATTGAACTCAGACATACAAACAAATGTATAAGAGATGGAAGCAGAGGCAGGTAACCCAAGAAAAGTGCAGAGCTACTGTCCCGTTGGGCAGGAATGAGGTTAGAAAAACCAAGGCTGACCTTGAGTTGAAGCTTGCAAGGGATGCAAAGGAATCAGGAAAGGATTTTACAAGCATGTGAACAGCAAAAGGGAGACTAGGGAAAACACGGGCCCGCTGCTGAATAGGGTGGGGGACCAGGTGACAAATCACACAGAAAAGGCTAAGGTACTCAATGCATTCTTTGCCTCAGTCTTTACTGGTAAGATGGACCTTCAGGAACCCCAGGCCCCTGAAATTAGAGGGAAGGTCTGGAGCAATGAAATTTCCCTCTGTAGTGGAGGACCAGGTTAAAGGGCACTTAAAGAAACTAGATGTACATAAGTCTTTGGAGCCTGACAAGTAGGACCCACGAGTGCCAAGGAATCTCACTGGTATCACTGTAAAGTCACTCTCACAAGAGAGGCACAAGCATTGATCCCGTCTTCAAGAAGAGCAAGAAGGAAGATGTGGGGAACTACAGGCTGGTCAACTTCACCTCAGTCCCTGGGAAAGTGGTGGAGAAAATCCTCCTGGAAAGCGTTTCCAAACACACAAATGAGAACAAGGTGATTTGGATTCATCAGCATGGACTTATGAACTGGAAATATGAAGGGAAAGTCAGGCTTAATGAAACTGATAGTCCTCTACAGTGAAGATATTAGTGGGTGAAAGGATACCAGCAGATGTTGTTTACCTCCGGTTTAGTAAGGTCTTTGACAGTGTCCCCCATATCATCATCATTGACAAAGTGCAGGTTAGATAAGTAGACAGTAATGTGGAATGAAAACTGGCTGAACAGCCAGGAGACCATTAATCTTCATCAACGACGTGGATAATGGTACAGAGCACATCCTCAAGAAGTTTGCAGATGGTACTAAACTGGGAGGAGTGGCTGATAGATTTAGAAGGACCTCAGACTGGGCAGAGAGGAACCTCATAAAGCTCAACAAGGGGAAATCCAAGCCTTGCACTTTGGGAGGAATAATCCCAGGTATTAGTACACACTGGGGGACAATGAGCTGGAATGGAGCTTTGCCAACAAGGACCTTGATGTCCTAGTATAAAACAAGCTGATCATGAGTGCCCTCACAGAAAAGAATGCCAACAGCCTCCTGGGCTACATTAGGCAAAGCACTGTCGGCAGGTCGAAAGAGGTGATTCTTCCCTTCTATTCAGCCCTGCTGAGGCCATACCTGGAGTACTGTGTCCAGTGCCAGGCTCCTCAGTACAAGTGTCCTGGAACTACTGCAGAGAGTCCAGTAAAGAATCAACAAGATGATGAAGGCATCTTTCATATAAGAAGAGGCTGAAAGAGTTGAGACTGCTCAGCCTGGAGAAGAGAAAGCTTGGGGGGAATCTCACCAACGTGTACAAATATCTGATGGGAGGGAATGACGAAAACTGAGATACTCTTCTCAGTGACATCCAGTGACAGGACAAGAGGCAATGGGCACAAATTAAAAACACACAACATTCAATCTAAACACAAGAAAATAATTATACTGTGAGGGTAGGCAAACACTGGAAGAGGTTGCCCAGAGAGACTCCATCCTCGGAGATACTCAAAATCTGACAGGACACAGTCCTAGGTAACCTACTTTAAGAGGCCGTACTTGAGCAGCAGCGTTAACTGGACTAGATGAACTCAACAGACTCCTTCCATCCTAGACAACTGGAATAAAGCTGTGCCAGGGGAAGTTCAGATTGGACAGCAGGAAAAGATTCTTCACTAAGAGGGTGGTCGGTCACTGAAACAGGCTCCCCAGGTCATGGCACCAAACTATGGCATCTGGCACCTTCAAGAAGCATCTGGATGTTGCTCTTAGTCATATGGTTAAGTTCTAGGTAGTCCTGTGAGGAGCAGGGAGTTGGGACTGGGTGATCCTTCTGGGTGCCTTCCAACTTGAGATATTCTATGATTCTACGACAATTCTGTGATGAGGTAGCAGATTTTGTTTCATTTTTAAGGTTAAAGTGATATTACTGTTTTTGTAAAGAATTTAAAGCTTAACCATGTGTGTTATGAGAATCAAGTCAGAGTCTATTAGCACAGTAGGTGTAACCATCAATTCAGAAAGTTGATTATTAATGCTAGAGACCTTGCTGAGAGCAAAAGAAGAACAGTTAAAATCCTGGTTCGATCTTTCTATAACTTCTCCTTCCAACAACCTGGAGAATCCCAGGGAAACCAGCCCAAACAGACCCAATTATTCATGAAGGTTCCAATCTGATTATAAAGTTTAAAATTTAGGAGGACTAGCTTTTCATGTGCTAGAAGATTTTTGGCAAAAAAATTTACCAATTTTAGAAAGCCTAGATTTTTAATTAAAAAAAAAAAAAAAGCAACACAAAAGCAAGTCTCTGTCTTTTTCTTCAATAGGCATCCTTCCAAATACAATACACCTCATAAAGGTGATTTTTTAGTCTTATCTAGGCTGGAAAAAATACAGAACAAAACCAGTTTATTTGGGTCTTCTCTATATTCCTCACAGCTTCAGTTTTAGACAAACCCAACTTGCCAGCAATTGCTACTATATTATTCAATCTATCAACAGCCTTTAAGTTTCCTTTCTACCTTTTTCTCCCTACCTAATCAAAATCTCTCCACTATCTCTTTCTCCGCTCATGAAACTCCTCTCATATTTCCCTCATTTTTCCAGATGGTATTACGGATATTTAACTATTACAGCTTCCCAGAGCTGCTTGGGAAATGTTAATAGTGTAACAAGCTGTAACAACATTTTTTTTGGTTCCAAAACCACAGAAATTATTTATTTAGAAGTCTATGCATTTTCACTATCTTAGGCTTCAAAATTTTATACTGTAATCTCAGTAAGGTCCTTCTCCTGGACCCCAAAATTAATAAGTTCCATAAAGATAGTCCAACACCTGCCTTGCAGAATGCTCTTAGGGATATCAAATTTGGGTTGTGTGTGGTTGGTTTTTTTTTTTTATGATTACCAAGGCAGATGTTTCCACTCTGCAAGACAGACACTAGAAATAAACTTTAAACTGTTTCCCAGTGACTTGGTCACTCCCCTACAGGCACCAAAAGCATTATACCTTGTATATGTACACTCACAGTAGGTCATGATGCTCAGAAATCTTCATGCCACTCTGACCCAGCAATAAGGCAATATGAGATAAAAATAAGACTCCAGACAGCAATTCACAGAACATGCAATTTCAACATTTATTTGCAAGACCCGTTCTTCTTAATGATGGCTTACAATGTACCACTAAACTGTTGCTGGAAGGGGGAAGGCAGCCAGCAGACAAAGCATTATAGATTTTTTTTTCCTAGCTTTCTATTAGTTTCTAAAGCCCTATAAGCTCCAAAATCACTAAAAGCTTCTCCTCCACTACTTCAGATTTCTGGAGAAGCTTTTAAGCTCCCTACATTTCCTTTTACCTCTCTTAATCCAACCACCTTAGTAGTAGTATGAAATTTACCAATTTTTGCTTTAATTAGGACTGTACACAAATACCATTCAGACAGTGAAACATGTTATCATTTGGCTGTTTCTTACCACTCTGAAGTTACTCTAAAGCTGTTACAGGTAAGACTGGAACTCAAAATGATAATAAGTGGCATAAGATCTTCTTATATTGTATCCCAAAGTTCAGTTTGACTATTAGTATGTGTCTGAAGTTTCCCCAAATAATATTTGTGCTTTGGGGTTTTAGAAATAGGATGCAGCTAAAGATTCAGATGCTTTAAACTCAAAGGGATGGTGAAACTCTAATGAAGAGAGACCATGTATACTCAAAGCTCATGAAATAATAAAACTATTAATATACACTTGAAGGTATTTAATAAGCATGTTTAAAATTAAAAAAAGACGTGTCATCGCTTTCACACTTGCAAATGTTGACCATTTCCTTCTAGTACAATTTATGAAGCTTAGTAAAAATACGTAGCAACCTGTAAACTATCCCAGTGCTTAGGCCAGAACATAATTCCACAGTATGCTTTACACAGAACTGTTTTGCATTATCACTTTATGCCTCCTCTTTTATTTAATTTTATTTCGCTCAGCTCTGTAGTTAACACCGGTCACTATACAAACTTAGAAATTTACGTTTAGAAATCTAGGTATAAAACCCCATAAACAACAAAATAGTCTTTGTTAAAATTATTTTCATACCACTTGAGATTTGCCACTTACCTGAGTGTCTTTCCACCTAGTAATAAAGCTGTTCTCTATATCCATTTGTTTGACCTGGTCTTCATTTATCTGTTTAAAATGGATCATTTGTGATCAGTTAATAAGAGAGCTAGTATAAAAATTACAACATAAAGTAGCAAAGACTTATTTAATATAATAAACTAAGATAAATATGAATATAAATATAGAGGAATGCTTGCATCTAACAATAGTAAATAATTAATAATAATATAACAATAATAAATATTGTTACAATTAACAATATTGTTAATCATGTTCTTGTAGAAGCAGCTACGCAAAATATTCTGTCAGTCAGAAACAGGTGACTGTTCATCGATGGGACTCATTAGTATAACCTTTACCAAATACGTATTAGAAGAGAGAGGACTCCATGAAAAACTGCCAAACAACATTACAATGGCACAGTAAACTCTAAACCAAAATGTCTAATACGAATTGCTGCTAGTCGTACTTTTTCTATCACACTGGATTTAATGTTCTTTTCTAGGCCTAAGGAATCAAACACTTTCGCTAGTCTTTATTGTAACCACAGCTCAGAAACTAAGAACATAGAATTCTTCCATGCTTCAGTACTGATCAGGCCCATAAAATTTGAATAGAAGTATTATTTTATTATTTAGTATTTAGTAATTTAGTATTAATAGACATAATCTTAAAATTTTCTTACAATTGGTATGCTGTTGTCAACAAGAACGTGCACCACTTTCAAAAACAGTATGTCACAGTAATCCTATAAATATAGTCTTTCCTACACAGGCTTTAAAAGCAGACAAAGAACAATGTCCACTGAATTCAAAAGCCCTGCAGATTCTCAGACAGTGTAACTAATAGCAAGATCATCTTTAAAAACATTTCTATATTTTAGCGTGGCTAACAGCTGAGCAATTAGGACACTTTTATATAAAGATACCTACATCAAAAAGTTGCACGTAATTTTTAATTAGATCTTCAATTACATTGACTTCTTCACTAGTTTGGCCTTTAGTTTGAAATAAGCATGAGGAAAACACCATGGCTAGATTGTGAGGGTTCATATGATTAATTTCAGAACACTTCTGCACCCTGTTGAAGGAAAAAAACCACACATTTAGAAGGTTTCGTTGTTCCTTTAATTGCCTGAGGCTCCTCAACAGAATATGGAGTGCATTTCAAAAAGAATAATTACATTAAATGCAATAAAAATATCTATTATTATTTATTCTTTTTTGTATTTATTTCTTTATATTCTTTATCTCACATCTCATTACAGAAATGAAAACTTTCTGTCTCCATCTTATGTGATATCAAAATTATTTAGAATAGAATAGAATAAAAATAGAATAAAATAGTTCAGTTTGGAAGGGACTTACAACAATCATCTAGTCTGACTGCCTGATCACTTAAGGGCTGACCAAAAGTTAAAGCATGCTATTAAGGGCATTGTCCAAATGCCTCTTAAACACTGGCAGGCCTGGGGCATCGACCACCCCTCTAGTAAGCCTGTTCCAGTGTTTGGCCACCCTCTCAGTAAAGAAATGATTCCTAATATCAAGTCTGAACCTCCCCGGATGCGGCTTTGAACCGTTCCCATATGTCCTATCCCCCGATAGCAGGGAGAAGAGCTCAGCACCTCCCTTCTCCACCTGACCTCCTCAGGAAGCTGTAGAGAGCAATGAGGTTACCCTTCAGCCGCCTTTTCTCCAAACTAGACAAGCCCAAAGTCCTTAGCTGCTCCTCACAGGACATGCCTTCCAGCCCTGTCACCAGCTTTATTGCCCTCCTCTGGATGCATTCAAGGACCTTTACATCCTTCTTAAATTGTGGGGCCCAGAACTGCATGCAGCACTCAAGGTGAGGCCACACCACCGCTACGTACAGCTTTGCTATATTACGTTATACAAGTATATCCTACAAACTTATGATCTACGATCAAAGAAAACGTGGAAAGAAACGAGATCCTACTTAGTTTTATACTCATGGTAAAGTTTCCATATCAGTTCTGTTGTTTACATAATGTGTCCTCTTTTAGAAGTAAACACTTTAAAGTATCTCGGAATTTTGGCTGTTACACACATGAATTCAAACTACTTGCAGAACAAATAAAAAAAGCATATTAATAAATCTGAACTGGATATGCTTAGAAACATCATTAAGTGCAATACTTGCTATAATCTTTATCCCAATAACAGCACCAATCAATTTAATAATCATATGAATAGTTTTTAAAGGACCTCTGCTAGGTACCTGGTTATGCGATGTAATTTCCGAGCACAAAATCCTGCAACGAAACGATTCTACACATTCTCTACCCACTACAATTTGACAGGAATGTAATTTGACTTGTTCAATAGATAACATAATATAAACCGTTACTATTTAACCACGACACTGCAGAATCATCACTTTTTTATATATTGGCTATTGCTTATTTAATCTAGGAAAAAGACAGGACCTTTGTTGCTTTAAACAGGTTTATATTTTGGATATTGTCTACTGCTACCTCAGTTGCAAAACAAAGCACTAATGACAAACAGAAAGGGTACCTATGTCTCAAAGTTATGTGCAATACAAATAGAGAAGAAAGGCATTTTCCCTGAAAAAAAATCTTTCAAGAACCATTTGCAACAATCCTCTGGAAGATTAGCAGACTGGGGTAAAATGAGTTTGTATAAAGAAGCTACATCAAAAATTACCCTCCTTGGACTTGCAGCCCTCTCTCACTGTAAGGCTGTTTCATCCCATTGATATTTATAGATACTTACTGCTGAAACTACAACCAAAGTAAAAACACATTATAAATTAAAAGGAATCAAATATAACTAATCATCACAACTAAGTAAGCTTTTGATGCTTACAGTTAACAAAACAAGCCACATTTCATTTATGGTTATGCCGAGTTATACCGAGAACACAAGAACAAGAATTTCCCTGCTACAGTGCATCAATTGCATTGACCTGTAAAGATGTTCAATTAAAGCAGCCAAAGTTGCCCTATTGACTGGTGGAAGCGTCCGAATAAAAGCTCCATACTTCCTCACACGTTCCTTTTCATTCTGTGTATCTGCCAGAAAACAATAATCATTGAGCATTAATAACAATGCACACTAAAACCCAACTGTAGTTCTCATTAACTATATTGGCATCATCTAGTCATTTAAAATTACAGTTTATCCAATCAACCTCTTACTTCATAAAGGCAATACTGACAATCTACTATTTACAAAGTCTGTTAGCGTAGAGTAGTTCAGGGAAACAGTATCAGCAATAGAGAGGGACAGTTCTATATTCAAGCACCATTTGCTACCGTTTAAGACTAAATCCCAGGATAGCTTTTCCTCTCAAAGGATGTTTAACCTATCGTTTGTGTGTGTACATGTGTGAGTGCATCTATGTATGCACAAGTGCAAAAGTACTTCTAAGAGTTCCCAGAGATCAGAAAGGAAAAGACCTTTTCATCTTTTTTATTTTTATTGGAAAAGTGCCTCAATACCCAAAGTAGTTTAGAGATCCAAATATATTAGACTGATAAGAGGAGAACAAAGTGGAAGGGGTGGTGAATAAATTGTACAAAGTTACGTAGCTGAACAGTGGTAGAGCCAGTGACAGGAATTCCAGTCTTGGGAATTACAGTACCTGAGACACAGCCACAGCTCTCTACCTTCATGTTAAGTCCACCTCCCTGTGCTGTATAGATACTACAGAGCATAATCCTGCTTGGGGCATGAGCAAAGTTAATGTAAATTTAATTAATTTATTTATTTAGCTTTTCCCCTCTCAGTCCCTTGGTTCTCTCAAGCTTCTGAAAAGTAAAAGCACAGAAGAACTCTCATCTCTTCCAGCTGACTGCTAGCACTCGCGCTAACTACTGCACTATGTTTTGATTTCTTCAGTAACTGGAAGAAAAATAAACACACAGACAACAAAAAAACAGTTTAAACGTTGTCTGCTCTATCTTTCTAAGTGTTTTAGTCTTCCCACGAGTACTTTCGGAATCACTTAAATATAACACTAGAGGATTCTCTGCTGTAAAACTGAAGCAGAATTTTAGCCCCATGTACAAATCAGGAAGTTAAATCACTGTAACACCATTATGCATAAAATAGCTAACAAATTTAGACCGCCACAAGTACAGCTTTTTCTGATTTCTGATAAGATGAGCAATCTTGTGGCAAGTAAATAAATGCTTAATATTCTTTCCTCTAGTTTGTTCAAATAGAGGTTAAAGGTCAAACACATATAATATTCATACTTGAATTTCCCAAACTTTTATTGGTTCATACTAAAGAAACTTTCATATGTTTGAACTTAAGCAAAATCAGAGAGGAATATGCTTTTAATATTTTTTTAAAGGCAAAACTTGCCACACAGTGAAGAGAACTATATGATTTCAATGCATTAAGGAGGAAATTAATGTTCTATCTTAGCTTTTCCTATGTATCTCTTATGGCTTTGCATCATCTGCAATTTTATAGCACAGTTTGGGAGGAAAAGAGTTTGCTTCTTGCAGTCTGTAAACACTGCAATATACAAACAAATAGAAATGTAGCTGTTTTGTAAGGACACTATAAAAATCATCAAAATTCATGTAATGAATAACTAATTAATGTATCAGTAGTCTCATAACTCTGTTTTCAACCATACAGAGACACACATCCTCATGCTTTAAATACATCATGAGTTACAGTTTGGGTTGAAGTCACTTAAATTTTCTTTCAAATTAAATTAATATTTTTAAGGAAACAAAACCCAAGTAACAGTTGTTAACATGGCTACGTTGTTAATATACATAATTTTGTGTGAATGTTCATAAAAGATATTTGAACAATTTCAGAAGCAAGACTGTCATTTAACTACCATGCAGATGACAGCATCAACATTTTGCCACCTTTGAACTAAACTTCTACACATGGTCAGAAGACAGAGCACATGCTTTTTTCCTATATTAATGTTTGGCTAGTTCTTGAATTCTACCATCGATGCTTCCATAAAATATTAATCATCACTTCTTACCTTGGCTGATCCAACTACGACCCAGCACAATATTGGTCTACTGTTTACAGATATATTGTCAAGGAAACACCGCTATTTGTTATTATTATTCCGGTTCACTTAAAGGCAATAAAATCATCTCTGATTAATGTTAAGTCTACTGCAGCCAAGCTCTAAACATTTTTTTTTTTCCTCGCTACAATTCTTTGCTGATTATCAAATAACATAGGTCAACACTGGGAAAGTAATTGACAGCCTCTTCAAATTAGATACTGAAAATGTACATACAACCTTTTTTGTATTGAGTGTTATTGAATACATTACCTAAAGCAGAGATCCAGAATGGATAAAGTTCTTTAGTGAGAAGCGCGTCATCTATTTGAGAAAGAAAGCTTTTCAATACATCAGTTACATCTTCAAGCTGATGTTTTCCTGCTCTTAGTTTAACACTCCTTGCATCTTTTTTGAAGCTTTCCAGCAGTTCAGCCACGTTGGAAGAATCGCCACTCTTAAGGTAGATCTGCTTGCTACCTAAACCTAAGTTACAGAAATACAGGACAGAAAAATAAATGTAACATCAAATATTCTGTTAAAAATTCCAAACATTATTATATGAAAAGCATATCTGGTTGTCAACATATCATATTTCCTACTAAAATCTCTCTGACCCTTTGCACATATTCACTTTGTCAGTAAAAACACTGCCAAGTCTGCTTATACTCAACCAGACCTCTTTGCAAAAATACACATCATAATATTAAGCAAGCCTGGGATCACAATTTCTGGAATACTTTACAGGCAATTTAAATCCCCATATCTCTTCAGGACTTCCTAAAACAATAGTTTCAAAAGGCACAGTAAAGGAAAGAAGTTTTGATGACAGGTATTGTATTGCACATAAAACAGGTGCTTTCATGAGCAAAACTTGCACTACTTTATTACCCTACTGATCAACTCAACTTAGGACTCAGTAAAGTATTATTGCATTCATCCTACCTGAAAAATTTCACTCTTAAAAGCCTCAAGATTAGTAAAAAGTATTCTTTTTTTTCTGGTTTTTCTCACATCTTCCATCTCACAGGAAGATAGCAGGCAGCCAACGTTCTTTTATTTAACAACTAACCCCAGCAAAGCCCAAAGACGACTTAAAAGAAAATTCATAGTCTAAAACACAGTCAAGACTACCTTTAATTACTGCATATGAGAGTAGCCAAAAATATTAATTTTTTTTTTTTACTATTTTTTTATCTTCTGTAAGTCTGGCATTGTTGTGCAGTCCCATTGTTTCTCTTTGTAGAGGTGTTTCCTGTGTTCCCCACATTTCTTGAAGGAGAATCGTATTTTATACAAAACCCTGCTTTTCTTATGTGCCTGTCAAGGTAAGTACTCCGTCAAAAACCTATGAAATCGTTTCTTATGTACTTGCAATTCACCTTTCCTATAATGCCCACAAGCACTACCATTTGTTACTGTCAAGAACAGCTGTGGGACCCGATACTGTCTGTCACCTGCAGACCACAACTAAAGACAGAACCTTTATGATGACACAAAAACATGTATGCATACAAATAATGCATACAAAATAATTCCTTCAGCTTTCAAATGAGTATTTTAACACCCATTAATGTTGATCCTGAAAAAAACCATATTTTTCAATAAAGATGCAACTTTTTAAAAAGACATTAGGATATTGAATTTTAATTTAGAATGCTCATGAGCGATTGTTCTGAGTGGTGGATAGAATTACCCTGCTTTAACAACTTTTTAGTGCACAAAACAGTGTAAACTATACTTAGAATATCACTAATGATTAAAAAATAATTTAGCAAAGCCATTTTTTTTCTTTGGTTTTAGGCAATAGTTGTAACCCAGACACAACTATTTACCATAATGCAGTGTTGCCATATTCAAGTTTAGTTAAACTTCAATCACTGAAATATAAATTAGGGTCTGTCAAATTGACCGAGGTTACAGACACATTTATCCTGAAGACAGATTTGTACAGGGTTGATATGTCTTTAGCATTTCACACAAAACCTGATTAATTTGCAGTAATAAAAAGGACACAGACATCATCTGCATATGATCTAATGCTATGGAAAGTTATGCTGCCAAATTTACTTAAACAAACAGTAACTGACTAGAGGTCGTTAGGCTATTATGCTAAAAAACGGCAGCCTTAAGACTGAACTCATCTCCACAGTTAATAGTTTCCCAGAAGATGTGTTGACCAGTGCAGGCCATAGCCTTTCCTAGTTCACATAGCTTATTGTCAGGGCTGACGTGTTCTGCACTGAGGCACTGGACCCCAAGGGTGAGCTACATCAGGCAAACAAGTCAATTTTTAAAATAGGAAGGTGTCTATAAAGGGCACCTACCAAGTTGCATTTCCCCATACTGCCCATTCTCAGATGCTTAGCAGTGTACTTCACCACCACAACAAAGAGCAGCAAGGCTAACAAGGGGTATGGATTTACTTTAGGTAATCTATAAACTCATTCAATAAGATCTGATGGTGTGGGGGGCATCGGTATTATACAAATGATCTTAGGTTGAATGAAATCAACTATACTTACCATACTGCGTAACAAATGCTATACAGCTGTTCACTATAATAGGAACATCATTTTTGCTGAGCTGCTGATCTTGTAATGCATTACCATCTGTACCTGCTGCTTTTTCAATTGCAGTATACCAGACCATGAAATCCAGCTTTGTATGGCCATGGATGTAGAGCGTTCTGAAAAGTATAAAAATATTTTGAATGCAGGAAAGAAAAGGAAAACTGATGTTATTGTACGAGGGCAACATACCAGATGTTCAGAAAAAATAAGAATTACTTAGAATAAGACACCAAGGCACTTTCCACCACATAAAGCTGTGGCAGCGACCTATTGTTACAGCATCTTTTTTTCTTCCCAGCTACATTTGTACTAGCAGCGTGACAACAAATGAAAGAAGATCCACAAACACTGTCACAGGCCTTTGAAAGGACCTGACCAACATTCTAATTACTCTTCTTCAGTCTTTGTCCGACACTGTGCATTCCTAAGTCCAAGTCACAGTTAAGCAGGAAACAGAGATTGAGAGACAACTTTCAACACTGGAAAAGGCTTTCCTTCTTTTCATTCCCCACCCCCTCATACTTCTGTAGAGGAGCTGAGACATACCGAACTTCCCTCCTTTACGCACACGTATCACCCTCAGGAAATCACAGAGATAAGGAACATGTATGAAAAAACTAAGAATTGAGGTAGAATAAGTCAAACAGGTAATTAAAGTGTTGCATTATCTCAAAGCATGGCCCTGTTCTGATTTTATTATTTAAACTTGCTACAATAACATCCTCTTTTTACCCCTGACAGGCTAGCTCCTAAGAGACAATTCCAAAATTGAAAACTTTAAGGGCATACGTTGTGGCAGATGCACCTGCCTTGACAAAGACACAACAAAAGCCCACAAAATCTTCCTGACACAGCTCTTGTCATGCCCACATGCTGGTGGTCAGCAGGTAATCACTTTGGTCAAAAGGTGAGGAAGCTGGGGTCCTCATCCAATGGGGGGAGCTACCTGACCAAATTTTACCACAGATCAGATTCAAACAGGGTATAAAAGGAGCCCCACCGGAGAGCCATTTTGAGATGGTCCTCCTTGGAGCAGCAGGTCTGCAGTGAGGGACTCTCCCCTTGGGTTAGGATGCCACCCAAGGAACCTCCCTCACTAGGTGAGTGACTGTGAGTCATCAGCCATAAACCTTAAGAATTCTTAAGTTGGTTGTGTAGTATTAACTCTTGAATGACATTCTGAACCTGTTGGATTGTTAATGTTTGGAGTCTCCAAGTGGCGTCGGTTAAAGTAAAACTTAGTTTGATTTTGTCACCATATTATAAAATAAATCCCATTTTCAGTTCGTTAGTCAGTCTAGGTTGGTTTTGCGAGGTTCCGTGGCATATGTCCACCCATATGCACGTATGTAATAAACAACTGGTTTAGGTGTTAAAAAAGCAAGCAAACTCTTCTACATACATATTCTTCGTCTCCCAGTAGAGAAATGTAATGGATTCATTTTCTTTAATGAAAATTTGTTTGCTAATTAGGAAAAGTTAAAATCTTCTACAAAAATACTTTTATCAAAATATCAAGAAACATTCATTTTGATTATTTTATTTAGGGAAAAACCCAAAACATTTTATATAATGATGGAATATTTAATTTCATTTTTTTTATTAGCATCTTTCAATTTTGCTTTTATGAACATTTCCAATCTAGCATTGCTATCTTGATAGGAAGTGAAGATGCAGCCAATGTACACACACAGACCCATGATCTGAAGTATTCTCAGGATCCACCATAGAATCATAGGGTTGGAAGGGACCTCTGGAGACATCTAGTCCAACACCCCTGCCAGAGCAGGGTCACCCAGAGCAGGTTGCACAGGAACGTGTCCAGGTGGGTTTGGAATGTCTCCAGAGACGGAGACTCCACCACCTCCCTGGGCAGCCTGTTCCAGGGCTCTGCCACCCTCAGGGTAAAGAAGTTCCTTCTCACCATACAGACTTAGCCATTCAGCAGCCACTAAAATATTCCATCTGAGTATAGACCCTTTTTAAAAAGTCTATTTCATGACTTTGAAAGTGATATTAACCGCCACACACGCCTGGCTAGTACAAACACTCAGCCTCTCTCTTCCATTAAGAAAAAACAACAATTTGCATTTGCATCAAATTTTTACAGCAAAGTGAGCGTGCCTAATTCAATCCTTTCAAATATTTTCTGAAGACCTTTCAGAATGTATATCCAACATGGGCGGTTCTCAACCAATGGCTTCCAAGGAACACATCATCCTGACATCCTCCGGTATTGCTGTAGCCATATACAAAAGGAAGTGAAAAAGTTTGAACTGAGAGAAAAATTCTGACAGTGCATGTTACGCTATTCCTTTAGTACTACTATTCACAGAGCAGCAGAGGTTAGGACTATGATTTATAAAAGATCTATGGTCCTTCCCAACACAAGAGATGCACACATATGCATATTACCGTGTTTTTATTTTCCCTGAAGAACAGCAGGATTTGCATTATGGTATTATGCAAAAGGGTAAATGGAAGTCTCAACAGATTATTTTTTGTTATCTAAAGAATTATGATATGTACAGGAAGCAGCATACTGTAAAGTGAAAATATTATTACTTCCAAATAAGAAAAGGGCAACTCTGCTGTATATCAATGAATCAGTACCAGAGGAGGAGAGAGGAAATATAGTAGTGTATTGAACTTCAAAGGTAATTCAAACTTATCTGCATTTTTTCACAGAGATATGAAAGTCTAAATCATGTGCCTGTCAAACAACTGTTGTGATATATGAATTACCTAAACTATGTGAAAAAGACCGTCTTATATTCTGTGGATCTTCCCATCTTCCCCTCAATGCATCATATATCAGAACTACCAAGAGATGGTGCTCCCATAGTTTTCTGAAATTTGAAAAGCTGTTCAGATAAATTCCAAATTACAGAGGAAAAGGTTACTTAATTAACAAAGAAAATGGGTTTATGTTTAAGTAGCAGTCCTATAGCACCAACACAGTCATGAAAGAGAAGTTGCTGATAAAAAATGTAAATGTGAAAAGCTTGCTGCTATTGTGGAACTTGGATTGCTCATGGAAGGCAACTAATCCTTTTCCAAAAAATTAACTTTGCCCAGTCAAAAATCTCCAGAGCAGTCACCTAAGAAAGTCAGAGAAACAATTTCAGCATTTACTACAACGCTATAAAAGAGAAGAAGGGAGAAGAGGAAATGAAACCAGTACCAGACGCAATTCAGAATTCAATTTACTGTGGAAGTGGCTTAGAAAGCTCATCTCAAACCACAGTATTTTTGGCAGAGAGAGAACACGCCTAGGATAGACTTAAATCATAAAACCATACGGCAATGTACAAATAAGAAGTTTAAGCATTCCTTCTAATTTTAACGCTTTCAGGCAAACTTAACAACATTTTTTTCCTACTTGGCAACCATTTATTTATCTCCATGAACGTGGAAGGTAATATGAAAACAAAAGGGGAAATAGTTACCAGCAGAAAAGCAGAACTCTCCTCAAAACACGGTAGAAGTCTTCTACAGAACCTCATGAAGTAATAGACAGCTTTGCAGATCTAGCTTCTGCTTTTCACGTCAATGTCATCATCTCTTCCACACAGTTTTCAGAGACAGTAGTAACAACAAATACATGTATTTCTCACTGCACTAATTGCTATTATCAAAATATAAAGTTATATTACATGCAAGGCTTAAGACTAAGCATATAAACAAAGGCTGAAGTATACTAATGTTCCTTGTACCACAAAACTGTCAAGAATACTTCTAAGCTTACAGAATTAATCACATTTGAAAGAATTTTTACTGTAATGGTTACATAGATCTACCTATTATGCAGACTAACAGCTACCTTGCACAGACTCTGAACCGAAACACATTCCTACAATATAAATTCAGTGCCTTCTACAGTATGCTTACATATGTGCTACTTCTTCCAGCTTAAAAAAGTTGATAGAGTTCACATTTCACAACAAATAGTTAGCAATAGTGACTACATGGTGAATAATGGCAGCGTTTTTGCTCTGTTAAGTGTGAAGCACATACAGTCCATACCCAGGAAATTAATAATTTAAGTACTCAAACAAGACGGCACACCAATGTGGATTACTGCCTTAGTGAACTGAGGCAATTGAATTGGCACAAATGACTGCACGAGGATCACCTGGTCTCAACATCAAGGAAGCCACTGTTAGCTGTTCAACTTTATCATGGACTACCATCACACCCTTCTGCACCAGCAGTCAAACAAACAACATATGTGAGCACATTTTTCCACGACATTGCAAAGGCTTATCTTTAACCCATCTTGCGAAGTCCACTAGCTTTAGCTACATCTGTGCGCTTTGTTGCACAAGTCTGCATTGGGAAAGCAGCGATGCCAAGTGATTCTGGGTAAGGGTTGTGGGAGACAGGGTCAGAAACAGACATCAGCTCAGTGCCCTACAGTGATTTTCAAGTGATCATAATAATCTACATATCTGAAAACAGAAATCCTAAGAAGGTATGCATTGCTATGAAACTGTATCAGAATAATCAAATTGCAACTAAAGCATGGAAATTCCACTAATAATTACAGATATACAACAAAGGTCAGCAATATTTCTTCAAAGGATGTTAAGGGACTTGTATCCAGCACATCATACTGGAAGCACAAGTCCTTTCACTCATCAGAGTCTTACGTTTAGATTATTTCTGGATTGTAGAATTTTGTACTCATAGCTGCATTTTACAAGATATCTTCCTGCTATCATCAAAGAGTTAAGAAGAAAGCACTGTAATTAATGAACCATCAGCATAAAGAAATTATGCCAGTATGCAGTGAAGGTTTATTATCTATAATAAGAAAGAGCTAACTATAAGAGAAGTGTAACAGGGGAAAAAAAAACAACAAACACCATCTGGATTACATTATGGTCTGAAAACATTCACTGACACCTAAGAGAGCTTAAATGATTACAGGAAAAAAGAATAAACATTTGACACTGAATTGTCTGCACAACTGTTTTTCCTTAAAGTATGGCATTAGAGATTTTGCACTAATTTTTATACATAGAAGATATATTTTAAAACTACTGTATATAGTTGTTTTCAGGCACCTTTCCATTCTTCAGAGTACAGATCCCTCCTTGACCTCTGTAAAAATACACAGGAGTAGCTTCTTCACCTATCTACTATGCAACTTCTGTTTGGACAGCGACAAGAGATTATCACCAGTCACTTCATGAATTTTTACAAATAGATAGGAGAGATCAAGGCGGAAAAAACCCAAACTGAATATGGAGTGAACAAGAGGACATGCATCTGTGACAGAGGGAAGTGCCAGACGCATAAATCCGGAAAATGGTTTCCACATCTAGCACGAAGTCCAGAAGCATTTTAACTATGAAAGCAGACCATAAGAGGAGATGAATGACCATCTGATTATGGCATAGGAAAACATTCTTGTGAGAAGTCAGGATTTCCAGCTGGGCTGGAGATAGTTCTAACAGGTTGGACAAGATGTTCCAGTAGAGATCAGAGTGCAACAAAATTTCAACAGGTGCTACAAAAGGGAGCCTGTTCCTCTCTAATTTACTTTAGCAAAGATACCTGAAGACAAACACGAAACATCTTTGAGATCTGAAAAAAATAGTATCTACAATTAGAAAAAGTCTAGGCTTACCGTGAAAATTTAGGAAGTACACTGAGCTTCAAAAACAACGATCTTCAAAAGAGAAACAGTCTTGTTGCTTTGAAAATGTTTTAGCCCGGTTCAATCTCTCATGATATGCTATTACTTTGCAATGTACAGTATGATTGCCACCTCTTATTTCTGACCTGGTAGTCTTCTTTCACTGAACGTGTCAGATAGAGCATAAATGAACAGCAAGGTGCTAAGTAGAAAACAGGGTAGAGGAAGAGGGGAAAAACGCTGGGGGAAGGAGGGTGGGAGTGGATTGTATTCATACCTAAGATACTTCAGAAAAATCTCACGTGCCTTTTGGTAGTATCCTCTCTGAATTCTTGTATTTTGTACAAGCTGTAAAGCATTATGCACCTTGCAGCCCAAAATCAATTGTAAACTCTTCCTCTGAGTATTTATGTATCAGATGAACATTAAATTTATGTATCCCCTGAATTTAACATACACATAAATTTACTAAGTATTTTTTAAACGTCCAGAATTCAGAGATTTATTACGTTATAATTATTTCAGTAGTAACACTTGAGGGTTTTATAGGTCTGAAACTGTTTACTTGCATATGCAATCACTCTTGTGAGAAGTCTGTTTGTAACAACTTAAGTCATTCTTTTGCCTACAGTAGCCAATGGAAAAAGCGTCAAAAAAAAGGTATATGATACACATAATGTATGATTTTTGCTAATTTATCAACCCAATGACTGAGGAAAAAAAGGCCTAAGTATTTGAAAATAATGAGAAATTAGTTTTAAGTCAGTAACAAAAACAACAGAATGGTATGACCTTCAATAGGAAAATACTCAGGGTATTTTCATCAATTCTAATACAATTGAGCAACACGTTGTAAGACACAGACCAAATTTATTTCTTTATACAAAAAAGGGTGGGGTTGTTTTTGTTTTGGTGTGGTTTTTGGTTTTGTTATTTTTAAACTTTTCTTAATTCAAGAAAAAGTCTTACTTGTTTTGTTTCATTCTTGCAATACTGTTTTGGGGGATTTTATTATTTATGAGATGTTTAAGTAACTAACAAATTATCATGAAAGCTGTCAATAGATCAGTGTATAGGGTCTCTTCCAAGTGATCAATCTATGCCAAAGTTGGCATTAGACAAGCACTGCTGCAAAATTACAGACAAAATAGGAAAAACTAGAAACTATGATATATCATTTAGTAGATGCTGATGATGTCTCAAAGGTATTAATTAATTTACTTAGGGTTTGGAGGGGCAGAAGGAGGATTGCTAGTTTTGTTTCCATTTATAATAACCGAGTCTAAATATAAAGGTGATTTCATACTTAACCATTTTTCCCACGCACACGTTAAGTTTCTTATCACTGCAAGATGCAATACCTTGCAACTGCGCTGAACGCCTGGACACTTCTGGAGTAATATCCTAAACAAGAACCACTATGCCAAAGCTTATGTACCCATACAGCTTTTAACGGTTAAGATACTGTGAACACTATGCATGTAAATTCTTTATGGCAGACTTCAATGAAGAAAAATGAAACGTATTCATGGCCCGCATAAATCAGACAGTGCCCCTGTTGAAATTATTTTCAAATAGTTCAGAATTTCCATTAAACTATTAAAGCAGTTCAGGGAAAACCTACCCTCACTTGAAAGAAATATTATAATGAAAGAAATAATAAAATCTGACTTGCAGCTAGAAATTCTGCTCAGCACTAGTATCTATGAAATTAGATGCACAGTTTGTATTCATCTGTTGGACTGCACTTTGAATGGGACACCTCTGGCTCCCTGGTTGGTCTGTGCCGCTTACTTAGTGCTGAGTCCTTCAATATGCTTCTTCAAAACAACCCAACCAACCAAACCAAAAAAAAAAAAACCCAAACCAAAAACCACAAACAAACAAAAAAACCTGCACACAACAGGAAAAAGTGTTTGTTTCTGATGTTCGTCACCTTACTGAATTCTGGAACTTAAACAGCATCTTAGGAAGAGTTAAAATTCATAACACACAAGTTATAATGAGTTTCTCCACCAAGTTTCTCCAATTCTGAATGGATGTGAAAAGTATCTGCAAGTTTTGTTTGGTTTTGTTTACCCAACAAAGGGAAAAACAATCTTCCTTTATTAACCTATTATTGACTATTCAGTATACTGTGTAAACACTGCACTACTTCGTACACAGACATTTGTCCAATAATCTATCACTGAAAAAAGCCCCAGACCAACTCTATTACAAAAGAATTATTTTCAATAATTTTACTGTCATCTTTAAATTTTTACCCATATATGAGGCAGAAATACCCTATCTCACTTCAAGTTTCAACCTCCCCTATCATTATATTTGTCAGAGTCATCTCAGCAGAATAGTACCTACTTGGAAGCAGATACGGATCACGTTTGCTTCACAGGTATGTTTTTTTTCTAGCTAGTATGTTGTTAACTGAGATCAGAAATGACAGTAAGACTAACCAGGGAACTCATACCTACCCTCTCAATCCTGACCTACACAGACTGAAACACAGAATTGTGGGATATAGGAGTGATAAAAAAACTGAGAAGTGGTAAATGCTCCAAAGAGGTACTCTTTCTTTACAGGGTAAAAGAAGTTAAGTCCTTTTGAAGAAACTGTTATTGGCAGACTAATCTGACTGGGAATAATTTTCTCAATGGGAAAACTGCTTTTCATTAAACAGTACTTGTTAGCATTTCCTGACACAGACATAAAACGTAATTAATACACAAAGACTTTCCCTCCTTTAAAAAGCCTGCAAATTTACTCTCTCTAGCCACCACAAGTGAAAAAGCTCCATGACTGATCAGGAAGAATTCTAAGACATCAATATAAAAGCAGATCAAAGCTTTATTCAGATGGGAACCTTACCTTCCTTTTTCAACGAGCAGCAGGACGTCTATTTTCTCTCCATTTTGCATCACACTACTGATGGCTGAAAACAAAACACATACACAGTCATACGATCTATACAGACACGTATATACAGGCACACACAGACATCCATGCACACAGAGACATCTTTTTTTCAAAATTATCCTCAGTGACAAAAGGAGCGTGGAATTCTTAAATATTTCAAATAAAGAATGCTGCTGATAATAGAAAAAGCACTCCACAAAATACCACAATACACTCACATTTACAAGAAAAATACAGAGAATTATAAAGAAAGGTTAAACAGGTACTTTTTGACGTGAAAACATGTTACAGTGTTTATTATATTAAAATTAAACTTGTGAATACAAGTTTTAGAACACATAACAATCAGAAATAAGCTGGATTTTGAAACCGTTAATTTACTTGCACCCTAATGGCTACAGGTATCTACAATAACATAACGTGAGTTGAATGTTATGCTGTAAAGACCACTGCCACCCTTCTTTATGTTGCCTTAAGCTATTCCTGCTAAAAAAAAGCACCCTGCAAAACACCTACATTATACATAATACAGAAAATACATCTGGATAATTTCCAGTAACAGTGCTTATAAAACTATACTGTGCACTATACTAAAAACGGTACAGTTAAATGTAACCTGTTTACTAACTCAAAATTCTGAAAAGTTAATTCTTTCAAAGTTTAGGTCTTATATATAATCCACATCTTATCTCAACTAATTCCCAGTGACAGTAAAGTCCTGAATACCAATGAAGCTCAAGAAACATATTCTGATGCATGTTATATGATGGTTTTGTATCACACATACTCCGCGCCTCGTTTACATTTACTGAGTCAAATATCAAGGAAGTAAGTGACTATACTCCCACTAACAATTCATTAATTGGCAAGTTTGTTACACAATTCAGTCTTAATAGTGGAGCAAAGTTATTTTGGGGAAAACCAGAAATCAAATTAAAAATAGAACTATGGATACATGATATTTCTAAGAAATTCTGTTGTACAACCAATATTTAAAAATCAAAATCCAAGCAAAACTGATTTTCAACCACAAGCTAAATGCGTGTTTCATTTCTATACTTGAGATATACACATATTTTGGACGCTTATATGACTAGGGTAGGAGCAATTACAGTTGCACTATCAAAACTAATATCAGAAACAGTTCTCCTTCTGCCTAACGTTTTAATTCTGAATCAAGATCAAAGAGTACTCACAAGTTAAAAGATAGCTAGAGGCATAAAAATATTCCTGATTAAAAACCACCTTCACGGTGTTATTCACAGCAAATGTAAGGTGGCAGTAAATAAACAGTAGAAAGCCCAATGGCATTTGGGCAAGTTGCTGCAAAACAGACCACAATCTGACAACATTTACAAAGAGGATCATCAATAAAGAGCTAAATTATCTTCTCTTTGTTACTTTAATATAAAATCTCAAATGATTTTTACTTTCCTACATAACATATTGCCTTGTTCTATATAAAAACAACTGGGGCAGATATGCTTAAAGAGGATTCAGAGCATAATTACAGACAATGATATAAAATTGGTCATAGAAGACCATTTGTATAAATATTATTATCTTTCCACGTCATGATATTGAGCAAAGAATATTTTTAGTACCAGAAAAAAAGTCTATTAGTCTGTGAAATAGTTTTCCAAGAGAATTATAAATTTTCCAGTACATTTGAGTATTTTAAAACTAGGCCTGTCAATCATCTCAAGAAAATACGTTCTGCAGTGAGTATTTCTGCCCTGTCAAAAATATGAGACAATAATCCCAAAAGGTCATATATTATTATTCAATTCTGTACTCTTATAAGAAAGATACTGCTGCACCTGGAACAAAAATTGTCTTCATTCATTATGAAGCTGTGAAAAATCTCTCCAGCGTGTGCCACTAAGAAGGGAAAAAAATTCCAAGACAGAACTTCACCAACTCCATATTTAGACGAGAGTTGGAAGAGCATCTGGCTCATGCAAAGGAAGAGTTACTGAGCTCCCTAATGTTTATAACTTTAAAATGTAACAGAAGTGTCCTTAACAGTGAATTAATTCCATAGAGTATTTCATGAATTCTAGATGTTAAGCAAAATTCTTACTTAGTTCTTGCAGCCTCCTCAGATATATGGAATCTTCTTCAGCGTTCTCCATTTCAAGACAAAAATAAAGGCTCGACTTCTCTAAAGCAAACCAGCCTTTTCTCCACTGATCCAGGTTATGGCAGTCTTTGTAGTACAGCTGGCCAATCAGGTCACAGTCTCTCTCTAATAAGCATTCAGCCACAGGGGGAACAAAATGCTACCAAAGAAAATGGGGTGAGTCAGATGAAGAAAAAAAACCCTCTTCCCCTAAAAAAAAACAAATCAAGATATTGCAAAACTATAAGATTCAAGGACGAAATCCACAGTAAAAAAATAAGACTTTCAGATTTGTCATTCATAAACCCAGGTATACACTATATTTAAATTATAAAATCAAGTATAACATATTTTTCCTATTCATACTCTACAATTCAAACATTTTTGCTTTTAAAACCACAGTTATTTAATTAGTGATGTAGCTATTAGCATTTGGTACTATATAAAATATGGTGCTTCTTTATGACTTCTGTTTCAGCAAATAAAAGAACAGAATTGCAACCATAAACAACTTAACCGAAATAAATTCATATAGTATACGTCTTTATCCTAGAGGGCCTTTAATATATTCTTAAGGTCAGCATTAAAATGTTGCTTCAGTTCCTTTTCCATTTTATTTTATCATCTTGTTTCAAACATTAAATCACTGAAGTTATTTCTTCCTGCTGCACAAGAAACCTTTACACACACGATAGATCAGTATTCATCGAGAATGGCTTCTCAGAGGATTTTAAGCTAACAATGACACTTTACTCTTTGTGCAAAGGCTCCTGGCCTAACTGGAAAAGATAATTATCAGTATTACCTTAGCTATTGCCCAAGTCCATTTTCTTTGTGAATATGCAGTTTCAGCTCCAAATAGAAAAACACGGTCTGACATTAAGTAGATTTCAAAGGTGAAGATGTCCCTAAAGCAAGCAAGAGGAAACAGGCAGCTGTATGTAGTCTTCATAACAGCAGACAGACAAGAGTCCCACTTCTCTATTTTTTCATTATTTCATACCTATGGAATGGAATCCATCTGCATTTCTCCTCCAATCTTACATTTACAACCCAGCTAATAACACAGTATTTTATAACATAACATGATCAAACTGATTTTCAGGTCAATAATACATGTTTAGAGGCTACTGCATAATAGTTTGTTCAGCAATTCTGAAATTAATAAAAATATTTACATATAGTCATTAAAATTCACAGGGAATATTTTGCTTTTGCAAGTTCATGTGATTTCAGCAAGTATATTTTTTGGGCGCATTCAAAACATTATGTTTAGATTTAATATAAGCAGACAAACTCATTGAAGGGGAAGTTGTAAGCAAGTTACCACAGAATCATAGAAATGTTCGTTCAAAGGGACTTTTAGATGTCACTTGGTCTAATCTCCTGCTCAAAGCAGGACTATCACTAACCATGGATCAGAACAGCAACAAAAAGCCTTGAAAATCTTTGAGGACGGAGACTATCGTTTCTCTCAGCAACCTGTTCCTGTTCTCCACCATCCTTCTAATGAAAAGGCTTTTCCCATCATCCAGCCTGAAATTCCTAGGGTGAAATGCATGGTCAGTGCCACTCCTTGGATCACCTGCCACCACCAAGAAGAGTTTGGTTCTGTCATGTTTATGACTACTCTTTGAAGTTGCTGTAGCTCAAGAAGTTCTTAAAAGTTTTGGGTTTGGTTTTTTTTTTTTGGGGGGGGGGGGGGGGGGTTCTCACTTTTTTTTTTTTTCCTTAAAAAGTATATAATTATTTAAACAGATGGACCCTGTTTTTCCATTTTTAACTGACAAATAATAAAGATATTAAAAGACAAAAAAGTGAACTAGTTGAAATTGGGGTGGAATTTGGAAAGCAAATATCTTGTTGGGACTTCAGGTCAGTCTTTAACTTATAAATTATGGTTCACCAATTTATAGTATGATTTTGTCTGTGACCTCTCCCTAGAATCCAAACAGATGAATGCTTTTTCCTTTCAATGCTGAAGACTGAGATTTGTATAAATCTGGAGAACTGAACATGAGTCAGTTCTGTCATTTTCAATAACCAATTTGAAAATTACTTGTAAATACTTAATTCTGACTAATAGAATAGGCATTTTAAGGACCGATTATTTCACTACATGAAATATCAAATTTTGGGAAGTTTCTTATAAAACTACCCAATTGAAGGTAAAGCGTAGCCGAAGGTTAGTCATCCCCTATAAGCGAAGTATTCAGCCAACGCATTTTTAAATTAGCTGTTATCCTGAAGTGGAACCATTTGGAGATGTAGCAAGCAATAGGTTGGATCTGATGACAGAAGAAAAAAAATGATATTTTTCTTTTTTCTGGATACCACAAAGCTATGCTACTGCAGAATAGTGAAGGCCATCTCCACTGTATTTTACAGCATGTTGAGGCATCACCATGCTTCTGGACTTCTCCCTTCTGAACACCCATTGTCTCTATAGTAGCTAAAGTCCTTTTTTGCAGTTGTCTTCTCCAGAAGCTTACTGAATAGACTCCATTTTCTTTGCAGACACTTTTGCTTTGTAACTACAAGCATTACAGCATTATACCGTAGAAAGATCTCGTTATTTTACATACACACATACATAAAGACCACAAAAAACAAGACCACAAAAAAGTTATCATCTTCAAACTAACGCAATGTTCAACAGTTATACTGTTGTCCTCAGCTGCAGAACAAAGAATGGGTTTCAAAGACTGATAGATCTGTGACCAAAACCAAAAGCATTATCAAGAACTTTGCTGCATTATTATCAGGAAGAAACAAAGCAAGAGTTTTGGCTTGAGGCAGAGGTCAATCCGAGAAAGAAAAATGAGTATTAATTGTTCAATTTATCATCATGTAACCTTTTAAGCACTGAGAATATGCATTAGAGTTTTAATAAGAAACAGATGTATCTAATTTATGCTGCCCTTTTAAATTACCCTAACATTTTCATTATATCACTATAAAAAAAAATAATCCCCAAATACCACTTATTTCTTGAAGTCAACATAAAACAATTCAGCTTCTTTTTCTAAATTGCACGTTCAAAATTCATGAACAAATGAACAGCTCTGAAAACCCAGAATAAAATATTTGAAATACTTGAGTTTATTTATTGATATATTAATTTGGGAACCTACCCTCTATTTAAAAAGAAGCCTGACTTGTGTACTGCAAGACAGATAACTTCATTGATGTCAATCATACCATTAGGAGTGGTAGTTTTATCATTTTCATAGTAGCTCAGAAAGCCACTTTCCAAAGTGCACCATCTTTTGTTGCAATCTGCGATTAAAGAAATAATAGAAAAGTCAGTTGGCGTAACAATAAAAATTATCTCCTCCTATAGAAATTGCCCCACAGGATGCACAGCTCTGTTCTAACAGTAATACATTTACGATGAAATCTCAGTCTCAGTGACTTCAGTGGGCCAGGAATGCAGTGTCTGTGTTGATACTACTTAATCTACAGAAATTCTATCACATGGTACTTTAAGAAAAGAGTATTTCAAATATAACACACTTATTTTTGCTTTATGAGTATATTAAATCACTTCATAAGTTAACCTTATCAACCTTACCATTGTATAGGGCTTTTACTTCACTTGCTGTGGAACTTGATGGGGGAAGAGCTAGTACACAATGCCATGTTACATGTTTAGCAGAAGAGAGTGGAGGAAGCAAAAGGAAAACATACTACAAAGTTATAAACACTGAAAGCTACAATAACAATATCTTCTGACAAAAGCTGATAGCAAAATGAGTGAGTGAATCACGGTATGTTGTAGCAAAAAAGGGCTACTCTTTCACGTTACTGGAACTAGAGGCCAAAACCAAGTCAATCTGTCTTCCGTCATTCGGTAATGCTTGGGTGTCCACTCACTATCACAAGATCAAGGAAAACAATTTAAGCCTTTCATATACTCCAGAAAAAACACGGTCATACATGCCAGAACTGGTATCCATTGCACACTACTAGAATACACATGGAAAACACTATCAGAAGTTGTGGTTTTAACAAGATTAATTTAAAAAAAAAAATAAATATGCTATCAAAAGAGTAGAGGACACCAAACTGAAGAACAAAAAACTAACAGAACAACCCTTTCTAGGTACCTCAGTGATTGAGCTCGATTCTCTCCTACTGCAAGCCCAAGTGTCAGATAGTAATGAAATTGTACAGAATTTATTCCTGTATACTGGGGGAGATAAATGGATACATCGTAGACAGGCGGTAGCTATAGCCATTTCAGGATGGCATGTTCACATCAGAATGAATTGGAGATCTCTCCTGTTGCTGTTCACATATATACCTGGCAAGGCTAAACTCATTTAGCAACACACTATAGTTTACCGGATGCTAGCGTTGTTGGAGTGCTTTCAGCTTGTAACAATTTACAGTTGCTGAGGATGGTTAAACTACCTACTAAGAATTCTATCTTCAAATAACTTTGAATTATATATATTGGAATATCTAGTAATTGCCATCTATACTTTAAAAAAAAAAAAAAAAAACAAAAACAAAAACACCACATGACCACCACGAAAAACAAGGTGCAGGGAAAAAAAAAATCTGCAGAGCAACTTAAAAGTATTAGTTGTCACATTTAATTAAGAACTTAAAATATGAATACAGCACATGACATAGCATATAAATGACTATTTGCTACTCCAAATATTCATACATTCATTCTAGCTTATAGCTAGTTCTTAGAATATCATCTGAGGTGCATCTATTCCCACCACTGCAGAGAAGCAGGTTGTAAGAGAAAACAGTCTATTTCTACAGTCTTAACATTCCTATACAGCTGCAAGTATTCTGGTAAAGTATTTGTGAGAATTTGGTAAAACAGCTCTGGAAAAAAACACACCAAAAAATCAAACAAGAAACCAAACTGCAGTTGCAGTTAACCAATATCTTCTTAGTATGTTATCTGATATTTCATCCAATTAGTTTTTCTGTTATTTGCTATATGATTTATACATCTTTTATAAATACCTTGGTACTATTTTATTCGTATTTATTTGTATCATACTACTTGCTATCTAGTTCTATCTGTCTTCTGTCTAAATACACATTTTAAGTACTAAACCAAACATAAGATAAAGGGTTTGAGCAGGAGTTGAGTTTGATTGTTTAGGTTTTTTTTGTCCCCCAGCTTCCCCCCCCCATCCATCAAAGCCTATTCTACAAAATTGCTCACTGCTTCAATACTCATTAAACTGTTCCAACTCTCAAGGACAATTTTGGAACGTCAAGGCGTTTAACAGGGCTCCATGAAACCTTTCACACTAAAAACAGAAGCAAAAAGAAAATCAAACCTGAGCCACTAAACCTCTAACCTTTACTTTTTGATCCACCGCAACAGAATAGCACCGATGTTTGAGCTCCCTTCCTGCTGATCATCAACAGCTTTAACAACCACCTTCCTCAAGAGTTACGCACCCCTGCTGAAACCACTGATGCTGCTATAATGAAAAGTACACACAAAGTTGGTTTACTCTCTCCTGCACTAGCTTAAACCCACATAATGAAAAACTGGACCGTATTTCCAGGTGTTCCACCTGGTTGTTATAAAACCTGGGTTCAGTTCACAGCACTGAACGATTTCTTGAGTGTCCTTTTACCGTTAGGGATCAGCCCACAAAGGGATAACAGTTTTCTGTGACAACACACACAGCACTTAAATTTTTAGCCCTTAGCACTACAGGCAACCCTGACAACTGCCTCAGAGATTCATAGCCCTGAGGAAGAACTTAACTCCAGTTTAATGGTTTGACAGCTCAACAGGATTCTGGCTTGCAGTCCTCTCCACCAACAGCATTAAAAAAAATAAAAATAAATCAGTAGATCAAAAGCCCAATGCACTTTTGGACAGGGCCCAAAATTTAGACAAGTGCTGTAACCCTCGGTGAGAGAATGGTGCTCCCTCTCTGGCCCAGTGAGAACTCAATTAGTTCATGGCAATTCAGAACTGCTTCAACAGGAGAGCTTACTAATTTTCTCTAGAACTAAACAGCTAGGTCATGTTTTTGGATAACGTGACTTTCTTATTTGAATCTTTACAGGCAGAGGAGGGAATTGAAACTGTATCTCCCACACATTAGTTCTCTAACCATCAAATTATTTTCTAAAGACAGTAAGAAGGAAAAAAAAATAATTACCACCTATTCCCAAAAATCTGTGATATGCGTATCTCGTATTACTTCATGTTAATAAGGCTTTATAAAGGTAGAAACAGTTCTTGATGTAGGGGAAAAAAGTCAATACAGAAGGGAAAAAAAATTACGTGCTTTATGTTTCAAATAGCGAAAAAAACACCAAACTTTTGTCATAATACTTCTTACACATGGCTGAGATATATTAGAGCCCTCAGGCAAGAGCAGTTTCTAATTCAAAATTGCAGGGTTTTTTTGCTGTTGGTGAAAGGATGTTATTATTACATCTTCCTCCCTTGTCCCGTTTGTCATTTGTCTTCTTGAACTGCAAATGGTCAGGGAAACCTATCTTCCTATGTATCTGTAAAGCACCCACCCCAGAAACATCAGTCCTGATAAACACATGGGTAATTCAACATGAATGTAAAAACGAAGCAAACAAACATCCACAAAAAAAATCCCTCAAAAAATAAACAGTAGAACATCTACAGGACACTATCACAGTTTTAGAGGCCAAAACCTGAGCTGAGGGAAATCTGGTTCCTTTCCATTTACTGTACGTGTCTTGAAGTAGTAAGTGCAATGCTAAGCAATAGACTACAAGCTTTCAAAGCAGCATCATTTCTGACCAGTAAAAATTTATGATGGAAGACAGTCAAAATTCAGTTGTTTCTTGTCTGAGGACTTTCTTCATAAGTATTTTTAAGGCAACCTACTAATGATGCTCCCTCCCACTGCATCTCCCCCAAAAGTACTACAGAAGACATTCTGTGAGCATTTATAGCAAAAATATTCAATCTATACAGATATTTACAAACTTATACTGCACTTCTAACATATCATTGTGTTAGAAGAGACCAGTAATATTGCCTTGTATCTGATCTCTACTTCTTTTAGTGGGGTATGTCTTTTTTTTTTTTTTTTTTAAGTTTTTTAATGAATACAGATATAGATACCCACAGCACAGAAGACAAGGTCTGCACTTAGAGCAAGTAGTAGTCAGGTTTGCAGTTATTCCTTTCTTTGCATGTTTGTTAACAAGTGCAAAGTTGCTGGGAAATGCCCATGATCACACTTTAGTTCTCTTGATCACCCAATGCTTTCAAGAATTTGGACCCACACTAACATATAGCTTCTTCTAAAACATATTTAAAAAGGAGCTATGTGCTTTAACATGCTTAAACTCCACTAAGGATCTTAAAGGCACACATGACAAGAATATAAACATTTTCATACAAAAAATACATACATAGCAACACAGGATGCCGTGTCAAGATTTTAGAATCAATAAAATCAACCATAAATCAGCCCAGATTTTAAAAATTGACACCATTTGTTTGTTTAGATGGAAGAAAAATAGAGGAACGCCACTGGGGAGAAAAAGGGGGGGGGGGGGGGGAAGCGAAGAAATTTATCTGATAGCTTCTCTCCCAAAAAAACCAAAAGAAATCAGAGAAGACTGATATACACAGAAGACCATGTATATCTACTGTAATATACACATATTTTCACCCCACAAGGCTCAAATTGTTGTAAAATTGTTAAAAGTTCTCATTTCTACTTGGAATACTTTTAAAATTTGTGAGCTTGAGAAATGTCCTAGGTGTCAGGCATTTGGACTCTTACTAAAAAGCCAGTGATAATTTTAAATGATTTCTGGAATACTATAATTTTAGATGGAAACTACTTTTTGGCAATTAGTAGCATCCATCTAAATATAATTAAAGTAGGAAGTGTTTTAAAGTGTTTTTTATTTAACAAAAACTGTTGTTAACTGAATAATTTTTCAGTAGTTCAGTTTTCTTCCTCTGCCAACCACTGAATAAAGAGATCAAGACAATCAGTAATTTCTTTATCTAAAAGAGGCCTACCAAATCAAAACAGGGTATATCATATCAAAGACATTTTATCTGTTAAAAAGTAATGCAAGAAGTTAAAAAGAATCAAATTTATCCAAGCCATACATATTCATGTATTATTCAAATGCATAACGTAAAAGTAAAATACCTTCTTTTAATTTCTTCTCCGTAAGAAGCTTAGCTGTATTAGAAGAAACTTTGTACAAGAATTCACAAAGAAAGGTGGAATGTGAAGAATCTTCAGAGAAGCCACTTTCAAAACAAGTATCATAGTTTGGGAAATCTATTAAAAGACAAAGGAGTAAGTAACATATAGAACTTGCGTCAACTATTTCTCCACAGGTCTTTCTAGCTGTGTATCCGTAGATATGTAATTGCTCTGTAATATCTTCACTACGACACAGATTCATCTTATTGATTTATTTTTATAATTGGAGTAAAACTCCTACGTATTCATTAAAGAAAACATTGGTTCACATTTGTTACAACATTGCCATTGTCTGCCACTGCTTGTCAATGTAATCTAAAATATGGTTTTCTGCTGTACCAAGCTTTTATTCTCATCCCTTACATAACATACTTCAACAGAAGGGAATTGTTTCTCTTGAGGGCTTACCTAGGAGTTTACCACCAACTCTGGCAGCAGACAGACGATTCAGAGAATCGCTGTCAACCTGCAATGACCTCCCTTTCTCTGAAGAGAAGAACAAACACTAGCACCAGCACATGGCAATGCTGCCTTGGCTGGAAGGCTAACAGTAGAAAAGACAGAGCCAAGACAAGCAGACTTCTCTCTAGCAAGCAAAAATCCCCATAGCTGCATGTTTGCACAGTGACTGAGCTCAACATCCTGCAATCCAGTGCCTGGCACTTGTGACAGAGCAATGCTCAGGCAGAACTTAAGGCACCGCGTTTCCTCTAGGATGCCCTAAAATCATCCCTGTGTTTCCCACAAAAACTTTTGTTGTTCAGTCTATGCAGGGTTATTTTGCAGAGTGGCATGAGACAATGGAAAGCTGGTCCAGGAGTATGTCCACAATGCTGGTTGCAGTATAACATAGCTCTTTTTTTCCAGTGTAAATCTGGATGTGACCCTTCATTCCCAGACTGCTTCAGATACTGTACAGACCTTTTAAAAGGTAAGCTCAGGCACATCCATACTCTGCAGCTTATTTATTTACTTTTAAAAGTAGGTTTCTGTTTTCAAGAGCCTCATAACAGTCACGCACTGCAACCAGAACTGTTGACTTTCAAGGCCAAAGTTTATCATGTTCTCCAACCTGTAACAGAAGTTGTGATCTGCAAAAAAGATAGTTTGCTGGGACAGATCTTATTATGGGTTCAAGAGGTGAGTTTTATTTTGGGAGGAGAGTTTGGTAAAAAACAGCTAGGTCTGTGTTCAGTAGGTATAGATATCAATTTAAACAATTTTTAAGAAAAAACAAAGCCCCAGACAAATACTGTAGATACATCTTAATTGTACATACCCATTTTTTTCGGCCAAAAGCCTGATAATATTGGCAAAGCAGATGATGTTTTTCTTTTGTGTTATAAATAAGGGTATGAGGTCTATTACTTATCATTGGCTTTTTTATTCTAAACTTGATGCCTGAGCAAAATAAAAGTAACTTGTACACAATTATATATGCTGTCTGCTAGAAACAGTTAATGCTACCACAACTCCCCCTCCACTGCACCACTGTTGTTCAAATGCCAGTTTTTCTTCTAAATTCCTTCCTTCCCTTTTGCTCAATATAAAATTAGAAGACCAAGACAAAGATAAAATATCCTACCTGAGAACTTATTATGGTACAGGAATTCCATTTGCAGTCTTTGTCCAGCTTTCTTGGCTAATAAGTATGGAGTGCTGTAAACAGGGTCTCCAGTGGCACACATAGCATCAGCCCCACTAAACAGCAACATCAGAGTTTCTAGCACATCTTGTTTAACTACGGCAGCACACAGAGCCTTATCATGGAGCGGAAAAACAAGAATTCTGTTTAAATTAGGAAGTTATTGGCAACAAGTACATGTAATTTAGATGGAAATCATTTCACCTCCAATATAGCTCCCCAGCATTTTCAAAGACCATAAACTCTGAGAAGTAGCAGGAGTCATGAAGTATGGTCTGAATCTAGAAAAAAGCAGCAACAACAAAAAAAGAAAACCCAAAAACATCATGAACCCAAACCCTGCAAGGTGTTGCTGCCACAAGTTTCACGTGGGAAGGATAACATGAACTAATAGAACTGGAGGGGAAGCTTGTTGTTTATTTACATTAAAAATTCCCCCTCATTTTCCTTCACACACCAAACTACTAAAGAAAAAAAACCCCAACTTATTATTTCAGACCTCAAAAATTCAATCAAAGAGACAAGATTTGATCCTTAAATTCTATTACTAGGAAACAGACTGAAATTCATACATAGTTTTTCAAAACTATTGTCACAGTCAATAAAGCAACTATTCTTTAGGGTATCTTCATACTTGACCATCTTCCTTGAGATTTAAAGATCTCACCACATGCTAAAACATCAGTCCCATTCATTTCTGTATATGCAAAGACAGATAAACATAACAATTTTTTTTTTTCCCCAAAATCTTGATCGAAAATCTTAAAACCAGGACTAGCTACACAATTACAGCAATCTATTCCATAACAATTTATATGGTTTAATAGGTATTTAAATAACTCAGTTAATGAATTAGTTTTTCTGAAATGATTAAGGCAGAAGTCACTCAACACAAGAAAAGGACTACTCCAAAATTCAGCTACTCTAATAAAAATAGACTGTGTCCAGTTCTGGGCTCCCCGGTTCAAGAGGGACAGGGAACTGCTGGAGAGGGTGCAGCAAAGGGCTATGAAGATGATTACAGGATTGGAATACCTCTCTTATAAAGAAAGGTTGATGGATTTTGGTCTCTTCAGTCTGGAAAAAAGACGGCTGAGGGGGGACCTCATCAACACTTATAAATACTTGAAGGGTGGGTATCAGGAGGATGGGGCCAGGCTCTTTTCAGTGGTGCCCGGGGACAGGACAAGAGGTAATGGGCACAAACTTGAGCATAGGATGTTCCATCTAAACACGAGAAGGAAAATCTTTACTCTGAGGGTGGCAGAGCACTGGAACAGGCTGCCCAGAGAGGTGGTGGAGTCTCCGTCTCTGGAGACATTCAAAACCCACCTGGACGCGTTCCTGTGCAACCTGCTCTGGGTGACCCTGCTCTGGCAGGGGGTTGGACTAGATGATCTCCAGAGGTCCCTTCCAACCCTGACCATTCTGTGATTCTGAGATACATATCCACCAGGCATGAGATGACAAGTCAGACAGTCCAGTAAAAGTTCTAGAATTACTTGGCAATTACAACCTTATTACATGGTAATTTCATATCTCTATAGAACATTTGACCATTATCTGATATTTTGCTCAGTAGTTAAATGAGTAATTGACAGACACTCTTCCCCACCATGAACAAAAAACTGATTTCAGAAAAATCAAGCCTGTAAAACACAGAGCTATTTTCTATGGTCTGCATTTACAATACTAAATAAAGTCTCTTGCACAGCTGCTACCAATACCAAATGCTTTATTTTGCTAAGACATAGAGTTCCCCATGAAGCCCCAAAGTGTTTCCCAATTCCAATGAAATGCAAAAAAACCTATATTCAAGCTATACAGTACGATGGTTCTATACTTTGGCAAGAGGTGTTTTAATGACAACTATTCTTACATGCCCTTATTTCAACTTACGTGTATAACTAACATACAACTAATAAATTGTACAGAAAATAACACTTCCTTTGTGACACAATAACCACTGAACAAATGAGACTTCTCTAGATGAGACCACAATAACTTTTAAATGTTACTGCCTCCCCACAACCTCCGCATACCCTTTGAGATGATTTGACTCATGTAATTGAATGCATTATCATTGTAATATATATGCTTCTTCTATATTCATAAACCCTAAACAATCATGACTCTGAAATCAACAAATTTTAGAAGTCAGTCAAATGGACATCAAAAATTACACACAAATTGATAATTATAATTAGCTTTTTCTACTTTATAACTGTAAAGAATTTGTGTTATTACTGTAAAAGGAAACAGTGAGAACACACATTTTTCATCATTAATTCTAGTTTGTTTCATTTCCAATTAGCTACAAGCTACTATATGAATGTGCATGAGCTTCTTTCACCATTGATAGCACTGAATCATCTAATGTACTGGAATGTTAGATGTCAGACATAGAAGATATCAAAAACACACCAAGAAGGAATCTAAAGAAGTGAAGTGGGAATTTGCATCCCTAGAGTGCGTATTTGAAGAAAAATAAAGATCGATATTCATTGATCCCTCTGGAAGATGTATTACAGGCACCATATAGTTACCATAACCTTTTACAAACAAACTGGAAAAACTAGGAACTAAGAAGTCATAAAATGAATCCTGTAAAGGCTCCAAGACAACCCTTATTCAGTTCTGTGAGAATGTCACTCAGGATTCTGAGTTTAGTTCTTACCAGTTTAACAAGATGACCAAACACAGATACAATACAATATAAATAGTCTGGTATGGGCTTACCCATTCTAATATTACCTTATTCAACTGTTCCTTGGTTTTGTAGTGAAAAGGTGCTTTCCTAAATTTTCCCTCTTTGTATTTTTGTGTAATGAATTCTATCCTTTTTTCTGCAGGGGCATCCATATGCAGCTGTTCTTCTGGAGGAAGATTTCCTGCCCAAAAACTGTTTGCCCTCTTATTTCCAATGATGATAAAGAGCTGGATGAGGTGCAAGGAAGAAAGAAAAAGCGAAAGACCATGAAGGATATGAAGGTAGCCTCTAAATAGTTTTCAGCTGCTAAAAACAAAGGAAAATTCCCTGCAGGAGACGGAAGCCTCTCTCAGTCACTGCCTATGGTCATCTACAAATCTGTAGTCATCATTTATCATCAACAGCAAATAAGCTTTACAAGGCTAACCAGTTATAGTATTTCAATACATATTAGAACATACCAGTAAAACGTCAGAGAAAACTAGCATATGTTTCAAAGAAAACACTGCTGACTCGACCCTCTCTATCACACCATTTTTTAACACCCCAAGCAACTAAACTGGTGGCGAGAAGTTTCCTTTCTTTTCCCCTTCTCAATAGTGCCCATCAAGATTGCTCTCAAAAGCATTTTATTTCTTTTTCCGCAAAAAACCTAGATGCTTGGAGAAATACTAAGAAAAATTCTGCAGATCGTTATCAAAACAAATGAATATTTTGAATGACACAAAGGTATATTATTCCAGGAAACCTTAAGTTTACTGTAACAGCAGCATGTTATTTAGCAGCTATACGTTCAGTTTTCTTGTGAATAAAGCAATAAATAACTCCTACGCATACACTAGTTTTCAAGATGGAACAAAGAGTTAGAGTATCACAACATACCTCAATAAGTTCATTGCTCCAAATGCTGGCATCCATCTTTAAACTCCGGACCTTTGAATCTCTTGGTCCCAAAGATCTGTGCTGTCCTGAAAATCCAAGAGTATTTTTACTTAACTAAAGCACTTAAGCTAGGTTTCTCTTCTGTTAAAAAAAAATAAATTAATGAAGACAGATTTATTCTAGTTGCTATTTCTAAAAAAGGCTGGGTTTGACATTTCAATATAAAATAAAAGCACCAACACACCCCTCCCCCCAGTTAAAAAAAATAAATAAAAAATGGCTTGCATTTGATAGTAATGAATAAATAAAGTAGGCTGCCTGGTGCAGAATACATTTGGGAGGGTTTGTTTTGAAAGAAAGCCTAGAGTTATAAACAATTTCCCTGAATCTACTGCTTAAGCACATATTTAAATATAAAACATGGTAGAACTGGATTTTTGGTAGTATCTGAAAAAGCTATTGTCAGTAAAATATGCCCTGATGTAATAGAATTAATACCTCAAATTTATACACTAAAAATTGTTATCCTTTGGCATCCAGCCTTGCAAAAGCCAGCCATTTACCATGAAATGCTAGTGTGTCTTAATTTCCACTAATTGTGAAGGATTATTCATCTGAGGGAAACCAATCACCTTACAGACCTGTCATTTATGCATGGAAGTGCTTTAGAATAAGGATGACCTTGCTATTAAAAAAAAAAAAAAAAAGAGAAAGAAAAAAGTAATGTTCACTTTTTGTTTGTCAAAACTTTCACAAGGATGGCAGTGTAAAAAAGAAAAAAAACAATTCAAGGACACACAGAGATATGCAAATATGACATTTTGTAGAACCCACACGGTCTGTCATTAATTACTCTACCTGCGCACTTCTTACAAATGACAACACAGAGATTGATGGATGCCCAGTCAGGACTCGGAGCTTTACAGTCAGCACAGCTCCTGTTGGACTCATTGAACCAAATCTTCTCAGCTACTTCATAATCAGACAGAGTTTCTGCTATTGATTGCTGCAGTGCTTCAATCCAGTCTTGTTTCTCTCTTTCCGACTCTGCTGTAAAGCTGAAACAATTGACTTTTCTGTGTTATTGATCTTTATTTTAAAGCCCAATTAAACATAGCCTGTAGTGTCTCTTATTACATTTACACCCAAAATCACAGTCCAAAAATCTTCCTTTACACAGATACAAATACCAAGATGAAATGTATTATTTTGTATTTTTAGTCAATGAAGACTCCCTTTGTTTTTGTGTTCAGTTTTCAAGAAAATCATTACTAGCATGAGCTACATAGCTTTTGTAACGTTCAAGTTACGTTCCTGAGTTACTTTCAATCTTTCTACGTTACTACATACCAAACTTAAAGCCTGAACTTTAACAAAAGCATAGAATGATCTAAGGAAACACGGAGACTTCCTGAGGAGTAACAAACTTGCTAACTACAACAGCCAAAAAATGCTTTTCATTTAAATTGAGCTTTTTGAAAAATATAAATAATAATAAGCAAACACCAACATGGTGATGGCTGAGAGAAGCTCAAAGAATTAGCTACCTACCATCTAGCCACAGATTCAAATCACTGATCAAAGCTAATTTACCTGCTACTCTAGTGGACTGAGAATGAAAGGAAATTCTTTGCTAACATTTAGCAAACCCACGAGAACCAAGTGATTTCTTCTTCTCCTGCATTACTGAGATTTCATTTAAGAAACGCTGCAACACTTAAGAAAAGGCTTTTATTAGCATATATTCTTATTTTCTTAAACATCATTACAAGTCCCAGCATCAGCCAAAGTGAAACATTCTACTGATTTCAATGGAGGATTTCTACAAGGGATGGCACATGATTGATTCATTTCTTTTAGAATGAAATGTTTACTATTAAATGGCTGCAACATTATTTCACTACTACAGTTTATTATTCTTTAAGATGGAGTCAGGTTGTTAAAGTGACTTTTTTTTTCTTTTGCCTTTGCACAGAATGAACAAAGAAGGCTAAATAAAAATACAAATCTGTGGGCATAGGAGGTAACAGATGAAGTACACAGCTAAACAAAGGAGAGAAAATCCTTCTGTTTTTTTTAAAAGAACATGCTGAGCATTCTTAATAAAAATATTGCCTTTTCATCTAAACTAGATAAGTCTTTGTAGTGTGAAGCAAGTATTTCTTGAGTGCATTTTTTGTAACGTAAATATTAAAGTTCTCACCTAAAGCTTTTATAAGGAGTAATTATTTCAAAAGATTGCTTTGCTGTCCGATCCACTTGTTTTACATTTGCCACGTTCATAGGGATTAAAGTGATACCAAATCCTGTCTTAAAATCCTATAAGAAAAGACAATAAGTTCAGGGTTTTATCATTCAAGAATCAAACATGTATAGAATAATTAAATCAGCATGGTCCAAAAAGACAAGGTCAGTAATACACATTTTGGGCACAACACGCAAGCTCCTTCTAATTCATTAACGGATAAATAAACCTATACTAAATATACTAAACTATACTAAAACACTATGCTTCTAATTGCTGAAATGACCTTACTTGATTGTTAGTAGGAGAAAAAATGCACACTGTAACTATTAATAAAGGAAAAAAAGGTTAAATAACAGATTGCATTAAAATGTGGATCCAAAACTACAGAATTATCTAGCTTAAGTCATGCTTTAGTGACTAAATAATGTTTATACATCTAAATCTTTCTCATTGACAGCAGTTTTGCCTGCTTTTAAACAGACTGTTTTAACAAATAGAATATATTATGTATAAAATTCTTTCTTAAACTTTTGGTTGGTCATGTTTCTGATGTATTAGATGAACTAAACATGTCAAACACATCTGAAAAAAGTCCTATGCAGCAGCTAAAATAGACAAAGGGTTATCCGTTACACAATTATTAAAAATGCTAAGTATTTTTGCCTTAAAACAAGAGAAATTATCTTTTTCCCCCTCCCCTGCATGGATCAATTTTACATTAACACAGTTGGGAAATAAAATGTTCAGTGAGCTCTTGTGAGGCTCTCTCAAATGCACGCATTTTGGAAACAGGCACATATGTGTACAGATTCTGATCTATTCGGAACACCATCAGAATCTCCTTCTTAAACTGCTTTAGATGTTCATCTAGTGGTAGTCAGTTCCACAAGTTAATTTCTGGAAACATTAGCATACTTCTTGGAAACAGTAACTGCATCAGAAACAAAAACAAACTACATCACCCAAGCAAACAGCCAAGTCCACTGATCTTGCCATCTGCAAGATGTTCACAAGTTAACTCTCACATAACGAGTAGTTGGGTATAGGCTGATAAAAGTATGAGCACTGGAGGCGAAAAGCTCCAGAGTTACCTGCCTGTGCAGAGGGGACTGTTCTTCTAGTAAATACATATTTAAACCTGCACCACTGACAAGTTTCTCGTCGTAAGATTTTCAAATTTTCTGAGTGTTGAAGCTCACCTGGAGAAGATACTTCACAAAACGCTTTTCACTTCATTCCCTTATTTCAGATATGACCAAATAAAAGTATTATTTTAATCATGACTGATAAGGCTAAATCCAACATAAAACACACATTTGGGTCTATGCACAAGTGGAAATACTAATTATATCATATCAGGCATTGAAGAGAATTATGCCCCAAAAGGCATTATAGCATTTATTTTAAGATGAGATTTTTAAAATGCCATCATTTCCACTGACTAAACGTAGTGTGGGATAAGTCAGCTAATGCTTCCTTCCCAGACTGCTTATTAAGAATTTTTATTTTTTTTACCTTCGTTACCTTTGGAAGTAATGGTGTGGAACCCAGGTGTGGATTTCAGCACAAACCTTTATAAAAAGTAGTAACTTTTCAACAAGGACCCTGGCTTAGCCACTCCTCATATAATATATTTTTTTAATATTGTTACCCTTTTTCTCCCCTCATATCCCTTAACATAGACATTTTTATTCTCCCCCCTCATCTTCAGCCCTCACCTCATTTTCCTATAAATCAAAGGTTTTCATACTGACACATCTGCCTTACAAGAGAGCAGAGAGTGATGTGAAGCCTACACAGCCCCTAATTCATCCTCAAAGATCAGTTCTATGGGAAAAGAGTGGGCAGAATAATCTCTTTCAGTATGAACCTGACAGCATACTCTGTAGCAGTGAAGCATTCTTAAAGTCAGACATAACCAGTGAGAAAAACAGTGAAAAAGAAACAGAAGCATGAGTAAAAAAAGATTGAGGATACAAAAATACCAGATTTTTATTTCTATTAGCAGCAGTGTCTTAAATCAAATGAGGAAAATGAAAAAAAAAAAAACAACCCACAAACTTTAACTTTCTGGAATTAAGTGGTTTGTATTTCTGAGATGTAAATTGGACGCAGGTTTCATTTGTTGGTTTCAATTATTTCAAATATTTGGACTTAAGAAGTCCTGATTTTTAAAGGACCCATAACAAGACTATTCTTGTACCTGAAAAACAGTGCAGTGCATTCTTTGTTATTTAAATAACAGCTGAATGATTGCCAGAAGTCATGGTTAATAGGAGTTCAATATACACTTAGGTCCAGGTTAGAGTTTACTGAAGGTAAATGATTAATAATGAGGATGACTGAAATAATTACCATACTGAGCCAGATCAGAAGTTCACCTAGTACACTGCCCTTTAAGCACTTGCTACTGGCAACTGTCATAAAAAGAATGTAAATAAGAAAAGGTTTTCTTATTTTCCCAGTTTTTCCCAAACATTTCCTCCCAAGATGAGGAAAATTTTCCTCATTTTCCCAAACAAGCCTCCAGCAATCTAAGGGCTTCCAGCTCAGGAAGTCCCTGAGCAAACAGCTACAGCAAAGCCATCATACTTACTAGCCATTGACAGCCACATCCTCAAGGAATTTAAACAAATGAATTCTTTGAGGCCTCCCCAGCATCCTACTTCATAAATTTACCAAATATTAATTGTACAAAAAAGTAGTTCCTTTTGTGCATGTATGCTGGGGGTTTTTTTGCCTGATAACCGAGAATTTCCTTACATGACATTAGAGAAAAGCATCGATAACTAAACTTTATTCATCTATCTATTCCATACTACTCCTTCTTGAAAATCTCTATCCTATATTTCCTTCAGTCTTTTCTTTTTCATACCTTCAAGGAGCTAGCTGTGCTCACCTTCCTCCGAGCAAAAAGGGAGCAGGCTGCATGGAAGCACCCTGCAGGCCGAAGATGGCACACATTTATGTCTGCGAAGACAGTCGCCAAATTTTGTTGTACTGAACTTAACAATGCAGAACAAATAGAGCATTCTAGAAAGGAAATGTATTAATTTGAAAGTCTTTACCTTTATTTGGAGCACCATCCCTCCAAAATTTGCACACGTACCCAGTGTATGAACAATCCCACTGAAGGGAGAATAACTACTATCATGTTTTAAATTCAGCAAGCCTGTTAAGACCTTGCAGTACTGAATTTCAGCGTGAGGGATGTCAGAAAGGGTAAGAAATTAGAAGTGAGGAATATACTTTTCAGAGCTGTAGATGGTGGCAAATTAACCAATTTCATTAGTACATTAGAGTACATTTATTTCCATAACGGTTCAAACAAACTCTTTATGGTAACTGTGCAACACTTGGCATAAACTAGGTTTTGCGAGTGACAGGTACATGGGAATCTGATTTTCAAGGTTCAGAATTATATGCTTTCAGGAGTGCAGTCTTGTTCTCTCCTTCAGAAACCAAAGTGGGAATTGGTACAGGGAAGAAAGAAATGCTCCACTTCGAAAGATAAATTCATTTGAGTGCACAAGAGTACAATAGGGCCATTCAAGCACTATACAAAATGTACTGACAGCAAGACCAAGCAGTATCTTTTCAGAATAAGAATTTTCTTGCTTCTACGGACTGAAAGCTCATTGTTTCAGATAGATAAAACTGTGTTAGACTTTCTGAAAAACAAAGGACAGTTTAAGATCATTCAAAAATGCACAGAGAAAGCTGAGGGTTTGTTGTTTTTTTTTTTTAAATATAGATACGTCCTAAATGTCTGTATTTATACTAGCTTAATGAATTTGAAGAAAGGTTGAAAAATGGGTTGACAATAAAAGCTTTTTAAAAAAAAAAAGAAAAAAAAACCAAACCACAAATTCTTTACAGATATAATAACAGATCAATAGTACTCACTAAACAGCACAGTTAACTGAAGGCTAAAAATACTAATATGGGAAAGTAGTTAACTCTGAGATGAGTACTGGCTTTCTGGTAAGCTGTTGCTCCTTCCTGAAGGAGGAATGATTATAACGTGTGAGTCCTGCTCTCATTATCACCCCTGTCTGAAAAAGACAAAACCCATGAAAACCTGTCATCTGTATATAAACTGTGAAATTATAGAACTTCTTTTTTTAAAACGTATCTTTAACGCGTATCTATAAAGCGCGTATCAGCGTACTGAATTGCTTTCTCTGTTATGTATTAACTTTTCATAGGCAAAAGCTACCCTGAGACAGGCTTTACTAACCTTTGATTCTATTCTGGATCAAAATCAAGGAGCTTCAAAATTAGTCTCATACTTTTTCTAATATATCACCATTCTTTTACAGACACAGAAATAAACACTAAGGTTAAGGAAAACTTAAGAATACGTATGAATAAAATCATGCGGCTACCTCTAAACAAGTGTAATTTTCAGACTTGCTGAACACACAACTTTTGGTAGGTTTTCTTAAAAATAAATACAGTCCTAGGCATCTTTCTTTATGGAATTCTTAAACAAATCTGTAATTAGAGGCTGAAGCTTGTGGCTCTCAGTTAATTAAAAGAACTTCTCTACAAAACTACTCTTCTTCTCCCTGGAAAGTATAATACTTTTTCTTTCTTTTTTTAGTTTTCCCTCCACTCAGTTTTGCACTAGTAACACTTGGGCTGGCATTCCTGTTGGTTTAGACAAACCAAAATTCATCTGAACACAGGAGTTCTAGAGCTGCTGCTTGCCTTCCTTAGCTTCTACTGTTTTAGCAGTTATAATCATGTCTTTGGATGCGCTGCCTTTTATGAATCTAACATAGCTTCCACACTATATAAAGTTGATGAGAAAAAAAAAAAAAAGACTCAGAAAACATCTTGGAAAAACCCAACTGCAATTATAAGTTTATCCTTATCCCTCACGTAAAAATTCTTGGAAATAAATCCCAAGTGTTATTTTAAAGATTAACTGACTCTATTCACATTAGAAATATCAGTCCATATTTTTATCTCAGTTTTTTGCTGGAGGACTAAGAGGATAACAGCAACAGCAGAGAAAAAAGAAAATTGCTGCCATGATTTCAAGAGAATATGTTCCTACACAGACACACACACACGCATATACATACATATGTAAATATATATTTGTAGCATATTTTGAAGTACAGAAAGTACAGAACTCTGAAGTACAGAAGTAGCACTGGTGTACGCCGGGAGCACAGTGCTTTTGGAAATTGCTACGTCAACTGAGTATTCTCACTGCACACCAGTTTCCATCCTGTGAATTAAGAGATCACGGTTCCTCTGCTTTTTTTGTCTTTGGCTGTCTAATCTTGAGATCATGCAATATTTAAGGGTGTGTGCACGCACACACACATGCATGTATATATATATAAAATAAGGCTCCAATAATTAACAGGTACCAGATAAACAACAAGAAGAATATACTACATATAAGCATATATATACATACGCGTATGTATAAGTATGTGTGCATTTATATATGCACACATACTTTTTTTTTAACATCCAACCTTTTTACCATTCTACCACTAATTTACATATTTGTGACACTACTCTTGTCCTATTGCCCATACACAAAAGGTTCTTGACCTTTAATCGCAGTATCTCTAATCAGAGTTCCAAAATACGACCTTACATGTTTCCTTGAATTTACCTTTGCTATTTACAATAGCTCTTTAGGTTTACTTTGGGGAAGCTACCACAAAGTTTGTGACAATTAGACTAAGACTTATTTCTGAAAGATCTGAGAATTCCCTTAACAATTTAACATGATTTAGACTTTTCCTTCATTCTAGCCCCATGGCATTTGATTCCCTTCAAACAAGCAAATTATTCTAGAGAGATTAAAAGCCAGCAACTAGAATTCTTCAGATAAAGCAATCGTAGTTTCTCTCCTCTCCTCCTTAATTGGATGTATGCATTTCAGCCTTTCCAGCTATGAAGGAAGGCTAATTTCTGCAACAGAAAGGTGGGGAAAATTTGTTTCCGTGTTAATGAAAAATTAAGACATATTTATGTATCAGAGTTTGAGAAACAGTGACTAGTAATGCAGATATTGCTTTGATGAGACTAATTCTTCTCCACAAGTTTATATTGATTTCCTCTCCTTTTAAACTATACTTAGGCTTAGCCTCCCCGGTTACCTTTCATCAGGCTTTTCAAATCTTTAGAGACTTACATCCCTCATCACAGCCTAAAGTCTTTTAATATAGATTTTAGGCGATAGTTAACGTATCACGGACTGGAATAAAAACCACAACGAGCAGAAACTTATGTACTTTCTCTTACAGTTTTCCTAATGAGCTCTGAAAATGAAACCGCGGTGAAGCATATAGTATATAATTACGCACACACAAAAAAAATCATGTTAAAAGAACATGCAGTTTGCTGACTCAAGCCATGATGAGCAAGGAGATGCTAGAATTCAAGTTGTCTGTGCATGTTAACTCCGTACCTTCATGCTCATCTGTTATGATATGTGAGGTAGGGACATCATCAGTTTTAGGTTCTTTACTTAGCTAAGCAAAATTCCTGCATCCTGTAATAGAATCACTTGAAAATGTGCATTCACAGCCCAAAAAGCCAACCACATCCAGGGCTGCATTGAAAGAAGCGTGGCCAGCAGGTTGAAGGAGGTGATTGTCGCCCTTTACTCCGCTCTCATGAGACCCCATCTGGAGTACTGCATCCAGCTCTGGGGCCCTCAACGTAAGAAGGACATGGACCTGTTGGAGCGAGTCCAGAGAAGGGCCACAAAGATGATCAGAGGGCTGGAGCACCTCTCCTATGATGACAAGCTGGGAGAGTTGGGGTTGTTCAGCCTGGAGAAGAGAAAGCTCCAAGGAGACCTTATAGCAGCTTTGCAGTACCTGAAGGGGGCCTATAGGAGAGACGGGGAGGGACACTTTATGAGGGAGTGTGATGATAGGATGAGGGGTAACGGTTTTAGACTGAAAAAGGGTAGATTTAGATTAGATATTAGGAAGAAATTCTTTACTGTGAGAGTGGTGAGACACTGGAACAGGTTGCCCAAAGAGGTTGTGGATGCCCCATCCCTGGAAGTGTTCAAGGCCAGGCTGGATGAGGCTTTGAGCAGCCTGGTCTAGTGGGAGGTGTCCCTGCCCATGGCAGGGGCGCTGGAACTGGATGATCTTTAAGATCCCTTCCACTTCAAACCATTCTATGATTCTGGTTCTATCATTATTGCAAAACATTTTGTAATGAGAACCTGAGATCCATAATCTTGGAGGTTAAAAAGAAGCACGAGAGCAAAAAGCGAGAAGGGCGACATCACTCCACATCATTGCATTATAAAGAAATCTAGTACATATACTTTGAGATGGCTCTATGATGAAAGCCAACACAGAAGAATGGGGGCAACTAAGAGATTTGTTTCAAAAATGCATTCCCGACCAACACTCTAAGGTAGTTACAACCTTAGATGTTACTTCTCATGTAAGTTACAAACCTCTCTCTTCACTTACTACAAAATTAATTCATAATCCTCACTTCAGCGACTATGTGTGTGTATTGATACTGCAAAATACAATTTTAAGTCACTTGATTATGCACCACCAGGCCCATGCCTTGCTTGTTGTATGGGATGGATCTAGGACACACAAAGATGAAAGCCCCCTTCCTGTATAGGCTGCAAAATACAAAAAAAGCAGGATCACATAATTTAAGTGACTGATTACTATCCTGGAGAGTTAGCTCTTATCTTTGCCTTTGCCAATTTCTACTCAGTATAAATCAAAAGCCTTAGCATACAGTCATTTCACTGTACATTTTTCATTTTCTAGTACCTGACTTTATGCTCTAGGGTTTGATTTGCAGAACTGCTGAGCAACTGGAACTTCAGCTGAAACCAATGAAAGCAGTATTTTGAGCAGGTATAGTTTGACTCAAAACTATTCCCTCCCAACCCCCCATAAATGACCGCGAAAACAGAGAATGAAAAATATATGGATATTTGAATCATCCATTCTGTTTCTCAGAACTGTGTGGTTATATGGAGGAGGCAATCGTGTTCCTTTACCTAACAGGGACTGATGAAAAATAAATTAATCATTGTTCCTCAAATAGCCAACCACAGCAATTACTGATCGTTTCCTCACAGAACATTCCTTTACTGGTGAAGGATTCTTTCTGTAAGGCACTTTTCAACAGTATGCAATAAAAAAGGCACAGGTTAATCCATGAAAAGAAATTAAAATTATCAAATAGGTACTAAGTAAACAATGCACTGAATAAGGTAGTAATCCCGTGGAAGAAAATAGCACATTGTAGTATCTACTGCACGATATTAAATTGTATAGACTTAATTGGATGAAAATAAGGTTTTAGAAATAAGCCCCATTTTCCCATGTTTACAGTGGGTGCACAAATCTATAATTGTGGTAATGTTATTTCACACAGACCTTTTTTGAATTGTCACAGGTTTTTAGCTAAGTTCTCCCCAAAACTGGTTTATATAATCACAGGAGCATCTGCCTCCCTACGTAAGTCCAAGTAAGGTTTTACTCTATATAGATGCCTGGCTTCAATCAAATTCAACATAATAGCAGCCAGCCACAGAATACCTCAGGTCTTAGGCAGATTTAAGGAATGTGAGTCAGAGCAGAGGACATGGACTCTAAGTTTCCCCACTCCCCTCCTCTCCAGTCCCAGAAGGAAAGGCTCTAGTGTATGGTCACAGTGAATTAAGACAAGATGATACAATCTGGAAAGAGATGTTCAAAGACGACAGCTACAAACAAATATGTAGATACACACATACATAAATTAAAAGCTTCCATTTCTTAGTCCTCAAAAACAAAGCAAGAAGATAACAACAGAGAGGAAAAGTTGTAATTCCAAATATTCACGAGTTTCTCGCTTGTGCAGAAACATGCTGAAAGGAGGGAAAAAAAATCCACGCTGCAACCATGCCTTGCCATTACAAATAATTTGTACACATGCCATTTAGTGATGGTCCAATAACATTTTCGTTATTTCTGAAACAATTTGTGTGAGCTGATGCATCAATGCAGGGAACTGAATTCTACATAAAGTTGTACTTTTTAACATAAAGCAATTTAAAGCTATTACTGCAAAGCAGAGTTCATGACTTAAAGGTACCACAGTCATTTGCATTGCTGCTTTAGAATAATACTGAAAGGTCTGAATTCTTCAACTATTCTACAAATCAGAGTTCAGCTGAGGTACAGAAAGCATGTTTCAGACCAAACTCCATTCTGCGTGCACGTGCTTTCTTTTTCTTGTCACTCAACATATTCTAGGAAAGCAACAATCTCACACCTGAGGCCCACGAGGCAGAACCAAGCATCCAAAACAAGCTGGTAGCACTGCATACAAAACCTGCCTTGACATCTTCCCAAATACCCTGGCAGATACCAAGTAAGAGAGACAAAACTGCTCACTTTGTTACCAACCCCACACCGCCACGTAAAAGACAAGCGCAGACACAGCTCCAATTTGAACAATTATGGTAACTCGCTTCCAGCAGGGCTCCTCTGCAGCATGGAGCTCATTTAGAAATCAGCATCTTATTAGCTAGAGAGGCTGAAACAACTGCAGTCTGCCTGGGCTATGATCTGTAATTTTCCCGCTTCATGAAACATCATGAGATGGCATACAGATAGTGCAGCTAAATAAACATGTAAGTAAAATTCAAAGCCTGTCATGAGCAAGTACAGCCTATATTCAAGGCCTTCACTTTTATTCTTATTCCAATGGCTATTTAGAACATTGCCTCATATTAAGAGAGACAATAGCGTTCCTTAAGATACCCAACTCATAGCATGTGGAAATTCCTTCCATTTCAGAGTTCATTTGTTGCTACTTGCTTCACGCATTTTTCATCCTAAATGGATGCCAGTTTAACATGTATGAAACCTATTTACTTGGAAATTCCTCAGTCTTCCTCACTTTTATTGTTTGACTCCTTCCACCTGCCTATGATTTCCCCCCCCCCCCCATTTTGCTGAACAGGTATCCCTATAGCAACCATCTCAAACTCACAAATACTTTTAAACACTTCCCCTGTAATGAGCACCGTGGGCACCTCTTGTTGATACAAGGACATTTTTAAACATAGCTATAACTACTGAAATTTTAAGTAGCCATCTGGACTTCTTTTTGGAATTGCTTCACAACTGGAAGCCTTCTTGGAAGATTTATCAAGACCGTTCTCTGGAGACCAGAAGTATCTGTGTAATTTAGAAGTACCACGTCCAGTTATGGTTTTCTGGATTCACATCTTTATAATTTTCTTGCTGAAGCTTTACATACACACCGAAGACCTTGTTATGTATTCATAGTCCAGACAAACTGCTACCAGTGTGCTTGAACTCCTAGAGGAAGGGCAGATTGTGGATGTTTTCATGATATTTTAAAATCAAGAGCAGTGGTCATGCAGTATTGATGAATGTCTTTATAGACCTTTTTGTACAGTTATCACTGTACAATAGAAAAAACTGGTACGATACCCCCACTGGCATAGATGCCCTAACGAACCAAGAAAATCTCCAAGTAACAGAGTTCCTGCTTTCCTTCACATTTACCTGTGAAGATAAACAAATATGACATTGACCAGTAAAAAGTATCATTGACCAAGCACAATGCTTTTACTTACTGACTGCAAACAGTAAGGTGCTAAGACAATTAGTCCTCACGGTCTGTATAGAAACTTATTTAATTTACTACCTCCCACTTTGGTAAAATAGAGTTTACTTCTGTGACATCATATTTCACAAGTAATCCAAAATTTCTCCTTCAATAACTATTAGCAAAAGTAACATTTCCTGATGGAGAAAGTTTTCCAAAGGTTTTTTTTACTCATTAATCTCCAAGTAACCTGCAAAATTCAAGGTGTTTACAAAGGATAATTAATGTCAAAAAAAAAAAAAAGAAAAAGAAAAAAGAAAATGTTTCAACACTTTTTTAAAGTGCCTAAGCAAATAGAATTAATTATGATGGACATTTTCACATCTTAAAAAAAAAAAAAAGGCTTTAAAAAAAAAAAAAAGGGGGGGTGGGAGCATCTACGGTTTTTCCAAATACCCTAAATTTTGAACATACCCCATTTTATCATAGGTGGATCACTATGGGATTTCCCTGCTGATGTTAATAAAACTAACATTTCAGATTTCTAATCCTATCAAACTGAATGGCCCTTCTGAGATGAGGCAAGTTGCAACAAAAGACACCAAAAAAAATTCTTATTTGGAGTTTTTTAATGAAATATGGAGAGCTCTGAATTGTGCTAACAGTACTTTTTCTAGCTAAGGAGATTTTAGATGCAGAGCCATGAAAAGCTGCACTTTAACAAGTGACATTATGATCTTCAATTTAAGAGAAAAAACAAATAATAAGCTAAGGAAAGTATACACCCACACAAAACTTTTTGGTCAGATGGTATAAATTCTCATCTGTTAAATAAATGTTCACCCTAGCAGAAAGGAGACACTAAACTCCATCAAATTTCAGATTTGCTTAAAATTTTAAATGCAGAATCTTTTGAAATATCAGAACCAAAATAGCAAAATAAATTTTCTCCTTGTGAAAGACATAAACACATATTTAGTAGAACTGTATTTTCAATGTGTGCATGCATGCACAATAATTTTGAACAATTTGCCTTAGACTCCATGGAGGTACAGACATTTTCTAGAAGCCAGTATAAAGCCGCAGCTTCCCAGTATCACCTAGAATGAGAAACCTAAGGAGACCAAGCTATGATTTGTGAATTCTTCCCACTTCTGCAATAATTATTCCAAAACAGTGAAGAGACAGCAGCACCAACGTTTTTGCCACACATTCTTCTGTGCCTGGACCAAGAGAGGGCTGATGCCATGACAACAGCAATGTTTTTTGGTAAGCTTTTGATAAGCAAGAATCTTTCCTAAATCAGTCAGTCATTTCAGCATTTCCTCTCTTGAGAAGACATCCTCACATTTAGAGGAGGCATAGAGTTGCATTTTTTTTGTTCCGGTTTTTTTTTTTACTCGTTTAGTTTTGTTTTTAAAGAAAATATTTTCTTTGCTGGCCTTACATTCACACATACTAAATTGTCTTTATGAGACAAAAAAAAGATGGAAATAGCTGAAGAATACACAGAAAGTATTTTGATTTTTCATAAAGAAAAATCACTAATGGACACACATACAGCTACTGCTTAATAGCTACTGCTTTCACATTTGCCTACGCTTTTTGTCATGAGGTATGATTCCACATAAAGAAAACACTGTTAGTAAAAATGTAGATATATAAGAGCTTCACACATCAATGCAGTTTACAAATAAGCAATCTACTTCTCACTACTTAAATACTGAAATAGCTTGAGTATTAAATACTTGAAGTGTTTACTGAGCTCCTAGTAAACCCATCGTAAATAATTTTTATTATAAGTTCATATAAAAGCCATTGTCATTTGTTTTTAGTGATTTTAAAAAAAAATTTGATTGTACAATGATTAAAGCTAAGAAGGGCAACCATGACAGCTACACAATTTAACTAAAGGCATTCACAACTCAAAGAAAAACCCCATACAGTCACAGAGAAGCTATTCAATTATTTTTATGATAAGTCAAAAATTAAACAAGGGCCCAGCTCTAAATCATCTGCACTATAGTCAGGTTTCAGGACTGATTCTAGAATTAATATAGCCTTACAAAACCAAAATGACTTTGTCTTAATTAACAAAACAGTCTAAATTTTTATATCAGTCTTGCAAAACTCAAAAATTATGAACTAGAAGCACCTTATGTAAAAATCAAGTGAATTCAAGCTTGCAATAAAATTATTTTCTGCTAACGAGAAGCCAAGGCTAACATCCAACAGAAAAATACAAACGGTCAGTAAAAATATGGAGCTGCCACACTCCAAAGAAAAAACTATGACAAATTAAAAGTTAAAAGACTGGACACCAATCCTTCAAAAAACCCCACAACATACTTCTCTAGAATAACCGTCATATTCCGTGTTACTAACTAGAGATCTGATTGGTAGAAAGGGCACTAAAAAGTACATGATCTTTAACAAATTATCTCCGTTTACCTTTTCTACATTTATCTTCTGTTTGTTTCACTGAGCTTCCTGTTGTCACACAATGAACAATACAGGAAGGTCTTGTAGGTCCCAGAATAAACTACAGACACGCGGCTCCCTTGTAGCATAATGATTCCACCTGTCTCCTGCGTTCTTTTCACCTCTCAGGTCTTTCACTCCCATCCATCTCTTTACTCAAGGAAGAAATAAATCTTGCTCATCTGAATTTAATGAGACCCTGAAAAAGCAAAACTTGCCAACAGCAATGTTAACTCTGTTTCAGAGCACATTCTTGGGGTGAAGCAACAGGCCTCAATCCCTACTTAAACTGTTATTCTAACACCATTAATAAACTGAGTAATGTAGCAATAGAAGCTTAACTTTCACATTTTGCAAGTTTATGAATTTATTTCCTCAGTGTTCTATTAGAACAACCTTCAAAACCATGCAATACTAAATAACAGTAATATGTGTATGTTTCAAAATATTTTTTTATGTTCAGATAAATCAAGATGTCTTACAAATCAGAGATTAGTAAAGTAAAGACTAGCACCTACAGTGGCATTTTGTTCATAGAAAGAGACAAAAAAAGTGAAGCATTGATTTACAGGCTGATCTAACAGCAACATCCTGACCCAGACACCAGCAAACTGAACCCGTTTCATGTCATGGTGAAGCACAGCTATGAAAAAGCTCATAACTGAAGCTATGCAGGCACATTTCATCACACAAAAGTCACATCAAAATTGAAAACGTTTGATCAAGGTAACACTGTAAAAGAAAATCTCACAAACAGTAAAATAGAACCAGAATTAGAATAATAAAATCACTCCATTTTGGGATATTCATAAACCCAGCAGCGCCATCTTGTACCAATTGCAGGTGAGGAGACTTGTAGCATTCTACAATGATGTTCAAGAACAGAAAATCTTCCAAAAAAATTCTTCTATTTTAGCAAGAATGGGCAGCTGCAATCTGCAAACACACTGAAGTTCGGAGAAGGTATATTTTCCCAGCACGACCACGCCATTTAAGAAACTAGGATGAACAGGAATTCAGGAATGAAACAAAATACTGGACTAAAAATGAAAAACTGGCCACTCTGACATTAATGGCAAAGCTCCAACTGACATTCAGAGAGCTAGAGATTCACCTCAGGTATCTGTGTTTAAGGAAAGTTGTTGTTTGTAAGCCCTAAACTGCCCTGTATATACTAACAATGAATCTTTTAACTTTTCCATTTAGAAGGACATGCAGCTAGAACAAAATCTTCACAGACCTCTTAAGGTTAATTTTAAAATACATCTCCCTGCAGTGTGGGAGAATGAAATTTAGGTCTGCGGATGAAAGACCTGCACAATTAGAAGACCTGAACAACCAGCACCACAGAATCATGCAGAACTGTGATGAGATAACATCTTCTGGTTTTGTACCTACGGTGCACTCTATTAACCTTTATTTTTAATTCTCCCTGTAAAATTCCAGTACAGCTACATCTGCATATATTGAGATATGTTTCTGATATTACATACCTCCTCAGTGAGAGAAAGATGAAGAAACAAAGCCTCCAAAACAGAGCTTTGTGTAGATGTAACCCTTTAATTTCTGCATTAGCATATATTGCTGAGAACACCAATAAAGACACACAGGTTTCACATCTAAACAGCTAGTTGTACACATTTACCATAACCAAGTGCAAGTACCTAAGATCATCCTGAAATCAGGCTTCTAAGTTTTACCAACTGCACATTGGCATTAAATAAAACAGCAGAGACAAAGCAAGTTATGTATCATCCTTTTTTAGTGGTAGAAGGAAAGTGAGACACCTGTAAATACCTAATGCACAGGAATGATTACAGAGCTCACAGAAAACACACAGAGAAACAGCTGATGTATTTATTCAGTGTGAAATAAGCCCTTACTAGGTAAGTCACATAGAAACGGCAGGTACCTCTGCTGTGTGGTTGGTTTGATTTAAACAAAATCAGACAAAAGATGCTAGAACCCCCCTCGCTCCTCTTTGTGAAAAATAGAAGTGCAAGGTGAAACAAACCAACCAACCTGGAAGTCAGAATCCATCTCCTACCCGGGCATCAGTGATGACCAGTTAGCACTGTCTCCTTCTCTTCTCTTATGGTTACTCATGACTAATGAATTTTCCCTTGATCAGTTTCTCAACTTTCGTTATGACCCCCATCTCCTGGCTCATCAGTTTTCTTGCAGCCCAGTAAATTGGCAGCTGCTCAGTTCCTTCAGGGGAGAGAAGCGAGAGTCAATTGTAATAATGGGCTGCAATTACTCCTGTGTTGCAGGAACTGAGCTGCTGACTGCTGTCATTTTATCTGTCTTTGAACTTCTTTATGACCCCATGGCAAGGAATTACAGCCCTCGGCTGGAAAAAACATCACACCTCTCATCATCACACAATGTCCTGCAGAGCCTCTCGAACAAGTGCCAGACAGGCTGACTGTGGAACAGGAAGCAGCATACGAACCCAGAGTAACTACACTGATGCAGCCACCCTACTTCAAGAACCATTTTTAAATCTCGCTCACATACCTCTAACACAGCTCTGCATAGCGGACTTAAGACTGTAGACATGTATAAACATGGACAAATGCAGGATAGGGGATATAGACTCCTCTCTGCCTAGATGCGGAGTATAGAAACCTGTGCTACTTGAAAAGGCTGGACGGTACAAGACAGAGAAAATAATTTTGCCATAGTCAAAATGGAGTCATATCCAACGGACAGCAGTACTTTTATTTTTTATTTAATTGACTAACTCACCTTAAACAAAGAAATGGACAGGAGCTGTAATACTCAATTAAATATTAGATATCAGAATGCCCAAAAGAATTGTCAAAGTCAATAATTAAAGTGTTTATCTTCATGAGTAAAATACACTTGTCTGTCATTGCAAATTAAAGTTGTTTGAAAAGCTCAAAACACACTAATATCACTAAGCATCATCTAAAATACAAACAAGAGCATTTCCACCTTTTATTTCCTGAATCATTGCTTTCCATCTTCTCTCTTATTAAACCTCAATATATTTTCCCTCTCAACCACTGTCCAGGCCTGTTCACATGGTCCTCCAGCTGCCCAATGCCAATTGTTTTGGCAGCCTTCCACCTTAACTGAAGATAACAAAGTTTGATTTTTGCTACAATTCAGTGCATGTAACATTTTTCAAACGTTCCTTTAAAAGTGTTAGATATCCATCAACCATTCTGATGGATCTCTGGGGGGGTTCTGACCCACATACTGAGACAGAATCAAATTTTGAGTGAAGTTTCCTGGAAGTATCAGGAAGATATTGATTTTTAATGAATGAATTTTAAAACATGCCATCTCTAAGAAGGTATTATTTTGCATGCAAAATATTTAAGAGGAGAATTTCATTTAATAACAATGGCATTGAAGTGTTTCATGAGGCAATAATTCAGTTTGAGTTGATTAAGTTCAAATTTGTTGGCCTAGCAATTTATTAACCAGGGACAGAAATTATTGCTGTGAAAGCACACTGGGGTATTCCCCACATTCTTACTATGCTGTAAATCATAAATTCCCTTCCTTATGCTGTAAGAATGGTGCATTTATTTAGAATAAAGCTTGTAGATATAAGATAGTGGAGTAAAGAACATAATGCTTTATTATTATCTGAACAATGCCATACTGCTCCAAACAACATAAAGAAACCAGCACAAATGAAAAGCAATTTATCTAAAGTCCACAAGATTAAAATGTCACTTAAGCAACAATGATATTAAAGTTCTCAGTGTTTTAAGAATCATCTTTATAATGCATATTTTAAACCATCCACTTTGCATAACTGATGACAACTCAAACGGCCTAATAATTTAGTAGTCCAGTATCCACTCCAGTCTGCTGTCTCTCAACTGCCGTTTACAGTTCCAGGGCACACTGTGCAGAAAACAACAGTTCTGGAGCAAGTGTCCACTGTTTGATTAAGTGTTTGTAATGAAAAAAGGTGGGTGGTGAAAGAGTATGAAGGAAAAAAAAAAGGCGGGGGGATGACTACAAATTCTGGGCTTATTAAACGAATCCCAGTGGTCCTTACCCTGACAAACTCCAACAGAGATTGAAGTGAGACCACCCGATCTTGAAAAGCCATCATGAACTAACAACAGAAATCCGTGAACGTCAAAACAGTTTTCTTTATGAACATTGTGCTTTTCTTGCTTGTTCACCTACTGCAAGTTAAATGCATTATGATCAATCACCTGCTTTTAAGTGCTTGGGGTTCTAGACATTATAGTGTCAGTTACAAGGCACATTAATGAATTGCAGGCATACTCTTTGGTCTCCTGCTAGTGCATGCTAATCCATTTTAGTTAGTATTGCAACCAAGAAGTACATTTTAATCATCATAATGTGACTGCCAGTGCTCATCTGATCATACTCCTCATAGATTAGACAAATCCTAAAGGCTTCAAGAATACTGCTTTTCCACTTCAGACTGGACAAAAGAATAGTCTCACCTCTCTGTAAAGTTCAGCTTTCACAGAAGGATATCCATACAACTTACCTCTTTATCATACAGGCCATGTACTAAAAAAAAAAAATAAATCCTTTTGTGACATTACTTGTCCGAGCTCTGCCACACCAACTAAAGATTAAATTTATAAACTGCATTTAGTTAATTGAGTTGTAACATTTCAAAATTGGCAAGTCGATAACAGAAGATACATGCTAAATAATTAAAAATTTGCAATGACATATCATAGCATTTTTAACTAATTAGGAAATGGAATTCACATAACACGTTTGCACCTATCTTTAAGTTTGTGGAATGAACACTTCAGTGAGGATGTGTTGTCTACATTGCCTCAGAAATGCTGAGCTCTTCCCTGTTGTAACAGCTTTGTAACTTTACATAATTATTAATATTTCAGCTTTCCTTATTAGTTTAATACCTGAAGTAAAGGACCCAGGCTGAGGAAAAAAAAAAAAGTAATCAGTGTTGCCACTGGTATGTTTAAAGTTACTTCAGTCACAAGCATGGCAAATGCATAGAAGTAACAGATGGACAGAAAAAAAAAATGTGTTTTCCCCAAATTTAAAGGAGAAAAAGCAAACCAAAGCTACTGAGTAGCTTTTCAGCATGCCTACTTATGAAAACTGACTGATATGTTTACAATTAAACAGGAATCAGCTAGGTGCAAAACAATGTTCTAGCTGCATTTAATTCCACGGTATATTGAGCTATTGAAAGAAGAAAGATCTAACTATTCTTGAAAAAAATACTTCCACTTTTTTCAAACCTTCTTGTTGCGCATATAAAAAAAGAAAACACTCCATTATTTAAGGGTGTATATACACATACATGCACACACACTGATTGTACAATCTTGCAGGCTCAGTGAACGCAGAAATTACCCGTTCATTGATTTAAAATAAATGAATAAATGCAGACCCGGTCTACCATTAGAAATGAAAGTACACATAATGATGCTCTGCTTTTTATATTTAAGGCTTTTGATCCAATAGATTATTTTACCGTGGGATTTGAAGCCAAGCTAGTAGTTCTTAAACGCAAGTAACATGTATAGTGATGGATACTGCTCCCAGATAATTCCAGTACTCTTAGAGGGAAACGATTTCCCCAATACTGCATTAATAGGGAAATAACCTTATGACAAGTAGATTGAAAACCTTCTTCAATTCTTTACACATGTGCTGTGTAAAAGTCTGTAAAAATCTTTTTTCTTCATAAAATTCAAACAAATCCTACTTTTCTTCACTGTTAATTTTTACATGATCAAGGTTGCCGGCTGTATACATAGTAGTCATCCAGAAAGCTTAAGTGAGCATTCTGAGAAGCTGATAACTTTGTCATTTCCTTCTTTCTTCCCTGCCCTCCACCCCAAATCAAATTAATCATGAAGCTTTTCTTTGCTGCGGAAGTGTTAGGCTTTCTCCCATGTTTCATGATTGCTTTAGGTCTACTTACATCTCAATGAGATCTTAATAGCATAAAAACAAATGAACAAGAAAAATAAAGTCCTCACAGAGGCAATGTTTAACTGCACATAGAAGAGCTTAGCATTAACTTTTTAACTTTTCTTTGATAGAATTCCTGTTTATGCCCTTCTCCATGTTCTTTAATATGCTCAACAAGCTAGAACAAACCTTTTTACAGAATTTGAGTTATTTCCTGTTTAGTTGTTTCTGATGTCATGCACAGCAATTGATCTTTGCTATGGTTTTGAGTATGGAAGATGACTGGAATTAATTTCTTGCCAAGGAACTGCTGGAAAATTAGGAATACGACCTTAATCTATCATCCCAGTTACAGCTTGATGCAAACAACTGTATTTAAAAGAGGCTGGGTCACTTGCTTTCACTTTAAGTCACCAATATATTTTAAAACAAAAACTTTTTCTGTCACTTCCACCTATTTAAAGCATTCCAGGCGACAATCATTCATATGTTTATAAACATGTTTGATCATAGTCCACACCAGCAATCAAGTAGAGAATTCTTTGTCTAGAGAGCTTCCCAGTTATTACTACAAATAACAGCTTATCACCACAAAATCTCCAAAAAGACACATGTTCCTGGGGCAGGGGCAATGAGGACAGGGGACGGGGAACACAATGACACAGATGACACTGTCTCAGGTTTTCTCGTTGTCAATACTTACACCTTCCACTGCCCCATCACAGTACGTATCAGGCACTTATCTCTCTTCTCACTTACCGTCTATCAACTATCTGAAAGGTCTTCCCATTCCTCCTCCCACTTTATTTCATGGCCTTTAATCCCCTACCTCTTTCCCTAGCTTCATTTCCAAAACTGTCAGTTGCTTTGCTAGAGTTCCTCGTTAGATCTCAAAATCTTTTTAGTAACTATTTTGCTTTCTGCTCAACTTACATTCACCTCCTCTCCCCAACTCTTCTTTCATATTGCTGTTGCCATCATGTTGGACTCATTCCATATTCACAAATATTATCATGATGATACAACGAAATATCTAAATACGTTTAAAAGGCTTTCTCATGCTGCTTTAGCATGACAGATGATCATTACCACTCATCTTCAGGACTTCATTTAACTACTCTTCTCTGTTCACCTTCCATTGTTAGACACTTCCTACTGTACTTAATAGATCCTTTACTTATTCTTTTTTAAGGGTTTCTCTTTCTTATCCATCATGTTCATGATTATTAATCAGGATTACATTTTCTCTAGGGAAAAACAGACCATTTCCTAATGAGCAATCCCCTAGCACAGGATCATTATAAATTCCCATCACTATACACCAGAAAGTCACAGACTTCTAAGTCTGCCCCTGAATACCAACCGTATCGTATCTTGCACTGTATTTCACAGAATCATAGAATGCTTTGGGGTTGAAGGGACCATTAAAGATCATATAGTCCAACCCCCCTAACAAGGACAGGGACATCTTTCACTAGATCAGGTTGCTCAAAGCACTCCCCTTTAAGCCTGTGTTTCTAAGACAGGTAAGCACCCATCTCTCTTCTTACACACACAGATACATGCATCCATCCATTCCACTTCCCTCCACCGACATTACCATCACTTCCTCTCTTTCACAATGCCAGTCTCAAGCACCATCTTTGATTTGTCCTTCAACCTGTCCCCTTATTGGTTTTCAATATTACCATAGAATGATTTGAGGTGGAAGGGACCTTAAAAGATTATCTAGTTCCAGCCCCCCTGCCATGGGCAGGGACACCTCCCACTAGACCAGGCTGCTCAAAGCCCCATCCAACTTGGCCTTGAACACTTCCAGGGATGGGGCATCCACAACTTCCCTAGGCAATCTGTTCCAGAGTCTCACCACTCTCACAGTAAAGAATTTCTTCCTAAGATCTAATCTAAATCTACCCTTTTTCAGTCTAAAACCGTTACCCCTCATCCTATCATCACACTCCCTCATAAAGAGTCCCTCCCCATCTTTCCTGTAGGCCACCTCTAGGTACTGGAAGGCTGCTATAAGGTCTCCCCAGAGCCTTCCCTTCTCCAGGCTGAACAATTCCAGCCCTCCCAGCCTGTCTTCACAGGAGACATCTTCTTGGCCCTTCTCTGGACTCACCTCACCAGGTCCATGTCCTTCTTCTGTTGGGGGCCCCAGAGCTGGACGCAGTACTCCAGGTGGGGTCTCATAAGAGTGGAGTAAAGGGGAAGAATCACCTCCCTCAACCTGCTGGCCACGCTTCTTTCAATGCAGCCCTGGATGCAGTTGGCTTTCTGAGCTGTGAGCACACATTGCCTGTTCATGTCCAGCTTATCATCAACCAACATCTCCAAGTCTTTCTCCACAGGGCTGTTCTCAATCCATTCTCCACCCAGTTTGTATTTATGCTTGGGATTGCCCCGACCCAGGTGCAGGACCTTGCACATAGCCTGGTTGAACTTCATGAGGTTTGCATGGGCCCACCTCTCAAGCCTGTCCAGGTCCCTCTGCATACCATCCCTTCCCTCCAGTGGGCCGATCACACCACACAGCTTGGTGTCATCAGCAAACTTGCTGAGGGTGCACTCAACCCCACTGTCCGTGTCACCAACAAAAATGTTAATCACTACTGGTCCCAGAACCGACTCCTGAGGAATGCCACTCATCACTGGTCGTCACTTGGATATCAAGCCGTTGACCGCAACTCTTTGAGTGTGGCCATCCAGGCAATTCCTTATCCACTGAGTGGTCCATCCATCAAATCCATGCCTCTTCAATTTAGAGACAATGATATCATGCAGGACAGTATCAAATGCTTTGCACAAGTCCAGGTAGGTGATGATTATCATACCTTTTGCCATCTTCTACTTGTTTAATGTAACTTCCTGTAACACATCTTTTGATGTTGTCCAGTTTTGCTTTAAATGCACCATTAACAGTGAAGAGGAAATGAAAATTACTAGGCGCTCTCTTACTGGTTCTCTCAACATGAATAAACATTTCCATCTGCCACAGTACAAATCTTTTCAATCTTCAACAAAACAAAAAAACCTCTGAAATCAATAAGAGCACTGAGCCAAAATGAAACAAGAGGTTTTTGATAAGAAATGGATACCATTGCTTGCCCATAACAGAGAGAATACTCATCACTATTCACATTTTAACTTGGAGTCATGCATGGAGAAAAGAAGTCACAAATAATTATGGCACACAGCCATACATACCATTTCCCAGTCTTCGTATTTGGCGAAGTTCCCTCAAATATCCCAGGTAAATATATCTATTTCAGAAACATCCAAAGCAGTAACAGAGGATCCTGAATTCTCTTTATCAAAGCCAAACTCTAGTGTAAACACTGTGACACCTAGGCCCTCCCTGACTTTAGATACCAGTGAATCTTAAATACATCCTAACAAAGAGAGCATATTCTAGCAGATCACACAAGCATCTGTCAGAGTCCTTCTGATGGTCACAGAGGGGAGGTTATCACTGGCACCACCACAGCAGACTGACATTTCAAGCCAATGTTTGAGCTGTCATGAAGGATCAGATGACATGTTTTTATTTAAGCACGAATGATTTTGAAATAGAAATGGGAATTTCAGCAAGTTGCAGGTTGAACAAATTGATTCTGTACAATCTATTTTTCACTTTTGCTCCAGAGAGGAAGTTTAAGGAATTCGCACTACATGGAAAGTCAAAGAAATTGATGGTTTCATACTAGCACTATATCACTGCCAGAAGCTCAAGCTAAACCAATCACTTTTTAACTAGAAATGGGCCTGAGACATGATGTTCTGATCTCAATCTGAACTTCACAAAGTTCATGGTGGTTATGTTAGGATTTGGCATTTGGCTTAGGATCTTCTCCACTTTTAACAATGAAGAAAAATCTTTTAAAGTAACAGTGGACTCTCCTCTATCAAGTTTAACAGAAATCAATGAATCGGCTTGATCCGATCTCATTTCAACATTGTAAGAAGTCTAAATAGGTGTCTTTTAGCACTGCAGTTATAATAAACCCCTCTAAGTATCTCTGGGAGTCATTGTAGTATGGAAGTGAATTCCAATATGAACAGGATTTGAGGACATCCCTGGACATATTTGCCTAGTAATTACTGGCTAAAGTGCAAACTTGAGATAGGGAAAGATTTTTAGAACAACAGAGCCCTCTAATGGATTAATGCTATATTACTGGGTTTTTCTTCAGCGCTGCAGTAAAAATAATTTGGTTTTCAACTAGAAAATAAAACACAAGAGGTACCGAGAGAAGAATTACAGACTATGAAAGCTTAAAGACAAAAGCTATTTCTTCTGGTTGCCAAATAGCCAGAAATTGCATACAGAAAGAGACATTGTTCAAATGGAGGATGTAAAAAGAAACCTCTTAGGACCATTTGATATTTTTGGTTTTAAGTAAATAAGCTTTGGGAAGAAGCCGGTTTTGCACTATTGTTTGTAATATTCATACATGCAGAAGAAGCTGACAGCCTAGCAGCATGTCTAACCTTCATTCTGTTTCGGGGCTGGATTTTGGTTTGCCTTCTGCTGCACTGCAGTCAGTGATCTTTGCAGAGCATCCATGTAGTAGAAGGGAATAAACATCTAGTAGAGAGAAAGTATAAGGGTGTGCTTTTATGATCAGCTAAAGCAAATCTGAAATCAAGGATGTTGAACGGGCAGAGCTGATATAGCAGCACAAGCAACAGAACTGACATACACTTGCACACACAATATAATAATTTTTAAAAATCTGTAAAGAAGGAAATTGATGGGGAAGGGGGAGCAAGCAGTCTAAAATTATTTTAGGTAGTCATAATCTGCACCCTGAAAACATATAACAGAGCAATCAAGAACCCTTCAACAGTGAACGGCTCTGGAACAGTTCTGTATCAACATACAGTCAGAAAAACTGACTCAGCACACTGGGCAGGGCTGTGAGTGCCCCATATCAACAGAGAAAGATCAAAGGACTACTTGAGAAAAGAAAGATGCTCCCAATGGTTATATGCAGGTAGAGTAAGAAAGAAGGAAGAAAGCAAAAATTGGATGCCTGATATGGAGACTCTCAAGAAGGACATAACTAGTTTTCAATGACCTATTGCTCTGGAAGAGAAATTCCTCCACAAGTCTGTATACCTCATTGAAATACCACATTTTTCCCTTAATCAAGAAGCTCAGAACATCCATAAGGGAGAACATAAAAGTATTGAGGGGCATAAGATGAATATAGTATTGATGCTGAAGGTAAAAGTGGCTGATTACAATGAACATCCAAAACGAGAGGACTCTCATTCATGGGAAAGCATTCCAGGGATTCTCACTGACGGAATACCTGGAAATCCCATGATGGGACAGTAACATTGAGCATTGCAGCACAGTGTGGGTCATCCCACAGGCAGAGACTGTAAAGTAAGTTGGTTAACTTCATTCTTTCTACTGGAATGATGTAAGAGAACATCAGTGAAGTACAGGATTTCATGGTGGGACGGTGGCATTTGCATTTTGGTTTTATTCCTCCTTTAAGACATCTAGCTGTAAACTTTACTTAAATACACAAACTAACTGGCAGGTCAGCTATTCATTACAATAATTAAGACGGAGGATTTCAGTATAGCTAGAAAGTACTGTGCTCAACTATGTTGACCAGTTCCTCTCCGTGGTGCTCATTCAGCAAAACACATGCTGCAGGCTTAAATTCAAATAACATGTAGCCAACACAGTTTTGGTAAAATCACGGAATCACGGAATCTTCAGAGTTGGAAGGGACCTCTAGAGATCACCTAGTCCAACTCCCCTGCTAGAGCAGGATTACCTAAAGCACATCCCTCAGGGCTGCATCCAGGCGGGTCTTGAAAATCTCCAGAGAAGGGGACTCCACAGCCTCCCTGGGCAGCCTGTTCCAGTGCTCTGTCACCCTCATCGTAAAGAAGTTTTTCCATGTATTTGAACGGAACTTCCTATGTTCCAGCTTGTGCCCATTGCCCCTTGTCCTGTCACTGGGAACCATTGAAAAGAGCCCGGCTCCGTCCTCCTTAAACCCACCCTTTAGATACTTGTAAACATTAATCAGGTCCCCCCTCAGCCTTCTCTTCTCCAGGCTAAAGAGTCCCAGCTCTTTCAGCCTTTCCTCATAAGGGAGGTGCTCCAGTCCCATAATCATCTTGGTTGTCCTACGCTGGACTCGCTCCAGTAGTTCCCTGTCCCTCTTGAACTGGGGAGCCCAAAACTGGACACAGTACTCCAGTTGTGGCCTCACCAGTGCAGAGTAGAGGGGTAGAATGACCTCCCTCGACCTACTGGCCACAGTCTTCCCTATGCAGCCCAGGATGCCATTGGCCTTCTTGGCGACAAGGGCACACTGCTGGCTCATGGATAATTTGCTCCCTACCAGGACCCCCAGGTCCTTCTCCTCAGAGCTGCTTCCCAGCATGTCCGCCCCTAACATATACTGGTGTTTGGCATTCTTCCTTCCCAGGTGCAGGACCCTACACTTGCTTTTGTTGAACCTCATTAGGTTCTTCTCTGCCCAGCTCTCCAGCCTGTCCAGGTCACGCTGGATGGCAGCACGGCCCTCTGGAGTGTCGGCCACCCCTCCCAGCTTGGTATCATCAGCAAACTTGCTGAGGATACACTCTGTCCCCTCATCTAGGTCATTAATGAATATATTGAACAAAATATAACAAAATATTACATCTAAATCATTCGTGAAGTTTTGTTAGAGCTACAGAACAGTATAAATCCATAAATTGCATCATGTTTTTGATTAGTTGGTTGTTGACTGACCTCAAAGAAGGTACCTGACAAATAAAACTTCCTTGGAGCACAGTAAGGAGAAAAAAAAAAAAAAAAGAATTGTTCAGTCTCAAATCTGGGAAAGAATAGTAAGATCTAATATTGAACATTATGTGGTCCCTTCAAGCCCATCTGAAAAATTTCAAACTTAAGAGGATAACAGGAGAGGAAGTGAGATCAACTCCAAAATTACAAGTCTTACTGAGAGACCATTCATGTTTGAAACAGGAGTTTGCCTGTACAGAAATTTGAGAGAAAATGAGAACAAGGCAAGCATGTTAACACCACCTCCCCCCAAATGCCCTCCAGGTTCCAGCTACTTGTGGGTCATCAATTTCGTTACACAGAAATAATTTCTTCCATTTAATGTCCTGCAATAGATTTTTCTTCCACTAGTTCACACAGTCATTCATTGAACCCAATTATCCTCTATCTACAGCATCCTAGAGTTCCACAGCTAACTACTTTATATCATATACATTCATGCCCAAAACAAAACGCCTGAGATCTTGGGAGCTGAAATGATAGGCCTACTTCATGATTTTTAATATTGGATTTGTTTAAAGTATTACACTGCACAACAGAAACTGGCCAATCTAGGTTCTTAAACAACTGGCCAATCTAGGTTTTTAAACACAAAGAACATCGGTTTTGAACATTTAGCTGAAGTATCACTTAAATACCACAATCTACTTCTGTATAGCACACTTTCCAGAGCACTGCATTATAGGACAATGAAACCAGTGCACAAAATAAGCTTTCTGATCTAGTAGAGTGCTTACGGCACACATTTTAAGAGTGAATTAATCCCAGCCCTGCCACTAACCTGTTGTGACACTCAGGGCTTTTCACTTCACCTCACTATATATTCGTTTTTTCCATTGTACAATAGACATAATGATACTTTGCCTGCTTTTTGAAGCCTTCTGAGAATTGCAGCAATAAAGTACTACATAAAAAGAGATATGCATTTATATTGAAATGCACCTACTCACAAAGAGCCCTCAATTTCCAACTCACTAGTTAAATCATCTTTATAAGCATTCATTCACAAAAAGCATATGAAAAAATTACCTGTTCATTTTTGCAGATCCACACAGTACTCCCCTGAAGTAGAATAAAGATTTTGGCTTTGTATCCTTTCAGCTCCAGGTATCCGCTTTTCTCAGGGGCGACAGAAGTTCGAGACTGAGAGTTATCAGACTGCAATTTCAAGGCACTGATTATCGTATTAACCCAGTCATTCCTTTCTTCTAAACAAGAAAAAAAAAATAGGCAAAGACATATGCTTAAGCAGCAGCTCCACTCTTCTCTACACATCAGTTTTCCTGTCCTTCCTACTACGCTATGCTAGTTGATGGTACAGCTATACCACATCAGAGAGAACATCCACCTTGAAGAGGAGGCGTAAATAAAAATAACACAAGATTCTGTATCATTGGAGATGTTAGCAAAGACAGCCATTCAATTAACTCCCAACAATCAACACGTAAATTGATAGTTATACAAACTGATCATCAAGATTCTTAAAATCACGACTACTAGTTCCAAGATGCTTAGCTCCAGACAGCTCCAGACAGCTTAAAGACTGAGGTGGTAGACAGGTGGCACATTCACCTCATGGAAACCAGATCAATGGGAAAGAACTACAGAAGTCATGTAAGCAAAAACCAGGGAGCCCAAATATCATCTGTCACTAAAGAGGTAAGCCATCACCAGTGCTACTCTGTGTTTGGCCATGCTTTCAAGCAAAAACATTTGGCAATTTACAATCTATTCCATTAAGGTGTAGTGGTTAAGCTTGATATTGTCAAGGGTACTGAGTAATCAAGAAAATGCATGTTTGAATATCTTTGCACGCATTATTAATTTAACATCTTACAAATACATGAACACAAGTAGGTGAAGTAATGAAGTTCCACTCAGTCTGATTCACTATGTTCGGATATTTCACCAGATTAAGATCAATATTCTTCAATGATGAATATTCTGAATGAATTAGACTTTACCCATGCGATTGGAATATCATGTATGTTTCTACTCTTTGCTCTGAAAGATTCAGGTCATAAATTATACTGGGGGGGGGAGGTGGGAGGGAAGGAAAATTCTATCCATGCTATATATAAAGTTGACACAACCAGTGCCAAACACTGCAAAGAGCACCATTAAAACAGTAACATGCTAACTACATAAATGTCATGTGTGCAATAAGAAGGAACAAATACACTAATTTAAGCATCAGAAAATAGTTTGAAGAGGAAGATAGCAGCCCAACAGACTAGGACAGGGAAGGCGATCCAAGTGCTTCTCTTAGAAGTTTTGTTTTAATAGATGCTCTTTTAAAGTACTTTGAAAAGATCACTGGAATATCTCAGTATAGTTGAGGGCACCAAATTACTCTAAAAGTATTTTTTAAAATGGGATTTAATTCCAATTAAACTGCATCTGAGCAGATTATGCTCTAATTCATTGCTGTCACCTAACTATTAATTTTTGCGCCCAAATGCCCGTAAACTTTCCAAAACATTATATAGAGTTTTTCTCTCTAGATATTTAAATGGATTGAAAAATAGTGTATTTTTGATATACCAAAAAATAATAAATCAGAGCACTGAAAGCAAACAAAATGAGCACTGTGATCCACTGATTGCGGACCAACGTTGGTACCAAGGACATAGGTCAATGAAGACAATGATAGCATTCTTTATTTTGATACTCCATCAGAAAAAAAAAAGTTAATAAATACAGCACACATGATGAAATATATATAAAAGTCTCAATTTCAAAAATCTTTGAAAAGAAGTTAAGTACCCTTTGAATCGTCACAGAACAATTCCCAACCACAAATCCACAGGAATACCATCAAGTAACAGTTTGTGCACACAACAGAAAGCAGAGTTATTTACATAATTTACTATGAATACATCATCCAACTCTGGATACAGTAAGGACCAAACTACCTGTTCAACACACATTTCTAACCTTAAGTGAACAGCTTTACAGACAGGCTACTATGTCCAATGATGGTTATATACTCAATGAAAACGCAATTTCGTGTATAACAAGTAGTTGCTCTGAATATATTATAAGTCAGTATAAGTTGTTAACATTTTTATAGTATTCAAAGGCAATGGTCCATAAAGCAAATTACAGCCCTACAAAATGTACTGCACTAACATGGTTACGTTCCAATTTATAAAAAAAGTAAAAAAAATAAATTTAGAAGAGAAAGGCAAAAATAGTAAAAATAGACATACTTATAAACTCAGATAAGAGCATAAAAATGCCTGAAATGATTTGAGCCAAACCTGATAAGAAGGATTTGTTCACTGATGCTGCACTCTTGTTACAGCCTGCAGCAAATGTTTACAACCAAGCTATAACCCATAAAAATGGGATTTGATAATGGAAATGCTGAGAGACCCTTAGCTATAATGGATCTGGCATGTGCTGCTGTAAATACATATTGCATATCTTTTTTTTCCTAGGTATTCCATTTTATTTGATTGTTTCCATAAATAAGTCATACATGCACTGATAATGATTCCGCATATGAGAGCTGTAGGTTGATAAAACATTAAATTAGAAGGCATGCTAACTTTCTGACTACAATTTACATTTGTATTCTTTATCAATAGATGGCTGAAAATACAGTATAAAGGCAGTAAATAAAGACACACAGAAAACCCCAGATTTCCTTTGATCACAGCATCACATTCAGGCCATCAACTTCATTGTTGCTCTTTGTCAATTTTATATCAAGTGGTGACTCGGAGCAGATGGCTGAGAGCACACAGGCTGCAAGAGCTGCTAGTGAGACCGGAGGAACGACCAGAAAAATTCATCCTCGGGAAGGATGGGGGAGGAGGCAGAAAAGTGGGAAAATAGTGTTCTCATTTTGATATTTTTACAAGCCATTCCCCAACAATTTCAGTTGTTCTTACAAAGCTTACAGTTATCTCCGGTTTCACTTTATGAGCCCAAAATGGCCGGATTTCAGAAATATTTCTGCTAATATAACAAGTTATATTTCACAGACATAATTTATCAGCAGTGGTTACATGGCATTTTGGTAATCATTAGAGATACACATGTTCTACTTACCTTCTTTATCCACACGGAAGACAAAAGTCCTATGGGATGTGACAACTTCAAATTTATTCTCCCCGTGAACTGTTACTGTTGCTATAGCAGAGAGCAGTATTATTCCCTTTGAGAACACTTCCTATAATAAAAATGCAATAGAAATAGTTAACTGTCATGGAATGTTAAGTGTCTCTCAGGTAATACGACTTCCCATGATGTTTAGGAAGTTCACATATAGAGTCTGTGCTCCTAAAAGTTCACCACACTGTTAATAAAACTGCATCAATAGGTAAACCACTTCACTACCTACACACCACCAACTTCACTGTTCTGGGTCTGTGCACACCTATTGCCTTCTAAAATAGAGTAAAATCCCACGGTGAGACAGAATGTATATATTTGAGATACCACTTCATAAATTGTCTCATGACACTAATAGTGCAAAATGTCATGCTCTTAAATTTACAATTTTATGCCAAACTAAATTACATTGACTATCTCACAGAACCATAATTAAAAAAAAAAAAATAAATATTATTATAGTTGTAGAATAGAATCAGAGAAGGGAAAAAATTGTGCCTTCTCCAGGGAGAAAATTCCAAAGAATTTTTCTGTTCCTTACCCACTCCTTCAGTGGCTAGCCAATATGAAAAGTAAATTTACCGATTTTATCCCTAATTTTTAACTCAATGGGGGTTGTCACTCTCTGGAAAAATTCATTGACCTGTCATTACTAACAATAATCCTCTATCTTAGATGAGGTTTGTGCTTTTCTGCCATATGAGGCAGGAGACAGATGATCCCTAAAAAACATTATTTGGCGCCAGAGCAAATTTTACCAAAATCTGCTGATTTCTAACTAGGAATCAGGATAACCGAACACAATAGCACGATAGGAAAAAGGAATTACTACAAGTACTTTCTCCACGTGGCTCAGCTTTTAACCTAATTAACCTAAGTATTCTATATATCTGGGGAGGGAGCTCAAGCAGACATGCAACACTTCAGAAATACTGCAAGATTCCTGGCTTCCACAGTTAACGCTGCTGCTCCTGCCCCCACTATGCTTTGATCAATTGGTTTTCTGACTAAGACAATTCAGATATACTGCTAAGATTTATGATCCAGATGCAGGAACATGCCAAGAGTCAGTTCCCCATAAGGAATTTGTACTGCAATAACTTTCCTCCCAAAGTATAAATTATTATAATAGACTATACAAGGACTTAAGGAACCACTGTGAATGCTAAGCATGAAGGATACACAGGATCATTTTTTTTGTTTACTGAGTGTAATATACTACTGATTTTCACCAAAGTCACACTCTTACGTCGTTTCACTTCTACGTCCTAATATGAGTCAGTGAATGCAGTTTAGCAAATAAATAAATAGGAATATTGAAATACAGCTGAAGTGAGCATGTTACTACCATTACACACAAGAACTACTCTGTCACTCAGAATGATCTTAGCATCGCACATCCATTTCCATTATGGCTATATTTGTTAGAAGAGAGATTTTAACGTATTTGTTAATAAGGTTGGTTATTATGTTAACTACTGATCCTTCACAATGGCAAAGCAAACTTATTACACATGTTATTTCTAAAGGTGTTCAGCTACAATTATACTATGGTGTTTGCAGGCATCTACTGGCTGTATTTGGTACTGTAAAAGAATAGTTCAGACGGCTGAAAGTCACAGCTATTTTATTTTATTTGCTTAAAAAAACCAACAAACTTCAGTTTCCTTTTAAGCTGAGCATAGTTTTGGTTTTGCTATTTGAATAATCATCCTTTTTAAAGCTTTGTTCACCAAGGTATACAAATTTGCAAATACAGTTTAAACCATAATAATTTCTCAATCATTTTTCTGCAGCAGCTTCTCTTTCACATGCAAGAAATAATGCCTTCTGTTAAAAAGCTCTTGTTAATTGAGATACAATTTCTCTTTGAAATACTCCAGACTAGAAATTAGGTGAATTATTTAAGAATACAGAAAACAAAAACAAATAATCACAGCCAAGAACCTCACAGAGATTTTTTTCTGTTACTGAGAGGTGTACACTAGTTTTAGTTTTAGGGCTGCTATAAAAATTTTCTGACAGAACAATTTTCTAGTGGGGAAAAAAAGTTTTTTTGATATCAACTGCTTTGATGAAATTTTTTCTTTTCAAATACAGCCCAATGGAGTCCTCCTTGACAGTTCCAGAGCTGGGCTAAAAGATACTGGAAAGCACCATTTTGCACTGCTTTGGCTTTCCTTCCACAACAGATCAAACATGATCTATTTGAAGAGTGATAATGATTCACCTGTTTCACAGCCAGTTTTGTTCTTTGTTATGCTCACATGCAACATAACACAACGAAATATTGAAGCTCTCCATATGAAAAGGCAAGACTTTTTCCTAAATCATTCATATATTTGTCAGGGACCCTAAGGTGTTTTTAAATAAAAACTTTCAACATAATCCACAGTTCTTGCCATACTATAAAGTGCATGTTAAAGCACAAGAGATCTCCTGCCAAAATTAGAAAGAAATTTGAAACAAAAACTGTGTATATTGGGCAGCTGAAAAGAATTCTCAAATTTTACCTTCCCCTCTTCAGTTTGCTCTCACTTCAGTTAACCACATTCTGTTAAGACAAAACCACACGGGATGTTGCTCTGACCACACCAACTTGCTGAGTATCATGAACGTAGAAGAAATGAGCAACGTCACAGATTCAAACAAAAACCGTTCCTAAGTCAGACGCTGTTTGTAGAAAACTAAATATTTTTTTCATATAGGCGGATATAAAGTGAAGAAGAGATCTCTATCAATTAGAAGCTGATGCACAACTAGATCGAGGTTACAGAAATATTTAGAAAATTAAGGTTTAAATCATTCAGAGAAGCATTTAGAGTGGCTAAGTACACTTTTTCAGGAATACTACCCTCTGTGTCTTCCCTCCCCATCCTCCACTTGTTTCACTCTTCATTAGCCATGTAGCACACTTCCCCTTCTTGAGAAGTTCACTTTTCTCAAGTTCCTAATTTGAATGACAAATAGAGCTATTTAATATTGTTAGTGTTTCTGGGGAAAATAAACAGTTTCATTCCACTGAGTCTACCCTTCTCTGCTTGCAATAGTCAAAAAAATATCCAAGTATGGATTGGTTTCCTTTTGAGAACTACTTTTAATTGATATATGAAACCAAAAGCATAGCAATTCTTTTATAACGTGCTTGTCTGTGTAGGAACATCCTTGGACAAACACACATTAGAATAGACTGATCTTGAAATTAAGATCTAAAGTTAAAGCAACTTCCCCATTTAAATATATATATATAGCTATCCACATAGCCAGAAGGAGGGACCCGCTGCCTTGCAGCTGTGTAACTATCCCTGTCTTTTACCAGAACCAGCTCCTGAGCTGCACGCAGGTCTTGATGGGTCTGCAAATAGTTGCTTATGATGTCAAGGTAACAATACACAAGCAGCAGCAGGAACATGCTGGTATGCGTCTACCAGGCAACACGAAAACTCTGAGTGTGGGAGTAGTGATCCAGCAGAGATCAAAAACCGTACCAAAAACTCACGTTCCCCACTGACACTACTGCTCACCCAACAGAATCCACTCTTGACTGAGAACTATTGGTAGCCAACTGTGTTTTCCTCCTGTCTGCAAGCTAGTCCACGAGTTTCACCAAATCACCAGTTCCCAGAATTTGCTTCAGGCCTCACAGTTCTCAGACATACGAAGTTCATAGCATGTGACTCATTAAGTTAACATGTCAGACACCCAGATTTGGTGAAACCGTATACACACACAGACCAACCACCATCTCTTTCCATCCTAGGAGTGAGGTTTTGTACTCAGATTCCAGGAAAAGTGAGCACAGAGGTTCAGACCAAGCCTTTTGCAAGCTCCTGATAGTCTAACCTATCACAGAGACCTTTTAAATAGAGGATACAGAGTTAGTAGCTTTCTATGGATCATGTGACACACTAAATATTCCCCTGAGCAAAAAGGAAGATTTCTGGAATCTCCTATGACAGACAAATATAACAAGTACTGTTCTAGAGTAATTGACCTCCAAGAAGTAACTTTCTCAGTGACCTTCAAAAAAAAAAAATCCCCAGTGCAGATACGAGATTTAAAATTCTGTATTAGCATTTCTTTCCCTAATTATGCTACAGATGGTGTTAAGCAAATCCCAACACTGTATTTTTCAAGTCTTTCTTAATGACTAACCCTGCTTTTCTGCTCCTCTGAAGCCCTGGGATGAATACCACAAATGGGTAGCATTTTTTGTCACTACAATCTAAAATGTTATTCTATTGTTCCCTTTATCTACAAAATGTCTTCTACTGTGAGTGAAGCAAAGCAAGCAAGTAAGCACAGATTGTTTCAGGTTCCTAATCAGTAGGCATAAAGATCAATGTAAATAATTTTTTGAGCTTGTTCTTAATTTCTATGACCCCTCAGGAAATAAGCAGTCTTTTCGTACTTCGGTTCTATCCCTCTCATAATCTGCTAAAATAGGTCCAAGAGTGTGCATATTATAAAGCAACTATGGGACTTTTATTGATTACTACCACCCAGCATACTGCTTGGGGACTTTTACTTGAAAGTGTATTTTGTTCCTAATATAACATGCATCTTTATCAGGAAATGCTTTCCCACATTTCAGATAACATACATGCGTATAATCTTACCTCTACCAAACACAAATATTATATAACCATCTATCACTTGAGTTTAAGTTCTTAATTTTTTCCAGGAAGAGAAATTAATTAATCACAGAGCAAAAGAAAAAGAATTTTATAGTGGTCTAAAGTGCATTAAATAAAAGAAAAATAAAAAAGAAACCTTTCACAAAAAAGAAAGCCATGTTTAAAGACAGGTCAAAAAAAAAAAAAGGAGTTTCTATTGTGAAAAAGTATCAAAAGGTCAAATAAGCCTTCTGTAAATTTCAGTTTCACAGAGGCAATACACATTTTCTTTCAAGCCATGATTTACAAATCCATTTTTGTATCCCATATCAGAAGTGAACTACTTTAATCAAATCAACTCACGAGTCTGCAAATGTTTCAGTAAGATTCAATCCTTAGGTACAGAAAAAAAGAACAGTCACTGAGATCACAGTACGATGCTGATTTTAACAAGACCCATTCAAACATAACCTTGTCCAATGATATGTGATTATTACTAGAAGACAAACAGGAAAGAGACATTCTTAATTAAAGAGTAAGCAAGTGAATGGGTTTTTTGGTTTTTAAAAGGTCTTCCACGCCAAATTTAATTTCTCTCTCAAAATCCCCAGCATACTGGGTTTCTATGACAAGACGTTTTGTGACCACCATCAAAATAACACTGGATCTCTTAAATGTGTTTTGCATCATCCTGTTCTGTTTTGCAGAATGCGCAGGTATCACTCTTTCAATAAAGTAATAAATTCTGATGATATCTACCTGTAAAGGTCAGGAATACAAGCCCTTGTAGAAAACAAGAAGATGAACAATACATGAAGATCTCAAGGACACCTTAAAATATTTAATAATATCTCATCCCAGTACTTCGCAATTTAAATTAATTTCAGGTGAATATTCATTTGCAATTATTTCTGAATTTCTTCATGGTAATGTGTGTATTACGGAGATGCATTTTGTCCCAAACATGACCAACACCAACATGTCACTTACCTTTTCATTATTGTAATAAGAAATGCTGTCTCCATCAAACTTAACCCAGCGCTTCTGAAACATACGTTTGCTGTGAATCAAAAATTAATACATTTAAAATTATAAACACAAGTTAACACTGGCTTTTAAGAATGTCTCAAGCACGTATAATAAGAAAGTCAAATCATGTCTAGCTTCCTGTCTTTCAGCCTAAACATTTTGAAAATAAAAATAAATCTTAGCCCTATCATATCTTTTCAAAGGAGAATGCTTATTTCAAATATAATAAAAATATCTGGAAACAAGAAGTGCAGTATTACTGGACTTCTTTTATAAATCAGTGTCTTCCTGTTTTTAATCAATTCAGTTTCCTTTCTCTCTGTTTCTTCCCCATGTGTTCTACATCACATCTGAAGTGACAGAGGAAAAAGAACTTTCAATAATGTAAGTTTGCTTGAAACTAACAAGGGTGGGAACTGACCATTTTTATTGGAGGCAAAGGAATATTCTGAATACAGAGCTTGTAACACTTAATGGTACGCCCTGTAAGATACTTTCCAAAAAGGAGAGCTGAGAACCTAAAGTGACCATCTCATTGCCAGGTTTATGAGAAGTACATCTCTGTTTACAGGCTATGGTATCTTCAGTCATTAACATCTCCTGAACACTCTTTTCCCTGGCCGATGAATAAATAGACGTCACAACAAATCACTCAACAAGTACAACATAAAAATCTCATTTTCAATCAATGTTATCAACTGGACATCATTAATGAGAAGCTCATTTGATTATTTCAATCTGTTGCTGTTAACTCAAGCTCTATAAGGACCTCTTAAAAAAATTATTTTTACATGAACCTGAAGCAGTCTGTTATGCTCATCAAAAATGTTGACAGCCTATTAGTTACCATCTATAAAAGTTTCAATTCTAAAATCTATTAAACAAGTTAATTAAGCAAGAACAAGACCCCACTCTAACATCTCTTTCCCCAACGTTATTTCCTTTACTGCTAAATGAGTGCTCTGCTTTAGGATTAGTAGACTGTGATAGTTTATCAAAACTTTAATCAAACAGCAGCTCTGGCTTAATTAACTTGTATTATACGACTGCAATAAATCATCATTATTCATAACCTGGAAAGGCCAATGTAAAATCTATTTTCCATTAAAATGTCAATAAACTTCAAGATGATGCAGGGAAGAAAAAGTGAACCCAAGTACCACATACAATGTGAGTAAACTGAATGGCTTTACAATTTATAGTGAGTTAACCAAAAAGAGAAGCTGTATTCTAAATGCGTGACTTCTAGAAATTTAAGAAAACAGTATATATTCATCCCCCTGAGAAGACACAAAGTGCCAGGTGTAAATGAGAGCTCTATAAAAAGAAGGGAGGCAGGTGGGGCGGGGGGGGAGGAGAACAGAAAGAAGCTTCCAGTTGGTAGGGCCTGAAATAAAATATGACAGTGCTGTAAGGGATGAAAAAAAAAAAATAAATCATTGCTTTGGTTTCTTTTCTTTGGTTAGTTTCTTTAAGTCTTCAGATACTTGAGAAAGAGTATTGTAAGAAAGAGAACCAAAAAAATGTAGCATTCATTAAACCATGCTTAAGAAAAAGTCCTTGAAATTCAGCCAAGGAATATCACTGGCCCAAGGCTACTGATTCTGCAATTTTCTACTCAGTCATAACCAGTACTAATTTTGTGGTTAACCCATTATCTTTTTCAAATAGTATGTTCTCATGTGGTACTTTATCTAAAGCCTTCACGCTTTGTTTGCAACTCTATTCCTTCAAATAGCACAAAATGAGTCAACAGGAATCAAGAATTATACTTTTTATCACTCTACTAGCTAACTGCCAAAAGTGTTATTTAAAAAAAAAAAAAAGTCCTGTAAATTAAATAAAACAAAAGTTATAGCTAACTGCAGCTCTCTGAGAAGTCAATACACTAACAATTCTGAAAAAGAGATGCCCAAATGCACATTATGCTGGGAAAAAGTCTTTTGACTCTGTGTATTATTATTCTTTTGTTCTTTAGCAAAAGTAAACAATGACAATCCATAAATGATAATGAAACTTTTGAAACAATTAAAAAAAGTTTGAGCGGATTGAAATTCCATAATGGTAAAATAGGTTTATTAAGCCAGATTTATTCCTTCTTGTTATTCACCTTGAACATTGTATTGCTGTATCAACACAAACAAAGCCAAAAATCACAAGAAATTAAAACCTGCTAAATGAGAACTCTTAAAAAAGAACAACAAAATAAAGGATATTGCTATGCAATAGAGCTAATTCCAGTGGGCTCAAGCCGGATTGTATTCTCAACCAATTTAATTCAATAACTTTGTCACTAAAGTGAAAAAAACTCCAGTTGCTATACTAGTCAATGAGTAGTGATGATTACCATATCCACAAATAATGACAGGAAAGTCCTAACAGTTTAGTATCACCTCTCAGTGTAGCTAAAAATACAGTCCTAAAACCAAAGAATGCAGAACTACTAAGGCTTGAGTAGAAGTACAGTAAAATAGATGGATTACAGCATTTACAAAGATAATGGATGCTTTAGTTTAATTTCGAGATACTAAGTGCTAGTGAAGATGAGAAATAGACTTAAAAAGTAAAATTGTGCCACTTTCAATACAAAAAAAGGAATTCAGAAGAAAGTTATAAGAACAACTGGAGATCTAGAAACTACAATTTAAAATGAAGGCTAGTCTATTCAATTTACTAAGGAGGAGGTTAGAAGAATTTCAGCAGAGTTTGCAAGTATTTATGAAGGGGAGATCTGATAGTAGAGTGCTCTTTAGTGTAAAACAATCTAAGAGCTGGAATTTAAAGTAGGTTAAAATAAAACAATTAAGAAAAACTTCAAAAAGTAACAGAAATTAAACATAATATTTTTAAATTTTTTCTTACCTAAATATGCGTCAAAGAGTCTATTATCTTTCTATTGTGTCCCTCTCTCCTCTTCATTATTTGAAAGTCTTGAAAGCAAGACTTGGGCTCAGATTCCTGACATCAAACTTTAAGCACCTCAATAAAATAAACTAGGAGACAATTCATCCTAGAGGCATTTCTAAACTCAAAATTCAACTTATATGGACAATTCTGAAACCAGGAGGTTCTCCAGTCACAATAATTATTAAATCATACATCCATGGCCAAACTGGTAAAGCAGTGTTTCAGAATCAGAGTTTGTTTTCATTTACTTTGTGGGCACAGAAAATCAGAAAAAATGTACATATTGGAAATACTTCTACAAATTAATTCTGCATTTTTCTGCTACAGTTCATGAGTAGTGATCAACATTTTTAATAAAAAATATTTTTCTTGAGTGCACTTTCTAAATAAACTTTAGAATAGGTAATGTAATTAAAACCTAAGAATTCAGAAGAGTCCTATGTTCTTGCAACAGAAACGCTTCCCTTTCCTTTTCCACCACAAATAGTAAGCAGTGACCAAATACAAACTTAAGATCTCGCATGCAAACATACACCTTCACAATTACATAGTAATGACTGCAAATACCATACCCTTGAGGAGATAATTTATCCAGCCATCCTGCTTTAACCTTCTTTACTGATGGTCCGTAAAAACAAGCATACGGTGTTATGGATTCATTTCCAGTTGAAGTTTGATCTCCATCAAATTGCCGTTCACTGACCAAGCGATCTGAATCTTTGCTTTGTATCTTACTACAAGAGGCTGAGTGTGTTTTGGCTTTATTTTTCTTCTTTAAAGGCAAAGAATGCTGTTCCACAACAGAATATACAGATTCACTTTCAGCTTCTTCTGGTGCTAATGATTTGTTTTCCTGGGACAAGGATTCATTTTTTGCAGATTCCTTTGTCTTCTCTCCCTGATTATTAAAGGAACTAGAAAGAAAAAATGCATTTTATTCTTAATGTATTGCTACAATGCACAAGTACATAAAATTATTAATTAGAACAAATACTGCTAAGGCATAAATATGTTTGTAACTTGTTTAATCATTGTAATAACCACAGCCATGCTAAACACGATACATCTTATAACTGTGACCATACTGAATCCTAATTTCTCCATCCAACAGGACTGGTAGCAAGGTAACACTTGCTAGTTCCTTTAGAAGCCTGAACAAAAATTCAAAATGAATTATTTTTCCTCAGAAAACAAGCTTCATTCATTTTAATACTTCAGAGGACTTGCAGTATCACCTGTCCATTCCCTCTCCCACCTCAATAGAAGGCAGGCACAGACTGAGACGTAAGAAGTACACTAGCTCCCATTTTGTCAAACCACTGGCCACTGCCTCATGACAGGAGTAGAGAATGGTTTAGTTTTGTGGGTTTTTTTTTTTTGTTTGCTTTTTTTCCTAAGGACGAGACAGAGTATCAGAGTACTCAGGCATGGTTAGCTTCCACACACAAAAATAAAACTTGTGTCTTCCTTGTTCTGACTGGGGAAAAGAGGGACATTTCCCAAATGCACAAAAGACACTGAAATCTGGATTAGAAAGTCTCAAGACAGCCACAGAACCAAACTTCACCTCCTATAGCATGGAGTAATGGCTCAAATAGGAAAAAAAAAAATACATTCATGGTTGTGCCTTCAGGGTTAGAGATACTTGTGATATCAGTAAATAACTTTTCCCTCTTTATGTTTTGAATTTCTCTATAATTCTTATTTAATACCATTGATTCTTGTAAGAAGAATGCTCTTCATTCATTCCTAGATCCAATTTATTTTCACAAGCCAGGAATTCATTTCCATGAAGTTCCTAGAAAAGAAATATATTGTAATCAACATTAGTACTGAAGTAGTAAGTGATGTTTAAATTACCATAGACATAAATCACACAAAAACAACAGCCTAACCAGCAAAGCTATTCTTTGGCACATTTTCAAATACGCATTTGAAAGATCATGTTTTTAAAGTATTTCAAGAAATGTTATTTTCAATATTTCCTTTTTAAATAATAATATTCAGATAAAGCATTTAAGCATAGTCCAAAATACCTGATGCAAACAAATTAGATAAAGAAATTCAGTGCATAGAAATAACAGTGCTCTGATTTTTCTTAAGGCACAACTGAACATTATTTTTATCCTAAAATTTTCTAAGCTCAAGAGACACGTATTGCATGCATATTAAGTATACTATTTATGATTTGCCACTGCTAGCCTATTCAAATCAATACTTCTCCAAATTAAATGTACAGCCTTCATGGTACGATAGAGATAAAACTATGGTAAATTCAAATTCCTACAGTAAGACTGAACTCAGTCGTATTGAATATACCTTACAATTTCTTGCCAAGCTCTTCTTCCTAAAAGGCAAATTTATTAATGTTTGTTTAGAAATCTTTATCACAAACTGCTTGCAGTGTGCAAAATGTCAAAGTTAACACTGTTCAAGAACATTACATTTCACACTTCCTAAACTTGTTCTGACAATCATATTGCATTACCACGCTTCTCAATACTTATCTTTCTTCCTTTTAAAAAACCCAAACACTAAAATGAACATCTTTGTGCTTTCTGATGGAAACATTTTAATTTACTTATTTAAGCTTTGATGGGCGTGTCATGAAGCTGAAGGGTGGCAGAAAAAAGTGGGTAAGCTTTCACAACAGTTGCCATTTGTTTTCTGCATGGCAGTACCTCATCTTGTACTTGAGGGCTGTAACATGGCATCATGAAAAGGCAAACTTAAAAAAGCACATCGCCCAAAGCTGAGTACATGTACACGGCAGCAAAAATTGTGGAAATCACAGGCTGCTACTAGGATAAACCTAGGTGAAGGCAAGCTTAAAAAAGCACATCGCCCAAAGCTGAGTACATGTACACGGCAGCAAAAATCGTGGAAATCACAGGCTGCTGCTAGGATAAACCTAGGTGAACAGTCTGCCTTCCTCTGCCAGCCAGATCCATTACAAAAAATAAACAAATAACAAAACACCAAAAAACAACAACCAACACCACCCACAACACACACTATTATCTATGCACCAAGGATTAGCAAAAAAACCCCAAAACAACACCACAAAACATCCATACGCCGTGCAAACAAACTAAACAGAAAACTCAAAAGCAACCTGTCTACTGCTTATCAGATGCTTGGATTGACTGGAATCTCACAAAAAGAGGCGAAATGGCAGCGATAGTCAAGAGGCTAATATCATTGCCCAGGAACTGTCTTCAGAGTAAAAATGGTCAGTATCTTTTATCTTCATTTTCTTATTAGGATGCAACTGCAAACCACACCCAATGAAGCTATGTGGTAGTTCCTCCCTCTCATGAACCATTACTTTAACAATTTTTTGTCCTGCTTGGGCCCACTCTGCAACCTACAGCACTCATGCGAGTGAATTCAGGGAACCTGAGAACTTCCAAGCAATAATCAAGAAATGCGTTTCTATTGCTAGTAGATTTTAAAAATGCAGAAATCCACAAATTACTATAGGTTGTGGGGACAGTGAGTTCTATTTACTCAAAGACCCAAATTAAATCCCAAGCAGTTCCAATGTGTTACAGAATTACTCTGCAAGACGTTTAGACTCGAGACAAAACTCCCATCTCCCACCTCCTGCAAATCTCCAGGGTATTATACAAAGGTAGTTGGCAGCAGCCTTTTCTCCTGCAGACACCTTTATAAGAGAAGTATTTCTTAAGAGATAGGTATAAATGTTACACAGAAACTGTCTCTAAACAGGTACTGTTCTTGTGCACAGGAAGCACCCACCCTTAAGGAAGAAATCGGGCTTCTGGATCCCAGACAAATGGAACTGCCTACTTGCAGCCCTGTACAAAAGTCCTCTACTTTCCATCAGGAAGTAATTCGGACACATTTTTGGTTTTAGCTTTTTTCTAACAGGTAGTCTTGATCACAACAGCAAGTCAGGAAAGCTGAATGCTAAAATAGGGACTGCATGAATAGTATCGTGACTGAGGCTACATGAAACAAAGACTCAATGCCATTCAGGACCAGCGTCTTCCTTAGGAGATGCTGCCTTAGTCTGCTATTAATGTCACACAGTTCTCCTCAGGTTGATTATTGAATCGTGATTTGGCAATACAATTTTATGACAGGTCCATAAAGATAAATTCCTCCTTTTAAAATATCAAGGGTTCTTATTTTAAAGCGGTAAAATTTGCAATCTGGACAGCATTCCAGAGTATCACAATGCTTCGGAGCTCACATAGTTTACTGAACTCAATATGCATGTTCAATTTAGTCTGACAGTCTACAGCAAGAAATAAAGCCAATACTTCACTCTCTAGAGGCCTGAACTCGTTAGAACTCAGTTTTTCTGTGAAGAAATTCCAACATACTTGACTCTCCAGTTGGACACAATAATAAATCAGCTCTAAAACATTTGGATTTTTATTTGTTGTTTTTAAATCAGTATTAAAAAAAAGAAAGTTCTTTCTTCATGTTGCCTTTTAGAGATTTCTGCTTCTAGCTGTCTTTCTTCCTGACCTAAGTCAAAGGCATGTTTTCTTTATAACCTTAATTTCCTGGTCTCTCATGCTCACTTACCTCCAGTCTGTCGTGACTCATTACTTATGTCTACAGACACTCCCTTTATAAAAGCCTATGGAAGCCTCTCCTTCTTTACACCAACGGAACAGGACAAAGGGTAATGGCCAATTTAGAAGCCCTTAGAACAAATTCCAGTCAGAGTAACAATTCACTGCGTTTTCTTGTATATAGACAAACTATATTCTCATGTGACGTCATCTTTTAAAATGAAGCAGCAGTTACAAACCCTAAAATCTCATATACTTCACAGCGTTCTCTAAACTTTCTTCTTTGTTTCTAGTATACTTGATGCCTACTGAAAAAAAAATCTTAAAGTGAAATGTATCTTAGGACCTTTGGTTTATGGTTCTTCTTTATGACCTTTGTCTGCAATTAAGTTCTAGTGGAACCAAAATTAACTCTGAAGTTTCCAACAGGCATGTGATATATAACTCAAAAAACTGTTCACTTACATGGAAATGATAATTAAAATTCAAATCTTCAGATCAGGGAAAGCATGTTAAAATACACTACATTAATCCTGATTCTGTAACTAGGAGAAATAGTCATTTTATTTCAAGCAGTTAATCCAGTTTAACAGCATGGTATTTCTGTATTTGCTGTCTTTGTAAGATAAGAAAGATTGCTGACAACCTTTCCAGGATATGCTTTTTTATATCTGTTTCAATGAAACATACAGAATAGTCCTAAGAATTAACAAGAAAGCTAGGGAACTTTTTCTAGAAAACCTGCTTAAACCACTGAACTAATTACAAAGAAGTTAAATTTTGAATTTTTAAAGACATTGGCACAAACAACAATAACTGGCACAGACAACACACTGTACACAGGAAAGAAAAAGAAAGTTTAAGTCACTTTTGTCTGCAGATAAGAACTACAAGGAGAAACAAGACATGAATTTATGCATACCTCCTTAAAAAGTCAACAAAAAAAAAACCCCACAACATATTTCCAAAGAAAAAAGAGTACACACCAAAAATAGAGATAATTTTTATGCTTCTAAAACCCATGCCATTAGAAGATGGAATTTGAACCATTTATAGTCACTGATCTATTCTTAAAAAATTAAAGTTGGGTTAAAAGAATCCTAGGCATCCATTTCAGTAGCTTTCATTTTACTCAACAGTTTAAAAAGTGAAACATTAGAGTGAAGACCAGGATGGAAACTAAGAATAATTTACTGTTTTCTTTAACTCAGTGGCTTGAGATCAGATGGAACAAGTATAAGCAATCAGAGAATCAACAGTTTCTGGTCTGCATCCTGCTGAGACAGAAGCAGGAGCTGGGATTCACGGCCTTTGGCAGGTGCCTCACTAAGCCAATTTACCTCCCAGATCTCCACAGGATTCAGAAATCTATCCACATGCCTCTATGGCATTCACACCACCAATTACTGACCCCAACAAAAACGTTCACTTCAGAGAATCCTACAACAAAAGTGACTTTCTGGTTATACAGCAAGTTTAGGGGATGCAGAAAAATATCAGAAGTACTGAGAACTTTCACATACAGGAATTAAAAAAGCGTGTGGCCAAAAGTGACCATTAGATCATCTAAGCTAACATATATGCTGCTTTCATAGGATATACACAAGCCTGTGTAGAGATGCCCAGTCTTGACTTGCAGCTATCAGAAGACAGGAAAGCCACTTTTACCTTTACTAACCAGAATTAACGGTTATCAGCCACAACCTCACTTAGGCACAAAGTATTACAATGTACCCCTGTCCCTAAGAGTGTAAAAGGAAGGCATCAAGGTAGTCTGCAATTGCCTGTAACTGACTGTTTTGCATTTGATACGGCAGCTCTGGACATAAAAAAAAAAACAACCCCAAAAAAACCAAACAAGAACCCGCAAATTAGTTATCAGTCTTACGTTTTTTTTAAAAAAAATAATAATAAAACCAAAAAACCCCCAACCAACACACAGCACAGCTTCCTATTACCATTGGAAAGTACAAAGTGTATCTCAAGATTAAGAAAAGTTACTAGTCCACAAATACTTATACTATACCTTTTACATATACCTAAAAAGACAGAAAAGTTACTTGTAACTGAAAAAGAAGAGGAAAAAAAATAAATTTAAGGGCAATAGAAAAATACATAACATGAAGATTAAAGTGAAGATAGACCATTTATATCCATACTTCTCAACTTACTTTAGCATCTCTAGGGTTGTCACAAATAAAGGCTTCCCCATATGGAGAGATGATGGGTGGCTTTTCTTCTGTGAAAGTTTCTTAAGCAAAAAAATAAATAAATACAGAGTCATACAGTGCGACGCTCTACTAAAGTACTAATAAAATCAACAAGGGACACAGATTTGTCTATTTGTGCTTTCTCTGTCCTTCTCAGAAAAAAAAAATCTGAAGAACAAGAAACAATTTCCCATTCCTAACTGAACTCCAAACACCTTTTTTTCCCCCCTCAGATACTATCTACTCAGACACTACTACTATTACTATATAATTTGGATATAACTTGCATACAGGTTTTTTCTTCTTTCCTACCCTGCATTAAGTTAAAAACCCCCCTCTTTTGTTGCATACTTTTAGGAGCAATAGCTCCAAAGCACCCTTTATTATGACTTCCAAAAAAAAAAAAAAAAATCAACAACAAAAACCACAAAAACTCATTTGTGCACAATCTTCATTTTGAGACCAAGTATTTGCTTGAAAATAATATGCATAACTTCAAACAAGACATACCTCTAGAGTATGAAAGAACTTTTGTTTACAACTGACTGCATAAGACTTCTAAACTCTTCCAGTAAATTATTTAATACAATTAATTTCCTGTTATTTCCTGGAGCTATGAACACTAACTAACAAATTAAGCAGCATTAGTCAGGAATACGCTCCTAATATCTTTCAAGAAAAAGTTAACTATGCTTAAAAAATCTGGATCTAATCTTAGAAACGCAAAATACTATATTCTTAAAAAGCATATTAAAATAAATGAGGTTTAAAGACTGGAATTTCTAATTCTTATTCTATTAGCTCATAAACAAAAGCTAAGTAAAAATGCAGAAGTGGTTAAGTGTTCTGCTATTACATACATCACTTTTTCCAGTCCTTCCAGATAACTCAATATTTCTTAAAATAAGCAAGTCAATACTCATTTTAGACAACTTCTGGTCTGAGGTTTCTTTTTCGTCAATATTCAAGATGTAAATCTCAGCATGCTTAACTCACTGTTTTGTGAAATTTGCCTCCCAGTGCAAGAAATATTTACAAGATCCACATTTCTTCTTTTCTGCAGGGAACTTGAACAAAACAAAGCACAAAAGGGAAACATTAAGTGAAATTTCCTAGAAACGGAGCAAAAACGTCTTATGCAGTTAAACTATTAAAATTATATACAAATGTAGAAATAGTCAATTTTAAGTCTTGGGATAATTTAAAAGTCACTCAACGATGTGTTCTCCTCCGTTTATGACACTGAATACTTCTCTGATCCTAGCACACAGTTTAGGGTTGGTTTTGTTCGTTTTTTTTTTTTTAATTGACCTTATGATCCATTTAGATCTCTGCAATGCATGGAGATCCCCCACTCTTCCCCTACCCTTTACCCTCCCTTCTCCTTCACTCTGGTTACCAATAACTGTATTTAAAGAAGGATGTACTATGAAAGTCTAATCTAACATTAAACTCAAAGGGAGCCTGGGCATGGAAATCTAAACAAAAAAAGCTCTCAACCACTGTGAAATTTGCTGTAAAGTTTTGCTTTCCTAAGGTGAATTTTTTCCCAGAACGTTTTCAATCTGAGACATAAACAACATTGCACTGCAACTGCCTGTGATACCACTGCACATTTTGTAGACAGGTAAGAACGTATCCCCATACACAACAGAAAAATTATTTTTCTTATTGCTGGTGTGCTGGCCCCTTAGTATTTCATCAATTTCGTGTATAGTGGCACTTGCCATGCTGCTAAAAATCACGTTTTTTTAATTATTATTATTATTGAGACTTCAGACTAAGATAACAGCTTTAGAATAACAACACAGGAACACATATACCTGAATTAGTACATTTCTAACCCATCTTGATTATTCTATCAGTCTGTATTAGATCTGTTTTTAGCCAAGCTCTGATTTCCCCTGTTAACATGAACAATTAGTAATTTTTCCTCTTAATTTCATTTTCTCTGCTTGAAGTAACAGTGATACAGATGCTCATGCATCCTTACAGAATATTCATTGATTGATAAATGCCATACAAGATCCTTGAAGTTTTTCTTAACAGTTTGCATGTCCTCCATCCTTCAAAGCCAAAGATAAGTATGTTTTACTAAAATTATCAATAATTTTTGTTTCCTCACTAGACTTATTGAGAATTTTTATTCTTTTAAGATTAGCTATATTCGAAACTTTAGAAACACTCACATGAAGTTCAAGTTCAATTACTCCATATAACAGGCTGATGTTTGTCTATGACAGAAGGCATACATTTATGAACTACTATTTCATATCATTTTTAATCCATGCCTAAATCTGCCCCAAACAAATTATTAAATTCAAGACAGAAACCACACCTTCTAAAGTTACTTGACATTTCAAATGTTATCGAGATAATATCAATTAAGTTCCTCAATGATATTTTGTAAAATCCTGGTTTTAGAAAACACAGGGTGAGTTTTGCCACTTAAGGTGGATCATGGCCTAGCTCCCATGCATAACCACTTACCCTCTGGAGTTATAATTACAAAAAATACACAGCAAATACTTTTAAAAGTCTGTATTCTTCATACATTTTACTAAAATTCATGTAGTTACAACTTTTGAAGCTGTATTAGCAATCTAACTTCATGCATTTGTACTAACCTAATTTAAAAAAAAAAAAAAGGTATGTTTACAAAAAATCCCCACCCTAACTTTTCCAAGACAAACCAGACTTTTTGTGGTTAGGTTGTGTTTTCTTAAGAATATTAATAGAATTAAAATAAATCAGAGATACAGATAAGCAGTTTTGAATCAAAAAGCTTATAAAATGATGGTTTTCTTCCTTATGTAAAACAGTGAGTCATTAGCTTAGTTTCAGGATGGATGGATTTAAAATTGGGTAATGGTAATAGCAACAACTGAAGATAAATTCAACAGGAAATGAAAAACAAGAAATCAGCTTAAATACTTGCATTTTTTTTAAATTCATATATTTTTCAGGACTTGTATATTCCCTTTTGATTATGTACCTACATGTACGTATACATGGCAAGAAGACCTATTAAGAAGCAAAGTGTAGTCTTTTTTTCCAGCAATCAAAAATAAAACCTTTTTGTCATGTTTAGAAAGCAAAGTTATAACTTACATCACGTAAAAACTATCTCAAGATATAAAACAAATGGAATAAGTTTACTTTGAAGAATTGTTTAAATTTACTTTGAATTGGAAGATTATGTATTAGAAACAACATACAGTGCAAGATATAAAATTATAATAATTTGTCAGTGCTAATAGCATATTTAGATAGTCATTGTACAAACTGAGTACCTGGATTAAAAGACACAAAAATACTGAAGACTTCTTCGGGTGCAGATAAGATCGAAAAAAATCGTATATCTATACAAATCTCTGACTTTCTTTAACCGTTTCCAAAATGTAATACCTCTTCAGATTAACGATCTTCTTTATTTTGCTCTTTGTAGGAGGGTTAGTGCAAGCAGTCTGCCAATCATGAGGTGTGCCAATTTTACAAAGATATAATAATTTCAATTAAATTATCACTTTGTTTAAACCGTGAAGATTAAGACCCACTATTTTCATATATTAAGAGGTACCGGATGCGGCTCAGGCTGCATACTCTTCCCCACCGCCCTTTCCTTACACATAAACAGGATGAAAGGGTATGATGAGGCAGCGACTGGTCTAGCTATAGGCTGAGAGACTGGAAAGGTGAGAACTTTGCACTGGGATGAGCTGAGCTGTTTTATTCAATATTCTCCCATCACCTTGCAAATAAAGTGAGGGAGAGCGGTCAGTGCAAGCAGTCACTGCTTCAAAGTCTTTACTGGCATTCATCTACTGAGCTTTTTAAATGAATGAAGCTTTTGTATTCAAACTCATTCAAATCATGTTTTCTTTTCTATCTATCTCAAGACCTAACCCTCCCACAATGCAAACATGTAAAAAGTGCTTTAGCATGCTCTGTTAGAGCTTTGGGGTTCATCGACTGCTTGCAGAGATAAATTAAGGGTGTTGCTTGACCACAGGAAAAGAGAGAGAGTAGCTGCTCTCCTAAAAACGTTGCTTTTTGTGATCAAATACAAGGTAGAGAGACACAGCAGCACCAGCTTCGGAACCTCATTAGCAATCTTGACCACTTACATGTTAAGAAGTGGATCTAAAGAATATCAGCACCAAGCAAGAAGTTTCAACCATAGGATCTGCCAGTTGCAGAAAACAAACAGTGCTTGCTCAGGCCAAGCACCATTATCTATTTTATTTGTATTTTCCCCCAAATGCAGCATATTTTCTAGAATTACTTTTCGTCTACTACTTCTTATTTCTCTTAATAAAGAATCATAGCAATCCCACTACTGAACAATATAAGTAACAAAGTTGGGGGCTATAAAAAATATCTAGAAGAATATAGAGTTCATCAGCCTGAAATTTTGTCTGTGTAGCATTTTGTATAACAAATGGGTCTACCATGTTGTAAATCTGCTTAAGCTTTTTCTTTCAACAAATCGCTGCTCTGAATGATGCAACAGCAGCTATTTCACCTAAGAGCGACTGCTAAGTGACATGATCCAAAGCATCCAAAGCCTCTAAAACTCTCTACACTTACTATCTTTAATCTTGCGTTAAAGCACGTTGGTGGTTAGCTCAATCCATTGCATTACTTCCAGTATTTTGTCTTACAAAAGCCTCAGTTTTTCACTCATGTCTGTATGGAAGAAGTCACTTAGACGAAACGTACCAAGAGAGACCACAAAACTTCCAATCCACTCTGTTTAGCCCTTTGCTCTGTTCTGTAACATGGCAAACCATATTAAAAATCTAAGACTGCTCACTTAAACACAGAATGCAGGGTCTCAGAAAGGGTGACTACTTTGTCTAATAAAGACGTTTTGGATGCAGATTATTTCAATTTCAGAAGATTATTTGCAATCCCCTTAACCATTCCAGTGCTTTTAAACACCCTTAGAAGCGATTTTTACTAATTCTGTAACAACAGAGAGCTCAATGTTTTAAAATCTAGCTGACAAGAATCTAGCATAATTACACATCACTTCAATACTGGTCAATCAAAACCACTACTAAAATCTGCACAATAACCTCACTATCAAGAACACTGTGTAATAATCCTTTTTTTTTTTTTTAATTCCACAGTCCTTCAGTTCTACAGTGATGCCACATGTAATTCAAAGAAGAAAGAAAACCATAATATATTTCCAACTTCTAAAATGCTATACTGTCTTACCAGCTGACAGCGTGTTTTCTTACAGGCAAGAGCCAGAAGCACAAGTGGGGCACAGGGAAGCAGATACAATTGCAAGAGAGGCAAGCACATTATTATTAATAAAAAGTGACATGGTCACAGCACTACTAAGGGGCACAAGGAGACCCACCATATGAACTTTTTGTGCCAGAAGGCACATAGGAGATCATGAGAAAAGCATTTCCTTGCATAAAAATTTGATGACTAATATCCCTACACGACTGGAAGGAAATGTTAAGTTTCTCAGAAGATTTCAGCAGGATTTCTCTGGAAATCCTTCACACATTCCTTTTCTTTGGAAAAGCCTTCACACAGTGCAATAAGGATGAAACCAGCACCTATCAATAAAAGCCATTTGAGAATGTTTTTCTATGCAATTCTGTAAGACAAACACAACCTTTCCTGAGGTTAAAAATGCTGCAAGCTGCCATTTTAAAGTTCTGTATTAATTCTTTGCCTCTAAAAAAAAAAAAACCAGCAAGGTTATCAAGAATGTTTCTGTGAAATTTAAGTTCTGTTTTGAAGTTCTGGTTTAGCCTTGATCTTCCTCAGACAGACTGCTACTTGTCCTTCAGGATTTCCATATTGTTATAACTGGAACATAAAGATGAAGAAAATAAGCTGGAGCTCACGAATCAAAATGGTGGGTAATGAAGTTAGTGACCCAGTCACATACCAATCACTAATAGACTGGGATTTAGAGGATTTACTTCAATGGTAGGAAGACTACAAATTGGACGGTTTGTTTCTCAAAAGACATGAAGAGTACTCTTTTAGTAGCTAGTTACTGTTATCTTTTAGGATGAGATTCCCATTTCAACTCTGCAGGAATAGCTTTATTGTATGAAGTATGGATAATCACTCTACAAAAGTTAACTTAAAGCTACTCCCCAGCAAAAGAGGTTTCTGCTTAAGTTTCAATAATCACAATTTTTTGGTGATTTAGAAGGCACTGAGAAAACATTTTTTTAAGGCACATAAAAATCTCTTAATTGTTGCAAATAATCTTTGCCTCTCCATCTGTTCAATCAAACAATTATAGTACAACATTTAATACTAACTTCTTTCAATAATCTAAAAGAAACTTAAAAATGCTGGGAAAACTCTGCATTTAGGGCATGTATAAACTCGCTAATGATGTTTCTAACTGCTGAGATACGCAGATGAAAAAGACAAGATAAATACAAAACATTCTCAGACATGTCCCTTCCAGGCATAGCCAGTGGTTTAAAAAACAAAAACAAAAACCAACTTAAAAAAAGTGCAACCTAATGATTTGGATTTGGCTACACCGACAAAACTTTGCATAGGTCTTTGCGTGAATATTTCTTCTCTGTTTAAGACACTTAACCAGAATGACAAGTAGAACCGTATAGTCAACAGAACCAAAAATATCACAAATTAATCTGCAGGATGATATTCTTCGCTTGCACAGCCTGTAATAATGTGATCAACTGCACATTCAGTGCCTATTATTTTTAACATTCAAACAATATTACTTTTATTAAAAGAGGCCTGAAGTTAAGTTCTAATATTAGACATTTTCCTCTACATTCCATCGTATTTTTGCAAGACAAGCTACAATAACTAATGCTTATTCAAGACAATAAGTGCTGCTCCCTAATTTGTGGATTCAAATTATGAACTCAACCTTTTTGAAGGAATAAAAATCCACACCCATGACACATGAATATTTTGAAACCAATTCAAACTCTCCTATGCAATTATTATAACAAACTTTATTGGATTCTATCCAGTACTAATCTCACCAGTGCTGAACAGAACTACCCTTAAAAAGATTCCATAAACTCTGAAAGCCTCCCATATCTATCATTTTCTTTTTCTTTTTTTTTTTTTTTTTTTTTCTTTTCCTTTATCCACTTCTTTTTTCCTGCTGGAATGCCTCAAAAACTATTTTCATGCTATAAGCATCATTAAAAGCTAAGGTTTTGTTACCAGCAAAAGCTGTTACCAGAACACCAGGAAAAGCCAATACCTAGTACGACAAGTGGGTTGCATTCATTCTCTGAATTAACAGTTAAATGACAACCAGTTTAGAAATTAATCTAAGAGACATCTTGAAGAAAGTCCTTGCTTTAGACCCACGGTATAAAGTAATTCCCTCCTCCACAAAATATCCTATTCCAATTTAAACCAAAAAAAATTACGTATTTATATTTACATGTAAATTTTATGTGCTTTAAGGCTAAGACATGAGATTGTCATGTAATCATCTTGTAATGCCCATGTATGCAATCATATCAGACACATCCAGCTTTTTTTACAGGGTGGCTACACCATACAATGCACAAAACAGACAAGGTTTTCCTAAATTTTGCCCAACTTCTTAGATAAAACTACATTAATAAGTGTAGTTGTGTAAGACTTCAGAGATCTTTCTCATAAGCTACACGGATAAAAATAATAACGTTATATTTTCCAATAATAGTATCTCTTGAAAGGTACGACCTTAAAAATTACTAAGATACAACCTGAATACTTGCGTTTCACACTAACTGTTGTCTCATCATAAAAATAGATTTTTATACTTAAGGGTGAATATCAAGCCCTCTTGAAATGACCATTTTGTCAGCATTTTTGTGTGATGGATCATAATTTCATCAGATACATCAGAGCTAAAGTCTAATTATTATTAGCACTCTTTTGGGTTGGAATAGATTTAACAGCTTTTTCTGGTTTTTTCAATCTTGGTTTTGTAACACTTGTGTATTTCCATTCTTCCCAATTTTAACAGCATACAGATTAAAAATACTTGACACAGTTCTTTTCAATAGGGTTATATCTAAAGCAATAAAGATTTCTTTAAAAATAAGCAGAGAGATGATTGGGGAGGTTATTTCTGAAATTTCCCTTTATACTCTCATTTGAGCTTTTAACTTGCACCGGAGCTTAATCCTCCTTCAGTTAATTTGGCAACATTCATTCCAGATCCCGTGTATTTAAAGCACACATTAAAAAATTCACCAAAAAATGACATAAAAAAACCCCGCAAGAAACCCCAAATCATAATTTCTACAATGATAGTGATTCCTCATTAGAAAGAAACAGCAGTTACCTTGATGAAGTTTGAACTTTACTTGATTCAGGAATTTCTGGTACAGGTCGATGCCTTAATATAAAAGACCGGCTTGCTCTTGGAAATACTTTCATGCAATTTTGTGTATAAGAATCATATAAGTCATTGTCTATCATTTCTCCTTTAAACTTAAAGAATGGAGAATTTGGCTCACTATCAGATAAATCATCCTCATCTGCAAACATCTGATGTTTGTTTTCACTGTATTTTGTCTCACATGAATGAGCAAATGAAAAAGGAGGATCATGAAATGCCAAACAGCCAGCCAAGTGCTCATCAGCTTGGTATGCAGCAGCTTCTTCCAGTGATGTATCCGGCTGAGTATTCATTTTAATACTTCCACTTAGATTGATAGCTTTTAGTACACTGTCTGAATTCTGGTATAAACTAGAAAAATCCACATTTGTAAAGCTGTCATCATTTGCCTCAGATAAGTTTTGCTCTGCAAATTCGAATCTTTCTTTATCAGTGTAAGCTTTATTAAGAAGTTGCTCTGACAATGTTGCAGGTATCAAGCTGGTCCCATCTACACTTGAATTGCTTACTGGAGACTCCTGATCCGAGGATGAATATTGCTTTTCTTCTAAACCTTTCAAGTCTTTGAGTTTTAGATTTTCACATAATAGAGAGTCTCCGTGTATTTTTGAAAGAGTGGTATCTAATTGCTTAAGTATCCTTCTGCGGTGCCCTGTAGGCAACACTCCCATTTGCTGAAGCACACTGTTATTTATTCCTACACAATCTGTCACAATGTTATAGCCATATTCTTTAAAGTTAGGAAGATACTGTCCCAAGTTAATGTTGACCAAGAATTCTTCAATATCGGTGCCTTTGCCTGTGGATGACATGATGGCAGCTTCATTCCGAATATTGCCCCACACAGTCATGTAGAAATATATTCAGGATGCATGCATATTCACTAGCAACAAAGCTCTCTAAATTTGTTGTCAGCCAGCCAGTGAAGAATATCAGTTTCTTCAAGACACGTCTTCAAATTTCTTCAGATCAAACTGCTGTGGTTTTTTCTTTTTAAAGACTGCAATCCTATGGAAAAGAAAAAGTGCAATTAAAAAAATTCCCACCTGAATTCACATTAATCTTGGATAAAATTCTGAAAGGCTCCCTGTCATTTGTACAGCAATATTTTTAAATTGCTTATATATGAAAATTTCAAGGAGGGTAAACAGCATAACCCCTCCATCCTTTTATCTTGGCCTGTATAAAGAGAATAGAGAAATCAAAGTCTTAGCACAAGTATTACAGTCTTAAAACATATAATCCTAGTAGTTAACATTAAGATGATCAGTTAAAAGATGAACCACTTATCTACACACACACTCTTATTGCACAGTACTTGGATATAAGGGGGAGAAAAAGTGATCTAAGAGCAGAGCTGGAACCCAAAGCTTTCCCATACCCACACAAGCACCAATTAACTACAGCATCAGGCTTCTACTTCCTTGTCTTCTGAGCCTTAAACTCTTTTTAGCACAGAAACACACTTTTAATGGGGAAAAGGAAAAATGACTGCCTAGAGCATTCTATGTGAACTGTGGGTTCAAGCCCTCTTCAACTGAGAATCCAACTGAACAAGTACCATAACCAACAAAATAGTTTACAAAATAGAATCACTTGAGCATATTGGATGGGGTGGTAGGGTAAGTGTCATAATTGTTCAAATAACTACAGCCAGAAAGCTATGGAAGTCATCAAAATACCTCTTGCAGAGCAGGCCCTTCAAAGAACTGTCACAAGGGAAAACAAGAAACAAGTAACTGCTAGCTTTTGAACTCTCAAGGAAGCAGTTTTCACTTGGCCACAAACTGTATCAGAGGTATAAACCCATAGGCAGGTTCTGGCCTTCACACTAGGGACATTTGGTATCTCAAGTGCCCATGGCATTTTTTCCAACTCAGCTCTGGCACTCTCCAGATTCCACCTATCTGAGGTCTTCTTTCTTTCAGGGCCATATCCAAACTCACTATTTACAGAATGCAAAGCAGAGAGAGAAGCTGCCATTCTGAAGGTGTCTGAGACAGCCTGAAATCACATCTCTTTAAAGAGGTTGAGATCAGCAGCAGTCAACAGGTTTTTTCACCTCCCTCTTCCTGTATAAAGACTAATTTGGCCTTAGGGAAACCTGCTGACTAGCAGCTGTCCTGGCACGCAGGTACTAGCCTTAAGCAGCCTGGAAAAGAAAGAACAGCTTGGGTAGAACAGCATAAGACTTAAGTAGCAATTAGAAAGAAAAGAAATCATGGTAGTAGGTATTGATACCTTATTCTTCAAAATATTTCCTGACAAAAAGGAGTCTGTGATCTGGAATTGAAGCTTAAAAGACCACTTACTTTTGTACTGTATCAGTTCCTGCAATAAAGGATATAACCTCTTCCTCTGAGATTTCCCCAACATCTTTTGAATAACTTTGTTGTTATTGAGAAAGACAATCATAAATAAATCTTTATGCCCCTCCTCATTCCCCAAAGCCACATACAAATAAATATAAATTTAAAATCATGTACTGAATGGAGCACAACTATTCTCACTGCTATTGGTGATTGTACTTTATTATGATTATGAAACTAATGATTAAATATCTAACTCAATCACTAGAAGTCTTTTCTTGCAAAAATTTTGTAAATATCTTTATTACTCCCATACTTTCAAAAAGTGGTAATCAAAACCAGGGAAAAAATAAAACTCTTTATGTTACACCATATATATATATATATATATATATATCTCATAATGAGAGGGGAAAGAAAAAAGACAACAAACCAACCTACATTTCTCTGGAAGAAGTAAAAATCAACACAGCACACTTACTATAAATGTTCAATTATTTACAATAAGTCTTTGGATTCTTGCTAATCTCTTTAGCTTCATTTTTAGTGCAATATTTTTATCAGCTTTGATCACTGTCCACAAGTCTGAGAAATGACTTATTATCTTGAATATGAAATTCATACAATTAAAACTTTTTAGAGAGAGAACTCTATAGGCCAATCAGATATCAACCTCTCAAGAGAGATGAAGTTTGTTAGGGAGGCAACCCTCACTAAAAGATTCCCAAGTCATTTAAATTCAAAAAGCCTTGGATTGAGATAAACTGATTAACAATCAGCTTTTAGATTTAGCTTTGTCCTTTCCCAACCTGAGTACTTATCTAAATACTCATCATCCCTTTAAAAATTTCAGACATCAGCATTTCCTCAAGCTTTCCATGTAAGCCTCTAGCCATAAAAGATAAAATTCAACAGTATGGCCTCCACCCATCTCCAAAACCTGAAAAATATAAATAGTCTCTTAAGAAGCTGAATATATATTCTGAGTACAGAATGAGAAATAATTAGTGCAGAAATTACTGAAGTGGGCAAAAAGTATCAGCCAGGCACTGTCTGTGCCAGAGAACAGAGCCTTTTATGTACCCATTAATGAAAAAAAAAAAACCAACACAAAAAAAAAACCAACAACCCCCAAATCCCCACAAATGTTCAAGCATATAAAACCCCTGCAATGTTAGCATATCAGTCTAACTGTTTTAAAGTTGGAATTTCAATTGGTTATCTCAGCTATTTCCACCTTCCTCGGCAGTTCTAGGTTTCATGGTGGTGTTCGGGTATTTTTTCCCCTGAGGCGTTAGTGTTTATTTCAGAAAGTATGATTCCCTCAATCACTCCATCTTCAGCGGTAACAAAAAAGACACTTAGGAAAGTAGCTTTTAGATATATGTTTATAAATAAATATATATATTTTATATAAACATATATATTTATACCCACACACACTCTTTTCAGTGTCTAATTACTGTTTTTTCTACATGCAATAACTTTGCCCACACCTTATTCTGGAACACCTCCAGTGTTGTTACTTCAGGAACTCAAATAGCCATACATTATCAGTTATTTGGATCCTAATAATCTGTATAAACCACATAACAATGCAGAGGATTACCAAGCACAGAACAAATTTTGTTTCCAATTTTGCAAGAACCATTACTTTCTGCAGCGTACTTTATAAATGAAATATGTAGCAGACTGAGAAAGGAAGAAACTTCTTGCTGAGAAGACATTTTAACCACAAAACGCCAGCACTGCTAGAAGCTGAAGTCCAAGCCATTTCATGTTTCTGTAGCTATCTACGGCAGAAGCAGTCAATGCATCCATCAGGATTTATAAAGACATGCTATAGATTTGGCCTACCTATACAACTGGTTAGACACCAGTAAGTTCAGAATCACACATAGTTTGTCGGTCCGAGCAAAGTGTTATACTGACACTTGTTTTGGTTTGACTACTCAGACAAAGATTCAGCTAACAAACAGCTAAACAAATCTACACACATTGGTGAATGTTTGTATTGCAGACTAGAAGATAAATACTGAATCATTTCTTATGTTACAAAGTTTTGTCCTCACTTAAGGCTTAAGCTTTATACAGAAAAGCAGAACTCAAGGACTACCTTACCCAATATATAAATCTATTTCAGTGTAATTAGATTTTTCCCACAGTATTTGATAGAAATAAATATCAAAAAAAAAAAGAAAATAAAACCAAGGGGAACTTGGTCTTGCTTAAATAAAACCGATTCTTGTTGTACTACCACATTCTCCAATATGGAGTAACAGACAACAGTCGTCATTCAACACGGTTACTAAAAATGGAAAAAATGCTATTGCGGTTATACAAAAATCAAGATTCTTGGAAGACGCTTGACCATTCAATTTTATAGAAACAAGGGTAAAATATCTAAATTGCTATGTGGAAAAAACAATGCAAGCAAAACAATCTAGGCTTTTCTTCCAAGAAAATATGTTTTGGCAGAGGATGAATTGCAGTTTGTGTTGCACATCCCAAGCATTATATGGGATCATCCAACTTTCTTCCATAGAAGATGATGTTTCTCACACTTCTTTTCAAACTGATTTTCACATCCGTCCTTTTCCCGTCTTATGGAAGGGGCTTAGACAAGGAGGTGCAACAACTCAAAGTGGCCTAACAGTTCTTTTTGTTTTACTAAAAGGGACAGCTAAACAGCACCAAAGAAAAATTACAACACTGGCACAGGAAAATATACATAACTTTCAGGACCTTTCCTCTCATGGAGGATAAATTCCTTCATCTAATATTCTGAAAAGCTGTATCAGTTGATTCTATGAGTCTTCCAGTCTATGAGTTTCTAGTGGAAATGTTTTCAAGGTAATATTGATTGCAAGACAGACAAATGAATCTATATTGAAGCAAGCGATCCAACTTTCAGTATTGAAATGTGCAGTAGGATATAGCTGAACATAGAAACACTCAAGTGAGACTCTTTTTTCCCCTCTTTGAGATCACTACAGATATTAGCCTGAAGACAGTGTCAAACCTTTAGAAGTGCATGGGAAAGATAATCACACTTTAAGCAATCGGTTCAACAAATATGAGCAAGTTCAGGCTTGCTCTCAACTTCTCCTAAATGACATACTAGATTAAGATCCAAAGAAACAGGTAAAAACCCAAAACAAAATAAAAAAAACACTAAAACAGGACTTACCATGGAGCAGAATGAAATCTGCCAGTAGTGAATTTCATTTCCCATTGTACTTGACTGCATACAAACTGACAAAATTAACAGGCCTAGAAAACATTGTAGATCTTTAATGATCTTTCCAAAAATCTACATAATGCAATCAGTATACTGACTGCAAGCTCAAAGAAAAAAAAATCTCTCAAATGACCTTTTTTAAAGTGGTTACCTAATGAATTAACATTTGGGTCAATTCAGAGCAAGATAACCGATTGCAACAATTCCCCTTCCAAATGCAAGGAAGTTACTAAGTGTAGTTCAATGCAGTGCACAGTTACGAAATATCCTTAAGCTCATCCTGTCAAAATGTTTCTGGTTTGGGGTTTTTTGGCGGGTTTGTTTTGGGTTGGCTTCTCTCTTTTTTTTTTTTTTTTTTTTTTTTTTATAAATTCTAGGACACTTCTCTTCCAGAGAAAAGTTCAGTCACCTTCGCTACCTCGGAGTCAAACCGCATACTGCAAGAAATTCCAGTGGAACAACTTGCAGACAGTCTCCGGAGTAAGGCACTGCATGGTACGAATAAGCAAACTAAAGGTGGAATTGGCCGAGTACACTTTAGCAAGTTGCTGTGGCAACACTTGGATGCTGTATTGCTCACTCTCTTTTCTATCTAGGATGTCCTAGTGGTTCCGTGACTTTCTCAAAGTGAATTTCATGCATTTTCTCATAAAATTTCCAGAGATATACTGGCAGCTAACAAGAAGTCTGTTTGTGTCTAACTTTACAAAAAACAACTCACAGAGTAAAGAAATACACAGTAATAAAGCATTGTTCCTTAGTATGACATTTACATACCATTAAAATAATTTAAACTAAAAAGAAAACAGGAGGAAAAAAAAATAATACACGCCTTATTTTCTACCTGCCTACGAGCTATTTCTTGTCAGATTCCAACTTTGGTATCTGTCGCTCATCTGAGACATGCCCTGTACCAAACCGCTCAGACTCGCCCCTGAACTCGCCGGTAACTTCAAAGTCCTTCTCCAGCAGCGCGGTTCCGCCGGGCCGCCGCGCTGCGGGCGCGACCGGGACCTCCAGCATCACCGCAGCGGCCCACAGAAAAGCTCCGCGCCCGCAGCGGCCCGGCCCGGCCCGGCCCGGGGAGCCGCCCGTGCAGGCCGCCGCACCGCGCACAGGGCAGCAGGCGGGCAGTCCCTGCCTTCTGCCCCGCAAACTCCGCGCCCCGCGGAGGCTGGCTTACCTCTAAGCGGGGGGAGGAGGGAGAGAGGAAGGAAGAGCAGGACTTTAGATCGCTTCAGCTTTCTGTTCTCCCTCCGGCTCTCCGCTCGCTCGCTTTCTTGCTTTCTGTCTCTTTCCTTCCTTCCTGCCTCCACACCCCACCCCACCCCCGCGCTGCTCCCCGACAAGCCGCGCCCGCGCCGCGCAGCTCCCTCCCTCCGCTCCCGCAGGAGGCGGCCGCACCTGGGCGCGGGCGGGGAGCGCTGCCGCTCCGCGCCCCTCCGCGCCGCCCGTGGGCCGGCGGGGCGGGGGCTCCGGGCGTGCTCGCCGGGCAGCATATTTCTGGAGGAGTCGGGAGGAAGCCCGCCTGCAGCCGCAGGCTCGGGCTCTGGGAGCGCTCGCTGCCCCAGGGCATCGCTTGGCTGGCGGCCGGGCCCCCCTCCCCTCGCAGCGCGGGGCTACTCTGGATCCCTGGTGGCCACCACAGGGGGCCGCGCTCAGGGCGGGCGCTGCAGGTGCGAGGAAGCAGTATCGCCTCACAGGAGTGGCGCAGCCGTTGAGCGATCACTTTCTTTTAAATAAATAAATACATTTTTAAAAATTACTAAGCTTCCAGTGATGCATGTCACTTCCCCACTTCTAGGAACTCGCCCACATGTGTGAATTACTGTCACTCAGCTGGAACTAGCTTTTTTGTTTCACAAAATGAGACTGAAAAGTACTTCCATACACTCCATCAGTGTACATATACATCTTCCTCTTGATGTATCAGTTCTGATTTTGTTTAATTAAATCCAAGGACATACCAGAAGGTTCATGCTGTTGTAGGTGAACCCTGAGGTCTGACACTGTTGAAGCAGAAAAGCAGCAAAGACTTACTGAGAAAATGAGGCCAGTAACTAAAGCGCTCATTTAGGAGCAAGTAAACCTGGGTTATTTTTCCGGCTTCAAAGACTGCTTACTACATGCTAAACACAGCCTTACTAATAGCTGGTGCCATGGCAGTAAAATGAGGTTTCAGGATCACAGTTTTGAATGTAAAAGACTTTTTCACTCCCCAACACCCAGACAAAAGAATTAGAAGTTTGGCATTACAGAACCAACTCCACCAGTGCCCCAGCACTTCTGAAAATCCTGCTGCAAGTCCCAATTATTACATGCCTAAATACCAACGTACCAAAAAAATGCAGTTAATTTTACCTCCTAAACTTGCATTATGCAAGCAAGTTTTGTGGCAAGGCAGTCACACTCCAGTGCAAACTTTTGGTTTTGCCTTTTTAGATAACCTAATGAAAAGTCAAGCAAGAAAATAATTAATTTCTTTAACACTTTGCTGTGTCTGGCTCAGTGTCATTCCCAATTATTTGTAAAGGGACCCATATGTTTCCAAACCAGGTTAGGGCACAGATGTGATTCAGGTAAGTATACTAACACCCTTTTTGGTCATAGCTTTTCTGGATTGCAACCCAATGACTCACAGTCATCCGATCACAGAATTGCCTAAGATTTCCAGCTAAGCCTAGCTTCCTTTCAGAACAGTAAGAATGTTGCCAATGCATGCTGACTTAGAAATGGAATTTTAACCACAGTAACTTAAAATATTTGAAAGATTCAGGTCTTGTAAACAACAAAAGACCTGCCCCCTTTATGAGGCTTACCTTGCCGTGTAAAACCCCAAGTAATGATCAGTTTATGCTGGGCTGAATTTCTTTTTCCTGCAAGTCTTAAGGTATGGTTATTATACCCTCATACCCAATACCCTTGAGCTCTCCTCTGTCAAGAAATCCTCAAGTCCTTCTATATAGTCCACCTTTCCTTCTCTTCCAGGAGCCCCATGTGATTTGCCCATGGAAGTGGGCCAGCAACAGAGACCCCAGATAATGGTCCCCTCAGTGTTTGTCTTCAAAACAGATGTCAGAGACTCACATGGAAGTCGCTAAAGAGATGGCCTTCAGCACATTCATACTTGTGCAGTATTAACATCTCCCCTCAGAGCGTAACATGACACTGCACCCTTACACAGTATGTCTCAACCAGAATTATGCTTATCTACTTTTCTTGACCACACTATGAGACCACAAGATCCAAGATATTTGGGGGTTTTTTTGGTGGCTGGTGGAGGCGGGGGGGGGGGGCGACACAGACACACAGACACAACAAGGAATGGAAGAAATACATGTCAAATATCTGAAACACCTGCTCAGTTGTGTTTACATATTTCAGTTTGCATTAGGTCCAGAAAAATTTCAGTATGTACAAGTTCATTTTATGCCATGTTGTTCTTTTGGGGGTTTAGGGGGGGTTTCTTGTCTTTTTGTGTATGTCTAAATGACATTATCAGATTATCAGCATCAGACAAACCTATATGCTTGTTAGAAATAAAGTAAGGTCTCAAGTCTCTGGTTTATCTACATCATACAGTTCTCTGTCAGAGCATGGAATGGCAGCTTTCTGCCACTATGGTAAGAAAATCTCAAAAATCTAAAAGGAAATTGCATTTTACTAATTCTGATGTAATTCAGATATGACATAGGGCACAGTACTATTCTATGATTTCTTGATATTCTTGAGTTTTGAAAATCTGCTGACAGGCTGGAAAACTGCAAAGATTTTATTACCTGATAATTTCCTCTTAACTTTATATCTTGCTATCATCAGAAAATGTTAGGTAGGTAATACTTTTTGAGTAGGTGAAGGTAAAATTTCAGTTTAGAAATTAATTATAAAAAGAGGTTGCAAGACTTCTGCCATATCCTCTGAAAGACATTAAGGCCTTTTGTGTCCTAAAATACATTTGACCATACAAGAAGGTCATTCATCATGAACATGCTAAGATTGCCTTCCAGCTCAGATTTAAAAACCTTTAAAATAACCTTGTTTTCCAGTAATTGAGATTGGCCTGCTTATTTTAACATTATCTGTCCATAAGGATAATCGCGTAAGTCTATGTTTAACTGAAGATGGAATAATACCATCTAAACTGTGTAGGAACCGATCCTTAGAATAGGAATCTAGCCTAGCTTTCCACACTCTGTGTGGTTTGTCATAAGTCAAAGTAGATGCTTGACACATATTTTATTGTTCATTAATCTAGTAATGTAACTGATTCAAACTAGTCAGCCATTTTCCAATTTTCAAATATTGTAATTTTTGGATGTGTACATCTTTAAAACTATGGATCACTTCAGTTCTACTTGCTGCATATTTATTGTATTTAAGAACTGTGAAACTAGCTGCACAAACACCAAATTGATAAGATAAACTGGGGGAAACAACTGCTACTCCTTCCTTTATGGATGTCCCACAAGGAGTTCTGATATTTATATGAAGTCTGTCAGCTTTCTAAAAATACACAGAAGAACCAACTTTGTTACTTTTAATGAGATTATTTCTCTTTCTGCTGTCAAAATAGCACATATTCCCATTGAACGTGGTCCCAAGCTAGGTGGTAAGATCCAAGTTCTAAACTTGGTCTTCTCCAAGCTTTTCAGTCTCATTTGCTCCTCTTCAAAGCAGAGGTAGTAAATTCATCCCCCAGTCTCCTCAAGACATTGAAAATGTTAAACATATTTAGTTTTTAGAGTTTATGAAGCATTATAAGAAATGAAATGTTAGCTACATCTCAAACAACCATTAGTTGAATATTTAGGCCTTTTATGATTCAAGCTTCACTACTATTGTTATAGCATAGCACCAATATTATTGTTAATAAAATATCAGGAAAACTAACCTTGGAAAAGAAATCATGCATTACAATTTTCATAAGCAGAGTTCTAGCATGAGGTAACGTGTTTCACTGAGGGTAAGACAAAAACACTGCAAAGCTTCAGAAAAATTATGGGACTTCAGTTAACAATAAACACAAGAGTTGAGATATCCAGGTTCAGCTTTTGCATTTGCTATCAGCTGTTTATGTGACCTTGAAATTCCTCTCAGCCAGTTATTCAGTGCATTACAACTCAGATACTTTTGTATGTCTTACTGGAACCCAACGTACACTTTTACTCAGACAAGTAAACCAGTCTGACCCATATCCCATATTTTAATGTAATTGTGTAATCATCAGTCTGATTTCCAAGAAGCACGATAAGATAGTTCCCTGTACCATATGATAGATTTTTGTTTTGAGACTATCAATTTATAAACTAGTTAACTTTCTTTACAGATTTGACAACACAATTGTGGTTTCTGCCTTCTTATTTCCTTTAATGGCTATATGTTTGACCTTAATGCAGTCTGTTTTCTTAAAACTACTGATAACTCTTGAGGTAGTCCCTTTAAGCTACTTTGGTATTGATATGACTTTTGAAACAAGTGACAAGCTGGTATAACAGGGTGATATACTGATTACTCTTACAATATACTGATTGTTTTCCTTTACCTTACCAATTCTAGTGACAGTTAAGTCAGGGTAAGTTTTTCTGTAATATAAATTGCACTAAACTGCACATGCAAAATCCTCTAAAGGCAGGAATTACTCTGATTAACTGAAATACTCTGAGAATAAAAACACTCATAAATCAATAGTAATGTTTGCTGTAAGAGCACCTCTCATATTGTGATAGGCGAGTCAGAAACAATGAACGTTACCTCATTCCCAATGGAAGACCGCAATTGCAAGTGGCAATTCAAAATACATCTCTGGGACAAGGTGAGGTTTCTGGAAGTTAAGGAGGGTCTACCTACTGCCTTTTGCCAAAGCACACAACAAAGTACTTCTCTGGATTAAGCTGCTCCATGTCCTTTCTTGAGTCAGCAGCCAAACCTGTTGATACAGCCCTATGGGCTGGTGATGCCCCACTTTCATATACACTGATATGGGTTTCAACCTGCAGACAACCTGAGAATTTTGGCTACAGTACTGCTTTATTTGAATTCATTGCTTATGGGGAAGTAAAAGCATGTCCTATGTATAAGTTTTACCTGAGTTCACAAGCCTAGAAATGAAAAGAGCAAATTTATTCTAGCAAGGCAGGCAGGTTAAGCTCTTGCTTCAAGTGAAAGGCATCGAACCAAGAAAAAAAAAATTTAAAAAATACCTGGCATCAATCTACCTGCTGCTTGGGTTTCTCCAAGAAATTTGTCACTAGAAAACCTAGACAGGTGGCTTCAATAATTTCTTTTCAGGGTACCTGTGCTCAGTAGTTTGGCACCTTAGCCCAACACTTCTGTCTCTCATATTTAAAGGTTTTCAAGTTGCTTTTGAATACAAATGCAGCTTCAAAGCATGTGGTAAGTTCCTTTTTATTTCTTCACTATTGCTCTCATTTAGGGGACCTAGTTACCTTGGCATAACTTCCTGTTATCTTTGACAAGTCTAACGGAGCATTCTTAAACTTATTTGAAAATAAAACCCTCTGAGGAATTTTCCTACACATCAAAGTGCTAAATTTTTCCCATATTCATCTTTTGCACAGTTCATTGAATTGTAATGAATCACACATCATTAAGGTTTTATCTACACAGCATTGGCTTGCTCGCATTCTACAGAAACCACATATGACACATTTAAAGATGCTATTAGTTTTAAAGGTCACCATCTCAGACACTTTCCTCTCTTTTATTTCACTTGTTGCTTTAGCAAACTTGGCATGGAAAGTACTGAAACATAATAGACATCATGGAACTATTTTTAGAGGAAAAAATTTCCAAAGTACAATTGCAGCTAAAATTGCATGTGGTACAATATAATTTCACACTATTATTTAGGTCTGGTGAAGTACATTATCTCTCTTCTGTTTTCTCTTCTCCTCATTGCTTTCTGCCCAACCAAAGAAACCAACTCATGGTAGTTGGCTTACTCCCCAGGATTCTGATGCTATTAAAGGGACTAAACTGGAAGCTTACTGTATATGCAAATACTACTTCAATAGAAAACTCATAAAGAAGATATGCCATCTGTCCATGAATAACTTCTTGTGAAGCTACTAGGTTAAGTTAGAAGCTGAGAAATATCAAGTCTTTGAGGTTTTACTGCATACATCCCATTTCACATATGGTTCCCTCAGTTTTCTCACTTTTCTAAATAACAAATTGAGAAACAGCCCCAAACGTAAAATGCTAAAAGAAAAGTTAAAATTAGACAAGCCACCTGGGAAGTACCACATGGTACTGGAAGTACCAGTAATCTTACTTATTTTAGGTAAACAAAGGATTCCATAAGTATGGTGCCTACAATTATGAATTTGATTGCCATTTAAGGCATCTCATTCAAATACTCAGCTTATGTTACAAGCTCTGCTGAAATTGGTCACACCACACCATTCAATATCCAGATAGTTACAGTTCTTGCTATCTTTTTCACCTTCTACTCAGAAAATTTCATACTTCCTTCAAGGATTGCTTTGTACTAAGGGTATCTCTTGAGAGCGATGAAGGTTTAACTCCATTATTGAGGACAGCAGCATAACTGAGACTAGGACTTAGTCATTAGGAAAAGAAATACCATCAAGTGAAAACAACACTTTCATTTCATGTTTCTACAGCCTCTCCCTTTCTAAAATTTAATTAAAATTGCAATTAAATAAGTGTCACTTCAATATTGGATAGAAAAGCCTACAGTTTTTCTTATATAATTAAACACTAACATTAAAATAACATCAATCATATTTAATAACTACAAAATATTATTTCTGATCACATCAAAAGACATTTTTCTTTCAAGAATTAGTTTTCCCCAAAGGTTATAATTAGGTTATTACTTAATCTCATAAAATGAGACAAAACAGCAGAGAGACTGTGGAAATTATGATCTTCTCCAGGTAAACAGTTAACCAAGCTTCTGGCTCTTCAGAGACACTGTGGTAATCTTGTCCTTTCCTTACAAAATAATTCAAAAGCAAATGTATCACACAAAGGCTTGATTCAAGATAATTCAATTTTGTATGCACAAAGAAAAAGACCTATGCAAGACCAAAACCTTGACTAAATCCTTTTGCTTTATGTACACTGGTATAGAATTCAAGTTACATCCTCTGTTCAGCTACTGCAATACAAAACTTATTACTTGTTTATGAATGTTCAAAATCCTGGAGGTCTTCACAGTTCTTGCATACAGAACAAAATTAAAAAGAAATTAATTTAAAAATAAAGGAAATTCTAGTTTAAGTTAATGCACTAAAACCATTCATTTCCATTTCTACAGTGCACCAAGGGTCTAAATGAACATAAAAAAATGTAATGAAAACTGATTGGGGTATTTCAGTGGCTTTTTCGTTGTATCTGTCATTAAAGCTCACTTCTTCAGTGCCTGCAAGGAATTGCCCATTCTAAGAGAAGCATTAATAAAAGTGGTTTGCATTTCTTTCACACAAGGGAGGTATAGGAAATGCATATTACAGTTCAAGCTGGATTTCAGGCAGAGTAGGTTTTAATCTAAATCAATATTATCTCCTGTAGAATAATGTAAATAGAATAATATAGTATATGGATTTGAAAGTATATATTGATATTTTTATCTTCCCCTACATTCTTGCTATATGTTGTAGGTCTATGCTCAAGTAGTAAAGGACAGATTAGGTGGGCTAGAAGTTCCTCTTGCCATTCTAAAGATGAGGACCTTGCCCACCAAAGATGAGGACTCAAAGCCCCAGTCTGTAATGTCTTTGATCAATACATAGATGATTATTTGTTCCCATAGAACATTATTCAAACTACTTACAAATAGTTGTCAACAATTAAATGAAAAGAGAGCACACAAAGACTGTAAGTTGCTCTAGATCTCAAAGTTAAGCAAAATCTATACCTATGCAGATCAGGCTCCATAATGAGAAAAACATAATTAGCACCCTGATCCCATGTTCTGTGTGTTAGCACTACTCCAGCACAGCTGAGCATAGCTTGCTTTCTCAACAGTGGTTACCTGAAACCTCCACAGAAGCTAACTTAAATATAATGGCAAATTCAGGCTGTCACAGTTTGGGGCTGGACTGGCCATTAACAAGACAACAGATGGTCTCCCACCACCTCTCACTCCAAGGAGAGGAAGGAGAAAAGAGATTTATGAGTTTGAAAGGAACTAAACTACTTTAATAAAATAAAAATGAAATAATTAAATAGATACAATATATACAAAACCATATCAAGTTCCCAGGAAGACATCACCAGCAGACACTGGGGAAGTTCCAGGCTGGACTCAGCAATGGATAGGAACTGGATCCCAGATTGGGATCCAAGGCAGACAAACAGACAAAACCACCCTCACACATCAGCCACTGAAGAAGAAAAGTCACCCTCTGCTCCCTCAGCTTTTATACTGAGCATGGCAGATGGGATGGAACATCCTATTGGTCAGTTTGGGTCACCTGTCCTGTCCACTCCTCCCCACAGGTGCGACCCCTCCATGGGGTAAACAACTGAGTCAGCTGTCCCTCATTGCCACAGACACAAATATAAGCAAGAGCCTCTCTATCCACTACTTCCTGGCATTAGCTGTAAACATAGGTCACATCGCTCTGGGAAGGAGCAGTTTTCTGTACAACATGCTGTCAGTTTCAGAGAGTTAGAAGAGGTTTAGCCAAGAAGTAAAACCGTTGAACAGAAAGTTGGTTCTGCTCCACCCCGGACCAGGATACAGGTCAACATCACCATACTGCATTTAAGTGAACATAGGTATGTAAGTGGCCCCACACTGGGGCTTAGCATAGGCTCAGACTTTCTTCCCTCTTATGCTCTGGAACTTTGCCTTTCCTAATGTGAGGCTCATGCACAGTGATTCGTAGTTAAGATGGCTTAATGTAGAGTACTTTGACTGTGCTGGGAGAAATATACCTCTTCTAACCATGTTATTTCATAATTATGTATTTCAAGGGGTTATGACTTTTGACAAAGCATCCAGAGCTTGTCAGTATGGTATAGTGATAAGTGAACCATTCACATGAGCATTTAATATAATTTCTACAGTGTGGTACATCTATAGTAGTTTCTTTGTTTTTCTTACACTATTATTGTTTTCTTACTTGGGCCTTAGAATACCAGAGACAGGAAGAAAAGCCATTGCACTTATTTTCAAATATGAACAGATCAATAAATACACCAAAATGCATTTATTGTGACATGCTGAACTTTGCATTATACATAGAGTATGAACATCAAACTTACTGAGTCTGCATCACATAGTGTAATCTCTTTTCCTAGCAGAGCAAAGTCCACTCCCTTTGTTATCAGCTACGCAGCAGTGTTAAGGTATTCTGAAAATAACATGTACATCTGCTAAATGGTAACTTTATTTAAATGTATACTTTGATCCCTATTTTTCTAAATTTGATAGTTTGTTTCTCCCACACCTAAGGCCACTATTTAATATGGATGTGAAAGCTCCCTTTTTTAAGGACTCTTTGAATACTTAGAGATTATAGTTAAAAGTGAAAGTATTGTTTTAAAACAAAATCAAGCATGGAGCCAATTGTCTACTTCTTTGTTTTTTGCTGATGTAGTTTTGCTGAAGAGTGGGATTGCCCTATTTTGACAATTGGGTTGCAGGAATCCATGTCTTTTTTCCTGCAAGTCTAATCAGCTGGTGTCCTTATGTAATGGACATGATAGTTCATGTCTTCATCCTATCCCTATGGACCTGATTCCTTCTCAGTTAAAAGATATAGTTTAGGCAGAGATTTCTAGTGAAGCTGGGGATCCACAGTGGCCCAATCTATGAGTTTCTTCTGGGATATAATATCCCAGAACCTGTTTTCTTTGTGTCTCTTTTCTCGTGTGTGTGCCTTTTTTTCTTCTGCTCAGGATTTTGTAGTAAAAGCTGAAAGATAAAACTATAGTTTCACTGTTAAAGTTGAATGTGATGGAGAATGGAATAATATTATCCTTATCAAGTCTGCTTATTCCTACTGTCTCAATCTCCTCTTTGCAGCTGGTGTGCTGCATAATAAGCCATCTCAGATAACTAATCTAGGCTGAATTTAACTTCAGAAAACTATGAACTTAAAGTGATTGTAAAACTCCAGCATTAACTGTAGGATATAAATTCTATTTAAATAACCTTTGCACTAGATTCTTTGTCATATTGCTTTGAAAGGACTTCCTCTTTCACATATATCTTCTATTACAGTATCTTATTTTTTTCAGCGTGCTCCATGCTATATATTAATGCAGGAAGTCATATATTTTCAGAGACTATATATATATTCATTTTTTGGTAATGTTTCCGAATGACTCCTGTTCTCTACTTTCTTTACCCTTCATGTTTTCCAGTTATATTTTACTCATTTCGTCAACATTTACTTTTACAATCTGCAGTGTTCAGAAAGCTTCAGACATGGGCCAGCTAATCACCTGCTCTCACCAGGTGAGGCTGGTCTGGGCCATAAAGGCCTGTGGGTGTGGGCAGGGCCTTGAAAGCTACTGCTAAAATTGGATCTCTTTGTAGATCCAATTTTAGCAGTAGATCAATCTCAAGAGCTTGTGTCAAGTGAAAAATATCTGAATGTTCCCAAAGACTTTATAGTTATATTGTCTAATAGCTGCCAGTATGGTACATAAACACAAGCCTTAAATCATAAGACTATCCACTAACTAGCATAAAAAATTAAGAAATTCCACTTACATAATTTATCACCGTTCTTCAAGTAAGGAGAAATGGTGCATTAATAGCAAAATATCACAAATAACAGGTTTTCATTGTCCAACACTGGGACTGAAATTAAAATTGTGTGTGGGACCTATTTTTGTTTAACTAAAACTATGTTTTCGCTATATGAATAGCTGAATTTAAATATTGGTCATCAGACGACCTAAGTATACATGCTCTTTACTACTGCTGAAGAGTGAAATAGCTGGAAAAGTCAACTGTAATTTGTGGCCATTACTGCCTCATTTTCTGTCATGAGATCTGATACATAATCATATGTTTAAAATTCAAATGTCTCCCAACAGTAGTGATTGTGTAGTAACTGTTTCAGTAAGAAATTATCTTACTTAACTGCCTGTACAATAAATTCTTATAAAGACCACTCTATAATTGCAGACCCTTATGCCATGTAGTACTTCATATTTTTTAAATGGTTGTTTTTTTGTATATATTATTCATGCTTACAGAGAAAACCAATATAAATTTTTTCTCTAAGGTGTGAAATTGTTTCAACTACCCATTAAAAAATCAGAATAGTTTCCTTTCTCCTATTGATTATGTTTTGGACAAATGTATTTTCTAAACTAATTAATGTCTTCTTTCGAATATGCATAGACAATTTATACAGATAGCATGTATTAAGTGAATCAGATGTTAGATATATCATTTTTTGACAAAAATAACCAAAACAAAATAGTTTGCTTACGGCTATATATAGTGAATATAGAACACTTCTTCTAAAACTGTCTTTAAAACAGTGTGTTGTAGTAGCTTCTCATAAGCTCTACAACATTCAATAAATAGCATATTCTGATAACAGGCCCATTTATTATCTATTTCACATACAAAGGTTAACATTTTAAAACCCAGATCTTTTTACCTTTATTCAAACTAATGTCTTTTTTCACAACTTACATCTGCACATCACCAATTGATTTAGTCTGAAGTAATCTAAGCAAATACATCTATTGGAAAAAATCCAGAGCTGATGAATCCAGCTATACTATGGTTAGGGGAACAATACGGATTCATGCCAAGAAGTTGGTCTATACAGTAAATAGAAAATAATGCATTTTTGCCCATCTTCTTTTTCCACTTGCACATCCCAAAAATTTTGGGTAGGAAGATGACATTTTTCACTACCTGTACATGAAAGTATATGTTCTTTTCAGAGTTCTCTTTTTACTAGTAATAATTTGTGAAAATGTGGAGATGCTGGACCATCAGAAATGGTAAATAGGTTAATGATTCACTTACTTTTTTGTGTTAGCTCTACAGTACACTTTCAGTATGATCAAGCAAACTATAATGAGTCAAAAGGAGTTTTCCTTTTGAATTTAATAATTACAGCTGGTTTCAGCTTATACGTTTGATTAAAGACATTTTATATCTTTCATTGTTATTTTACCATTTATACAGTGCTTTACATCTTCAAAGCACTGTGCTGACATTACCTTATTAGTTCTTGCAATGCTCAGATGCAATTTTCAGTGTGCTTTTATATCATAGTCCCATTTTAATTGCTATTTAAAGCTGTATTAATTATATTTTTATAATGGGCCATAAAAAGGAATGTTTAGTAGAAAAGCCACAGTACCAACAATTTGTGTAGTACCTTTCTTAAACTCCAAAATATTTTGGTGTATGGGATACTTCAGATTTAGCCCAGCACTGAACTCTGCTAATGAGGGTTTCAGGCCTGTCCTCCCCTAGCAGAGCAAGATGCAAACTAGCATTAGTAAGAAACTGTCAGTGCTGTTCCTCCACTTGTTTTCATTGCTGTCCTGGTAAAACATCTTTTCCTGAACTTCCTGGGTAAAATGGAAATCATTGCAAACGCTGAGGTATCAGTGCTCAGATTTCATCCACTGAAGACAATGAACATCACAGGAGCCCTACCAGGCACTGGCCCTCCTCCCTTCCAGGTTGCCCGCAGGAGCACATGGTTGTGAGCCCCTGCGAAAGCAGTGCTGCCCACTTTCATGGGGCTACTCCTGGGACAGTGTTTTTTCCTCATGAAGCCCATGTAGTCAATTCTTGATGCCACAGTTAAGTTTAGTGAGCTCATGTTTTCCCATAAGTTTGCTTCTCAACTTACAAAGTATCAAACAAAATTTCAATCATTAGTTATTCAAACTTTTAGCTGCTACTGCATTTTCTTTGTTTCTTCCCCTGTTATACAAACACACCACAGAAAACATTGCAAGTTTCTTTCAATGTCTATTCCTAATAAATATTTTTGCTAATCACAAAACTAGATTTGTGGGCTCTTGTATTGCTGAAACCTATGAATAATTCAAATGCATCATCAAGACTGCAGAGCAGCATGGACCTGTCCCACCCATTTGATGTGTCTGAAAAACAAATGAAACACGGTTGACAGAAAATGCTGTATAGTGACCTACAGCATTTTAGGTTAGCTTGCAGTACAAACACTTCCTCGTTGTTGGTGACTATACAATTATGAATTCACAATTAAGCTTTATTTCATAGGTACTGATCGTTTACAGCCACTGAAGTGAGAATTGCTCAGAGCTCCCGAAATTTAAGTCACTGCTGCATAACCGAGTTACATAACCTCCCTTAAAAGTGCATTGTGTACATTGGCATCTCTTGGCAATCCTTGCCCGTAGTTATAGGAGAGCCACTCCTTTCTGTCACCTAGTAACTTTTTAATAATCAACATTAACTCAGAATTTCTGAGCTAGAGTTTGATTTTTCAGTGTGTGTGGAATACGGTACTTTTTTTCAACGCAGTTTAGGCTTCAAACACTAAACAGTGTAGAAGTCTGAACCAAGGACAACACCTTGTGGAAGTGTTTGAGCAGAAAAAAAATTGTAGTAGTATATTCTGAACATAAAATGGAAATGGCTGAAGGCAAGATTACACCTGCAGGCAAATCAGGCCAACTCCTGGAAAAAATGTGGCACCTGAACTTGCTAGCGAGAGATGTGCTTCTGAAAAGTGATCTGGATAATGAAGGTATAGCGGAGTATGTGCATAGAGTGATCTCTTTAACAAAAGAGCTGAGCAGATCTCTCAGCCAGCAGCTGGAGAATGTTACAGAGAGTCTTCAAGACACTTGTTCTTTGTTGAGTGCTTTCCATAACAAACACAAGGAATCGACTGCAAATCCAGGCAAGTATGGAGGGACTTACCTGTAAACAGAATGGACTGGGTATATTGGATGCTAAGTTTTGCCATGTGATGATGCTGGGGGCCTTACTTTTTGTTTGTTAGTATTTCAGTATTTGATCATTCACTAGACCAAATTAATTCATATTTCAATGGTTGTATCACTGTTTTCTCAAGTCTATTATGTGAGATTCAATATGAGACTTGTAATTCTCATTATGTAAGAAAAAAAATGTTATCTAAACAGAATTGTTTCAAAGTTTCGTGTATATTCTACTTTGGTGGGTTTATCTTGACCAGACACCACATGCCCACACAACAACTTACTCCCCCTCCCTCAATGTGACAGGGGGAGAAAATAAGATGGAAATGCTCATGGGTCGATATAAAGACAGGGAAACTGCTGGTGAAGTAGGCAAAACAGACTCGACCTAGGGAAAAAATTAATTTAATTTCTTACCAATTGAAATACATCTGGATAGTGAGAAACAAAGGTGAAAAATTAAAACAACACCTTTCCCCCATCCCTCCTTTTTTCCAGGCTCACCATCAGCCCTTTATTCCCAACTCCTCCCAAGGGTGGGGAATGGGGGTGGCAGTTAGTCCATAGCAGCTGCCCATTGCCACTCCTTCCTCCTCACGTTTTTCCCAGATCCAGCGTGAGTCCTCCCCACAGCCCACAGTTCCTGTCAGGAAAAATTGGGCTCTCCACGGGCTGCAGTACCTTTACAGAATATCTACCTGCTCTGGTGTGGGGTCCTCCACGGGCTGCAGAGTGGATATCTGCTCCACCATGGTCTCCCGTGGTCCGCAAGGGGATCTCCACTGCAGGCCTGGAGCACCGTCTCCCCCTCCTTCTTCTCTGGCCTTGCTGTTCCCAGGGCCGTTTCTCACACTTTTTTTTCCTCACTGTTCTCCGGTGTTCTTGCCCTTTCTTAAGTATCTTTTCACAGAGGAAGCACCAGCTTCGCTGACAGGCCCAAATCAGTCCTGCGGCGGGACTGCTGGTTGGAACTGGCTGGAAGCGGCTGTGTCCGGCCTGGAGCAGCCCCGGCCTCTCCTCACAGAGGCCACTCTGCAGCCCCCTCACTGCCAGCGCCTCACCGAGTAAACCCAATATATGTAGTTTACAGCCCTCTAGAAGTACGAACGTAGTCAAAAAGATAACAACAAAAATAAGAAAGAGTTCTGCCATCTTAGCGTACAGGTAAACACATAAAATTTAATTTCTTGCATTGATAACAGTGTGGTTATAAGAACGGTGTTATTTATTGTGAGGAGCAAATCCAGATACTTCTTTTCCTGGAAAAAAAAAAAGAACAGCAGGATCATTTTGTCACGGTGAAACAATTCTCTTTACTCAGAAACAACATCTTAACAAACAGACATCAAATTAGAAAGAAAACTAACACTTCTGCATTTAATAATGGTCTAACAGCATGATACATAGTCAGAGGGAAAGACTCCAGGCAGAAATCTTTAGCCCGGTTTATGAGCCTTTGTTCTACAGGTCTATAAACTGTCCACAATAATAAAAGAATATTTTTGTAAAAAAAGGACCTGCTTCCAGGCTTCAAGATCAAGCTAGCTTTGCCATATTGGCCTCATGGCCTAGGTAATTAATTTTTTTTTTCGATGTCTAAGAATTCAGTATCATTCTCCTTCCAAAAAGCTACTTTTCCTCATCTAACACTTTCCCATAAAACAGTCAGCAAAAAGGTTTGAAGAGAGTTGCGTATAAACTGCCAGTGTATTCCAAAGCTATGTTATCAAACATCAGAAAAACACAGAAAGCAAAGTGTTAGAAAAGCGATGGTGGTGGGGGGTAACACAAAAGAAGGCTTATTTCGAGGTTAGCCTTGTAACAGAATGCAAAAAGTGTCTTTTCCTGTACCACAGTTGGGTAGTGTAAAGTTACAAGGCTGTGTCTTTGCTTGGCTTTAAGCACTGCAGTGTTAGAAAAGTCACATTCACGGCATAGGAAAATGCAGTTATTTCAAATTAAGCTGTTATCTTCAAATTTGATTTTAGGGGAATTTTAAAGAGCTGTACGATTTGCTTTGAGTTTTTTTGTTTTGTTTACAAAACGCAAAATTCAGGGAGGAAACAGGTTAATTTTGGCAGCTGAAGCCAAAGTTCAAAGCTTGAACTTTGCCTTATAGTAAGACTGAGAAATGTTTTTTTACAACCTCTTATGCAAATGAGGCTGTGCAAGCTATGCTATTTCCAATCTTTTTTTTTTTACTTCTCAGCTCTGTTAAACTACTTATAAGTCCTTTATCGCGATTGTAAAAGTGCTCCTGGAGAAACAGCAGTACTTTAGAATAAACTTCTTTTTGTTCTTTGAACTACTAGTAGAAAAAATATATTAAAAATGTGTTTGTTTGGTTGTTTTTTTTCCCCAAACATAGTCAAAATCCAATAACAAGTCATTTGGGAACCGAGGAAGTATTGCAAAGGAATAATTTTTAGTCTGAGTTCAGCAAGGAAAAATCTCTAATCTGAACTAGACGCTTTGTACGTTTAAATCAGTAAGATGTAAATGCAGATAAAGGCCTAACTAGATCATGTAACACCACACATCGATGTGTGATGATATTATTACTCAATAAAATTATTTTCCTAGTTGAAAACCTTGAGATGTTGATTTACCTTATACGACATTATTGAAAAAAGTGAATGTGAGCCAGTGGTTTCCTGTAAGACTTGTGTCAGCCCTTTCTATTTTCCTTCCTTTGCGTGTCTTTGTCCATTATAAGCAAAAAGCACACCATACTGTGTTTCATTCTGTAAATTTTCTTATTTGTGTTGACTTTCACTGAGTTTAATTTGCAAAACAAAGCAGGATCTCATGCAGCAAACAGAAATAAGCAAGAAATTTTCAGAGAGGTTTGCAATATGCCTAAGTGATGAAGACACAGTTCCAGTTATAGAGATTGACAGCATTAGGTGAGGAGAGAGCTGAAAGTAATACACCTGAAATCCTTGGAGAGAATATCTGGAAGGATTTCTAAGAAAAGGTGTAAGATAACAAAAATGTCATAAATTAAAGGATCACAAAACAAATACACCAAAGATAAAAATCTTACATGAACAGCACCTAGTGATTGTGTGCTTTTTGTGCATCTTTCTTCACCAAGTGTTTTTAGTTAAAAGCAAGATTATCCTCCACCATTCCTGTAACCGGATGCTACAAACTGTTGAAATTCAGTATTGTATACGTGCTGGTGTTTTTGTGTTATCCTCTCTTCTCCATAGCAAAAATTCAAAGCTGCTAAACATGTTTAATATGGAGCCTATGTATAACAACTTTATTAGAGACCCATGCATTAGAATCTTGCAGGATTCAATTTTAGGAAATCTATATAATTAATGTTTAGTTGTAAAGCTCTTCCCAAATTAATTTGACTATTATTTACCAATTCCATCCTTTAGATTGATTGTCATTAAGAATTTAGCTAACACTAGAAAGGTGTTCATTAGAGGTGCCACAGTAGTACTTTGACAAATACACAGTTGTACTTGGACAAGTACACAAATGTACTTGTCCGTATTCAATTCTTCAGAAATTCACTCAAATTGAATAGCAATAAATGCAAAAATATTAAATGGAAGCCAAAAAATACATTGTACTTCATGTATTGAATGTCACTATGGAATTAGGTGGAATTCATTAGGTATGTGTATAATAGTTTTCAAATTTTTTGCTAGATTTCATAGCAAAATTTGATTGATTACCTATTTTTTTTTTCCTCAGAGTACAATGGAATTACTGATTGTCTGCAGAAAGTGAAGGATTATTTGATAAACACAGTCTCACACCTTCAAGACGCAGAAAATAAACTTTATGCTGCTAGCTGCAGACAAGATGACAATGATTCTCAGATCCAGACTGCTCAAAATGCTTCTAGAGAAACAGATGTGTTTCTGAACATTTATTCTGAAGGAGAAGCAACTGAGTCTGTGCAAGCATCTTCTAGTCCCAGTCAGCAATCCCAAAGAAATCCTTCCCTGAACAAGGCAGAAAGTCAGAATGTTAATCAAATCCAGCCAAGTGAAACTAAAACTGTGGAAAAAGACATTGTTGCATCATTAGCTGAAAATTTAGCTGCTCGAGAACAGAACATTAGCAGAGAACCTCCAATAAAAAAGGAAGATGGTGAACAGAGACTACTAATGAACTCTGTTACAGAGAAAAAAGATTGCAATGGAAAAGATAAACTTCATGGACCTAGCTCTGTTACTGGAAAGTCTCCAGAACTGGCTTTTCAACATGCTCTTATGAGCAGTGGGGAAGACATTTTATCTGGGACATTGAAAGACATTTATGACGAAACTGTCATGAATCTTTTTGAACAGGAAAAAAAGGCAGTAGTCGAATCTTCAAAAGGGGTAGAAAGTGAAGAACATAGACTGACAGAGCAAATGAAAGGCAGTAAAACGGAAACAAATCATGAGATTTGTAGGAATGACCTGATTACCTTCACTTCCTCAGTACAAACATGTGATCTTACTGCTATGAATCCTTCTATGAATGATTCAGAAGAAGTACAAAAATCTAGGCGCTGGATGTACAAAGAGTAAGCACATATCCTTTTTAGGAACAGATATACATAAATATTGCTTATTAGCACACATACAAACATCTGTGGGCCCAGAAACTCAATATGTTGCTTTATTGAACAGCTACTGGTCGTGCACGTAATAGCAGTTTACAACTTAAGCATGCACAATGAAGATCTTCCGTTTGGTCTAAAGTAAACTCTTAACTTTCTGTTTGATTGCATATTTTTTTTTATGCCAGAGGGGGACTGAGTCACAGCCAGTAAAGTCAATAATTCCCAAATTGTTGGAAACCAGTAGGAAAGGACCCCAAATAATCAGTTTTATAATAATTTGTAAGCTGTTCTGAAAAAACCTAAACATAAAAATTTTCATGATTTTCCCATCTATTCATAAAGATATATTTTTATAAATTATCTGCTTATGCTACAATGCAGCACATCATCATAGTAAAGTACTAATTAAAAATAAAAGACACCACTCCACCCAAAATATAAATGTCCTGGTTTGACGTAAAACAGAACTAATTTTCTGATTTGTAATTTTACTTTTTAGCTGGGCCTCTTCTAACTGACTAAAGCCTGAAATTAACAGCATATTGTTCAGAAACTGTTCACTCTCAGAGTGATAAGACCTGATTATACCAGGGAACGGTATGCACAGAGGCTCTTGCTTATACTTATTGCTATAACAACCAAGGTCAGGTAACTTCGCTGCTTGCCCCGTTAGAGGGTCGGAAGCGGAGAAGCGTAGAGGGGTCCCACCTGCAGGGAGGAGCAGACGGGACAGGTGACCCAAAACTGACCAACAGGGTATTCCATGCCATCTGCATCATGCTCAGTATAAAAGCTGAGGGATCAAAGGGGCAAGGCTGCTCTGGTTTGCTCTTTCTTCAATGGCCGACATTGGAGGAGGACCCTGTCTGTTTGTCTGTCTTTGATCCCGATCCGAGCATTCCTGACTCTAGTTCTGGAATTCAGCTCCTGTCCGTCGCTGACTGCAGTCTGGGACTTTCCCTGTGTCTGCTGGTGATGTGATCGTCGTCCTGGGAGCTGGATACGGTTTTGTATATATTGTATACTTTTTTTTTCTCCTTTAATTTTTATTATTCTATTATTATTTACTATTTTCTTATTTATTATTATTTTCATTAAAGTAGTTTAGTTCTTTTTCTAAACTTATAAATCTCCTTATCTCTTCCTCTCCTCTCTGAGGAGAGAGGAGGGGGGAGGGTCATCTGTCGTTCTGATTGGCCAATCCGGCCAAAACCACGACAATAAGAATAACATTTTCTACTCTTTTTGCTCCAGATTCCTAGTGGAAGAGAGTGGTAAGAATGAACGTACAGTAGCTTGTTTTATTAAAGCCCCTGCCACTGCTCTGGAGAATCTGAAGTGCAAGATAGCCAATGACACTAGTTCCTTGGTGGTGGATGATTCTGAGGAGCTCATCAGCAACGTCATCAGTATTGAATGCTCTGATTATGAGAAAGCAATCCCTTTCCCTATCAACATTGCAATCCCATTTACTTCATGCTTCAGAGGAAATTATCGGGAGATTATGGTGAAGGTGACTGATGTGAACTTTCAATCAAAATACTTAACTCCTATTTCTTTGGAGAGATACCAAGGAAACCATAAGGTTAGTAACCTCTCATCTAAGCATTGTAGAGGCTTAACTCCAGTTAAGCCTCTGTGGAATTATACTAGTAAAGACGTCCTTATTAATCTGTATTGCCCACTATGTGGGGTTAATTTGAACTTTTCTTCCTACTTTTTCAAGAACTAATTCTATTTGAAACGTAGTATTTAACAGAGTCCCTTTTTTTACTCATAATGTTAACGCAAGTGCTTGATCCCAATATACTAATGGTTGAGTAATGGTTCGTGACTTTTGTAAATAAGTGTAATACGTTACATTTTTTGATAAAAGTAAAAACTTAAGGGGAATTATTTGGTATTCAGATCACAGAGAAGTAACACAATTCTACGTGTATGACTCCAAACTGCATCTCAAAGAAACACAGGATAGTTTCTTTTTTAACTACAGAAGAGTTTCATTGGGACAGATTCATCAACCAGTTTACAAGCTTATTTCATTTCACCCCAATCATACACTGCAATATGAACGACAGCACATGAGGACTAGAGCTCACCAGATAACTGGGCATCCAGATGGCAATAATATTTAATTTATTTTCATTTCACACCTTACTCTATAAATAATGTTGCCTTCTCAAAATGCTAATGCGCTGTAGAACACAGAGTCCTTTGCTTCCCATGTGCTCTAACCCCACATTCTCTTTACGCAGGAAAACTTTGCAGAAGTGAAAATTTATCAGCTGGGTGTTTTTTCTGTGGTGTCATGCTTAAAGAAAGAAACATTTACTGTTCCAAATATAGGACTCTTACAAAAGCTGAGCGTGGATTCTAGAATCTCTTTCTATTACCCTCCAGAAACATTCAGTTCTCCAGCACCCATGCAATTAAAGGTGAGCTTGAAATACATAATACTCGTCCCGCAAGTCTGTTAGCTGATCCGTTCTGAAGGAAGGATGCCAATCACGTTAAAGGGCAACCTGTTCCATTATTAGAAAAAGTGAAAAGTGGTTGCAGCTCCACATCCTGTATACACAGCAAATGGTTTCCTGCCAATTTTGTTAAAGCCACATAATATCGTCAGTAGTCAATGATATCTGTAGCAAAAAGGAAGAACCATCTACTTTGTCTAATATACTTCAGAAAATATTGGTGTTTTCAACAATGACATAAGCATCAACTCCAAATCTCAACTGCTTGGCACAGCATTTAAGTTAATGGAACAATTTTTCTCATCTGACCTTCATCATTTGTACCAGGCAGTGCAACAGAAGGGTTTGTCACCTCTTCTGAGAATAATCTTAAAATTTGCATCAGTTATAATGTGTTTCTCCCTTCCCCCATAAAAGCATTGATTTGGAAGTACAAAGCAGATAAAATTATCAGTGAAAAAAATACAGATTTGAAAAATCTTAGAAAACTATCAAACTCTGAGGGAGCTCAGGTGTTTCAAAACTTTAACTCAAAGCAGGAACAAAACAATCAAAATATTTTAGTCCGTAAAGGCTCCAGTTTTTGATGACTCTCAAGCATTTGGTTGTGTATTGTATAAAGTGCTGATATGTTGTTAGAGTTGTTCCTGGTTATAGAGAGGAGCCTAAAGCTTCTGTAATGTAATCCAGTTCCAAAAGATAAACCTGTTTTTAAAAAGCCAGGGATGTCAGAGAAGATTTATTCATTTGCAAATTAATTGTACAATTGCTTTCCATATTCAGGTTCAGCCAATTGAACCATCATTGGTTTCCACCTTGAAAGCAAGACACGATATGTACCACTCGGTGGTATCTACTAGCGCACTGGTTTATGTCCAGCATCCTTCAGCCCAACCATTTAACAGCGCAGTCACTATTACTCTACCCTGTCCTCCAAACCCAGAAAAAAAAAGTCAAGGAGATGAGACAGAACATGCAAGAGCCATTACTGCTACAGTAAAGAGGGTTGCTATGGCATACCATTCTCGGTAAGAACAACTTCACTACAAATTCAGCATTTTCAAAACATGAATTATTTTTAACAGTTGCTGATTAATATTTTTTTTGTATTAAAAATGTATTAGTTCTTTAATACACTCTGCTATACTTAGAAACACTGTTAGAAACACTAAAGCAAATCCCCACAATTCTCATGCTATAGCTTCACCATGAAAATTCATATAGCATTTGATGTATAATCTTTAGGTATGCTGACCACGGCTAACCACTGTATTTCTAACAGGAGTCAGGATGAAAAGTGAGTGAGTTTTTTTTCAGCAAGAAATGTTCAGCCATTTTCACCAAAGCCAAACATTGAACATAGAGAATAACTATGTCTCAAAGCTGCTGTGTTCATTATTTTACCAGTTGGTGGTTTGGCTACCCTGGCCTTTGAATTTTCTGATCTCTACTTCTACACATTCCAATGGCTGCCTGAGTCAAAAGTTATGACACAACAGTTGGGAGTAGGTCAATTTTGTGGTAACTGCTGCACTTGGTAAAGGCCCATATTTTTCCAAAGCACTCACTACAAAATTCCTAAAACTTAGACTTTTTGGAATGTCTTAAAAAATCATTAAAATGTGGGGACTCGTAAAAAAAATCTCTAAATTTCAATAAATTTTCAGTTCAATAAAATTTATCCATCATGCAAAAAGGATATGGATAAAACTTTTGGGTGAAAAAAAGGCCAAAGCTGATCTCATCTATTTTGACAGTCAGCAAAATAGATGTTGTTTTTACCATCCCATGCAGGAAAAAAATAAATCTGAACTTACCATTTGATAGTTGTCCTTTCCGTTCTGCTACCATGGGCAACTCCAGATTCAGAAAGGCTTACTGGGATTTCTTGATAGGGACTAGGTTGGGACAACAGTCAGCTTTGAAGTACTTCTACTTTACATCGTTAAAGGGTTAGCTTATTCCTACTGTACTAAACATTACCTTTTTCAAAATTCATTTATATACCAGGATTATGATTATCTTGAAAAGAAGAAAGGCACAATGGAGAAGGCAGACAATGTTCTAGCTTTCCATTTCTGAAAAACTTCTCAGATCATGTTTTAAAGAGCTTACACTCACGTTGGTCTTTTAACAATTATATCACTTATGTACTCTAGAGTACAGTTCCAGATGTAAATTTTCAGCAAGGTGGGAAAAACACAGGTAGTCATCAAGGAAAGCAGAAGGAAAAGTAGAGCTACAGGATCTATTTTTCATTATATTTTTTCCTATAATTTGACTTTCCAGGGCTGTGAGTGCATCTGTGAGAAAAAATGGGGAGAATCTCAGTGATACTTTGAAATTATTAGGTCACAGAAACAAAGCAGAGGGGTGGAAGGTGTTCGATGATGTTATTATCCAGAATGCACGGAATGGGCTTGTATCATTTGAACTAAATGAGCATTTAGAAAGGTAATGTATGAATAATTTAATAAAATTTTATTTACTAAAATATTTACTTCCAAGTAATTGAAATTAGTAGAGTTAAGAAATCATCCACTATTAATAATTAACTTTCCAGCATCTCTTTATTCCACTTTGCAGTATAAGATCATTTAGATTTGTTACTTGTAATTACAGAAAATACAAATATGCTTAAATATTTTTTCATCTGCAGACTGTGCACAATATAATATATACAAAATTTGAAACAGGAAATGCAGATATTAATCTTAATATGAAAATGTGATTTAGGTCTCTAACTACAAAACCATAACATTTTTTGGAATTTCTTACTAGGAAATATTATCTTACTTTCATCTAAAATTTGTATGTATTTGAATTCATAGATACAGAGTCAATATACTCTACACTACAGAAGCAGGCAAATTTCTACCCTTTCATATGTCGGAAACAAGAATGAAAAGGAGGTAGCAAAAGATCCATTGGAGACTGAGCCCTGTATTATTTTGAGTAATAAATTGTTAGCAGTTGATAAAATGATTTAAGATAGAGTTCTTTATTTTCTTGTTTGGTTTTTTTTTTTTTGCCTTTTTTTTTTTTTTTAAAATACAGCTTTGTGGTCATTCGCCTTTCGTTCCTCTTGGAAAACACGTATCTTCTCCTCTTTGCTCAAGCTCTGGAAGAAGCTGTTTATAGCACAATGGCTAATGTGATACTGTACCGGAAAAGAGAAAACCCATATAAAATAGTAGTTTTGTTATCTGCATCCAAAGAATTGACCTGGGAACTTCAAAAGCTCCATGAGGACGGCTACTTTGGTCCCCCAGAACCTACGCAGCAGTTCCCATTAAGAGAAGGAGAGCAGATTCATTTTAGATTTAGAGGCAATATTTTTGCTTCAGGTAAGGTAATTAATTCATGCATCTGGATGAACAGTACCAATCACCTCAGGTGTTCAGAAATACTGTTTGTGAACATTAGTAGATTGGGGTTAGTCACAGCGCATGTAGTTATTTCAGTGTTTTATTTCTTGGAAATGATAGCTGCATGAACTACATAGGACACTGTTGTGACTGTAAAATAAAAGGTACTAGCTGAACAAAATCCCCAGCAACCTGCTTAGATGACCCTGCTTTGAGGAGGGAGGTTGGACAAGATGATCTTCAGAGATCTCTTCCAACCTCTGCTGTGCTGTCAAAACTGGTCCCCCAGAAGCAGCTAGTATTTTATCTTTTATTTCAAAAGGGCAAGATTCCATCAATGGCTTTTTAATATAAAGAATATTTGATAGGAGTGAAACAGATTCCAAACAAAAAGAAACAGGCTGCTATTTTATGTGTGTAAAGTCACTTAAAGTAGGCAAGATTAAACACTGAAATGCAGGGCAAAATGTTGCTTTTTGTGAGTAGCACTATGAATTGAGGTGATGAGAGAGAGTTGTTATGCTGTTTCCATTAGCAGCCTCAAAAATTCCATGCACTAGCTGCCACCATTCAGAGATGTGCTTAAAGGGAGAAGACATAAGAAGCCTCAGAAAAATTTTCACACAAAATTACATATTATCTCTTTGGTCAGTTTTGGAAAGAACATATAAATATATATTTGGCTCTCTGAACATTTTGTACATAAACTCTCCCATTGAAATCTCTGTTTACCCTAAAGGAAGGATTGTTCTTCAAAAACGGAAGTCTGCGGCCCCCAGGGAATGCCTGCCTGTCTCTGCAAAGGACAGTGTTATAGACATATCAATTAAAATGGAATTACAAATCCTAAAAATGCTCCTACCTCCCTAACTCCATTCATTTTGGTGTTACAGATAGAGAAATATCCACCTAAACAACTAGAAAGCATATAATTTGCATTCCATTCACAAAACCATTTTATTTTTATTTCTATGTTATGTATTTTATCCTGTTCCATGTTCCTTACTTTTCAACTTGTAGCACAGCCTTCACCACTTACTCCTTATGCCAACAATTCAAGGGCTAAGACAGATAACTATGAAGACATTTCAATTACTGAAGCAGGCTGGCAGGAACATTTGAACCTCAGATGTTCAATAAAAAGTAACAAATATGATATAGAACAACCAAATGTTATATGATTAGCTCTGACTCACCCTAATGAATTCTTTTAGATGCCACACCTCTAAATGCAATGTAAAAAAAATTATTTTTTTTTTTTTGTATGGGCTGCAGAGAACGGAAAAGATTTTAGAAAAGTCTACAGGCTGATTTTTCATTCACAAAGAAAACCCAGGCTGGAGCTCCAGACTAAAGAAGTGGATGAATTTGGCAACCACAGTTCACCTCATTACAAAGGAACAGCGGTGTTTTATAAAATTACCAGAGAGATGATAACCAAGAAATGGGAACAACCCTTGCCATATGGTGAATATGAACACCAGTCTCCACTGTGTAAATTAGCACTAACATTACCAAAGGTGGGTTTCTCACTTCATAATGTTAGAGATCTTTCCTTTTTTCCCTTGCCACATATTTGTTAGGCAAAAGGATCTTGGTATGACTTTTGCTTTACAGATACACACAGGAGTCACTGATGGAGAAGTTCTGATCCATCAGCAATATACAAACACCCTCAGAGTTTCTCTTAGCAGGTGGGAGGGACCCTCATCCAAGCATGAGCTTGGGAAAAATTGTTTAGCAGAAGTTTTTCACCCATTTGCTCTCCCCAAACGGTATGGCCCTGAGAAAGCATTAGTTAAATTTCAGTTATATACTTCTTGCATCCTTGTCTTGGGAGTGCAGAATTGCAAACTGTAGGAGCATTAAACAGTTCATGTAACCTATCTTTCTCCTATCACCTGATTCTCATATTATGCCTGATTAGCCTCTGCAATACAGACATGTGGGCAATTATCTCTATCTCTGGTGAAAGCTTTTGCTACATAAATTAATCTTTAATATACCTACAGTGAAATCTCATTGTAATCTTTTCAAAGAGCCTAGATATCAGCACCCTATATTGTACAAAATGCTGCCACTAGACTACTGCTATCAAATTTGCATACATTTAAATATCAAAATACGTACAGTAACACTTGGTCTAAATCTCTGGTGACAAGCAGTAGCAGTAACATCTCCCTCTTCTTGAATGTAATTCACTCTTCCTTAAGCTATCACCTGCAAATGTATCTTTTATTTCATAAGCATAGCTCTTGATTTCTCTCATCTCCATTCTCCCAAGTATAAATTAAGAACAGTTAGCTGCAGAAGATTTTAAGAGTTATCTTTCAGTGACCAACTCCATAAAAAATATAAGTTTTATTTTGAGAACCACATGCTTTCAAGCACTTTGCTTTTCCATAAGGCTAGCATTCCATGTGCATTATTCACAGAGAGGGAAATACAAACTCTTAAGGTTCAGTGGGATGATTAAAATAAATAAATAAATAAATCTGTGGCACACCCTAGGCATCAGTTAGTTTTCTTCCATCCATCTGTCTAGCTTCCATCCTGTTGTTACACTTTATTTAATCTTACTGCGTAATAAGAATAAGATTTAAAGGGTTGAACTGCATTTGTATTAAACCCCAAAGGTAATGATCAAATGTCTTAGATTTGGGTTGGCATCTATGGTCTACTCCTATACATATTAGTCCCTAAGCGTTCTATTCAGAGTTTTCAAAACAAGTATTTCTGACTACCCCTTTTCTCATACTAAATTTAAGGCCGTGTTTCCTCTTTCCCAATCTGGTTGAGACCTTGAAGTCTGGTCGGTCTGCGTAAGTGTGTGACAATATATAATATATGTGGGTACACAGTAGCACCCAGGCAACCTACTCATTTAAATGGAAAAAAAACCCTAGAGGACTGTATAAAATGATCATTGTTGGTAAATTAGAAATGAAGTCAAAGCTCAGGAATGGTGACAGCTTCTGGGAACAGTTTCTCTACATCTCTGAGTAGTGGCTCTACTTTCAACTGAAAAGTTCAAGCACAGAGGACCCAAGTTCGATGCATAAAAAGTCTGCTTACAGAGAAAAGGTTATTACATATTTCAGAAAATCAATGTTGCAGCACCTTGCAAATAATTTTTCTTTTGCTTCTTGTAAATATATTTAAAGAGGTGCACTTCAAAAGAGTTAGAATCTTCATTAAATGTATTAAATTTTGAAGAATTATAAAACATCAATGAATTTATTTGACTTTAGTGAATAATTAGTAAATGAAATACAACATACCTTACTATTGGTATATAAATACACAAGGCAAATGGGAATTTCACCAACACCACTGGCTAGTGATATGTAACATTCATTAATACAAAGTTATATTGTTGTGTACTCTTTTGCTCTTCATACCTTCTTCCAGCCAAGTAAATCTTGAATTCCATAGTGAATAGACTCACAGAAATTTTAAGAATAAAAAATATTCTCTTTTGGCTGGTTTGCTGCCTGAAAGATTGGAAAAAAAAGAGTAGGGAAAAGTGGTTCATTTTCTTAAGGGAAGATGATTAGTAGTAAAGTTCCACCCAGATCCATGATAACATATTCAGGAGAACTTTTCAATAATTAAGTGAAAAGTCTGATGACAGTACAAAATATTCAGAGTACTAAAGTTGTCTGTGAAAAATCACAGCATATTATGATAGTGAGCAGCTAGAAAATAAACCAGATAATTTAGATGTCAATAAGTGTTTTGTTGGGGTGGAAGTACATACCTAATTTTATACTGCTAGACTCTAAATTACCTATTACCACTCAAAACCCAAAAAAGTCTTTGGTCATTTTGCTCCCTGAAAACTTCCAGAGCAATATATAATATATATTCAGCAGCAAATAAAAGGTAAGCAGAATGTTCTAAATTATTAGAACAACAAAGCTGAGAACAAGATTATGCCATATATCTATGAGGCATCCACATCATGACTGTACTCTGCAATTCTGGTCACAGAACTCAGAAAAAGGATTTGGAAGAAGAGGAAAGAAAGAAGGCGATCAGAAACATGGAGTGGTTCTAGGTAGAGAGACAATACATTGACGACAACACTTCAGGCAGTTTCAACAGACGTTGAAATATTGTATAAACTTATGAATATTATGGAGGAACTGAAAAAGGAATTATTATATCCCCTTTCACAGGATATAAGAACAGTGATATTGGTAAGTGGCAGGTGTGACCAGCAATATAAAAGAACATACTTTTTACATACAGAAGGTGAACTGAACTCATTTTCACAGAGTATTTGCAGCAGTTAAAAATGTGTTTGAGTTCAAAAAGGAATAGATTGGAAGAGAGACAGACAGAACCATATATTAAACATAATGATCCAGATGCAATTAAATGCCAGAGCAATGAAAAGGAAATTCTACTTACTTACCATATCTTATTATATGTTTTTAAATTATTAACAGTGATGAAAACACTGACAGTAAAAATTAACATAAGAACCTGTATCATCTTTTATCCTGTTTTTACTATCCATGATCTGATCAACCTATTTGAATCAGATATATCTTCACATTTACATGGGCTTTCTAATGAATAAAAGAAATAGAAGGAAATAGCTAAAATTGGTTGAGAAAACAGTTAGGGAGAAATATAATGTACTAATTATACAAACAACTACACCAGCCATCTGTCAAATGCAATCGCTATTTACCATTTCATTAAAATACAAGTCTTGTGTTAATTCTCATATGATATGAACCAAGACTGGCACTGTCTGTAATTAGTCTTATGCTGATGCTCTAAATATATATTACCAAAGCAGCTAGAACTACCTGACAACATTTGTGCACAGAGACATACACTTAAGCAATGATCCTTCAGTTTTGCTGGTTTCTACCACATGCATGCCACTACAGTACAGCAGTTATGCTGCCCCAAATCTCTTAAGGATATCAAAACATAATGCTCTGTGTACATATCTGACCTATCGATAATGGTGGGTTGTTTATAGTATTGCTCACACTAACACAGCTGCTTTCAGAATTCCAGTTGTCACAGTAAGGCTCTCAAGCCTTAATTGTGAACTAGTTCACTCTAAATTGTAGTGTTGTTGATGGACTTCTCACTTGCTCCCAGTATGCTAGGGGAGGCTTTCATGGGTTGGGAATAAAATCCCCAAAATAGCAGTAAATGCAAGGCAAGAACAGCAAAGTTTATTTATATTTCTACTACTTTGTTGAGTTAATAAATGTCTTATGTTTAGTTTAACCATGTTAACACATTATATGAGATCACAAACACTCAGTGTTGCCAGTAACAATAGAAATCTTCTCAGCAAAATGAAATAAAGTTTTGGCTTTTTCTTTTTTTTTGGCAGCTTGTAAAGTTAGAACCATCCACAATGCCTGGTTTCAGTTGTGACAAAGACAGATGGAATCTTTTTAAGGCAAACATTCTGACTACATTTGCACTCATTTCTGTAAAATTTCCACCTAATTTCTCTTGAATTGTGGAGAGAAGAGAGTAACTATATAGACTATAAGCCATTTTTGTATGTATGTGCCCACATTATCCACACTTCTACAAATATATTTCTGACGGTGGTCAAAGCAGTGGTTGTTTCCTTTGTATGCAACCATTCACATCAGTTTTTAGTTTAAGCATGCTACAGTTGTAGCATGTTTACTTCTGAGTAAGCTGATCTTCACTAACAATTCCTATTTATGCAGCTTTCATTTCCTCAGCATTAGAAAACACTGGTTGGTCAAACCTGTTATTTTCAACACAAGTTAAACATAGTGGATTAAGTTCTGATGTCAAGTATGTGCGTGCATATCAGTAATATTTCTTCTGATTTCAAAGCAGTTGTATTTATGTGAAACTGGGCTAAAGAATTTAAAAGGTTAATTTCTCCTTTTCTGCCTGTCCTGTTTGATATGCTACTAGAGTCTGGTCATGTCTGAGAGGTCTATTTGACAGAGCACTTCAGTAATACTGGCTGAAATCAGAATGCTTTGCAAAAAGAGATTGTTGTAATACATACAATCATTATCAAATTACTATTCTGCTGAAGTTTTAAGTCTAATGACTGTATAACAGCAAAATAGCATGTGATCCTCTGCTTCAGAAAGGCAGTTGCTTAGCTAATTGAAGGGTCTTCCAGACTAGAAAACTGCTTTGACCGCTAAAAGTATTTTCCTTACTCTGTCAACCAGCACAGTGGGACCACATGCCCGTGCAGTTGAACCGTGGGTGAATTTAGCGCTTCACCACAGATACTTAATATTTAAAGGCAGATTTAATGTTTTAGATCTAATGCATTGTATATTATTACACTATTCCTAGACAATACTCATTTTCAATTCTTATAATTTTTACTACTATTTTAACATTAAGTAGCATAAAGTGGTTCAGATTAAAGTCAATGCATGGGTAATTGAGTTCATCTACAATAACTTTGAAAATCTCATACAGACCTTTGAGGTGCTAAATTCTCATTAATGAATGAAAATAAGTTTAAATATAAATGCATAATTAAACGAAGGCAAAAAAAGCTGTCTTGGAAGAAAAACAATGCCCCCTTCTGGAAGAGCTTTATATTCTCTTTATTTTGAGGGCTTTTTTTAGCTGTGTTATGCTGTCTTCACACTGGGACACGTGCAGTGACAGAATTGCTGTAGAAGCAGGCAAGAGAGGCAGATTCAGATCTCAAGAGGAGAACAGCACAGGACACTTTTGCGCTGCCAAGCAGTGCATACCGTCTGCATCCTGTGGACGCTGAAAGCCCCTACCAAGATGACTGAGTACAGGCCTGATGAAAAGTTGTTTAATTCACAGGTGAATAGGTAACAGTTATGATTATATTGACCTTTTGGATATGTAGCTCAGTACATATGAAACACTCCAAATATTGAACAATATATAAAAGTCTGTATTACAAAAGTATTTAAGATAAGCTCAGCAAGACTCTGGCTCAGTATGCCTAGCAGGAGAAGGAGAGTAATTTACCCAGTCAGAATTTCATGCTTTTAATTCACAAATGGAAAAAAGAAGCTCAGTGAATAAACCTGGAGCAAGTCTCACATGGAAAGCTGTGCATAAACAGCCAGGTAATACAACTGAATGTGTGTGATGAAAGTAACACGGGCACTAAAAGAGGACATTAAAATTACAGCTTTTAACAAAAAATAGAGCTGAACTTCACTTAATACAAATTAATCTCTTGTGCTCAGTGCTTATGTAATTTCTTGTTCTATATGGAGTAGGAAACAACAGTAAAGCCCACAAGACTTTCTTCTTTCTCAGTCATAGGGAAAAAGGACAAAGTATTTTTTCTTTCTTCCCTGTGTTCAGAGGAAAAAATAGGAAGAACTCTGTGCTTTCTTATGGAACTTGTATTTTCAATTATGATGATTTTTAGTGATTTCTAATTAAAAGTTGAACTATGCAAAATGAATAACTACAGCTACAAATATAGTATGATTTCTAGACCTAACAACAGATACTGCACACCTAGAAACTGTCATTTTCCTTGAAACAGAATGGTATGCACACAGTTGTAATAAGAAAGCAGAGACAGCAAGGCAAAGTTAATGCAGTGTTCAAAATTAGAATCCATTTCACGTACCATGTCCCATACAGATTTTCCATACACCCAGTTTCTGTACACCAGTCATGACATAATGCTACTGATCAAACATTTGTAAAATTGCATAGCTTATAAAATTTTTAATAAGATGCAATAAACATCCATTTGATGTAAACATAGTTTAATTTTAGTGGCTGTATACTGATTTATACCTGCCGATGGTGTTAACTGGTTTTCAATAATGACACAAATCCTCTATGTAGTTAGAACCTATCTTAAATGCTGATTTACTGCAATCCACTTCCACATCCTACACCTCATCCCTTACTCATTTAGTCATTTCTCTTTCCTCAACATATTATCTTTGATAGCATGAAAAGCTGATCAAGCGTCCACAAAGCACAAAAAGAATTTCTTCTGATTCATCAGGTAAGAGCACATACTTAATATATTGATATCAATATAAATAATAGTGATATTTGCTGTTTTTTTTAAAAGCCAAGATTTGTTTCATCTGTAATTGATGTTTTAAAATGCTGTATTCAGGAACCAAAATAGTTAATGTATTAAAAGATATTCGAAGGGGAAAAAAAAAAAAAAGGCCATCTGTTTACCAGACAATGCAAAAGCTCTTCTAAAATAATGTTGTGGTAGGGTGCTTGAACAGCATGTAATTTTCTATATAAGGAGCTTCAGTTTGTATAGGAAAGCTCCAGTATAACTGATGTTATAGGAAATGCCCAAACCCTTTTATTTTATTGCTAGCTTTCTCCATACAGTTCCAAAAGTTATAGATTATTGCTGAATCTGCTCTTGACTAAATTCACTCATGTCACAGTGGAGTTATCAAAAATTGCATTAGAAATAAGCAATGATGATGTTTCCATTAAAGTAAAAAACAAACAATTTTTAGTTGGGGAGTTCACCCACTGAGCCTCCAACTTTAGAAAACTTTTCCAAAGAAAGAAATATTTACATAGCAGAAGAATAATGCCCTTCATTTACTAATTTTTGTCCTTCAGAGGCCCTATGGGATAACTTGCTATATTGGCTTGCAGAAGAGCTTGCAGAAGATAATACATCATTGCTTGCTTTATGCTTACCTGTTCGGCGAAGCATACTTCAGCTTGTTAGGCTGAAGTGCCCTGATAATTTAACACACCAGATCTATGAACTGCTTTGCTGCTGGAAAAAGACCCTTCCAAGGTCGGCTGATAAACAGCGGCTCCTGTCTCGCTATTTGCGGAAGAGTGGCAGAAGTGATCTTTCAGAAGAACTTCGTTTTAAGTGGCAAAATAAAGTGTTCACTTGACAAAATCACTGGCAACTAACAGCCCCATTTTTCTTCTTTCTTGTTGAAAGGTGTGAATATTTCCGAGATATCTTTGGATGAACAAGTGACAGGGATACTAGTCAGGGACCAGACTGCTTATTTATTTGTTACTTTGCAACCTCTTTACTAAAGCAAAGTATAATAGCAACGTCCTTGCTTGCTAAAATTGAACGTTTGTGCTGTGGAAAAGTGAGATATTGAAAATAAACGTATGAAGGATTATAGGCTGGTCTGCATATGTTTCTAAGGAATTCAATTGTTTGCACATACCATACTAAATTGACATAGAATCATACTTCTATATGCTTTAAACACTAGGAATTATTCACTATACTTTATCAAAATCTTATGAATCATTCCATGATATATGAATGATATATTACTCTACATCCAGTAATAATAGCTACGAGGTTCTTCAGAGAAAAGCATAATAGATCATTATAATGCACAGAGGAAATGTCTTCTTACTTTCAGGTTTGTTAGTAATTAATCCTGACTTATATTCTCAGTAAATTTTTTTTATCCTTGTGAATGTCATTGTGGGTTCCACTGTTACTACATGTGAATATTTAATCTGTTCCCAGAATTTACCAGATTTGTTGCCTCAATTTTATCAATCATGTTAATGTATTTTTTTTCAGATCACTGTCAAATTTGGGAAAAGGGGTATTTCTTCATATAAGTTTTAAAATGTAGTGCTTAGAAATTTCATTCATTATACTCAGTTCTTGTATTTAAGGTACAGTAAACCAGGAGTATTTGTGCCATTCCTTTAGCCATGTATGTTAATCTCTAAAGACTCGTTTCTTTCCAGAACGCTAAGTATCATAGAATCACAGAATGGTTTGGGTTGGAAGGGACCTTAGAGATCCTCTAGTGCCAACTCCCCTGCCATGGGCAGGGACACCACTGGTCCCAGTACTGACACCTGAGGGACGTGACTCGTCACTGGTCGCCACTTGGACATCGAGCCGTTGACTGCAACTCTTTGACTGTGACCATCCAGCCAATTCCTTATCCACTGAGTGGTCCATCCATCAAATCCGTGTCTCTCCAATTGAGAGACAAAGATATTGTGCGGGACAGTGTCAAATGCTATGCACAAGTTCAGGTAGATGATATCAGTTGCTCTTCCCTTATCCACCAATGCTGTAACTCCGTCATAGAAGGCCACCAAATCTGACCAGCCAGTAGTTCCCCGGGTCTTCCTTTTTTCCATTTTTAAAAATGGGGGTTATCTTTCCCCTTTTCCAGTCAGTGGGATCTTCACCAGACTGCCACAACTTTTCAAATATGATGGATAGTGGCTTAGCAACTTTATCTGCCAGTTCCCTTAGGACCTGCATAGGTATCTCATCAGGTTCCATGGATTTGTGTGCCTTCAGGTTCCTCAGATGGTCTTGAACCTGACCTTCTCCTACAGTGGGTGGTACCTTATTCTCCCAGTCCCTGCCTTTGCCTTCTGTGACTTGGGCGGTGTGACTAGAGCACTTGCCAGTGAAGACTGAGGCAAAAAAGTCATTGAGTACCTCAGCCTTGTCCATAACCCAAGTAGCCATGTCTCCTGTTTCCTTCTGGAGAGGGCCCACATTTTCCCTAGTCTTCCTTTTATCAACCCTGTAGAAGCTTTTCTTGTTGCCCTTGACATGCCTGGACAGATGTAACTCTGTCTGGGCGTTAGCTTTCCTACCCCGATCCCTGGCTGCTGAGACAATTTCTCTGTATTCTTCCCAGGCTGCCCGTCCTTGCTTTTACCCTCCGTAAACTTCCTTTTTGTGTTTGAGTTTGTCCAGGAGCTCCTTGCTCATCCCTGCAGGCCTCCTGGCATTTTTGCCTGACTTCCTATTTGTTGGAATGCATCGCTCCTGAGCTTGGCGGAGGTGATCCTTGAATATTAACCAGCTTCCTTGGGCCCCTCTTCCCTCCAGGGCTTTAACCCATGGTACTCTGCCAAGCAGAGGAAGAATAACCTGATTTTTAAAAGTCAGAGCAATAGCAGGGTTGAACTTTTATAACTGTGTTTCTACTAAAGCAATATTCTAATTGACAGTCTTCTGTTAGTTGCTGCTATATTGCAATCCACGTCATACAACACACCACAAATTAAAAGCTGAACTTTGACATTTCTTTTAAAGGCTCAACGTAGCTGGCGAGTGCCAGTGAATCACACAGTCCTGGGGGAAAGTTGACTGCTTGGTATTTACACATACAAACATAAATTTGTCTCTACACAGGCTGTCACATCTGTGCAGTTTCCCTACTGCTCCGGCAATGTACAGTAGATGCAGCTCTTTCTTCAAGTCCCTCCCCCCCCCGCATAATTATTTTGTAGTTATTGTTATTCTTCTGGATTCAATGCACAAATTATTTTCCTCTTTGCAACACTTCCAAATCACTACTGTAAAAGAGAAAATTGCAGTGCAAAGAAAAGATAAATAGGAATAGTATTAATTAGTTTATCTATTCACTAATGTCTCATCCTGCAGGATTATCAATTTTTAATTGTAAGACATAATATAAGAGGAACTTAACGCCTTCACTGTGACATAACCACCCTTTCCTTTTTTAATTTTTTTCTATAAATAAAGATGTTTTTAAAATGTAAACTGGCTGCTTCTTAGCGGAACACATTATCACGCTTTTCTCAGTGCCCTAACACATTTTGTCATCAGATCTTTTGTCTTCAGTGCCTTCTCTTTAGGAGCGAATGTTCTGCTACAGGCTCAGCAGATACTGTCAGAATGTACGTATATCATGATCATGCTCCAATGCATGATGGTACTGCAAATAGTACTGGAAATACTGCAACAAATTGTACTTCATTTTTCCATCTAAATTAGTATTTTAATACAACTACCAACATTCTGCCACAAGATGGCCTCTGTGTCCAAGAAAAAACAGAGTGTCTGTATTTCACATGCTGAAAAATATGTGAATAAAATACTGCTAAAAACTAAAAGTCATTTATAAAGCCCTGGATACTCCATTGTACAGTACCTTTAACATTAGTGCAAAGCAGCAAGAATTGTGGGCTTTTCATAGCATCTATACAACGGGAACAACCGCATTCAGCCTCCTCGTCCTAGGAATTTGAGATATTTTTTTTTTTACATTGATTGAATGGTAAAATTTTATTAAATTTGCTTATGTTAAAAGCTCATTTTTATTAGTGGCAAACACTAATCAAGTGACTAAACAAACCATATATTTTACTAAAGAGTGGTCAAAATCCTAATAAGATAGATTAAAATAATTAAAAAAATTTAATATAACTATAACGATTCTTGATCTTCTTGTCTAAGGAGGTAACCATTAGGCCCCTAGTTATTTTTCCTCTTTTGCAGTGATATTCACAGTCTAAAACTAGTAACTAGTCTTGCAAAGCTGAGCTGGCTGGTGCTGTGTTTTTCCTCTGTTCTTCTCCCTCCTCATCTCTGCCACCGGCTCTGCCTTGTGCTGGGGCTTTCCCTGTTACCTGTTCTTGGTAACCATCATAGCTTTTGTTATTTCAGCTCCTGGAAGAGCACGCGTAGCACTGAGCACACGCTTACAGCTCACAAAAACATTTTAACAGAAAAGCATATTTAAAATGCACATTTTGAAAAAAAAAATTATATGAAAAATTAATGCAAAGTGAACATGCTTATGCCTGCCCACTTTGTTTCCTTTGCTCTACCAGATGTCCACAGAAGCACCCTCCTTCTCTAGGTCTCCCTGACTCCAGGGACTCTTGGCAGGAGGAGGCAATACGGGGGATTTCCCTTCACGTTAGGTCTCAACCAGCAGGTTTATATACAGAAACTTTTTTTATTCCAATTTTTTTTGTTAGAGAAGTGATTCTTCCCTCTCTAAAATTCATAGTCTGCAAACAAAATCTCCAAACAAAACAGGTCTCAGAACAAAATGTGGCCTTCTGTGCAACAGAACAATGACATCAGCAGCAATCAGGCCCCAAAACGTAGCTCTTTCTGGCTGAAGTAAATTAAAATCAAGCTGTAGCAGAATCCAAAGAGGAGGCACAATGGAATGTCAACTAAGAAAGTTCTCAGTCCTTATGGAAGGATGAATATCTGACTGTTCTGCTTCTTTCCAAATAGCAAAGGCCAGTCACAGGCTAATATAGCTGGACTGTTGCTGTGGAAAATCCAATTTCTTGTCTAGCGTCAAAGCTGTCATTTGCTTTTCATTCAATCAAATATTGTCTCCTAAATGAAAGGGTTCCCTCAGTGAGATTTAGACTCACTGAACTGTAATCAAAATGTAGTAAAGAATGTGGTCTATACGGGATGTGTGCTCTGTGCTATGTGTTTTTATTGGCTGCAAAAACCAGCCAGGACTGAGAGCAAAATCTGAGCCCTATTGCTTAGAATGGGCATGCTTTCTCCCCCTAAATAAAAGGTGATGCTGTATATTTCTGCTCAACAGTGAAGGCAACTGAACAGAACATGAACCAAGATAGGAAGCCAGTTGCTTATAAAGAAACAACCTAGACAACTATCATTTAGCTGACTGAATACAGAAGCTAACTATTTAAATACTGAACAGTTAATCACAAAAGAAAGGAAGGAATGCGTGTACTCCTTTTGCAGCATTGTTACACGATGGGTTGCCAACTGCATCTGAGACTGGCCAAGTGCAAAGGTATGAAGCAGACTTTGCATATTCAACATTTAAAATACAAGTTCTCTTTACTTAGTGAAACAGGGCTCAATAAGCAGAATCAGTAAGCTGTTGAATACAACAGATGGGTTTAATTAAGAAGAAATAAGATGGCATTTAATCAATATCCCATCCAAGCCCCTTGCAAAAATGACTTATTTTATCCTTTCAATAGTCATGGGAGAAGTACTGTTTTCGTAGAAATAACTATCTGTACCAAAGCCATCTTCAGGCACGAGACTCTCAGCTTAAAAGCTGCTCCCAAGTGAAGTGGGAGGGAGCTCACATGCAGAGCTGTTTGCCGTGTGTGTGTGTGCTCTTTTCGATAACTCATTTCAGTGAGCTGATCTTAAGTGCACTGAGCTAAACCCCTGACAGGGCAGGGGCACTCAGGAACCTGGCATAAAATAGCCCAGTGGAAACCACTTCTTTATTTCCATATAATCCTTACTCTAAGATACAACAAAAAGTCCTTGAGCATCTCTGACACGTCTCAGAAAAGTTGTCAACCAGAGAAACATCATTACAAGTTTCCGATAAACTGACAAACATTGCCTTTGCACTTTCATTATTTTATTAATGTCTTATTTTAATAAAAAATCATTTATAATCTGGCAATTTGAAGAGCTCCCATTCTTAACACAGCCTGATGTGAAAAAATTTTTCTCATAAACTATTAGAGCTTAACAAAAGGCTTGTAATGAATTAGTAATCTACTGTAATATTGTAATAAATTATAGTTAAGCTCGCAAGAAGAGAAAAGCAGAGTCCATGTTTCATCCTTTCTCCATGAACAATGAAAGTATCATAAATATAAGAAAAATTATTCTATAATACAGTATGCAAGTGTAAGACTGTCCTTATCTATAGTTTATATGAAACACAGTCCTTCATCATTACTACTGTAAGCCTATTCTTAGTCTTTCAAAAAAACTTATATGCTTTTGAACTCCCCATTGCATATATAAATTCTTTATGTCACAGTGGGTGTATCCCCTTGATGGAAGATTTTTCCAAAGCTGTATATGGGATCTTACATGTATAGTTGTCACTGACCATTTTTATCCATTGAAAACCTACCACATCATTGTTCCCAACAAGAAATTTTGTGATGTAGCTTCCCAAATGAAAAAATGGTTGCTCTTCAACTTGTTAAAATACTTTACAATCCATACATAATCTTTGTTATCATTATTCTCTAACATTTAGGACTCCAATTTTGAGAGTATGACTTCCAGAGATTTTATTACCCATTTTAATTTTGGCCTTTGGTCAGATTATGGCCAGAGTAGACTAACTGCATAACAAAAGTTGAAAGAGCTTAATAGAACTGAAAGGATTCCAGCCTGTATTATTATTCTCACATGCCAGTTTTATACTGCAAGTGACTGCTGCTTGTTAACAGACAAGGTCTTCTAGGGGATGTAAAGACTGGAGGTCGTCTTGGGCAGAGTCATCATGAAATGATAGAATTTTTGATTCTTGGTAAAGCAAGGCGGGAAGCCAGCAGAACTGCCACCTTAGATTTCCGAAGGATGAACCTTGGCCTGCTTAGGAGCATGGTTTAGAGTGTCCCTTGGGGGACAGTCCTCAAGGGCAAAGGTGCCCGGGTGTCTTACTTCAAGGAGGAACTCTTAGAAGCTCAGGAGAAGGCCATCCCCATGTCCCGAAAAATGAGCAGACAGGAAAGTAGACCAGTCTGGCTAAATAGAGAGCTTTGGCTGTATCTCAGGAAAAAAAGGAAAGTTTATGATCTTTGGAAAAGGGGGTTGGCTACTTTTGAAAAATACCAAGATGTAGTCAAGCTATGCAGGGCAAAAATTAGAAGGGCCAAAGCTCAGGCAGAACTCATCTTGGCCACCACGGTTAAAGATAACAAGAAGAGGTTCTTTCAGTATATCAATAGAAAAAGGAAGGCTAAGGAAAATGTAGGCCCACTAACGAATGAGATGGGCGCCCTAGTGGTGGAAGACACAGAGAAGGCAGAGCTACTGAATGCCTTCTTTGCTTCAGTCTTCGCTGCTAAAGCTGTCCCTCATGAATCCCAGGCCCTGGAAGCAAGGGGGAAGGTCTGGAGAGAGAAAGCGTTTTCCCCAGTAGAGGAAGATCAGGTTAGAGACCACTTGGCCAAACTGGACATCCATAAGTCCATGGGCCCTGATGAGATGCACCCGTGAGTGCTGAGAGAGCTGGCAGATGTTATTGTTTGGCCACTCTCCATCATCTTTGAAAGGTCATGGAGAACAGGAGAGGTGCCTGAGGACTGGAGGAAGGCCAGTATCACTCCAGTCTTCAAAAAGGGCAGGAAGGAGGACCCAGGGAAGTACAGACCGGTTAGTCTCACCTCCGTCCCTGGGAAGGTAATGGAGCGACTCATTCTGGATGTCATATCCAAGCACGTTCAGGAGCAGGAAGTTATTGGAGGTGGTCAACATGGATTTACGAAGGGTAAATCATGCTTGGCCAATCTCATAGCCTTCTATGATGTTATAACTGGTTGGCTGGATGAGGGCAGAGCAGCAGATGTCATCTACCTTGACTTCAGCAAGGCTTCTGACACTGTCTCTCATAACATCCTCCTTAGGAAACTGAGGAAGTGTGGACTAGACAAGGGGACAGTGAGGTGGACTGAGAGCTGGCTGTGTGACAGGACTCAGAGGGTTGTGATTAATGGAGGAGGGTCGAGTTGGAGGCCTGTAACCAGTGGTGTCCCCCGGGGGTCAATACTTGGACCAGTATTGTTTCATGTATTCATCAATGACCTGGACGAGGGGACAGAGTGTATCCTCAGCAAGTTCGCTGATGATACCAAAGTGGGTGGGGTGGCTGACACCCCAGAGGGCCGTGCTGCCATCCAGCACGACCTAGACAGGCTGGAGAGCTGGGCAGAGAAGGACCTAATGAGGTTCAACAAGGACAAAGGTAGGGTCCTGCACCGGGGGAGGAAGAATGTCAGGCACCGGTATAGGTTAGGGGTGGACCTGCTGGGAAGTAGTTCTGAGGAGAAGGATCTGGGGGTCTTGGTAGACAGTAAACTATCCATGAGCAAGCAATTGTTGCCAAGAAGGCCAACGGAATTCTGGGCTGCATAGGGAAGAGTGTGGCCAGCAGGTCAAGGGAGGTCATTCTGCCCCTCTACTCTGCACTGGTGAGGCCACAACTGGAGTACTGTGTCCAGTTTTGGGCTCCCCGGTTCAAGAGAGACAGGGAACTGCTGGAGAGAGTCCAGCACAGGGCAACAAAGATGATTGAGGGATTGGAGCATCTCCCTTATGAGGAAAGGCTGAGAGAGCTGGGACTCTTTAGCCTGGAGAAAAGAAGGCTGAGGGGAGACCTGATTAATGTTTACAAGTATCTAAAGGGTGGGTTTAAGGCGGATGGAGCCAGAGTCTTTTCAGTGGTTCCCAGTAACAAGATGAGGGGTAACGGGCACAAGTTGGAACATAGGAAGTTCCAATCAAATATGAGGAAAAACTTCTTTACGATGAGGGTGACAGAGCACTGGAACAGGCTGCCCAGGGAGGTTGTGGAGTCCCCTTCTCTGGAGACTTTCGAACTCGCCTGGATGCAGCCCTGAGGGATGTGCTTTAGGCAATCCTGCTTTTGCAGGGGAGTTGGACTAGATGATCTCCAGAGGTCCCTTCCAACTCTGAAGATTCCGTGATTCCGCGATTTAGCCAGCAGATGTCGCAGAAGAGCCTCTACAAAGATACTATTTCTAGTATTTTCAAACCTGAACTCAATATGTAAAGTCACTTCAGTAAAATAATGGAAGAGAAATTCATGAAAGATTTTGCATTATTCACTTGTCTCTTAATGAGTCTTTTGGGATGAAGGGATGCAAATCATTTAAGATGCAGATATTATGCAATCAGAAATAGGAATGCTTTCTTTCTAAGTGTTAACAGTAATACTTTGTTTTGATCCATTCCATGACTGAGGAATTAAGGAAAGGAATAAAAAAATGTTGAAGTTGTATAGAATCAAATGCGTAAAAATATTTTGGAATATTTTCTTTCTAGAAAAAAAGAGGAAATTATTCTATATTGAAGAAACTCGTAACAAGCTCGGAAGAGCTTACTCTTTCATCTATCTCCAAACATTTTAAAAAACTAGCAAACTTTCCAGGGTGAATGAATAATTACTACTGGTGACAGCCAATTTATGTTCTCCTTTTTTTTTCTTATGGAGCTTTGATGAACTGTCATTCCTCAGAGAAAATAAGATACTACAAAAAATATGGAAGATTTTCTGAGATCGTCTGTCAAACATTAAATTAAACTGATACAATAACAGACTTTTACAGTACTTTGAAAACTATATCCAAATGGTTTCAAGAATATTTTAGCTCACCTCTCTGTTTACACACACAGAAACTCCTAAAAGTCTTAGATTTTTATCAGTCTGCAAGTAAAATCCTTCTGCTATTTTTTTTTTTAACTACGTGGACATCTTCCGAAATCTTCCCAAAACAAATGCTGCCAGAGCTGTGCATAGAGCTCAATGGTTTACAACAAAACAAGGAGGGACACAAGGTAAAACTACATTGACTCAGCAAAGTCAGCGAAGATATTGTTGGTTTACTGAAACATTTCTTCTCAATTTACTCTGCCCTTAGCCTTTGCTCGGCAGTCTTTTTGATTCATTCATTACATACCATCTAAGTACTTGAGTTTTAATTGAGAGCTTCACATTTTTCTCATCATTGCCATTGCCAAATGTAAATACAATCCCAGTATAGACTGAGAAAATATTTCTCAGAGGGGCAGTAAACTCTCAATGCCAGTCTAGAAGAGGTTGAGGAGACCTCCTCTGCAGCATGGTGCATAGTTCTGCTAATGTATGTTCAAAAAGAATGAACTTAAAGTGCTGAATCTCTTTGCTGAGCTTTTCTGCAGAGAAGGAATAGTTAAAAGATCATGGCAAAGGAGAAGGGATCTTGAAAGTCTAGCCAGAAAAAAAGGAAAACTGGAAAAATTATTTTCAGTTAGATAAACACAGTACTGGTTCCTCAGCATAAACATAAATATAGATTGTGAATTAGAAGTACTTTCCTAACCACCACAACCTTCCAGCAGGATTAATAGGAGAAAATACCTGAAGTATTTTAAAATGCAGTTTTTAAAGTTCATAACGGCAGTCTTCAACAGTGGAGAACTGAAGTCACAAGGAGATGAATTCTCTGTCCATTTTTGTGTTCCTAGATTACACAGACAGACACAGACTGGACAGGAATTATCAACATATCCTTTATACCATTTGCTCAATTCACCTCATCTTGCAAGCAGGGTCCTGCCATCCTTGTCACATTACACACTGTGTACATGCAGGGGCACACAGGCACACCCCTAAACCTGACACGCAACTAATAGCCTCAGCTCATGTCTAAAAAGGTATAAAATTTATCTGATTTATGGTTTCCTGGCTGACAATAAACTGCTGTCAAACCTTTGTCTCGTCTCTTTTTCACTGACTGGTAACCATGGCTACACAATGTAATAAAGTTAAGTGATCCACAATGTAATACGGGGAGTGTTTATTGTAATGGATTTTGTTATGAAACCCCAAGAAGATAAAACTAGTAATTCAGGGTGAAATGGAAATTGGCTACTAGTTAAAATTTTGCTTGTATTTTAATAAAAAATGCATGCTTTGTTGAATGGCATAATTTCTTTTCCTGAATAATTTATGACAGCCAGTCTGTCCCATTGAAATGTTCGTATTAATTTTAATGAGCTTGTCAAAGCCATTCTAGCCGTTTTGTGTTTAACAGATTTAGCTGGGGTAATATTTTAACCCCTTCCTTCTTTTAAATTACATAAAAATCTTTTGGATACAAAATAGCTTTAAAATATCTTTTTCATTTTTTTAATTTATAGATTACCATCTAGAGTTCATTCAAATATTAGTAATATTATGATGCTCTACAGTATATTTCATATTTCCATATCCATTTAAAGTTTTCCTCCAGAGAAAAAAATAAATAGGAACCTGGGAAAAAGGTAGGTTTTTAGTAAGCTGTCTTGGGGGGGAGGGGAAAGTATTTCTATTGCACGTTTCTGGAGGTAGTATTTTCATTTACATTAACGTTTTTCCATAGCTGAAAGTCAAGGTAGCTAAACATTTTCATCTTTTCCTTGAATGCCTTCTTCACTCATTCATGCTGGGCCTCTTGGAACATCAGTATTTAGCTGCAAACCTTTTGTTATCTCTAGTTACCTGGGCTGGCTGTGCCAGGACCAAACTCTGGTATAAAAACCACCAAAACTCCATTTAAAAACTAACCATAGCGGTTTTGGCTAGAAATGTACAGAGTAGAAAACAAAACTATTATTACTGGTGTGTCCAAAGGGACAGGAACCTGCATCCGTTGGCTGAAACATGATCCAGTTTGGATTAGATGACTCAGTTAATTTCCGTGAGAACTGATCCATTTCTGACAACTATTTCTGAACTACAGAAACATTTCAACAACTTATTTTTATATTCATCATTCTGGTCATGAATGGAAACAATCTTCCTCGAAAGCCTACAAAACTCAATAGATGTTTCTATATGGCTTGGCTAAGCTAAATGTCCATATCTATTGCCCTTGAAAAAGGACAAGGAACTAATTTCTGTTATTTCCTATTTTATATATAAGAAATTAATTCCAAATTCTCCATCTGTAGTAGCCTCAGAACTGCAGTCTTAAAGTCTGAGGCCAGGTTTTGTAGGCACTGTCCACGTTTAGTTTATTCTTCTACTGATAGCCTTAAATATATTTTTTAAACTCAACACATAAATTTATTCTGTTAGTCCATGACGATGATAAACAAATATGTCTGAGATACGAAGACTCATTCAGCAAATGGACATTCTGTTACCTAAAAACAGACAGGCAAGCAGGACCTCTATTCATAAATTATATTATATAGAATATTAGTTTGAAATTTTTAAAGATTAAAAAAAGGTAAGAAAATCAAATTAAGCACAAGGAACAAGTACATTTTTAGATTAATTAACGTTGGAAAGTGATTGCGTAATTGATTAATGCTACTTCAGTTTTAACAGGTTTGGTAACAGCTTGGTACAGGCTCAAATATCAGATGTGGAAAAAACCCTCCAGATGTTTCTTACATTAGTGGTCTAATGTGTTGCTCAGCCGTGGAATGTGTTCAGTAAGGGAAGATTCTTAAGAGGAAGAAAAGACATTCTATCACCCGTGGTCAGAGAAAATAACCTAGAAATATCTATGGTAGAGGGAGGACAGGATGTGGTCATGCTACCATACCCCTGCAATCCCCGGTAGCCATGAGGATGGTGGTTGTTGTTATAGTACAAGCCATAAGCATGTGATTTTTTTAATTTTTTAAAATTTATGTACTGGTGGGAATAGCTCTCAGAATCTGCTTCCACTTGTGCTAAGGTTCTGCTACTGTGAGCTGTGAAACAGTACAGAATCTCCCAGTGACACCAAATAAAATGCTGATTCATTGACTGATAATTTTTACGGTCTTCTAGATGCTTTAGTCAGGGAGAGCAGAGATTACAAGTAAGAGACAAAAATACCTTGAGAACAAGTTTTCATAAGATGCTTCAAATATACATATGTTGTTATAATGATTTTAAAATTTAAAAAGTATGAAAGCATGCAATGGGATGGCAAGTATTTATTCTTTACTCTTTGCCACCATACTGTTACACTGCAATAAGGAATTAAAAAAAAATTGTGTCTCCACAGGCCTCTAAGTCTAACCCTGGGCTACAGGAGGGTTTCTTATTATAAAATTAAGTAGGAGAGGAAAAAACAGATGTACAATAACTTGACATAAAAGTCTGTATGATATGAAAGAAGGTGAATCTATCCTCCACAAAAATCTTAAACTTTGAATGAAGAAAAAAAGAAAATAAATTAAAGCATACAGTTCTCCTGTTTTCTCTGAAAATTCTAATTTATGACTTAGCATGCCAACTCTAAGACAAAAAAAGGTCAAGAGAAATCTTTCAAATGAGCTTGTAAACCACAGCAGAAGGCCTATTCTGGCAATTTTTACGCTTGCAATTTTTTTATAGTCTGCTAATGTACAATTCTGACTTATTTTTTGTGCTCATAATTGATGCTGTCACAGCTTCAAGATCTGTTGCAGACTTCCTTCTTTTACTATACTCAAAATTACGATGGGATTGCAGTCAACTTTATGTTCTGCAATGGGTTTCTCTTTGTAAGTTACATATGCAACTTAACCATGAGCATTTGATCGACCTCAATTACTACAAAACCTCTTTAAGTCATTCTAGATAGCTAGAATTACAGCCACTCTGAAGCTGTAAAACAAGAAAGCAGTTTTGTGACTTGCCTTAAAATAAAACAAAACAAAAAAATCACTATCATCTGAGAAAATTGAGATTTAGAGATTCTGGAATTTGGTTTTCCAGTGCACTGAAGGCAGTTGGTACTTAGAGACCAAGTGCTCATTTCTGCTCACCCTTTGTCCATCCAAGCCTCATGTTAACAGGAGAGTAGTAATGCTGGGGGATTATCTCAATCCGTAACAATAAGTGGGAGTCTGGGCAAGCTCCATGTGTGTGTGCCAACTGGAATCATTTTTGTTTGCACTCCCATGACGTTGCTTATAAGCTTGAAAATTTGATGTCTGCAAGAAGTAAACAGGCGTTTTTATTTCTTTCATGGCACTAGTGATAGTAAGAAGAGAGCATTTTAGGACATATTTTTTGTTAAGGGGATGATGGGGGAAAAGAATTTTAAAAAAAACCCTAAACTACAATTGGCATTGTAAGACTCTTCCAAAGACAACAGTGAAGCTCTACAGGCCTAAGATGTCCACATGAATGAGAACATCATCAAGGGTTATATCAGGGTAAAACGAAATAGCCTAGAACATGGCCAGGCCATGCTTCAGGGCATAAATCACATCACTAACAGCTTTGCATTAGGAAAACATGTCCTCACAGCATGCCATAGCAATTCTCCCCTGGACCAACAGATTATGGCCACTGTCAGATAAGACCAGAGGGACATTGATCCTGTGTTGTGTGTCTGACGTTCCTGAGTTCCAAAAATTCCTTAGTGAACCTGGAGGTTCAAACACTCTAAAACCAAAGCTGAACTACACTGTGGTTTTTTACATCCTCTTACATAACCAGACAAATACGATCATTCAATTCAACATTTCCCTCAGGGAAGTGGGACGCTACTCACGGAATCAACTGATGTACAGTATCTGCCATGCCATCAGGTCTGTCGTTTGGCATTTGGTCTGTAACATCTGCACTGAACAGTGTTTTTTTCCTTTGCTGAACATTTTGCCCACATTGCGCTCCACAGAACCAGTATAAAAACAGCAGCATCGTTTTGCACATCAGGATTGCATAATGCTGCATACGCTTTAAAACAGAGTAAAGGCTGACAGTAAAACCTTAACTTTGTCATACACCATACAAAAAAATAATGGTAATTAAAGAAAGTGGAGCAAGGAGCATCCACTGTAGAGTGTTAACGTAAAGCTAGCCAGTCGGTTAATGTTTAGGAGGGCTCAGAAAAAGAGGAGGAGAGTCCCCAGGAGAAAAGAAACTGCCTAAGGGGTAATAATCAACTTGGAAAATATTCCTAAGGCAAGAAGGAAACTAAAGGAGCATAAATACAAATTAAGATGATGAAGCAAATGGAATGTGACAGGGAGCAAGAGAAGAAAACAATCAAGGATCAAATTACATTAAACACTTCCACTAATGTTGTAAAATACGTAATAAAGAATACACTCTAAAAATAGTGCATGACACCAAGACAGGAAAGGTTATAAGCGCAGCATCAGAATAAAAAAATTACCTTACAAAAAGTATGATGAAATTCAATGCGCAAGTATTACATTTGGGAAAAAAGAAATAAAATGCAAAACTTTAAGAATGGGGGGAAGAGGTGATTAGGCATAAGAATTTAAATTTTTTTTTTGATTGATATTTTAATTTTTGAATGTTGAAAGGAAGCCTTTTAAATTTCAAATCTTTTCTGGGGTGAGCAATTCTATTGCATTTTTATTCTGAACAACTGAAAAAAGTCTTCTCTTTTGAGAGAAATGTACAAAGCAGTTAAGGTAATAAGTTTCCTTGTTCATGCAGAAAAGAACTTGCTTTATGGAAAATTCCGTGAGCAAGTCTAATTCTGCCTCTTTCTGATGGTAACAATCACTTCAGCCTTATTTTGCATATCTTCAAATGCTCTTGTTCAAGCCAGTCTCAAAAACCAGCTGAAAGCTTCATTTAAACATATATGTTTGCATGGCAGACAACTGTAAGCAGGTCATCATATGACACTACTGTAGATCACAAATGTTGTGCTTCTGAAATAAATTCCTCCTTCCCAGAATTTTCTTTTTAAATTCTCAGCATCTTTACTGAAAAACGCAGTGAAAAAGGCCTCCCCAGATGGCAGTGCCATCCATGTACAATATCTCTTCCTACAGTGTTGCTCTTAACTTCCTACCATTGCTATTTAAATAGGGTACAAACTAAAGCCTGTGTCTGGAGAACTGATTACCCGCTATTCTGCAGTATAAACACGGAATATTTCCATTTTGAACACTCTTAATCTCCCAGCACTCTCCCAATTACCCTGGATGCCAAGATTGGCATTGGAAAACGTTCACTGAGCAGCTCAACGTTCTGCTACTTCTTAAGAGTAAGTGATCCACCCTGGAAGTCCTGCTTCTACACAGACAACATGATCGTTGACATACAGATGTTTTTCCAAGGCGTGCTACTACCACTTGGCCAGTTCAACCTGCTTTATACTCTGGTTGAATTTAATATGGCGCATATGACTCAGCAGCAGTGGCCCGAGCATCTTTACACAGTGTTAAAACACTCGGTATGGGAATGAATCCTCCCTGTACACCAAATTCTGCCACCCTACTAAAGGGATGTTCAAGGTACATCGGAAGGATGATTCAAGATGCTTCATGGGTTACTCAATGACATACAATTCAGCTTGAACTGAAGTACTGGATTTTAGCAGCCTTTGCAAAAGTTCAATAAATCTTTTGTTTCTTCCTACTGGTCATTTACCCTTGAGAAGTTTTGCAGGGAAAAAATAAGAAAAATAATGTGTTAAGCACTACATAGCTCTTTTTCTATAGAAAACATTCTAGCAGGCATAGACATTTTTATTTTCCCTTTTGGAAGAACGTCAGATAGATGTGCTACTCTAGATTCAGAATTTAGAAAGATTAACACCTCTCCCCACCATCTTCCAAAAACTAGTACACGAAAAATAAAAACTTTCCAAGTAATATTTGGATGAATGTAAAACTACTCAGTTATAAGATTGATATATAGGGTTTTTTATCTGGGACCATGACACTAGCATATACCAATCACTGGGCTCCACCAGTAGCTAAGGGTCTAACCCAAGGCTCTTTTTCATTGTAATATGCTCTACCATTTTGTTTCCTGCCTATAATTGTAGGGCTTTTGCATCTACCACCAGAGAGGAATTCTGCCATTGCATGTGAGAAACTTAGCTATCCACTTAATTTCCTATGACACCAAACCACTAAAGATCAAGGAAGATTAACCATTAAAACATGCACATATGACATTCTCAGTTCAAAATCATTAAGCACCATTATCTTAGAGCACTCATGTATTTCTCACCTTCACCCCAAGCTCCTGTTCATATGTATTTCTCAAAGATTTCACTGACATACAGAATGCTAAAAAAATTTCTTACTCAGTGAGTACAAAGGTGATATAAAATATTACATTTATTTCTTCCAGATAAAAATCCAGCAAATCACTCCCCAGATAGTAGTACCTCAAAAAACCACTTATTTTCTTCATTTAAGAAAATCTTCATTTAAGAAAATCATTATCATTAAAACAGTAGCGGCTTGGCCAGTGACAACCACATGACAGAAGTATGGATGTCCTTCGTTCCTTTAATCACATACTTAAGACCTATCTCAGAAAAAAAGATTGGTTTTCAAGAGAATCTTCCAAAGGAGAGAAACTACTTAGAAAAGGATATTAAATATTCACTGATCTTTAAACAAAAGTTTAAACAAAGCTGCTCTTCAGAAAAAGAAACAAGTATTCCAGAAACAGCAGCAAAGTTCCTGATGAGCTAACGTACATTCAAGTAAATTCAGATACTCTTTTCAAAAAGTCAGGGGACATCGATCTCAGTATTAAATGTTTTAAATTTATTTTAGCTTTTCGGATCTTATAAATCATGTGTCAAATGAAGCATAAATTCACTTGAATATCAGTTCTTCAGTCATCTGAGGACCTATGCTACTGCAAACTATTTTATTAATCAGAAAAAAAACCAATACAATCATTGGACCAACTTAATCCCAGTAAGCACATGGAGGATATAAATGTCCAGTTGACTTTGTTCTTTAATTTATGAATTTGTTCTTGTGTTATTTACACAGGTGTGCCTTTGGTATTTTGAATGCTAGAAATGGATTTCTGCTTACAAAAAGACACAAAAAATATTTTCCTGTCTACTGCAGGTGTGTAAATATAGGTAATTCTTATTTTAAACATATACCTGATGCAACTGTGTTCACTGAATTGTATTTTATAGGCAAAACATACCAGGGGCCTGACACTTTTTAGACAAATAAAATCAAATTTTCAAAGTACGTTCTAGCTACTGAATGCATGAAGATATTAAACTGTGTATGAAGTCCAATGGTGAAAGTATAATAAACTTTAAATTAGAAAAAAATATAGAAGGATATGATAGGTAACCAAGATTCCCTCCATCCCCCATCCTCCCTTTACTGCCCTGCTTTAAGGCCAGTTGGTTTTCCTGGGAGGTGCATCTGAAAAATCTTCATGAAGGGGCAGTTTGATTTCTAGTCCTTGCAGTAAGTGGGGCCCTTTGGTTCCTTATATAATATGTGCTCACATAAAGGCTACAGAAAATCTAGTCATCAGCTCTTTCAGATTGTAACTTCCAACACAACAATGTAAGAATCCTCAGGAATAAAGAATAAGGCCTGCAACATGTTCCTTTGTTAGGAAAAAAATGTTTAACGTACTAAAATCTTGTAGAAAGGTTTTTGAATATGAGAAGCCACAAGTTTCCAGGGAAGTGACAACTCAGGCTAAAGTAATTCTGAACCTTCTGGTCAAATCTTTCACCAAATAAAACATGAGACAGGGTATTATTCAGTTCATTATTATGTTCACACTATCATAATGTTTTAGTGAATGCTATAAATAGACATTAAAGCATCTATCTGGAATATTTAGAGGAAAAAAACAAACACCTTGCATTATCATGGGGAAGATAATCTAAGTGTCATCAGCGAAAGGTCTCATGCTGCCAGTATTAAGAGATTGTTGTAATTATGTAATGCCTGATATGGGATTCAAGTAATAAGCAACTAAAGGAGGATAATATAATTACTGCTAATCAACATGGGTACACGGAAAATAGATCTTGTCAAATTAAGTTGGTATCATTTTTATGAAATTATAAATTCAGTTGATAAAAATCATCAAGGCACATACTAACGGGATTAAAAGCTCAGCAACAAATAGATCTCAATGTGCAAAGTAAATAGGGAGTATCACCAAGTGGCTCTTTTTCTTTCATCATGCTTTTCCAGGACTGATCTTACATTTATTTATATTTTTACAGAGCTGAGGACAAAAATTATTCAGTCGATGCTGAAAAATTTTGTTGTTGACTCAATGAGTGATCAAGGAAGACAGGTTCAATCAATGAAGGAAAAATTTGATATGGTAATATGTGCATTTGGGAGCAGAGGATGGAGGTCATTCTTACAGTATGAAAGAAAGAGTTTGAGATTCCCCAGGCAGGACTCAGATAAAGGAGACACAACTCTGTCTCTTATCCTTTGCCATCAGCCTGAACATCTGAATATTTCCCCAGAGATCTTGACGCTTGGTGTATAAGAGCCCTTTGCAGAAACACACCTGGACCATAGTCCCAGTTGTAAGAGATGGGCCGTAAATTCCCTGACGAGGGGCAGAAGGCCCTCCAAGTCTTCAATGGAAGGCCTCAAACACTCGCAAGGAAAGAAATAATGCAGGCCTGGCCTTCAAAGAACTGATAAGGCTCACACTTCTGGTGCCTGAAAGTGTGGGGGAACTGTCTTGTGAAGACAAGATCATTCTGCCACTCGTGTGGTGAGCTTGCTAGTTCTCAGTTCTCAAGGCCATTGTGTCCGATGAGTGACCTTTGCTTCATTATCCGCAAAATGCATATGAAAGCGCACACTCCTGCATATGCTAATGAAGATTATAGAGATCATGCTAAACATGTATGACTGTGGCACTCGTCTCTCCCCCCAGATCATGCTACACGTCACCTGGGAGGGGGAGAAACCTGAGAGGAGGCTGTCCTCAGCAAGGGGGTTGGACCATGCTAATTCAGCAAACATAAAAGGGGAAAATAAGTGCCCCTAGCGGGGAACAAAGGAAAAACAAAAGAAGCAGATAGTGCCTGGGAAGATTCTTCCCAAGAAAGAGGACCATACCTGGGAAGATTTTTCCAAGAGAGAAGAAGATTATGCCTGGGAAGATTCCCTGAAAAAGATGCTGGAACCAGGACTGGTGATCTCTTTATTTCGGTCTTTTTTCTCCATCTTTTCCTTTCTCTATCCCTCAGTTTCTCTTTTCTCTTAGAATTGTTAAGTAATGGTTAGAGTTGTTAAATAACTACCTTGAGTACGACCTTAAGTACCGCTTGCCATAAGTTGTCCTATACCTGTTGTTAAGTAACACAACACATACCTCACCATTTGCCATAATTTGTTATATACCTAACCAATTATCGTGGACTTGTTAAGACCTATAGTAACCATTTTGGGAAGCGAATAAATGTTTCTATATGGACCTTGAGATTTATCTCGCCTTAGTCCGCGCCGTTGGGAATTTATGAATCTGAAGTCCCTTACCCCCCCTCTTTCCTGAGAGTGGGTCATGACACCAGTGACAACAGAAGGAGTGCAATGGTGAGTGCCAAGGAAAAGAGCTGAGCCACCAGTGCTATGGGGCAGTTCTGTGGGGCTGAGAGGCTGGAAACATGCAATTGAAATGCTCCCATAACCAGTGGGAGAAGCTGCTGAGCTCAAAGCCCTGATTCTGAGTAAGCTACAGTTACAAGGATGACGAATGAAAGAAGCACTAAAAGAATTACTCGTTAGCAGTAGAAGACACAAAATATGTTATAGAAAAAAAACCTCAAGAAGTTCTGTCTGTTTATCTTGAAGGATGGAGATGAGTTGAGCAGCTAGAAGAATGCTTATACGACTCTTCAGTTTAATTCACTACAGATGAACACAGCGAAACTCAGAGAAAAAACCAAATGTCATTGCAAGTGAGGATGGTTAACCACGGGAACCACTATTGGGAGAAAACTGCAGAGGAGTATCATAATGGGTTCTGAATGTCGCCTATACACAGAAAACCGTGATTGAGCTCCAAGTGGCGTACCTGAAGGAATATGTTCTAGAATCCTAAATCCAACATTACATAGAAAGTCATGAAGCCACAGTCTCTTCTGACTAGAAACCTTTTTCAGCCAAAAGATCCTTTTTGTCAGCCTCAGAAATATCTTGCTTTATATGCAAATTTTAGGTATTGTCCTGGTTTCAGCTGAGATACTTTTTTTTCTAGTGATTGCCGTGTTTTCAGATTTGATATGAAAGGAATGCCAACAATGCCTATTGTTTTGGTTGTTGGTAAATGATGTTTATCACTTTTTTCTGCTTCCCATAGAAGCTGGGAAGGAGCATTGACAGAACAACCAAATGGCCAATGGAATATTCCATACCATAGATGTCATGCTTGGTATGTAAATGAGAGTTGGCTGGGGGGAGGGTGATAATCTGCTATCTCTGCTCGGGTTGGGATGGGTGACCAATTCACTGGGTGGTGAGAGTGACTTGTGTTTTGCATATTCTTTTACCATTATTATAGAACCATAGAATCATAGAATTGCCAAGGTGGGAAGGGACCTTTCAGATCATCTAGTCCAACCATCAATCTAATTCTGTTATTTTCCTTTTCCATTATTGTCCTATTAAACTCTCTTTATCTCAATCCATGAGTTTTGGGGTTTTTTTCCCCCTTTCCCCTCCTTTTCTCCCTCTTCTCCCTACCCTTCTCAGGGAGGGGAAAAGGGTGTGTGTGTGAGTGAGAGGCTGCATGGTCCTCGTTGCTGGCTGGGGTTAAACCATGACCCATCTATTTGTCATATTCTAGATCAGAAAATATCTTATCCTCCCCAGTCTAGCCCAGCTCGTGTATGTGAGGTGATCCCATCCTAAATTTTTAGAACCTACTTTAACCTTTAGGCATGAGAATTAAGAAAATAATATTTATGTCCATGAAAACATTTTTTTAACTGTTTCATTGTAAATTACTGCAACACAATCTGAATTTATTGCTACATAACTATATAAAGCATGTTTGCTTCAGCATATAATCTGGACTCAACAGGACTCCAGACTTTCCAAGTTCTTGAGAACAGTCAGATATAAAAAGATTTTTTCTCTTATTTTTCTATGTCTATCGTAGAGCTACTTGTCACAGAAATAACAAACAACTTGGAGAAACTTACAGGTTTGTAGAGTATTTCCATGTTACAAGGTAGTGCCGGACCCAAGGAGGCAAATGTCTCACTATTAAGTAAAAATAGAGTTTTAAAAGAACTCTTTCCATATTTTTATATTGAGTTTTATATGAGTTTTATATAGTTATCTTCCATTTACTTTAAAAGGGAGTAAAGCTTCCTGAACGAAATAGGACTGGAAGAGACCTTCTGAAAGCGTGACATACATCCTGTTGCCTGCAAGCAGTTCTAAAGGGCTGAAACATCTCAGCAGAAAAGAGATAATTTGCAATTCTACATCCACATCTGAATTATGGAGGAACTGGAGATGGAAACATAGGGTGGAAATTCTCTTCTTCAAGGAAGAGAAGCGACAGCTTTAAAATTATCTGTGAAACTACTGTTTCCTTTTTAAAAAATGAAACAGTAGTTTCACAGATAATTTTCTCTGTATGATTGAATTTTACTTCCCTTTTCTGTTTCACCACAGCTCAGTCTGTAGAACAGAGCTGAGCTAACAGTTTATTTTTCTATAGAATGGCACTTCCCAGACATTCCTCCTCCTGTGGGAGATATCCTTGAGGATATCCACAAGCTGTGCCCACGAATACAATCTGGATCTATTTTTAAGGGGAAGTAGGCGAATACGCTCTTTTCTACAAACACTTTGGCTTTTCTTAAACCATTAGAATTATTATCTGTGAATTAGGAAATATAATCAAGTACAAGGTAAAATATGGAGTGGAAGACAACATCATTAGAAAGATGGATGTACTAGCATAGGAATTGTGTAATTTTCCAGCCCTATGAATACTACAGAAACAACTTCATCAAGAGCATGGAAACACGCTAGGAAGCGAACCTATCACCAGGCTAAGGCTGAGCCATGAGCTGATAAAAATGGTTGTACAGCTTTTGCAGCTTTGGGAGAGGTTCAGCAGTAGTGGCAATAATAGCAATATTCAGAGATAATAACAAGTCACCTGCTATTCAGCAATAACAACAACTCCGGGAGAGGTCCACCAATTATTTTGCAGCAGTGAGTTAATCCATTGTTATTGAAATTGATGCAACAGAAATACCTAAAGGAACTGGAGCGAAACCCCATTTTTTTTCATGTATGCTTGGAAAGCACAGCTTGCTTAGCGCAAGATACTATAACGTGATTTCAGAACTGTGAAGAAAAGTAGGAACTGCAAAGAGTTTCATAATCACTGAGATTCTGAGCGTCCACAGTATTAAAAGCTTTTCAAGAAAATGACAAACACCCCTCTCACCCTACACTTTCCCCCATAGGTGCACAACCACACACAGTGCAGCACTGGCAGGGCAGGAGCTTGCCAACCAGGGCCTGTCCCACCACCCTCAGTGTGGCGGAGATGTCATCAGGGGGGCTTGTGGTGACAGAGGAGGGCCAAGCTCCAGCTGGGACATCGAGTCAGTGGGTCAGGATCTGGATCAACAGGGCACAGGCACAACGTGGCTGCAGCACAGCTCAGGCGTGGATCAACCACAAGAGCCTCAGCAGCCCCAGGCAATGGAGGAGGAGCCCCACTTCGGTCTTCCTGGCAATGCTGCTCAGAGCAAGATCCAAGGATGCATCTGCTCTTTCTTTCAAGGCCCTCAGCTGGACTGTTTCTAAGTTGTCCCTGAGCCAAACAGCCAGGAAGGTCAGGGGAAAATCACTCAGGGCCCTGACACCGATCTCCTAAAGTGACTCATGACTCGGTACAGATGTTGTCTTAGGCTTTGGGAAAGGGTGGGCAGCTCTACCACCATTTTGCAATGTTTACCCTAAGCAACTTGCCTGAGTAAGGATTGTGTGGGAATTGCAGCATGCAGCTGTACCTGTCTCCTGTATACGATTTTCATTAATTTCTTAACTCTTACTTTTTATCTTATTTTCTGGTCAATAGTATTTTCCTGAGGTTGTGAGAGTGATGGCAGCAGTAAGATTTTGAAAGTTTAGGGCCACGCACAGGAGGCTGAGTTCATTTATCAGCTGTCATTTGCTTGTCAACAAAGGTCCTAGTTTGGAAAGTGTTTCCATTAGCAGGTGGGATCTGAATACCAGATGGAACATTGAATGGTTACATTTGGGACCGATACCACCGTTTGTCATTAAGATTGTCTTAGGTCTCTTCATTATAAGAGCTCATCATCTCAGTTGCCAAGCTTCAAATATCAGTGTGAGATAAGATTTTGCTTGTTAGATTTCTGCCACTGACAAGAACTATTTGAAGTTATTCTATGTTGTCTGGCCAAGTTACCTGAGAGGGGCTGCAAAAATTGCAAAAATAACTGTAATTTTGAAGAATGTAGAGAATAAAACAAACTCTGATGACCTTTTTCTTGAAGTCTGGAATCACTGTGCTTTGGAGGAGGGAACTCAAATGTTTGGGGTTCCGTCTTGGACCAAAAAAAGTAAATTCTGTTCCAACAAAAATGGTAATGTGGTATGAAATTCCATGAAATCACAAAAGGAAATGCATGCGTTAACTGGCAGCTGGACTCAATGTTTAAAGCCATGGGGAGCCCAAGACCAGGGCCAAATCACCCAGTTTAGCTGAGGGTGCTTATCTGTGAGGAAGATACAGTCTACTGATGCTCAGTTGTTCTTAGCTGATATAGTAATAGCACATCAAAACTTCGAGAGTGGAATCGTGAACATCAACACAGTGAGACAAGTTGTCAAAGTTGTTTTGGAGAAGGAATAGACTGGAGCTTTTCTGGCAGTGAAGTATATCTTTTTTGTTGCAATGTTAAGTATAAGGGATCCCCTATGAGATGGGAGTTTGCTGGAAAAGAACAATAAACCCGCTGGTTAAAATGTTTTACTGTAAGTTTTGGAATCTTTTTGCATCTGAGAGTGGCTCTCACATAATACTAGGCAGTGTATTTAGACTAGACTGTTCTAGGTTGTGTTCATTCTGTTACCTGAATAACACCCGTAGTTAATTTTGCAGGATAGCTCAAAAGCCAGAAATCCACCTGAAACCAAAGAGATTTCCATTTTAGATTTACAGAAAAAAATGTACTCTGAAAAAAATTGCATTCTAGACATCTCAAGTTACATATTCATTCACCAAGTAGGTTTGACACCAATGCCTTTGTATCTTTGATCCACAGCCGTAAAATACCTTCTTCCTTTTCCATTGTATGGGATCATTCAAGAAATGCACATTTTCTAGTGAAGTCATTCATAGAAAAGGAAGATAACAATAGCCGTGTTAGAGGCAGATATTGAATAATGTATGATAAATAAAGCACGGGATCATGGGTCCTAGAATGAATAAGCTGAACTGTAGAATAGCTGCTTGTTAAGAGACAATTGAACTATGAACAAGTACGTTGCAAAAATAGAAAGCATTATTTTAAAACACTATTGTAATGCACACTTTCAATGTTGGCTTGTGCTAAGGTCTTAATGCTGGAACTTGCCAATTTTTGCAGGGCTTTACTTTGCAGCCTCCTCTTCTAACAGCTTGTTTAATGCAAATGCTATTTGAACAAGATGCAGCACACTTACAGCTTTATTCTGGCTGTTGTGATTATTTTAATTAAGTTAATAAACCAGGGGAGGAGGAAATGAAGCAATCAGTGGATTTTTATCATGTTTCTGTTTGTTTTGACAGACAGCTCAGCTGTTGACAGCTTTGTTGACTCAGGCTCAAATAGTCCAGTGTTACTTAAGGCAGCAGGTCTCACTGTTGAGCCAGACTGATGCCAAACAGGGTATGCTCAAGTACAACAATAAGGAAACTACAAGGAACTAAAAGATTAGGATAAAGAGAAGGTACTACCAAGCACCAGGCAAATTCCTTCTCTGTTTAGCTGGATATTACCAGTGATTTATGGCTGGATTTTGAGTTTCACTGTACTCTTTCCTCCTCCCTACCCCATTTTACAGGGATTACAATTAAACTACCCACGCATGCACATTTGCTAAGAATTTTCAAATTTATTTATTTATTAAGGTCTTTACGATTCTCTTGTCTAAAAATCAGATTTGAAAAATAATTGTTTACATATGCTCTGAAAAGCACCCTGGGGAAGAGCTTTTACAGCAGTGTGCACGCTGCTTTATATAGCAGCCAAAACCTCCAAGAGCAAAAGCATAAAGAAGCAGAAAGTGCCTTGCAACAAAAGAAGTTAAATACGTTTAATCAAAACTTTCCAATGTTCTTTTCTCTCAAGTGACTAACCATGTTCCTTTGAAGCTGCTGGAAATCATACAGAAGATGAACCCCAGACTGATCTACTGGTATCTTGAGCTTCAAACCTGCATGTGTACCAGCTGCCTGGACCACATACATAGATGGAGAATTTTCCCCAGGAGCAAGTACAAATGTGATACTTGAAGACTCATTCTAACTCCAATCTTGTAGCAGAACAACATATAACAGCACACCTCTAAGGGTCTAAACAAGCATCCGCTATGCTCTATGAACAGACAGTACACAGATGCTGGAAATCATCTGGGAGGCGTGATTCACAGTTGATAAACTAAAATAGAAATCATCCCACAGGGAAAAATAGAAAAGTGTGCTTTTTCCATAGAAACCTCTTAGAAACTACAGTGAAAAGGGTTTGTTTTCTGAGCCCCAAAGAGCACTGATGCCTAATTCGAGATTATCAGTGTCTTTAAAATGGAATATCTGGCTACTTCTGTTCAAGAAGAGAAAATATAGTTTCTCTGACAAACTATTTAATTATTGCCAAAGCCACACATTTACCTGGACTAGAAAATAACCAAAAGATACCTGATTCAGTTGGCCAGGAAACCTGTTAGCCTAATGCAAAAAGTAGCTAAATTGTCATAATTTGTACCTGAAAAGTTACATAGATCTGTTACCTATTGAATTCTTGAAACTTATAAACTTTGGCTATTTTGTTATATTACAAGAGCTAGAATCCAAACACCATCCCTCTTTCTTCTACCCAACTACACTCAGTTTTTAACGAGGGCATGATTTTCTCCAGTCTTTCATACCTTTCCCAACCTGCAAAGACTCTCATGGACATCCTCTAACTGCATTAAAAGCACTTCACCCATTTTATAAGCACCCTGCCATAAATTTCACCCGGCCTGGACTATTTAAAACTGTCTGACTTTAATCAGATTTTTCCTGGCACTGCTAAATACTTCACCTCTTTGAAATATCTAGGCTTTCTTTTTTGCAGCTGCATCTCAGCAGTAGTCACTCCATGACTAATTAGTGCACTGAGATGCTTCCAGCTGCTGTGCTTAGTTGGGAGGTTTTGACAGCAAGGCTGCTCCTCACTGATCTGCTAGTGCACCACCTTGTACTTTGAAACTCTTATGCTCGTTTCCTCAATGGTATTATTTCTGCCTCCTCCAGTTCTTCTCGACAGTCCTGTTTTATTAGTGGTATTTGTCATAAGTCCACCTCTAATTTTGCTGCTCTATTCTGGAGCTATCAGTAGAAACGTTAAGATCATTATTCAGAACGGACACTGGTGACTGCTCTTGTGATGGTGACAGAAGAGTGTAAGAAATGCCTGCGTTCTCAGGAGTCTACATTTGTTTGATTTGTGTGCAAGCGTGTGCGTGTGTGTGTTAGCTTTTGCTACTGTCCGCAGCACAACCAGTTTATTCGGTTTCCTGCCTGCCAGGGGCACAGTGGCCAGGCTTGATGTGAGGCAGTCGCTGAATCAGGCGGTCAAATGCTTAAAGTCGACACAAAATGTGCCTTAAGACCTGCCTTATGCCAGCGCTATATCACTATTTACTTACTGGCCTTCAAAGCGGTCAAGATTTGACGCGGCTTGCTCCTCTGCTTCCATGGCCACGGCCACTAGGGATTCTTGTAAATTATGCCATGTACTCAATTTCTTCATTGTATTGGATCAGAGACGTCCTTCTGAAATGGACAGGGAGTTCATATAAGCAAAGGTTGGTAGCAGGCGTGAAGACTATTCCTTTTGTGGACGTACTGACTTCTCCTATAAATGTGTGCCTGGATTCTTTTTTTTCTTTGAAAAGTAGCTTTGAGGCAGTAAGTCTGTTCACTGGAGAAAGAGAAGATGGCAACAGCCTTGAACCCTGCTTCCTATCCCAGATTTTACAGCTTCACGGTGAGGTTGATGCTGCACTACGCCTAGCTGTTATGAAGTTGACTTGACTTACTCAGTTTTGTCCTACACAACACCTGCCAGCTTTGTCACTCCTTGAGTAGCAGGAATAGGACTCCGGCACTGGGTGTGAACAGCTTATATTTATTTTAATATAAAATAGAAAAGCCTTTTTTACTTTATTTTAGTATCTTGGCAAGATGTAATGCTCATTGAATCTTGGCAATTTTCATATTACCCTTACATACGACCTCTAAGAGTTAGTATTTTTACTCCGATCACATGATTTTTCTGTTCCATATAGGTTATCAGCTTGTTTGGCACTTCACAGATGGTAATTCATCAGGTTAGACCCCAATTATATCAGCACTCTCCACACCGCTTATGCTTGAGATGCTGACTCCTTGTAGTTTTAGCAGTTTTTATAGTTTTGTACAGCTTCTTTAACCAGTTGATTCTATTAATTAGTTCCCTTGACGAATGAAGGATTGCCTTTTGAAATTGAGAACTCGGGGAATGGGTATATGAATAATTATAAATTATGCACTGAAATCCAGCACGTCAGCTGCTCCACGGTAACCACCTGTACAGTCCCTCATACCTGCCTAATCCCTCACTGAAAGAAGAGTAATCTGATCTGACTTTACAAACACTGCGACCATACGTACAACTGACCACTTCGCAACTTTTCACTTCATTCCACCATAATTTGTATGCCACAGGTTTAAAGAACTTCTTTCATTTACTGTTCCACTATAATTATTTTGTATCAACTCATAATCGTATTCCTATCATCCTGTGATGTTTTATGCTCGTTGGATTAAGTGACATTTAACATTGAATTTTTCTAGAACGGTCATCAGTATCCACGCCTGCTATAGCATTACCAAGTCTACTGTCTATGCAACGGTGCAACATAAAATTTCCTGATTATATTTCTCAAGTAGAACTACAGAATCGCTTATTATAACCAAATGTGGCACTGGAATGCAAAAAAAACTCCCCCAGGTTTAAGTAAAATTCTTATTGATCCTTTCCTAAAATTATATTCATCTTAAAAGACATTTCTTTATTCCTTTCTGTCTCATTTCTTCAGTAGGTTGTTACAGTGTTCTTAACTCACTATCACTTTTATTTTTCATCTTTCCTCCCAGTGGATTAAAGGCTTTAAAAGTAAGAACCAGGATTGTCATTCTGTCACATTTTAGTGGCTCCTTTAATAAATTGCTTGATGTCACGCAATATTTCAAATTCTTCCATGTTGTTTCCTGGGTGAACAATTTCACTAAGATGGAACCCATTTAACTACTGCTTTCACTAATATAATTCCCTTTTTGGCTGATATCTGGCCACCTACTCAGGGAAAGTCATCACCCATCTGTTAAGTTTTTTTTGTCAACTTTTCTGTCACGCTTGCCCTCAAGTTTTTTAATCTGTGAGCCTAACGAGGGGAAGGCAGTTGGAATGTGCTGCTTAGTTCATACCCCTTATAACTTATGCAGGGCAGTGAACTCACACATCCAATGGAAAACATGATCTCAGCGTATCATTTTAAGTACGCTGCTAAGACTGAAAGAAATAAGAAAAACTTTAATTCAAACTTGGATGATCACTCCTGCCCACTCATATCGGGGTTAGAGACCTCATCAGTTCAGGGTCAGCCCTGTGCAGCTGTGATGATCAAGCTGCAGGGAGAGCGGCTTTAAACATGAAATAGTTCGGCTACCCTTTTTCCCAACATTATTTATGACCCCCGAATGATCTTTTTAGCCTGTGCTTAGACAAAAAGGGAATGTGGCAGCCACACAGATACGACTGTGTAGCCCTTGGCTATGTTGCAGATGCAGTTACATGATCTGTGCTCTGTATTGCTTTTGAGGGGCATATTTGTGCACACAGCACCTATACAGAAAAGATGCAATTAATCCGATTCTCAGGTTTTCTGTGCTTTCTGTGTTCATCCACATCCAAATCAGCAGCAAGCGTAACATTCAGCAGCAGTGCTTAAATCCACTTAGTCCTGTAAAGGTGTAAAGTTATTACCAAAAAAAAAAAAAATAGTCAAAGTGAAGATTGCTTAATTTTTTAAAATTAAGACACTTTGAATCTAAAATAGTATTATCACGATGCGCAATGAGTATCTTTCACAGATAAAGATTACTGGCCAAATATGTGATTCAATTATAATGTCTTCTATTTGTATAAATAGAAAAGGCTATTTAAAACACCCTTTTGGTGGCTAGTGAATACTTGAGCAATATTCTTTATTACCACACGGTGTCACCTTTATAACTCTTCAATAAACAACGAATTGAACAGTAAGTTTAAAGGGAAACTATTGGATAGTACCATTCCCTACTTTTTCCTGAACTTTCCATGTTAATTTCTCTAGTTAATTTACCTAATTTGGTATGAAAACTGAATTAGCAACATATTAGATCTGAGCAGACACCTCATAAAGAATAATCCGTTTAGTTTAGATGCTGTTTCTGCTTTTGAAATTTCAGGAGCAAACTACAATTTCCTTCAATTAGCTAGTTATTTAAATTTGTGTAATAGATGTCATGTAAAAATTTTGAATAATTACAATGAAACAAAATTTAAATATTGCACACCGGATATTGGCTAGGTAATATTGCTAATGTTTTGCTCTTTGGCTGGGCACCTGTGCATTTATAGAAACGTAACTCAGAATACTTTTAGACGTAGCTTTGAATGCTGTCTTTTTAATTAAAATTTCAGCAGTAATCCTTTTTTTCAATACACTCCCTATACAAATTCACAAACTCACGCAGTCAGGCTTACTGTAAGCTGGACCAGGGAACACAGAACACAGGCTACTGAATTCAGCAGTTGTTACAATCACAATACCACAACAACTTTGCTAACTGAAGTCCTAAGCCAGTGCAGGTCCATAGAAACATTCCTGTGAGCTTCAATAGACTTTAAATAAATTGTACCGGAAGTAAAAAATAATTTTAGTTTATTTAAGTTCATGGAAGAGCCTAAGTAATTTCTTAAGAAAATCTATCTACATAGATGCATACTTTAAAAGTTGAAATTTTAGTCTGAACATGAAACATGAGTGTAACTATATCAGCTATTGTTGTTGTTGCTCTAAAACTGTTAAGGGGGATGTAAAATATGCAGAACTATTTTCAGGGAAGGCCTTGATCTTAAGCGGTCTCATTACTATAACTTTAGCGGAAAAAAAACAGTTTACTTGAAATTTCTTTCCTGTGATTTCTCACTCAGAAAAAAATGCAAATAAGAAACATTTAGAAGAATTTAAAGGGTACTGGGTTTACTATAAGCATAACTTGCTAATTTTCTCACTGCATACTTTGTAAAATTATCAGCTACGGTGACACATTTAACAAATCTTATATAGGTATACCATTTCTCATCAATTTTAATAAGCTGGTGTGATTTTATAATTGCCTTGTAATCACTGATGTGGTAAATATCACTGCTGCAGTGCATTTCTACCTGGTAAATGAAGTTCGATTACTTACAAAAACATTTACTATGACTTCCTCTTTTCTAAACGAGAAAGGGTTGTCCTTTCACATAGATAGAAGAAAAACCAGCTCATTACAATACAACATTAAGCTTTAAAAAATCCCACCATCACTTGTCTCAGGAGCTGACACTATATAAAAATTTGCCCCCAAATTTGATTCAAGTCTCTGGGAAAAAATGCAGATTAAACCAGCACCTAGCATAAAATAGTTATGCATTAATAATAATTATGCATTAATAGTGCATTTTGTTAAGTAAAACAAGTCAAGGAACAACACTCAAACAAAAAGAGGCAATAGAGAGCATGAAAGAGGAAACTGGTCAAGTATGTTTGTTAATCACATCATCAATGCATTTTAGCATTTTTTTAAAGAACTACTTCAAAATATTCAATTATAAGCTCTCCTTAATTATTTGTTTACCTTGGGTAACACTCCAGGGTGACTGAGATCCTTAAATGCACTGACAAAGACTTTGGGGAAATTAAATGAAGCTGACAGTTTTTCCTTAAGTGATCATCTAAATTTAACCACAAAGGTCATTTAGCAATATGCATATTTGCATAGTGACACATAGCCTCAGACAACAGGCAGCTAATTCACAGATTAGTACCCAGTTTCAAAAGTTGGCTGACGAAGTAACTGTTTCTAATTGATAAAACTGTGCCTTCTAGAAGAAAAATAACTGCTCATATCCAGATATTGTTCTTTCTCTGCTGTTTGATGGAAGAGTTAAAAATGCAGTGCACAGGAAGACCTTTTTTTTTAAAGCACGATGGTTTGTACGGGGGTGCTGCTGGTGAGAAACTGCTAGCAAGTCTCAGACTGCACGGTGTGAAACGCTGTCTTTAAAAGGACACAACCTTTTCATTTTCCCCCAACACATATGCACCATGTTCCTGTAGGCTTCAACATACACTTTTAACATGTTATACCTTACCAGTCAATGCAAAAAGAGCAAACTGGTGGGCTAAAACAGTGTGTGCTGAAGTTCCTCACATCTGCATTAGACATGTTTCACAGGGCTATTTTGGAATAGATGCAGTCTGGTTCTTGGACCAAACGTCTCTACCACATTCGCAGTCTGAATATTTCAAAAGCCACAGACCTCGATTTTGTGACTGCAGGCCACTGGGGGTGGAGATTCCCTGCCCTTTCCTCCAGCTCACGCATTATTGTCCACATCTCTGCATCCCCCATGGCTCATATGAGGCCTCCCATGTGAAGACTGTCATACAGCGATTTCATTTCCAGTAGCTGATATATTTTAATCACAGGTCAACGCATTGCATTGATGCCTTCTTAGGGCTCCTCCTCTCCCTGTCTGCACAACTGAACGTGGTACTCGGTTACAAACCAATGATTAAGTTTGTTTATGGGTTAACTAAGGGAAGATGTAAATAAAAGTTCGCTATTCAGAAACACTTCTTTGAATTAAGAGAAAATATTTTTTTTTTTTCACATCGTGCATTGACTGACAAGGTAGAAATGTTCGGTTTCTTTTTTTTCATTACGCTGTGGATGATTAATATCAATTCATACTACAAGTAATCGTAGTAGAGACTGATGAATTCACAGATCTGCCAGCATACAGAGTACTTGCTGTTGATTTATTTAATCTTAAGCTTTGTATTGGAGAGCGAACAGACAGAGCAGAGGAATGACTGTGACAGATACTCATTCAGGCATCTTACATCTTTTCCAGTCCTCTGTGATACTCATCCGTATTCAGCAAAGTTCTTATATACATGTATAAGTATATTCTCAAATCCCACTACAGTCGATGGGACTCCAGCATGCAATTGCAAGTGCCTACTTGATCCAGGCTACCAGGTTCACTGTCCCCTTGAAATACATAGAAGTCTCTGTACTGATGCCAATTAGACTTTGCCAACATCTGCTCCCGCTAGCAACATTTTTATTTGTATTTCACAGAGATATAATGAGCATAGACTTGCTGCTGTTTGTGAGGAATTCATATAGAATGACGATAAACACATTAGAAGAGCCTCTGGAAAAATAATTCCTATTTAAAGAGTGAAAATATGGTTGCCTGATGCTAGTTATTAAATCCAATCTACCTTGAGACAGTAATAGATAAAAACAGATTTTTGAATGCTATGCTCTCATGAGGCTAATATGGATGTAGACAGGAAAACAGAAATATGATGGGCAACTAGAACACCAGATAGTGTCTGCATGTACTCAACTCTAGAGTGTGCTTTCTGTTGCCTATGCGTTACTGATTGTAATGAGTACCTTTGCTCTGAAAACGTGTGTGCATGTTTGCATTTATTTTGTTCTATCCCATGGGGCTTTCCTTCCGCAAAAAAAAATTATCTTCTCTGCGGCAGTAGGGAAGGGAGAGGGATGGGAGGAGAGACAGAAGGACTGAATTCAATGGTTGTGGTCATGCCATGTCTGTCAACATTCAAAAGCCTTTTTTTTTTAATTATTTTTTAAATTGTTTCATTGTATTATTTCCGCTAATTTCAGTGATATTGTTAAAATAGATTTTTGTACCGATTTGGTCATCTGACTGTAGGAGATTCCTTTTATTAGGGTGACGATGAAATTCATCTCTCAAAATCAGACTCCTGAAAATTAAGCATCTAGTCTAAATTCATCACCTGGATACTCTGAAATCAATGGAAAGATCCAGGCACGCTCAGAAGAAGTTTTGTGACAATTATGTTGGCCTCTGGGAGATGGTTGATTGTTCTTTGGGATCATTGAGTTCTGGCCACTGAGCACAGAAAGAGCTTAATCTAGATAGCTGGTATACTTATTTAAATGATAGGTGAAATTAAATTGATTGGAGAAAAGCTTTTTACTGTCCCCTTCATTATCTGATCTTTGAAAAAAAACGTTATAGAGAAAACACAAATGAAATAGTTAGATTTTCCATGCAGTATATTAACAGTGTCAACTGTTAAAGTATTAAAAAAAAAAATCTTCACTGTTAAGCAAGGAATATTTTTGTTTTCACACATTGACAAAATCAGGTCCTGTTACCTTTGAAGACGACACATAATGTGTAATTCTAGAACTATGAGGCCACTCAGCATTAAGGTACCAGGCACCTATGAAATTATCACATATTTTCTTAGCTTATTAAATTTTGGAAAAGTGCCAGTTGTGTCTTAGCTTTGATGAAGCTCACTGGAGAAACATAGGACATATGCCTTAAAATTCAAGCATGCTTGTCAACTTTTCACAGGCTGAAACTGTTCAGATCCTTAGTTGTAATTCAGGCCCATTTACACTATCAATAACGACAGTTGTCAGCAAGAAAGAGATAATCGAATACTCTCATGAAAAATATTTGTGTATTAAATTTCCCAAAGGAAATTTTCATTATTGTGTTTTACCTTTGGGAGTAGAACTGCCCAGGGAATTCTTTTTCTTTAAATGAAAGGAAAAAAAAAAGCAACAACCTCCTTCCTCAAAAGGTAGCAGTGGAAATTGCTATTTGTATAAAAAAAATTTCTTGAAAGATTTTGGATTAATTTGTTCTGTATGGTTTATTAACTGCAAACATAAACAGAACTATATCACTCAGATTGCCATTTTTAACTTTCGATAGCAAACAGAATAAAATTAAAATATCTTGGAAGGATATTGGATCACAAAACACATATCAATTCTTTAATTCTTTCAAGCGTGAAGAAAAGACAGACTGTATTTGAACACTGAAGTTTTCTGTAGCTTTACATCAAGTGCGTATGTGTGGGGAAAAAGGAGACAGGGCATCTCCCTAACTCTGAACTGTGGAGGGAATTCAGATAAAGAGGAAAATTGTTAAAGGGCTGGAGGATTTGATTTGGATATTTAGGAACAAACAATAAGCATGTGTGTCTGTTTAGCAATTACAAAGGAGAAGCTAGGACAGACTGCTTTTAATATCTCAGGACCTCAAGAAGTTTTATTATTACTTGGGATATATCACTTGGTTTAGATACAATAGCTCAAATCTTCAGAGCTAAGTTTTGATTTACTAGATATGTAAAAATAACCTGTCAATAAAACATACAATAAATTACTTTTTAAGCCCAAGTATCCACTCACATTGTCAGTTGGAAGACCGTCAGCTAAGACTTGCTTATATTTCCCAGCGAACACCATATTCATTATCTCAGAGATTTTTAAACCATGATTTGCTTCTGACACTGGGAGCTATACTTTAGGGCAATCTTTTGCACTTCGAAGGATGAACTGGTTGCCAGCTCTCTTTAGCACTTGTAATATTTAAGTCTATCGTTTTTCCTTTCTTAGGATAAGTTCCATGCACGCTATTGCCAACAAAGATTAAAAGGAGTCCGTAGTGGCTTCTTACCTTCTCAAGTAAATGTGTTCATCCAATAAAGCTCTCTGCATCTGTACTCCTGTCAAACAGTGGAATTAGACAGAAGCCAAGCATAGGCTGGTGGTTCACTCTTCTACTTTGCCTAAACAGCAACGCAATGTTATCATCCGCTGCTTCTCTTCCTCCCTTCATGCACAGAAATTAGTCAAGGTTTGTTGTGCTTCAGGGATGAAGGATGGAGTAAATCCTTTTTTTCATTGTAATACCTAGAAATTAAAATAGCCTCTTTAAAATCCATTTGTGAATTTAGCTGCATTTGTTCTTAAATAATTCTTGAAACTGGGGTTACAACTCCAATGAACCTGTGTTAGCACAGTCAAAGCATGTCAGCATTTCTAACACACGGAACAGTCACTCATATTTGGCTCCCCTCTATAAGGATAAGGTTCCCTTACATTCAGGCAAAAAAGCTGTACATTCAGACCCTACACAGGGAAGCACGTAGAAGGAGGCATAATGCTTGATACTATATCAAGATGACTTAGTTACTATGGCGTCAGATTACCTTTTTTCCCTTCAAATGTAAACTTAGGTCCTCATCCCCTCCCACAATTTGTCTCTTGCAGCAAGCATCAAATAGGTTTTACAAGAGTGCTGCGATTATAAAATATTACCCACTAAATTATAACGAATGCTCATCTGTAGGACATAAACTCTTCCAACTAAATGATGAATTCAGCCACAAGGTCTCTCCTTGCTCATCCAACAAATGATTTACACAGGGTTTTACACGCTAGTCTGTGGCTTTATCGGCACTGCTGAAATAATGCACTTCTAGAAGTTTTTGTACTGTCATGTAAACACTGCAAACAAGGATCAGCTGAATGAAAAATGCTTAAATTAGAAAGATCTGAGAACGGTTTTTTCATGAGTCTTCTTTTCTCAGTAGTTCTTATTTTAAAATGGGTTCTCATAGGATGAACATTTTTCCTGAAATTAGGACCGTAGCAGGTGCTTTCCTTTCAGGCTTGTTGTGTCTCACAGCGTAGAGACAGACTCCTGGTTACGAGCAAACTGGGACATCTGAACTTGAGCAAGCAAAACAGTTTTATATAACAAATCTGTTGATTCTATAAAATGTAGAAATAATTTTAGTGTACACTAAAAATAAAATGTCAAAATGTAAATGCTGGTTTTACTCCATTAAATTCTACAAAGGCAGACCTATATGTGTTTAATCTTACGTAGGCAGCATGAAAAAATAAACACGAGCTTTAAAGGGAAAGATAAGGCTTTCACAGTTAGTAAATCCCTTAAAGCATTTTAGAGGCATCTAGGTATTTGTATTGCAAAAAGGCCTTTAGCATCACAAGATAAGAAAAGGCTCTTTTGAAATACAATAAAAATCTATTATAAGAATAGAGTATATGAATATGCAGGCAGGAAACCCTATCTTGAAAAATATAAAATAGGTCAAAATATATATTATGGGGTAAATTATATCTATTTAATCCTAAAGAGCAAGCAATAGATTTTTCCAGCCTCCCACCTCATCTTTTAAAAACAATTTAGGCAAAACTATTTTATACCATCCCAGAATTCTTTTGTATGTTTGAATACAAAAAACATTTCTTCATAGCATTATGAGATTAAATTCACTGACGATGTATTCATAATGTAAAATATGCCCTTATATTGTGTAATGTGGCATTCAGTGGTAAGTGAATGAAATAGCAGCAATAAGAAGGACACAGAGTATAATGCCTCTTGTTCCATTTCAAACCCCATGAAGTGTGTCTGTTGCATTCACTGAAGTCAACAGCAACACTTAGATGTTCATTTGTAACTCATAGTATCTTTGAATGTGACTGCTATCTTGCTTGCTTGTGTTGTGATTCTGCTACCAGCAAAATTAAACTTGTGAAGTTTTCATGATAAATATTTCTGTTCGTCTTCTGCTTCACTCCTGAAGGTAACATTTCCATCTGCCTCATTCTAGAAGCAACAGAAAAAAACATCTTTTTTCCACAGATGGTCAAGAAGTAATGCAATTTGCATCTTAAATCCTGGAATTCTGCATCTTTATGACTTCATATAAAGAGTCTTCAAATCTCTCATTAGCTTAGAAAGATACAGACTCCTCCACCAGTGTTTAATTTCCAGCTAAGCATCCTATCACCAGTGGTGATGCTACTTCAAGGCTCCTGTCCAGCTTAGAACGTGGGTTTGGTCCCCCAATCTTGTTGAGACTGTTGATATTTTCCAGCTTTGATCCATCTGATAAACTAATCACACTCAGGGATTATTCATCTGGTACCCTTTTTGGCCAGCTGATCATCTGAATCATCTAGTTCACAGGTGTTCAAACCACATTATTGAACTCGGAGTAGCTTGTAGATCCTCGATAGCAAGATCAAATTAACCCTTTTTCTTGTAGCTTTGGTGTCTGTTTTATTCCAAAATAAGCATGGCTGTTTTATAATAGCTGAAGATTTTTCCTGTAGCATCTATTAAAATCTGTGCATAAATTCAGACTCCTCACAGTCTGCTGTTTTTTATGACCACTGAATTCATCCATAAACTTTGATGTCCTACATTTCACATTCAAGTCTCAAATAGCAACTAATTACTGGAATTATATCCCTCAGCATTCATACCCCAAACCCCAGACTCACAGAAGTTATTTCACTTTGATATTTAGTCTTTTAGGTCTTAAATTGTCTGGTCTCTTCGAAAAGAAGAAAATATTTACAAACTGATGACCAATTATTTCCACTGAATAAGATGAATAACTGCAAGATAGGTAATTGAGTGCTTTTTACAGTAAGCAATATTTAGATAAGATGTAGAAACAGTCCTTCGGAGACAGATTTCAAATCATGGACTTGAGGTTAGGAGTGACCTACCAACTAGGCTACCAGCTGGAGCTCCTCCTTTGTTCAAGCTCATATTTTGGGCCCATTTCTTTGCTGCACCATGTTGTATGGACTACCACAGGCCTGTCACCAACATACATCAAGTGAGAAACAAGTCCGCTATTTGCAATTTCAACACGGACAGAATATTTAACAACAGAAAAAGGGTAAAAGTATAACTTGTTCTCCATTTCTAGCTGGAGCCTCCACTATTCTTTTTCCATACCAATGTTTCCCAAAGTTTTAGACATGGAGGTGGGGGGGTGGGGGTGCAGGGGAAAGAAGAGAAATGGACTGTTCCAAATTTCAAAGGAGGAATGAAAAGTAAAATGAACAAAGTAAATTAAAAAAACATAAAGATATCCTAAGCTAGAGCTCCTAAAAACAGCTTTGCATTTCTCTTTTAAAGTAACTTCATGTTTTAAAGTAACTACGTGTCTTTTACGTTTAACTTAGTAGTATAGATGTGTTTGGTTTAATCCTCTACAGATAGCATTCTTATTGTATATTTGAAATGCTTCGTCACTGTGTGTTTAAGCCAATGTTCTCTTCTGTCTCTGATTCTACAAAAGAGTTAGAATTTTCCAAAATACTTTTTTTATCTCTTCCATCACTCTATCTTTTGTCATGGTTTCTTCAATTCATTTTCTTCCTGATCATTTAGCTGGATTTGGCAGTAGGGAACTAATGTTAGTTATTTTAAATTGAAATCATTTACTGTGGCTGGAGTAGGATGTCAACCATGCCCACACTTCCAACCCTCTGTAAGTGATGTAGGACAGCAATGAATGTGTCTGAAGTCAATTTATAGGATCTATAATTCTTTCATTTTTTGCTCAGATATATAAACTGAAACATTCTGGATGAAAAGAAGAAAATGTCTAGTGAGAGTCTAGACAAATGTCTACTTGAGAGTTCAGGCGGGGGGGAGAGAGGAACTTGAAAATATGTGTGATAAAGCAGCAAAATGACATGGAGAAGAGAAAGCAAGAGAAAGTCTTCCAGAGAAAATGAAAGTTTGTTTCGTAGGTATCAATCAGCATAGACGCTTCTGATCCCTGACTGAAATAGTTGGCAAATAGTTCAAAGAATTCAGAACATCTTCTTCTGTGTGGAGTCCTCAATATGTATTGAAAAGAAGACTCCAAACCCATTTGAAGCAAAACCAAAAATGCATTGAGCACCATGTAGACGCAGAGAAAAAGGCTTAGAGAAAGGGACAGTAAATTATCTTGTATTAGATTGTTTTCACAAATAACTGAAATTCACATAATTAAAAATGAAAATTGCATCGGAAAATGTTGCTTTCTGATTAAAAGATATTTTATTTGTAACTACATTGAAATTATTTCTGACAAGACTGATTAAACGAACAGTTCTACCCGCTGATTTACGGAAGATTAGATGGGACCATTATGAACATCTAATCTCATTTTACATAAAGTAAGCCAGAGAATGTCTACCTATTAGTAGGCAGATTAATGATTAGCCAAATAGCCTTTGACCAAGAAGGATTAATTACTGTTATGGTTGGAAAACTTTCTCTACTGATCAATTTCTTAAGTAACTTACACCTTTCATCTATTCAAATTACTAAAACAGAAACTAATTTCTGAAGTTGATCAAAACTTGCAATCAGCATTGGAAACCTACTTTACCATTATTTCAGCGTACATCAATGCTTGTTTATGAACTATAATACCAAATTTAACAGATTCTGTGCTAATACCCTCTGCAGGTGGAACTGGACATGAACACAATTTGTCCAGCTTTAGACTAGCAAAGCTTCCAAAAGCAGGAGGAGGGGGTGCCTAAATGCGCAAGACAACTTTGAAAGGCATTATACATTCCATGCCACAATCTGCTTGTATCAGTGTAAATTTATTAAAGACAATAGATTTATGCTGTACTGACACAGAGCTAGAGTTTCAGCGATATCTCTCGTTTGAAGAGATAACATACTTGGAACTAAACTGTATCATTCTACTGAAAACACTGAGGCAGTACCAGTATTAGTGATTAAATATAATGTCATGTATGAGTTGCTTAAAACCCCCAATAGAGACCAGTAACTGTGTGTTTCGGGTGTGTGAGGCATTTGAAAATTATTCTAATGCTGCGTTTGCTGGGACCTGACTGAAACCTAACTGAAGTCAAAGGCAAAATGTAACATTTAGGGATTTGTCCAGGGTTACTTTTAGAAGTTTTTCAGTACTTTTTCCTTGTAGAAAGCATTAGCACCTCCCAGAAGCAACATTTTCACAACGTTTACCACATGGCTATATCAGCCCTCATACTTCACTCCTTATAGAAGACCAGCATTTTAATCTAGAAGACACAGGTCCCATGGGCTGCCTGAGCTGGAGTAACCTATGGAGAAACCTTCAGTGGACCAATTCAAGATTTACCTTTCCTTCAGCTACAGCTAAGATTAGCAGCTGACCATAGAAAAGATGCGTTTAGTGGCATTCAAAGGCTAGTATTCAGGCTAAGCACTGTTTTTTTTCTGATAGGTTTTCCAAATCGAAAAAGACAGTATGATTTAACTCAAGCAGAGCCTTTCACTGGAGACGTGTCCCAGAGGTCAGCATCAGGGATTCAGCATTTCAGGACAGATAGAGCCCTCAGCTATGCTGCAAGTTCTGAATCTGGTATTTCTTCCCAAGGCATGTTTCAGCTTTCAGATCCCATGATCAGTTCTGCCATACACGCTACCTGTTCCTAAGTGACTTTCATTTCTTCCTAATCCCACTTCTTTGTTTTCGGTGCTGGGACCACCATGCAGATATCCTTGACGTCTTTTTCTGAATTGAGGTTCTATTTGTGCTTCAAGGCCATTCATTTATCATCCTGTTTCACATCCAACCAGTGATCACCAAATAACTTTGATGAGTGCCTCTGATGGACATATCTTGTATTCTTACTCCTCTTTTTCTTTGTTGGGCCTGCTTCTTATCAATTCAAATGTACTCAATATAAAGCTGTTAAATATCACAAATGTATTCCATTAAACTTACGTTTCCTGATGTATAACTGGGTCTCTAGAGAAACTACACATAGGCTGTATTGCTCATAAAGACAAAAGGCTCTGCAATTTTCTATGCTTACATACAAAGTAAGATGCTGAACCGACCTAATAGCTTACTGCTAGCCAAAAGGACATTGTACTCCCTCCTCTTTTTCAGGCACGCTGCCCTGGTGCTCATCCACCCCTTAGCTGACTTGATGCTGTTACCTACTAGTTTATCCGGGTGCCTGAAAAGTGCCTCCAGCACAAAGAAGTAGGTCCAGGCAGCTGACAGTGGGATGGGAGGAGATTAGTGTGAGCTTGCTGTTTTGGTGTCAGTGAACTCTTAGATCAGTTTGGCCAATCTTAATTACTCACAGGAAGAAAACAAGAGTTGTTTTTCGTCTTCTCCTTGGGTCATAAATTTCAGTCTGTGCCCATTGTCTCTTGTCCTGGCACCGGGCACCTGTGAGAGTTTACACCTTCCCATCAGGTATTTATTCACATTGATAGGATCCAGTTTGTTGATTACAAGGTCTGTCTTGCCCACATCATCCTACACACTTTTCTTGCCAACCCAGTCCACCTCTGTTTCTTTTTACTCCTAAATTTTAATTCTCAGAAGTCCTACCCCTAGAAGTCATTATTTCATTTTACTCTGGAAAAAATTATAATGGCTTTGTAGTCTTGCTTCTTAAACGCTCATTTATAATGGATATCAGTAAAAGATTTGTTCCTTCTGGGACTGAAATAACACTGTTGTCAAAGGCATAGGCCATTTCAGTTTGATAGAAATACCCTACAGGCTTGAATAAAACAAATTCTCTTTTGCATGCTTGGTTCAACACCTCCTTTACAGGTTATTCTCCTACGTGTTCCCATTATAGCCAGCTGTTTATCAAAACTTTCTATACCCTTTTTTTCTTCCTGTGACTGCTCTTCTAGTATGAAGTATTTTATTTTCATAACAATTGATTTTGATCAGCAGGTGTTTTTGTTTATGCCACTTTTTTTCTGAACTCTGTATGTGACTGCATCTGTACTTCATGAGATGTTTGCTCTGTATAAGAGGTCATACGCTTATTTTCCTACTACACATTGAAGACAGACTGAAGATAGAGAGATACACAGATGGATCAACACAATTTGACAATTGTATGAATGCTGCTCATGAATTACACCGTGCTGTAATAGAACAGAAAATGAAAAGGTCTTCACAATAACTACGAAAATCTGTCAAAGGGACAGGTTTAGACCGAGATGAAGTGGGGCAGATGCCAGACATGAAAATACTCCTATAAATTACACAGGGTCATGCGGTTTTAAGTTGCCTGGATCTCACACTCAAAAGAGATTGGTCCTCTACACAAATTCAGCTTCTCCTATGTGTATTCACAATGGAAAATTGAAATTTTTGCGCTGATGCATCCACATCAGAAAAAAAAAAGGGAGTTGTAATAACAACACTTCGTCAGCTTAACTACATAGACACTGAGCAATTTGTTTTCTTTACTGTGAATCTTTGATCATTGCTCTTCACTGGCACAGCTCCCTAGCAAAATGTTTGATCTCCAGATGACACTCTGAAGTCAAAAACCATGAACTGACAGAACCTGTAACAGTAATAGAAGCCAGTGATAAGATAGCAGAGGGTCAGATAATAACGGAAAATCATTTAAGGTACCATCTAATGGTAATTCCTTCTTCTAGGAGTCACAGAAGCAAGCTATTTGCTGGAAAGGCAAAATCAAGGTTTTGCATACACAAGGATAAGAGCAAAATAATTTATAACAATGCAATGGATGAACCTAAACTGTAAAGGTTACCGATAATACATGATCTTAGACTCTTGCAATTTTAACTACCCATATAAGTGATCTCATTTTGGCTGAGTAATGGGAAATTTAACTTCGTTCACTCTGCTTTCCTCTTTCTCCTTAATGTACGCTTTGGTTTACAATCCTGAGCTGTTGTCTTTCTTCCCTCTAGCCTGTCACAATAACACAGCTGCTACCCAAGACAAAGAGTATTTGTATGGAATACGTAAGAGAAACACTATCTCAACCTATTGGTTGAGATAATGAATATGAATGCACAACCAGCAACAACGATATTAATTTTAAAAAAATTAATACAAACCACAACTTGCACTTTGCTTGTAACCCCAATGATATCAGGAATTAAAATATTTTCTGCTTCTTATCAGCAAAGAAATGCAAGTACATTATTTCATCCAGTGACATCTATATCGCAAAGATATTCTACTTTTAAATTTTAGTTACAGGAATTTCTTCTCATACCTGTAGCTTTCTCAAGCTCAACCTAAATTATGACTTTCATGTTACCCATTCTATACAAGTGTAGCCAAAATTTTCCCAGCCAGGAAGGGAAACAAGGTGTGGAATCCAGTTTCTTTGTAAAAGTGTGTAAATTACAGTGTTTGAACTCAAAGAACCATATTCTAGGCTGTTTCCAGACATCACTGTGGCACTAACAGATAATGTTTCAAGAGTACCTTATATTTTTAGCTATATGCATATAACTTTATGCAAAGCAATAACTAACCTCTTCAACTTCATCTTCATTCTGGAGTGTGTCCAGAGAAGGGCAATGAAGCTGGTGAGGGGCCTGGAGCACAAGTCTTATGAGGAGCGGCTGAGGAAGCTGGGGGTGTTCAGCCTGGAGAAAAGGAGGCTGAGGGGAGACCTTATCGCTCTCTACAGCTCTCTGAAAGGAGGGTGTAGCCAGGTGGGGGTCGGCCTCTTCTCCCAAGTAACAGGCGATAGGACAAGAGGAAGTGGCCTCAAGTTGCACCAGGGGAGGTTTAGATTGGATATTAGGACAAAAATTTCTTCACTGAAAGGGTTATTAAGCATTGGACCAGGCTGCCCAGGGAAGTGGTGAAATCGCCATCCCTGGAGGTAGTTGAAAGATGGGTAGATGTGGTGTTTAGACACACGGTTTAGTGGTGGTTTTGTCAGTGTTAGGTTAATGGTTGGACTTGATGATCTGAAAGGTCCCTTCCAACCTGCACAATTCCATGATTCTATGAACTAGAATGCTCAAACATCTGAACAACTTTGCATTTCAGGACCTTTACTGAATTAATGTTATTCATAAACACACTATCAACTGCTCATTTTCTGATATGTTAGGCTGTGGTTTATAGAACTGGTTAGAAAGCCACCCATATATGTGCCATCCACAGATGTACCACCCAATACGCTAAATTGAAGAGTTGACGTGCAATAACTCGGGGAATTTTTTGCATTAGTGACAGAATAACTGCTTATAACTGTGTTTCGTAAACCAGGCTCAGGGCTATTAATAGAATATATGTACAAATATCTGCCTTTAAGCCTTTTATTATTATTATTTGGTCTACTGGAAAACGTATTAATAGTACTTTTAAAAATTTACTTTTTTAGTCAGGTATCAACCTGCATGAACAATCTGGTGGCTTTTTACTTAAAAATGAACAGATTTAGTTTGTTCCGCATTACGGTACTAGAATGAATCCCATGAAAACCGACGTGGCACTCTGCCCAGACTGAGGTAGAATTGTTTGAAGTTTAGAGGTTACTCAGTCAGAACATTTTATTTGAAGTTTACATGTAAATTTACTAGTGTAATTTTCTGCATAGTTTCACATACGCATTTTGACTGTTTCAAATGTAAGATTTGGACTACTTTGAAACACCGAGTACAAGCTGATGAATGCTTGTTGTTTTACTCCAGTCAGCATTCCAAGACAGACAGACTGAAATATGTGAATATACTTTTCATTTCCTTTGTCTGTGTGTGTCACAAGAACTCTTTCATAAAGTTTCTATGAAATACCATATTCCCACCTCACTATCCTCATGAAAGTATACACAAAATGATCTCACAGTTAAGGGGGAATCATTGTCTACAAATGACATATTTTGGATCTTATCACAGGTCTTCTTCCCTGCCTCACTTGCAGCCTTTATTATGATCGTGAGAGTTCTGAGGCTTTTCTCTGTTTTTTACCAGCTTGGAGCCTACAAATCTATTGCTTTCCCTGTGTTCAAAACAAGCAGCTGCAGTGATTTTTATTCCTTATTCATTATAGTCTTCTCCAAAGGAGTGGCAGTTTCACCTGTGACACAGAGCTATAAAGGAACTACAATTTCTGTCCTACACAAGATTTTTACTTATATCATAATGACCTAAGTAAGGGAGTGAAGAGAGAGGAAAAGCAGTGTCTGGAAAAATGGAAATCCTTAGAAAAAATTCTTTCAAAACTGGCATTAAAAAGATTTGGAGAAGGAATCTGTTGCCAGAACAAGGTTGGGAATTTGAGGGAGAGGGACTGTTGGGAGCCATCACAGATGACTGGTCTGACTGGTCCAAGCAAACCAAATACCCCGAAATCAAGCCTTTTTATTATAGGGTGGAGTTTATATTATCTGACTTCTGTGAGAACACAGAAATAAAATTGCTGTATTCAAATTTGATTTTCCCACAAGAGTCCAGGGGTGCAATTACATTAGTGTTTGAGTTTGCATGAGCAATGTACTTTTGAATCTACTAACCACCTGCACTTACTGTGTTTTTAATTTACATTATGGAGTGGTCTTGGAGGAAATAAAATGAAACTGGTGAAACTGGACAAAAAGATATGATTGAGGAGCTTACTTACTGTGTCCCAACCATTCAGTCCATGAGATCAGACTAAAGGTGGTCCAAAATAAACCCTTTTGTCTGAATATGAGGCCCTCAGTACCAAGTGTTCCACTCTGCAAATCTTCTCTGGTAGGCAGAATTATTGCTAATGCAGACATAACTAAGGTGAGAAAGGTTAGCTCAACCGAACAACAAATTCTCCAAAAAGCTTTATTAGTTACTTTTGGAAAAAGCAATTCCAAATCTCATGGCATTTTAAAATTGTTATTGAATCTGAGATGGGCAATTAATAATATTCCATATTAAAAATTTGGAAACCGGACCTCAGTAAGTTAACTGGCTCATTAATATTGTACAGGCATTTCTATGGCTGAGCTGAGAATTAACCTACTTCTTACAACTCCCACTTGTATAGACAAGGAAAAAGTTGTAGGTGGTTTTACCGCAACATTAGAGAATTGAATCTCTGGTATGCAAAACATACTGTCTCAGATTAATAAGGCAAACACATTTCTCCTCCACATACAAAAGGCAGAAAGATGTAATAGATATTCTGCCTCAAACACACATACAGACCTCCAAAAATTAGAAAAAAGACCACTCTGTATCATGACATAGTCATATTTTAATACTCCAGGAAGGGAGCAAAGCACAAGTAGAGCTCTCAGTTTTGCAGCCCCCAGAGACATTGGGCTTGTTTTAAGAAGTTTGATTCAGACTAGTTTAATATAGATCCAAAATATTAGCTTCTGTTCCAAGTAGTGAAGAAGTTTTGAAGGGGGAAGGAATGAGAAAATTATTATAGCCTGAAAAGATCCACAAAGTCCGGTCAAAATATTCCCTCTGGACAGATTTTGCCCTGTTCGAAATCATGTCTTTGCAGAGTAAATATTTAAATGTACTGTATTCTATCCTAGAGAATTGTTAGCAGATTCCTGAAAATAAGAATGCATGAGAGCAGCAACTGCTATGCTACAATAAAAAAATGTTTCATTCACCTGTAACTCCAAACTTGATGCCCTCATGACTTCAGCTAGGAGGGTATCAAATGAAGAAAGATTTGCTCTGAGAAAAAGTGAGGTGATTACACATACCTGAATGTATCCTTCAGTCAGTGAATAGGTATTTTAACATTTCAAATAATGTTGAAAATTCCTATTCAGAGCACAGGTTAATGGTGGTTTACCTAGAAATAATGACCCACGATAAAAAGACCCATGCTAAAAGTTCATTTCCCCCACTAAAAGCGAACCTAAAAATGCATAATATGCCCATTTCCTAAATTGTGCCATAAAGTACTGACTAAATATAGGAGTGTAGCATGAGCAGTCAGCAATACTCAAGGCAAGACGGGCTATGACATTTCTTTTTGTAACCTAGTCATACACAATAGACCACTCTTGTATGTTGGGTGCACAAACAAATCCAGAAAGGATTAGATCAAATGACACTGTGCACAGCAACAGAAAAAGTCATTTGTTAAGGAGGATGATTTTTCAGGGAGCATCTGCCCTAGAGACCATACACTGCACAGTTGTGTGACATTCACACCTTGGGCATTTTCCTGTTTCCTTGCCATTAACCTCCCAAAAAATGTAATTCATGCTAGCACACAAATTCCTCAAATTCTACCCAAGTTAGACTGTCTACCCAAGCTTTAAGACTGAATAAAGGTGATGTACAAGGAGAAAAACAAGTGACACTTCAGGAATTACTATATAGATAAGTCCCATTCTCTAAGCAATCTTCAGAGAGCTTCCTTTGGCTCAGCTGTTTGTTTGAAAAATTCAGAATGGCAAATAATAAACAGAAAGTCAATAGCTACGTATGAAAAGAATTTTATAGCAGAGACAAAGACAGATTCCGGTTCTGTGAGCAACTCATAAGCTTCTTCATCCTGACATGCTTCTTCCTCTTCTTACCTTTCCAAGTTTTCTAAATATCTTTCAGGATCTATAGTTAGTAACATGATAGGACGGACTTCCTCCTTTACCACTCCCCAGGACCATTTCTTCCTGCCTTTAAACCTGCTTTGAGCAGCAGATGGTAAGTCAGGAACAGGGACTCATACTAACAAAGTAGTAAAACAGAAGGCTGAAAAGCACCTCCATAAGAGAGCACCGTCTCCCCTGTACATTGAAAAAGGGGTCCTGGCAAAGAAAAGGTATGACATCATGTAACAAAGGATCTGTAACATGGGAGCTCAAACCACACAACAGAGAAAAAACTGTTGTATCCCCTCCTCACTGAGAGTACTGAGGAACAGGTGTGTCTACAGAGAGTGCCCAGAAGAGAGGAGCAATCTAGGTGATGAGGGAGAACAGCTTGAAAACCTTCTATAAGAAAAGAAAGGAGAAGCATCAGGAATCTGGGAAAGTGAACATCATTTTCTCACTATTAGAGCTCCTGGGAGTAAGCATGGCATCCGGGCTAAATGTAATTGAGGCTCAGCACACCTGAAGGAGTACTTGGATCCTTCCCATCCACATTCACAGAAGCTATTTTTCCTCTACACCAGCTTATTGGCTAAAAGCAAGTCAGCTATTCCCTTGTATTTTACTGCATTGCAGCACAACTGATATTTGATCACAAAGGATTATATGAAGGTCATATCATCCTTATGATATACCCTTAACATTCTTTTCAAAAACAGGAAAAAAAATCATTAATTTTCTTTTTGCAAGCATTTTGTATTTAAGTATGTGGAACTCTATTTTAGCTATTCATTCCATGGCATTCAAATAGTTCATAGTTATTTCAATCCATTGCAGAAGTTCCTGATTTTTCCTGTTCAGATCTTTCATTCAAAGAAACAAGAATCTTTCTAGAAGGCATCCACTCCATTTCCATAATTGCAGCTACTTTTGTATCTGAATTAATGTTATAAAGAAAACAAAATTGAATTCCTGAGCTTGCATTTGAAACTACTTTCTAATAACATTTTTTACATACACTTAACCAAATACTGTGATGTTCAGCCTTGACTCTAACCTGTAAAATCAATTTCTTCTATGCTCAGGGCTCCCCCAAGCAAACACATGATCATAATAAAAAGATACTAACCCTGAGGTACTTGAACTGCTCGTACACTTAGGTTTTGGTCTGGAAAGAAAGAACTTGTAGAATTCAAAGCAATAACTAGGAAAAATGTGTCTTAGGTATCAAAATACACAAGAAAAAGCACAGAAAATTATTTACCAACTGATAAATTACCCTTTTTTGAAGTCAACTACAGAAGATATAGGTATGACAATGAAGTCTTTGCTTGTCTATGTTTAATTTCAAACACAAGTTATTCACCAGAATTGAGGTTCTCTCCAGGCCCCTGCAGGAATAATTTATTGTAGCATTTGAATTCTGATAAACTGTGAGGCACTGCAATCTCTGTATCAGAGGCAGAGTATCAGAGACAAGATACCATCCATCAGTTCATCAGTAATACCATGTGAAAACAAACCTTCTAACTCTTGAGTCAGTAGAGATACAGGAAAAAAAAGGCAGTAAGAAACAACCATTTTGAAGTCAGCCTTCAAGGACAGTAGAGTTGGCAAGTACATTCTTTATCTCCACAGAAATGTGACTGCAGAAGAAATAGCAAAAATTTCCTACAATTTTGTTATGTAATTCTGTTTTATGAAATTTTTTTTTACTCTTTTATGAATTTCTATAGATGGCTTCCTGATACGGAAATTTCGAACATTATAAACCTTACAACAATAGTTGTAAGCCTTCAAAAACACCGTCAAAGTAATCCTACCAGAAAGAATGTGTTACTATTAATCTAATACTGAGATACCCCAAGTCTAGGAAATATTGCCTTCATGTTATGTTGCAGTCATTTCCGCAGGATAAATAGTAGATGATCCTCTGTACCCACTGAGAAATCTGTGTCGAGTGAACTGGTTTAAGACAATTTCACAGAGTCATTTATTTCTGAACCAGTCTGGAGGTACAGCAAAAGTATTAGCTCCAGCTTGGAGGTATGAGTTGATATTTTGGTCTTCTTTTCAAAACAAGTTCAGAAGAGCTTTCCCCTCACTCCTTGTCTTCCCCTGACAACTTTAAAGCTTTAGCCCATCAGGGAAGGTGGCGAAGCATTTTGTTTCCTAAACTACAGTTTTAGCTTTGGTTATCAGCATTCAATCAAACAGATGTAGTCAAGTCTCCAGATCCAGGAGAAGAAGTAGCAATATCCACAAGTACCTGATGAATGCCTTTAATGTACTACCAGCCTCCCTCTCTGCTCTTCAATTTAATGCCAGGTTAATAGACTTCTTAATGAGTACGAGGGGTCAGCACAATTGGTTATGGTTGAGTCATCTCCATGGAGGAAGGAGAGAAAACTGACTTGTGAGCTTTTCAAGCAGCCTTGTTTGTTAAAAAGAAAAGTGATTCTCCTTGCCTTTTGCTACATAGCCAGCACTTTACTATCAATTTTATATAAAGGATATTTCAAGTTTAAGGAGACTGCTTTTTTAGTGCTTTTATAGACATTTGAAAGTATGTGAAGAGATGGACAAGTACCAGAAGATTGAAAAATCTTTGTTACACTGTAAATAAGTTTGGTAGGAAATAAGAGACAATTCACAGCAAAAATAGCTAGTAACTGTCTGAGAACAAAAGCATCTAGATTAAATAGCCCTTGGACAAGCCTGTTCGTGGACATTTGTGTTGCCGTAGGACCCATCTTCAGGGCCCATCTGAATTTGGATGGGTTGGTGGTTTTCAGGGCTTATATGCTCCTATATAAGCCCTGAGAAAGCAACAGCCTAAAGCTTGAACACAAGTTCAGTCTGAGGTTTAACATGCAAATATAAATCCAGATTCTTTTCACAGTGTTCAGTCAATTAAGCACCTACTGTTTGAATTGTTGAACTTTACTTCCTTCATTTAGTATCGTGGTCTCTGCTGCTAGCTTTTACATTCTAGAAAATCTTTTATTTCTGATGTTTTCCAGCACTGTTAGGTAATTCTTGCTAGTTATAATTTCAACAGTTAAATTCCACTGAAATGTATTTTAGCATACAGATCAAGTCCCAATATACACTGCTTTTAGTTAGCATTCAACAGTTATCAGAGAGGAGAAATACAAATATGCAGAAAGCATCTTCTTTTTGTTCTCCTTCAAAGTCCTGACCTTTAATGTTTTGCTCTCCCTCAGCACCCAACAACGTAAAAACCAGCTGCAGTCACTAACTTTCCAAAAGATCTCCTCCGAATAATTGAGATGCCATCCAGAAAGTGTTGGTCTTAGGTTCCCCACAGCCCGAGGAGAATAACACCCATCCATTACCAAGTAGATGTCTCGCCCTCAGAGCTGCATGCGAAGCACTGTCATCCAAGAGGGAAGAAAGGCAAACAGGAACTAATTTTACCTCCCGTCTGACAAGTGCTTTACCCACAAAATATAAGAGCACCACCGCGTTTTAAAACAGAACAGTAAGCCCTGTTCACCTGTTTTGTAAGAATGGTCACAGATTCCTACTCTGAGGAGCGATTTGGGGATATAACCCTGCAGGGAATGGCAGGGTTTCAAAAGCACCTTTTGTGCTTTTTGTTTCAACTAGCTATAAGAGACTTGGCATGCAGGTTTTCTTTTCTTCTCAGAGCCCATCCCTAGGTACCTCGTTCACCACATTTGAAAGCCTCATCAGTCAACAGAGGGAATAAACAATTCTAGAGGTCAAGAGCCTGAAAGGTATACCTTGTAATGTACAAATTCTAGCTAAGGCTTTCCTTCAGGATTTTCAGGAATCAGACCAGGTACATTTTCCGTTCTCCTTTATGTGTCGAAATGATGACAAAAGGATTTCAAATAGCAATTACCCACTGGGAATTTACTCTCTTTTTGTAAAATACAGAAAAACTGGCATTATGGCTTCACATGTAAACAAGCTCGTTTCACTTACAGTTGGTGTCAGAGATGAAATAAAAATTACCCAAGGCAATGAGGTACCACAAGTTACTGATCCATTGTCTCCACTAGCATTCAGAAGCTATGCCAGACTTTTCACAAAATATAACATTTTTTGTCTGCGCTAAAAGATTGTTTATATAAATATCTATTCACTAATTTACAGATTTATTTGAACATGCTGCGTTATAAGATCTGCTAGTATGATGCTGGAGTATCAACATTTCATATGAGTCACTTCTTCATATTTTTCTCAGAAATTATTAGAAGAGAAAACCTGTTTGGTTAAAATTCCCTAGAGTCACAGGATATAAGACCTTCAACAGCACAAAATGAAGTTCAGAAGTAGAGAAAAGAGACTTCTGTTAGTCTGTTAATATTATTTTCGTCATTATAGTGATGATAAACTGGACATATATTTTCTAGCTTAATACACTGACATTGGCTTAATGAAGCCGGACCAATTACAAGATGATATTAGAAAAGAAAATGATCTTTTTCATACTGAAACAGAGAGAAATAAAATCTCAACAGCAGCACTAGGTACAGCATAAGACAGATGTTAGAGACACATATTTTGTTCAGCATAAGAACCTCACTTCACAGTACTTAAATTTAATTCATTCACAAATTTGATTTATAACTTGCTTTTTAGATAGTGTGAAACAGATGTAATGAATGAAGTTACCTCTCTGAAGTACATCTGGTTTGCACTAAGATCAGGTCTCCTTGATTCTTCTTGGTCTTTTAACATTTCCTTTAAAGTTACAGCTTAGGTCACTAACTGTTTAAAATAAAAAGTATGTGGTATCAGTCTAGTCTATCATCTACTGTGCCAAAACCACAGTGCTCTGCACTCCTGATTTCATACCATAATATCTAACATATGAAAATACTCCATTAGAAATACATACATGCTAAAAAACCTCAACCTTTTCATTAATCTTATTTACAGTATCAAGTTATACAAATCAGTCAGCCACAAACAGCTTAAGTATAAATTTGTGTATATTTGTGCATTATTGATTATTGTTGTGTATACTTATGTGTGTATAGTCATAGTTACTACGTTAAGTACTAGAGCAATTCAGACACAATTTAGCACTATTATCCACAGATTTTTCTACCTGTCAGATACTACCAATATAAGCACATACAAATCTTCTATATTTTTTTTAGAACATATTTTGAATAGCTTTTAAATGTAGAATTGTAGAAAACAGGGCTAGAAAAGACCTTAGGGCATCGTAAAGTGTGCCCCAAAGAGAAATAACTATACAAAGACTCTTAAAAATCATCAGTGGTATTCTCTAACTCATCACATTCCCTGTAATTGTGGCATCTGTCAACTTGATTTTAGAGTTCAATGCATGTATATGAGAAGAGTGTAAACATGCACATGTGCCTGTGCCAGTGGAGAAAGATTCTGATGGAAATGATCGTGATTTAATAGAGTTACCAGTTCCTCTAACTACTGGAGAGAAATCCTCCTTCCCACTCCATGGGATGATGGTTTGAGTTCCCTATGAGGATTCTGCTGGGATTCATTCGTGAAATTTATTGTACAAACACAGACGTGTCCTATTCTATTTGCTTCTTCCAGGTGTTATTCAGTTATATCAGTTAAATCTGGAAACAAGTGACCAGGATTTTAAAATTTAAGGGAACCTCTTCTTGTGTGTATGTGTTTCAGTGTGTTTCTCCAACCAAAATCAAAAAAAGGATGAAAATCAGCTACACTGATTAAATGAAACCAGCTACATATAAACTGTTACATAATTTTCGCATAGCTCACTGAAGAGTAACAAGCAGTACAGAATCATAGAATCTTCATGGTTGGAAAGGACCCTTAAGATCATCGAGTCCAACCAAACAACCTACAATCTCTGCCACTAGAGCATGCCCTGAAGTGCCACATCTAGACGTTTATTAAAAACCTCTAGGGATGGTGACTCAACCACCTCCCTGGGCAGGCTGTTCCAGTGCCTGACCACTCTTTCAGGAAAGTAATTCTTCCTAAGATCCAATCTAAACCTCCCCTGCCTCAGCTTCAGACCATTTCTTCTGGTCCTGTCATTATTCACCTGGGAGAAGAGGCCAACACCCACCTCTCTACAACCTCCTTCCAGGTAGTTGTAGAGGGCAATGAGGTCTCCCCTCAGCCTCCTCTTCTCCAAGCTAAACGTGCCCAGCTCCCTCAGCCTCTCCTCATATGACCTGGTCTCCAGACCCCTCACCAGCCTGGTAGCTCTCCTCTGGACATGCTCCAGCACTTCAAGGTCCCTCCTGTACAGAGGGGCCCAGAACTGAACACAGTACTCGAGGTGAGGCCTCACCAGTGCCGAGTACAGAGGCACCATCACTTCCCTGCTCCTGCTGGCCACGCCATTCCTGATGCAAGCCAGAATGCTGTTGGCCTTCTTGGCCACCTGGGCACACTGCTGGCTCATGTTAAGCTGGCCATCCACCAGCACCCCCAGGTCCTTTTCTGCCGGGCAGCTTTCCAGCCACTCTTCCCCAAGCCTGTAGCGTTGCTTGGGGTTGTTGTGACTGAAATGCAGGACCCGGCACTTGGCCTTATTAAACCTCATACAGTTGGCCTTGGCCCATCGATCCAGCCTGTCCAGGTCCCTCTGTAGAGCCTTCCTACCCTCAAGCAGATCAACACTCCCACCTAGTTTGGTGTCATCTTCAAACTTACTGAGGGTGCACTCAATCCCCTCATCCAGATCATCGATAAAGATATTAAACAAAACTGGCCCCAAAACTGAGCCCTGAGGGACACCACTGGTGACCGGCCGCCAAGAGGATTTCACCCCATTAATCACAACTCTCTGGGCATGGCCATCCAGCCAGTTTTTAACTGGTTACCTCTCTGGAGGACTGAAGACAATTCAGGTTTTTGGTATTTAACACTTTGTCATTTCACAAAAGAATTCCAAGAAAATACCCTCAGAGGTACTTGGTACCCTTCAGGTTTAAAATACAGCTTTTCTGTGATCAGTGACCTAAACAGAATACCCAAGCAAAAGAACTCTGTTTATTATTTTTTTTTACATTAAAGTCCCCCAGGACTCCAAAGTTATACTTCTGTACATGCCCGTGTCTACATGTGTAGACATGTCACACATCACAGGCATTTAGATGAACAAAGCTCTCTTAGGCCAATCCAATAAATTTTCTGAACATGAATCCTACGAAAATAGCACCAGGTATTTAATTTTAATTAAATGGTAACAGTGCAGCTCCCTTTATATGGTAGTCTCCTATCAAGATTTTAATAAGTCAGATAGAATTTCCTTCCTGCCTGGAACCAACCCACAGCTCTCACATCTCAAAAAAGTGCAAGGGTAATGGTCTGTCATTCTTCTGTAGTTGACAGAAAAGGCATTGAAAAAATCTGACCATTTATTTTTGGTGCCTAAATAACAGACCTGTTTTAATAGCTCGAATGAGCTCATTTTAAACTGCTTTTATAAACCTGGTTTTAGATGCACCTTTCTAGAGAAAGAACTGTGCATTTAACTTTTAGTCAGTATAGGCATTTCATCGCCCAGAAGAAATTCCACATTCCCTGGAAGAAGCCTTCTTGAGTGAATATACAGTATTTCAGCACTATATAATGCCCCATTGCAGGAGGTATTATATATATTCCACTTCTTGGAATTTTCTCTAAAAGTTATGCTTCATCCTCAAAACTCATTCTTTACATTCATAGTAGCCCAGTTAATGATTTTTAAAGCACGAGTAAGTTCAGAACAGTTATACCCTGAAGCAATTCCTTATAATTGTCAAATTTTGCTTTAAAAAAAATAAAAAAATAATTTTGCCTGTTAAAAAAATGGAATTATTGACTACTTTGTATAGGACTTCCTGCAAAGAGACAGGCTTCTAGACTCAAACACCTAAAACACCTCTGAGTTCTAAGCATAATCATTACAGTTTTCCAGTCTGACAATGGAAAGAGAAAAGCATTTCTGGATCACCATCATTTGGTGGTCCAGAATTTATGGAACCTAAAGTGTTTGTGCTCTTGACTTTGAATCCTAATTTAGTGGAGTGAGTTTGGTTTCTGGCTCCTCCAGTGCACTCCATAACCCTAAGCACCGTATGCGTATACTTTAAAATACATCCGCTGAGGAAGCCACTACTGATGCTGAGGAGATACGTCTTAAATCTTGCCATTTTCTGGGCATGTCTTGGTTATGCCTATCTCTGTGCAGGTCTTAAAGCCCTTTTTCCCAGCTAAATAAAAAGTAATGGCCAGATTTTTCAGAATACAGTCTAGAGCATTCACCTAAGATGAAGACTGTCCAACTTCAACTCCTTACAAGAAATTGTTTCAGAGAATGAAACATATTTCCAGCCTTCCTGTAAGGTTTTCTAAGTATCTTGGTTCAATCTCAATGGCAAAATGCAGATTTTGGGGCTGAAGCGGGAGGCACATTTAAACACGATCTGCATAAATAGCAGCTGACACAAAAAGTAAAATCCAGCCTCTCTACCCAAGGTTGGGGCAGCTCTTTACCTTGGGGCCAACCTGACAAAACTGTTCAAGCCTCAATGACATTTTTGTCATTTTGTGCTACTAGTGTCGTGAACAATACAGCAAAGGTAACTTTTAATATGAACATAAGTTGTAGAAGTGGGAACAGCGTGCAACCTGTCACACGTAACAGGTTTCCATACCCCTTTTTACATTAATGCTTGCATTAATACAGCTTTCACTAATGCGTTACAGAGCTCTTGTGCAGAGTAAATCTCAATGGGAATTTCTCTGACAATACAGGCTAAACAACAACAACAAAAAAAGGCAGGGGGAAATATAGGAAAATTTACAAGGACTTTCAGTTTTCCAAAGTATAGCAACATTTTTTTGGCTTCTTAGTACTATCTTGATAGCAAATAAATACCTGGTGCACTACGCACAGGCATACGTAAACACAAGTTTACTGCAAAATACTCCATGGAGAATCCCAGAAACTAAGGAGCAACAGAGTTGCTACTGGTTTAGCCCCTGGATGGAACAGGGAATTTGAGCAATGGCTCAGCTTATAGTTAGGTGGTGAAAGAAAGAAAAATTCTCCAGCTACGGATGTAATATAGCCAGAGAGGGGCTATGAGAGGAAAATGAAGCACCCTCCTCTGTGCAGAAGACAAAGGGTGTCTTGTCCTCAACTGAGAGAAAGGGGAAGCCCAGAGCCACGAAGGAAATAACAGAGAAGAGCTGTCAAAGGAAATTGGGGATTTTTAAATAACTAGCATTTTGTTTCTGGATGAATCAAAGGATCCTGGCTCCCTACAGCTCAGCCTAGGGTGAGGATGAAGATTAAAGAGAGGGAATGCTTGGAGTTACATACATGGCTGGGGACCGCAAAGAATTATGTACAAACAGCCAAGGGCTGATGCTAGAACTCTCTGGTGGAGGGCATTTGGTTCCTGGAGGGAGAGGGATCCCCTGGGGTATGATAACCTACATATGACCATATGAGATGGTTCAGAGCAAGAGAGCACAGAGCTATGGCTGAAGGGACTCTGGAAAGGGCCTGCCAGAGGAGACAGAAAGCTGCCAGAATAAATATCCCTGAGGAATTTTTAGCCTTAGGAAGGGCAAAGGTACCTTGCCCCAGACGCAGCATAGCATTTGTGTTGAAGGAATGTATAAGCCCAGTTACATTTGCTGTGGTGTTGTAGAGTGATTTAAAATGTAAACTAAGGGTTGATTCGCATATTATTTTGTGACTATATCTTCTCTAGATAAAGTATCTAGGATATATTGATGCTGTGCCACTGGGATAAGGGACTGCCACAAATATCTCAAAACTTTCATAATAGCAGATGATGTAGGTCCTACTGAGATCAGAGATTAAATTGAGGATTCAGATTTTGCATTTAATAACTTTAGGAGAATGCTATTCAGGTTGATAATAAAGTTAACATTAACAGAAAAAGCTCATATATATAATTGGTGCTTCTTTCCTGGTTAAACTGTTGGACTGTCAAGTCTCCAGCAGGTGTTTTGGGGCCTTCAAATTCTGCTTCTATTGAAATACAGTAAGATTGGGAAGCAAGAAAACAAAGCAACAAAATAACATCAATAACTGAAGAACACCTTGTTAATATAGTGGCCTGAAAGAAAGAGCCATTTTGTAGTCACATCGTGGCAGGATCCTGCAGGCTTATTGTGCTACCCCTGGCAGTAAAATACTTGGGGGATATATTTAAAGGAAGGAGAAATTACATGGCCTTCCTCCGTGGTTGAGTGGGAGTGGTGAACACAACACAGTGGATCTGAACGTCACCTCATTAATCTACAACCATTTCTGAGAAATGAGAAACTCTTTAGGTAACCACAGATTTTGTCAATGAAGAGACTATTTTATCTGAACTAAATAGTACACTCTGATTGGGATTGATCCAATTTAAGTTTTTTCTTGAACCATAATATGATTTGTAATACTGCAGATGAATCACCATTTTAAAACTTTTCTCCCTAGTGATTTTAGATAAAAACATATAAAACAATACATTTATTTTCCCCACTATCAACATTTCTTCTTATTATATATTGCGCTATTTCAAAGAACTTTGCTACTGCCATCTGAACATCACTGGATTTCTAATTAATTTTCCTCTGTCTTTTAAAAGTGATGTTTTGCTACATAAAGACAGTGATTAATTTTAGACAGTCATTGCTAGGATTTTAGGAAATTACTTTATTGGTAGCAATTTGGCAGTCCCAATCCCTGAATCAATAGTAAAGTGACTCATGCGTCTCGACTTCCTCTTTGAAAAGGCAGTGCAGACTATTAATTTGTTGGTGCTGCAAGTGGTAAGAGCTCATGCAAAATGGGAAGGACATTCAGGCACACATGAGTGGATTATACTCCTGGGGAAAGCATAACGCTTTAGTCTCATTCAGCATAAAAATGATCCGAATTCAATTTAGCTCATAATTCGTCTACATATTCTTTTAATAGTAAGTCAATAAATGGATAGGAAGGATTACCCTTTATTATTCTTTCTGTAGCTGAATTCAAAAGGGTACAAAATGTATTATGTTTGTGCATTGTTTTGGCTTCCAGTTCAACTGAAGAATGGAAATTTATGAGAGAAAGTCTCAAGTATTTTACTGTTTCTTACCAGGAATACCAGCTGAGTACTAGTATTCAGAAACGGACAGAGGAGAACTGTAATCCTTTGTATTCTCAAAATGGCTACAGCTTAACTTTTCCTACAATTTAAGAAGTGGTTACCATTATCTTTTGGGTTTGACTTCAACAGTTTTGGGATAAAAATACGTTTTATTATAAGCATTTTTAACATGCTTTACTAAAAGCAGTTGTGTATCTCCAACTCTGGAAGGCACCAACAGATGTAGATAAATAAAATTACACAAAACAAATACATGATTCTTAGCATTTTTTATACTTGTCTACTTATAATGATTTACACTTTCAACAATTTTAATGAAAACGAGGCAGATTCTCAAATTCCACCGTTGAAGTAAAAACAAATTCAGGCAGACACAGGAAATTCCACTTCGGGACCAAGCTATGGACTAGAAAAATAATAAATTAGACTATGGATATTTAGATGAATTAGTTAGATCATTCACCTCTTTGGAACTGATTTGTTAAATTTTGATAATATGGAAAACCTACAACTAGTATTTTCTGAAGGGACAAAGATCTGTCTGTAATTCAATGAAAGAACTCCTTTCAGACCAAAACCTGAGAATAGAGAAACAAATTAAACTATTATCGTTCATTATATTTTGACTTTTCACCTGGAAGGATATTTCTAAAAGCTTTTAAATCTGCATCCTTTGGTTTCCAATGTAATTTTCTTCAAGTCACAAAGCTGAAGTTTGGTAGAACTTTGTAACATATTTTGTTAATACTTGCACACTTTCCAATTTGATGAAAGTGCAGAAAATCTTTGGTTAAAATAATCTACAGCTAACAGGTATTTTTCAAACAGTGACAGGTGACAGTGCAAGAGCAAGTGGAGAAAAAATTGATCTAAGTTAAAAAAACGGTACCTGGTAACTTTAGTTGGATGATTAATAGGACATCACAGAACTTCAACAACAGACAGTTATTAATGATGAGAGAAATGGAAATGCCAAACAGAAAAGTGAAAGGAATACTAACTCTCGAAAGTAGAGCTGTGCCAGGAGACAGGGGGGACGTAAGGGAGCCCTGCCAGGAGAGAGGAAGGACATATGGAAGCTGCTGAAGTAGTGGCACATCTGCCATTATAAATGTTAGAGGACATTTGGAGTTATGGGTAAGGAGAGATTAATGTTCAGAACAGGAAAAGCTCCGGGACTAATGTAAGACAGGGCAACCTGGGAGCTGTGTATTCAGAGGAGTTTTGCCCATGAACTATAACAAAAAACACATTCAAAGACAGAAATGCCCTTAGGCTGGATCCTGCGTTTTATTTTTCAATCAGTAAGGCCTAAGGTAATCCACTTAGAGGTGCTCCCAGCAGGGACAAACTTAAGTTAGGCAAAGGCAGAGAGAAAGGACAGTCTTCCTTCCTTTTTTGGACTGGAAGACCTCTTCTCTACGCAGTGTTTTCCTCCCTTGTCACACTTCATCTTAATCACTGATTGGAAGGAATAAATAAGTCTCACCAAAAGATAAAACCTATAAAAGAAAAGTGCAAGTATCACATAGGTTCCATCCTGAGTCCTGGCAGCACAGGGCAGAACCGCAGGATTCAGAGAGGAAAGGTGCCTGTATCCAGAGAGCAATAACCTCATCCACACAGCTCCAAAATCCACCATCAATGGATGAAAGCTGGGCTTGACACAGGTCTTTCTACCATAGCTTTCCTGGCATAGCATGTCTCCAGCACAGCGCTGAGGCTGAACGGATGCTTCACCCAAGGCCAGTTAAAAACAACCCCGTAAAATATCTAAGTTTTCCATCAGTGTTCATTATTTGCAAGTTTGATGGCAAAAGTATTATAAAAAGTTCTCACAGACAAGCAGTAACACTCATTGTACATACATCTTTCTTAAACTTATGTCCTTCATGTTTGGGACGTCCAGTGTGAAGTCAGTGGGTTGATTTTGTTTGTTAGTAATTAGTTTGTGTAGACCCATTGCCCTTTCTTAGTGGCTCATAAGGGAAATACTGCAGTCCTATTCCTGGAGGCCACTTGAACTGCTACTTCCACTTGAAAACAGGCTGGTATCTACGCAACCAAGACTAACAGATTCTCCTGGTTCACCACACACTAAGGGCCATATTAAATTTTGGCCTTCATGTCACTGTTTCTTTGCTTTTGCCGAAGAATTCTCCCCCCACCACACTCCACCCCCAATTTTGTGATTTGTTTAAACCTGAAATTATGCAGGAGATCAGTAAGAACCTATGTCTTTTCAATTCCTGTTATCTAGCAATGTATTAATAGCTTAGGTAATGTAGTCATTTAACAGACTGCCTCGGCACACCTGCATGCAGAAATGAGATAATTCTGTATTCACCTGCTTATCACAGTGCAGGCAGAAGCCTTGGTCAACTTATTCACCAGAGACACTTAAGTCAAGCCACTTCAGACCTCGGTCATCTTAACTGCACTTATCATTCATTTCAGACGGTCTCTTCTGTGATGGAAAAAAAGGCAGAATGCCATTCTTCAGAGTGCTGGAATTTATATTAATGTACGTTTTGTGTACACAACAATTTTAGACTTCAGATGGCTTGAAGCTTCTGGGTATTTGTAAGAATAAAGCAGTCATTTAATCCTTGATCATTATTGGTAGTCTTTTACCAAAATTGGAATGGATAATTGATATTTATGGTTATATATTAAATATAAAAAGTTATTGATGATTTAGACTGCTTCAAGAAAAGGAGCAACAGACTGATACTATTCTTTAGCATTGCTTCAGGGAGTTTTAATCTATGCAGGTAAGATATGCACAGGTGAGGAAAGGCTACACAAGAATTCTTCAAGCGTGCTGGCAGCGTACGCAATGTTAATTTCATAGGGGAAGAAGAAAAGAAAATGCACTATGACTTTGCCCAAAAAAATCAGGAAATGAGTACATGAATTGAAAAACTATAAGAAGAGATATCAGGATAACTTATGAGATGTAGCTGAAATTCTGTTTATATACGGCAACATTCGTGTTCACAACCCAACACTTGTGTAAGTGCGTGCTTCATTTGGAACAGACAGAAGTGAAAAGTCTTTTTCTAAGAAGGGTCAGTTTATAGGTGGGAAAAAATATGATTTGCTTTGTATTAGAACATAAATGGTCTGTTCTTGCTCCACCAACAGTTCTTTCTCCAGGTCTCTCACACTGATTATCCCAAGGAACCGTTTGTGTCTTTTTTGTGTCTGACTCCCAGAATGATTTTGATTGCTTAACAAACGCACAAATAATCAAAATAAAAGGGAAACTACTGTTTCAAATTTCCTATAATTATGATGCAAAGGATGTGTCAAATGACTCTCAGAAGAGAATAGAAAATTTAAGAGAAAGGAATAAATAAACTACTGAGGTGACTCGGAGGGCAAGAACTTTGTCTGCAGGATGTTTTGGTTACTACACCTAAATAATCCTACATCTAAAGAACAAGGCCAAACAGGAACAACGGCACCATAAAGCATGCTGTGATGGCCAGAGACAGACAGCAACCAGCTGCTTGTTAGATCCAACTGCCTTGGAAGCACCTTAGGTCCAGGAGTCAACTTTCATTCCAAAAATCAAGTAGTTAATAGCATAAAGAACAAGTCTGGAAGAGTTATTCTGCAAAAGCTGACATACCAAAGTGCTGTGAAGTATTGCTGGGTCATTACAACGGCCCAGATCCATCCATTAGAATCATGAAGTACCATATGGTCAACGTCAAGGTTTCTCTGCATTTTCCCCCCCTTCTTAAGAGTAAAAATTATTAAAATGTTTTTATTTACTGAGCATCCCAACAGATGAGCTTATTTGAGTAATAACACATAACGAGACCTTGAGCTGGAGGTTTCAGTTTGTTTGACCTCTCTCATTAGGGAATTTTTAACTTGTTTTCTAGCACGGATCTTGCTGTAGTCTTCACTGATACATATAATTGTAGTGAGCTTTGGGGAGCTTTTTAATCCTGACAGAAGCTGGAGCTGGGTATACTAAAGCTCACTACAGTTACAAATATTAAAGAGGTTAAAAAGATCCTTAAAGATTACTAAAATGTTAGAATTTTCTTAGTGTCACCCTCAATATATAAATCCATAGTAAATTCTCTAACAGCTAAATCATAGCTAAGATCTACCAGTATTTTTATAATACATTGCCAATTTAACATTTACATCGATCTGTGTATACAGTATTTTGTGTACTAACATTAGACCAATCCTGCAGACCTTCTATCAGAGATCCTTGGTGTGAGGAGATGGTGTTCCTGAGTGAAACCAGCTGTACCAACAGCTGTATGGATGCATTCACTACAGGATTTCTTTGCTGGTATCATTTTATGAAAAAGCCTGCAGCAAGAAAGTGCTCTTAATAGATATGCACCTGAAGGCTTCAGGGATAGTAATTCTGTTGTAATCACAACTCAAATACTTTACTATTCAATTACAAAATAGTAAGAAAAACTGTCCCAGTGTAATTGTTTTTCCTTCAGGAGAGAACTACAGATGATATTTTTTTTTTCTTGGTGACCGTTTAGTACAAATACTGACATTTCAGTGTTCTTGGCATTTCAAACTACAGCTCATATCACTTGCACTGATTAAAGATCCCATTACCCTTTCATAATAGAATAATTTTTTGCTTAAGAGACTGTTTGCCAACAATAAAGTCTTACCAGGTCTCATATATAAGCTTGGGCATGATCCAAGGCCAGCTGAAGCTGACCAAATATTTTCTTTTCTCAATGGATTTTAATTTGGATCCTATGTTTCTCAGTGTCTCGGTTCCACTTCTGCATAATAAAGTTAATCATACTACAATATCTCAATGGTATTGTGAAGTTAAATCCATTAATGTCCAGTGAAGCACTCAGATATTACAAAGCAGTAGGAACAAATTAAGCATATGGCTGAATGGCCCTAGCTAAACCTTAAAGTGGATAATTACACTATATCTACCCGAAAAATCACATCAGAATTTGCATTTGATACAATGTGCTACAGTATCTGCCTCAAACATGTTTACAGAGTTGTTCTATAGGATGATAAGCATCCTATTTCACTACAGCTACGTATCATTGGAGTAAAACTGTAAGATTTGTAAAGTAATTTGTAGATTTTCTGGATGGAAAGAACTAGGGTCATGACAGATTCTGCTCTTTTTCTTTCTAATTAATGTTTTAATTGTGGAAGAAAATAAAACAAATATATATAACAAGAAAATGATAGTCAATTGTTTTACATTGTTATTACCCAATTTTTCAAAGTAAAGGGCAACATCTTTACAAAGAGTCTGTAGGACGAGTTTTGTTGGCTTCCTATCACTCGTATCTTTTTTATGGATTATATGTCATAATCAAAACTAAAGATACTAATGCCTATTAAGCTGTAAATGAAGTAAGACAATAATGTAAATTCAATGATTTTTTTTTTCTGTGAATGAGAGAATATATAAAACTGAATATTCTGTCAATTTTCTTTCTCTAGGATGCATCTGTGCCATTATGTAGTGCCAGTCATTTCTATAGAAATAACCTCCCAGACCCTTTGACTTACTTTTTTCTTTGACTAGGAAGGAGTCAAAGCATGAAGAAAAGTAGCAGTGGGACACCAGACCAAGCAAAATACCTTGTTAATGAGAAATGCACTACCTGTCAGGTTGACGGTTGCGGAAGCAAAGAGTTTGAACAATTAATTCAGAAGACCATGATGGCCAGAAGAAAAAGAAAAGAAATCTCCTGCTTCATTTAGGAGACTAGGCAGGTTTGAATATGAGGTTTGACAGGCTCATGCAAATGTGAGTGATTTTATGCAAGCTAATAGAATAACATACTGAAACAGAGTTTGCCTTTAATTAGAGCTGGCAAGCTGGAAGGAAAGCCCATTAAGCCTGGAAGCTTGTAAGGTTCATGGTGTGTTAGACCACCCCAGAGAGAATTAAATTTTCAAAGACTTTCTACTCTTCAAGGAGCTCTCCCACATCAAGAACAAAATTGCTCAATTATCAACTATTTAGAATCTAATTGAAAAAAATTTAAAAATTCATTTTGTATCATGATTGATTAATCCTCTGGAAAAGAGCATAATCTTTCATTGTCATTCATTGTCCCTGGCCATCCAGAGGAAACATGTGTTCCCCATAGAGCTCTGCTTAAGTTACCCCTCAGTAGCCTTCAGGACTGCAGGAACGAATATCAAATCAGACTACGGAGGTAAACAGCAAACATGTAGAAAGGAATAGCACAACCTTACAGACAGACTGCTCCTTCACAGTGGAACTACACAAATGCAAGCGAATCACATCTGAAAGCCATTCCTGTGAGAAAACGGAGAATTTGAAGGCAAATCTTAGAAATCTGCACTTAACTCCTTTATACTAAGTAGTGAAAATGGAAAAACTGTGAAACATAAATGGAACAGATGGTTAAAGAGCAGATAGCATATCTCTCCAAAGATAAGGGGGTAGATAGTGTTTCCATTAAGCTTAGCAGTTTTCAATTCAGAAACTGGAAAGGGAAGGAGGAATATGGACACTCTCTGTAGCCTAGCTGGACTATTTCGCTGTTCAGCAAACAAAAAGAAGACTACTCCAGCACTAAAACTTCAGGTGCCCAGCACAGCACAGCCCTCCAGCAGACATGCCTAAGCATCCATAGGTGACTCATGTAAATAGCCACAGATCCTGTGTCATGGCATCGGTTTAAAAATTACCTTGGTTTACTCTACATGGAAAACAAACTGAAATCTTGTAAGTAATTTTTCTGTCAGGACTGCTGCTTTCTGTGGCTTTGTGTCGATAGCAAATAGATTATGGATGTGGTTTACTGAGGGACTTCTCTCCTCTGATTCTCCCGTCCTCCCCTGACTGCCTGAAGTCACAGGCTCTGGACATCACATCATAGTATGACAGAAGAAGAAAAGACTGGAAGAGGTATGTGACTAGAAGCTCCGCTAGTTCTTGGGGCATTCATGTTGGGAAGAGATGAAGGGAAGAACTGAGTCTACCTATTTTACTTAGTATCTTCTCTCCTTCATATCCTCATGACAAATTTTATTCCTCCCCCTCATGCACGCTTTCTACTGACACCATTTGGCATAGCCAGGTTTCATAAGATGATGGCTCTTTCTTACCTCAGGGGTGTGATTCCTTGAAGGTGTTGCCCTATACACTTGAGTCCAACCCATCCTACAAGTATGTAACCCATTTGTCTATGACAACAAGGAGAGAGCAGGAACAAGCAGCAGAAACTACGTGCTTTTCCCACAGGGCAGATCAGGTGACAATACATTTTGTTTAGGTACAAGTTGAAAACGGCCTGTAGCAGGCCTCCTGGTCACAGATCTCATCTGAATCATTGCCAAAAGCCATAGCAGCACAAACGCTGTGTACACTCAGAATTGGAGGTTGTGAGCAAAGGGTGCCCCTTTTATAGAAGGCGGTGGGTGCCTAAGGCACTCTCCCCCTTTCGATGGAAAAAGGCTTGATTTGCTGAGGTGGAAAGGTTCCTGATATAGTGCAAGGCACCAAATACACTCTGGATAGAGCTGTTGCATTGCTTCATGGAAGGTCTGAACCCGAGTACATCGCCTGGGTGGGAGTTAACCAACCCTGGAAACTGGCACCGCAGACAGTCCCTACTGGTACGTCCTCCGATCAGCCAGTCCCTCTCTTATCGCTTGAGCAGGTGAAAGCATATTCACATATGCAAATGCCAACCAGTTATTAATCACTTCTAATGACTCTTGAAGCATTCAAAAACAATATCATAGCATCAATCAACTACAGAATTTACATTTTAATATACCTATTTGGGGAGATAATTTTCCATGCACCTTGAGAAATTAAGACAGCAACCAAACACTTTGCTATTAAAAGAAAGGCAATATCAATTAACATGGTTGTACTAGAAAAAGTAACTGTTTTCTTTGATGACCCACACATGAATATCACCGTGTCATTGTTTTCATCCAACATTAATTAACACTTTCAATTTTATGTCTTGCACCACCACACATGGTTCCAGGGCACCATAGGAGATGCACAGAAGATATCCATGACACTATACTTTTATATATTTTATATATATATATATTTATACATACATATGTGTATTTTTGCACAAGACAGTATATTATACATATACTGCAGCAACCAAAAGAAATAAAATAAAATCAGTTATATGGAATATTAGAGGAACAGTCGTGAAACCATGGAAATAGAATCTATTGTCAGATTACATATCAGGTAGAAAAAAAAAATCAAGGTAAAACTTACATACATGCCGTGACTTTAAATAAAAACTAGCATGAAAATATACATAAAGAAACCTTTGCAGGGAAAATATCAGGCTGGAATCATCTATCAGAAGTCACTGGAAGACTTATTACCGGGTTCATGACAGAGTGTGATCATCAGTGCCAGAAAAAAAAATCTAAATCCCTGGGAATTTATGCTTCTAGGTGAATATTAAGATATTCACTACTTGAAAATGACAGTTCTTAAATGGAGGGTGGGGAGAATCAGCCATGATCTTTGCTTGAGGAAAAAAGCATATTTAATCTCTCTCCATCATATGGCTGGATAAATGTTTAGATTTAAAGAATGTAACCCCTCATCTAGGTGATATGAAGCCCCACGAAAAGTTTCAGTTAATAGGAGAAAATATTCAAAAACTCAATTTAAAGAAAATTAAAATGAATATATAGCTTTCTTATCTAAGTGAGTTACCTTATAAGTCCCAGAATGCCTAATTTCAGAGACAGTTTTCTGTATTCACCTCAGATTACAAAATGCTATTTTTTTAGGAGCGGAAAACGTAAAGAATTTATGCAAGTCAAGAAATGCTTAAAATATTTTAAATGCATTCTGGTTTAGATAGAATTATTTTTTAATCCATCTGGCTGGCCTTCCTCTTGTTAAGGAAATGGAAATTGTTATGAATTTTATATGTGAAAAATTGCAAGGATTTGGCCCTCTCCCAACAGTAATTTTGTCTAAATAGACTGGATCGTATAAGAGAGATAGCTAGTATTCCTCATGTTTTCATTTATGAAAAGGGTACAAAATGTTTATTAAAACATTAAAAAAATCTCATTAGAGCCTGAAGAAACTTAGTAATTCACATCATGTTCATGGTGAATATGATTATTTTATAGCTAAGGTTCTAAGTAATTAATATGCTCCAGAACATTTACCTAAATGAGATTAACCAGAGTCAATTACACAAAGTAACTAACAGGCAATTTACGTGTGAGAAACTAAATGCTATTTGTTGTCAGAAGTAGCTGCCAAAACAGGTGCTGGGAAGGGCCGGGACTCAGAAGTTCTACAGACATTTAGAAAAGAACAAATATGTGCTTTCACCTTCTGTTTCAAAATCTAGCTTAACCTGTCGGTTTGGGTACAATTCCTCTGTGGCTGGGTTCCCTAGAAAACTAATATCCCTAAGTCACTTTGAAAATATTCCTTAAGAACGCTGTGGTGGTTCCATTACATTTCCTTGTTTTCAGTGTATCATAAACTGCATGCTTTGTTTAAAAAGGTGTAGGTGAGGTCCTTTGTCTTGCTTGTTTTGCCCTGGGTCAGATGAGAATCTCTAGAAGAACAGTTTCTCTTCCTGGAAGAAAGCACGCATGCTTGTTGGGATCAAATTCAATAATACAATACGTTTGGAGAGGACGGACAAAAGCTGAGCAGGGAGAAGAATATGGTCTGGTTAGACAGGGGAAAAAATAATGAGCAGTAACCTATAGGAGGACAGGTTGCAATGGTGGGGAGCTTGTTTACCACAAGGTGCGGATCCAAAACCAGGCTGCAGAAGTGATATAAAAGATGACTTTCAAAGGGATCCCAGTAAGACCATGTGAAGTTTGTGCAGCTAGGAAAGCTTTTTAAAATTTGACTTGAAAGAAACAGATGAAGAAAATGCTGCCCTAGAAAAGACACAGGTGGCAAGTGTCTCACCTTTTTGTCGCATTAGAATCAGTGCAACATTAGGTCCTGAGCCACCTGCTGACTAACTTTGTAGTTCGTCCTGCCTTGGAGCAAAGACTAGAGGATCTCCAAAGGTCCCTTCCAGCCTAACTTATTCTATAGTCCTATGACCTTTGAGGGGAAGGTTTGTATTTGCATTGATAGCATGAATATAGCACAACAAATTGTAGTGTAAATAAACTCATAGGCACTATGCATTTGGTATGTGGAAGCTTTTTAATGGATGTGAAGAGCACGGGACTCTGCTTGTGGGACCATGGCTGATGCCTACCACCTCCTCCCACCTGCCTCTATCAGTGAGGATCTCATAACAACTACAAACCCAGGTTACAGTCCCTACCACTGAAAGGACAGACTCAATCTTTTTAACAGAATAATGTTGCAAAAAATCCCACCCAAACCTTTACAAACTATATTATACTGGTATACTGCAACCTTTTCTGTAAATACGTTGTGTCCACAGATGCACAGATAAAATCTTTCTCTTAAAGTCATTGGAACAAAAAAAGAAAAGCGAGAATCTGTTAGACAGATTTCCACAATTAATTTATCAAAAAATGCTTGTGAAATGTTGCATACTGAATATATGCTTCTATTATTAGAAACATAGCAGAGACATTCAAGACTCTCTTTAATCTGAAAAACAGTCATGCCCTGAAATCTATTACAGAAAAGTTTCTCAGAAAACCACTGGGTCAATAGGAAGAACAAACAAATTACGCAAAATTGTTACACAAACTGTCAGTGCAATACCAGAATGTTTTGCCTGGTATTGTTTTAAGTGACTGAAGGTATAGAGATTATTTTGCCTCCGTTAAAAGCCTATTCTAACCTGCTTGATCTGACTGTAAGGAATTTTCTCCCTGGTGCCAAGTTAAATTCAAATAGTTTCTGCCCATCTCAGAAGTTACATCATTGAAATAATCAGGTAGCAGTATCGGAATGGCAAGCAGTGAAACATTAACTTACTTCTCAAGGAAGCAGAGGTAGTTTGAGGAAAATTAGAAAGGAAAGCTTGTGAAGCTTTAATAATATGCATATGAAATAAGCATAGCATTGTTTGATGTTTACTTCCTCTATATTTTTTCCCAGAGGAGAGCAATCTCATTAGCTAGCTCTGAGGAACATACTGGAACGGTAGGATGAGGTCCATTTCGAGGTGCAATTATTTCCAGAATCAGTCTATAGCCATGGTAAATGCTCACCTGTAGGGAGCTGAGAAGTCCCACCCAAAATCTACACATAGAAGCAAGGTATTACAGTGAAAATAAAGCATTTAAAACAATCCCACCATCTGTGGACTGTGAGCCGTATCCTTAAAACTTAGTGACACTGGCAGTGTTGACTACATTTTGTCTAAGCTCTTAGATGCCTGGCCTTCACAGCAGACTCCAGATCTCTGGGCCAAGCGCATTGGCTCCCTACTTTGTTTATGTAGCTAGGAGTCTCAGAGGGGGAAACACAACAAGTATGTTCGGTGACGACTTGCCAAGATTCAGACATAGAACAGAAAAACAATCTGAGCAGAAGTATTATATTTTAAGTCTGACTGATTGGAAAACTTTCTGACTTAGTGCTTGAGAATAAAAATAAGCATCAGCTTATTGTATTGGGCAACACTTGTAGCACTGGGCCAGGCACTTCTGCAGAGAAATGGTATTTAAAACCTGTTTCTGTCCTCAGTTCTTCCCTGATCAATGTACCCTGCCCTTGAAATACACACAGGAACACAGAATTCCCCGAACCACTCAATAAAGTCAGACTTTTTTTCACTTCCCCATTCTACCGAAGAATGGAACTACTTCAAAAGGAAGGCTTGAGAATAAGTACTGCTTAAGAGTAGTGAATGATCCAGAAGTTACAGCGTCATCTAGGGAGGCAGAGATATGGTTTTGATGCCATTCAGGGGCAAACAGTATTCTACCCAGGTCTCCTGCAACCTAAAGGCCTATTTGGAGTAAAAGGATAATAGTTTGCAATTTCCACATTTTTAAGAACAAGCGAAATGCCTATATAGACTTACTGAGTTTGCTTGCTTTTCCTAGCTTTTACAGATATTTGAAGGGTGTATGAATAGGCAAGAGGCACTTTGTCCACCTGGAGTTGAAGTCAGATGCCTGCAGTGCACCATGAGCCCAGGTCAGAGATTGTAGAATAGATATTTTCAGAGCACATTTGCTTGTGTGAGTCCTTCGAGAGACTGAGAACTACTCCATTTTTAGATTTAGATTTGTCTTACGTGGAGGAAAACAATATTCAGTTGAGTCTGACAACGTTGTCACAGCATCTATGTTCCTGCCATAGCTGCGCGCTGTCTGAGAAGCAAGGTAAACTGCCTGCACAAAATCCCTTATTCTGCAACTACTTTGCCGATGGTGATTAAGACCAGCTTTAACTCACAGCTTGCTCACACTGTATCGCTCTATCACACTGCAGCTACTCCTCTGCCTGTACTGCTGATGCCTGCACAGCTGCACGACTTTGCGGCACATGCGGATGAGGATCTTATGGTTCTTCAGAAGCTCTCCTGTGCCATCCTCAAGAGCCCCACGCTGTTTACATGTCTGCAGGACTTGGCAGCTATTAATCAGGATTTTCAGGCTCTCCACTTGGGATTGAGAGATCTCAGTTCTGTTATCTAACCTTTAGCAAAGTCCTTTTTGGGGATCTGCCTCTGTGTAAAACAGAAGCTGAGTAAACGTCAGATACTCTCAGTAAATCATAGAATAATAGAAATTTCTAATAATAGAGTTGAAAGGGAATGGGAAAGATCATACAGTCCATCCCATTCTTTCAAACCAGGACCAAGTCTAAATACAACATCCCAAACATTGGTCATGTGTGATTTTGAAGTGCATGTGTTGCTGAAATTCCACAACATTTCTGTGCAATCCTATTTCGGTGCTTGGCTGTTCTCACCGTAAGAAAACATTCATTATGCTAAACCTAAATCCTAATATGACTAGCGACCATATTTGATAAATTATATAATTCATATACTTTTACACACAGATAACTGTTTTTTTAAAATAAGCTTTATTTCCTTAAAAAAACTTCAATTACTTTATTTTTTGTGGTTTTTTTTTCCTAAAGGCTTTTTTGATGTGATCCAGATTACTTTTTCCAGAAAGTTGCTTTAAAGATTTATTTTCTACCACATCATTTTATTACTGAAATGTTCTCAATAAAAATTACTATTTTATGCCAGTCTATTCTCATAATGCCCAGAGTGGGTTTGCATAAAAAAAATAACAATCATCCTAAAATAGATAGACAAATGCCTAGCAGGGGTTTCAAGATTGTTTTGGTACATTTCTGAAAACCTGATTTAACATTTGTATTTCTTTTAGGATTAGCTGTTATCTAATATCTGTCATAGGGGATCAAAACTAAGGTCTGATTTACTCATTGTGCCAGCTTTTACAGTAGCAGGTGAAAAACATATTTCTCCTATATCATGGATGGCATTACACACGTATGACTTTCACTCCCATCATCTCCCTTCCAAGCTGAAGGAACCGAGTCCTATAATGTTTGTATGAAAACTGATTAAGTTTGGACAGACACTTCTAGTATCTTATTTCCCAGGTAGCCCAACAACTGTCATGACGGGTCCAAGCACTCCCATGTCTTTTTTCTGAAGGAAACCAGTAGCGAATAATTGCAAGAAGAGTATAGGAAATAGGAAAAATATGGAAAGATTTTTTCACCTCTGTGTCCTTCCAGGTTCCAGAAATAAGACTATGGCTGTGCCTGGCCCACCCTAGTTAATTAAGTTGCTTAATCCCTCTACTATTCCCATTTATTCTTTCAGCCACCACAGTTTTACAAATGAATTCCACAGTATAAGTATACATTTCACCAAAATAATTTCTATTGTTTATTTAGAATCTTCTGCCTGGCACTATCCTTGGTCACAACTAACTCTTCCATTTTAAGAAGCAATAAATAAATATTCTGTGTAAACCCTTCTCCATGACATCTTTTATTTCAGAATCCTTTCTTATATCTCCTCTCAATCATCTCTCTCCAAGCCGAAGTGCTTTAGTTCTTGTACTATAGCAATTACTAATTAGAAGACCTAATTAACAGAATGCATAGACAGATAATTTCACTTTCAGCATGTATCCTACTTATCATCTCGTTATTGCAGTGTCCTTCTTGTGGAGTCACAGTTTGTTGAAGTGAACTCATACTTGTTTCTTCTAAGGTTTTTTTGCATGTTTTTTTAATTATTATTTTAGTTGGGAATCAAAATCAGTAAGGAAATAAATATTTTTTGCTGTTGCTGTGTTGGAAATTTTGTAGATGAAAGTATTTAGCAATACTTCTCTATTTTTTTGCCATCTTAAAAAATGTTATTGCAGTAACTGATTGAAAACTTTAAACATGAACATCGATCCTGTAGCAAAGGCATAATATTCATATTGTGGCTGGTAGTTGCATTAGCTGCTGAACTAAGAACAGTTATTTCCTTGAATAAAGGACTGCATAGCTTGGCAAAGCAAGTTTCAACAAAAACATCAGCTTTTGGTCACTTGAAAACCACCTATTTCACTATTATCTATAACATTTTTTTATAGTTATAACTGTAACTATAACTTACCTGATAGCTACAATTACATTTAAAACGTTACCCACATTGAATAAACTGAATTTCACACAAAGTCAAGAAAGTTTAAAAATGCCCATCTCCCACACCGAATCTTAAGGAGAACAGATTTAGTATTCAAATGAGTTTGTTTTAAAAGTGTTTGTTTAAGTTCCTTTGAAAAAGCTTATGGCAGTATGTGGTTAAGCCAATGGGTCTACATCCAATCAAGCGTAAATTGGTTTGTGGGTGTGAATATATGCAAGTGTGATACACTTTCAGGGAGAAGCTCTAGTGAATTCATAAACCATTCTAATTCTAAGCATATAAGGACACGTTAACTGGGCACCAGAAAAAAACCCACACCAGAGGGAGTACCAATGCCCTGACTCCAGCAGTGTCCACTTTGCACAGTCTTGGAGAAGAGCAAGATAAACTGAACCATAGAGGGCACTTCTTTGTTCAGGAAAAGTTATTCCTGATTTAACAAAAATCACTTTTACAGTATTTGTTACTATACAGTGTGTCCTTCCCAGCTACCTTCCTTCACATGAGCGTGTGGTACAGGCCTTCAGAGACCTTTCTAAGCTCTTGGGGTAATTTAGACGGCTAGATTAGATGCCTACATTTAAATGGCCAAATTTTGCAGAAAAAAATCTGGGCCACTCTGATGCAATACAGCAACAAGAAAAAAAAAAAAAGGCAGTCTCTGATCACTTCATAGAGAATGAAATCTAGTTGTGGGTTAGTAAGTTCTTGGGAGAGAAACCGAGATGTTCAGTCCGTTTTATCTACAATGTTGATGTCTTGTTTCCTAATGTAAAGGTGCAACTCGGCTTCAGAAATCCTCCAGCAGCATGTTTCTCTCATTCCTCTCATTTCACTCTTCACTTGGCTTCAATTCAGATACACAGGAAATCTTGTACAACGGGAGTTTATGCTATTCATGTCATAAATGGCACAAGAAATTAATTCAGAACAATATATCTCTTCCAAAGAAACCTTTCTCATTATTTATATATCAAAAAGACAAATGTCTGTCTCAGTGGGGGTGTAGTTTGTCTAGTTGTGTTGCAGCGAATTTGGAAGACTCCAAATTCTCATTCTCATTGGCTTAAGCTTTTTCAAAGGAACTTAAACAAGCACTTTTAAAACAAACTCATTGGAATACTAAATCTGTTCTCCTTAAGATTCGGTATGGGACATGGGCATTTTTAAACTTTCTTGACTTTGTGTGAAATTCAGTTTATTCAATGTGGGTAACATTTTAAATGTAATTGTAGCTAAATTAACTCCACAGAACTATTTTGATAAGTGCCAGGATACATACATAATGTTAGGAGATATGCTAGTGTAGAATAAGTTCAGATGCTGGCCCATTTTAACCATGGTTTATAATGGGATGTTTATGTATAGGGATCTATTTTTAAAAAATAATGCTTCAGAGGATACGATAATCTCTGTTTTATCTAGCACAGTATTATCTTGAAGGCTTAATTTTAACAATTTCAAAAAGTGAAAGCTTTTTTTCTAAGACTACACAAGTAGAAAAATATGAATCCTGCATTTTTTATCTCAGTAAGTCTCTTTCCTAAATCTAATTCAAAATACAGGATACATGAGACATGTTCAAAGAAAACATCTCTCTAGAGGCAGGAGGTAATGAGGGGATTCCGTCTACATTTTCCACTGTTCACAGTTTGTTGAGTATGCTGAAAAATGACCTCATCAAATTTGAGGAGGTGTGTTAGATTTTAATGGCCTCTTTTTAAAACAATCGTGAACTAATTGGCAATTTTCTTTCTAAATATTTGCACAATGGACTAAATCATCAGAGTACCTGCGGTCAATTATTTTGCATTCTGCTATCCACAAAACAGTAAGTAATTTTGGGGAATAGAGTATATATTAATGTTTTCATGGGAAATTGGTAGGGAGAATTTTAGATTTTTTTTTTCTAGGCTAATTAATTTGGTCTGAGCAATCTACTTACGTAAGTAGCAGGCAGCTAATCATTCTTCTGACGCAGAAAGTTTGGTAACTGGCATCCACTTGTCAAAAGCAACCACTCGCCTTTGAAACAGGGCCTTATTTTTAAAGCTGACAAGATGGACAGCCCTGAGCTCTCTAAGTGAAATACATGAAATCAAAAATAAACCCAAACAGTTCACCCAAATAAAGTGTCGAAATCTCTGGAATCCCACCCTCATCTCATCTCCATGTTCTGAAAACTTCCAATTTAAGGAGAGCAAACCAGAAATACTTGCTGTTTTATTGAGGAATGGAAATGTTCGTAGCTCATTGCCTAATTTACCATGTAACAGGATTAATGTACCCTTTTGTACTGCATAATATCAACATAGACAAAAATAGCACAGAGACATGTTTACGTGAGGGAAATCTCTGAAAAGACAAGTGGCATCTGCCTTCAAGGGGTGGGTAGATCATATTCACAAAATTTACATGTCTTCAAGTAAATAAATAAAAATCAGGATTCACATAAACTTTTGACTTAAAAGCTTTGCTTTTTTAGCTTTCCTGAATTTATGTACAAAATAGTGTATCACTATGAAAAGAACCATCAACACTGCCTTTATTCAGAAGGTTTCAGGCCTCCGATGTAAGGACGGTGAGCACATACATACCTCCAACAAGGCAACTGTTTAAGCTAATGTGCAACTGGCCAAATAGATGTAAAAAGTGGTATGACTTTTAGAATCTGAAAAGCAGAAAGAAGTGCGCAGCTACCCTATACTTTTCAAAGCAATGTACTATATTATAGATATAAATTATTGTTTATCAAATAACTTACCGATAACTACAGATGAAACGTAAGAAAGATTAGGGTATTGCAGTTTTGAGAAGAGATATTGAAACTAATGAACCCATGGATCTGACCTCTCAGCTACCTGTAACTTACACTGCAGCACCTCTTAGAAATTTAAAAGACTAGAAAAGAGGAATTAGTCAAAACCCAAGAGTATGGGTAAAGAAAGTGCCTGCCATCTTGCACAGATTTAATGACAGAGACGAAAGAAGACTGAAAATACTGACTGGAACAGCTGATTCACAATCCTATTAGAGCTTTGCAAATGCTGAATAATGAAGATGATTTCTATAGTGACAATGTGGCACCTTTACTTTTCATTAAAAAGTAGTATACGGAAATATTTCAGGGGTACTGTATACCACAAAGCCTTGTAGCCACAAAGCGCTAAACAATAGCAGGGGAGATTTTTATCTAAATAGATTACTTGCGTTGTTTTCCTTAGTGGCCATATCTGATGATTCCACTGGTGTATGTCTTAAACTATTTAAGTTCAGTCTTAACACTATAGAATTATTCAGACACTAAAGAGTGATATTCAAAATATGAGGCAAGCTTAGTCATACAATCACTAATAAACTCCAGACATTGCCTGGAAAATTTCCTAAAGAAGCCTACTAATTAATTTAAATTAATTAAATTAATTAAATTAATTTAAACTAATTAAACAATACCCTTGATTTTATTGGTTTTATTCTTCTTTGTCTTTGTAAGGGTTTGTGTATAAATCATTTTTACACCTGGGCACAAAACACCTCATTTTCTTTAGACTGGATTTTGTTCTGTGATACACTAAATGGAATTTGAGCAAGTTGTGCATACAAATCTTAAACTTCAATATTCTTTGTTACAATGACTGCAGATCAAATTTTGAGGGGTTTGGGATAAGTGGCAACTAATTAACTAGTGTAACTATTGTATTGGGATGCACTGCAAAGTAATATCTGTCAATGACAGGTTTTGATTTGTTGGTCCCATGGTAGCGTATTTTGCATGAGTAAAACTTGCAGCTCAATAACGTCCCAACACGTTCTAGAAATACAAATTATTGAAAACACACATTTTCAGAATTAAACAATCCTCATAAATTCATTTCTTCAACAAATGTTGAATGCCTAAAATTTCCTTAACCTTTGATATCACTATATGACATACATGCCTTTGCTATTTTTTTTTTTTAATTTAGTAATGCTGGAAGCCCCTTTATTACAAAAATAATAACTTATTGAACTTGGAGAACCTGCAAAATTTGTTATCAATATTGGAGTGTGGAAAGCCAATAATGATGTAAGATATAATGAAATGATATTAGGGAAAAAGGGACAAGAGAGCTCAAACACCAGAAGAATACTTCAGACAACTACTCTGAGTCTCATAATGTTTTTTTAGTTAGATAATACAGGATAAAATAAAAATCTGCTTAAAGATTTCTGTTACTAAATTACAGGAAAAAAAACAACTAAAGCAAAATCTTAAAATTTCTTCCCTCTTTCTTCTAAACGTAAGTAATGACAATTTCCTATAAACCATGAAGAGATGTATAGCTGAATGAAGAACAATGAAATTCTGACACGTTCCCCTCTTGAGTCATAGTTGTCTATGACTAAACCATCAATAAGAATTTTTCCCAAAGGAGATGTATGGGTTAATACTGTGACATTTCCATTAGTCCCAAAAAAACTCAGAATTTCTATCAGGAGAAAAAAATAAAACCATTTAGGAAAAATTAAAACCAATCTGATAACGTCTTGTTAATGCAAATCAAAGCACTTTTTCATCCAGTTCAACTTTTACCTTTGTGTTCTGCCAGGGTGAGTTTCATTTACATGTGCTGCCGCACAGCCTAGAAGCCCTGTCATCATACGTCCTGTACTAGATACTTAATGCTGGAGCAGGTACAACACCCAGGGATATCATGTACAACACGCAGTGACATAGTTTTCTTCTGCCCCTTTCCCAGGAGAAACGATAGCGCTCACTTCTCCTGTAGCTGCTTTTATTTATCAGAAATGGGTGCTTTTGCAATTAATAGGTTTTCCAAGTGTATTTTCCCTAGAAGCAGGACCAGATATGATCCTGGATGCTATCACCATTCTATTACCTAATCATAGCAGTTAGGACATTTTTCCTTAGTGCAAGTAAAGGGTCCAGACTGAAGTCTTATGTATATTTATACAGAATAACCTCCAAATGCCACCAAGCTAAGCTACAATGTTCTTGTGACTGTTTCCTTAAGACAAATTCTATCCCACTGTCTTCTAAATAAGCAGGGATGCACAGGCTGCAAAAATTTTCAATTTATTATTGCCTATTTCCTTCTTCAACAGCTAATAGTAATGGCTAAAGTAAAAATTTAAAAGAAGCTGATAAAAAGAGGTCGTCTTTATGTTTTACTTTCAAACGAGAAGTGTAATCACCACAACCTATGTATCAAGGTTGCACTGTGGTTTTACTGACAAGGAAGACTGAAAAAGTTGTTCTTGTGTCTCAATGGGCTACAGTCTTTTCGAAAATATGGGTATTTAAACATCAAAAAGTACCAATAAACTAAAGTAAATTCAATGTATAGGAAAGGGATCAAATGTACTTTAATGCCTAGCTGTGCCTTTTTCTCTCCTTTTCTAGTTATTGAAGGAAGAAAGAGAGAACTATTTCTATTGCACCCATTTGCTCTGATGAAGTAGGGATGCTAGCAAGCAAGCTGGATGGTCATAGTACAAACAAAAGGTCTTTTCTTGTCAACATACTAAAAACTAAGCACTCGTGATGCTTTTCAACTTACAAAGAGGGCAAACTTACCTAAGGAAAAAAATATTGTGTTTTCATGCAAAAGCTCCGTGACCTTCCCCACACAGTAAGGCACCAAACTGGGAAGTCTCACCTGTCTATTGAAGCTAATTCCGGATCATTGGCTTAATTTTTGGTTCCCAGGAGCTGTTCTTCAAACTGCACTGTAAAACAAAACAAGGTACATAAAAGATTAAGTGATCTAACTTAAAAAAATAGTATTTTCTGAAGTATAAGCACATTGACCAATTATGCAGTTTAATGAATCTGCCACCTTGCATCAGCAGTATTTTCTAAATTAAGTCATATTCAGTATAAAAGCCTTATTGTTATTCAGAACACTTCTCACCTACCGCTGTAAGATTTGATTACATCAGTATGTGCCTACTAGGAACAGCTTGTTGAAGGAAAGCAGTGTGAAAATACACGCAATGTTCAAAGTGCAAGAAGAACAAAATGACAGGCTAAATTCCACTGATAAAGTTAGAGTACGTATTAAACTCTACCTTTCTGAGACTTTGCCTCTATAACAGCATTTTTTTTTCGACTATAAAGTGCCAAACCTAGAAAAAATTAATTCTGATGTTTGAGATTACTGTGCATATAGTCCTGCAATAGCGTCTCTGGCTGTTTTTGCTCCTTGCCTACCAAAGCATGTAAGGTGATATAAAGTTAAAACAACAACATACACAACACATCAGAGGTCATAGAATCACAGAATGGTTGAGGTTGGAAAAGACCTCTGGAGGTCACCTTGCCCAAAACCCCTGCCCAAGTGGGGCCATTTGGAACAGGTTGATCAGGACCACATCCAGACAGCTCTTGAATATCTCCAAGCATGGAGACTCCACAACCTCTATGGGCAACCTGTGCCAGTGGTCAGTCACCATCACAGTAAAAAATTGTTTCCTGATGTTCAGATGGAACATCCTGGGTTACAGTTGGTGTTCATTGCCTCTGGTCCTGTCACTGGATGCCACTGAATAGAGCCTGGCTCTGTCTTCTTTCCACCCGCCTTTCAGATATTTGTACATATTGATGAGACTCACCCCAAGCCTTCTCTAGGCTAAACAGTCCCAGATGTCTTAGCCCTTCCTCATATGAGAGATGCACCAGGCCATTCATCATCTTCATGGCCCTTCGCTGCATTCTCTCCAGTATGTCCATGACTCTCTTGTACTGGGGAGCCCAGAACTGGATGCAGTACTCCAGGTTTGGCCTCACCAGTGCTGAGTAGAGGGGAAAGATCACCTCCCTTGACCTGCTTGCAACACTCCTCCTAATGCAGGCCAGGATACCATTAGCCTGCCTTGTCACAAGGGCACATTGCTGACTCATGCTCAACTTGGTGTCCACCAGGACTCCCAGGTCCTTTTCTACAAAGCTGCTTCCCAGCTTGCCACCGGCCAGTGTGTAGGGGGAGCTGGGGTTGTTCTTCCCCAGGTGCAGAACTTTGCACTTTCCCTTGTTGAAATTCATGAGTTTCTTGTCAGCCCATTTCTCCAGCCTGTTGGCATCCCTCCGGATGGCAGCATGGCCCTGTGGTGTATCAGCTACTCCATCCCATTTTGTTTCAGCTGCAAAAGATCATTGCTCATTCGTTATAATAAAAGGACACAAAATGAGCATGAATTTAGTATGATGAGGCAACAGTTTCAGTAAGAACTGTCAGAATTTTATTTTGATCTGCAGAAGGTTTCTTATCATTTATGTCACACGTGTTAGGAAGGTACGGTTTCTGACATTTGCTATACAAACTAGACTTTCAGGAGTGGCCACTAGTGATTAAAAATACCTACTACTACGTGCAGGTGAACAGAAATTACAACATCCATTCCTAACAGATTAGCATCCACAAAATGTTTATTGTAGTTTATTGTAATGATTATGATTATTGAAGATGCCTACAGTTAGCTTTGAGAAGCATTCTTGAGGGTGAGAGAAAATAGTGGAAGAGTTAGGATTTTGCTAAGAATACGTTTTCGCAGTACTATTCTAACATGCCTTAGAGTCACTTCCAAAATTGGTATGTATTTTTCCATTCATTATGGAGTTGTTATTATGAAATTGAAGTATATACTTTTCATGCTCAGTATGCAGGATTCACAGTTTTGTACACCACTTTGGTGACTCATTTATTTTACTGCTAAGTTGCCTTACCCACTGGAAATTGAAATAAAACAAAAGAAACATGGGATGAACATTACAAATATCACATGATAAAGCTGCATCAAATTAGCTATAACCTTGAAAGAAATTCCGCTTATGCAGATAAGTGTGTATCTGGAAAAATATTTTTGTGCAGACTGAAAGATTAAAAAAAAAGAAATATAAAGGCAATTGGTATGATTTGATATTAACAAAAATTATACATCAGATCATCACTTTTTGCTTACTACTTTCAAAGGCCCCATGAAATCCAAAAGGGATTACAACAACAAATGCTTTATAGTGTTTCTAATGAGCAGAGGTTACTGAGTTCTGGGAAGTTACCCACAGTAACAGGACAAGTGCTAATGAGATAGATGCTTATTGCTTTCATGCCCCAGCACCAGAGCAAGAGGGTTCTGCCTCAGGAAAAGGGTCTTTGGAAATCGGTTCACGATGCAGGACGACACTTTGGCGTGGCCTGCTGATACAACGGGAGGAGCAGAGCAACTCGGATGCACAAATAGAAACCACTATACACACTGTTTTACGTCATGGTTCTATAAATGCTTCACCCTGTTCCTCAGGACATATTATCTGGAGCATTATAAATTCAATAAAGTCAATTAATGGGAACTATTTCTAGGTAGACTGCTCTTAAAAATCACGGATTTAAGTCTCACATGAACTAATGTCTGCTTTTCCAGATCATGATCTCTTTTATATCAGAGATAAATAACAGAATCTGACGCAAACCAGGGAGCTAGTATTCTATTTTTAAATTCAAGTCTAATTTAAAAAATATAACCTCCAGCAACTCTACTGTCACTACAATCAATGAAAGTGATAGCCTTGGAACTGCAAACCGTTTCCTCAGTCACATCTGCTACTGCAATATTTATGAATTGCTTTCCTCATCATAATAATTTAACTGCTACTGTTATTACAGAAACAACAGGGCAAGAGCATATCTAATACCAGTTATAATTAATATACAAAATTGTTAATCAAATCCACTGTACACATGTGAAAACTATAGCGATCACCGTCTAAAAAAAAGCTATTATCAAAACAATTTAATTGCTCTGAAATTATAAAACTTATGGGCTGTTTTTTGAGTATGTTTTCATAATAGATTAAACACACAACACAAAGGTACGTGCACATATATATATTTCTTCTATCAACCAAAGGTCTGTGCCGTTTTCAAGCTAAAAATGCTCCACAGTTCTCTCTACATTAAGGAGGACATGTGCAATGTTGTCTCCCCCTTTAGAGCAGACGAGAAGGAAAGCGATGCTCTCTGTCATAAACACCATGTTTGTATTAAACTCCACAATACCATCCAGCAGTCAGGGCTGCCTTCCAGGAAGGACTCAATTGCCTCCAAGCCCAGGGATGTAAATCCTTCATCTCTGGTCCTTGGAGAGAGTTACAAAGCCTCCCTCTAAAACACACACACAGACCACAAGGACCAGGACCCATCTACACCTGGCCAGCACAAAATGCACAGGGCTGCTCCTGGGCTCCATCCTTGCGTACGTGTCTGACAAGAGCTGTAAACTAAAGATATGACCAGAAGACATTCTGAGCTCAGGACCCGCTCCTGGGATAAGCACTTGGAAGCTCTGATGTTTTGAGCCTAATCATCTAAACTCTACATAGTTTTAATCTTAGATATATATTTCTTTTTTTTATTTCTTCATTCTATCCATCATTTATTTGCAGGTCTCAGAAAAAAAAAATGACAGAAAACCCACACTGATCTTAGAGCTATTCATGATTTCCAGTGAGTACAGTTTGCATTATTTATAAGCCTTCTGTGGAAGTATTTACATGGAGTTAGCAGAATTTCACTAGAGCTGCCTCCTGCATCTTCTTGTTGGATGTTTAATTTATTTAAACATACATAAGTAAAACAAAGACTTATCTGTAGCTTAGGCTTCAATGGAATAGTAAATCATCACTAATTTGCAGTGTCATTGCAGTTGTCGGACATCTCGGAAAGAATCCAGACAAAGAATGAGGATTGCAGCGCTCTTGTGACTGATCTCACCTTTTTCAGATTTCTGTAAAATATTGCATCGGGATCCTATACCTGGATTGAGGTTATAGCTTCTCTCAAGATAGTACAGGCTTCAGGCGTCATTTTTTCCTGTTTCCATTTACTCTTATTTCTTTGGAATTGCTTATGGCTACACAGACAACTTGACTGAAATCTAAAAGTGTCTGTAAAATGGCTCGGTACATACATAAGTGTTTCTGGGTCCCTAACAATGTTATTCCAGTGCTTTAGCTCTAGCCTAACGCAAGCAATTGCGTTGCGTGAATTCAAACAAGACCCAGGATGTGACACCAAAACTGCAGTGCCTCCCGATTATGCTGTGTTCGCGTGAATATCACACAGGCAGAGAAAAAGAAGGCTCCCTGTGAGATTGGCTGCTGCACCTGAAGTTTAAACTTGAAAGCCTAAATTTAAGCGGGCTGCCACAGTTCCATTCTTCCTTCTGGGCCTAAGCATATTTAGACACTGACTGTCCCTTTGAGAGCAGCCCTTGAAGTTCCAGTCTTTTTTCATTTGCCTGAAGTAACATGATACGTAATGTGATACATGAATACCACCCTGATATACTCATTTAGTTATTAAAGTTGATTTGTATTATCTGCTTGTACATAGGCAAAATCCCCCTACCCCCAACTTCATATGCTCTTGTGTTTTTTCAACAGGTGTTGAAAAGATGGCAGCTTTAAAATCTCTTTAAAATCTGCACTATTGACGGAGCCTGAAGGACGCTGTCTGACAGGTTTACTGGATTATTTTATATATTTACTGGATTACTTCCCTCCCAAGACCTTGTTGAATAGAGGAGAAAAGCAGTCCACTTTTTGAAACCAATCAAGTTACAGTTCAACCAACACGGTAGCTCCTACTTTGCTTTTATAACCTAGAGAACATTATTTAGCCTAGTCTTGATTCATAAAAAATCACGAGCAGTCATAAGCAGAAAACTATCTCCTTGCTGTCTTCAAGTAGGGAGTGTTAGCTTATGGTTATTACAAAAATTAAGTTATAAAATCAGAATGATCTAGTCTATGAATGATATCAAGTGCACAAAGAATAACTCATGTAATTACAACTTTACCATGGAATTGTAAGTTATTTTGTCTAGTCTTTGGGAATCAATAACAGAAAGTTGGTAAATTTTAATGCTTATAGGGCATCTAACAAAACACAGACATGTTCAGGTCCAGCAGATGCTGCCACAATATTAAACAGAAACAACTGTTTGTACTGTACAATGCAACACCTACTAACAGACAATCTGTGGAGCAATTTAGAAAATTATGCAGTGGTATTCCCACCCAACATTTACTTTTTTAAAGGAAACTTAAAAAACACTGACGTTTTCTAATAATCTTCATCTAGCCATAATTTTTAGTTCCCTTTGTCTAGCAACTGTTAAAATGGAAATGCTAAATTTTCAGCTTTAGGCTATTCCATGTAGCTTGAAATACAGATATACACATGCCTGAAAAAAATGAGTCATTGTACTAAATCTGATTTCCCCCCAGGTTCAGAGTTCCCAAAACTTGAGAGTGCTTCCTCTCAGCAATATCTAAATTTAAATGAGTTTAATTCTGAGGGATATGTAAATTATCAAACATGAAGGTTATTCTTAGGTTTTCAGCCTTTTAAAATTTTTCTTTATTGTGAAAGACTAGTTTGAATGCCCATTACAGAATTAACAGTGATAAAAGATGATCTCAGTCTTGGAAAATCTGTGGCCATTTTGCCTTCCTGGCAAACATGATGTCTGGGATGCTTTCTTTATCTTCCAGAATCAACCTATATAGTGAATACACTGAACCTGAATCATATATCCTTCAACAGTAAGATGCCTTTTCAATTAATGTAAAAGCTTGCATATACCATCAGCAGATTAAGACTCATTTACCTACCAAGCATAAGACAATTTGCGGTCCCACTTCATATACCAGTACTTACAGACTCAGCACCACCGGTCATAACAAGACGCTGATATATGAAATTGGAAATCACAAAATAAAATAGAGGTGTCAAGTCAATTGTGGTTGTAGTAATTTGAAAATTCTTGACTGACAATAAGTACAGACTGGAAGAAGCAGTATCTAGCATATTATTGGAAAAATATATCACAGATAATTGTGTGGATTCTTAATGAAATTTAATGAAAATTTTTAATACTATTTTCATGGAAATTTGTCATTCTTCAGTGCAATTAATACTAAAAATTAAATTCCTTTTATTTATTTAGTTTTTACACTCTAATTCAGAAACACAAACATGTGAAAATATTTCCTTCCTGAATTATGGCATCAAAAATATGTATTAGCCTGGTAAGAATCCTATTTGGGCAGTTCACTAATTGTGTTTGAAGGAAAAGCAAGATGTGTTGGTTACCAAATCGTGGTTTGGCTATCCATAGGCCCAAATTGCATTACATTTGAAAGGTATAGGGGAAAAATTAATCAGTCATGGTAGGCAGACAATTCATTTCAGCAGCAGATTCTTCTTTAGTTACTAAATTCTGTTATAAAACACTGGAAAGAATTTCCCTTTCTTCCCAGAAAATCAAGAAAATACAACTATATCTAAGAATTAGGATATGCTTGTCTTTTCAGAAGACTATCATGCTGTTTTATTTGCCTTACAATCTGAAGTCAAGCAGAAGGGATTTGTAACTCTTCCTAGCTATAAAGTGTTTCTACATACTACTTTACCGCAGGCTTTTCCACAGGGAAAAGAGACATGAATATCAAAGAAATCCCAGCAATGAAACACCTGCTTAACCAAATAAATCATAGCTTTAACAACATTACACAACTTTTACAAAGACTGCTCCTTAGTAGCCCGGATTCATCATTTGGCCTCCAGTGGGTGATAGGAACAGAAAAGACGTAGTTTAGCTAAACAAACACAGAGTTGATTGATAATGGAGAGAGGTGGTTTCATCGATTTATGACAAGATGGAGAGTCCAAGACATGACAAAAAGAAATATTTTGTGCAAGAAATCTCCAAGAGGCTTACAGAACTGTGAATACAGGGGAGTTTATTTCTTACTGTAACATACAAAGGACTTTACAGGCATTTTACTTGAAACAGGAAAGGAATGGAGCTGGAGCAGAAGCCAATAAAGAAGGATGCTTTGGAAACAGCACACACGAGGGTTTTAAAGCTCCTTTCCCCTGTTTTCATATCTACACCATTAATTAAAATATTAAAAATTATCTATCCAAAACAACTATACCTTTAGGAAAACTATACCTTTAGGAAAACTATACAACCATTTTCCCTATCTCAACACTTCTTTTATCTATCACCATCTATTCTTTATTCATCTCCTTACTCATTTAATCATTTTTGAGATAGTTCCCACTTTCTCTAGTTTCAGAGTAATTTCCTCATGTGTCATTCCAGGATATATTTTACTACTCATAGTACTGCCTACCACATAAACTCTGCCTAGCTGTCCTTACCAAAGAAAGCAATGATGCTAGGTATTCTATCATATGCCATTTTCCAGTTCCCCGTTTCTTTAAGTATTTTTCTTTTAAAGTTAGTTATACCACCTGGCAAGCTGACGTTTCAAACTCCCCAAAAATACTTGGGAATAGCTCCTTCCAACACAACAGATCAATGAACTACAGAAAGAAGTGATTATTTTAAAACTCGTCCTTGTGCTTTCGTCATTTTCCTGCATTCCCAGTTAAGGCTATCGCAACAGTAGAGTGAGGATACTGCTAAGTGACTAGAATTATGCTGTGGTTCTCGACTGTCCTAACAGAGCAGGTGGTCTTCTGTACCTCTGCCTTTTGCCATTGTACAATTCCTATTTCTGATGTAGCCTTGAAGGACTTCATTGGACACAAATGGAGAGGGAAGATAATAAAAACTAACCAAAGATAGTATAAAACCAAAAATAAACACCTAACACAAATTATTCCTTGCATATGAAACTCTCATTTTACTTAGTCTAGCTTAAATGCGATCTCATTAATAAATTTGAGGTGTGAAAATATGTTCTTACAACCCTCATCAATATGGCATGCAATTGTTTTTTGGAATTGTTTTTTGCTCCTTATTTTATGTCCGAGGATTTGATGTATCTCTTTTTACCTGTTTGACATTATTTTAATTGGCTGTGTAAAGTTAAGTCAGAGAGCTGCTAGCTGTAACAAGCAGAAAACAAAGCAACGTCATCATTAGGATCTCTTCAGTCAGAATGCTAAAAGTCCTCAGAGGAAATAACTGGTGAGCCAATCAGTAAGAAATATCTTTCACCAGCCCATTTCTCAAGGTTGGAAAGATGACTAAACTGTTAAGGACCTTGGCCTGGAGGAAAATAGAGGAGAATGTGCAGCTGAAGGAGTCGCAGTGTTCAGGAGGAGGAAAGTCTCTCTGTGCCAAGTTAGAGAGAAGCTGTTGCAATGCTGTGGTATGGAGCTAAGGGCATTTCCCAAGACTTCGGATCTCAACTAAGTGTTGCAATGGATGAGCCCCAGGCTGTATGCATCCTATGTAGTTTTGGATGAATAAACAGTACATCAATTTAAAAGATGTTATTTTATGCCTCTGTAATTAGTCACATGCCCAGAGCTCTTGCAGAAAATGTCTTCTAACATTAACTACATTGCACTCTCTTGCAATAAGAATATTTCAAACGCATGAAAGAGCTCCATATTAAGACTGAAAGATTTGTGAGGATCCACATAGAAAGATCTGACTACAGTAAAGATAGATATCTACAGATTGTTACTTCTTTTAACAAACCACAAAGAAAGAGTACAAAGCCCTTTTCACCCCTAATCAAACTGTGAGGACAAGCAGTATTATCATCGGGTCATCTACCCGGGTTAGAGACCCTGGTAAGAGAACCCAAAGGACAGAGTCTAGGAGAGAGCTCACAGGTACAATTTACCCATGAGCAGTCACAGTAAGAAGAGTGAAAAATGAATGATTTGACATGAAATATTTTGACACCACTGATATGACATAAAAAGGTAAAACAATTCATTTTGACACATTCCTGTCAAAAACAGTGTTAGACTTGATACAGTCCCACAAGACGGTTCAGTTTTCTTCAGAAAAATGCACTTTTGTCAAAATTGTTCAGTGTGATACTTTTCATCCAGATTTACAGCTGTGGCAGTAACTCCCTCTTGTTATTAATATCATTCTTCCATAGCATCTATCAATCTCAAGATGCTTCACTGAGATAGTGAGTATCATCACTAAATATCAAAATTGTCGCCCTTGTTTTACAGATGGAGAAAAAGATATATAAGTGAGGACACAGGATAACTTACTTAACACCAGGGTACTTTGTCAGTCGAAACAGGTATGGAAACATAACATATGTGCCGTACCTGGAGGACTAGACCATGGAGGACTGACACAGCTGCCCCGTGGTCAAGCCACCTATGCTACTGAGGCTGTTTACTCTGCACGCACCTACATACTACTGCGGCTTCCGCACTCATCTGGAACTTAAAGAAATCTGGCTACATCCCTTGTTACACCAGCCAGCCACTCCCTCACCCCTTAGGTGAAGGTATAAATATAAACTATTAGTAAGTTTTGTTTTACAAAATAAACAACCTGTTTTCACAATGAGGAAAAGGAAGAAGACATCCTTATCAATAACAGCAAAGGTCATCTAGAGCCATGTGTCATTCACCTTGGTCCTGTAAATTAAACACAGCAGAGGAAATATCGTTGGGATACATAAAACACAGCATCTCCTTCTAGCCATCTTCCCATCCATCCAACCCTACAACCTAGTTGGCTGAGACCATGCTAAGGCCAGGAAAACATTAAATTTCTAAAAATTTAGCTGTGTGGAAAACCATATAGCGTACCCAGGTGACATCTCCTAACACTATTTGCTAGTGCAAAATACAAGCAGCACAAGTTGGGCTGCAAAGTCAGGGCTACGAAGACGATCAGAGGACTGGAGCATCTCTCTTATGAGGAAAGGCTGAAAAAAGTCTGTTTAACCTGGAGAAGACAAGACTGAGAGGGGATCTCATCAATGCTTATAAATATCTAAAGGGCAGGTGTCAAAAGGATGGGGCCAGGCTCTTTTCAGTGGTCCCAGTGACAGGACAAGGGGTAAAGGGCACAATGTGGAACACAGGAAATTTCACCTCAAAATGAGGAAAAAATTCTTTACTTTGAGGGTGGCAGAGCATTGGAACAGGCTGCACAAAGAAGCTGTGGAATCTCCTTCTCTGGAGACATTCAAAACCCACCTGGACACGTTCCTGTGCAACCTGCTCTAGGTGACCCTGCTCTGGCAGGGGTGTTGGACTAGATGATCTCCAGAGGTCCCTTCCAACCCCTACCATTCTGTGGCTGTGAGTTTATTTCCATACTTATTTTCTGTTAGAAAAAATTCTCTAAAGTCCTTACTTTTCTAAAACACAGTTTATTTGTGGACATGCCTCAGCTTTTATGCCGAAAATCCCAAGATGGGCATAATACATCACTGCTTTTATTCCACATTTTGCTATTTAGACTGAGCCATGGTATGCAGTTAATGGTGCACTGAGGTACGCAACCCCAAACTCAGCAAAGCCCAACAGACTTACTTATCATACTGCTAGCTATTAATTTGATGATGTTGTGTCTTAATTAACTGTACTACATCAGAGATTTCATTTTCCCAATAAAAAAAATATTTTTGTGAGCTTTCTCCCATGGCCCAAGGGATACCTTTATCCATTTCACAAATTGTATGTGTACTAGCCAAACTAGATCAAGATACTGCGTTTAGCAACTCCATATTTCTTTTCCTCATGATACCATTGTTTGGTTGACCTGTAAATAAATGTTCTAGCACAGCTCTTCTCTTTGGAAAAAAAACAAGCTAAAGTTTAAACCGTATCAGAATTTTAAAAATATAAAATTAAGAGTATCATATTACAGTAGCTAAGAATACTGTTAAAATCAATAATATGTTTCAAATTGTTCTAGAACATACAATTTTACAATTTCACTTCTCACTGAGGAAAGGCTGATATGCCATTACTGGAGACAGCGGGAAGTATCAGATACTGCAGAGCAAAGAATGTGAAACAGCAAATAGCAAGCCTTCAAATAGCACAGGGTGAACGTGTCAAATGAAACCCCAGGGGATACCGTATTGAATTCTGAAGTCTTTAATAGCATGCTACCTATAAGACAACATAAAAACCATAGGAAAGTTAGGCAAGCTAAAATATCCTTGGGGGGTGAGAGAATAAGAAAGATCAGACACTAGACATATTTGACTACTCTTTTCATCTTCTTAATAATATTCATGTCTGATAGCCGTGTAATTCTTTTCATTTTATGCAATCGTAAATAAAATCAGTTGCAGTAGTCATCTTCAGTGAGGACTCTGAATCATTGTCTTTTTGGATGGTGCCGTAAGTGTTGGTCTCCACTGTGTCTAGCAATGTTTTCGTTGCTAAGGAATGCGTTGTGTTAATTAGAAATCACACTCCAAATTACAGTGGAAGACATCTAGTCTTTACTACAATAATTCACAAAAGAACACCTAGAAAGCAATTAAAAATGAAGAACAATCCAACATTTCTCAAATTGCAGTTCCTTAAGATCTGCTTTAGTAAACAGACCGCTTTATTTTGAAAGGCCTTTCTAGAAGGGCTCAATGCCACTTACAGCAAGGGAGGTGGTGCCAGTTCATCAGACGTCGTCAGCTTCTCCCTTGCCAGAGTCAGCTGCGGTCAGTGCAGAAACTGCACAAAAGCTGGCTTTTGCATCAGGGATACTGGAACGTCACCCATCACATCTAGATATCTAAAAAGTTTAGCTGCTTGAAGCACAGTTTCAGCAGAAGGCTCTTAAGCAGAAGCTGTGGTCTTGAAAGACCCTGTTCATGAATGTTACCGATACTCAGCACATGGTCATAGCAGACATCAGTTTCCCTCATGTGAGTTGGAGCAAGGATCAGAAACTGGGTCTGTCTTTCTCACTAGAAACTGGGCCGATCGCTAGGCTTCAGTGTCATGTTCCCTGAAACACCAAATTTTTTATTGCAAAAGGCTCAGTCCAACCAGGATAGCTCAATTTTCTGGGTTAGGTTACTATCCTGAAAGACAAAATGTGAGGTTTACCTCAGTCAGAGAAGACACTGAAAATTCATCTTCCACACCTGTGGCAATTATGGGGCTAAAAGCAAAAAGTCAGCTTCGGTCAGTTTTTGAAAAATGCAATCCTGAGTAGCCTATCTGAGAACAAAAGCAAGATCTGAGACCTATCAGAATAATTTGCCTGTCTCACCAGCTACTCATGATTGCTACCCATCCTAGTCCTAACTCCACCTGGTCCCATTACGAGAAGCCTGAGAATCTGCCTACATGGGTGGAGGCAAGGAAACTTTGGCTGCCCCCTGACCTCCTCAGACATTGCTCGATTCAGCAAAGCTGCGTTCTTCCAGTGCTGTGCTATGTTCGCATTACTAAGGCTGAATTGGGACCCAGATCAATCACCGAAAGGTTTCAGCAGAGCTGGACTCAAAGCTAGTGCGTCTTTTCTTCACCTTTTACCCTTTTGTGTAAGCTCAAGGCACAATCAGACCATCTAGTGGTAGGCAGCACTATTCCATATTCCATTAGAAGATGTTACCTTTCCATTTAATTAAAGAAATGAAGGGATATATTACAGTCAAGCTTACTAATCAGTCACTGTAAAAATATCTTGGCTGAAGTCCCATTGCTAAACAATGGTAATAGCCTTGCTTTCTACATAGCTTCTAGGTTAATTGAAAAAGCAAATCTAATAATTTTAATCAAGAAAAAAACCAACTTTGTTCAAAGTAGTAACTAAAGAGTTACCATGGTTGCCATTTCGCAAATAATTGAAATATTTGCATTTTTTCACCATCTTCCTAAGGAAGCAAGGTTTCTATTTCATCCCTATGTGTACGCACAAGCAAGTGGGAATATTAATCTGTTTGTCTGTTGGTCTCCTCAAACTCTCAAACCCATTGGAGACCTTAACCAAACTGGACAAACAGTAGTAGACCAAATGGTTATTGGAATTTTACTATCAGCAATGCGGTGGAAGAGAGCGAGCCTCAGAGGAGATAAGCACAGCACGAAATCACCTTCTCTTACATCACATCGCATCTGTACAGGGGAGACATTCTGAGTGTCCCAAACACAAGCAGAGTTTTGATCAACTCTAACAGACTGCTGAGTCTGACTGCAAGACATACATCTGTAGCAAACTACACCTCCTTTGTTCCATTGCTGATGAAGACACAAGCAGACACGAAAACATGACTGCATGACTGGTTTCCCTCTCTTTCTCCCTCTTCCCCACCCCACTAAAGCATAGGTATCAAATGTTACATCATTAGCACAACCTCTGTAGTTCCTGAGCTGAGGAGGATTGATGGGAGACAGGGTTATCTGGCTCACTAGGATTTCTGGGAGAATTCCATAGTCAGTGGAGCAGGTTTCTTGGTTGGGTTTCTCAGTCTGGACATAGCATTGGGCTGATGTACCAGTTAGTGAAAGCAGGCTGAAAAAATATCAGATCTGCTTTCTCTGCCCAGATGCGTGGGCAGAAAGAACAGGAGATATGACAGATAAGGTCTTCCAATGCCTACTTCTTGTAGCAAGAATGCAGAGAACCAGGTTTCTAATGTACTATCTACATCATCAGTTCAGAAAATGCAAAATTCTGAAACTATAGCTAGCTTACCAGGACAACAGCTCATTTTTCTAAAAAAAAAAAAAAAAAAAAAAAAAAAAAAAAAAAGAGTAAACATTTTTTTTAAAAATGCACATTCTTTCTAGCAACATCATTTTAAGGGCTATGAGGAATATGTGTCTTTCCTTCCCCTTCCCATCCACCTGTCACCACTTGCTTTGAGTAATAGAAATATAAATGATGCTAAAGGGCAAAACCTACAAGTCATACTTGCACAGAGTGCCTTTTGGTATGATTCAATACTTTCCAGTCACAAACCTTCTCCAAGAAGAAATTCAGCTGCTTACTGTAAAGAACGTCTGTTGAGGAATGGCTATATGAGAACGGGCACGGCACCATGCAGGATTGTCAGAAGTAAGCTATGCCTGCCTGCATGGAGAATTCCGAGTCACGATGATAAGAAAGATGCTGAAGGCCGTGCTGACCTTCCTTAAGTCAGATAAACAACTTTGAGAAAGTAGACTGTGAGAGAACAGGAACAAACCTGGACCCAAGAAACCGCATGTAGGAGGAGTATGAATAATGTAATCTTTAGCGCACAGCCAATTAGTTGTAAGACAAATAGGCATATCTAAGTATAAGAGTATAAAAGTCTGATGAAGCTGCAATAAAGCTGAAGCTTGCTTTATCACTCATATTGAGTCAACTGCTTGTTTTCCTCGCTCGTCGCAAACGTCAAGAGTAAAACATTGGCTTTTAACATGAAAACTCAAGTTTAATTGCAGTAGAAAACTTCAGAACAGGAAACATAGAAAAGAAATTAAAAGAATGAAAGATTAGTATTTTCTTCCTGCCGGAGATGATCATTTCAAGCATTGCTTCTGTGGTTGGAAATGTGCAATTACAGTAGTGTTAGAGAAAAATATCATTGTTACTGCATTCTCACCAAACGCTTACAACTGCTCAAAATAGACTACGAAACATCCCCAGTCATAACTGAGAAATAATTGCTGTTTCAATGTTAACCACTACTGTTGTAACCAGCAACTGTACAACATAAACAAAAAAGCAGTGTTTCAAAGACCTTTTATGGCCAAGTATAAGATTATCCTTATTGAAGAAAAATCCTAAAACATGAAAGCAACTTCACTCTCACATCTGCATTCTGTAGCTCGAGGATATCTGATCAGTTTTTCCAGCTGGGCAACTGGGACTTCTATCATCTTGTCCATTAGACCCGAATGTCCTCCACATTCTTAAGGGAACTCTTTGTCTTCAGTAAGTAGATATTTGATATCATCCCATTTGCGCAAATCTTCCTCTGAAATCTGTGGTGATTTGGCCATAGTTTCACCGCAATACTAACTAGGCAAAGCAGAGTCGACCCGTTCCCTTATTCCCTTCCTGCTCTCGCTTGGATGTTTTCTCTCCATCTATTCCATTTCTCTGCACATTCTGTATCATTGATTCCTGGGCAAGTTTTTTAATAAACTTGCTCGAGGTCACATCCAACTCTGTCTTCTGCATCTTAATAACATCCTGGACATCTCCCTCTTTGGCTGCTGTTCAACTAAATGTCACTAATGGTTTTAGCTCTGTTAGGTACAGGCCTGAGCTGCATAGTCTACAGCAGGAAGTTCTGCACAATTTGGTCCAGGAAGACAGTAGCTGTCTGTATTTAAGGAGTAGTTAATTTTTATTATCTTACACCCAGGAATAATCTCTAAATCAGTAAGTTGTTCTCAGCAGCAATTAAACACTCCTCCAAGGCATCTTCTAAACATGTTTCTTTCACTTCCTATGTGCTAAGAGGTAACTGGGCTTATTAGAGATGACATCAGACATTTCAGGTTAGCGAAGATAACAGCCTGCTGCCTCTGAAAGAGGAGGTTCTGCTCCTCTCCCTTTACCCTCCTTACATGCTTCTAGATCAGTTTCAGGAAAATGGTAGAAAACTGCCAAACTAACCTGGTAGTTAAAAACAGAAATTGAATAGCTTAGCTGATTTACCATGCCACCAGCACAAGAGAAACAGGGGAATCGGCGCCTGGAAGTGAGAGGGGAAGAGGAGACACCAAGGGAAAGAAGACTGAAAATTCTCTTGAGCTGTTAACTCAGCCTATGACATGAAGTTATGTTGTGTAACTTAGTCCTAAAACAGCAAAAGTTACTTTACTTGGACCATATTGAAGGTGCACAGTGGGCAGTTGCTGCTCTTTTTCCAGAAATTCTGAATTAATCTGTCCTAGCTTTCACATAATTCCATTTAGAAAGGCAGTAGAGAAGACCGTAAAATGGCATGAACTCACCACCTGATCACGTTATAGGCCCCACATATCAGAAAAAGAACACTAGCAAAAGCCACAAAAACTTCATAAACATGTAACTTTTTCCTTCCATTTCACTTTAAATTTTCAGAAATTTATGTTTGCAGTGATAAAGGCAATGTATATCGCAAACTATAGCTGCATTTTCACAATTCTAAATCAAATGGAGTGAAACTTGAAACTGCAAAATCATTCTATAATCTCTCAAACAATCAAAAAAAACCAACCCAAATTCACCAGTCACACTATTAGTGTTCTCTGAGATTGATTTCCAGGATGATAAATGTTTATCTGGAATTTATTTCTCCTTGTAAACAAGCTCTGTCAAAAAGCCTGCACAGTAAAAAATGCACAAGCAGCAAAGAATCATGAATTAAACAACACATTTTAATTTCTAGAGTCTGAGGAAAGCATGTTATATTGCACATTTTCACTCTTAAAACCCTACATCATTTTCTTGTAACCTGGACGTTAAGTATATCAGCATTATATATATATATGAAACAAAAGAACAGATTGATTGTACCATGGCTAAAAAGCAGAATAATGCATGACACAGAAAAGGCTTGGTAACTCTTATGCACTGAATCACATCCGCTGAATGCAGTCAAATACGGATATCAAGCTTTGGAAAAACTGTTGTGCATTTGGAATAATGGGTCTCCTTTAATTAACACCTGTAATGACCTTTGCTGCTTTTAGAAGCAATGTACACCTTAGTAGTTTCCATGGGGTGCTTAGATGTACGAACAAAACATATTTATTTTTAAGACAAAACTTGACCAAAAAGGATGGTAGGGCCAGTTAAAATTTCAGCAATATATTGCTTCACTCCATGTCCAAATTATACTTTAGTTGAATTTCAGTAAAGATGCCACTTGTTGCCATGACAACAGCTGAAGCAAGAGGTATCGACAAAAGAGAATTCTGCATTCCACATAAAGGATGAGTTATGTGTTAGAACAGACAAAAGAGTAGTAAATGGCCTCTGTCTTCTGAGCTTCATGAATACAAACACCTCAGAACCAGTCTAGAAAGGATATTTCTTCTGTTCAGAAAAGAGAACAATAGCTATGACAAAGTCTTTGACATTGCCGATCTCCTGTTCTTGAATAGCTCACCCCTTACACTGGATCTATAAACACCATCTGTGTACACTGAAGAAACATTTCCAGAAATAAATGAGTCATATACCAGATCTCTTGTCAGTAACACAGGAGACAGATTTGTAGCAAATGATAAATAAAACAACAATAAGCTAATTTCCTAGAATCTATCCCAAGACTTATAAAGTAATTGGATAATGGATAAAACACATTACAAGTTTATTTTCATGCTGATAACCAGTACTTCTAGGTTTTTAATATGCCCTGATTGTTTCTTAGTTTACTACTAGCCACAGTTAAATTGACAACTGTTAGCATACACCGTTCTTGGATTTCGCTCAAAATCTTATCATTTTCTAGCTTGCATAGGTGTCATGTTTTGGGCTGGATCGGCCAATGACAAGACAACAGATGCTCTCCCCCACCTCTCGCTCTAAGGAGAGGAAGGAGACAGATAGAGATTTATGAGTTTAGAAAAAACTAAACTGGCAAGCATTGGACTCATTTCCCACTCCAGACTGGACTCAGCAACAGATGGGAACTGGATTCTGGATCTACATTCAGGAACGCATGGATTGGGTTCAAAGGCAGACAAACAGACAGGGTTCTCCTTGGGCATCAGTCATTGAAGAAGAGAGACAATGAAGAAGGCAAGCCATTGAAGAAGGAGCCCAGATGTTTTGGTCCCTCAGATTTTTACTAAGCATGGAGATCGGATGGAACACCCTATTGGTCAGTTTGGGTCACCTGTCCTGTCCAATCCTCCCCACGGGTACGATGCCTCCACCAGGTAAACAACCAACTCAGCTGACCCTGGCTGCCACAGCAACAATATAAGCAAGAGACTCACTGAACAGAGAGTTGTCTCTGCTCCACCCCAAACCAGCACAATAGGTCAAGAGGTTTCAGGATCTTGCGAACATGAGCGACTTGCAAGGGTACATATAGTTCTTACAGCTCATGATATCTCCTATGACAAAATCACAGCTGAGGTAGAAACAGTATTGGCAAAGCCCTGAGCATGCCCATACTACGAGACAAATGCCATCCAAAAGACATTAAAAAGGCATGAACAACACAAATAAAAGGTGGTACGACAAAGAGACCCAGAGGAGTAATTTGCCTGACTGAACCCATCATTCCTTAAACAGGTCAATCACTTCCTAGCCCTAAGTAAATGGTCAAATGCTCAAAGGACCTTTCTGCAAGGAAGCAGTTATGAGCCCTGTGTCCTGGCTAAATCTCAGATGACTCGTTCTTTCACACCCTGAAGTTGCTGAGCTGAGGTCAACTGAAATCTGAGCTTAATCTATTATTTTTTTTGCTTATTTCCTTTAATTTAATTATTCCTTTTAATTTAGTTTTCTTTGCGTGAGACACTATATTTTTTTTCTAACAAATATTTCCATGAATAACTGACATGCAAGGAATTACATATCATAAATAAAATGCTGCTTTCTATGGGACAGAATGTAATGGCTATTTAAGACTATGTTATACATGTTTAGGGTGTACTTTCCAAATATTGAAGCAATACCAGATTCTGTCTCTAAACAGCATGTATCCTGAATAAGAGAGCTGGAGAAAAGAGTACAAGTTGATCAAAAAGTACGAGAGTTGATCTCTATTTCTGAGAACCATGGATGTGTTGTAAAATTCCTGAATAGGGAGTGGCCCTATGAATTAACTCAGAAAAAGGTTTTGAAACATGGAGACAGAAGAATGCAGGGAGACGACTGTTATCAGGACCGAAGAATGAATCAATGAGAAGGACATCTTTCTCAAAGTAATATGAAGGAAAAGACCTAGGTAGAAAATCAGAGGTGCGAAGTTATGCAAGCCTGTTGGGAAGAAAGATTAACAAAGGACAGCATTTTCTGCAGTATGACAAAGGGAAAAGGAAGTTTCAGGAAAAAAATAGTCATTCGGGTGGCATGGGGAGAGGATCCACAAATATTAGTGTGAATAAATGCCTATCAATTTGAGTACAATCTGCAAAAACAACAGTCCTTCACATGAAACATTCAACTCACCTTTCCCCCCCAAGGACAATGTCCTACTTTCCAGCATAAAGGTTATTCTAGGATGGGCAAAAGTGGGGAGACAACTGTGATTCTGTTTCCTATGTTAGCAGAATTCACATGGAATCGGAAAGTTTTGACTTTGGGTTCTGAGGGGAAATTAAGTCAGAGAGAGAGAACTGAATTCAGGGAGAAATAAGTGTTCACACTAATCATGATGGCAAGAACCAAGTGATCAGCAGAAGCACGTTAAAAAAAATTTAGACATGGTTTGAACAGCGCAAAAGTAGAGAAGGCAGACATCTGGAATACAAGTCACAGACTCATGTGAATGAGAAAGGCTTCTTACGTTACCTATTCTGGAATAAGGCATGGCAAAGGCTTCAAGAGGAAGATAGGAAAATCCATGTTAAAAAGGTAAGATTTTCTAAATAATTTTATAAAGGTTTATAAGGTGTGAGGTAAGAGTATTACCTAACAAGCTATGAACAGAACTAAATAAATGACCCAAGAGTGAAAATATATTCTTCCACAGGATACCAAAAAAGACTAGGCAATCACAAGCTGCTTTTGAAGACCAGACTTCCGTACCCAAGTCAAAGACTGCCCTCATCAAATTAAAAGATTACCTTCGTCAAACAGAACGTATAATGCCAGAGTGAGAAACAATATTCTGTAACTTTAGAATATAACATTTCATTAATGCAATCTCTTTCACTCTGTGCATGATTACATATTTCATTGGCTTGTATGATGTTGAGCTTTTAGACCCTGCTTTTACCTTTTTTAGCTTTGATCTAGAAATGTTATTTTCTGTGCTTCAATTTCATTTTTGTCATTTTTATTACCAGCTTGTCGAAATGGAGTGTTCACATTGTTCTGACCGAGCACTTACAAGGAGACCCATTAGTGAGACGTTCAATTTATTATAATTTACACAATTTATTCTTCATGTGTAAAACAGAGATCTAAAATATCACCCTTGTCTTACAGTTTTATCCTTTAGCAACAACAACCCTTTACTTTTGAGAGTTCAACAACCGAAAATTGGAAAACTGAGAAAACCCTAAGTTTTGAAATTATAACACACAATTTTCTGGACATGGGAGGTTTAAAGAGTCTAGTATTTTCTCTCGCAAACACTCACTTAACACCTTAAATTCTTACTCTGTCCTCTCCTAGTATCCTTCATCCTTTGTTATCTCCACCTATTTTTGTATCACTGGAAAGTAATTTAAGACTTCTGCAAGACTGTGAAATATATAGCACCATTAGAAGCTGTTATACAGACCACATGTGAATTAGTGGTTTTTGGTACCTATAACATTTGGGTAAATAATCATAATTCTCTTCCTGTTTTCTGGATTCAAACATGTCTCATCTTGATGGGGACTGCTCTAATCAACAAGCCTGGGGCTACGCTAAGAGGGCGCGTCAAATTGTTTTATTAAAAAACAGAAAAAAAATTTGAAGAAGGATGAGTCATGATTGCCAGTCCCTCTTCAAATAATTGTTTACATTTTAATTAATGGCTTGCTAATATCAATTACAAAAATACATACATTATAGAAATACCTTGCAAGGCCTGAAGCCTAACCTTTTTTTTAATCAGATGGATATTGTCAGCACTTTGCCTTATTCTTTCTCCTTGATCTGATGCATGTTTCCACATTTGATGTTAAACGTTACCCTGAAGATGAAAGACAGGGGTCTGAGCTCCTCTCAGGGAAAGGGATTTAGTCTTCTATACCTCCCTCTGAACTGCTGGATAAGAAATAAGATACACTTCCTCCTGTAGCTATGTTTTGCGGGACCCTGATCTACTGGGCGCTGTGCAGAAAATGTCTCGTTTTGAATCCCAAGGTAGGTCAGTGTGGAACAGATGTTTAACCCTGTCAAAATGGAGGTGTTTCTTGACACATACAGAAAAAAACCCAACACCTCACGTACTAAGGAACTCTACACTGAAACTGGGTACCTGCAGACTAACTAGCAACTAACTGGTAAGGGTGATCCTGAGGGTTGCAGTTTTGGGTCACATGATTATTGATGGTGCAGCCACTTGGAACCACTTACCACTCCAGAAACATGCTCTGTTTTTAAAAACAGCTGTAAAATATATACATATTACAATGAAAAGTATATATATTTACGGCTATGAAAACTATGGCTTACAAGTCTTCATTTTCGCATGTGTTTCTTAATTCAGCATATGTAGAATAGATAAAAACAACCCTGAGTCACCGTACGGCGTTGTTACTCTTTGTCTAGCCAAAAGGAAACTGTTTTGGCTCCCCTCATAGAAATGCTGCCTAGGAGTCATAGGCATCCTAGTTCAATTCCTGATTAATAATGTTCAGCCTGTGCACACACACCAGAGTTAAATCTCCAGATGGGAAGGATGGAGGCTTTACTAATTAGTTAAGTCTGGTCTCGTATCAGTCCATCACTTGGCAGATGTACAATGCTCTGCTCTAAGCTATTCTATGGTTCATCAGCTCCTGACGAATTTACTGATTCTACAGTTGGCTATTTCCCAGACACTCTGCATTATCTTTACCTGGTGGATCCAGGAATATTTTAAGGCTCTGTCCTCTGAGGCAATCATCATACCGATTAATTACATTGATCAGTCACCTCAGGCCTGGAGAATTTAGGCTGATGAATTTGTCTTTAACCCTAAATCAAAGAAGTATCTTGTAATTCATGTAACGATATCAATTACATAAACCTAATTATTGTGTATATCAAAATAATTTAATGCTGTGCTCTTGTAACCTATCAGTTCATCTTCAGATCAAGCCACTTATCACTATCCTTTGACTTCACATAGACCAAAAAACCTGCAGTTTTATTCTGTCAAAAATGAAACAATTATTTCTTTCTTTAGTTCAACAGAGGCATTTTGTGTGGTTTGATAGTAGCATTGTTAAGTAAAGTCTGGATTTAGGTCTCGTATGCAGCTATCTGTAATTATGTTTAGATTTTTCCAGATGTTTTTTAATATCCATAGTAAATGTTTACTTGATCAGCAACTGAGATTATCATCACAGCACTTGAGTCTTTGGATTGTAGAAACAAGAACAAACTGTCACTATTTATGCCATCCTGTCTTTCTTTATACGTTTTAAGAAGTTTCAAAGTGCATATCTGAAAAAGAAATAAAACAATAAAGATAAAAATGCAATTTTGTGTTTTCCTCTTTGGATTTTTATATTGACAAAAAAAATTTTTAGAAGCTGAGCCTCTGGCATCACATAAACTGTTGCACTAACCTTCTCAGACGCTATTGCACAGAGTATGTATCATCATTTTCTTGTTCACATAATAAAATACATTTTTAAGCTTAGAAAACAGCTTGGAAGCACTAAGACTTGTGTTGTAATTAGAACATGACTGGATGCAACAATAGCCCTTATAGCTAGTGTCAGTACTTGTCAGAAATTATAGCACACAATAGTATATGAGATGCTAGAGCTTCCCCTGTATAAAATAAAAAGTGTGAGATGTTGAGTGCCACTCTTAACAGGCCTTGGAAAATCACAGAATCACAGAATCTTCATGGTTGGAAAGGACCTTTGAGATCATCGAGTCCAACCAAACAACCTACAATCTCTGCCCTTCAGAGCATGCCCTGAAGTACTACATCTAGACGTTTCTTAAACACCTCTAGGGATGGTGACTCAACCACCTCCCTGGGCGGGCTGTTCCAGTGCCTGACCACTCTTTCAGGAAAGTAATTCTTCCTAAGATCCAATCTAAACCTCCGCTGCCGCAACTTCAGACCATTTCCTCTGGTCCTGTCATTATTCACCTGGGAGAAGAGGCCAACACCCACCTCTCTACAACCTCCTTCCAGGTAGTTGTAGAGGGCAATGAGGTCTCCCCTCAGCCTCCTCTTCTCCAAACTAAACATGCCCAGCTCCCTCAGCCTCTCCTCATATGCCCTGGTCTCCAGACCCCTCACCAGCCTGGTAGCTCTCCTCTGGACACGCTCCAGCACTTCAATGTCCCTCCTGTACAGAGGGGCCCAGAACTGAACACAGTACTCGAGGTGAGGCCTCACCAGTGCCGAGTACAGAGGCACCATCACTTCCCTGCTCCTGCTGGCCACGCTATTCCTGATGCAAGCCAGAATGCTGTTGGCCTTCTTGGCCACCTGGGCACACTGCTGGCTCATGTTAAGCTGGCCGTCCACCAGCACCCCCAGGTCCTTTTCTGCCGGGCAGCTTTCCAGCCACTCTTCCCCAAGCCTGTAGCGTTGCTTGGGGTTGTTGTGACCAAAATGCAGGACCCGGCACTTGGCCTTATTAAACCTCATACAGTTGGCCTTGGCCCATCGATCCAGCCTGTCCAGGTCCCTCTGTAGAGCCTTCCTACCCTCAAGCAGATCAACACTCCCACCTAGTTTAGTGTCATCTGAAAACTTACCGAGGGTGCACTCAATCCCCTCATCCAGATCATTGATAAAGATATTAAACAAAACTGGCCCCAAAACTGAGCCCTGAGGGACACCATTGGTGACCGGCCACCAAGAGGATTTCACCCCATTAATCACAACTCTCTGGGCACGGCCATCCTTAACCCAGCGAAGAGTACACTTGTCTATGCCATGATTCGCCAGCTTCTCCAGGAGAATGCTGTGGGGGATGGTGTCAAAGGCCTCACCAAAGTCCAGATAGACAACGTCCACAGCCTTCCCCGCATCCAGAAGGCGGGTCACATGGTCATAGAAAGAGATCAGGTTGGTTAAGCAGGACCTCCCCTTCTTAAACCCATGCTGGCTGGCCCTGATCCCTTGGCCGCCCTGCACTTGCCGTGAAAGCTCACTCAAGATGATCCTCTCCATGATCTTTCCTGGTACCGAGGTCAGGCTGACAATATTTACTTTCATTGCTGTAAGTGCACTAACAAACACAAACACACTCTGGCTCCTAATCTCTGCTAAAATGTTCTCAGACACTGGATTCTAAAGGATACCATCCTGATTACACAAATTCCCTTCCACTTAAAATGGAATTGTTTACCTCCATTATGTCTTCTTCAGTGTTTTATAAAAGCAGAAATGAATGCTAATTATAAAGAATTTCAGCAGTTAGATTCAATCCTCAATAAACCACCATAATTTCTACAAAATGAACCTATTCAGGTATTCTACAAAACTGTATGTATTCATTTATTTCACTGTTATTTCATTACTTTCTTTTACTTCGGATACTTTTTTTGGTCTTGTCTCCTCTTCAGTTACAGTAAGGTTCACAGCCGCAACACAGGGTGAAGCACCACTGGTGACAGATGGTTGATTAAAATCATAGACACAGATTAAGTAAGAGAAAAGTTGGAGGGCTGAAAAAGGCAATTAAAATGGCATCTTGCTCAAGAAAGCAGAAGAGAGGTCATTTTTGCCCTTAAGAAATGCATTAAACTATGCTACAGTAATCAAGATTACCAACTGCTCAATGGTTAGTGACAGAAAATCCACTCTGTATCTGAGTATTTCTCATCAAAATCAGTTCTCAAATTTGATTCCAGATTTGCACTGTTCTTTTTTCAAAACTTAGAGGGGCGGCTCAGTCGGCTCTTCCAGAAAGACCATGCATGTCCTAGAGTGCTTGTTGCAGCTGTGGTGATCCATTTTAAATACAGGAAGCACCACAAAATTTGCCACCTTAAGCATCAAAGGGCACTGTGCTGATCCTGTTTTCTGTTTTACATAGAGCAAAGTAACAACCTAATGAACATCTTCAGAAGCAGCCTTAGATGGCTATATTTCTAATGACCACATGTTGGGAATGTATCAACAACGTGTCATTGAATATAACTTTATTTTGCCTTCTAGAAACATAAACAATTTGAAGTCTCCACCAGAAACCAAAACATAATACATTTTGCTTGCTTACAGAAATTAGGAAATAATAATAGCAAGAGAAAGAACTAGGGCCAATCTAGGTATATTGCTGTCTTTTTTCTGTTACTATTACATGAATTTTTACAATTATTTTCAACAGAATCACTGAATGAGTGGTTGAGGGTTGAAAGGCATCCCTGGAGGGGGTCATCTAATCCAATGCCCCTGCTCAAGCAGGGCCACCTGGAGCCTGTTGCCCAGGACCATGTCCAGACAGCTCTTTAATATCTCCAAGGATGGAGACTCCACAACCTCCCTGAGCAATCTGTGCCAGTGCTCAGTCACTCTCACAGTGAAAAAGTGTTTCCTGACGTTCAGAGGGAACCTCCTGTGTTTTAGTTTGTGCCCATTACCTCTGGTCTCACCACTGGGCACCACTGAAAAGAGCCTGGCTCCTTCCTTTTTGCACCCTCCCGTCAGATATTTGTAGATATTCACGAGATATCCCCAGAGCATTCTCTTTTTTAAGCTCTCTTCTCTCAGACTTTTCTCATATAAGAAATGCTCCTGGCCCTTCATCACCTTAGTGGCTCTTCACTGGACGCTCTCTCCTGTATGTCCATGTCTCTGGTACTTGGGAACTCAGAACTGGATGCAGTACTCCAGGTGCTGCCTCATCAGAGCTGAGTAGAGGAGAGGGTCACCTCCCTCGACCTTCTGGCAACTCTCCTCCTAACACAGTCCAAGATGCCTTCCTTGCCGTAAGGGCACATTGATGGCTCATGTTCAACTTCTAGGACCACTGTATCATTTTTTGCAAAGCTGCTTTCCAGCCACTTGGCCCCCAGCATGTTCTGCTGCTTGTGGGTTGTTCCTCCCCAGGTGCAGGACTTTGCACTTCCCTTAAATTAGAGTTCCTTAAATAAAATGCACTTAAATAAAATACACTTGCCTTACATTTTAAATAATAATTTTTTTGTTCGGTTATAAACATATAAATTCTTTATCATTCATATAGTGGGTGGCAGAGGAGTTTGTGAAACTATGTAGTTTTACCTGGAATGGTAAAGACATGTAGGGATTTAAGCACCCATTTATATTGTATTCCACCATGAGCATGTTTTTTCCTGAACTTATGTAATCTGCTTAAACCTTTTCTCATCACTTCCTAAGTTTTGCAGTGCAAGAAGAAAACCAACAGCTCATTTTCACTCGAAGATGATGTAAAGTAGGAAAACTGATGAGTAGAACTTCTGAAATTTGAATTTTACTTTTACTGTTTTACTTAATACACAGTAAAGTCCCATATATTTTTGAATAAAATCACTGAAACCTGCATGGTTCTGCCCGATTGAGTCAATTAGAGTGAAGCAAAATTCTAATGAGTACTTTTGGGTTAAATATATTCCAGAAATCTCAATAAAAATTATTTTAATTTGCATTTGGGCTAATTCAAGAAATGAATCACTCGGACCCCATCCAATAAAGTCTTGTCATCCTGGACACCTAGTAATTTCAGTATTCAATGTCCCTTGTTATTCATGTAAGTAAGCAAATTCTTTCCTTTCCCAGATTCTATCTCATGACTTAAATTTAAGTTGGTATTGGATCTTCCCAAGTCCAACAAATGTTCTAGCAGTGCTTCCATCTACAGAAAAGACCTTTCGTAAACTGTGAAAAGAAACAATACACATACTTTCAGGAACCAATTTCCACACCACCAAAATCATTGTTTCCTCTTATAAGATGAGGTGTCCTTTGTTTCATGGATCTTTTTAACTTAAATATTTCACCCTTTTAACTATGCTTGTTGCACTGTGCCTGGGCTCAGGTGGAGAAAATTGACACGACCCAGTTCAAATGTGTTTCTAGTTAGAGTACAAAAATGAAACTGCTCTCCTGTGTGCATTTCCATCAATCTTTATCCCAAATATTGATTGGATAAAAGATTGCTGAAAGGCATGTGTGAACACACAGATAAGTTCAGCTCTGGTAGAAAAAAGATTCTTCTCTACCAAAAAAAATAATAAGGAGGATAGGAAGGCTGTGAAAAAGGTATCAAACTCAGCCTCCCAAGCAGAAAGCTGAGCTGGTATTAATGACCAATTTGTTTTACAAAATTCAGCAAACATTTAAACAAGCATAACAGCTCACATACAGTTCATCAGTTTTAAGTGGCTTTCCCTAATGATGCTCTGTGCTACACTACAGTAGCATAGCAATAGGCACTTCAGTGCAAAATGCTTTCACCAAAAAAAGATCAAGACAGATAAGGTAGAGTTCAAATAAGATGGACTTACCTCTTACCGTTTGTTGCTGAGAGTTTATGTAAAGCTCTCTCTTACGAGGAATTCAAGATTAAATTAAGGCACTCCTTGAAGCAGATTAAGGACAATAGAACCTGATTATATCTAAAATCAAGGACGTAAAGCTAGCACGTATTCCCAGAGATAATACAGGTAGGGATCAATCTAAAATATTTGCGAACAAAACCAGCACCAACTCAAGTGGCATAGTTTATTGGCAGGATGTGTTGCCATTCTTTCAACACCTCATTATTAATATGCTGCCATTTGAAATTAAGTATGGAAAAAAAAGCAGTCCTGTACTTCAAAAGTGAAAGCATGCAGCCTTTGTGAAACACCAGCTAGATGTGATAATTAGAGACTCTGCCAGGTGTCACCTAGCAATCTGTGCACAGTGTAGGCTAGCTGTCAAGGTACTCACACCACCAGCGTTTGAATTGATCCCTAGTATCAACAGAAAAACTGACTCGCCAGACATAGGAAAATTTTAAGCTAGAATTTTCTTGTAGCCTGAAACAGTAATTGTATAAAATGCATGGAAAAGCAGGTTCACCACCACTCGCCAGGGTTCCCCCTGCCCAGAATTGACGCTGGAAAACCCCAAAGCAGCGGGAAGGCAGGTGAGAGGCAGTGCTGTGAGTGCGCCTGCTGGACCCTTCATACAGCAGGAGAAACATCACAGTTTGAAACACTTCTTCAGTGTTCAACCTTCTTCTATTGCCTCTTGCTCCCTGGAATAAACCAGACAAAGAAAGAGCAGATGCCCATACCTCATGTCTGTATCTTTCACCTCTCTAGGTCTTTGCTGTATGTTTTAGAGCACTTCCAATAAAATCCAATGGATTTTAGAGCACTTAACATGGTTGTCTGTTAAGCAATAAACAATATTCAATCACCATGGCAACACAGCTGCTGACAGTCTGTAAGACAAGCATGGAGAGTCTATTTGAAGTGTCCATAAAAGTGACTTGGAGGAACGCACACACTGAGTCTTTGCAACACAGGTCTAAAAAAGGCCTGTTTAAATAGGTATGTTCATATAAAAAAATTCCTTTAAAACTTTTCTTTTTATTTGCAGTGCTACCTCTCCTCAAGGTGTTACAGAAAGACTAAATCACCCAATGATTTCACTTCATGCGAACAGCAAAACATTTGCCTGAGGATGGCCAAAAATAGACAGTGTGGTCACGTGAATAACAAACTGCATTCTGAAGTATGTTATACTCTTACCTTTCTGTGCACATATTTGTATGAGAAAACAATGTTGTAAGTAGAAATGCATAGAAAATTGTTTAGCTCCGACCAATTCAGGACTGATGAAGGGAAAAAGTGATAACTGAAAACAGAAGCGGCTCACACAAAAATTGCAAAAGACAGGAAAGCGAATAGAATGATACAAAGTTACAAAGGATGACAAAAAAAATTCATCAGAACTCTGATATCTCTTAAGTTGATTTTGATCTGAGTTCAAGATTCCCCTTTGGAAACATTCACGTTATCAGAAATAAGATAGTATTAAAAAGATGACATTTTGGAGACACTCAACTTCAGATTCTATCTGCTGTAAATCTTGCTTTTCTGAGGCACAGACATCATCTTGTCCCTAAGCGACACATTCACACATCTTTTAAATACCCCCAGGGATGGCGATTCCACCACTTCCCTGGGCAGCCTGTTCCAATGTGTGATAACCCTTTTGGTGAAGTTTTTCCTAATATCCATCTTAAACCTCCCCTGGCACAACTTGAGGCCATTTCCTCCTGTCCCATCACCTGTTACTTGGGAGAAGAGACCGACCCCCACCTGGCTACACCCTCCTTTCAGGGAGCTGTAGAGAGCGATAAGGTCTCCCCTCAGCCTCCTTTTCTCCAGGCTGAACACCCCCAGCTCCCTCAGACACTCCTCATAAGACTTGTGCTCCAGACCCCTCACCAGCTTCATTGCCCTTCTCTGGACACGCTCCAGCACCTCGATGTCTTTTTTGTGGTGAGGGGCCCAAAACTGGACACAGCACTCGCAGTGGGGCCTCACCAGTGCTGAGTACAGGGGGACGATCACTCCCGTAGTCCCACTGGCCATGTTATTTCTGATACAAGGCAGTGTGATGGCTTCCTTATTTGTTTCAATTTACATGTTGGTATGACAGGTCTTAATTTTTCAGCATCTTTCTCGCACATAGATGGCTCTCTGTCAATGAGTCATTCGTTTGCACCTGCTGTATTGCACCACCCATTTGCAGTTCATGGTAGCACTTTTTTTTCTCTTTTTTCTGTGGTTAAGTTTAATGAATAATTTGTTTAGAATGGTTAAGATATTTATTTCAATATATATGAAGAGGACCCACGTAATTAATAATTTTTAAGATATCTACTTTAATTTTTTTTTTCTCTTTTCAATTTTTGAAAAGTTATGAATGTACTATGTGTACCTTTTATGGAGTTTAAATTAACTAGCTTTTTGCATTAGTTTTGATATTTTTACTACTTTTATTTTTTTATTTAAAATTTATTTTTTATTTAAAGTTTATTAGTCTTTTTTTTTCCCCTCTAGCAATACGATAGTTCTAAATTCTGCAAATTGTTGAGCAATTTCTGGGAGATAAATTATGTGTAACTTCTTTTTTATTTATGCAGTTTGTCATACCCATTAAGTCATTCGATATTTCATTCAAATTAAGTTAATGTAAATAGAGATCAAGTTCTTAAAGCAGTGTCCAAGCTTTTGACTTCCATTACAGTTATTACTTTGGCAAACATATTAAAGGCTGCATTCAGAAAATGTGTGCTCTATCTTGCAATTAATTTTTAGTGCTGCTGCAAATGCATGAATTGGTATCCCATAGGCAGCTCCAAAGCGTCATTGATAAAGCAGTATGATAGATGGGTTTAATGCATTTTGCTTTAAATACTGGGTTTTAAATGATTGCAAAGGCATCAGAGCGATCAGTTTAGGTGTGGCAGCTTCTAATAAAAATACTCAGCATAATGGATTGTCTGCGTGACTCAGCTAATTCAGGACTCCTATTGATTATAAGATGCAAAAACAGCAATGCAAGGGTTTTTTGAAATAATTACTTATTCTGTTTCCTTTGTGAAATTTAACTAGGTTTTCTTAATGTGCTGTCCCCTGCTTGGCTGGGAACCATAACGTAGGTCTTCCATAACTGGAAGGCAGAGTCTGATTGTGACATTTTGCCCTTATTGGGATCATACCACCTCCCAAGCAGTCACTCTGCTGTCAGCTGTGAGGACCAGCATCAGAAAACATGTGTTGGGTCACTCACCGAACAACGAAAGAATGATATTGTACTTTGCCTGTTTAAAAACACAAGGTGAGAAAAATTTTTCAGTAGACTCCCCTGCAGAAGGCCAACTATGGAACAGACTATAAAATCCCTGAAGCAGAAGCCCTGTTTCACAGAGCATGAAGCAGGAAGCACATTTTTGTCAGTATATCAATAATAAATAAGAATCGTGACCCAACTCACGGTCATAGTTACTGTAAATTGTGCAATGTGCTGGGAATAGGTTTGGGAAAATTAAGAAATGACTGACCCTGGAAAACAGAAGTACGGTACGAAAAACCCATTTTCCACTCAGCACTGCCCAGAAGACATCTGTTGCTGTACACCTGACATACTTTCTTGGTAAGTCTTTCCCAACAAGACCTATTTAACCAAGGTCACCACTGAAAAATAAATTCAACCCATTTTTAGGTTGTCCAGTGTCTCTGGCAAATACCCTGATGTTTGAAAATCAGTCCCTTTTCTATACCATCCCCATCAGTGATACTGAAATACATTACAGCATGCTTAAAAATCGTTGAGCATGCCCAAGGCTGCCACATGGTTGCCATCAAGGCTATGCAAACACAACAAGCTCGGAGGACTGGTCAGGAGCTTTCACCCCATTACATCATAAGGATTATGTCCCTCCTCATTTTAGTCACAGTTAGAAAATTAAAGGGGAAACAAGACACTGGAATACTTAATTTACCAATGTCTGTTCTGAAAGAGTGGAAGGTTTGAAAAATAAAGTTGCTAGGCAGTGAGGTGAACTGAAGTCTTAAGGCCAGGGCAAGGTTCAAGGTAGGTGGCTCCTTTCTTACAGACATTACTCTTTGAAAACATCTGCTACTTAGTCTGTGATTCCTTAAGGAAAAGAAAGACCAGGATTCTTCCATAAAATAAAGAGTATTTCACAAAAGCCTGGAAATAACACAATAGCCCAATCAGACTTTTTTTTTTTTTTAAATATTTCTCATGGGCATGAAAATGTCATATGTACTCAATTGATCCCAAATTGAAAATGAGTAACAGCAATCATGCCAGATATTTTGCAGGCAAAATTTAAATAGCTATATTTTAGTTGTAAGCTTGTGGCATTCTGGCTATTCAGTGATGGCATTCAACACTAGATCCTAGCACAACACAACAGACAGAACATTAAATGAGACCTACCAAACTGAGACTAAGTTCAAGCTGAAATTGTTAGTGCAATTCAAAGTTCAAACTACAGTATGAAATAGTATTGAAAATCAGTGAAGGGTTTAAAATGATATAAGGTATGAATCTAGTTCAAGTTAGACTTTCAGAAAACCCTACTTATATCTGACTTGAATCTATTTACATCAAATTTGAATTTTTAAAATCCCTTTATTTGCTATACAAGATATATCATACATTATGACAAAGATAGGAAGGATCCGAATTGAGTGAAAGTAGCCAGTAGTACTTGCAGACAATGTAATTATTACAGTTATGGCAGCAGTTTAAAGTGTTTCACTGTTTATTTTTGATATGAAAGTAACGGCCCATGTTATCATTACTTAAACTTCCTTGACCAAAGCAAAAGCATGGAGGAGTGTTTTTATGTTAGGTCAGGATAGCAGCCCTGAAACTGTGGGCTAGATCCTGCCCAGCATTGAAATCCGTGATTCTAAAGGTGGGAACACTTGCAAATAATTAATATGATTGTTAGCATCCACCAGTGCAGAAACACTGGTATGCATGGCACTGTGGTGGAGGAAAGAACGCTGTCAATGTAATGATCAAACTTCATTAAACGAGAGAAAATATCAGCAAGGGGGATGTAAAAGTTAGATTCAGGAAGTAGATTTCCAAGCATTTTTTAAAAGCTTTGTATTGAATGCTCTTTCTTTGTAAACCTTTTTCTGTCTTTCAAAAGGAAGCAGAGGAGAAGAGAACCAAGAAAGGAAATCCACGCCTAAGGACAACATGTGAGTTTTGAGATGGGTATAGGAAAAGAGATCCCCTTGGGTGCATGTAAAGAAGGTTTTGTAGGGAAAGAAAATAGCAGAGCTGGGAGACAGCTAAGGGGTGCTTTGTGTATTCATAAAGCAATCAATAAAAAGAATTATTTATTTAGGAGTCAGTGGAGACTCAAGGTTTAAGATGGAGCTACATACGATCACCAGTATTTTTTCAACAGAATTTGACAAGGGACCAAAGAAAGAAGAGAGAATAGCCATAGCAAGTGATAGTGCAAGACACACAAGTAGAAACTAGTTTTCTAGAAGAAAATAATGAAAATGAATATATTTTTTATATATATTACATTACATTTAACATATTCTAGAGTAATAATTATTATTCTAATTATTGTTACTATTAATCTAATTAATGATAATATTCTAATATAGAATATAGAATATTCTATTTGATTCTAATAGGATTCTAATTCGTAACCTTCTCTGAATAATCATTTTTCCCTATAAATTAATTTTAAAACATTTAAAATAATTTTTAGGTTGGATAAGTCTTTCTGATGTTTTCTTTATTAAGACTTAGACCACTTTTCACTTCTAATGCTCTTGTTTCTTTTCAGTCCTCAAGGTCCATATGACATCCTCAGACTTCGGTGATGAGTTTTTCATTTACTTCAGTAAGGAATTAGGGAATAGAAAGATTTATACAGGATGGAAGGTGATTTTCCTTCTTCCCACTATTTTGAGTCTCCTAAGAAAGAGCTGTACTATAAAAATAAATGAATAAATAAGCACACACAATATTTCCTAATGATTTTCACTACTGGACACTAAATATAAAATTGTCTATAGAGAAATTCATAAAAACTGTGTGGAGCTTCAGACTTGTAAACGTATTTACCAGGTAAGCTTCTGCTTGTTATTTTATTACTGTAAGTAGAAAGCGTTCCTGTTTTATAGCTCTATTGAAAGCTCAGAAATTTAAACAAATTGTATTTTTTCCCTTCTATGGCCATAAAATTTATCAAGCCAGGGCCTTGCTCAGTTTATTACATTATTTTTCCATGCATGAAAATCCATTTGCTGCTCTGCTTCTTATTGAAAATGGTAATTTCCTGGGTGGATGCACATCTGTTATCGTGTCAGAGTCCAGTATGAAGAGCCTGAGCGCAAAACAGTAACACACCCATCTCTTTTCAATGACATCAGAGCAATGGTAATACCCTCTTTGTTTGTTTCTAGTTTAATGAAACAAAACCAAGAAAATAAAAAAAAAAAAAAACCAAACCTTTCAATACTGGATGACATTGGGAATTGTTTTCACTCTTTTTATGTCTTCAGGTCTGTTCTCTCAGTCCTACAGTCATTAAAAGTTATTCCTACTTCTATATAGGAAAATATCTGATAAAATCTTGTTAACAAGTACTTGTAATAATACAAATTCTTTGGGGAATAGATTCTGCTTGGCTAATAGAAGCACAGAGTAATGTAGGTTGGAAGGGACCTCTGGAGATCATCCTGTCCAACCTCCTGCTCAAACTGTACCAACTCAGACTGCCCAGGGCCTTCTGTTGAGTGTCGAACTTCTCCAAGAACACAGATTTCACAGCCTCTCCTGGCAACCTTTTGCCATGTCTAACAAAATCATTAAACAAAATTCCTAGTGCACTTAAGAAGAAAGTCCTAAATATTTAGAGAAAATAAAAATGACAACACTTACAGAAAGATTCCTTTCTACTAAGTGCAACCATCTAAAAGAAACTAAGTGTACTGTGATAATTGTCTTGATTACCTTAATGGCAAAGAAAAGGAAAGGAGAGTGGTACTGAGTACATATTTCATCCTGCCTACATTTTAGCTGGATTCAAGGACAGTACGGCAAAGAGTGTTTTTGTCCATATTTCTATCACCTCACTTACCAAGTAAATGAAAAAAAATGCCCTTAAGTTCCATTTTTCTTTCTGCCATCATAACACACTGTCACAATACTGTTTCAGATTCATCACAGATCCTTTAACAGGGAGGGCTCTGTGAACAGGAACCTTGAACCTCAAACACAGAAAAAATAAATTAATGAGCCAGATACATACATGGAAATAACAGGATAATACACCAACAAAATACCAGAAACTCAAGCAGAATTTTGCTGTTGACCTCATGGGCAGAAGTTCCCTAGCACCAGGGAGAACGTGAAAAAGAAAATTGATGTCTTTTTGCACTGAAAATCTGTGTGCGCATATATGTTAGATGGACAAGGTCAAACAAAATTGTACCTTTAATGAAAGATTTGTGTGAGCACCTTTCAGAGCAGAAATATTTAAAAGAAAAAAAAAGTGCGTTCTGTCTGAAGTCAAGAAAGCTTCCAGATTATTGAAAACAAATGCATTTATATTTGATTTATATTTGTAGCACTGCATGAAGTGTTAATCCAATTTAAAGAGTATTCTCGCAAACTTTATTATTTAGTGAGAAATGGTACATTCAAAAGCAAAGTCACCTGTAGTAACTTCCAGGGAATTTTTTAGAGAACGCTGACACCAAAAAGGATTTTCATTCTGTTGAATTTCCTTCCATTCCTTCAGAAAACCAGAATGACAGGAGAGCCACTTCAAGAAGTTTCTGTACAAAGCCATATTTTTTACAGAACAGAGCTCGAAAGTATATAAGAAGTCATGGGGATGGATGAAAATGTCTAGAAAACAGAAGGTTAACTATCTTAGCTCAAGATTTTGAAGCTCTGCAGTTGCTTTCAGCAACCCACCAATTAGTCTTAATAAGACAGCACGCACCCCGTGGGGAAATATAGACAAGAATAATTGACAGCATGCACCTGCTTCTTTAGGGAAGGGGAAAACCTACCCATATCAAGGAGAACATTAGAAAACGTGCAAGCTGGACTCCTGTGTCCCCAGAGCCCATATGTGCGCTTTTGTGTTTTTTGAACCTCTACTACCTTTAGTGGCTCTTTGGTGCAAATTAACATTTTTCAATTTCTGTTTGATGCCGGGTAGCAGTAATTTCCTGTGTGAATGTAGAATACGTTTTTAGTTACTACAAACATTTTTTAAACTAAGCTAAAAACATTAGCTTGCTAATAAGTACATTTTTTTCCAATAGCTTTGAACATAGCATGTATTCTAATCCTGATCTCTTAAACGGTCAGTTTTATTCAGAACAAGGTAATCACATCCTATGAGATGACGCTGTTCTTCCTCTGAGAGCAGAAGTACAAGGAATCCATAAAGACCATTGCAAAAACTTATTTTAGACTATATTAGGAAACTATGAACAACCTCTTCCAAAGTGTACAAATTTGCAAACCTACTGCTCCCCAGGAAACCAAGAAATATCAAGTTGCGCTGGGGATTGTAGTGCTAACATGACGCAGGGCGTCCTCTCTGAAGTTATCTGCTTTTGGTTTGATTGTGGTTAGTATCTGAAAAGCCGCTTCCAATACATATTCTGTATCTGTGTGAGTTGGACTCATGTTCTCAGATCAGATTCTCCGCAAGAAATAACCCTACCAAGAGAATCACAATACCTCTTACATCCTGTGACAATGATTTCAGTTATGCTAAAAGATTACATTCTTCAAGATAGTGTTTCCAAGTAAAGACAGAATATCATCTACTATTCAACACTTGGAAACACACGATTTTATATGTTCTTTATATGTTCTCTGGTTGAAATCATAACTTTACTCTGACAGACTGATGGGTCTTTAGCGTTACGCTAAAGATGTGTGAAGTAAAACCTGTCAGCAAAAAACGTATTTTGATAGTTTGCTGGGAAAGGTTTTAAATTGTGTAAGTAGCTAGGGCGGCACTCTTTCTTCTGCTTTTATTGGTATATATTTCCTTATACCCCTGCAATTCACTTTTATTTCACTGCCTGTAAATTCACTCCTGCAAATCCTTAGATCTTTCTACTAGAAGACATTAATTTGGGTCATTTTTATTTTAATATCATTTATTGCTCTTATTGTAGCTAGAAAAGCACAGAATTTAGTGCAGCTTCTTTTATCCTGTTTTTCAACACTTTGTCCCCTCTGTCAAGCAAAGTACAGATGACAACAGTATCTGAAGACTTTATTGAAAGACTAATGGGCCCATCTGTCAGTACGCTTGTTCCCTAGTCTTGTTCCTCCTAGTCCTTCCCTAGTCCCCTAGAACCCAATTCTAGCTTGTGTATTGGTATCTACAAAGCATCTAAATACATTGCAGTTTAACAGACTTAGGGTCCTAAAATTTCAGAGGTAGAAGGAAGGTGTTCCTGCCATCATACAACCAATAGATATAAAATAAAAGTTAATTTCCAGTATTGTTTATTAAATCTGGAAGAAAACAGTAGGTGAAATCTGAGCACATTAAAACATACTATCAAGACCATCTCCTTCAGGAGTGTTTGACTTGCAGGAATGGACTTGGAGGAGGAGAGAGAGGAAACTAGCCAAGTTGATGCAGTGACCACTCTGATGCACAGACACAGCTGAAGTCGTGTGGCTGCACAGCCCCTCGCACAGAGGCGGTGGGCTAACACCTGCTCTATTCCCTTCATCAGGGGCCAGAGGCAGCAGGAAGACAGAGAGCATTTTAAAATCTTCGAAAACAAACCTGAGGCAACAAACAGTGAAGTATTTCCTCTGATGACATGATTGTTCAGTGATTTCCCTACCCATTCTTTGAAAGCCAATGGGAACTGGGAGCCTAATTCCCTCTTTTGCCCTCCAAAAGCTCCCTGTCATGGGCCATACTGTGCTATTATTACACACACACACAAAAATAATCAATTTTAAGTCTTTTCCTACAAATACAACAGACTAAAGAATTAGAGAAAAGTTTGATTTTTTTTTTTTTTTGCTACAAGAATTAGAAAAAAAATTTATTACACTCTATTATGCCGTATTTCAATAACTTCCTACCACACCTAATAAGGAAGTCAGACAGTTTTGCACATATTGCTTGAATTTTCTTTATGGTAGGAAATACTCTAAGAACTCCTTAAACACGATTAGTCAAAAAGAATTATAATTAAAACATAAATATCTGTACAGAGAAAATAAAAATCTTTTAGTACAGGAAAAGCAAACTAAAAAACTGCTTTAGGTGAGGTTCATATTACTGCAGAATTTGCTGAAAAATGAACTTTTGAGGGTTTGACCTTTCACTCTGAAAAAGCAACAGCTATAATCCCTTGTTACACGTGGCCTTCCATTGCTCTTAAACCAAGCTTTTCAGAAGTGACTGGAATTAAGTATTGTTTGATACCCTTTGTTAAATTCAATATTAAGTGTTCATGATCCAAAAGGCAAACGGTTTAATATCTGCTGCTGGATATTTAAATATGTAGCTGCATTTCATGAAATCACCGGGCTAAAGAAAATATCAAGAGGTCAAAGTCCATCCCTCACTAGGCGGCAGGATCACAGCACTCACATCAACCTCAAACAATGCTTTTCTAATTTGGTTTTAAAGACTACCAGCTCTCAAGATTCATTTGTCTCATCAGTCAGTTTCTTCCAGTTTTTCATCAACTGGAGGAGGTGATAGCGTGATAAACCCTTGGAGATTTTAAACATCTGCCTGGACAGGTACTTAAACAACTGTAATTAAACTTATCAAAGATTTCCCTGTAACTATGTAAATCATTTCAGTATAAAAGGCATATATTTTTGTAATTAAATTCAGGGATGTATATCATGCTAATCATCTGAATGCTTCATGACATTCAAGGTGATTTTTTTTTTTATTTAGAACATAAACACTTTTTAAACTTTTTAATGAAAGATTCTTTTAGTGATATCTCTGTGCAAGAAAGGAAAAAAAAAAAAAGAGGAGGTCCATATGACCAGAAGACAAGAAGAAATCAAGCAATTTTAATGTGTTCAACTGGTGCATCATCCTGAAAAGGTAATTAACAACATTCAAACTCTAATACTTAAATTCCACGTAATTTCAAGACTAAAATAGTCTTGAAAATAATACAGAGTGATTATCAACAAGTTGTTTCTACCATTTCTGAAGCCTGATTCTGCCTTTCCAAAGTCTGATTCCATCTCATTTCTAATGGAAATATCAAAAAAATTCCTTCTTTCAACATAAGACTATGATAAATTAAACAGTAAGTTAAAACTGGGAGAGCATGGATACCATAATTATGTCAGAGCAAGTTTCATAAGTCAAGGAAATATTGAACTCTCAGTGTAAAATCACAATTATAATAATAAAAAATGTTAAGGTGCAAAGAACTTGACTGTTAAAACATTCTAGTCTAATTCTGTGCAATATTGGTGATACAAATATGTATACTATGTAATTTACAAGACATGCTTTTTAACATGCAAGCTCTGATTGGAGAAAATTATTTTTTAAAGGATTTTGGTAAGGAGAGAAGGGGAAGTAAAGGGTTATTGTACATTTTCTCTTATAATATCCATGCTACACTTTGAATGTAATACCTTTAATTTCCAGCCCTTCTTCAGGCCAAGTCACTTGTGATTAAAAAAGACCAGACAGAGTTCTTGCTGAATCGGCAGGTCCATTGCCCAACTCCAGACACAGAAGTCTGATCAGGTCCTCTTGATCAAACAAATGAATGCAAACTGGCTGCTGAGAAAGTTCAATGGTTGACTGAATTGCCTGTTATGGCACAAAAAGTCTCCAATAAATACTATACAACACAGCTGAGACAAGGAGAAAGATATCTATTCTTCCAGTGTTCAATTTGGGCGACTAATTTATATACTCTGTCTCCATAACTCTTCATTCATCGTCAGTGGAAAGTGGTAGGGCTCCCCAGAGACATATTCAGGGCTTGTAAGTCCGGCTGCTGCTCCGATGTGCTGCCTACAGGAGCCTGCCTCTCCCCACTGACAGCAGGGGCAAACGAGACAACCTAACCTCCAAGCTTATATGCCTGCAATAGACACTGGAAAAACCTCCTCAAAATCATAAAAAAGAAAACTTAAGCTACTTTGGTCCCTCCTATCTATAGATACATTTCACTCTTACCATCAGTGAACTCTCTCCCTCTTTGAGCTGATTTCCTTCCAAAGTTCTACTGTCACAATATTTTTTTTTTCCTGTAAAATGTCCTGCCCAGAGGAAATTGTTTACGGGAACATTGCCAGCAGAAATACCTTTACAATTTGGCTAGCAGCAGAGTATCTACTGGAAAATTATGCAGGAAAATTCCTTCGTATCCACAAGACATATATACAGAAAATTACTTGGGTGTAATATCTAAAGCTCTGAAATCTAGGCAGACTGATTACTTTTGTTTAGGCAGCTACAAACTGTTTAACATCTTTACCTATTCTATGTTATAATTCTCAGCTAATTCCAGATGCCTGGATAAAAACCTTGATAACAAGAAACAACAGTCCTTAATATGTTAGTTTAATTACCACCATGCTTCCCTGATATAACCTGTGCATGAGAAATAAATGAGTTTTTATTCACTTTTCATATTTACAACAAATAACTGCCTGGCATCTTATCATCAAATGAAATCCAGAAGTTTTGAGCTAATCACTCATCTCCCCACAGAGATCATGAGAGCAGCAGTAGCTAAACGGAGATGCTCACAAGCTGATCATTTCACACGAAAAAGATAATATCAAAGACAGACTCTGAGAAAGGACTGGGGCTTAAGCACCTAATCCTGGTGTGCCTGCCTGACAAAGCAGCTACACACCAGAGCTACACACCTCGGCCTGTTCGAGACCCTCTCCTTGAGCAGTATTGGTTTCTTATTTAGAAGCCTCAATTTGCGAGTCCCAGGGGATGGGGTCCTATAGACTTTGATACAAATAGTGGGAACTGAAACCGGGGCTTTCTGAGCTTCTGCAAGGCAACATACTAGAAGTACCTGAAAGACTTAGACACCTCCAAGATTTTGCAAACAGAGGAACACTGGCTTTAGAGTATTAGAGGTATTTAACATCAGAATGCTTCTGAGCAGCTATGTCCACTATATAGCTTGTTCCACTCTGAGACAAGGATATTCCACACGTGAGAGAGGGAAACTTCTCTTTTCAGTGTCCGAATAAGCAATTTAATATATCTGGTAAGTCCCGTACCAACATTATGGTAAGGGCAATGGTTTTAAACCAGAGCAGGGTAGGTTTAGATTAGACATTAGGAAGAAGTTCTTTACAATGAGGGTGGTGAGGCACCGGAACAGGTTGCCAAGAGAGGTGGTGGAGGTCCCATTGATGAGACTCTGAGCAACCTGATCTAGTTGAAGATGTTCCTGCTTACTGCAGAGGGTGTGGACTAGATGACCTTTAAAGGTCCCTACCAACCCAACGCATTCTATGATTCCATGATTAGTCTTGGCATACAGTAACAAAATGAAAACAAGCAACACGGCCGTGAAGCCTATGACAGAAGCTGTATCCAGAACCCAGATTTTAAGTAAGATTTATTTTTTTCTAATACCAATTCCAGAATCTAAATAAAGTTGGTGTCTGTCACGGAAAGAAATGGCAGTCATGAGCAGTTCTGTTGTGTCTCTTGGCTCACCCAAGATGGTACAGTAAGAACAAAAATATCTCTCAGAAAGTACATCTATGAAATCTCTGAAAAGTCATTCTAGAATCAAAAAGTAAGTTCAATGAATCCTTTAGATGTAATTATTGGGGTGAATTATTGTTGTGAGGGCAAAAATCAGCATTGCTATAGAATGATAAATAGCACAACGTACTTTAGAAAATGTTAACTAAGGGATATGCTATCAGAGAAGCAGATTTATAAAATAGCTAATTTTGAAAGAAAAGCATGTTCACAGTGTCTCTCTAATATGACATTGTTAATCCTGAAACAGTGCAAGTTATAAAGCAAAAATAACTAATTAATACAGTTCTTGCGAGGGGAAGTTGCATTAAGCTATTGGACAGCTTGCAAACACCAGACCACACTAATCATGCCTTCAGCTAAAGATGAGAAAAACAGAAGCAGCAAAGTTCTTCAAAGAGCTGCTGGTCATATAATAATATCACTTCAGAATCAGTTCATATAAAGAAAGACCAAGCGGTATTTACCTCAGGGTCACTTACCTTGTTACTCTGATAGCTGTGTCAAATAAAACATAACGTGCCTTCATTTACTACTTTACTACAGCTGTGATATCCATGCAGCTAGTTTTCAACTTATAATTTTATGAACTGCAAAAAAGCCAAGGCTCCAAAAAGGTAATTTTTTTTTCATCATCATGCTTATTATACAGGCTTAAACTTGAAAGGCATATCGTCACAAGCATTTAATTTTGATTATGAACTCTTGGGTGTGGTTTAGCATCAGAAGGACAGTGGCTTTGCAAGTTAAGAATCTCATGCCAGTGAGATTTATGTAACACATAGGTATAGAAGTGAGTCCCATCAGACTATTTGCTGTTTAGACAAGGAACAGTTTTCAGTGAGGTACTTCGTCTTTAAAGAAATTGAATTGCTTGAAATACAACTGATCTTACGCATTACTCCCCAGATTCTCATCTATTTCTGGAATTTTTCAGTGGATTCAAGAAAGTTCATCACTTCAAAGATTTGCCATGTCTATGCTGGACCTTTTAATGTAATTTTGGGACTATGTGCCCTGGGATTCTGCATAGCATAATGCCTTTGCGTATTTATTAAGGTTGTGTTCAAGAGCCTGTCCAAGAGACTGAAAGAATTCACAAGAGTGTTACTTTCATAATGCCAGAATTTATCATTTGTCACAGAACTAGTGCAGTAGTCCACCTCCAAAAATAGTGCTCTCCTACATTTCACAGAAATCAAAATTTTTTTCAATATCTTATGTTAAAATCTCATCAAAGATACTGTAAAACCAGTTTGGGGTTTTCCAGTATAAATGTTATGAAACCCCAGAACAGCAAGTTTGCTAATTATGTGTTATGTTACTATGAAAGAAGCAAGAATTGTTGAGAACAAATCGGATCACATTTTGTTTCTCTGCTCTGTTGGAATTCTCTTGGGGTTCATTAGTAGATAGTTACAGAAAACAGGCATCCCAGAGAATGTACTGGAGAATGTAATTTTCCTGAATTATTCCCTAACTAGCCCGCACTGGTTGATCTTTATGCAAAGGCAGACTTCCACAGCCTGATATTTAAGTAGTTATTTTACTTGCTTTCAGTTGTACTTATGTCCTGCTGGCACTAATAAGTATAGCATATTATTTATAAAATGCATTTACATTTTTTATTAGAATGCAACGGACCCTTTCAGACTATTCTGTCATGGTCTAGAATTTCCGAATATTCCCTTTAAACTCTGTTCATTTGCATTTCCAGGAAGCAGCAAGTAATAACTTGAGAAATTTAGAAAAGAAATAAGGGAGGACCTCAAACTGGCCTATCTGTTCCGCTGAGAAAGATCTTGGTCTAGCCATTATGCAGGAGCCTGAGTGATCATGTATCAAATCAACAGCAGTAACAACTTTCCTAGGGGAGGGCAAGGAATCCATGATAGGTCTTCAAACTAATGAAATACATAAGCGTAAGATTTTAAGATTTACAGTTCAGCACTTGGAAAAAAATATAAAGAGAAAACAATACAAGATCAAAATAATTTTTATGACCAAACTCTTTTTTTTTAATGAGGCAATTTTATCACACAGGAAGTGCTTTGAATATCAAAATCTGTTGAGTAAGGACCTTAGCTGTCAACAGGTTGCTCCTATGAAACGGAAAAGTTACTTAAGACTTATGAATTAAATATGGAACTGCTTTTGTTTTCACTGATGATGCTGCTCTTTTCAATGACTATGAAATAAGCTGAAACAGAGACCATTCTTTTGCTGCAACAACAACATCTAATTCCGTAATGTCCATTATGCCAAACCAAAGGCAGCAGTACCCACTTACGCGCTCAACATATGTCAAGGAACATGTTGCAAACAGTTTTTACACAGGCAACAGATGGAGAACACCTTTATTTCCTTACAGTTCATCTGCCTCGTCTTTTAGTCCATGAACTTACAGTTTTGAATCCATTAGCTGATACTGTAAGCCCTTTGAAATTAATCCATTTGGCATTGTTGGTAAAAGTCTGAGAAAATTTCCGTTTGGATACAGTTCAGTATCCGTTATAGGAAAATAATTTTACTTACCCTAGTGTTATCGTGAAGGTAATTTTCTTAAGTTTAGATCTTATGTGGAAGCATTATAATGGTCTGACCATAGAATTTTGATGTAATAGCAAGTTCCGCTAGAAGATGGAGCTCTGTGATAGAGAGTCTCAATTCAACATGTACTATACAAGCCTCTCCATTGGTTCCGGATGCTGTATCCTGGTGGGGATTATCTGTCCCATGGTACAGTTGGTTCCATGGAAAGCCATCCTGCGTCTCAACATGAAGTAGCTTCTTTTGCATGGCATATATAACCCTGAACTAATTCAAAGCGGTAAGGCAAAGCCACATCCAGAGTCCCCGTGCTACTACCTCAGACAAGTTACCTCAATTTTAAATAAATGCAGTTCCAAAGTACACTTAGTCAAAATCACATGTGAAATAGAAAGGATCATTTCAGAGAACAGCTGAATAACTGACTTATCCATATGCTTACAAGACATTGGTACAAGTGTTTAAAGCAAAGCCTGTAAGGCAGGCAAAGGCAGGCTCTTGCTGGAAGAGAGAGGGCTGCTGTGGTGACGTAAGAAACTGTGATCCAGGCTACACACACCTGCATTTTGCATGTCCTGCAGCACAAGAAATATCACTAGTACTCTTCCTTCAGCAGACCTCGTGCAAGGGTGGGCTATGCTGGGTAACCTGTTGTAGCAGCAGAATTAAAGGTATTGCAGAAGGATTGCCCAGAGCACCCTGTCTATTATACAGCTCCCACATGACCAGCACAGGAGCTTGTCCTCCTACAGGTCAACAGTGAAGAGTCTGACACTTAACATTTACTCAGGCAATTTCACAGACAAAATACTATTGATCTTACACGAGCGTCCTGGGGCTGCAAAGCTTCACATTATGGTGCAGTGGCTTATCTGCCCCTGCCCAGGGCGATCAAAATGATGCAAAGTTTATTCCAAGCTACAGGGAAAGTAAGTGGCTTAGAATATCATAGAATCATTTAGGTTGGAAAAGACCCTTGGGATCATTGAGCCCAACCATCAACCCCACTCTACGAAGTTCTCCCCTACACCATATCCCTTAACACCACATCTAAACGAGTCTTAAACACATCCAGGGATGGTGACTCCACCACCTCCCTGGGCAGCCTATTCCAGTGTCTGACCACTCTTTCTGTGAAGAATTTTTTCCTAATGTCCAGCCTAAACCTACCCTGCTGCAGCTTGAAGCCATTCCCTCTTGTTCTATTGCTAATTACCTGTGAGAAGAGACCAGCACCAACCTCTCTACCATGTCCTTGCAAGTAGTTGTAGAGAGTCTGAAAAATATAAGAGAGGCACAGAGTAACTCATATTCCCTGTCTTTTCCACTGATAAAGGCAGGAAGGGAAGAGATGCCCATAGTCTCCTCAGCATTGCCTCCCTGCTCTTCCGCACTAGTCTCAAGTCTCCTATTCATGGCACATAGGTGAAATAGCAGCACTGAAAAAGGCTTAGAGAGATTAAACAATAAACAAGAACTAAAAATAGTCTTATGCTTTACACATAACTATTAAACAAATTGCTTTTGATAATTTTGTTAATACAAAAGATGGGAAGAATATGTGCCAAAATACCAATGCAGTTATATTATGTTTAAAGCTCAACATTTTACGTCTCACACGTTTTTAAGCACAATAGTTGAGGACAGAGATGACAGACCATATTGTATGCCTGACAATTATATTGTCTTACTCATAATGAGTTACAATGATCTATTTAAATTAGCATTTAGTTTAAAAGCCCATCTATTAAAGAGAGAGAAATCAGAGTTTCCTGAACACAGGTTTCCTCTCTGAAACCACCCATTCAGGATCAGTCAGACAAGCTCCTCGCTTCTCTGGGCCTGCATGGCAGCATCATCTCCTGACAATGTGCAGAGGAAAGACACTAATTAGAGGCTGTCCATTTTGGTGTACAGAGATGACTTTTCTGTTGTGCCTCTGTAAAATGGTGACAGAGATGACTTTGTTTTCTGATGTGCCTCTGTAAAATGGTGACATACCTGGATAGGTGCACAAATACTGTAAATAACCAGTTAATCTATTGATCAGTGTTTAAAAGCAGGCAAAGAACATCTGAAACATTAGCTGTGAAATCTTGTATTGTGAGTTAACAAAAGATTTAATCACTCCGAGAACAGTAATTTTGGCATGAAGGATGATCTAACAGGCAAAACACAACTAACAACAAATAATGAGGCTCACTTCCAATGATTTAATCAATTATCCAAATGCCCTCAAAAGAAGGTCACAAAGAAAAGAAAAAATGTTTTTTGCAAAATATTATTATTCTACAATAATATAATAAGACAATATTATTGTATTTAGCAAATAAATATACCTCTTATAAAAAAAAAAAAAAAAAAAAAAAACCAAAAAACCCATAAAACCAAAACCAACCAGAACTGTTTTTACTTATTTAAAGGTAAAGCACATCAGCAGAACAGAAAATGGAGAACTTCTGATATTTAGAAAAGGATCAACAGCATTTCTCAGGAATTATGCTGCTCGGATGCTACCATACCTCTTTCCACAACGTGCAATGTGGATGCTCTCTACTCAGTGCTGACTGTGTCCATCCTAACTTCTTGTCTCTTTCTCTCTCTCCCTCCTCATCTTGGAGGGAGAGGTGGGGGAGGGAATCTGTTGTTCGTCTCAGTGGCCCATCCAGCCCAAACCATGACACTACTCCTTTCCCAGACCTCAGGCTAGAATGCTATGGATATTGCTCTCCTTAGAGGTGCCAGTACTTTTCCATTTCCTCTTTTGTGGCCTTGCCATGCCACCTGCCCCAGCCAGTCATTCCTGAATCACTCCCTCACTAAAGGCAGAGCTGCTTTATTACCACCAATGAACAAGACACAAGAGATCCAGAATTAAAATAACCACGCAGAAACAGAACGGACAAACAAATTCCAATCTACAAACAAAAATAACATCCAGAAACCCCCAGCTGTAGGTCTCCATCATCCCACTCTCTCTTTATCCCTTTCTCCACTGCCCTTTTCCTGTTGTCTTTCAGTCTAGCTGTCCTTCTCCCTTAATAGGCCTTGTCCAGAATATAATATAAATAAAACAAGACATTCTAATGTTGAGAGCCATCTCTCTGTGTGCAGGAAGCCTATAAGGTTTTCTTCAGGGTGAAATATGCAGAGGGCTCCTGTCTCACACAAGAAGGCATGAGGTCTTCAGGGCAGGAGCATTCTTTTATTTGTTTTGCCACCTCTACCCTCCCAAATCAGATAGCACCAGGTTTGAAAACCCTGCAAGCCAGGGTTTGCAAAAACCAGCATCAACCTGGCAGATAGGAGAGAATAGCAAAGAACAGCGCAGACATGATATTCTGTGCTTTTCTTTATTCTCTGAGCAACCCAAACAAAGCACCTGCCCACTTCGCAGATCACTTCGCGGGTGAGCCTCACTCCTTCTAGGGTAGTCGTCAGCTCTATCTACATTTTCTTGCTATAAGGATATTGGACTGTTATTAAGGATCTCATTACCAGTTACTGCTATTCTAAAGTGGGCTCCATTTGAGGCAATATTCTATTTTTCATGAGGATTACTTATCCTATGAAAAGTATGGTTGAATACGCTTATTAGTATTAAACCTATCACATTCATCAGCTGTAAACAATACCCAAAGTCCCAATGTTGGTATTACCAAGCCATGATTGGGGGTAGGTAAGGCTATAAAAAACGTGCTCCTTGATTAATTCATAAATGAAGGTGGATAACTGAAGAGAAGTTGACATTAAACAAAGCAATCTTCAGGGAACATTCTGAGCTCTTGTCTGCTCTACTGGGAAATATTCTACAGGACTCAAAAAAGCTTGTTTATCAAGGTAAATATGTCAAGAAGGAGTTATTCAGACATAGCCTGAAAACAATACCACTTTTAAAAACAACCTACTTAAGGTATTGTGAGGACTCTTCCCCAGAGAAAAGCATTCAGGATGTCATACAAACAACAAATAGAAGTAATCAAGTTGTAAACCAATAGAACAACAAACAAACAAACAAAAAAAAACCACAAAAAAAACCCAAGACGAGACAAGGACAGATACACACTGGTGTTTAGAAACAAAAACATCAGTAAAGACTGGGTCCAGCTGGCCTACCCTGGGACTCCCTACCTGCCTTCCTAACTCCTTTCTGTCTTGGCAATTCCATCCCCACCTCTACTATCATTTTGCAGCTCTGGCCTCTCCTCCTCCCCCTCCCCACACATAAAGGGTCTTCCTCTCCTTGCACCAGTCTTACACCTCCTCCTACACCACAGCTGCTGTCATCTGAGGAGGGAGAGGAGGAACAACCTGAGAAACGGAAAAGGTCTAGAAAGTCAGGGATGGATTTGGAAGGCTCTGGAAAGTGATGCTTGCTTCTGCCAGGCTAGGGGCTGGTGGGGTGAGAAAGCTGATGCTGGCAGCAGTCACAGTCCCACCTACTCCTCCATGGCAGGAGCACTTAAACTCACCTACCCATGTGCATGCTATCTGATAGGCAGCAAGGTCTCTCAGCCACTAACTCAGCCAGCCTAAAACAAGGGGAACAGTCAATCATTTCCAGCAACACCCCTTAGACTCTAAGCAATGGCCTACTTCACCTAATAGCTCAAGCTTCATGCCTTATCCGGCTGTTGTAAACTCCTGGATGAAGTCCAATACCCCCAGGAAATGACAACATAGAAGAAATGACAACATAGAAGATACTATTTCTTTCCTTTTTTTTTTTTTTTTAAATTAGAAGACACCATTTTAAAAATTAAGTCAACAACTATACAAAATTGACAACACAATCAACTGTCAAAACTGAATAGACACAATGTACAAACACATGCAGAGATTCTTGCATCTGATTTAATATGCAGCAAGTCTAGAAAATCAAAGCATTAGCACTTGATTCAGCAGTGAGAGTGAAAAAAATGCTTTCAATTCAATATTAATTTCACCAGTTTTGATATAACACAAACTGAAACAAACACAGGTCAGGCCAGAACCTTAAATTGAAGCTAATAGGCTTTTACTCAAACTTATGCTAATCGTCATATTATTTTCCTTAGTCAAACCAGCAGATACAGCTTTCCCAAAGCAGATTTTTGGCTAGTCAGAGCTGAGTGTCTTTTAAATACCTGCTGCTTATTGCTTTCATCTTCTTCACTTTAGATAGTCCTATTAGGCCGGCTCAGAAATTTGAGATAAGTAATGCAGGGTAATCAGACATGATGTATATAAAGCAAACACTTCTATTAGTGATTGCTTTCATCAGTCAAATGCCGATAAAAGCTCTGAACCCAACCCCTCAGAAATAATCACTTTTAATTGCAACAATAGGACAGGGAGCATGCCCTGCACATCCCTAGATTTAGTACTATGATAGGATTATCCTCCAGGAAAATCTTTGCAGAAAAATTATTGGCATAGAAAACCCTCTGTAGAAAGCTCAAGAACTAATTGATTGTAACCAGAATAATGCAATATGCCCCACTACTTTCTCAGAGAACAGACAGAAATCAGGACAACTTGGAGTAGAATCTGAATCAGAATGCCTGTGAATTTCAAAGCTAACCAAAGGACATGCATCTGTGCAGTGGTTCGTTAAGCCTTTTTATAGTGATAAGACTTTGGATTTGTCTAGAAGGGAGTGTAGGAGCCTTTTTAATAAATTGTCTTCCAAATCGGCCTCCCAAATAAAAGGATCATTAGGGCTACAAAGGCAAATCTGATTTTTAAGCTGCAGAGCAATTCTTACTTCTGCTACATAAGCTACAGTATGGGTATGAAGATGGCTTCCTTTCATCATCACTTCTTCTGTAGTTCAGACTTAGACTTATAAGAATGATCTTCAGGGGTATTTCTTTGCCTCTCAGTTCTTCCTTTCTTCCTCTCAGACATCGCATTTTAGAAGCGGTCTCAACATCTCAAATTCAATCTGTCCAAACGTGACCTTTTCTAACTTAACAATTCCTCTTTTCTGTTTACCTTTTCTAAAGCATTTAACAGCTCCAGTGCCCTTTTTGCCTCTCAAGATTTCCCATAAAAATAAATAAGTAAAAACTATACGAAAATTCTCAAGAAAACTGCTTGGAAACATGACAAAACAGAATTATGTTGAGTTTCCATTATCAGAATAACATCAGAAAAATATATCACACTCTACTGCAGTCTCTTATGCCCTTAAGACACAGTGACATATTCTGAAATTTGGAACGGTTTGCACCAAGAAACTATTATCAAAGTGTCATCATTAGCACTTATCCTAATTTAGCAGGTCAAAAAGATCAGGTCAAATAGAAATTTCGTCATTCTTCTGACAAAAAAAGAAAAAAAAAGCAAAACTCATTCTCCTATTTAAAAAGGATCTAGCTGTCCTTTCTCACTCACAATAGTTTCAACCGAAAATAAAGTTTCTTCTTCATCAGGACTTAAAGGAGTATCCAGCTTCCACCCACAAACATGGAACAGTAATAGCTATTGAAAAAAAATCTGTATTTCATCGCTACTATGGAGATTTCTTCAACTTGCAGCTACTAATGGAATCAAATGGATAGATACGGTTGCTATTACACTTCAGAAAGTAAGGTATCGGCCTTTGCTTCACCAGTCACTGTTTTTTCCAGTTTGTTTCTTTTATTTTTCCTCCAATTACTAGCTTCTAAAGGAAATTACCAGTTTATGATAATGCTGTTTCCTCTCAAGTTACCCCCTCTTCCAAGTCTTCTTCCTCCTCTCTGGGATTTGTTTTATAAATAAAGTTTACTCCCTTATATAAGCTAGCTTCCTTTTTAAACAGCATGGCCTTCCCTTCCAATTATGGAATTGGGGCTTTGGGGGCATCTAATTAAATGTTCTTAAATTGCTCCCAATTAATATCACCCTATTTCAGTTTAAATTATCTTCCACCTGGATGGGCTTATAATTGTTTTCTAATTGCTAAGTTAGTCCTTTCAAAATACAGAGTAGATATTCATTAATGATCTGAACTATAGCGTATGTAACTCAAGTTAAGACATCAACTTCATAAGTTAGGTTTTGCATGTTTCATACATTGAGTTGATTAATTAATTTTCTAGTTTGCCTCCATGTTTTGCTGCAGAAATAAGCTTACATACTACATCCATTGTACTAGAGTTTTTATAATACCGATCAATGAACAATAATGTAAATAAACACAGCAAGTGTTATTTTCCTACTTATTTTAAATACTCATGAAACTGTGGGTTGAATAGCAATACAGTCTGTGCCAATAAGAAAGGAGAAATTACAGTTTTTACCAGTTTGTTTTTCAGCTACTTTAGAAGGAGAAAGGGAATTTAATAGCAGATTGTGACACAGAAAGAGCACCATTTTAGGGCCATTCAACCTCTGTTCTAACATTTTCATTTCAGATTAGATGCTGCCTCTTCAAATTGTGACTTTATTAATATTCATTTTTGTGTAAGTGACTTTTAAATTAAATGACACATAAAACCACATCATGCATTTTTATCTGCGTGCAAGTGAGCAATATAACTGGAATGCTTACTGCTCACAATGATTTTGGTTACTTTTTTTCTGCAGAAGAGGACCACATTTGAAGCTCTCTGTAGAATGAAGAGCAAGAAATCGTCTTGTGCTTTCCACAGTTTTCACTGATTATGCAGGGAGACTGTTTTATCTCTTTCTGCGTTTCCATGACCAAATTCTAATGGAGAGGTATGAAAAGTTAGTATGAAAAGGATTCTTCAGCCTTCCTCCGGTTAAGCAGCTTAGTAAGAGTTCACATTATTTAATACACTCTTACTAGTAATTCTTGACACTGAGATCATTCATAATTTGGACTAATATTAGAAATGGGCACACTTCAAAGGAATAAAAGATTAGTTCAGATAAGCACACAAAATCTGAAAGCTCAAGTAGCCATTTTAACACTGGAAAACCCTTAAATACGCTGCCTGACACTGAAAAACAGGTGTTACAGTGATACTGAAAAGCCTTAGCAGGACAAGGCATCTCTGTCATAAGAGAACACAGACTGTGGCAAAGGACAGTCCTGGTCCCCAGATGCTTAAGATCTAAAATAGATGGGAATTATCAAGAAAAATATTAAATGAGGATTAAAGGAAGAAAAGGCAAAAGCTGAGCTCAATATTGCTATGGTTAACTTCCTTTCAATAGCATAGGTATTTCATTCTGCAACATACATATATACCCATTTTGTATTACAGTCTTAGCTGGCTAGTAGTAATAAACTTAGTCAACAGCTGAGCTTTTACCTGGTAGCAGTTTTCAAGGAGCATCATGGCTGAATTTGATCATGAAGTAGGGTATTTTTGTACGTGTGCAATGAAAACCGTACAAATTCAAGATGTGGATCTACTGGAGAGAAGGGTCTCTAAGATGATGAAGGCACTGGAGCATCTCCCATGTGAGGAAAGGCTGAGAGAGCTGGGACTGTTCAAGGCTGGAGAAAAGAAAGGTCGGGGGAATCTTATCAATGTACATAAATATCTGAAGTCAGGGTGCAAAGAGGACAGAGCCAGACTCTTTTCGGTGGTACTCAGTGACGGGACCAGAGAAAACGGGCACCAACTGAAACACGGGAGGTTCCCTCTGAACATCAGGAAATACATTTTCACTGTGAGTGTCACTGAGCACTGGCGCACATTGCCTTTCATGTATACTTCATAATTTCAAAAGAGGAATCTATAATTCAAGAGAAAATAAAATTTCTTTTTCATTACATAAGTTATTAGCAGTTCCTAATTCAATATAACAGTTCTCTCAGTGTAGAAATTATGTTTACAAAAACAGCTAAAAGACCATTTTTTTCTTTAAAAAAACTCAACCAAACAAAAAACCTTCTCAAAATTAAATTTCTTAGTCCAGACTTGTAATCTGAAGAGGTAATTTTATTTTCAGCAATAAGACCTGCATGTCTAACACTAAGCCTGTGCCTATGTGCTTTGCAGAACTACATGGTTTCTGCATTATTATTAGCACAGAAGCTTCCATCACTTGTGAAACAAAATTTCAATTTACAATTGAAATCGATAACTTTTTGATAGCTCTTGAATAGATAGATAGAATTGATAACTTTTTTCTGATAACTGCGAATTTCCTGAAGCACCCGGAAATTTTTGATGCTCTCAGCATTTGAAAATGCATCTGTCAGCACTGAAGTTAGTTGCAGAATTGGTATTAAAGATGTACCTTGCATGCTGTTGAGCAAGACCACATAAATCTAACCTGGCATTTCACAATTTCTTTAACCTTTTCTCTGACAAGACAGACATAAGAAAAAAGACTATTACAGCTAAAGAGGTGAAGGTAGAATTGCATTCCAAAAGTTTAGCAGAAATTTAGGTGGTTATTCGCTTCTGTGGAAAGTATTACACCCAGAATGATCTACGGAGGAACATTTCTTCAGTCACATAGTCAAACACTACAGTGGCCAATTTTACACCTTCCTCAAGGAATTTTTCTCCCATTAAGCATAAGAACATAAATTCTGTTTAAAGTAGACCTCTCTTTTGTATTTCAGCATATTACTAATATTTCTTCTCTGTTTGTTTGGGTATTTTTAGGTTTTCCAATCACCAGATTTCCTTCACCCAAATGTTATTAGCTTGCGAGCTATGTCCCCCTAACAATGTTTCAGATAAATTACTGCACGAGTAAAGAGGAATGGTTGAGTCCCAATAAACAATGCTTACATATTCATGTTTATTTCAGATTTTATTAGAGATAGGTGTCTTAATCTGAACACAAATAGGATTTTCTGGTAACTAACTGGCGCTTCCAGAAACTTTGGCAGTTATCAACAAATTCTTCTTACTGTAGAAATACTTCAGACTAATTTCTACAGAATGATTTCTTTTATATTTTTGTTTCAGTCTTCATCTTTCCAAACACTGTACGCTGGTATACCTATGTGTCTGCTACTGTTAGGAAAGACCTTCAGCTTTCCGTTATGCAGCATTCACTAAAAATATTATTCCGGATTCTTTTAACTTGTACACTCTAGTATTTAATTATTATTTCTACCTGAATACTGAATGAAGTCATGGATCTGTTTGGAGTTAACAGTTCAAAAAATTTAATTCAGTTAGAAGTAGTGAATCATCAGTATAAGATAATATAGGCAAATTTTACTTGCAAATTAGTTCCTTCATTTTTCCATATGAAAACAATTTTAAACAAATCTCAGAATTAGAAATAACTAATGCCAGCTTTATTCATAATGACATTCCTCTGGAGACTGTTCATTTGGCAGAAAGACATGTGCTTTAAATACAATAGAAAAAAAAAATCTGTTTATTAGAAAAGTTCTTAATCTGTTTATTCGAAATCTAAATTCTGACCTGGATTCAAGAAATATAAATTTTCTTAGTTTTCCACTAGTTTTAGAAAAAATTCTGATAGGAAAAATTCACAAGTTTTGAATGTATCTTAATCAGGTTTTTTTCAAATCTGTTTAATCATAATACGCATTTTTTCATGCTGGTTCATTTTCATTATTCACTATTTTTAATATGAAATTTAAAATATAAAAAAAGCCCAAACCAAACAAACAGAAGCCTCCCCTAAGCCTTAAGACATCACACTTATGGATGGAACAAAGTAAACCTATTCCAAGTATTTGTCTCTCTTCATCTTTAGAATCTGACTCTCTTCAAATATTGAAACTGTATTATTAATTTGACTTACACACGTGCACAAACACGCCCGCATGATGGAGTATACCAGCTCGCTAGCCAGAGTTAGCTACACCAAGCCTTCACGGAGGAAAGTCTTTGTAAAACAACTGAGAATCTGAATAACAATTCACTGGCATGATTTGGGGCTGTACATTAAGGCACCAGTAAGGAAAATATGTGGTTCCAGGGAATGAGAGCTGACATCAATGGTAAGCCAACTCTACTATTTCTAACATACGTTCTTTGCTCAAATATCAACATTATTCCTCATGCATTGAGAGGCAGACAAAAAGGGGGAGCTGGAGATGTTTTTTCCATCCTCCTTTGTTATAGGTTTCTTTGCAATTCTTTGTATCACTAGATGGTAGAAGACAGGAGAGATTTCTGTTGGCCACATGCAGCAGGCTGCAGGTGGATTTTGACAGAGGAAGATGCAGGCAGGAAAACCATGAGGCTCCCACTTGTATCCCCCTGCTCTCTGCTACTATCCCCAAAGACAGAGACTCCTCACCAAGAGTAAGCACGAGAGGTCAGTCCTTGCTTTGCTCCACTGGCAAAATATGTCAGTCGGGCTAACTGGACTCCTATACTTCTCTTTTGAGGAGGAAAGGAGAAAGGAGAGCCATATTGCTGACTCAGAACGGCAAAGAATGGCTCCTTCCAATAAAGGCAGGCATTTGAGTCAAGAAGATTGCAATGGTGGATTCAAAAGGAACCGAAAGTACAGGATTTCTCCAGCATATTTCCATCCTTGTTACTCACAAAAAGCAAATTGACGTTGTCACTCCCTTTGCATTCAATTGCAGCGAACATTCAACACTTAGGTTTTGAACGTTAAGAAACTTTGACATAGAAAGTTCTCGTGGGAAGAAGAGAGAAATGCATGCACTGACTAGTGAGTCCATCCCAACAGCTAGGTTTTCAGATGTTGGATAAAAATGACAGGATGATTCAGGAAACAAACTGAGGTGGCATATCTATTTGAAAACAAAACAAACCAAACAGCCATCTCACACAGAAATAAAATTTAATAATAAATATATAAAAATATATAAATAAGTATGAACTTTATGTCCAGACCCTTCAAGGATGTACTTAGGCCATTAACTAATTCACTTTCAGTGCTAATAAATAGTACTTTTACTCTGAAACTAAGTATTCATTTTCACTGGCAGAAATTAAGCACATGCTTAAATACAAACATTAAATTCCCAGCTACTAATAACAGCCTGAATTACCTTAGCCTTCATCTGTCAAGATCTTTGATGTCAAAATACACTGCTAGAATTGACTGTAAGAATTGATCAGAAGAACATGTTAAAGCCTTGCGGACCAATAGAGAATATAGTCTACAATAACATCCAAACATTACATTATAAACGTTAAAAGATGTTAAAAGTGACGTTCAATTTGAATGTGTTTTTCAATGGAATTTCAAATATGAAATTTTGAAGTTTCATTGAAAACCCTAAACCAGAGTTTTCCACTGGTGTTTTCCACTGGTAATCTAAAGATCCCAAGTTAAAAATAAAGGCTTCCAGAATTACCTCAGTAATTCTAGCTTTATAAATTGTGGTTACTACATTAACTATGCTTCTCTCATTACATTTTTCAATCTCCTCTTCAGGAAGAACAAAGACAAAAGGTTGTGCAGGAACAAAAACTACATTTCTAGTCAAAACGTTCTTGGTTTACAGCTGAAATATTTGAGTAAAATGACCTGTTGAAACAAATAAACAACCGCAAAACCCCCAACTCACAATACCTTTACAACATCCCCACTTCACTGAAGATGGAAACAACAGTTTCAACAGAAAATTGGTATCACTCCTTGCACAACTTGCACTCATGATGGGTAGCTGAAGGGACACTTAAGCATCCTAAAAAGTTAAACTTAAGGAGAACTGATCTATAAATTACTCTAAATCACAGTCTGCCAGCTCGTGTTGATAACTCTGGGTCACAGTCATTTGCTCACACCATGCACAGGAGGCGACACTAGTCATTGCAGTAAGATGCATTATCGAAACTAAAAAGGGAAGTATCTTAATCATTGCTTGTGAAATTTATATTTCACACTCTTTTATGTAATTACATTGTCTTTGAAAAAGCCACACAAGTGTTTTCCTGTGGGATTCTGCAAAATTTTATCATTTCCTACATTTTATCATTCCCTGCATGGGAAGAGTTACTGCACAGTTACACATCTTATTACTTATTGGCTCGTATTTTCCAATGAACAGTATTTATATGCACTTGATATACAAACACATAAAGTATATTTAACATCAGAAAGAACAATTGTGCTTTTAGAGGAGGATCCATTAGAAAACCTAACAACTATTTCTTTAATCAGACATACTTTTATGTATTAACTATGACACAGTCACAATAACACAAATTTATGGGAAGGCAAATTAACCGTGCGTACAGGGCACTTGATAATTAAACATGTAATAATTATTTGCAAAGATTCCAACAGCGGTATGCCAAATTTGTGAATTCTAGCTATTAATTGTAAATCGTTCCTTAACTTCCAAGATGCTGAGAGCCACCTATGTGGGATTGGTTAAGTCATGCTTGTGAGATCTTAAGTGTGACAGTCTCAGGTTTGAGCCTCAGTATGAAGCTGGGGGTCTGGGGTGGAAGGGGTCTTGTTTTCTTGGGGGCCTCCTCTAACACTTTGATGGTCATAACAGACCTCTCGTTTCAATGAAAATCTGTTCTTTGTGATATACAGAATATTCATCCCCATTATTTTAAAATGCATTGAAGTTCTACCAATTTACGCAGGGGAGAAAAAAAATCATTAACATGTTTCATTTCCACTCCAGCAGAGCAATACATTAACGTAATCTTATAGATATCACGTCTTCATTCAGGTCCATGTAATAATTTCAAAAATAGAAACATCCCAAATATATTTCTAGCAACTGCTTTCATCTGTGGATGGTGAACAATGGGAGAAAATATATACTAAGACAAAACTAGAGCATTTCTGTATATAGAGAATGATGAAGTTTATCTACTAGAAAGCAGACAGTTATGAAGTAGACCAAATTTCTGTTAATATCAAGGTTTCAGAAGGCTCTCTGGCATTTCTGACAAGTGTTTGTGAAGGATCACTAATTTTGTTTTCAAAGAAGTAACAATTTTCCTTTGCACAGATTCACTTCAAATATGTGTAAACACATACTCGCAAAACAAAAGAACTCCAAGAATCATAAGGCTAGTTCTAGCGCACTTCTCCCTTATGGTGTTGAAGGACAAATAGAAAACCTCAAACAAACAATGCCACATACTAGGAGATGAGTAACTGCTATATTTGAAAATGGTGAGACTGGTATTTATTCCTTACTTTTTGCCAACAGCCTTTTGCCTGACAAACAAATTAATTTCTTGGTAAACTCCAGTTCTTGCTGATGATCACCTGAGATGATACCAAAAAAACTTTTAAAAGTAAGGTGGATCTTAAAGCCTGCCTGCTTGCTCTTCAGATAAACACTGTGGATAAATGTTGGGTCTTGGACTCTACAGTGTGATAAGAAATTTTGTTGCGCGGACACATTTCAAAATTTCCTAGGCTGTCTGCAGCAGATGACAGTATATTTTTACCTGATACATAGAACACAATATACATGAATATAGCATGATGCATTCTTCTAAGGTGCACTTTTACTTCAATAATCAAAATACATTTGGTATGGATGAATGGAGGCAATAATCCTTGCCTTCTGACAAAGGGCATCGTGTAAAACCTTGAACCTCCATATTTCCTCGACAACCAGTGGTGCTTACTGGGTGTTTCTGAGGGCCTTCACATGGACACCCACGCAAGAGAAGCTTCCCTCCCTCTCTTCTAGTCTCTAACAGCACTAAATTACCTATCACCTTCTTTCTTTGAGAAGATAAAGAAGCAGGTATTTTCTCCACATGGAAAAGATTGATCTTTTGCCTGATCATCTAAAGGACAAAAATTTTTTCCACCAATAACAAAAACACGGCATCCAGGCTGAAACCTGACAGAAGAATGACTGAAGTCACAAATGCCACATAACAAGTAAGGTCAACAGGTGGAATATTTTTCCTGAAATCAAACTGGAGTTCTGCCAGATAGAGAGTATTGAGGTCAAATGGAAAGTAAGCAAGAACAAACCCATTGTATTGGCTAAAGTACGCAGGGAGCACAGCTCTGATTTCAGAGCTAGCTTTGAGCATGCTTGGTCATGTTACAGAAAAATTTACAAATTGAAAAAAAACAAACCACATTACCAAAAAAAAAAACCAAACCCCGCCACATTACAAAAAAGGTAATGTCTAAAAACTTTCATTGAAAGACATTTGAATTTTGACTATCCCTGTGTTAGATGCTGGCTTTCAGAATCTTACTAAGCTGCAAAATAGAGTTTCTTTTACTCATTTTTCTGAGTACTCTATTTTCTGTTTGGTTACATTGAGAGGCTTTAAAAAACATTGGTTATTTGAGAAACTATATAGTTCAGGCTTTCTTGACCTAATATTTCTGCAGCCATTTCTTAAACAATATGGGCTAAAAGTGCGTGCTACTTGTACGCTCATGTTAGGTGAGTTTTTCCCACAAATTTGATTTATATCAGACACCTAACTATTTGTGTTCTTTGTCACAACACACTCCTGAGCTGAAGTTAAACATTTCCATTTAACTGAGTGCTCCTCAATGTTATATGAATGTTACTTTTTGTTTGTTTTGCGCTCCCTCACCGTAATCACTTTGCATAATGAGATGTGGCACTACTACAAGTTCAAACCCCAGCTTATGGACTGCATGAAAGAAGCTGTCACTTGTAATCATTTTCAGTAAGGGCAGGGGTTTTTCTTCTATGTTATGTGTAGCGATAGTATTTTATTTGCCTGCTTCTATTATTCACAGAGCTGGTAACTTAAGGTTGTGATAGTGCAATTCATGAAAATGCCTAGAGACATTTAGAGAATTCCATTTAAGGAAAACTCCACGATTATTTATTTATCACTAATTCACTCATGTACAGAGGCAAAGAGCAGGCTCAAGGAGAAAAAGAATAATTGCCATTTTTTTTTCCCCCACAGGATTGTAGTAAGTCTCTTACATCAAATACTATCCTCAAACCATCTAAGTAAGGTTTTATGTTGCTAGCTAAACCATAACTTGAGATCATTAGGATATTGAAAGCTTAATAAAAAGAGGAAATATATAGCTTTCAGCTCATCATGAAGTTTCTCAATATCCTGGCTTTGTCTAGGACAATTGCTTAAGTATGCATTTTGGACTGGCAGTAAGCCAGCTATTTGTCCCTTAAGCTGAATAGGCACTTTGGCAAACTCCACCCCTCACAGCAAATGAGTTTTCAGAAACAGCCGTTCTCCTTTGAGCAGATCAACTGGAACAGCGCCAAACTCGATACATCCTGAGAGAGGCCAGGGGCAGCAGGGGGAGAGTGCAGAGAGGAGAAATCCAGCAAGAAAGTTATATATAAGGCGAACAAGCATTAACAAAATCTTCAGAGAAAGTCAGAAGATAACATGCCAGATAAAGGAGGCAGCAAGACAGTAGAATAGTGCAGCGTCACATAGCGTAGCACAAAAAATGCTCAGTTTATATGTTGTCTATCAGGTAGAGCGCTTGCACCACAATGCCTGGCTACTTCCACTTTGAGATTGGGTTTGCAGTTTCCTATACCTCTGGCAACCTTTTATTCTTCAGACTGAAATACTCCACTTTGAACCCTTCTTTTTGAGTTTGTGTCCATACTTTCACTGGGCCTCTTTCTTCTATCCTGTTAACTATCAGAAAAATAAGAGGAAGACAATATAATAGTATGACCTTTATTACATTCAGAAACTGGGATAAAATCAGGCTCTGAATAAAATAAGCTTCTAAATTCTTTGCTGTGGAGATTTTAGCCTTCTACTGAGTGGACAAAAAGCCAGACATTTTGCAAGTAGGGAATGGAGATATATTTGTGCCTTTGTCCCTTCTTATAAGACATCATCAACTTACAAGCAACTTATCACAGAATCATAGAACCATAGGGTTGGAAGGGACCTTTGGAGATCATCTAGTTCAACCCCCCTGCCCGAGCAGGGTCACCTGGAGCAGGTTGCACAGGAACACGTCCAGGCAGGTTTTGAATGTCTCCAGAGAAGGAGACTCCACCACCTCTCTGGGCAGCCTGTTCCAGGGCTCTGCCACCCTCAGAGTAAAGAAGTTCCTTCTCATGTTTAGGTGGAACTTCCTATGCTCAAGTTTGTGCCCATTACCTCTTGTCCTGTCCCCGGGCACCACTGAAAAGAGCCTGGCCCCATCCTCCTGACACCCACCCTTTAAGTATTTATAAGCATTGATGAGGTCCCCCCTCAGTCACCTTTTTTCCAGACTGAAGAGACCCTAATCATCTTCATAGCCCTTTGCTGCACCCTCTCCAGCAGTTCCCTGTCCCTCTTGAACCGGGGAGCCCAGAACTGGACACAGTACTCCAGGTGCGGCCTCACCAAGGCAGAGTACAGGGGGAGGATGACCTCCCTCGACCTGCTGGCCTCACTCTTCTTGATGCACCCCAGGATGCCATTGGCCTTTTTGGCCACGAGGGCCCATTGCTGGCTCATGGTCATCCTGTTGTCCACCAGGACTCCCAGGTCTCTTTCAGCTGAGCTGCTCTCCAGCAGGTCAGCCCCCAACCTGTACTGGTGCGGGGGGTTATTCCTCCCCAGGTGCAGCACCCTACACTTGCCCTTATTGAATTTCATAAGGTTCCTCTTTGCCCAACTCTCCAGCCTGTCCAGGTCTCTCTGTACAGCAGCACAGCCTTCCGGCGTGTCAGCCACCCCCCCCAAAAGAAGGTTTGCACTCCCACGTGCACAGCACACACTTCTTAAAATTTAGAGACCTCTGATTTTATTCCTAAACAGTATGTCCCAGCTCCTTTGCATATTACTAGAGTGTGCTCTCTTCATCTTATGAATGTTCCAGACCAGGCTCAAGGACACCAAAGACGCCCTTATCAATGGCCTGCCTCGGTTCCCTGGAGACCCTCATCAGTGGTCCCTCTCTGCTGATGCCAAGCACTAACCTCTAGCACTGGACATCAGAAAAATGATGCACCTTCTATAGTTTCCCTTCATGATGCTCAGGCTGCACACAAGAGGAGTCGTCTGAAGGGTGAGACGGAAGAATGTAAAAGGATTGAGTTGCAGACATTAAAGAGAAAGGGCTCTCAAATTCACAGCAACTAGTGAACTCTGAGAGAAGGAAAAGAGACAAAATGAGGCACGTACAAAAGAGCGGAAGGAAGACGAGACAAATGACTACACAATAGTAAAACCATCCCTAGCCACATAATCAGCTTCAACTTCTAATGGAGTGCGCATTCAAAATTCCTGAGAAGGCCTATTTGCCGACTTATAGTAAACAGCTGAAGAATACGTTACATCTCCTCTAGGGGCTTGCTCCTTCTTTTTTTTCTTCTCTAAATGAAAACAACATCTATGTGCCATGGATCTAAATATCTCAATTTGTTGCGCATTCTATAGTTCCATGGAAATAGTTCTCCTTTTAACTCTCCCTACTCTTTTCTACCACTTCATACATTACTCTTAAAGCAGCCTAGAGATGAAACCCTTAAACCTACGTCTAGCGGGAAAAAATACTGCATCATTTAGTAGCTTTTGCAAAGACACCGCAATGAGCCTTATTTGGCCCATCTTAGCAACTAGACCAAAAGAAGTTTGCATAAACAAATTTTCCCTTGTCATTTTCCAAAGTTTGGCCGCTTAAGTTTTTAATCTTAACAAGTTGCATATGTCATTTCTTAGACTGTGAAGGTGAACTGAGCGATTTGGCTACAGATTCCTTTTCAGCTTTCTGTTTAGTGTCCACAAAGCACAATGTCTTTGGCTCACAGTCAAACAGGCAGTCTGGAAATTGCATTAAATACCCAGCTTTCTGAAATCTGGGTTCATCCAAATTCAATTTCTGAAATCTAATATGGCTTCATCTCTCAGTTTCTTTAAAAAAAACCACTAATGAAACCTTACAGTAGAAGCAGTAGAGTGCTGTAGAATGAAGTCATTACAATATTCAGGCTAAAATGCAGATTAAAGAGATTCATCTACAATGCAGACTAAATCCCCACCTCATTTTTCCAGTACGCTTAGAGATTATTACACCAAAAATGTAATGTATATAACTGCTATTTTTGTTTGTTTGTTTTTGTTCTCCGAGGGCATAGAGGAAGTGGAGCTGTATTTGATGCCAAATCCTGTATATTTTTACCATTCAGTGGATTAATAGTCCTACTCCGCTTTCATGCGCCCCTTTCTTCCTTAACTAGCAAAACAGACCTTAAAAGTTGGCCAATAATTATGCAAATTATTTGGTCTAGAAGGAAGGAAGCATCAAAAAACTACCTACTAATTCACATTGCTGGAATAGCGAAGTAGGGTTACAAATCTCAAGAGGAAAATGGGAGCAGAAAGGAAGCAGGGTGGTCTTGATCACTGCTGGTCTCTAGCAGGGTAGACGCTAGGCAGGCTCCACTGTGCTGCAGCGAAATCAGACCCAGCCCTGCGAGACATCTTTTGCAGAAGGAGGAATGAAACTTCACGTTTCCCAAGTGAAAGAGAGAATGAATGGTGAAGCCGATGGCCATGTCCTTTCCCTTCCACAGGTCTATACTTAGACCTCAGATTTTTCCCTCTTTGTGTAAAACACACAAAATCCCTGGAGAAGCATGCTGGACAATTACACATATGATCAAAAGGCTTATGAATGGCCCTCCGAATTAATGAAAGGTAGGGAAGAATCCCCATGGATGACTGAAACAGATAATTATTTAAGTTAAAGACAGCACTGAGACTAATTAGGAAGAAACTCAAAGGGACAGAAGGTCAGTTGAGTTTGAGAGACCAACGGTGGTTTTTATTGGCTTATGTCTGTCAACCACAATCTTACGGTTTCCAGGCAGCAAAGTCTGGTCACATGTAATAACCATTTCCCTAGCATCTAGTCAGCCAGAAAAGAAAGGTAACAGGTATGGGCAGAGATTTGATTATGAAAGACAATTTCGTCTGCAATGCAGAGCTGGTATAGTTTATGGTTTTAAATCTGTGTCTGTTCAGGCTGGTGACCTCTGCGTTAGTTTTTCATGCAGTATCCTTTATTTTGTTCCATTACTGCTATAGCATTCTTTCAAAATGCTTTAAACAATCCTTTAACAACAACAAGGTATATTTATCGGTCTATCAGCTTACCTGCAGAGCATCTGCCAAAGCTGTTTGTAGGTGAATTTCCTGTCACTGAGTTGTCTCAATAACTGGTAATAACATTCCATAATTAGTAATAACATGCCAATCTACAACGTAGTCAGAAAGAAACCAGTGAAATTACATGTTCTAAATATACTCTCTTTCAAAAAAGGGGAAAGTCAAATAACTAAAGACATAAAGAACAAACTAAGATGTGACTGGCAGTACAGTTCAAATATTAGAGGATATGCCTCAAAATAAATAAAAATTAAAAATAAAAGAAAAAATACTGTAATAGCAGAAAGAGAAATCATTGTCATAATAAAATTTGCATGTATATAAAATTCACATTCCAACTGAGCATGAGAATTTTAAATTCCTTGTAGAATATTGCACAAGAGGTGGCTCTTCAGGTTTCTGCTCTTTCTGGTGCCATGTGGCAAAGATCTCCATAGTTAGTAGCTGTAATCACGGGCAAATCAGAATAAAGCTGTTTTGCTTTCAGCTAGTAACAAGGTTTACTAAACACGCCCGGCTAATTCTAACCTAAAACATGCCATTCCTTGGAGTCCCAGGGAAAAGTACAGAATTTAACAACGATGGGGCAGAGAGACAGTAGTGTGCTGGTTCAGGTATAATGACTACTGAGAGCCCTGCTAGTGGATGTGCTCCATCTTTAGGAAACAGCAAACAACACAGCAGCAGCAACTGAGGCATTTAGGAAGTAATCAAACCATTTAAGAGACCAACTCTCCTGCAAAGCGTTATGAGGAAAGTCTGAATTCAGCAGTCAATGGTATTTTTCATCCTGCAGAAAACCAAATCCAGAAGCAGTGAGAGGGCTTAAACTGCAACTTCATTTTTCATTAAGAATATCAGCATTTGATGGTTTTTATTCCAGGTGTTTTGTCATTTATGTTAGTGTATTCAGAGTTCTTTCCCCCCCCAAAAGGAAACGAGTTTCTTCATTTACTGCAGAGAGCCCTGGCTACTAGCAATACTCCCAAAGCAGAATGAATTGCATGCTACTCCGCAACAGAGCGGCATCCAGTCTTGTCACTTCACCTTCTGTGTAAAGTGAATTTAGCTATGCCCTTTGCATAGTCGCAGGCCTTAATCATACCTCAAAGCCATCAAAACATTTCTTAAATTCATCCCATAAATAGAACAGCTCATACAGACTCAGATTTTAATTCTGTTATTCCCTAATAAAAGCCAGTATCTTGTTTAGAACAACACAGCGTACCAAGCACTGTAGCCTAAAAACTAAACTATATTGGCACACTATAACAGGGTATAATCCACAAAACATTATACTGCTGGAGAGAAATCACCTCCCAGCGCCCTTTGCAACACACGCCGTACACAACAGTCACTACTGGAGTACAGCCAGGTCACCTCAGAAAACCAGGCAACCTTCTACCAGCCATCAAAAGCACACAAACATATAAACAGCATCCACAATTAAAAATTCCAGTGTGACAGCTGATCATTCAAAATGACAATGAAAAGATACAGAACAAGCATTGGCCAAAGCTTCTATTATAAACTGCCGAATGAAATACAGATGGAGGGATTAATAACTTGGCAGCTTGTTTCTAAAAACCAGCAATATTTGGGGAGAAGTAGTTGCAGAAATATATTTCTCAAACTGAATTTTAGAGATACTAACTGTATCTCCAGTGACCTAACCGACAGAAGTTATTTTACGATGGCTATAATACGTTGATTATTGAGAATCATTTCTCTTCACTTCTGTACTTAGAACCTTTACAGATCTGCACCATCAGCAAGACCCAGACATTAAAATCTACATGAGGAAAAAGTGAAGAAAACCACTAATTTGTTATTCTTGTATTGATGTGGGATCTAGAGACTGACTAGTAGACATTTGTCACATGTATTCTTAACTCATCTACCTCACAATAGCATCTCTATAGGCTTCCAACACAAGGACATTTGAAAATACCAATAGCTTGCCAGGCAGTAAACTGAGAATCCTTTTTATCAGGTAAGGCATCCTTAATAAGAACCTTAAATACCTCCTTCTACAGTCTTTGCTCTTTTCACTCTGCTAAATTTGGATAAGGATCAGCACCCATTACAAGGGGTGCTGCTCTATCTGTGGTCTCAGAGGACAGAGATCTAGTGTGGTGCTCTGCTATCTGAGCATTTATACAGTAAATACAAATAGGTTCTTAATGTTGATAAGAAAGAATCGTCATTAAAGTAGTGCAATAATAAGTATGCATAATATAGCAATGTGCATAAATAGACTTAAAATATAATTTAAAAAAGGAATAAGAACATTTTTCCTTAAATAGTCACAAGAATAAAAATTCTAGGCAGCAGATTGGATGCTTTTGTTGATGTCTGAAGAATCATTTGAATAAAGATTTTCAGAAAAACAATTTTCTTCAGAGACTGTCATTCAAAATCTATAAACAAAAATGTTGACAGATATAAAAGGTCAAAATGTTTTTTCCTGAAAACAGTTAGAAAGAAAAAATACGACTGAAGACGACATCAGATCAAATTGCAGAGACACCCTAATACAAGCATAGATCAAACCACCCTTTCAGAGCATACTGCCAAATTTCTGCTTTTCATATTTGAGAGCCAAAAATCCAGTGTATTCTAATTAAATTGCATTTAGCCTCAGAAAGGAAGGAAAATAAATGTAATAACAGCTCCAAAGGATCAGCTTTCGAGGATGTGAAAATTTTCACAGGCAAGTAGACTGAGGTGGGCAAGAAGCTGGAAGGGGACACAACTGGGACAGCTCACCTGATTAGGCCAAAGGGATATTCCATACCATGTAACACCACGCTCAAAAATAACATCATACTCAACTCGGGTAGAGGAAGAAGGGGATGGGGGGGTCAGGGTGTTGGGTTTCCAAAGCGGCTGTTGCTCAGAGACTGGCAGGACATTGCTCGTTTTATGGGAGGTGGTGAGCGATTGCCTTTGCATCATTTGGGTTTTTTCTGTTTTCCTTCACTTTATTGAACTGTCCTTATCTTGACCCACAGGTTTTCTCTCTTTTGCCATTCCTGTTCTCTCCACTGTCCTGCTGGGGAGGTGGAGTAGGGAGGAGCAAATGGCTCTGTGGCCGCTCAGCTGCTGGCTGTGGTCACCCCATTGGTGAACACAGATACACCTTGTCTCCCTACATACTGCACTAAAGGTCATTGAAATAACTTTTGTACTATGTAGTTATGCAGGAAACACAAACAGCCCCAGACATCCTTCACCATTTGCCTGTTTTCTTCTTTTCGTTGGGGGATAGGGGTAGTGTTTTGCCTTAAGAATTCTTGTACAGTTCTGTGAGGTCATTATTAAGTACACACATGTGATACATTTAGGGTTAAAAAACAGTATGATGAAACTGTAAATGAAGCAAAAATTTACTCAGAAAATACTCTTTAATTGAACCAGACGTACTTCTCTTCAGCCCTTACAGGCAAATTTTCTGTTGCACTCTCGAAGGTAGGGTCTCGGGGGATTTCTGGATCTCACCTCCATTGGATCCACTCATATCCCCCACCACACCCAGACATTAGAGTTTCCAGACTGGAAACTCAAAGCTGATCCGTTGCATTGATTTGTTTTCTGTTTTAATTTGTGCTAATAGCACAAAGTTGCAATTTAGCTAGGGGATTTTGTGCGACATTTTAATTTGAAACGGTAAATCCTCACATTCTCCTGATGAGACTGTCAGAATTTTCAGTTTATGTGAGTGGTTAGGTAGAAATGACCTATGAATGAGTTAAGATTGAAACCAAGATTTCATTAAAATAATAATAATCCCATGAACTTGAAAAATACTTTTACTCACTCATCTTTATAATTAAAGTGCCAACATTCAAAATTCAGGCCCCTTTTGTGTATGTACCACAATATAACCTTTATTTACATGTGCTTACAGCAGTCTCAAATAAGAATCAATCTTAACTTCCACACAAAGGATGAACGGCTTTACAGTTCCTATACCTGTTTTTGAAATCAGGATTAAAAAAATAAAATATCTGAGATTGAATCTGAATTTGGAAGAAACTGACTTTCCCTAGGAAGCAGCTGACAACTTATGCAGCCTTAACACCTATTTTGTGTAGTGTAGAGGAGGCTAACTGCTACTCTGCTGACTTTTTTAGGAGCAGGGAACATCATCCTGCGGGCTTAGAGTTTGTGAGGCAAATGGCCAAAAACGCAAGCCCTGATCATCAGCCTTTTCACAGAAAGGGGAGAAACAGAAAAGCTTCCAGGAGTACAATAGCATTGTTTCAGCTCGAACCATGCTGCAAGAATTGACTTAAACACTCTTTTTTTAATATATGTATCCTCATTAAATTGAAAGCGTTAATTCTGCACAGTTTAGCTCATAATACCAATCATTTCATTGGCAGGCTTTTTCATTCTCACAGAAAGTGAAGAAGTCCCCAGGTGTTAACTGTATTCATAGGTTAAAATGCAGTAATTTAAAAGGTAATCTTTTGTACCTTATCAGTACTCCACAATAGACACTTAATAACATGCCTGATCAGAAATGGATTTTAACCTCAGAATTAGTAAGGCTCTAAAATTCTTTAGTGAATAATTTAGGATTTTCAGTTCCCTTCTTACGGCGTAACAGCTATTCATTAAATAGTTGCATTTTTCGCAGTTAGGGATTCGAGGACAAAGCAAGGAAAACATTTGGGAGCCTAAATCTCACTGAGCTTACACTTGAAATCAAAACTGCAGTTCTCCCCTACCTCAGTTGTTTCCTAAGCTCAAAGGCATCTCATCCCCACTGGCATTCGATATTTCAGCATGAAATTTCCACCAGTGCTTACAGTTTCGCTGATGGGCAGTCCAGAATCACCTCCATCTTGCAAGTACCAAGCAGCTCGGCATTCAGCCGTTGGCTCAGTTCTGTCAGGACCCGGGAGCACAGTGAGGGTATCACCTGGAGGGGGTTTTCTGGTGGGCAATTCCCTCATACAATAAGTGATAAACCAGTCTGCTGGTGGGAGGTGAAGAGTGATTGCCCTTGCATCACTTGCGGGTTTTTTTTCTTCATTTAATAAACTGTCTTAGTCTTGACCTGTGTGTATTTCTTGCTTGTGCCTATCCAGTTCTCTCCCCTGTCCTGCTGAGGGGAGCGAGCAAGTGACTGGTTGGGGGCTTAGCTGCCGGCTGGGTTCAACCCACCACAGCAAGGGATATATAACATTTTAAAGTGTAATACCACAATGCTCAAGAAGCTAGCTTCCAGCTGCCTCACATCACAGTTATTCTATTTGTCCTTGGAGTACGATTTCCAATAACACACCTGACTGCAGCATTTGAAGCTCAGATGCTCACAAATAACAAGCCACCTACACCAAGGCCCAGGATTCCAGACCTTACACCAAAAAGAGCAGAGCTCAAACTGCTCCCAAGCTTGTCGCCATATGCTTTTTTGCCATCTGAATTGTACTTCAGGACAAGTCCACAACTGCTGCCACACAGGAAAACCAAAAAATGTGGTTCCCACCGAGGGCTGAGGACTAAAAGACACTATTCACAGCCAGCAGCTGCCCAGCCTGTATCTCCCGAGGGGTCCAGTCTGAGAGGGAGAGTCTTTAATCACACTGAGCAGAGCGTGCTCATCACAAAACACAGCAGCTACAGTCATCTTCACAGAAACTCAAGCTCAGCCTGAAGACATTTGAAGCCTCTCTCTTCCAGCCTTTCAGAATAGCACCTTAACCACCCTGACCTCCTTGGGAAAGAGAAAAACCTCGTCTCCTGCCCTGCGGCAGACGTCTCTCTTCCAGCCTCACGTATGGGCTGTGCTCAGTTCTCCGCTACTCACTGTTCTCGTCCCAGGGCTCTGATCGCTCAGGACATGGGCCCAGCAGTTCTTCCTGCTGCAAAATACTTTACTGACACATGTAATGGTTTTAAAGATCCATGTCTCCAGTCGGTCATCAAATACTGAGCTGTGTTTAATGCAAACTCTGAACTTCTCAAGCACAGTACTAAATTTTGCGTGTTGCTGCTGTTTTTTCTCTCCCAAGCTATTAATATTTGTAATAAATCTCACTAACAGGATTAGTTCAGTTGGAAGGTCCTGTTGTTTTTTCTAGGACCCAAAAAAATCTGTAACAATGAGTACTCAAAATCACCATACAGTTACATGACTATAAAATAATTTAAGTATATGAAGGCAACTTTGCATTGGGTGTAACTTTGGGTCATACGCAATGACTTGTTCCAGCACTTACAGGGCATGATAAGCCATACACTTCAATCACTATAATTTCTTGATAATTCTGTAACATCCACATTCTGCAAGGCCAGACAAAAATATTTGACTCTAAATTGCATGTTTTTGAATTCTATGACATTTTTTCCCGCTGACAATAGCAAAGCCCCAGCTGCAATTTGGTAACTGTGTCACACTTCAAATAACGCCTTATCTTTAGGTTTTGAAATCCATTTAGTTTAATGTCTTGTTTATAGTAGGATCACATTTTCTCAATTCACAAAAGACAAACATTTTAATCAGGAATCTTTAAATGCATTCGAGAAAGTCACACTCACTATGGATTAAAGCTGACCTCTGGAGTTACCATTTGCATGATTTATGTTTCAGGAACAAAAATCTTGATGACAGAGTGACATCTGCAAAAAGAAATACACTAAAATAATGCTAGGAAGTTCCGTTATGCTCATAAATAAACATAGCAATAATTTTTAGACCGATGCTGTCCAAAAAGACCTGAATCTAAGATTCCAAAATAATATTCTCTCCAACTTCGCACAAGTGATTATCAGTTCCTGAAACAGTTTCCGCCTGGGGACACATGTGCTATTTTCCTTTTATTAGTTAATCTCATAGTTTTTTTTCATTCTCATAAATAAAATTCTGGGATAACAGTAAGACAGTTTAAATGACTAGGATTTATTCTGTTATAGTGACATAGTACATAGACTAGAGATGTAGGAGCCGTCTGTAGTTTTATATAGCGGAAGAGATTACCAAAGATACCTAGAGCAGTAAGTTATTTTAGACTGTACACTAAAATAAGCTCAGTGACAGAATGAAAAATCTGGTTTGTATCACATACTCTAAGGTCTTCTGAGGTGTAACTGCACGTTCGTTTGTTGTAGCCAATATCGTTAGACTATCTCTAGCAAAGCCAGCCAGTGATTCCCAGTATCGCTATCCAAAGATAAAAAAAAAAAAGCAGAGTTCTTTTTAGCAGTTCCTATGAGAAATGTTTACTGTGAAACATATGATCTTAGGAGATTTTCAGCTAAAGAAATTCTTGAACTCCACTAATTCCCAAAGTGCTCCCAGAAGCTATCTGCTATAACTTCTGCTGAAGCTTGCAAATACTGCATACAAGCATGATATTCTGAACACATTTATACAAAATCAGGTCAAATATATGTGACTCATAGTGTTTACACTTTAAATACTTCCTTGCAGACCGAAATACACTGGGGAAACTTACAGCATTCTTGAAGCTGATAGATAACAAACAGAAAGTAAGAAATGATGGAGTCACATGAAAACCAAAGCACCTGATTAAGAGAGATTTCTGCTGCTCTAAAGAGCCAAGTATAAATCAGGAGAGCGGTTTTCCAAATATTTATAACAAGTATTATAGTAACTACAAAATGCATAGTGGATAAATATAAATATGGTAATCTTCCAGCTAAATTTTCAGTAATTTAATTCTGCAACAGTTGAGATATTAGAAAGCCATATGCATAATTATCCTTATCCTTTGTGTCATGAAACGGAATGCCAACAAGTCAGTTCAGACTTGTTGACTGCTACGACATTTAATAAAATCAGAGTAAATACGGAAAAACGTTGTTAATCCATGTGTTTTATACATGACAGTTCAGTCCCTTTATTTGATGGGGCATTATTATAATCATGCAATGGAAATATATCATTGCTAACTTATAACTAAATACCGAGTTTAAAAGGACAAAGTTTAATAATATATTTGGTATGTGTAACAAGATGTCTGAGGCTGTAAGGATACATCAACACGCATACAGCGTCAACTGAATTATCATAGATTAACATATATCATAACTAGAGTTGTAATCTGAGCAAGTCTAGCATAAAATGAGATTTTTTTTGAAAGGTGATGCATTGTTAAGATTAAGAGGCTGGCAATGCATGACTTAAATTATTGTTCGTTCGACAGAGGACCTCAAAATCACTTCAAGGGTGATAAAAACAAAATAATAAAAGTTAAATGATTTGACATCATATTTTTTAATTCGTCTTTAAAAAATTTTCATGTTTGTATTTCAGTTTATCCGATACTTTTATCACAGCTTATAAGATAAATAGAGGAGGCTGAAAACAAGTTTCTCAGATCTGAGGAAAATGCTCTAACCTTAGGACTATTATATAAAAGGCAAGTACTGCCATCATTTACAGACAGTGGTAACTTCTAATCAACTCCTGAAAGCTGAACTGGAGGAGTACCACACTGCGGGTTTTGGATGGGCTTGATTCAGGGCTGCAAGCTGGTGCCTAGGCTATCAAAAGTGGTAGAACATCGTTGACATCCTGTTCTTCTGTATTTCCCCTTTATCCAAATCTATGTGGCCCTCTTACTCAGAGTACCGACTTCTAGGACCACTTCATTGTACATCCCAAAGCACTATCTTAGGAGCCTGAGTACAGCACCTTCACTCCAGGGTCTGGACATCAGCAGCCAGGTGCCTAAAAGCTCAGCATTCCCAAATTACCCAGATCCTCTCAAAATAGAACAAGATCTTCCATTAGCATTGTCATAAATTAATTTATAAAAGTCTGCACTGCAGAAGCTGCCTCTTAGGTGTACATCAGGCCTCTAGATAACAAATAATTTTTTTCATGGCATTCTTTTCTTCTCTTTGTTTGTTACCACAGAAAGGAAGGATTATCTCCCTCAACCTGCTGGCAATGCTCTTCCTAATGCAGTCCAGGCGGTTGTTGGCTGCCTTTGCCACTGGACACAGTGCTTGTGCACATCTAGTTTGTTGACCAAGACCCCCAGGTCCTTTTCTGCAAAGGTATTTTCCATCCATTTGGTCTCCAACATGTATTGGTGCCTGGGGTTATTCCTCCCCAGGTGCAGGACTTGGCATCTCCTGTTGTTGAACTTCATGAGATTACTATTGGCCCATTTTTCGAGCCGGTTGGATCCATCTGAATAGGAGCATGACCCTCTGATCTATCAACTGCTCTGAGTTTTCTATCATCTCCAAACATGTTGGGAGTGCACTCTGACAAATCATCCAAGTCATTAATGAAGATATTAAACAGTACAGGACCTGGTATCAACGCTGGGTTATACCACCATTCATCTAGACTTCATGCCACTGATCACAACCCCTTGAAGCCCTCAGTTCAGCCACTTTTCAATGCACCTCAGTGTCAACTTATCTAGTCCATACTTCTTCAGCTTGTCTATGAGGATATAGTGTATTGGAAAGCCTTGCTAAAGCTAAAACGGTATCTGCTACAATCCCTTCACCCACCAAACCAGTCATCCCATCATAGAAGGCTGACATTTGCTGTCTTCCAGCCCTCAGAAACCTCTCTCAGAAACTGCAACCTTTCAAATATAATCAAGAGCAGCCTCTCGATGACATTGGTCAGTTTTCTCAGCACTAGTGACTCCTTCAGACTTATATACACCCAATGTGTTTACATGTTTTCTAACCTGATCACCCTCCACTAAGGGTAAGTTTTCTTGCTCCAGACTTCCCCACTGATCTCGGACACGGGATTCCCAAAGGCCAGTCTTATATAAAAGACTGAGGCAAAGATGTTGAGTACCTCAGCCCTTTCCATATCCTTTGTCACCATGCCCCCAGATACAGTCAGCAGTAGGCCCACATTTTCCCTGATGCCTTCTGCTGCTGATAAACCTGTAAGAAGCCTTTCTTTTAACCCTTCCTGTCCCTTGCCAGATTGAAATCCAAGTGGGCTTCAGCTTTCCTAATCCTGTCCCCGTCGTGCTTGGACAGTGTCTCTACATTCCTCCTGGATCACTACCTACCCCTGCTTCTACATCTTGTATGCTTCCTTTTTACATTTTAATTTTTAAAAGTCTCCTTATAAATATACGTATGTAGACAATGGAATTAAATTACTTTATTTACTATTCCGTGTGTTTGTGTATAGCTTCAGTACTGAAAAAAAATCCCAGTGTTAATCAACCCAGAAAGTCATAACCCATATATTAAATGCATCCTTTCTTATGCTCCTGTAGCTGTATTCAACCACTAGCATCAAATTAATCATGTTCTGTGGTGAAGCAATTATGCAGTTCCCCATTTAATCAATAATCAGTGCAATCATTTGCAACCCTAACTTCTAAGGTAGTTCTGATTCCCTGGCAGAAAAATCTGCACTGCAAAAACTATCCTGACTTGTGTGCCAGGGCCTTCACTTGCAGCTTTAGAATTTTTGATTGTCTCACTGAGATTATATGACCACATATATGTTTGAGTATGTACAGAAAGAAAACTAGAACATATAATAGGTGCAAATACAGTTGTTTTCAGAGAAGGGCCCTAGGGTTCAACACCTGTGATGAATTTTCCTTACTCATTTTAGGTAACATCTACTTAGCACTATTCAGAAATATTTGCAAGTGTTATCTTATCAAAGCAGCTATTGCATCTTTTTCATAGACAATGGTTGTAATAACTCTGTTCATAGAATCACAAATAGGTCCCAGAAGAGACCTCTGGAGAGCATCTACTCCAATCTTTGATTCGTATCAGTTCCAATTAGAACAATTTCTTCAGAGACTTTTCTATTTGAGTTTTAAGTATCTTCAAGGAGGGAGATTCCACATAGAGCCTCTCTGGGAAACATGTTCCTACATTTGGTGACTCTAATGTTGAAAAAATATTTAATATCTAATTGGATTTTCAGTTGTTGCATATTGTGTCCTCTTCTTTCTGTTAACAGCACACCTCTAGGAAGGGTCCAGCTCCATCTTCTCTGTAGCTTTTCATTAGGTAGCTGGCAACAGCAGTCTATGTCTAGTTTTTTTAGGACTGAACAAACCCACCTCCCCCTGTTTCCCCTTGTATATTATAGAATCCATTCATTTTAGTGCCATCTCATAAGCTCACTCCACTACATTAATACCTTCCTTGCATTGGGAATCCAAAACTGGACACAGCACTCCAAATGCAACCTCACAACTGATGAATCAAGGGGATGAAGCACTTTCTTACACCTCTAGTTGCGCTCATGTTTCATTCTAGTCCCCTTTGCCTAAGGGGCACTGGACTAGGTCTACATGCTTCATTTGCTCTTAAAAGTGCTCCCCTTTCTGCACCTTAGATGGGAGAACAACACGATGTAAAGCTAGCTCAATAACTTTAAATTCCACCTTACAAGGACAGGAGGGCTATTTGTTGCAGGATTTGTTTATTGTTGAGGGTTTTTTTGAGATGGGGTGAGGAAGGGAGTTGTTTTTCAATTCTGTACTTGCTATAGAGCAATCAGGCTATTTTGACTCATGCTACAATCTGGACTACTTTCCAGTTCTAAACTTATAAATTATCAACTCTCTTTGTCTTGATCTATTTCAATTACATAATATATTCCACTATTGGCAAAGAGCTGCAAGATGTTTGAGACAGCTAAGATAGCAGACGCCCTGTAAAACGTAATTCATGTGGATTGCCAAAAGGTGAAACAGTAAATGAGTTTGCTTTTCTCGGCACCTAGCTGAAGATTAACTAATGATGCTATTTTGGTAATAAAAGTTATGGAAGAATGATAAAGTAAAAGTCTGTGTTGAGTAGTTGTAGTCAGAAGCCTCAATTTTGAGGAAAACGCACACAGTAGAAGATGTGGACTAGAATGAGCATGCTCAATTCTATATCTAGTCCAGTATGAGATGGGTCAACCTGAGACACAAATGTAAAATATGTGTCATACAAATAACCTAATTTACTTTTGCTTAAGTTAAAGTTGAAGAATTCTTTGAATGGTTTGGTGTTTCAACTTTAAAATTTTCATCAGCCTATCACAGACTTTCTGAAACCCTCTGAGGCCTCTCAGACTCAGTGGAAGAAGATCATGTGCAAAACGTTCTCCTGGAAAGCTGTTAGAGTAGTATGAGGCGGATTGCAGGTGGATAAATGCTTCGCTGTTAACCTCCATGGGATGCAGGGGGACAGCCCGCCTCACCATGGTCTTCACCACGGGCTGCAGGCGGATCTCTATTCCGGTGCCTGGAGCTCCTCCTCCCCCCTCCTTCTTCACTGACCTTGGTGTCTGCAGACTTGTTTCATCTCACATATTCTCACTCCTTTCTCCAGCTGCAGTTTTCTCTTGCAGTTTTTTTTTCCCCTTGTTAAATATGTTATCCCACAGGCACTACCACCGTCGCTGATGGACTCGGCCGTGGCCAGCAGCAGGCCCGTCTCGGAGCCGGCTAGCATTGGCTCTATCAGACATGGGGGAAGCTTCTTGCAGCTTCACAAAAGCCACCCCTGGAGCACCCCTGCTACCAAAACCTTGCCACGCAAACCCGATACAAATATACACATAACCCTCACACAGTAGCCGCTTATATTATTTTACTGTCGAAAGAAACTAATCCCCCAACTAGCTTTTACCCTGAAGAAATAAACTACCCAAGGAAGAGCCATTTTGGCCTAGGTCCAGCACAGCCCTTGGTGAGGCACTAGAGATGGTGAGGCACCATCTGCAAGGGCAGGACAAAGCACTGAAGGCCAGGAGTGTGATGCGGAACATTATCCCCGTTCCTACCCCCCAGTCACTCACTGCCTGGCCACAAAGAAATTAAATTCAGGAACTGCTTTGATGTCCAAAAAGCACAGAGTTGCAGTTATGGGCCAGGTCAGATGTCCCCCAGTCAGATGTGACTGCATGTTTATCATTCTCCTATGCAACAACACCTCTCACACCCGCAAACCTGGGCTTTCCACCATCTCTGGCTCCAGAAGACCTCTACACCACGCAGATTGCCGGGGACCACTTTCTTGTAAAGGTGGATGCCAATAGCAAATTCCATGCATTCCACCCAAAATTTACTGCCCTGGGACTTGGCGTTTCCCTGTCCTCCACAGCCTGAGAGGGTTCAGCTTCCTCTCTCCATTGCAGGGTGCTCAGATGACGGCCTGCAGGACTGTTTATAGGAGGCTGGTGCTTTCCTCCGGCCAGGGGAACTGGAGGGTAGCTCGAGGGGAGAGGAAAGACAGGGAACCCTGCCTCCTCTCACTGGCTGGAGGTCAGTCTCCATAACACAGTTGGTGCCGTCTAGTGTCAAGTACAACCCTGGCCTTTAGAAAACTCACCAGGAAGAAAGGAGTAGAAATCCTCTCGTGTCAAGGAACTGCTCCAGCCACTACTGTACTGCGTGTAAAAAGGCATGTTCCTCACTCTCTTCACTCTCTTAATCACCTTTTTCACACTGATTAACCAAAAAGAACACCCTCCCCCCAAAAAAAAAAAAAAAAAAAAAAAAAACACCAACCAAAAAACCACCAAACGCTTATCCACGCTGTTTGGGGGGAAAAAAGAAATGGGGAGAGAAAGATGCATTCCTGCCTTCATAAGAGTTTCTGGCTCCACTTTTTACAGTCTTAATGAAACCCTGGTGCCTCCAGGCCGGTGGCTGAGCAGAGGCTAACTGGAATCTGACTGCACTCCTCTGCCTCGACTCCCTGGCTCAGCACGGTGGTAAACTTGGACTCCATTCCCTTTGATGTATTACCTCTTACTGAACTCGTACCAGGAGGTTAGTTGCTGCATACTTCTACATTGCAGTCCCGAAAGGTCAGTGATTCTGCACCAAATATGCCAGAACCAAGCCCTCTGTCTCTGTTCCATATGCTTAATACAAACCTTCCACGCTGGGATAAATGTTTACTTGCCTAGGGATAGCAGTCAGCAAAACATTTCTTCCTATTCAAATTTCAGCAAAAATACAGAGGAAAGAACTGCCTTTTTTTTAGGTTCCTGTTTTATGCTTCTATATTGCCTATAAACATTTTTATCGACAGCTATTCAGAAATCTTTGCAACTAAGTCAGGCTATCAAAATTCTCAATGTCATAAGGGAAACACTTAGAGAAATGGATTTATCATTTCCAGCAGTGCTGTGTGGGAGTGGCTTCTACTGTGTTTGACAAAGAGCCCTGAAATATTTAACACAATCTTAAGAATTAAGTAACACAGTCTCAGAAGCCTTTGTTACATGACAGAAATGACTGCAAGCAGACTTCAACTCTTCAGAAAAATGAGTACAAGAAGAATGTAACTTTCTTCTTGCTGTTTTGACCCCTCTGCAAGATAAAATCTTTGTTCTTTTAAATATTTTGTCTGGAGAGAAACTGCGCAGGAAGAATAAAAATACTGGAAGCTAGCAGTATCTGCTAGTTAGTATGCAATGGTATCGGGCACAGCATGAACCAATTTGGGAAATTTAAGCATTCCGTAAGTCAGGTAGTGAGTAATTTTGTGCTATCAATGGAATAAATATTTTTCTTATCTGTAATTTGTGTTTATATCTTTCTGTAAAACTCGTGGGTTTAGAGTAGCAAGTGGGTACATTTTGACAGTCTCTTTACTTTTAATAAACTCTTGTTACTAGAAATTACTATTCTTGTCACAAAATGCATCAGTATTTTCTCTTAAATCCTTTATGAATCACTACACTTACAGATGGGACAGTCATAGAATTCTAGCTGTAACAATCTCTAAATATTCTGTGTATCTTTCTCAAAATGTTGAAGCGTTCACTTGCATTTATTAAAAAATGCTTCACGGAAAAAGGTTTTGCTACACAAATAGTCAGTAGATATGTCAGCTGCCTGGTGTGACCTTTCAGTGCCTGCTTCCTTTTACCCAGTGAATTTATCCTGGCTGGGGGATTCATAGTGGTAACATCTGTTAAGAATCCAAAATACGAATATGCGCTTTGATTCCACAAAATTTGAAAGAGAAGGAAAGGTAAATATGCCACATGTATGGCAATCTGACTAAACACATCTGTCTGCGATGCTTTCAAAAAATTCAGAGAGGAAAATAAATTAAAAAATTATATTGATACACATGTCAGAATATCAAATGATGCCCAGTTTTTGAAAACAGAGAAATGGATTCAGGTATAAGGATCCATGTGCACAGATCACATTCCTACAGATTAAGTTAGACACAGTATAAATGCTACTTTTACTGCAGACTTGATATTTCTTAAGATTTACAGAATTCTTCCCACTAGCAGAAATTGCTTCTTGGTTTATCTCAGAAATAAATACATTAAAAATTCTGCAGAATTTTAATTAATAAATAAAAACCAATTAAAAAAATATTTTTTTTTCCCTCCAGAATGTCTCACTAACTCAAAAACATCAAACAGAATATTCTTATCCCTTGCAAGGAAGCATACAGTATGGGTTAAGCCTAAGTCAAAAAAAAAGCCCTTAAGAACATGCTAAAAAGTTTTATTTGTTGCATAAGGTTAAGTTCCAGCTGGTAGGAAAAAAAAAAGCATTAGCAGTAGGAAAAATACACTGAGCATTTATCACTTGCCAGCCAGAATTCAGCATCGACTGGCATTTCTGAAAGCACTTTGCATTTATGAGAACATGGACACCAAAGAAATTACAGCACTCCCCGCTCTCTGTAATCCTTCCTCACCAGATACACACACTATTTGAGTTATAACAGCCATTTCTTAATTATTCTGTAACTCGGTTTCTATTTAGAGTGCTCTGAGAGGCTTTGCTCTTGCTATGAAAAACATACTCAAGCCCTCTCATCACATTTACTGAGAGCTACTGTTGCCAAGAACCAGGCACATAAAGCTTGTTCCTATACAGTCAAGAAGTGGAATCCACATTTTTAGGACTCGTCTATCTCGCCTGAGACTATAGAAAAAGCATATGAGGAAACACAACAGTAGCCAAAGGTAAGAAACTGAGACAAGGTGATGACGGCTAAAATAGTAATTACTGCTCAGAAAGCCTGTGGATGATTTCCTAAGTCTAAGAGCTTTTGATTGAAAAGATTCCAAACATTTTCCGAGAAGACAGTGATTCAGTCCTCAAAGTACTTGTCACAAAGACCAGCGTAAGGCTGTGAGCAAAACACATCCAACGTTTCAGAGAATGAAAGGGACTCAGATGAAGAGATTGGGCATTTTTTCCCTGGGATGTAACACCTCTGAATGAATAAATGTTGGGGTTTTTTTTAATATTCTGTTTTGAGTTAGCCATTAGTCCCAGAGCCCTAGAGAGAGGCTTCCACCAGATGTCTGTTTCCAGGCTCCAGTACAGCAGCAAGTCAGAGGTCTCCAAAAATTCAAGTGTAGGATGGTACAGGGTTTAGGCATAACACTGCAGTTTGCAGGTGTGGTGAAAGGCTGCTTTTTTACACAGAATGTTTGCCACCAAAGATAAAGGTCATCAAGTCTTCATCACTTGGAGTCTTAAAGGTACAGCACCATCGGGAGGCAGAGAGCGACGTAGATAAGATAACATCATGGTTTGTCATTACAGGTAGTAGAAACAGAAAAATCAGCAAGGGAAATTGCAATGAATATGTTTTCCAGGAACATAAGATATCATACATATATAAGTGTGAGAAAGGAGCTGAAGGGAAAAAAAGACAGATAGAAGCTAACAAGGAGGGGAAAGAGTGTGATGGAGCAAAAAAATGAAATAAGCATGAAATCAGAAAGCCTAAGAAATGGAGAAGGAGACTAAAATAATACATATCTATTTATATACGCATATAGCATATACATAAAGTGATCAACAAAAACCCTACTGAATATGAAAGGAATTTTGCACATAACTAAAGACCACTTATGAAAGATTTGCAAATAGATGTCAAAGATGGAGACAGCATGGCAAAACCCTGGAGGGTTTGTGAGGTGACATAAGAGGTCAGAGCTGGCTGTCTTACCCATGTTAATATTTACTGGTGTAGGAAAAATGGAAAAGAAATGCAGAAGCTGAGAATGGAATAAGAAAAACACGAACAAATGAGAAGAAATCCATAACAGAAGTCTCGAAATAGGTCTAAAAAATAGAAATATACTAAAATAGAAGAAATATGAACCCAAATATAACAATGTGTTACTCTAATATGTTACTAATAATATGGAAAAGGAAGAAGAAATATTCTTAAGTGTATGTATATATACACATATATCATACATAGGTATATGATCACTTTGAAATAGAAGCATTGTTTACTTGATATGCTTGGAATATAAAACTATAAAAGTATGACTTCATGTTTACTATTAGGTATTACTTCGGATACTTAAGCAAGACTTCAGAAAGACTTAATTTTACTACATCCTTTAGAGAAACTGCAGAAGTCCAAGCATTCTGACCAAAACTCATTTTCTTAACAGAACACAAAGTAAAGAATACTTTGATTTGAGATTGTTAGTGCTTTCTGCAACAAGGTTTTGCTTTCATGAACGTATGAATTTAACAAACCTGTAATAATTTACAAGCATGGTCCTGGATTCAGCGGTTCACAATCGTGCTCTAAGAAGCAGGTATTTGCAGTTACTAATATCGCCAGTACCACTCTTAGTGATTTTAGGAGGTAGGAGCTTTTGTATTGCTTTGCATAAAGTAAGGATCTCAGTCATTCAATGACAAAACCCTTAAAGACATTATACAATGCAGAAAAAAAATACAAGTCTGCCCAGAGTGCCAAAGTCAGCCTGACAAAACACCTGAGATTGCAGACAAGTGTTTCCAAACAATGTTCAAAGGTGCATCCCAACCTCACAAAGATGCACCATACTGATCACCACAGGGAAATTTCTGTTAGTTGTAAGGTGCTAAATGCCTTTAAAATATGTGGAAGAACGAATACAACTGCCTTTTTTCCCCTTTCACTGGTATGATGAGCAAGAATATTTGCGGTAATCAGTGGGATTTTTCTGGTCAGAAGTAGATATCTCTCTCTGATACAATCAACTTAAACTTCTTCTATAGTCAGCAGAGAAAAAGGGTAATTATAGTAATGTACTAACATCTTCCTAAAGTCAACAACTGAAAATACAAATGCCTCTAAAAAGGCAACTGATGGTTGCAGAGGTCTGCATTGCAAACATCCAAATTCAAATAAAGATGAAGATACGCATGGCTGTTTCTTTAAATCTTGAGTACACTGCAGAAAGTCCCACAGACTAATCACCCAAGTAATTTAATTAATTACTTTTTCTAGAGCTCATATCACATGAAATAGGGTTAAACTCCTATCTTATTTCATCTGTATCCAACCTATGCCCCCCCAAAAAAAAAAGAAAAGCAGGTGTAACTTCTCTCCCTGACTTCTTTTTTGTGAAAGTCTTTTCACACCTCCTGTTATTTTCCCTAATCAATTCAGATTTGTATTACAAACCATTTGACTTTATATTTCACCTATATGATTAATTTCCGACAGTAGAGCTAAAAGTCTAGGCAGAGATAAATAGGTGAATATAATACACCTCTGTTGGTTTGACAGTTAAAAGATTTATTTTGCGTACATATCTATGCGTGACTGGATTAAAATATCTTGTTTTGATAAGTTTATTGATTTCACAGTTTCCAACAACCCACATTTTAAAATGCAACAAGTAATTTTCAGGGCCTAATTTCAGGCTTCGTAAATGGCCCAAATTTCAGCCTATATGTCCCCTCACGAATAAAACAAGCAAGCTATTTTTGGGTTTGCTAGACAAAGTGTTCAGAACGTGCATTTAAATTACAACTTAAACAGATCAGCAAGCTCGAGTAGTACAAACCAGGCAATCAAGCAACGGAGGCCAGTGATCTGCCACTGGCCCATTATCACTGCGCCCATTATCACTGCCCATCATGGCTTACGCTTTCTTTTGCCACCCAACCAGGTGGCACCGGTGCCTATACCCAGCCCCTCACTGGAACAGGACTCCATCCACCCCTGAGGGAAGATCTAAATCACAGTAATTGCAGCTGGCTTTCACAAATCTACAATTAACGTCTTCGTTTCATTTTGCAATTGTGCTTTCTTCTCTCTCAGCAGCTTCCCTGTTCTCGGTCAGATGATTTTACATACAGTTTTAGGAAAGACAGATAAAAAAAAAATAAATCTATATTTTTCACAAGAATTTTCCTGTTCAAGTAAAACAGCACAGAAATGAAAACAAAAAAATAATATTACCTGACAAAGAAAGAAGCGTTTGTCTTCAGAAAAGGCAAGGGATGTATGGCATGGAAGCAAAATGTAGGTAAAAAAATGTGCAGAGGGCAGGGAGGAACAATCAGTGGCAGAAATGTTTGCAGGGAACAAAAATTCTCCAGAACAGTTTGCTATGAAATAAAATATCACTTAAATATCTTCTGTTTCCAAATACTATAGTTTCCCCAGATACTCTAGCAAGCTTAGATTATATTTCTTATCATGTAAAATCTGCCATCACCATCTTTCTCTCATATTTTAAGCTGTAATACAGAAAGACACGTTGAATTGTCACGATGACTCACCCATGAGCCCTTTTGACTCACTATTTTATTAATATTTTTTCATCTCATGAAGCACACACAAAAAGCAACATGCGGGCTGCAGGAATATTTTACTTCTATCTGCATTTAAGTCTCATTAGGATTCGTACTTTTTCAAGGCTGTATATTTTTTTGGGAGGTCACCATTTAACGACTCTTTCTTAAGAAATGCCCAACTGAAAATAACTTTTCCCCTTTAACTTTGAAGACTCCTTTCTTTTGCTTTATTTGCCTCATTTTCAGCACTTCCCAATGGTCAAAATCAAGTTTGGCTGAGCGTGTTTCCTGCGGTCATCTTCTAGCTTTGGTGAATGTTTTCTGACAGAAGCGAGAATCCTTTGACCTTTCAGCTTTAGAATGCTTCATGATGAATGATTCAAACATTCTTTTCTAACTTTCCTTATACAAATACATCAAAGTTACTACCTGATGGTGAGAGTTTTATCTACAATGAAAATAAATCGTTTATTCTCTTTATTGCTATTTCAAGTTTGCTACACTATTCTTTCTGTGAAAAAAAAGAAAAGATCAGCTATGACCTGGTTGCCAGTAGCTACCTATCCACAATTCACCTGTACAAAAGCTCTAGCTGTTCCTGACAAGCACGGTTTCCGAAAGTTTTAGTAAAAAGGAAAGAAGAAGAAAAAAAAAAAAAAAGAGAGAGAACACTTTAGGAAGCTGATTCTGCTCTGATTTACACCGGAGTCAGAGCTACAGTAATATATAAAGCTGGAAGATGAGGGCATATGGGTCCCTCAGACCCATGACTCAAGCTGAACCGAGTCTCTTAACTCGAGCAATTTGTAGGAACATTTAGAAGGCTTCATTGAGGCCAGATCGCAGTATTTTAATAAGGCAGCAAGTCTATTGCAATGATTCTCCTGTGGTGTTCTCCATAGGGTCGTGCTCTACCTTGGGATAAAACCCTGGCCTTCTTGGAGTATATTTAGAACTTATTTTGGATTGAACTTGGTACAATTTTGGTTAAAGCCGCAATGGATTCAAGGCAACACAAACAGACAAGTTGAAGATAGGAAGACTGAATTTACTTTCCTTATTTTTGCACACTGCCTCAAAGGAAGTCATACAATAGCCAAAGTTCATTTTTTTCTCTCGCTTAATCCATAGCAGTGTTCTGTTAAACTAGTCCAGAAGAGAATAAATTTTCAGATTTTTCATCTACAGGCAGTCTTCTCACATAACGCTTCATCTTGCAGTTCACAGGTGATCCTCCATTTCCAGAAGCATCATCCCATGGCCCGTGCACCAGCTAAATACTGACACAGAGGCAGTGCTCATTTTATCTCTTCATGGGCCACTGGGAGTAAATCAGTTTGATACTTTATCAAAGCTTAGAGAAACAGGAATTGTCCTAACTCCATCTTTCATTAATGACAGCCCCATTAAAGTGGTAAAGAATTAGCAGACTGCAAAATCATCAGCGAAGTAGAGTGTGGCCTTAGATGTACAAAGCCAGTAGGCAGTTGTTTTTTAGCCATCAGTCACCATGGGGAAACCACCGAGGCTCCCATACAGGTTGTCTCTCACTGTTGCTGCTATGGCGTAGCACACAAAAGGGAGGTAGAGTAGGGGAAGTGCTAGTATACAGCACATTAATCTAGTCTCTTTCCTCTTCTATAATGTTTATCTATTTTTCTAGCAAACATCCACGCATAGTCTTAAGACAGGAGAATTTTTAGGTTTTGACATAGAATAGAGAACTGACATGAAGAAACTGGCAGCTGTGGCCTGTAATCATTCTCATTGTATTAATTGTTAAAACCATAATATTAGCTTCATGAGGTTTACTCAGAAGATTTTATATATATTTTACTTTTCTGACAGTTGCAGCAGAAACAGCTCCTGCTGAATGTTGAAGGAAATCTATAGAGCAGGTGCAAAATGTGTTGCAAATCATACCACCATAGGAAAAGTTCAGTTTGGAAAGCAGCTCTGGAATTCAAGGGGTCCAACTTCCTCCTCAAAGTAGGGCTAACTTCAAAGCAAAATCAGGTTGCTCAGGCCTTGCCTCCAGGCCATTTGTACCTATGCACAAGTTGGTAGATACCTTTTGATTCAGGTCTGAAAGTCTTAAAGGATGGAGAACCCACAACCTGACAAACCTATTACATTACTTAACCCACTCTCATTGTAAAATTCAGTCTCATTAGATGAAGCCGCAGTGTTTTCTCTGCACATTATTTCCATTGTTACAGTGACAATGGAAGAGGAAAGACATCGGAGTAAATGATAGTTAGGAAAAATAAATTAATATTGCTAATGATCAAAATACTATGTACCTTGGGCTAGTGTGCAAGGCCAAAATTGTTGCCCCAATGTACTTTTAAGCTTGCCTGATAAGGGAACATGTACATCATACAAATGCCAGTAGAATTGGGTGTCAGCCACTTTGTGGTGAGAAAGCAGATAACTTGAAATTTCCTGAAGGAAAAAGTCTTTATTAGCGGAATAACATTTTTTGAAACAGTGAGAACCTCCACTACGGATGATCAGCCTTTCCTCAGCTGTCTTTTGGGGGCTGAAGGAAGTCCTTCTTGTTCACATTCTTTCCTTTTATAGACAGAAGATTCACTGAATAACAATAAAAAGAAGGCCTCTTTCTCTAATCAGTTCCTCTGGTTCACTCCAGATACAGGCAAGACAGTTATGTCCAGTGTCTAGTGCTACATTTCCCTTTGCATTCCGTTTTCTTCCAATTGTTCCTTAGTATCTTACAGACTTTTTACTGTCTCATAATTTTTTTATTAAGCAAAATACCCCCAGGATCTGATCTTTAGCAATCATAAATTATCTGGGAAAGCCAGTGACTAATGTTTTAAAAAAACTGGCAAATAATAAAATATATTTTAAAATGGTGCCTGATAAGTGCTGCTATAGCATCTGGCAATCCTGAGTACCTGCATAAGAAATGGCTCACAGTCTCATATCAAGAAAAAGAAATATCTCTAACTATACCTATTATTATCTCTCAAAAAGGAGACACACAAAACATTGGTGATAATTCTCTGAAAGCATTAGTTAAAAGTCCAGCAGTAGTTATTAAATACATTTCTAATATGCTAACTACTTCTGTATGGAAATATGTGTTAAGAATCACTCTCTCACACTTTTTTTCCCCCTACACGTGCATTATTAATCACTTCTTGAGACAAGACAATTTCTAATTGGGTATAGGCCTGGTCCAGTTCTCAGGGGAAGATGCAAACCCAGATTAAATGGGACATGCCAGTGAAAAGGAAGCACGGCTGTTTGACAAGGAAGGAATGACAACAGCACCAATGAATATTATTGGGGAAAAAAAAAGACATAAAGCATCTCTAGCTCCTCAGTAGAATTTGCAATGTTGCAATGTTCTGCCTCCTTTCTCAAGGCACCCTTTACCAATCATCCCAGCAGTTCCTGCTGTACCTTTTCTAAGAGAAGTAAAAAAAGAAAAGGTAGCTGTGAGAAGCAAGTGAACCCCGTTTCTCTTTCTGACAAGTCTGCTTATCTTTCTTTTCCTCCATATCTCTCAGCTTCCACCCCTACCTATAACATAGTCCTCCAAAGGTGGCAAAGCGAAGCAGGCAATCTTGGGTAGGTCACAGAGGTTGTCTGCACTATGGCGTTGGTGCAATCTGCAACAGGCCCCACGGTCTGGTCTTGTGACTATCCAGAGTAGAGAGTCTCTGCTATCCAGATGCTCAGTCTCTGAGCTTGTGCCAGGCCATGCAACTCCATTCCCTTTGCATGGAGTAGCCTAAGAGTCTGTTAGAACACAGAAAAGACAAAACTCCCTTATGATCTTCCCCTTGAGACTAGAACAAAACAGGACAAGCAGAAACCATGTAGGCGACATTCTGGCTAATAGATTCAATGGCCGTTGCAGTATACAGGCAAAAAAGGGCTTTACTAGCTAAAGGCAATCACTTGGATTCCAGGCCTTCATTTTCTACCTGACAAAATACAGGAGAAAATTTTCCTATGAGAGAAATAGTCTTTCACAGGCTGACAACTGACCTATTCACACGCCTTTAAATTTCCATGCCTTTTTTTTTTTTTTTTTTTTAATTGCCTCATATCCCATTTACATCCACATTGAGGCCATGTAACTGAACAAGAAGCTGCAGAAATAAAGTAGAAAGGCAGGACACCAAATAAGTGTGGCTGAATTAAAACTAGATAAAAATCCCAACTCAGGTTGGTAAAAAAGAAAAAAAAAACAACCAATCAGAAAGATACCTGACTCTTATAACCTTTATATTGGAAATTGCACTGAGGCTTCAGCTGGATAAAGGTTATTGACAATCCTTCCACTGGTAATATTGAAAAAGAGTTAAATTTCAGACTCCTGGCTGCAACTGCCATTTTATGCCTTTGGTATTTTTAGTCTATTTTAAGTATGCTACATGATGTGCCACACAATGGACTCCACAAAATGTGTCTAGAATTTGATTTGCATTGTTTTGTGTCATTTAAAACTTGAAAGAATTAAATGCTTGCAGATTATATTTAGAACTAAAGCTCCTTTATTGTAAAATGTTTAATTAAATTGCTGCCATTATTTCCTCTGTATTCATTGGTTACTATTTTTCTACAGCATAATCCACCAGGTAACATCATTATTCTTTTTCAGTGACTTTTCTGCCACATTAGAGCCATTGTGGTATCTTTTTTTCAGCATATTTCTCATATATACATTGCTTGGCTTTGTTTCACTGTGCTGAAATATGAAAGTCAAGAGAATAATCAAGTGCACAATAAGCATATTAGATCTTTTTAGGTCCTAGCTTTTAGCTGGTTTAAATTAATACAGTTCTGTGGCAGTTCACATAACCATAGTGAGGTAAATTAGCTACTAGATTTAATAAATATTTTCTTAAACATCCAAAATATTTTACAGTCTAAAAATAAAGGCTGAAATTCTAGTCTCCTTCCAGAATCACACTTGTCAAGTCTCATCAGACTCTTGCAGAAGCGCTCAGAGCACAATTCCGACAAGCAGAGCGGGGTATTTCTTACAGATGATGGGCCATGCTGCACTTTTCAGTCAGTTTTCTAGTTTCCTTGTAAGTATGATTTATTTTTTTTTTTGTTACACTAAATCCCTGGTTAAATCTCTGCGAAGGTCACCTTCAAAATTAGGATACTGGAAAGCTGAAGGGGGATCTTCCACATAGGACTGCAGAGATCTCTGAATGCTGGTTTTGGTGTGAATGGGTTCTGTCTGACCGTAATTTTTGTTCCCTGTTTATTTAATGAAAGAATACAAGTGCCAAGGAGAAACTGTGGATCAATGGCCAAAATCCTGACAATGCAAATTAGTAATCAGATGAAAGGTGTTTAAACTCTGGCAATCACATCAAATTGGGTGGCTGCAGATATGCCTAATTTCTCAAAAAGAAGGGAGTCTGGGGAAGGGGGAAACAGATTATCTTATTATTCATAAATCTCAGAGTTCATTCTGATTTACAGAAGCAATTTTCTCCTGAGCACTAGTAATTTTTGGGGAAGTGCTATTAAGTAATTATTCAAAGATATTTTAGGAAAATAAAATATACAGAAGTAACTTAGGTAATTTTTTTTAATGAAGCTAGAATATTCTTAAGGAAGCATGATTTAACAGTTCTAAATATTATTTTAAATAAAGTCAACTACTTTGAGTATTGCTCTTGTACTAACTTCCACAGAAGAAAATAAGATCCAGTGACTTCTGAATACATATGAAAATAACGGGGAAAGAATTACAATTATCCATTAAATATACCTATACTAGGGAAGTCCTAGTTTTAGTCATACTCAGCAAAGATGATGAATTCCATCAGTGTATGGATATAAGTGCAACATAAAACTAATGCTCTGTACAATTCTGTGAGCAAGAGAAGTTCTATAAACTTTGAACTGTAATTTCTAGAACTGTGGCTGCAAGGAGTCATTCTGTGGACGTGCGGAGCTAAAAATATTTTTCATTGAAAGCTGAGACAAGGAAAAGGCTGATTAATAGCAAAAGTTTCTTCCAGAACTGTTCAGCGTGCAAGTTATACCCAAGACACTGTTACTTCCTCTATACTTAACTGAGTACAAAGTCAGATTGTAAATCCTAGGTACAAGATAATATTACATTTTACACAAGAGGTAGTAAATGATTCTGCCAATATATAATCAGCATAGCTAGCCTAAAAATAAGCAAGCATAATAACAGCACAAAGTTATAAACAGACAATATAAAGTCTATCTACATTTCACTCCCATGCTTCAAAAGCCAATCAGGTGAGTTTACTACCTTTTGTTTATACACACAGAGAGTTTATTTTATCCTTTTTTCTTTTTTTTTTTTTTTTTTTTTTTAAAATTCACTACTGCCTTGTGCTGGAGTATCAATGCAGATAAAGCAGAGCAGTATCTTTCTGCAGAGGGGCAGTAAGCAGACTGTCCACCACACAGACTATCCTTGTCTACTTCAGAGGCATGAAAATGTGCAACAGTCTGTGCTTGAAGGAAGTCAAAGAAGGATGAAGCTGGCACAAATAGTGGTGCAAACTCATAAGGTTTTCCAGCACTACAGCTGTAGTTAGGGCAGGTCTGTTATTTAACTCTTTGAGATTCCCTGCTACATCACTTTAAATGAAATAACAGAAAACACCAAGATCAGATGATCAATCATTTGCAACTGCTGTTACATTAGCACCTTTACAAAGCCAAGTGTCCTCTTGGTGGACTACCACCTCTCAAGAAGTCACACATGGCAACTCAATGCCTGCTCGTATCCAAAAAGACAGATCCTGCTTGCTATGTTACTACAACATTTATTGGGCAGTACCCAAGACATAGGTTCTTACACAACTTTAAGACTGCCCTACTCAACTGCTTAGTCCCCCAAAAAAGCATCCTCCACGGGTGAAGGTGGATTTTCTTCAGAAAGCTTATTTAAATATGCCACAAATGACTGTAATATCTTTTGATGACCTCCACATCCCCATTTCTGCAAAGTTTGCAGAATTGCGCCACCACATCTACTGCAAACCAATTTCTCAAAGACAGGCCCTACCAGCTTCCTGCCAGAAGGGCAAAAAACAAGAAAAAACCCAGACTGAAACTATTACTTCCCCACCACCACAAGTCTTACAACTTCTCAAATGACCCTTAACAGGATCATAATTTTCATCCAATTTGTTGCTGTTATTCTTCCTGGTGCTTTAATAAACAACCAACAACAATTCTTAAAAATATGTTTGTTTCCCATTTATGTTAAAAGAAAACAGAATGTGTTTAGGAGCCAATACCTAAACTACCCAGATGAGAACATTTCTTTACAAAACAGCATGGTGAGTACACTCCTCCTCTTTTCCCCCTTTTGTCTACCAAGAAGCTCCAAAAATGCAAATGGCAACACGAAGTAATCTGTTCCCATCAGAACTGAGAAGATATAGACGACTGCTTGTGCTGAGATGCCCTGTCCCCTTCACCCAGTACGGGCAAGGGCAGCCATTGTGGCTGGCAAGAAAAAAAAGAGACCAGAAGAAATCAGGTTTACCGTTCTGTCATGGGCTTCCTCCTCCAGGACACACAGCTGACTTGAGATAAGGTTTGAGTCCTCTAGACGTAACACATTGCTCCTCTTACTGTAACTCTTGTTCTTCCATTTCTGCGCTACAAGTAAACAGTTGAGGTGGAAGATACCCAGGCTGACTCATGCAGCCAGCGATTGAGTTGATTTTCTTTCTGTGTTTCCTTACAAAGGAAAGAAACATTCCACAGTGGGGGTGGAAAGTGCAATTTCTATATCTAGATTTAGCCATTAAAAAAAAAAAAAGGTTGCAAATTGGAATTTAATAGCTTATGAAACATAAGGGGAAAAAAACACACACAACAGAAAAAGCTTATCAAAGCCCTTCAGCTAATTCAGTGACACCAGTTTTTACTGTGCATAATTTAGTTCCTTCCAGCAAAGCTCTTTTTCTTAGATGAGATATTTCAGATACCGTTTTGTATGTGTTAGTTGTGCACAGATGTGTCCCATTCTGGTTTAAACCTTTCTGATTTAAAAAAAAAAAAAAAAAAAAGAGAGGAGCTAAAAATCCCATAACTAAACATTGGTAACATGCAAAACCAAAAAGCTAAAAACAGTAAAGAAAGTTTTGTAGGCGGAAGTCTAAGATGAGATGAGAACACATGTATCTTCAAGCACATGAATAGGAAGTGTGGTAAGATTGTGGATTTTGTCAAGAAACAGTATTTCCAACATTAGTATCCCTGAAGAAAAATGCACCCTCTTGAGCTGATCCTACAATATCAGCAGGATCAGGATGCAATTTTACCTAAAAGACATTAGTCCTTTTAAAACAGTAAGGGGAAACAGCACATGAAGTAAAAAGTTTCTTAAAGACTGAAGTGCACCACTGGTGCAGAAATCTCCAGATGAAGGTGGCTTTTTTTAAACTAATAACTTAATATCATGGCCTCAGTAAGTCATTTGCAAAGTACAGTGCTCTGCCCAACTGAGATCAACACAGAGATAAGCAAGATAACAGAGAGTTCACAGAACACACCATGGCACGAGATTTGATGCTCAGTTCTGGATCCAGCCTAATCATGTTAATTTAGCTTTATAACTGACAGCTAACAAATCATAAGTAAATATGGCATCAGGTGCAGGATCAGGGAATGCAGGCGGACTGCACATGGACCAAGACTGGCTTGTACCCAGGTACTTCCAGCAGCTCTGCTCCTGCTGCCTGGAGGCTCCGGAAGGACAACAGCAGCTGTAACTGCACTTGCCAGGGTGTATTGTCTCTACATGCTCCTTCGAACAAATGATTTCCTGTTATGTGAAAGCAGAGATGCAGTGATGTTCTTTGAAACACTAATTTAATGCAGACAAAGTACTATTATTTCCCTGAACACCGTATCTAAGCTTACTAATGCCTTCCTCTTCACTTCTTCAGTTTGTCTCATGGGTCTGAATACTTAAATCTGCCTCTACAAAGAAGCTGCTAAGTAAAACTAGCTATACAGGATGCCCATCAAAGAGTAATAGAACAGAAAAACACACCTTCTTGGAACGTGGAGAAAGAGGTTGTAGAATCATAGAATAGTTTGTGTTAGAAAGGATCTTTAAAGATTATCTAGTCCAAACCCTCCTGCAATGGGCAGGGACATCTTCCACTAGGTCAGGTTGCTTAAAGTTCCATCCAACCTGACCTTGAACACTTCCAATGATGGGGCACCCACAACTTCTCTGGGCAACCTGTTCTTGTTTCTCACCACCCTCATAGTGAAGAATTTCTTCCTTATGTCTAGTCTAAATCTCCCCTTGCCCTTGTCACTACAGGCCCTGGTAGAAAAGTCTTGTTTCATCTCTCTTACGAGCCCTTTTTATATACTGACAGGATGTAATAAAGGTCTCTTCTGCAGACTAAGTAACCCCAACTCTCTCAGTCTGTCTTCACAGGGGAGGTGCTCCAGCCTTCTGATCATTTCTGTGCTCCCCCCGCTCCCCCCCGCCAGCTCTGGACCTGCTCCAACAGGTCCATGTCTTTCTTGTACTGGGGGCCCAAGAGCTGGACACAGTACTCCAGGCGGGCTCTCATGAGAGCAGAGTAAAGGGGCAGAATCACCTCCCTCAACCTGCTGGACACACGTCTTTTGACGCAGCCCAGGATGGAGTTGGCTTTCTGGGCTGCAAACACAAATTGTCAGCTCATGTCCAGTTGTTCATCTACCAGTGTCCCCAAGTCCTTCTCTGCCAGGCTGCTCTCAATCCCTTCATCACCCAGTCTGTACTGATATCAGGAATTGGTCGGACCCAGGTGCAGGACCTTGCACTTACTTTTGTTGAACATCATGAGTTTGTTTTTTTTATGGGCCCACTTCTCCAGCCTGTCAAGGTCCCTCTGGATGCCATCCCTTGCCTCTGGGGGATGGGATCAACTGGCACCACTCAGCTTGGTGTCAGGCTGCATGTTCATGTCCTGATAAATACCTAAGTTACACTAAACATTGCTTTTGTACCTGTGTGGTTCCAAATTGGTCCGGCTATGCATTCAGCAGGTGCAAGCAGGCTGTTTTATAAGCTTACAGGTATAGATGCAATTAAGGGGACTGTGGACTAAGCCTAGTCATCAGCCCTCAGCAGCAGCTATGCATGCATTGTCAACCTTAATTTAATGTCCTGGGGGAATAAGAGAAGGCTGATTGCTCTCCTGTATGAACAGCTCAGGTAGCTCATTAACGGAGCTGCACTGCCTGTTTTGTCACTCTGCTCACAGCGCCTTAGGCAATAATGACAAGAATAAAACTTAAGAAAAACAAACAATTCAGAGAACCTGCCAAAAAATATTACTGTGACTCGTGCAGGGCTGTATCTCATCACTATCAACTATCAGAGCTCAGATCTGACATAAAAAAGGCCAGTAAATTGGCATGTATCTCAGCCTGGCGAGCGGTCAAGGACATCAAAATCTTTCTGTTGCCTCACAATGCAGATGACCCTGAGAGGAGAAAAACAGAAATTGGATAACTAATGATAAAGGAATAAATTTTAAAACATAAAACAAAAATGGATGTAAAACAGTAGGTGAAATTAAGGGGATGCTTCTCGAATCTCAATTCTTCTGTTTCCCACACTGCCGCATTTATTATAGCTGAACTGGGGAGGTGGGAAAAATAATCCATGAGACCACAGTGCTAGCAGCTGCTGTGAAGCTGCCGCTCCAAGACTATAATCATAATCCATCAAGTAATATAAGGTAATTTATTGTACACTCAGTGCTTAGTGTTGCTACATTTTCTTCTAGAAATAGCTTTGGCTCATTTGGGCAACACAGTCTACTTTTTATTAAATTAACTGCTTGGGACCTGACTGATGCGAGACTTTGAAAAGACAGCAGTTGCCAACCTGTGTTGCTCATCAAAGGCTGGCATTTAGAAAAAAGTTCATTCATTGCATGAGAAGCGTTTTGCTCTGAGAAGAGCTGTGGTACATAACACTGTGACTAGCCATGACCACCATTCATCAGAGACACAAAGATAATGTGCTAAGACAGAGGAATTTTAATTACACCAAACTCAGATCTAAGCTACTCGTTTCTTGTATTTTCATTGAGGAGAGACAGGAAGAGCAAGTATTGTAAACAATGACAAAACCCATAATAAAACTTCTGAGGAACTTTGAAGGCCAACATTTTGTAAATTATGCCTGCTCAGAAGCAGGCCACCCCCTGACATTAATTATTTCATTTTATTGTTCACTGATACACTTGGAGGATGTTTAGACCTTCTAATCAATTTGGTAATCAGTAGGATTAATTTCTCTCTTGCCCCACGAACTGCTTTTGTAGAAATATTAATGACTGCCAGTAGTGGAGACCTTCTGCTCTCATATTAAAAACTTCGGTAATAGGGTAGCCAGAACAGGCACATGTAATTTCATAATAATTATAGATTATAATTACAGCACTATTATTGCACTGTTTTATAAATTTCCACACAGCTAAACGTGATTGCAGATTACACTACAGTCTTTGTAGGTATGGTCATGGAAGTAACTTTATTCATTCAAATATTTTACTGTGAGCACTTCAAGAACTTAAATACATGCGAGCCTTTGCAGGACTGAGACCCAAGAGCCTCATCCTATACCTACTATGAGCTTGGAAATGAATCTTCATCTGGAGGAATATCTTAGGGAATAGCAATAGGTCTGTCAATAATAAACAGGTTGTCCTTTTCAGAAGTGTAAATACAACAATTATAAACTGAAAGACAAAAAAAATGAGATAAATGAACTTCTAAATGCGCTGTGGCAAAGGTTACTTCATTTTACTTCTACGTGTTCTGATCCGAGGGTGTTTGTGTTACATGTACATAATTTAAGTTAGAATAAGACAACATTGCAAGCGTTTACCGCAACTAAATTAAGGCAAGAATTTAATTCAAATTTCACCACCGTTTACACAAGAATCTACCATATCAATGAAGTCATCTGAGTTATGGGGTTGATCATGGGATTTTAGTTTGTATTTCTTCTAAGAAGGGTGATGAACTTGCTCAGTATCCCCTGTGCAATTCTCTGATCTCAGTTACCTGTGTTAATCCCGTTAAGTGAAATCTAACTTCATCATTTAGGATAGGGATTTACAAAGGTTTAAATCGGATGAGACTGTTGATTTCCAATTTTTCCACTAACGGTTCACTGAAAAAAGGGTTACCTATGTTTACAGAAAGAAATGTTTGTAGCAAGTCCTTACACGTTAGTAAAATAACGTATGCTCTCCTATAAGAGGAATCTCTTAGCAAGAAGCAATTGCAAATTACTGAAAAATACATACAAAGAAGCTCATTGTCATGTTGCTATCCTTACAATAGCTGCAAATATAGCCAATGGAAATGGGTACAGCTCAGCCTACCTCAAAGACAGCATTTACTTCAGGACCTATTAACAAAAGAGCTAGAAAACCAACAAAAAAGGAACCACTGCCTGGCTTACTGCCAGGTATGTCAATGACTTTCACAGAAACCAGCAGCTGTGAGAAAAAGAATCCCATACCCAATTCATCACAAGGAAGAAATGCAAGAGAACAGGCTACATTTTGAAAGATTCACTCCACCAGCGTCATGTTTTAATTAAAGAAAATAAGACAGACCATAGCAACGTACAGCACTCCTTACATGCTGCATAGCTCAGAGGAATTACTGAATGTGCAAATCAATACCTGCCTGCCTTCTCAGAACAATGCAGGTGGTTGGACAGGGAGTCAAACTGCTTTCTGTAGTGAGCACAGTAGAGCCATTGACACTTTACTTTGAGAGTTAAAGCTATTGCAGAAGTTCTGAGCAGAAACTTCTTTGCAGCAGTGAAGCAAAAAAATAATAAAAATTGTTCATCTCTCCATTCAATAAGGACAAGGTGTAAAGTTTTCCCTACCAGCCCTACAACCTCCCAACTTCCCCAACAAAATCTGGTAGCAGAGCTAACCCCATTCTGAATATATGCTTTAGTTTTCCGTACTCATCTCTGGAAACCTTGCACAATCAAGATGAATTGGACTACTGAGAAAAATCTGCTACTTATATGCCACAACCCCAGTGCATCCGTGCTGACCCACCAAGTACATGCCCTGCGCAGTCACAACAGATCCAGTCCTGTTCCAGACCAGCTGGATTCATTGTCCAATCACACTTCCCATGTTTAGCACTCTGTTGCAGTGGTGGTTGTATCAGATAATCAGACGCGTGCGCCATGCTAAATCACACTAAAAGGTACAGATCAGAGGCAAAATCTCCCTTTAAAAGCATGAAAGCTTCTTACTGGATGGGCTTCTACTACTGCCTATCTAAGCCATGAACTCAGAGCTTATGCATGAGTCCCTGAGAATTTACACTATATTTCTGAATTAATCTGACCCTATGTGTTTTAAGTTACCATGGTAAATAGGATATACTCTTCTAAATCACACTGTTTAGAAAAAAGCAAGCAAGCTAGCAAACCACTGCCCTCCAAATAGAAAAAAAATTCCTTTTTTCCACAAGTGATGTAGGAACTGAGAGAACTGTATGATACAGATAAGTGAATGACGTAATGGTGAGGGTAGTTTTTATTTCTTAAACAATTGCTTATAATGTAAATTAGAATTTCGGCAAATGCTAATCCATGACACTTGGATTCACAATTTGTTTCCTCACAAGTATCTTCTTATAGAGCCCTCTCTTTTTTTTTTTTTTTTTTTTTTTTTTAAGTAAACAAGGAGGTATAGTACAAATCCAAGCAAGCTACACGTTAATTATTTCAATAAAATATACAACCAGGACTGTATAGGACTGAGATTAGGAAAGACAAACTATGTCCCCAACAGCCATAGTGACTATTCAGTTGCCTGTTAGATATTGTCAAGTTCTACCATCCTTAAACCTCAGTGACAGTTGAATGATACAGGACGTGTCCCCAGGGTGACTTGTAGAAGGACTTCCATCCTTTCTGTCCGGTCCTTGAGCCCAACAGATACAAGTCTGTTCAAACCCAGAAGCTACGTAACCATGCCAACAGAGCACTTCACTGCAGTGAAGACAGCATGCCCTACTTCTTAACAAGGTGCATTATTTTTACCTCTGGCTTTCCCTCATGTTAATATAGCCTCTGGCTGCCTGGTTTGTCTTTTTTCATTCTGCAGGAGAGGAGGACGCAAAGCTGCTGCTCTCAGATTTACACACGCTAAGATATTTCTTGTACTTCAGTTGTTTCTTCCAGGCAGTAACTAGCCTAGATCCACAGCCTGTGAACGTTTGTTGTTTATGATCCAGCTCCAGGAAAAACCATTACTAATGTTTTGAACATTCACCTGGTATGAAGAACCACTCACGTACAGGTTTTTTTGACAAGACTACCAGATACCCAAAGAAAGAAAGAGATCATATGTGTTCATAATCTTACCAAGGTACTGTTACTTAGAAAACTTGCATAAGTAATATTTTAATACAGCAAAACCCATTTAATTTCACCATTTCATTGAATTGCCTAAATTTAAGATAGTTGAAATATAGATGGCTGTATGTGGATAGAAGCTAGCTGGTCATTATAAACTAAACTTTGGAAAGCTCTTCAATTTCATTTTCACATGTTGATGCACAAAGGTTAAGAAAATCATGTGCATTTGAAATTATGAATTGCATGTTTAAAAGAGGAATTTTTCTTTATTGTCTACTTGAGCATTACAATAGTAAGAAAAGGTCTTTTGAAAACAGTGAAGTTTAATTTGCCACATCTGGAAAAACAATTTAATGCAAAAAATATTTTATAAAGTAATTCTTTTTTATTTTTACATTCTTAATGCTAATATAACTCCTTTCAGTATCTAGAAGTGTCATATATCTCATTATTAATAATGAATATGCAAAATGAACAAATATTTTAAAAAATAAAAAGTGACTATTTAATGATATTAAAATTATAATATTCATTTTTGCTGCAGATTATTTTCTCTTTTTTAATTAGACTGTATTCAAAAGGGCAGGGGAAACTGAAATTAAAGAAACTGGTTAGGGTTCAAAAGCAACGCCTCAAATAATTGCCTGCATAAACCATATTTGTAGGGGAACTAAAGCATCCCTACAATCGAGAAGGAAAAAAGGACTTCAAGAATGTGAGAAAAAGGATAAGAAACCACGGCCACGGACTTCAGAGCAAAGTTGCTGAGTTCAAAACCCTTACTATTTTCCATAACAAAAGGAAAGGCACATTCCTTTGAGTTTACCTTTAAGCCTAGTACATGCCACGGCCAGTATAAACATAAACCAACAACAACATAAAATAAATTTAAATAAAAACCTCATTTTTTCCCCTAAGAAGGAAGACTAAACAAGAGATTTCTGAAATATGCCTGGATAACTAGTCATAAAGGCAGTACAGAATTTAGTTAGGATTGAGCACGGCATTTGCTGTCAATATTCACACAGCAACGCTCCAGACTCCGCGTGTTGTTAAGCTAGAAAGAATGCAGTCTGACAAACTTATTGGCAACTGTAGTTTCCAAACGAGTACATTTAAAAGTCAGACCACAGAGCCATCAGTGAATGGCCGGGCTTGGAAAAGACTACTGAAGGTCCTCTGGTCCAACCCCCCTGCTCAAGCAGGGCCACCTGGAGCTGGTTGCCCAGGATGGTGTCCAGACAGCTTTTGAATATCTCCAAGGACAGAAACTCCACAACCTCCCTGGGCAACCTGTGCCAGCACTCAGTCACCCTCACAATGAAAAACTGTTTCCTGATGTTCAGAGGGAACCCCCTGTGTTTCGGTTTGGCTCTGGTCCCGTCACCGGGCACCACTGAAAAGAGCCCGGCTCTACCCAGGACCGTATCCAGATGGGTTTTGAAGGAGGGAGACTCCACAACTTCCTGGGCAACCTTTGCCAGCAATCACTCACCCTCACAGTAAAGAATGGACCAGCACCCTCACAGATAAGCAACGCTTCCTTTTCCCACTATTTACAGCTGTGGTTGACAGGTGAAAAAAAAAAATACAGCACCCTTGTAAAATGTATTATTTACTTGAAATGTTCCATATTACCAGAAGTTCCTGTTCATCCAGTTTAACCATGTTACCACCATGGAGAACATATAGTCCTGTCACTGACCTGTGCTGTTCTATTGCATGCTTCTGTTTTGCCCCTCCATTTCTCTTGGTCCTGATTTATAATCCTTTATATTTTCCTTGCGTGTAGCTTGGATACATTAAGGTTTTCAGGATTCCAGTACTGATCTTTGACAAGAAGGTAGGATTCGTAGTGCAAAATTCTGACTTGTAAAACACTGGTATCTGAAATAGTTTCCTTAATGGCTCATCAGTTAGTAGCTGAAAAGTATTGGTCCTTGTTATCTTCTCCGTTATCATCTGTTCGTTAGATTTCTGTATCCATATTTTTGTCACTTGGCTGCTTTTTTTTTTTAATTTCTTTTATACTCTATAGTCCTTAACCAGGTATCTTAATGAAGCAGATACTTTCACATTCCAAATATCATTACAGATTTCATCAGAAACACTTTCAGCTTAAGAACAATTTCCCTAACTTTCCATCCATAGCGACCCAAGAAACATGAGAATTGCAGCCAACCTACCCCTTCCCCCCTAAAAAAAAAAAAAAAAACAAACCCAAAACCAAAAATAATAAAAAGCAACCAAACCCAGAGAGTATAATATTTTTAAACTAGCAAACAGAACGGAAAGGAGGGTAAGATACTTGAAATGTTACCGAGGTAACTTAAAATGTTATTTCAGTTAGAATGCTCTTTAGTACACTGTTTTATTTCTGAATTGTAACTGAATTATGTTTATTTTGATGAATCAAGGGAAAAAGTGTCAGACTTCTCTAAACCAGGAGATGAATTTGTCAGCATAAATTCTGTTCAGCACCAGAATAACGCGATAAGCGATGAAAACCCACCACACTCATTTTTGAAGTAGGAAACATAGTAGTTTAGCATTTACCATGTAAAAGCTTGAAAGGAATTTGGGTTACTAGAGAACGTAGTTGCTAAAAAATGCAAATCACCCTCTCGTTTTCCCAAAACAGATAGATGAAATTTGTCTAAATTTTATACATGACTGGTTTAGATGAGATCTCAGAAGTATTTTATCCATTATCCATTTATGATAAAATTACACTCTTGTTTCCATAAAATATACCCATTTCTAACACACTGTTGCTCTCATTAACACCTGACTGTGAAACATGTCAAATTGCAAGAGGCATTACAATTTTCTGCCATGCTCTTTTATATGATCAGAAAACACCTTCTGTTAAAAACATGGAACATTATTCTCTATCTTGAGGAAAACGGCTTTTCTATGAATACTCTTTAATCACATAAATTAGTTTGGGAGGAGCTGATTTACAGCCCTTAACGTGTGAACTGCCCCCACGTTAATGTACCAGCTCACACATTAACATACCAGTTCATATCTGTCTAAACTGTTAAAAGTTGCCAATTACTACTTATTTTGTGCGATTAGCTTTTTAACACTATTTTTGCCATTTCTTGTCCATTCATGGATTGATGACTAAAATTTTCCCCAATCGTAGATGATTTAAGTATAAGTTCTTTTTAAAGATTAAGACAAAATGAATTACTGGTCAGTTTGAAAGAACAATTGTGAAAGCTATGAAAAAATTTAAAAGATAGTATGGGTTTAACAAACGTGTGGAGTTCCAGGTACGTGGATTTTCTCAGCTACTTGGAGTTTAATAGGGTAAAAGTCTCTTCTTTTCACTGTCTACCAAATCACTTTTAAAGACTATGACACTTAGCAAAAATGATTTTTATTTTTTTTTTTTTGTAAATTCATCATGCTTAAAAGGAACTGGAGGACATCCAATCTACTGTTACACGGCCTTAGCTGAATGATTTTGAAAGTTAATTTGCATTTCAATGATTTTCACTTGGTACCAGAAAAGAACTGGATTTACAAGAACATGCTTTTATTACTCCCCTCTTCTATTGACTTTTAACCTTCCTTCAGCGGACAGCAATGTGCCAGATATAATGCTTTCCAAGACCCTACAGCGGCCAGCAGTCTGTAACATACAAGTTGAGAAACACGACCAATTTCACAAACCAGCTCCACCCAATAAAATCCTTCCAGATGTTTGCGTAATTTGTAGAAAATTATTCGAAATGCCCCTCCAAGTTTAAGACAATTAATCATTTCTATACTAGGATAGGAACGATTGTGATAGCCAAGAGGCCTCATGCCAAAGAAAAGCTCAGATTCAAGCAGAGAAAATCACAACTCTTTAAAAGGTAATTACCAGCTACTGTGCAGTGCTAAAGCGCGTCCCTTCTATTAATATCCAGAAAAGCTTCACTTTCCCAGAAGCCTCACACAATCGCATCTTCTTTACGCTCAGTATTGATTTCAGCCGCTCTGAAATCAAACACTTCTAACAACAATAATTTCAACACATCATAAGGATGAAACAGATCACAACGGAAGAACATGATAGTACTAATAAAGAAGACAGAAATACATGAGCGCTATGTATGGATATCCCTGTCTCTTTTCCCCATAATACTCTCTGAAAGACCAACCCGTAAAAGTCCTTAAAAGTAGTAAAGGCCCTTCATAAGCTGAGAGGAGAGCAGAACATGGGCAGTGTTCAGTGGTCGCTGAAATCCAGTGACCTGGCTCACTGGATTTGCATCATTTGAACTATTTGGGATTATATTTTTTTTTCACCGCTATCTAACATATTTAAAAGTAAGTTTTACTTTGTACTTGGAAAATACAAAAGCCAAATTATATTCCTGTATGCATTTGAGGTTATTCCTAATGTCATGTGCAAATTACTAGCACATATTTTGTTTATTCTTTTATGAATATTTTCCATTCCAACTTGAAGACTTCTAAACATCCTGATCTTTTCTCTCTCGGTGTTTATTTCCCAACATCCCTGTCTTACTGTTCTTCACTAAAATATAAAAATAATAAATAGCAAGCCTATAGTAGAAAAAACTATTTTTTTTTTCCTAGCAAGTAAATAATGTTTCAGGGTGAAAAAGGAACTTTTAAAAGAGCAAGCACAGGTTTGATGAGATCCTGAGGTGGACCAGTATTCATAAGTTCCTTAAATAATTTCCTTCATCAACCCAAAAATATGAAAAAAAATCTGGCTTCAGATCTGCTGCCGCTGTCTTTGCTACAAGGTGGCCCTGGGTTTCTCGGTCCAAGCTGCACTGACAGTGTGCCTGCTTGCTCATAGTAAAGATCCTCTTTTTTCAAAAGTTTCATTTGATGCAGCATGCAATAATCAGGGCAAGATAGTCAAATAAATTACTAAAAAAGGTATCACAGCAGTCGAACTAGAAAACAAGAAATCAGCTATTTTTTCCCCTATGGTAATATTTTTTTTATCTTTTATTACCCATTACATCTTTGCACGTCAAGCAAAACTCAAAAACAGTTCTCTTGTAAGCTGCTTTCTACTTTTGTACTTTTCTCCAAATTTAAAGAAGCAAACATGACTCCTGCATTTGTTCTTAAAAACTAAAACTTGAGAACCAGGCTTGTGACCATTGCAAGTACGTACATCACCTGGTCTAAATTGCAAGGTTACAGTCTAACCAGGCTTACAAGCATCTAGACTTATCTCACCCTCTTGATTACAAAATACTGTTTTCCTACAACATTACAGTATTTCTTCTCTGCCAAAGGAATTTTTAATTGCTAAATGTTTTTACTGGCCTTTTCTTTTAAGGTAGCAAGATTTGGCTTTTTTTTTCTTTTTCTTTTTCTTTTCTTCCTTCATTATCGTAACTGTGTGGAGACTGAGTTAGTTCTTTTGTCTAGATCTTTGCAGAAACTTTGAGTTACTATCTGGCATTCTGATTTACCTGAACAACTAAGGCACGTTCAATTTTTACTGAAATGAGTTGCCTTCGTACACTAAAGGCAACTAAAAACACTACTTTTAAAACCAACCTAGGTTGGTTTTAAAATCTCATAAAATCTCATATTATCTATTGTGCAATATTTACTATTGGTATCTGTTTGTCTGTAGCATTTAGAAGCTCCAAACAGGGATGACAGCTGTGTAAAAAAGACAATCTGTTTTCCAAACAGCTTAAAATGCATTATTTTGAATTTAATCAAATTTGGTATTTTAAAGCCTTGGCACAGAACACTGAGAATTTCACAAAAGCCAGAAATAAAACACGTCCCAGCAGGAGAAGAAAAGCAAACAAAAGGGAAGAAGCAAGGGAGCCTGAAGGAATATTCACTAGAAAGTTAAGAGACTGGGCTGCCAAAGGGAGGATAAGAGAAAGAAATCAGATTAAATGAAACAGAGAAGGAAGAATGCACAATGCAGTGACAACTTCTTTAACTTTTTTTAAACATTCTAACTCAGTAAGTCTGCTGTAAATGTTATTACATGAGAACAGATGGATAGACAAAACTTGAAGGAATGGAAGTTTTTCTGCATACCTTGATTCTCGGTCATTGTCCCCTGCTTACCTGAACTAGGAGACCTGTCAAAATATGCTGTGGCTCCCTTTTTCTTTTGAACAGTGAAGGGGAGAGGAGGATAAGACTGATGAGAAGTGGGCGGACATCTACACCCTGTCCTGGAACAGATCGGGCTCCTGGGTTCCCCAATACACACCGTGCCAAATTCAAAAGAGAATTTACCCTTATAGATTTAAATGGTTTCACCTAATTTGTATCTGTCAATTTATGCCTGCTTATAAGTTTTTCCAGGATCAGCAGCTTGGCTGTTGAGGATAAAGCGTGGAGTTATTACAAAGACAGATTGACTACTCAGATGGTTTGGACAGCTTACAGAGACTGTGGTCTTGGGGACGCAAGAGTTGGGACGCTCACCCACGCATGACTATGCTCTAAGTACAGCTTTACAGCACAATCTGAGTAAGCGATCTCGTCCACTGGCTCTGTGCAGGGGATTCTGAGACACCCTAGTGTGATAAGCTGTCATTTCAAACAAAGTCCTCCAGCAGTACCTCAAATATTGTTGTGTTTTTCTTAAAATGAACATATCCCTCCAGTTACACACTATTTTAGCTTTGTATGCTGTGACTTGACTTTCATCTTCAAAGTTACTTCCAAGAAACAAAGTATAACCTCATGTCAGGAGCAGAGATTTGACACTGTACAAGCAGCAGCAGTAGACATGGTAATACGCCTCCCACAATAGCATGAATAATTGAAATTGCCCTATGACACATCATGTGCCACTTGACTTCAGGCAACCAGTTCCTTGATTATCAAATCATGATAATCAGTGCAAGGCCCATTCTTTTCTCTGGTGCAGTTTTACATCCTTTCAGACTCTTACGGTTGCATAAAAAGATCACAGCTATGAAGATGAAATATACTTTTGAGACTTGGCTACCGCTGGCTTTGGCACTCTAAGAAGCCATTCTTTGGCTATCTGAGAGGCATGACTCATTTGGAAGGAATAATCCATTAGGAAGTAATGATAAATGTATGATACCTAGAAGAAAAACTCAGTGCCATCTTTTTCACACAGTTATACGCACACAGAAACTTTCCAAGACTTTAGAAGAAAATACTACACCAAAAATCCTTTCAAGTGAGGAAAAAAAAATAGGGGGTGGTGGTGTTAAGTCTAAATTCCATCTCTGCTATAGTGAGACTACAGAACAATCGCAGAAAGTAGAATTTTTTTTTCTCCACCACCCCCCCACCACCACCATCTGCATCTATATTCCTGTTCCTACGACTTGTCTTTGCTTCCTGCATCAGCCTGAGAGGAAAAAAACAACTTAAAAGATAACAAATTTCAAACACAGTTTTCAGTCTACATCAGGGGATAACTGGCAGCTTTCTTATTTCAGAATAATGCTTACACAGCGAAGGCAGGGGGGGGAAATCTTATAGACACACATCTGCGAAAGATGGAAGCCCTTTAGAAAACACCACTAGCAGAATCAGTTTTGAGTTAATAACAACAGAAACTTCAAGTTTATGACCCTGGATTTCCCATAATTCATTAATGATTTGATTATTCCCTTAAAATAGTCTCTAGGCTGAATATTGTTTACTACTTAAAAAAATGGGACACATCCGCAAAAATCTAAAACTTGTGCTTAAGTACTATTTGCCTGTTTTTCTAGCTGGACACTGAACAGTAAGGATACCTTGCTTGCCAAAACTGAAACAAAACTGAAACTGTTCAACTTGATATAAGTGCAAGCCTATAAGGTCCTATATTTAAATAATAACCTCAAGTATTAAGGTCAAATTATCATTTAGTCATGAATTATTAATATAAATAACATATTAGATTTTTATTAGGCAACATTATTGTCTCCCTGTAGGCCAGATGGTTCAACCAGCTTTGGGAGAAAACACATACAGGGCATGTTTGCAAAGATGGAGTAACACGTGTTCCAGATCCAAGCAAAAAGCAGGTGTAAAACATTCTGGCTGTACAGGCTTGCCTGAATGTATACACCTGCTTCCACCCCTTTCTCTTCCTCAGCCCTGAAGGACACTGGAATTCCTCCTCCCCTCACCTTCTCTCTACACATACACATATCGGATTTCCTGTTGTGAACAAAAATTCCAGAAAATTCTTCTGTCTCTGAACCTTCAATATTACCTTAATATAAGCTACCAGCCTAACTTTTTGCATTGTGATAGAGCTACAATATGACAGACCGAAAACTAGACTTCCAAGATAACTGTTCCTTCTTCAATGCATCTGCATTGATGCGATTTCCACAGGAGGATCACGGTGCATCTATTTTGTACTTCCGAGAATAACCCAAATACTCTTGAAATCTGGCCTAATAATTCATTAGAATATCTCTCAGAGTGTAGGAGATGTAATATCACGTTTTGTTGGGATTTCAGGGAACTCTTGTCTCCGTGTATGTATCTAAATTCCTTGCTTCAATCATTCTACAGCCAACAAAACCTCAGTTTTCAGAACAGTTTCTTTCTTTGTTTTCCCTAATGATTTGAAAACATTTAATTTTCTACTCTAATGTTTCATTGAGGAAGCTTTCATCTGCTTAAAGACCATGCGAAAGGCCGTATGAGGAGACACAAAAGTCTTTCCTTCACCAATATACCTTCATTGACACTGATCAAAATAGATGCTTATAGAATATTAGAACAGCTCAAGTCAATTTTAATTTTTGGCAAAGGGATTATCCCAATACAATAGCATGTATTTTCCATCATTCTAATGAGCTCACATAACAGTAAAAAGCTAATATTTGTCCAAGAAGTTATTTGTTTTAAAAAAAAAAATTATTAGATTTTGACTTTTAAAAGGCATACATATCAGCTATATCTTCTGATATTATTGACATTGCCTTAGGCAATTAATAGTGAAGGTACTCCATGCCCTGCCAAGAAGAATGTTCTAACAGATTAACAATTACATAAGAAGAAATTTGGCACAGTCCAACATGCGAAGAAAGATGACAATTCAGAGAACCATTTTAGCTATTTCCTGGAAAATGGCTTCACAAAAGTTAATTGCATGATATACGGAGCTGTATCATTTAGAAACACCTTAAGAATATCAGATATTGTGAACAAAAAAAACCCAAATTCATTTGCATTTTGGCAAGTAAGCCTTTGAAATCCACTTTTCATTCTCCGTCGGGAAGTTCTACTGGGAAGGGGACACAAAGAATGAGAACTTAAAGAACACATCCAATAATCCATGTCGAAACAAGAGAATCCTTTCATTTGTACTCCATGCTTTATTATGATCAGCAGATGGAAAGCTATCAGGATGATACGAAACATTTAAGACTGATCTTCAGTTCCCAAGATTTCAGCCGAACTCCACTGATGACACTACTCTAAAGAGATTTCAGAAGTCTCAAGTAATTTTGAGATACACTGGTAGAAGCAGTGATAAACCTGACTCAAGATATTATTTATAAAGCAACACTGTTTTCTTCAGAGTACAAAGACTTAGGAAGTTATTAAAGTGACAAGTGTTCTGTGGTATTTATGTAACCTTTTTCTGTAACTATAATAATAGAAATATCCTTTCCTCAGGGATAAATACAGCAATGAGCTACAATATATTTTCTTTTTTTTTTTTTTAAATCATACAAAAACAGTGATTTATCAGGGCACTGCAAGCACCTGCTTTTCTGTCTTCCGCAATATTAGGTATTAACTAGTTATAATTCTTCCCTGAGGCTGATGAAAATTTCCCTCCTCTACCAGATTAAGAATTTATTCAACAAAAGCAGCGGGAGAAAAAATTGCAAGCACATACAAAGGTTTTGGTGTGGGTGGGGTGGGTTTTTTTGTTTGGTTGGTTTGGGTTTTGTCTGGTTTGGGTTTTTTTTTTTTTTTTTTTTGATATGATGATAAAAATGTTTTCCCTTATCTATTTTGGGTCCACATAGACTCCCTGAGGCCATTCTTAAGGCTTTACAGCAAGAAGGCAAAATCTAAAAATCCACAGAAGTTTTAGCACCCTCCAAAAACTTTAATTAATATCCACTTTGACTAAACTCTTATGCAAAATACTCATGACTTTGAGGTCAAACAGACAAACCCTTTCTCTTCCTCAAACCAAGACAAATTCATTATCCCTTACGTTTAGGTGGGATGAGAAAGCAAGCAAGAACTGAAGGAGCCTTTAAAACTCATTTCTTCAGTTCTACCTAACTCTAGCTGTACGCATCCAAGTTTGAATTAATTATGAGGAGTTCTTGCAATCCATTTTTTGACATCAACTTCTGTAACCCCATACTTTAAATTCAATTCCTTGTAGACATAACCACATGACCCAGGATCTGCCATTCTGAGGGCTTGTTTATTTTTCCTTACTTGACTCTTCTTAACTACCTTTACTAGAATTCTGTAGCTCTCCTTAATGGATTTTTTAATTATTTTTTTTTTTTAACTAACAAGGGGTATATTAAAATATACCTTTCTTCTAAGGGGGAGAAAAGAACATAGGAGCCACTTATACACACATATAGCACTGTGTATGTGTACATACACATATAAACTGCAATGTAAATTATCAGCTGTTTGATTACGAACACAAGAAAGTTACAAGAAGACCTCAGCTTGCTGAGAGGAGTGGTTTGTCCATAGAATGAGAACGCACAATGTTTCTGTCAATACCAGTAGTCAGTAATTCTTACCACAAAAATAAAGTTAATAATTACAATCTTCGTATACCGTTTTTATTCTGATCTGCAGGTAAACAAGTAACAGCTCCAGAACCCAGCTAAGCTTTTTAAATAAAATGAGTTGGCAATTAAGCATTTACTCATTACTTAAGCATCACAGACAAATACAGAAGTGGTCAAGCTGCAATTTTACAGTCTTCACTGCCAGATTCATGCACCATCATAGCATAAAATTGAGCCATGTCAGACAAATATACATTGCATTTCTAATCATCAAAAGTGTACAACACTCTTAAAACAACCTCAACTTTTTACATCATCCGTGCTCGTAGCAGCATAATAAGCAAACCCCCAACCAGCAAAGACGACCACCAGTATAAAGTCAATCTGTTGGTATTTTTTGAAGGTGTTTGAAACAGCAGCATATGGTTATACTAGATCAGAGTTTTATATCATTTTTTTGTATAAGGAATCCTAAAAGCTGCAGGTGTTCTATAATCAACCTGCAGTCTCACAGGTTTGCAATCTACTTCAGCCTGCCCAGAAGCTAGGCTAAACTGAACTTACTTCAGCTATCAAAAATAGACAGGTGAGTTAAAGAAAATTAATCTGTTTCTCTCCCATGATTTTTCAGTACGACGTAAGCCATGACTAGTTTGAACAACTACTCTTGGAAAATAGGAGATATTTAGGTAACTTCTCTGCAGGTATTATGCTGTTAAACAATTTCTGTAATACTGTGATTTTTCACATCACGAATGGGATGATTTGTGAGATTTCTTTCTGAAGAAAGAAGCATAACCACTAAAAATCAGGCCAAAAGTTTAGAAGAGAGATCATTCAAATAAATCCAACCCTTGACACAACAGAAGGCTACACGAATAGCACACTATTTAAGGGTTTGGTTTGTTTTTTTTTTTTTTCCAAAATTAAGGACTTTCCATTTTAGTTCAAGCTGTGGTACCCATTATGTAAAGTCTGTTAGTGAACTGGTTTGGGCTGCTTTCATGAAAATCAGCAATTTGAAAAATAGCTTCTGTTCATTTAAGGTTACAAATTAGATATCTAAGGCAGTACTTCATCCACCACTGAAGTGCAGCCATCTGTTTTGTAGTAGGCATTTAGACAGAACAGTTTGAAAAAATGAAGAAAAATATTATACCAAACTGAGAAGAAAAATACAGACGTCTTGAACAGAATGCTGAAAATGGCTTCCCTCGAGCAGTCGAGAACTGCACTTCCCACAGCCCAAAGGCCAATAGCTATAAACTTTGGAGCCTATAAATTGGGCACACAAGTCCATAGGGAGACAACTAAATACATCACTGTATTTTTAAAGCTGTTGAACACATGTTTTTTCAAGAGAAGTCTGTGTGTGTCAGTTCCTAAATATGGACTTAAATCAGTTAACTTTGTTCCCCCTACTCTTTAAAGCTTCAACCTTGGTCTGCACTGGTCTTCACTGGGAATTTGCAAGTGTCTGTGATATGATGGATGTTGTCCTACCATTCAGTGGCCCACAAAAATTTGTTGCTTGTAATGAATGACACTTCCAGGTGGTCTGTCATAGATCTTATATGTGTTATCTAAAATTATGTCAATCATTATAGCAGACATGAAGGGACATCATGTGTTGTGAAAACTGAAGTATGCGGCAAACCTGCTTTTCATGAAATAATCTATGAGGAAAGAGGGTTTAAAATTGTTTTCAGTGTAATTTTCCATCTAAAAATGGATTTTGCTTTCTTTCTTTAGGAATATTAAATAACTTCTGAGCAGCTTGTCTCAGAAACAGATGCTTAGTGTAAAGCCTGATTGAAAATATTCATAAATATACCAAATATTTTTATGAGTAACTAGGATATATTTTTAATAGCATATTAAAAATTATAACCCCAAAGGGAAACAGTGGGAGTTTAATTATGGACTTCTTAAGCAGGAATTTAGTCTCAGTACTTTATTTCTCTGTAATTTACCCTTTCCATCTGTTGGATGTTACTGCGACATATCAAAATGCCTTAGGAGAGGACAACACCTCCCAGCTTTTAAAATAAGAATCAACTATCCTCTCTTAGCAGCTGAAGGGAATACTTAATCAAAGTAATAGTTTGGCTTCCCTCTACCAAGACATCCATAGATCTTTCCAAAGACCAAGTTATCCTCTCAACATGACTTGATAAACGCCTGGGTGGTCACTGAGAGATTCTGCTGTTTTAGCCAATGGGAAGAAACACATGTCCCACTAAAAAGCATTAAGGAGCAAGTATGATGCATGGTACACTCCACTTGCTGCGTTTTCAATACTATCATAGCATATGTATTGGGTTAACACACGGAGTAATAGTAACAGACCTCTGTGTGTCTCTAAATAAGATCTCAAAGAAAATCTAGAAAGACCCTTTAAAGAGGCCATATTAAGCCTAAATACATGGTTAAATGATACCTTGATAGAAGGTCTCTACCTTTTCCTGCAAGTACACCATTTATCCTTTCTATATCAGTCTGTTTCTTTTGGCATGAATACTTGAGTTCACAGAGGTAAGTGTACAGTGCGTATGTCAAACCGATTCTTTCAGTGTCTCATCTAATGTTAAAAATTTTCAGATAGCAACCTTACATCAGGTCAGATGCATTTGAAGGCAGATATATTAGTTTAGTGCTGAAAAATTATAGTCAAGTATAAATGCTTGCTCTAGATTCACCTAGGAAATGACTGCATGTTTGAGCAAGTTTATTATAAAAGTTTACTTTCATAATTTGCTTGTTCCTGTCTGTACAGTGACGAATACCAGATTTAAATACCAGTGTTAAATGTTAATGGTATTTTAAGTGACCTGAAGAGGATAAACTATATTTGTCTCTCTCTTACAACACAGCACTATCTAAGGAGCACAAAATTTTATGATGCATAGATTCTTGTATCTTTTAGATGTGCCTTTTCTGCTCAGGACTAGAAGATGAGTGCTCAGCTTTGATGACGCTGACACTATTGTGTTTCCTTTACTGAATCACAGAATTGTAGAGTTAGAAGAGACCCTCTAGAGACCATCTAGTCCAACCCCCCTGCTAAAGCAGGGTCACCCAGAGCAGGTTGCACAGGAACGCGTCCAGGCAGGTTTTGAATGTCTCCAGAGATGGAGACTCCACCAGCTCTCTGGGCAGCCTGTTCCAGGGCTCTGCCACCCTCAGAGTAAAGAAGTTCCTCCTCATGTTTAGGTGGAACTTCCTATGCTCAAGTTTGTGCCCATTACCTCTTGTCCTGTTGCCAGGCACCACTGAAAAGAGCCTGGCCCCATCCTCCTGACGCCCACCCTTTAAGTATTTCTAAGTGTTGATAAGGTCCCCCCTCAGCCGTCTTTTTTCCAGACTGAAGAGACCCAAATCCTTCAGCCTTTCTTCATAAGAGAGGTGTTCCAGTCCCCTAATCATCTTGGTAGCCCTTTGCTGCACCCTCTCCAGCAGCTCCCTGTCCCTCTTGAACCGGGGAGCCCAGAACTGGACACAGTACTCCAGGTGCGGCCTCACCAAGGCAGAGTAGAGGGGGAGGATGACCTCCCTTGACCTGCTGGCCACACTCTTCTTGATGCACCCCAGGATGCCATTGGCCTTCTTGGCCACGAGGGCCCTTTGCTGGCCCATGGTCATCCTGTTGTCCACCAGGACTCCCAGGTCTCTTTCAGCTGAGCTGCTCTCCAGCAGCTCAGCCCCCAACCTGTACTGGTGCATGGGGTTATTCCTCCCCAGGTGCAGCACCCTACACTTGCCCTTGTTGAACTTCATAAGGTTCCTCTCTGCCCAACTCTCCAGCCTGTCCAGGTCTCTCTGTATGGTGGCACAGCCTTCCGGTGTGTCAGCCACCCCCCCAGCTTTGTGTCATCGTCAAACTTGCTGAGGGTGCACTCTATCCCCTCATCCAGGTCATTGATGAATATATTGAAGAGGACTGGACCCAGTACTGACCCCTGGGGAACACCACTCGTCACTGACTTCCAACTAGACTCTGTGCCCCTAATCACGACCCTCTGAGCTCTGTCTTTCAACCAGTTTTCTATCCACCTTACTGCCCATTCATCTAACCCACACTTCCCAAGCATCCCTATCAGGGTGGTGTGGAAGACCATGTCAAACGCCTTGCTGAAGTCAAGGCAGACCACATCTACTGCCCTCCCCTCATCTATCCATCCAGTCATGCCGTCATAGAAGGCTATCAGATTAGTCAGACATGACTTCCCCTTGGTGAATCCATGTTGAGTACTTCTGATAGCTTTCTTTTCCGCCACGTGCCGTGAGATGAGGCCCAGAATGAGCTGTTCCATCATCTTTCCAGGGATGGAGGTGAGGCTGACCGCCTTGTAGTTCCCCGGGTCTTCCAGGTGAATACAGATAAATGAGTATCATCTGAAGCTTAATATAGTGAATCCAGTCTGACTTCCAAAGTCCAAGATCAGGACTCAACTCATATCTTCAGCGGTCTAGAAGATAGTCAAAGTTAATCAAGTCATATAGGTTTCACCTGTAGTTACTAGGCAACCTGATTTTTACACCCAGTCTAAATATTTATTTTAAACCTGTATTAGGACCAATTCATTCTGTCTGAAACAAGATATCTCCACAGGGCAATCATTTCATATAGGTATTCCAGTGACTGTGAAACTTAAATAGCTTTCATCCAACTTTTAGGTAAGATAAATCTACCCTCAGGATCCTATGTGATCCATATAGACAAATTTTCATCATATCAGTATCATAATTGATCGAATTTCAGCTTGTTCTAATCCCTGATATCCTAGCGATCTCCCTTATCTAACTATATTTTCTATTCTAAGAGCAATTACAAAATACCATATGTAATTAACATAAAATGTACTGTGAAATACAGTCAGCCACCCCAGGAAACAAATCTGAGATTTTAATTTGAGAGACCAATTTATTACAAAGTTGTAATAAAAGTTACTGGTCTAGAAACTATTATTTTTCCAAGTTCAGTTTCAGAATAAGATCAAGTTTATATACAAGTCTGATCTAAGTCAGTCATAGCAAGATCTATGAAGTATCATCTTGATTAAGACGTGTTTGGAATAATTTCCTTTGTCTGTTATCCTAAGCACTAAATACATAGAAACTGTCTAAAAAGAAAGGTAATATTAGCTATGTGAAATAACAGAAACAAGGCATTTCCATCCCAATCAATAGTAACATTGAAAAATACAGCATTAAATTATACTCATCTAAATCTACAGAATTCTGCAAAAAGCAGAAGACTGCCCATTGTTTGTTTGATCTACCAATTAAAAACCACCTTTTCACACTTTTCTTAAATTTTATAAGTTTACTACAAAAGAATATAGTCAAACAGTCATCAGATCCAAAGACATCTAATATCAACATTTTGCTACGTTAGGGCCATCGATACTGGAAGGGTGTAGTTGGTTGTCCCATTCTGAGAGAGTTTGGGTTGTTCAACCTGGAGAAGAAAAGGCTCCGGGGAGACCTTACAGTGGCCTTCCGGTATCCGAAGGCAGCCTACAAAAAAGCTGAAGAGGGACTTTTTACAAGGGCACATAGTGATGGTAATGGCTTTAAACTGGAAGGGGTAGTGTTCAAGACCAGGTTGGATGGGGCTTTGATCAACCTGGTCTAGTGGGAGTTGTCCCTGCCCGTGGCAGGGGGGTTGGAACTAGATGATCTTTAAGGTTTCTTCTCAACCTAAACTATCCTATGATTCTTTGGCAAGCTTACTATCTGTTATTAGATCTATTATCTATTCTATCTATTATTAGAACGCTGGCTTAATTCAAAAGAACCTCTTAGGTAGCTCTGTGTACTTTATTTCCTGCAGCTGAGTCAAGTGATACTCATCCAGACATGTTATAATAGCTTTTGGCCCTCATTAGATTTATCTTAAAGACAGTTATCAAGAATTTTTTTTTTTTATATTTATCTTTTTCTTAATCATTATGAAAAGTTCATTGGACATAATGGACGTGAAAGCCTGAACTTCTTACAAAATATGAAAGTATGCTTTGAAAAGATGCTTTAAAAACTTCACAGTGTAAAGAAAACATATCCATCATGAAAACCTCTTCTTAACCCAAAATCTCCATGAAATTTCAGCTAAATCTTTTACACTATTTAATCCTAAACTTAGAAAATTAAGCGAATTCCTGAACCAAATATCTATTACCAAGCATGATGAGGTACTATTCAATTTGCCTTTATGTAGACTTGATGCTTAAAAAACCCCAAAGTAACAAACTACAACTTGGCAACTACAACTGCTGATATAAAGGTAAATGTACATATATATAATATATATAAATGTACATATATATAATGTACACATACATACACACACGTGTATATGTGTGTGTATGACCAGAATCTTCTACTTGTTCCTAGAGGCTGTAAACTTCAACTAGAAATTAACATATAGCTATAGAAAAAACACAGCATTTTAAAATAATGGTTGCATTTTATAGGCTTAAAGTTAGGAAGCCCACAAAATTCAGTGCTAGCATCAACTTCTGAATGATGACAAATCATAAGCCTACAGAGAACATGTTGAGACGATGTAACACCAAGCAATTCAAACTTACTTGAATGTACAGAATGGAAACCTGGCAGCCAAGCATACTGACCTATGGTAAATAGAACTGAATCAGCTGAGGTAAACACAGACCAAGAAAGGCCACCGGTTTTAAGTCTTAAATTGGCTTTACAGTGTTTTGCAGATATATCCACACTCATCCCGGCTGCAAACCATGTTGTCATTGGCAACCACTTCCAGGATAGAAGTTGTGTAATCACATAGTTGTGATATTTTGCTTGACTGAATAAGCTTACTATCAAAAGCATTGATTGGCTCAGTCAAAATATTATGGTAACATAGCTATGATATTCCTTACCAAAGGTAAGGGATGACTCAAGGTGACCTGCCTGAACATAGCCACCTGTAAATTTAAGTCTGTTTAGAAAAGAGGGATATAGACGTAACGTCGGTTAACTCCCTCTGGATATGTCTTTGCACTGTTTGGGAAATTACTCTACTGATTGTCCAAACTGATTGAATGTATTGTATCCCCCCCACTGACAAAGTGGTGATGTTGCTATTTGAGTCTTATTCGCTAAGGAACAAAAAAAGGCTTTTTTACATGGTATAGCTGGTCTCTCCCCCTGGATCAGGTCATGGAAAGAGCTTCTGATTGGGCATGCATATCATTCAATTACGTTTCCTTTTTAGTAACTTCTGAAAGTAACAAGCTCAAAAGTTTAGACCTATAATACAATTAAATTAGTTAAAGTCTTTCATTTCTTGTAGTTTCATTTAACCCAATTCAAACAGGCAGGAAATGGAAATTGGAAACATCATTTTCTCCGTCGGGCCTTGGGGTCTTAACAAGGCGTTCAGCCCCGCGAAGAGCTCATCTTTTCCCCGCACCTCCCTGCAGGGTGCTCCGGGCTCTGGTCCCCGCACTGTCCCTTCTCAATGATGGGCCTACACTCTGCTTGACCAGGAGATGATGCCATTGAAACTGTGCCCTCCCTTTGCGAGCTAGGCAATATTCGAGATAGGGAAGCGTGTTTCTGTCTCTGCATCGTATCACCAGGCAAAGCCTAACTCACCCTGTTAACAAGTACATATTCGGCATATAGAAAAAGGAGAAGCACATTCAAGTTTTGTTGTTTGGCTTTGGAGGGGTTTACCCCCCACCCCCCTTTTTTTTTTTTTTTTTTTTTTTTAAGTTTTTGGGGGTTGGGGTTTTTTGGTTGGTTGGTTTGGTTTTGTTTTTTAACAGTTCTGTGAAAGATTGACATGCTTTAAACTGAACAGAATGATTCAAAGTTTTTTTCCTCAGAGTTGTTCTGAAACCAGACATCTAGTTTTTTTTCTTTTAGGGAGTTACAAAACATGGAGTTCTAGATCGAGATACAATTTGCAGCAGAATAAAAGTGGAGACATAATTCTTGTCTCAAAATTCTTATAGCTAGTTACAGAAAAAAGTACACCAAAGGAATAAATAACAGCAAAAACTGGAATAATTGTAATTGGGCAATTTACTTCTGAAAAGTAGACGCTCACATTTCACTTTTTCCCCCTGTATACTGCACTATGACTTAATAATAACAATAGAAAAATTTTACAAATTCAGTACTTTTCCATTATATCCCATAATCATTTTGCTGATTGTTCTAATCTTACATACAGCATAAGAACTGATATTAAAGTACTAACATTTCCTATTAAAATGATTAGTTGGCAAGAAGACACACAACATCAAAAAATATACAGGCCACAAAGAGTCACCTTCACATAGGAGGAATTCCCTGCAGTGAAACTGGCAAAGCTCAGCCTGGTCATGAGTCATGCTAAAGATTCATTTAAATTATTGGAGGGCATCCAACCTATTTAAAAGTCTGGCTACAGGGAGTAACATGTTGCGTTTCTGTCTTGGTCCTACTGCATTTGAGCATAACTAGATCATCTCTTCATTTTTCTTCCCCCTCCCCCACAAAGTACACTCTAGTAGTATTCCACTTACCCATCAAGCCTCTCCTTGCCTCATTGTTTTGCCTCTTAAGATCCATTTAATATGCATTCCCCTGAAGATGCTTCTGCTTGGAAGACTAATGACCCTAACCACTTTGTATCAGTTTTTTGAAGTGGCCTCAGATTTGTGAAGATACCAATCTCTTTTGTGAACTTTCAGTATCTCCTGGGCATGTGTTGGAAAGAAACAAGAAGAACAAAAAACCCAGCATTCTCAAGGAGGCTGTTATCACAACGCAGCAGCACAGTAAGAATCTTTTGGATAACCATGTCAGTAAAGAGAATATCTACTGACTGCTATGTGATGTAAAAGTGATTGCTCCGGAGGGAAACAGAAACCATGCTATCAACTACAGTAACAAGGCTACTGCGGCTCATTATCTTTATGCTGTATCTTTGAAAAAGATACATATGTGTTTTGGCTTGATGTTAGCTTGTTGTAGCTATTAATTTGTGTGTGTATCAGTGCTAAAAGCAGCAAAGTATTGTTTACATGACCATGGTTTCTCACAGCTAAAATAGGATGGAGCTTCCGAGTTGAACAGAAGACCAGGCCTATCTCAGAATTTCCTATTCAATAGCCATAGTTTAACAAAATTTTTCCTTATGCCTCAAAATTTTCAGCCCAACCATTATTTTTTTCCCCAAAAGAGAGCTGTTGCAAAGACTGAAGAAAAGAAGCATACACTGGTCGGTCCCACATGGAGGGTGAGACAGAGACATTCAAAGTGTGAAGTGGGAGGAAAAAAAAGCAGAGCGATACCATCATCTGATTTGGTTGCCCAAAATGCACACAGGCTCTATATTGCAAAGGGAATGTGAAAGTTCCATTATATTTTACCTCTAGTAATTTTTCTGCCCGCCCTTTCAGCATCTCCAGAAAGATCAGAGACAAGCTCCATTTTACAGCAAAGCAACCCAACCATACAGAGTGCAAAAGCAAGCATATATTTCTTAACTAACAGCATAAAATTGTTACCAGCAACTCAGTTTCTGGAAATTATTTCCCTAGAATTACTGAAGTATTGTTCTTAAGGAAAAAACAAAACAAAACAAAACTAACAAACAAAAAACACACCACACAAAACTTAGTAGGGTGGAATCTTCACTTAGCTAAATTTAATTACCTAAAAGTTAGGTGCCTGGAGTCTAGCATCTAGCCTAAGCAATTAATATAAAAGTATAGATTCACCCCCACTGATCCCCTTGCCTGCCAGGGAAATACTCATCTCTAAGCTAGCTACGCTAGACACCCAGCTTGTAGGCAGATTAAATTTGCTGTGGTAAGTCCCAAACAAAGTTTTATCAACTTTTAAAAATCAGGGACAGCAAAACTAACCCCATATCTATAATCCAGCTCTCCTGAAAATGTTGATTTGTACCAATATTGTGGGGGTAAAAGCCGATATTCAGAATATTTAATAAATAATATGACTAAGATAGGGAACTACCTTTTAATAGTTTAAATGACTGATCATTGTTTATGTTCTGAGTCACTGTTCTTGGCTCTGACCCACACATTATGTTCAAATGGCAAAGAGTTTTGTTATATATAGCAATATCATGCAGTATTCTGACTAGGTCAACCCATGATGTGACCAACTGTGAACACTCAGAAAAACGTCACTGAAAAGTCACTTGGCATCAGTCTAATAAAGGACTAGCAACACTCTTACATACTTTATCAGTAGTCCCTTTTGTACTCAGTTGCAGTCTTACCAGTTCACGTAGCAGATTTATAATATTTGTACTTGAATCATCCTTCTACCAATGAATTGAAATAATTTTGCAGCTCCAGCAAGTTGGACAAGTAAGCCTCTTGTGGTGTTCTATTTATAATGGCCTATACTCTGAAGCGTAACATATCAGCACATTTTGAGAAGAGCACTCAAAACTGTCAATGCTTTTGTTAATATACTCAGTGCCATACATCTGAAAACCCTGTTTACACACGTGCAAAGACACTGTGTGAAGGCTGAGAAAATCTGTACTTATCAGAAAAAATAGGTTTAGACTACAGTCAAACAATGAGACATCTATGACAATAAGTCACAGAATTCTCATTTACTTGACTACTCAATATTTAATACTTATTCTAGTGCTAATATAAGTAGTCATAAATCCTAGTAATCCCTTGGGACCTATTAATGCAGGCTTTTCACCCACACAGTCTTTCTCTTTTGATTCCCTACAAGATCAGAGACATAAAACAGACAATGCAATATAAATGCATATCCTAAGACAGAAAAAATTAAAAACAAGCATAACAGATGAAGAGAGCAAAAAAGTAGAATGGAAGAAGATGTATTAAAACCGGAGAACCAAAGGCAAAAGCCCACCTAAAGTAGGCCACACACACTCTTAATGTGGATAAGTGAATAATTTTAAGAAGCAGCATAAATGTTAGCATGTTTGTGTTACAAACTGGTAAACGCTCCAGTTACTGCTTCCCAAAATAGCAAAAAAGTGGCACATCTCTCCTCATGAGATCTCAGTGTCACACTCTAAGCTATGAAGTAAACTAGGTTACACAGGTTTATTGGAAAGTCTGCTTATTGCCATTGGGAAAAGAATATTTAATGGACTTGGCTTAATAAAGAGGCTGTAATACTGAAACAGGTCATGTGAATACACATAAAACATATCTCTCAGTGTATTTCCACCTTCAGTATGATTAAAAGGGTAAAAATTCTCAGAGCTCCCTCCATGAGACTTCCAGAGATGGTCAAACAAAGATTATAAGCAACAAAACTTCAAAACAGAAGTCTTTCAGAGATTTGTTTTAAGTGTAAAATATTCAATGTACAATAGCTCCACCAAGGCAATTTAAGGTATTGCACTCTACTGTCTTTCTCAAGCAGAAGTATTTTGAAATTTTTCTCCTGCAGAACAGTTGAGTACATCTGTATTTTGAGCGTTGAACAGCCACTGTAAAAATCAAGTGGTTAAGAATGCAACAACCTCTTTTATTCAGGACTCATTTGATGAGCATCAATTGTTTAGGTGCTCTGAGGAAAACCAAACAACAGGGTTTTGTCTTTCGTGTCCCTGGCTATACATCTATAGTTTCACCATCCTCAGTTTTACCCACCTTGAACAAAATATAGTTCCAGCTGCCTCTTTCAGCACTTGCTACACATTCCTTTATTGTGGTACTCTCCTTGCCAAAGAGGGCCTAATCCTAAAGCCCGATGATCGCATGAAGGCTAATTGGATCTCCAGAATCCCTTAAGCCTTCCTCTAATCAGTTACAATTATGCTCTTCCTTTCCTAATGCAACACAGAACCCATCTTCTCCATTTTCATTGAAACAGGGATGAAAGATATCGTTATTTAAGAGTCTTATGAGCTGCTCACATAAAACAGACAGAAATGCAAGGTGAATCTTCAGAGAGAAAACCTGAGCTAAGCCCAGCTACCATGCTTGTTTATTTAAGACAGAAGGGAGTGAAATCTTTGTGTCACCTTGATTTTTAGGTCATTGGATTTCTATTGCTTGTGTCCCCTGGCCTTCAGTAATCTTTCTTCTCCATTACTTTATGAAAAGTTAAAGAACAAAGTTTATCTGGACTCACTATATCCTAGGATATGTTCAGGGGAGACTCCTACCTTATTCAGATACAGTAAATTCCCTAACACTAGCATTCAAAATCATACCAATATTCAAGAAACAGATCATTCTTTTCTACCTTTGCCTTGTTAGATTTATCTGCTGAGACTAACAAACTGTAAGGAATGAAAACTGGTAGTTATGTTAGATTAATGTCACTGTTGGAAACTATTTCAAGCCAATCAAAACTATTCAATATCTAAACCTATTTTATAACTATTAGGATAATCAGTCTAGTTCATCAACTTCAATTTCTTTCAGAATGAATGTCAGAGTATTTCTGCTATTAAGTTGATTAAATCAGCGTCACCATCTTCCAAATGCGGTGTGTTTACAACAGAAATGGCTAGCTCTACACAACTCAAGCATAACCCTAAAAATCCAGAATATGGATTTATGAGCACAAAGCTCGGTTCTCTCATTCATTTTGCAGCACTGGGGCAATTCTGTTGACTTGAGCTGCGTCTCTTTGATGTAACTGAGAGGAATCCCAAACTCTGTGGAAATTTGTTCTAAAAATGGTCTTGAAATATTACAGAGCAACTGAAAGTCAGTTCTTTCAGCATCTGTCAGATCTCTTCAGGAAGATCTTATGAGTATTATAGTATGGATGATTTGATGAAACACTTTGGTGAAAGACACTTCTGTATTCCTAAGACAGAACCTGAGCAGCCTAAGTTGCAACCCTAATACGAAAAATTAAGTTTCACTAGAACTGCTTCCTGCTAATTTGCGAAATAATACCAAACCCCGGAGGAGCTCATTTTCACTTGGGCTTTATACATACATGCATTGTCTGTTCTGGAGTAAAAGACAAACACTACCTGTTCACACTGAAACTATCCATGAAACGGCAAGTAATCAGCATAATTTTACTGAGTTTTAGGCAGCCATGTTGATATTTGGCATATTATGCCTCTCCAACTCAAGAGTGCACAGTTTGGGATGGGCTGGTTTGGGTTGGTTGGGTTTTTTTTCCTCTCCTCTTAAAACATTCATCATGGAGCCCAAGACTGTTTATTTTCCTACCACTAGCAGTACAACAAAAACTAAACCCAGATGCTGGCAGCGCCTAATTAAAGTAAGGAAAATGGTATTTAACTAAAACTGTTTTTAAACATAGTTCTGTTTTCCGGTTGAATGAAAATAAAGGTTAGTGTGAAGCAAGTGCACCTCCAGAGATGCACCATGATGAAGCTTTAAGAAACAAGGATAGTCTCACCTAACTATTTTAAAACTCTTACTGTGCCTATTACAGAAGCCTCGAACAATGAAAAAAGATTTTTGGAAATTAAAGTCTGTCTTTCATAAAAACATTTCTTTAATGAACACTGTGCTACATGTAAAGAGCTAAGACCTGAAAATAACGAAAGCACCATAATTAAAATCACACAAGACTACTGAGAATAAGCTCAAAATCAACAAACCGTGTACCATCATGACAAAATACTAGTTGACAGACAAGAGGTGTATGTGGAAGAAAACACAACTTCTTTCTTACTGTGAGAGAAGTAACATGAGATTTTTCCCTTTCTTCTCTCATTCAAAGAGGAATGAATTGAGCCCTCCTTTTCTTTTTCTTTCCAGATAGAACAAGGGAAAAAAAGAGTAAAACAGATCCTTGATACCTTTATAATTAGCAAAACACAAATACTAGCAAGCCACAAAAAGAACCCCTCCCCTTCTAGTTCACTTTTTGCATGAAGCTGAAGAGAAGAGAGGGTGGTGGCAGGAGATCACCTTCTTCCGTCTTTGCTCACACAGCTTTATACACATACATAGAAACAGGCACTACCTAGATACCTTGGAGCAAAACTTTGGGTCATTCACTCCTCTGCTGTTTCCAGAAGTATATGCCAACTCAGGCATAATAGGATAACAAAACAAATAGCCTCACAGATGTTGTATATATATGCTGTGGATAGGAGAATACACCATACTGGATCAAATACAACTATCTTGTACAATTTAGGAGGACAGTCTTTCTTGCTTGTTCTGTAAATAGAAAGATTCCCTGGAAATTCTATGTATAAGCCTGTGAAGAAAGGAAAAAAAAAAAAAAAAAAAACAAAACCAAACCAAACCACCACCCTAGAACAGAATAGGGTTAAAAAAAATGCTGTCTGGCTAATCACTTCTGAGGCAGCAAGCAGGAAACTCGCCCTGACACAACCTTGAAGCAATAACAGAACTTGCAATATTTCTCGTTTTCTACCTATTTCCCACCCCCAACTGAAAGCGACAATTCAGTAACAGAAAACATATAACCCAAGGCTGATGGAAGTTAGAGACAAGGAAAGATTATTGTCAATGATCATAAGCCTGTAAGGTACCATTTTCAACACCTGTGAGGTATAGCCCTGCAACTGCAGGGGGGACACCACAAAATTCTCACTACTCAGTAATTTTGCAAGAATCCTCTGCTACCATAGGCAGCTACGTGATTACAGGTGATACATTAACACAGTACAGCACGAGGGGAAAAGCACATCACTTCATCACCATCGCCTTTTCCCATAACATATACAAGGCAACAGCTTCTTACTTAACCAGGATCTGAAATACAATATAAAATAGATTCTGACATTGAAACACATTAAGTGTAGAAAACGAGTACTCTGCAAGTCATGGATGGATGCACAGACATTCATATCAGAAACTAATGAGTGTTTTTATTGGCTCCCTGTCGTTTGTCAACGAATAACTGATAAAATCAACATCAGAAAGGTTGCTGCAGATGATGATGTGCCTTGGTGCTAGAAAGACCTTCAAGGGCTTCTGAAGAAAAATCTTTGTTCCTTGTCTGGCGTGTGTCTTTTCTGACATTTTTCGCTCACGAGCTATCCGAAAAGTTTGTCAGATAATTATTAACCTGAGATAACAGTCTTGTACTCAGAAGTAGAAATTCCCTTAGCAACCTGAAGGAAGTGATTCAGTATGCAAACAGCGCAAGCCCAGACCTGAGAAGACACACACTTTGTTTCACATAAACTTCAGAAAAGTCAATTCCCCAAATGCAAAAAGTCATTCCTGCCAACACAATAAACAAGCTGCTGCACAGACACAAGTATCACAGAGAGATACCGCACAAAAAGCTGCCTTCATGACCAGAAGGGCCTCCTACTACACGTGTCTTCAGACTAAAGTAATTGTGTATACCCAGTGAAAAGCAAAGGTTTCAAAGTACAACATATATATAAAAAAATGAAGCTCAGTTAGAAAAAGCTAGAGGATTTATCTATTCATACTTCCTCTGTTTCTTTCTAGTCGCTTGATAAAATGTTCCAGATTGTGAAAAATCCTTATGATGACCAGTCTAAAAATATGCCTGAGTGAGTCCTGTAACAGGATCACTGGAGCAGAAAACGGCAATTCTTGAGGTGGGTAAACTTAATTTGATTCGATACTAATTTTGTCTGGGCTGCTGCCAGCATGGATATCCCTGTCATTCACTCAGCTCTTGTGGCACTAGCAGTGACATTTGCAGAGCGTGGCCGGTCTGTTACAACACCCTGCCAGCTGTCTGTGCTGATGGCCGCTACCTACGGCACATCTAGCCGTCACCCTCTCCTACTCTTTCATCAGATAGCATTTACAGAAGTAAAGCGAGAAGAGAGGTTTACACCCTCCATCATCATTAACTTGTATTTTATTTGCTTTTTGCTTCAAAATAAATCTGTCCGAGGGACATTCCTCAGTGATTTACCACAAGGTTTCCCTCCTTCAACAGTCGTTCTCACAAAAAATTATCAGAAGAGAGATGTAGTTAACAACATTAGAGATGCTTATTCAGACACCACCAGAAGAAGCCTCCCAACCTCTCAGACTACTTCAGGTTCAGCTTTTGCTACCGTTAATTCAAAAGCTGAGCAAGAGTAGGTGTTTTCAAACAGTGAAGAAGCCAGGTTCATCAAAAACCTTCTCTGACTGCAGAGAATATTTTGGCTGCTACTCAGAAGCTGCTACCATAATGTAATTCTTTTAGCTCCAGCTAGACTTCAGCATTTTGAAAGAAAGCCTGGCGCAGTGGGGGGGGGGGGGGAAACGTGAAGTGCTAGAATCCCAAAACTCAGATCCAAATTACAGAAGGAGAATATGTCTCCAATAAAATAACAAGGAGTTTCATAGCTAATTTCAATAAAGCAGGGGTTTTACAGCTCTAAAACTCTCGCCCTACTTCAAAAATTTTCCAATACCTAAGCCATTAGGATCCAATAGACCACAGAAGAGAATTAACCTCTAGATATATATTCCTTGAGGTTCTGAATTATAATTTCCTTTTCATATTCTGAATTTTTCTGGACCACATTTCTTATAATTTATACAAATGTAAATCACAACATGATGTTTGTGAATTACATACAAATGCTATATCTACAAAATAAAATATAAACCCTCACTGTCTTATTTTGAAGCATGCAATTGCAAGTTCCTAGAAAAAAAAAATGAAAGGGGATATTAAACATTGGAGAGTATTTGTATTTTATATATATATACATGTATGTACACATATATATGTATTCAAAAACATACCAATAGAATTAGACTCTTTTTTTCTTGCCTATTTCTCAGGTACTATTTTTATTCTTTTGAAGTCCGAAACAGAAACTAAGGATCTCAGAGTTTTTTTCTGTTATGAAGTCTATGGGAAGTGGCTGTTTGTTGATGGGGTCAGATGTTTTATCTTGTGAGCCACTTCGTACAGACAGCAGTTAATGGGAGCTCTGATGTGCAAAGGAAAGCTTGACAGGGAAATGCATAGGCAGAAGAAAAAAAGAAAAAGTCTTCTCCTTTTGATATCTTCCTCTAATAAACAAGCAGATTCAGCTATTTAAGCTTGTGTTTAAAGGATAAAGGGGTTTTTGTTCAATTTTTATTAACAGCGTATAAATCTCTCACAGATTTACGCAATACTCTTCTATACTTTTTTCTTGTCACTTCCTCTGAAGTCCTCATAATGGCTGAGGCAAAACTTGGCCAGCTGGACTAGCTGAGCCTTTCATTTCTCCCTAAAAAGCATTCTGTGTATCAAATTTGGTTTTCACCACACATTACTGCTGAGTCTTGCTGTCCTACCTTTCTAGTGGCACCACATCTCTCGAGACCCTCACCTATGAGGGGGTCACTTCAGTTTCTGCTCACTTTTTTCTTACTCAAACTGCCACAATTTCTACTCCGTAAAAATCCAGAAGTTTCGGACTCATAGTGTGGGTTGGTATGGAAACCAAACAGTGGAAGATCAGAATTTCCTACAAGTTTAACATTAAAGATTTCATTCATCTGTCCTGCATGGGATATACGCTGCTGGCCATAGACTAGTGGATTATTGCCCATGTGGGGAAGACCTTTCCTCATGCTGCTAATATATCTGTAAAAAGGTCAGACATTGCAGGCAGGAAGACTCAAACCCATGTCTGTACCACAACATATTCGGCCATTTGCATCCATTAATACAAGTACAGGGAACCAAAGCAAATGAGATGTTTTAATAGAAAGGAAGGACTGAAAACAAGTGGCCAGGCCATTATTTCCAGCTAATCTCATTCTGAAATAGGGAGAAATAATACGTAAACCCAAACATCAACACTACAATGTTCACTAGAGCTAATAGGAGAAGTCAGGAAATTGTTCCAATTCTTATATATTCAGTGATTATCTTTTTAAAATTTAATTCATGTCTCCGTGGAAATGTCCGAAAATTCTCTCCAGTCTAAAGCGAAGTCCAAAAGAAGGAAAGACACCACAGAATAGCCATATAGATTCAGAAGATATTATACTTACCTCCAGACAATTCCTAATTCTTTTCCTAATTCTTAACACGCTTGCTATACTAGATTATGTTTTCCCATGGAAAAGAAAGACTTATGTTTTAATCATAATGAAAAAAATACCAAACACCAGTATCTTCATGATACAGAATTTTATCCCTCTCACTAATGAAAGTATTTGCAACCTTTTCCTTACATTTTTCTGTCGAGCGCTATTTTCATACACACACACAAAGCATCTGCAACTTTCTTAAACTGTAAGGATTTTACATTAAGATGTATTTCAAAACCATTTTCAAGCATTTTATTCACTGTGTCATCTGCCCTTGGGGTTCTAGATGAAAGATGAATGAGCCTAGAAAAATAATAAGGAGCAAGGGAAAAAGCAGAAGCCAATGTATGTGTTTTTATATATAAGTATACAGACACACAGGATGGCTCTCCACTTTCTTGTGTTTAACACCTGCAGTCATCATCATATATTTGCTAAATACTTAAAAGCATCTGTGTTACTTAGAACAGCTGATCCCACTGTCAAACTGAGATCTGGGGCTGTGGGTGGCAGTAGGAGATTAGCACCGGGTCTTCTCACATGCGCAGAAGATCTAGGTACATAAATAAGTTACAGACATTGTCCCCCAGTCCCTTTCATTCTGGAGATTTTTATTTATTTTTTTAAATATAGGTCAAGTTCATGCAAAGCATTTGCTGGATGCAGGTAATGCTACATATACAAATGGAATTAGTCCAATGATCTTAGTGCATTACCTGAAGCAACTCAGTTCATGGTCCTAAGAGAGTATTCCTTTGCCATTATTTTTAATGCTTATTTTAGAGCAATTCAGTTTGTTTGAAAGAAGAAAAAAGTATTTTAAAATGGCTTAAAGATGAGAGCATATCCATTTCGAGAAATATAAGCAAAAGGAAAGAAGTCATTACAAGCCTTAATTTTCACTCCTGCTGACGGCAAAATGTCGGCAAAAGGTTCCCAGCAACACTTCTGGAAATGAGTGCTATTCGTGGGACTAATTCTTGAACGTGAGAGTGGAAAATTTGAAATCACGTCCAGCCTAAGCAAAAGAAAATTGCTGCCCTTTCTGCACCTATATGGAAAATACCAATCTTTCTTGCCATGCTTAAAACACTGAAAGGTGCTGGCATCACACACACATCTTTGAGAATTGAAATGTCATGTTCACTCTGGGAGAGAAAGAATCCTCAGGTGCTCATTACTACTAAAAAGTGTTCCCACAGAAACCAAACCCCAGGCTTTCTCTACATGATCAGCTTTTAAAGGTTAATTAACAATAGCGAGTGATAAAAATTTATAACCTACTGCTTATAATTTTTTAATGGTGTGATTTCCAATCTTTTATCATTGGGCTTATGCTTGAAATCCAAGTCCCATCTGTTCACACATCAGAAAACCCTGGGGAAAAAAATAATTTAATATTCTAAACCTTTTGCTCCATGCTGGAGATACAGAACTCATTCATCTTCCATCCCCATGCCCGCAAGATATAGATTCTACACAACGTTAAAAGAAACGTCTTTGAAAGTGTTCCATTGTAAGTGTGCTACAACACTTTAGCAAAAAAAAAAAAAAATCTGGAAATAGTAGTTTAAAGAATTTCTATTTACTAGCTTGTTTTTGTAACTCATGGTATATTTTCTGTGAAATTTTTATTCTACTATAAGATTCTTCTAACTCACCTTTCTGCCATAAAGCTAAGAGAAACCAAAGCATTGTTTTTTTTAAGTAACTGAGAACTCAGAACTTGGGCTCTTCCATTTGTGTTATTTTCAAGGCAAGTATATTTTTTCACTTATCTTCTTCACTTGAAATTTTCTAGCACCTTACGAACTCCATAGTGTGGTTCTCCCATTATCTTGTATTCTTAGAAGTGTGTTTATATTGTCCCACATTCTGTCCAGCATGTATAGAAGTGGTAGCTAGGCAAACTCCAGAAAAAGCGTCCAGTTACCCACGCTCAAGGAAGATGTGCAACCCTGGTGGAAAATAATTGTATGTCTGGATCTCTGCAACATCTTTACTACTCAGTTCTGCTGAAGAGAAATTTGCCAAGGAAAGGAAGGAAACCGTCATAAGATAAGGAGCAACAACGAATACAGGAAGATCCAACAGCCTCTCTCAGCCTCCCCTATTATGTCTGAATTATGACTTAGATAAGGTTGTGATGATGTAAGAAAGGCTGTCTATGAAATATCTGACAGGATGATTGAGTGTGAATGTTATCCGGTTTCCAGAGCTCAAAATTACTTGCGGTTAAACATGATCCTGAAGGCAGTATTTATCAATAGTTGATCACTCAGGGCCTTTTAAAAAAAGACAAATTTAGTTTCCTAGTACAATTTTGAAGAATTCAATTAATAATAGTTTTTAATACAATTGTAGGAAGCTGAATTGGAAGTCAAAAAATGAAATAGAAATATACAGATAAAATTCTGTCTATTTAAAAGATTAATGCTGGAGCATAAAGACAAAATACATTGCTGATATAGAAAAAAATCAAGACTATTTGGGATTTTAAGAATTCAGACTGTTCATTCAACCCAGGACAAGACAAGTTCCCAACTGTTCCAGCATCTGCTTTCTACAGATTGATTGTCAGCTCACCATACCCACCATCGGTCCTACAGGACCCTCGGCATCTACTTTGCACATTTCGTAATGTTACAACAAAAAACGCTAAATGCTGAGCTGCCCATCAAGCAATTATATACCGCACTGGACTTGCTTGCAGCTGAAATAGTAAGAGTCATATTATTCAATATAAATTAGTAATATACCGAGGAGATTGACAAAATACATCATTTGGTCTAGTGATACACTGAAACAAGATAAAACATTATAACATACAAGCAACTACGACATTAAATTCTTACTTTCATATCTTGGAAGTCTTACCACCAGTTACTCTATCTGCACATCTCACTCTCGGTACTTTCAAAACAATCTGAGGGAGTGATTTTGGGGCACAAAACTACATATATATGCAGTAAGACAGTTGACCACTAAGTTGGAGCAGCACAACTAGAATCGCAGGCGAGGGTGTACCTTTTTCATCTCAAGGCCAATATCACAATGCTTTAATACAAAACATTTAGACTTCTCTAAAAATCTTTTTTTAATATAGGTAGAAAAGGCTAAAAAATTATCCACCTGTTCATTCTGTTCAACTAACTACTTGGTAGTTAATTCTTCAACGCCAAAATCAGGTAATATAGTAATATCAATATTTTGATAGTGATATAGATGGCATCATTAATATTTTGTGGCTTAGTAGGCTTCTTCCTTTAGCATTCTCGTGTTTTTTTGAAGTTCTTTCAACACACCAACACAGATTACAATTCTTAATATCAACATATACTTATGTTGAGAGAAAGATGTTGGGGAAATGACAGTAGGAGAGAGATTATGAAAGAAGAAACCATTGTATCATAAATCACATGCAGAACAATAGATTCTACTATACCAACATGAAAAGTTGCATTAAGCTAGTGGGTTCAGCGCTTGTTCCTCTAGCTTTCAAAACCAAACCTCTGAAATAAGCTAATTAAGGTTTCCAGGGCACTTTATAATTGTCACACAGCTTTGTCATACAAATAAACTCTTGCATAAATGATTCCATATCATGAGGTAAATAGAACTTCAATCTTAACGGTCAGAACTGCACTTTGATTTTTTGGGAAATCTACTTTGAATCAACCTGGAAATAAAATCTTATTTTAGATGTATATACATGTATTGCACAAATCTGCCCATACATTTAAGACATTGCAAGTGTACCCAACAAAAAAGCATCCACAATCCCTTAGCTCTGAGACAATGGGTTTATCCTTCTAGCTCATTGCATCTACTCATGGCTTGAAAATATTAATCTGCATTGTAACATCTGACTTGCACAATGACCCAACAAGTATCATCCGCAAGCTAATTCTCAACCTGAAGAAAGGGGGTTATGGCCACAATGCAGCTACAATGCACTGGTGTTTGAACGTTCACCACAGGAGGGCAACCCTGACACGACAAGAGGAAGGTGTGTACCTATGTGGGCACTCATGTCCATGCTGCCTCCTGCATCCAACTGACTGGATGCATTTTGCATATCGGAGCTGTGTCCGTATTACCAAGGTGCTGATCATGCAAGAGAGTGCTTTTTAACAGAGGAGCACTATTATAGCAGACTTCCCTTTGGCTTCCAGACTGAAAGGATTTGTTTCTAGAGAGTTCAGGCCATGGACAGAATAAGCAGTGCTGGAAGTGTTAGTGCTGGTTCAGCAAGTATCTGTTTAAACTGTATGCATCATTACCCGAAGATGTTGAAAAGCATCCATGTGGCCAAGTTGAAGGGGACATTTTGAAATACTCAGTGGCAGAACATTCTTGATATCAATCCAAGGAGTAATTAGGATGTTGCCATAGGGTTATCAAGCACCAAAAAAAAGGAATCCAGAACTCTGCATTCTTTTTCTAATTGTACTAAAATTGTGTACTCAACTATATTTTTTATTCTCCTATTTCCAAAGCACATACAAAATTACTTCTTATACATTGAGAGTACCTTAAAGTACTTTGAGACATAAGTACCTCTCAGTGATTGCACCATTTTTAATCTAGATGTTTTCATAATCAGTAGTGATTTACTCCTAGATTAGTGACAGTAATTTCTTCATCTCATGGTTTGTTTGCTTGATTTCAGTAATAGAGATTTTTGAAAGATCTCATCTTATGGAGAAAAACTTTCTTTGCAAAAATATTACTGGGGGAGTTTATTCCTTCACTGTATTCTGATGGGTTCATGGACTTAATAGAATAATTGCACCCCACTTAGCTAAGCTGGTTCAATCAAATAAACCTTACACACGTATCTTGTGTCTAAAAGATACTCTAGAGTAAAGTGGTTGATGTATTTTTTCAAGGACACTTACATACCATTTTGAACTCATGGGTATCCATTAGATTTCCACTACGAAAAACAGTTAAATACTTCAGCTGAGCCTTTCCTAGCCTCAAAATAATATTACTCCGTACTGCCAACAGTAAACTTCACTAAAGACTTAAGTTTAACTTATATTTAAGCAAAATATTATCAGACTGGAATCTCTGAAAAGCAGAAGATAGAGCATTATAGTCTGTACCCCACCTTCTTGTGAAGATGCATCAAAACACAAGCAAAACACGTCACCTTATTCCACCATGAAAGCACTTAGTCATGTCATAGAAACATTACAGCAGTAGGAGGAAATATTTAAGAAAGTTCATATTTGTGTTATTTTGTATCATATTAGAAACAGAAATCCCACTTGTAATTAATGGCAGTACCCTGCTGCCTGCTGATCTCACACCCACTATAACGTGGCATTGCCTGCCTTAAGCAGAGCTGCTATTACTTGTTTTCATTTGACTACAGGCAGTCCCGATATTTAAGAATTAGAAGCTTACCATTTTTACGTTACTTTAATATGGCTACTCAGCAGAATATTTTTTTTTTTTGATGTCTTATATCTACATTATTTTCCTTAAATACTTGAAATTCAGACAAACACCCTTTGAAATACTTGCTTTTGAGAGTATGGATATGCACACACTAATATATCCCCATTAACACCCATTACACTCGCACAGAAGCAGAGCAAGCGTACATAAAAATTTTGCTTTCCGGCACTTCTCTGGTGCACAAACACCAGGCTCAACGCAAATTGTCAGAAAACTGCAGTGAAAAGGATCCCGTTCACGGGCGCTGCACAAAAGTTCAATGGTCTTTGAATGTCACTCGGGCTCTGGGACTGCCTACAGGGCAGAGTCACTTCATGGAGCGTTTCAAACTCCCGGGGTAAAATGGGATACATTATAGTGCATTGTGAAGCCCTCACATGTATCTGCTTCCTTCACGTAGAAATCAGGTCACAAAGCAGTGGTGAGGGGTACAGAGCAAGGAGCACTTTGTATTTATGTTAGATGCACAGCCAGGTTCTCAATATAGGCGTTGCATCCTCAGTGTGCTCCTGTCTTAGGCTGCCTGCAAACACCTTGACTCCTAGTAGATTCCTGCCACTCAAAGCAACTCTCACGGGAGGGTTTGGCGTTTGTTTTTGGGTTTTTTTGATCCTGAAAAAGTTTTCAGTTTTGCTTTCCACAGAGACTAAGCATTCTGACCTCAGTGGGCGATAGGGCTGTTTCTAGGATTAGAATAACAAGAATGAGTTAGAAACAAAGATACTCCAACACTATTATTGGAGTAACTGAAATCTTCATTATATAACGATGGGGGGGCAGCATTGAGTCTCAGAGAATCCTTATTAGTCATTTTTAAATCATGACTACTAGTCCTATTACTGAGTTTCAAAGTTCTGGTAACTTTAAACCCAGCGGTTGTGCAGCAATGTGTATCTTGGCTGGTTCTATTGAAATTCTGATTAGGCTTCCAATCATCATAAACTAAATTTTTTTTCTTGAGCTAATGTTAAATACAATCTAATTTAACAGGAATTGCAACTCATTTTATACATTCTGTATCTCGGTATGTACATTTATAGAAAGCATAATGTGTCCAAAGATACAAAAGTCTAGCTCGAACAACAAATACCACCAAAAACCTCTTTATGCAAGATGCTGTATACGCAGTTAAAAGGTCCATCAAACTCAAATAAACCATCGCAAGGAATCTCCATTTAGAGCAAAACAGAAAAAAAAAAATACCAAAAAACTCTTCCATCACAAAGAAAGCCTAATGCTTCACCATAGTACGTCAGCCAGTTGGGTTTTTTTCCTTAAAATGTTATGCACTTTACCAGTTTGTATACGCAAACTGCTTAGTACCTGAAAAACAACAGTGAAGTGGTTTAACTCTGGAAAACACCAGGAGTTACATGCAGTGGAGCTTGGCCTGACATTCTCTCTGCTATTTCTAAAATTGTATCTTTTTATTGTGTGTTTTCTGCGGTTCTTACTACTATAGATGTAGTTGCACTAACAGTGCTAAAAACCAGCTTTGTTCTGGCTTCACTTTCAATAGGAAAGAGACCACTTTTCCTTACGGACTCAAAGATCAGCTTTCTAGGATTTACAAAGGTTCTTTTCTAAGGCTTTTCCTCAGTTTTTTCCACTGTTCTCCCTCTTTGTAATGACACTAAGTCACTTTGAATGACTTTTTCTGTATATTACAAAGTTCATGATGCAGCAAGCATCTCCTAGAGTGAATGGTTCAATTTCATAGATAAAGAAATATGTATACATGACACTGAGAAAATGTCCACTGTATTCACTTTGTGCATATGCTCAATTGTACCATTTTGATCCCACCTGGATTTAACATTTTTCTAATTCATACCAATCCTTTCTCTTCAAGCTTACACATCAGAGTTCTAAATGAGTTCATACCAGTTTTACACATTGTTATGGGAATGGATCCATTATTGACCATAAATTGATTAGTCCTAGCGACTCAGCTAATATAAAAAAAAAAATCCAAGGAATACAATTTTACACTGAGACAACATTATAGGTTGTGCAAGCAATTCTTCGATACAGAAGAAAAGTACATTTCTTGTATAAAGCCCCATTAAAGAAATTAGAACAGGAAAGTTCCAAATATCAGAGACTGAGTAGTTTGTAAAAGTGTGGGAGGAAGAGAAAGTTCAGCACCATTAAATGTTTCATTTAATTATAGAATTATGCCTTTAGTCTCTCCAAACTTATGTGGTGGTTTTTCTACAATAGCATTGTTTTCCACAAATTCTTTTGCAGATGGGATAAAAGTCAAGAGTCACTAAAAAACCAGATACCATGTTCTGAACTTCATCACAACAGCCAACGTGCTTCAATACCAAAAGGGAAATCTGCAGCAAATGCCATATGTAGCAAACAGAGGAGACAGTAATCTTCCCCCTTCAGCCCTCTCAGCTTCTGATCAGCAACGTCCCAAAAGTTTAATCTCAAGAGGCAGAGGTGGTAATTTAGGGATTTTGGGACAATGATTTCTCAAATGCTTTTCTGTCTGACAAGTAGACTGGGAGACACTGTAAATGTTTTTTTAGAGCAAATGCATTGTGCGTGCGTTAAGGGATCATCAGTCCTGTCTAAAGTTATGTTCAGCTACAACATTTTATTTTTTTTTCCCCCCAAGTCCTTTTTTGACTCACTAGGAGAAGCAGACGGGTAAGTCTTCTGACCTTCTGCCTGAAGATATCTTCACATGTTTTTCCTGGAGAGGAAAACGTGCAAGAACATGCACACGGTTCTTATGTGCAAGAGCAGGCTTTTCAAAGTGTGAATATAATGAACACTAGAACAGACGTTCATTATCATACACAGCAGTTCCTGATATCGGCTGCTGCTAAATACATTTCCTTTTTCAGGGAACAACAGTACATGCTTTAAAATCACTGAAGAGTACATTTATTTCCAAATTTTGCGTATCAGATTATGAGAACAGTAACAGAAATTGCTGTCAGCCACAACTACTTATTTGATGACTTAGATTATTTAAAGACTTACATTATTTAATGGTGCTGGCCAGCAAGTTATTATGATTTTTTTCAGCTTCATAAATGACATCTCTACAGATTTTCCTCTTCTTTGGTTTTGTTTCTTCTCCTCTCTTTGAAGACAGACATCCTCTTAACAGCATATGGAATTTATAAATGCATTATGTTAAATCAATATTTATCAGAGGGCTTCATTTGACTAAAAGCTCTCTAACTTTTTTTCTTCATAATCACAGCTCTTACATGTACAGAGAACAATAAGGCAAGTATTAGCTTTAATATCGGTACAAGGAAGCAATTTACATCTTTTATTAGAGGTGTTTTCTTACAAGTTATATGAGCAGGACAGGTCGCTCATTTAAGAGCGTCAGAAATTCCTACACTCTGAATGAAATGAAAGCCCACCTGAAGCTGACCCTGGCAAGGGATGTCAGAGGCAACAATAAGGGCTTCTTTAAGTGCATAAGTACACCAGGGGCCCTGGCGACACAGGACATGGGGAAGGGTGAGGTACTGAATACCACTCAGAAGGCAAGACTGGCCTTCAGAAATACCAGGCCCTAGAGACCACATGGAAAGTCTGGAGCAAGGAACACTTACCCTTGGAAAAAGAGGATCAGAGGATCAGATTAGAGAATACTTAGACAAACTGGATATTCATAAGTCTATGGGCCCTGATGGGACACACCCACAAGACAGCTGATGTCATTGTGAGACCACTCTCAATAACCCTTGAATGATCATGGCAATTGTGAGAGGTGTCTCAGGACTGGAAGAAAGCAAATGACACTCCTATCCTTCAAGGAGCAGACAAAGAACCACAAGCCAGTCACCCACACCTCAATACATGAGAAGGTGATGGAGCAACTAGTTCCAGAAACTATTTCCAGGCACACAAAGGGCAAGAAGGTGATTAGAACTAGCTAGTCAGCATGGATTCAGAAAGGGGAAGTCATGCTTGATGAACTTGATAACCTCCTATGATGAAATGACTGGCTTGGTAGATGAGGGCCCTCTCCCCTATCCACTACCAAAGAGCACTGGACATTGTCTACCTTGACTTCCGTAAGATTTTGACATTGTCTCCCGTAAGGTCCTCATAGAGAAGCTGATGAAGTATGGGCAGGATGAGCAGAAAGTAAAGTAGACTGAAAACTGGCTGAACAACTGGTCCCAGAGGATGGTAATCAATAGTATGAAGTGTGGTGGGAAGCCAGTAACTAGCAATGTACCCCAAGGGTCAATACTGGGTTCAATCCTGTTCAGTATCTTCATTAAGAGTCCAGATGATGAGGTAGAGGTTATCCTCAGCAAGTTTACTGATGACACAAAATGGAGGGAGTTGATAATACACCAGAGGGTAGTGCTGCCATTCAGGGAGACCTCAACAGGCTGGAAAAAAGGGCTGACAAGAACCTCATGAAGTTCAAAAAAGGGAAGTGTCAAGTCCTGCACCTGGGGAGGTACTCACTGAGGGCTGAACAGCTGGAAAGCAGCTCAGCAGAAAAGGACCAACGGTCCTGGTGGACATCAAGTTGAACATGAAAAGCAACATCCCCTTGCTGCAAAGGTGGCTAACAGTATCATGGGCTGTGTTATCAGGAATGTTGCCACCACTAGTAAGCCCAAACCTGGAGTCCTGGGTCCAGTCCTGGGTTCCCCAGTGCAAGAGGCACATGGACACACTGGAATGATTCTTGTGAAAAACCACAAAAATTATGAAAAGAATAGAGCATGAGGAAAGCCTGAGGGACCAGCACTGTTTATAGCCTAGAGAAGGGAAGGCTCAGGGGGCGTCTTATTTGTGTATAGATATACCTGAGGAATGGGTGAAGAGAAGATCAAATCAGGCTCTTTTCAGCGGTGCTCAGTAACAGGACAAGCAGCAATGGACACCAACTGAAAAACATAGAAAGTTCCAGACAAACAGCAGGAAACACTTTTTCCACTGTGAGGGTGAGCAAGCACTGGCACAGGTTTCCCAGGTAGGTTGTGGAATCTCCCACCCTTGGAGATATTCAGAGGCCATCTGGACATGGTCCTGGGCAACTGGATCGACATAGCCCTGCTTGAGCAAGTGGTTGGATTGGATGACCTACAGAGGTCCCTTTCAACCTCAACCATTCTATGATTAGAAGTAGAGTCAAGATGCAGTACCAAAAAAACATTATAGTTAGATCTGATTCAAAGTTTCTTATCTTCACATTAAATCATACAGCAATAATTTTGGAACTGCAATAGTGTTGTTTTCTCTCATCTTGGTAAGAGCACTTTTATATTAATTAATTGTTTTTTAGACTTCGTACTTATGCTAACTGGGAAATTTAGACATGGGCAAATATCTGTCCAAGCACCTGCAAGTACCTCGAAAGTTTAATTAAATGTAAATCAGAATCGCTGATCAAAAGTCAAAAGCGTAGAATCCTCAGTCCTTCCCATTCAGCTCTTCCCCAAGGACATAGATGAGTAGTTTAATAATGTGATCAGTCATATGAAAATCCAGACTTGGGCAAAACAGTGAACTGAATGATTTCTAACATCTTCGTCAGAGTGTAGTGAAAATGAAAGGAACAAGCAAAATCTTTAAGACTTAAATATGGCACTGGCTGTTTATACTGTCCATTGTGATGGGAGATCCCAGATGTTCCCATTTATGGCTAGCAAGATAATGGCTAGCAGCACCATTTCCTTTGTCTGGCATGCTTCATTCATTCTCCCCGAGTTGGAAATAGAAGTAGAATTTAGACTCCGAGTCTGTAACTATTTAAAAACTTCTTTATACTATAGGAAATGAACTCATAGCAATTTTGAAGCTCACACACACGAGGGTTCATATTAGGCATTCAATAAAGACACAGTGAATGAGGCAGATGATCACTTGTATGAGATGAGATATCACCACTACACAAACATTTTCTCTGAGCTGGAAAACAAGGACGAATTACCCTGAAGGAAGAGGAAAAATAGCAGTTTTTTAAAATACAGTAAAAAGGAGGCTATATTGATTTTCAATATTTCTGCAAACCTCCTAAGGAGAGGTTTGTAAAATTGCAGACTTCATGCAGTTTGTCTACTTACAGTTAGCTTTAATGACAATAAATAACCTTCGCTCCTAATAATGACAACCTGGAAATAGCCATGGGCTCTTTAACAGTTCTCTTTGCACAACCATAAATACAGATTTGAACAGTATTTTTTTTTCCAGTAATGTGAGTTGATTAATACTACTATACACAAAACCAAGAAAAGGAACCAGAAGGATCTGAATTTTTCCTTGGGTTTCATTTTCCCAACTGCCAAAACATAGATGAGACAGAAGAGAACAATGACATCCAGCTTTGCTTATATCATATGTCTGATAACAATAGCTATCAGGTCAGATGTGATATCCTCCAACCTGCACCTCTAGAGAAAAAAAAAAGCCAAAAGAGATTTGATAGAGGCCATGACAGTAAAGACAAATAAAAATACTGCTCTGCCTTACACGAGTCCTCCTTGTTCATAAGGGGCTATCCTTCTTGCATTGAACCAAAGCAATAGGTTATTCCTCTTAAACCTAGAAGAACTGGATTAAGAGAGATTTTGCACCTCAGCTGGTAGCCTCCTGGAGGAAAACAAGAACACATCTGTCCAACACCTGCCAATGAGAACTGCCATACCAGCAAGGCTAAAATAACTGCTGCCAGTCGTCAAGAGACAAAGAAAGCTGAGCGACACAAAACACAGGATGCACATAAAGGAAGAGTAACCAAGTTGAATATGAGCCAGCAACATGCCCTTGTGGCAGGGAAGGCTAACAATACGTTGGGCTGCATTAGGAGGAGTGTTGCCAGCCGTTCAAGGGAGGTGATGCTTCTCCTCTACCCAGCACTGGCAAGGCCACACCCGGAGTTCTGGGTTCCCCAGCACAAGACAGACACGTACATACTGGAGAGATTATCAGGAAGGGCCATGAAAATGATGGACTGGAGCATCTCTCGTATGAAGAAAGTCTGAGACCACTGCACTGTTTAGCCTAGAGAAGGCTCATGGAGCACCTTATTAATGTATAACTAATGTATACATGAAGGGAGGGTATGTAGAGGAAGGAGCCAGTCTTTTTTCAGTGGTGCCCATTGACAGGACAAGAGGCAATGGACACCAGCTGAAACACAGGAGGTTCCTTCTGAACCTCAGGAAACACTTTTTCACTCTGAGGGTGACTAAGCACTGGCACAGGTTGCCCAGGGAGGTTGTGGAGTCTCCATCCTCAGAGACATTCAAAAGCTGTCTGGACACCATCCTGGACAACTGGCTCTAGGTGGCCCTGTTTGAGCAGCGGCATTGGACAAGATGACCTCCAGAGGTCCCTTCCAACCTCAGCCATTCTGTGACTCTGATTCTGTAACACTCTCACAGTGTAAGTGTGAGAAAGAATAACGCATTTTGCTTCAAAAACATTGATTTTGGTCAGATTCAGTGCAGGAAACAGTGAAAGGCCCAACAAGCCAACAGACTTATCACAGCTGGGAGATGGAGGATTGCCACACATCCCCAGCCACAAGGGGTTAACACCAGGCAGTATCATCCAAAGAGAAATGAAATCAGTAAGGCCTGTTTCCAAAGAAATCCACTCAAAAAGGACAAAATCCAGGGTACATTTTACACACTAAGACCCAGAGGGACTAGCAACCCAGTACATTAAGATTAGAAAGATAAGTTCAACGCACACTTCTCACTCAGATACCTGAATTAAGCAGCCAGATACTGGCATTAGAAAGAACGAAGCATGCCGAACAGCTGCACTTTTAACTGCTGCATGTTCTAGGAAGTGTCTTACTTTTAGGAGAAGAAAAACATCCAAAATTATTTGGTTTAAATCTTACCTTCAGAGTATTTGCAGTACGTTTTGGTTTTGGGGTTTGGGTTTTGTTGTGGGTTTTGGTTTGTTTCTTTGTTGGGGAGGACAGGGGGAGAAATATTGTTAAAGTAGATTGCATCTTTGAAAAATAACTGCAGAACCAACTAAAATGTCCAAAATAACTGCTGTCATTTGCACAAATAGCATTTTTCCTTAAGCTTTTTTTAAAAAAGATCTTCCTAATTATATATGTACCTAAGAAGCTAGTCCATCTTCAAGCAGCACTTCAAATTTCTTAGCTCAATCACAAAGCTTTCCTTTTCTTACTAATTGTCTAATCACTCAAGCGGGCACAACTGCAATTGAAAGCCTTACACAGAGATTTAGGCTATTTTTAAAGTGAAACAGAAAAATAAAAAAATCCATTATCGAAATAGACTTTGCCAATTGTAATGGAAGGGAAATGGAAATTATTTCAGTAATATGGAATTTTTAAAATTCTCTGATATAGTCTAATGGTACCTTCTACTAATTTAGCATCCTGATTTATCCTCCTGAGATTATGAGGTCCTTAAAAACTCCTGTTGCTCTCCTCCGCCTGTATCCAGAGTACTAACGATAATTTTGCAGTATTTATTAATGCCCCATTTCCCAAAGACATGGAGACAGAATTAACTTCTGGAGGTTGTAGGACCCTTCTGAACTAGTTTCAATTAAAATCATCATCTTCTAACAATCTAATAGACCAAGTGCATTTCTTTAGGTGCTCATCACCAAACCTACCCTCATGGTAATACATTCAAATTGGAGATCTCTGCAAGGAGATCGTGGAAATCTGACCGCCATCTTCCACGACCAATTCACATTGGAAAATCAATAGTGTTACATAGGCTGTGCCTGCTCAGGATGCAAGTAGTTTTTAGCCTTTAGGGCTGTCAACCTGAATCCATAAAAGGACAGCAGGAGGCTCTGTGCTTTCTGTACAGGTGGTCAACATTTCAAATAATGCTCGGTTCATTTGCAAAGGAAGGGAATATTTGCTTCCTTAACACCTTTCACAGGCACTAAATAAATTGTTCATGCTATGAAAGCAACTTCTTAAACCACATGCACAACAGTTTTCAGGAAGACACTATGCCTGGAGAATGGGGCACTCTAGGCTCTGCACACAATACCTAGAGAGAGAAATTAAACAAGCAAGGAAATGCTAGCAATTTTACGTGCTCCTAGAATCACATCCGATACCACCTCGGGAGACAGAGCTTTTGTTTGATATCCACCTGTTTGACCTGTCAGAATGAAAACACAGCAGTTGCAGCGGATGTGAGTCAAAGAGAAAATATCACTGACAGTGACATCTTTGTCAGGAAGGACAAGCTTCCCGCTGAGAGACTTATGCTAATTACCTGGAAATTCAAAGCTGTTGAATATCAACCTCAGGCTATTTAAAAGGAAAACCTGATATTTTTAACAAGAAAAATTTGTGGTACCTTCTACCAGTAAATCTGGCTTCAAAGCAAGAACGTCACTGACTCTGCTTGAACTCACTTTAACTGCAGACAGGCTTTTACATTCACCTGCAGCACAGCTGATGCCCCACAGGAAGAAACATTCTGCTAAAAATTAAGCAGCTCACCCAACTTGCAATTTATCATGTACTCATCTGAAAAAATATCTTTTTACCTTCAAGAAGATGCAAGAATAGCTTAATCTAGGAAACGGTTTTGTGCACTTGAGAAACCAGAGTAAACTTCCTCCTACCATTGAGACCAGCACTAAAGCAGGGTCCCATACTTACAGTTTAGAAAGATAATTACAACAAGAATGAGTAATGGCCTGCCACAGGTCTTGTTCCCTTGACTAAAGAACAGTGGGTATTCCCATGCCACAAGGGAATCTTATACAGTCTCCATCTCGGCTCTAGTGCCGTACTTCCTCTCAGCCCTGCTCTCAAGGCAAACCTGCGCAGGCAGTTTTGAGCTCGCGCTTCATCCAGAGACTCAGTTCTCCAGGCGAGAAGTCTAGCTCCAGTCTCGCGCAGCCCTGTCACAGGCAACACGTAGCTTAAACTGTGAATGCAAACACAGGGGCAGGTAATTAGGAGGCCCAAACCATGACAGGGGGTGTGTAAAGCAGGGGGTGAACACCCAAAATACATTCTAAACTCTCAAGTGGAAGCTTACTATTTGCTGGTTGCAGTCAGTATGGGCTGGTTGAATATTTTGATAACAAATATAAACAAAAGCAGCACATCCTGAATTATCCAATTCAGAAAAAAAAGAGATGAGACATAACCAAAGATCAGAAAACTGATCACACGTTGTCCTTCTGCATGTAGTCTGTTTAGATGGGGAAAACCAGGGACCTGAGGTTCTCTGAAGAAGATGCAAAAATGAAGGGTTCCCAAAAAAAGTTTGTCTAGAAAACAGGAGGAGAGCTAGGAGAGACAAAGAAAATGATCCATGACAGGGAAAAACCTGGAGATGAAGGATGCATGGACACAAATTCCAGAGGTGCCCAGGGACCTTGGTCAGTAATGCCAGAGACTGTAACTGCACAACTGCAAGCAGCCACACAGCAGGAGCCACAACAACTTTCTGCCCGACCTCCCTGGACCAGCAGCGATCTCTTTCCAGGAAGGGAAGGCAAGATCTAAGGAATGTAGTACTGGGTGCAGGCAAGTGAGCTCACATGACAGCTAGTCAAGCAGGGTAAAAGCTCTCATCATGTTTGCTCTTGGATAAACCCTAGTATCTAGATCCACTACAAGTTTACCCTACCAAACCCATGACAAGCCATTTTCCAGCCTGGTTTTAAATCTTGATCTTTTCCCCCCCACCCCACAACACCAACCCTTGTCTGAGCAATAATCCCAGGACCCCACTCTTCAAAGCCAAATGAGAATTCCAGCACCAACCCTCAGTTTGCTTCGGAAACTGCTTTCTAGCTCCTCTACAAACACCGCTCCAGGTTTCCTTTCTCACAGTTAGGCTGGACAAGGAAACCCAACCCTTCCCAATACAAACAATTCCTCGGGGATGGATTCTTTCTGCAGCCATCAATTTGTTTCAGCAGTTCCTTTCCAGTCTTGACCACACTGCTAGCTCTGGGTTTACTCTCTCAACCCTAACCGGACGCTTAGCCATGGACAAGCCACTCTATATCCAAGAACTGAATCAGTAGCAGCTCTGACTTTTTAAATTGGTGGTATTTTCAGCATAAAATCTGGCATGCACGTACAAAACAAGAACAATATAGACTATTCGTTATTAAGGTAATACTAACAGGACAAGCCTGTTTAGCTGTTATACATTGAAAAACAGAAAATTATCCATTACATTGCAAAGAGCTCTGTAATTTCCTTCCATGCACCTCTTTTCACACTCAAACCGAGCTGTTATACACTTGTCCCTGGGAGCTTGGAGATAGCCAGCAAAATCCTCACTACCGCAACGGCACAGCAATGCGTGCAAACTCTAACACGATTAATAGTAAATATATTCATATACACACATCTATATGTACATATACGGAGCTTCGTTTCAGGTTTTACCAAGTTTTCACCTGCTATGGAGTTATTTCCATAGCATCATGCTAATATTAAGACAGAAAAAAGAACTTTAGCAAAGCTTCAAAAGCTCTGGTGGGGGTAGGTTGAATCCCTCGACAAAGTAAGAGCCACCCCAGTAATTTGTTTTCAGACTCATACAAAAGATGTTGTATGTATCTGATTTTTACATAAATATAAGCATATATAAAAGCTAATCTTACATTATACTGGAAAGGAGCTAAGTACTTTTAAGAACAGTAAATTTTTTATAGATGAGGAATTATCATGCCTACATGACTAAAAATTCTCAAAAAGACCACAGCTGGTAATAAGAGTGGAACAAATTACTGAGATCTAATCCCTATTGATTTAATTTGCTATTTCTTTTCATTTCCTATTGTTCCTTTGTGTGAGAGCCATTTTTCTTTCTTGCCTAATGTAAAAGTGAAAATGCTCTGGTGACCTCACAAGACTCACAGTTTCCCAGCATAAATCAATCTTTCTGAAGAAAAAAAATAAAGCAATCCAACCACTCATTTTTCTAAGCTGATTTAAAGACTTTTTTCCTCTTGACATCTTTAAAGCATTGTACAGATACTTCCATTTTTACTAGTTTCTGCAGTAATGTAGCATTGTAGGTAGGTAAGACTATATTTTCCAATTCCAGTCCTAAAAAATTGCAGGTGTTCTGCAATAAAAGGGTAAAGAAATTGTTTGCAAGAGTCAAAATTTGGGTGTCAGTAACACTGTTCATGTTGCAGCAAAAGAAGCTACTTCTTTATTAGCAACAAAATTCCTGATGTGACATTCTCAGATCGATTAAGCTTTGTAAATTGATTGGGTTTGTAAAAATAAGATACAGGAGTTTCCATGGCCACAGGTCTGAATTGCAATTTGCAGCAAATACAAGGAAATAAGAATCAACACGTGCTAAACAAAAAGTGAATATATTATTAATTTTATTTTAATACATTTTTCCATCCAAAACTTTAAGTAATAAGATGTGAACTCAAAATATTAATAACTTTAAAGAAGTTCTGTTACTGAAGTGCACACGTTCATGTTACCTGGCACATTTCCACATGCCATTTTTCCTCCTTTTTAACAGTTTTTATCCATATCAAGTGTATGTAATGAATGGTTAATATACCTGCCTTGCTAAAATTAAGACAACTACACATCAGGCTACAGAATGAATATTTTTAATAAAAAAAATTCAATTATTCAGATAAATATCAGCAGGATGTCCTAGAAAACAAGATAAAATGATCCAGACATCTGTTTACTTTTTAGAATAGCCTCTCCCATTTTTTTATGGCCTCCTTTCATCAGCTATCTTTTCTCCTTTTAGTAGGGCCTCTCCAGCAGAGATCAGGTTTTAGATCACGTATCACAGAATAACTAATATACATTCAGAATAATGGGAATATATTTGCCACCTAAAGTTATTTTCCATTTTATTTTCAGTAATTCCTCATTCCAGTTGTCTACAAAGCAAACATCATAGAGGAGTTAGGAAGAAATATAACCATCATTTAAAAGCATTTGTCAGAGTTCAAAGTGATGGAATGGGGCATCATTTCAGCAAGAAATAACTAATATTTTTATAGAAAAAAGTTTATATTATGAAAACCTTCTCTCTTTCAATAATTCAAATGAAAACTCATGAGGAGATGAGAGCTTAGAAAATATTTAGGCTCGGCTATAACTTCAAGTCACTTTTACCAGGTTGCACAACCAGTCTTTCCTATCCATTCCAGAGATCACTTTAGCAAAACAATGCTACGAAATAGAAATTTTCCATCATGTACTGTATTTCTTTTTATTATTCACTGAAGCTTACAATAAGTTGTATTACACAGAGTAACGTACTCAAGCAATCATTCCGCACCACCTCTGAAAACTGATTTAATCTGTTGCTGAAGAATTGCATGTTTCATTTATTTCATTCACCAGTAAAAAATAATTTTCAGTCCTTTGCACTGCTTTCTGTGTCTCCATAGATGAGCTATTTCATGGAAAAGGACTAAGAAAGATAACCAAGTATACATAAAGCACTCTATTATTCAACTCATTCTCTTGGTTATAACTGTAAGTAAATGTCTTTGTCCCAAAAGCACACTGAAGCAGATATGCTAAAGATTATTGCAGACTAAGGGCTAACATTCTTTGCAAATTTAAATGAACATTTCTTTGCGAAAAGCAGACCCGTACCAGTTTTCAGGAATTGAAAATATGGTTGATATATTTAGGATTTGAATTATTCTGTTAAGTTCTACACTTATGAGATTGGGATCTGCAAGGCAGATATTTTTTGCTAGTTCCTGTATAACAAAGAGTAGCCACTGTAAATCTTCATAGAGCCTAATTTTCAGCTGAAATATGAATTTACAAACTTTGTTCTCTTAGCATTATTTATATCAAAGATGGCCCACTAAATTTTGGAATTACTTTGAGTTTATTCATATTATATTAATGCCTACAGTCCTGACCACTGCATTGGGTTATTATCTCCAACTAATAAGTTGTTGGTTAGTAACAAAAACTTCAGCTACTGGAGTGACTGCATTGGCAGAAAAGGGAAGAGCAACTGATGTCATACATCATCTACCTTGACTTCTGTGAAGTTTTGGCACTAATCCACACAACAACTTTGTGTATGAATTGGAGCATTATGGGTCTGAAGGATGGACTAATTGATGGATAAGGAATTGGCTGGATGGCCGCATACAAAGAGTTGCGGTCAGTGTCTCCATGTCCAAATGGAGATCAGTAACAAATGGTGTCCCTCCAGGGGTTGTATTGGGACCAATACTATTTGCTATCTTCATCAATGGCATAAGGGGATTGAGTGCATCCTCAGCAAGTTTGTGGATGACACCAAGCTGAGTGTTGCAGTTAATATGCTTGAGAGAAGAGATGCCATCCACAGGGACCTTGACAGGCTTGAGGAGCAGGCTAACACGAGGCTCATGAGGTTCACCAGGGCCAAGTGCAAAGTCCTGCACCTGGGTCTGTGGGTCTGGGCAATCCCCAGTATCAGTACTACAGCCTCAGTGACAAATGGATTGTGGGCAGTCCTGGGGAGTAGGGCTTGAGGATATTGGTAGATGAAAAATTGGACATGAGCTGGCAATGTACGTTTGCAGCCCAGAAGACCAACCATATCCTTGTACACATAAGAAGCAGCATGGCCAGCAGGTCAAGGGATGTGATTCTCCCCCTCTGCTTCACTCTGGTGAGACCCCACCAGGAGTACTGCATCCAGCTCTGGAGCCCCCAATAAAAGGACATGGACCCATTGGAGTGAGTGCAGCAGAGGGCCGCAAAAACAATCAGAGGGCTGGAGCACCTCTGCTATAAAGAAAGGCTGAGAGTTGGGGTTTTTCAGCCTGGAGAAGAGAGGGCTCCGGGGAGACCTTATTGCAGCCCATCAATACTTAAAGGGGGCTTATAGGGAAGATGGAGAGGGCCTGGAGTTACAGGACAAGGAGCAACAGTTTTAAACTAGAAGAGCGTAGATTTAGATCAGATATTAGGAAGAAATTCTTTACTGTGAGGGCGGTGAGACACTGGAACACGTTGCCCAGGAAAGTTGTAGATTCCCCATCCCCAGCAGTGTTCAAGGTCAGGCTGGCTGGGGCTTTGAGCAGCCTGGTCTAGCAAGATGTCTCTGTCCACGGCAGGGGAGCTGGACTAGATGATCTTTGAAGGTCCCTTCCTATCAAAGCATCCTACAATTCAATGACTTCTTCCTTTAACTGAATAATCTAAACGCTTTATACTACTTAATTATGTCTCCTTCTTATTCACTTAAGCATCGAGCTCTTGGTACAATTCTTAATGCTTCTTCACACAATTCTTCACATTCCCTTCTGGACTGAATGCGCTTCTGCACATACAAATGTATTTTCATATATATACATATATATATAAGTTCCCATGTGGTTTGCAAGTAAACCTTAATTTATTCATCAGCATTGACATTTGTGTTTATTTTTATTCATGACATGTTTTTCCTTCTTAGAGGTCACTGCATGACACCAGATGCCACTCGGCACCTCCAGCAGTGTCTCACAACAGCTGTTCTGCAGTGCCAGAGAGAGCTGGTGTTCCAGACAGGAAAAGCTTTTGCCTTTCCAAGTTTTTCCTGCATTCCAGATATCATTTTTAAGAAAGGAAGATAAATTAAGCACTGCCAGGGGCTTGATTTTCTGCCTGGACATTCATGATTCAATATTTTAGAAAATACACATATGTCTAAGGAAATTTAAGTACTATTTGCAAATATTTTCTGTACAAGGAAAAAGTTGGGACCCCTTACTAGAAATGTACAGGTCCCAAAGTGAACTTTCAGGCATACCAAATAGAAGTTTACTTCTACAGAATAAAATAATAAATATTCAGTTGAATAACAGTTGTATGCAAAATATTGGGGGGGGAAATATTGGGGGGAAAAAAAAAAAACTAGGTCCACTTATAGGTATCACCCTACAAATGGTATGGAGCCTTTAATCCAAGATTATAACACTTGGACTGTGGCTGAAGGAGGAAAACATTATGTATACACAGTGTTTTGGTATGAATTAGTAGCTATCTAGCTGTGTCAAGTAGAACTAATTAACAACTTTGGGCTTTTAAACACATATTTTTGTGCCAGAGCTATACAGGGTCAAGTCTCAAAGAAAAGAAAGTGAAGTACGCAGGATCTGTAATAAAAAGTCACATCCCCTGTTCCTAGCCGTCCTACAGCATCCAGATGTTGTCTTCCAAAATTGGCTTAATACGCTTGTCGGATTTCTTATTGCCTTTTCACAACGCAATGACAGTGGATTATTAAGAGTAGGAAACACGCACCTAACTTCCCAAACCTTTGCTTTTCACACGAGCACTTAAACACCAGTGAAAAATATTAGCCCTCTATAATCCACAGTGGTGAATATATAAATAATCCATTGATTATGGTAAGCAGTAATCATGTAAAAAAAAAAAATTCAAACCAGGCATAAAAGAAAGGACTTCTGTCAAGCAGACAGGAGAATAGTCTCCCTCCTGTCTGATGCCAGACATTTACGATAGGTACTTCAAATCTCCATGAAGATTTATGTTTCTACTGTTTACAAAAAAAACCCACCTGTTTTAACCGTCTCCTAAGCAGCACACCAAAACCATGGGAACAAGTGAAAAAGCAAGTACCAAAAAAATTAAGATGCACAAGAAATATTGCCACTAATTAGTTTATTCTGATCACAGCCCAGGCAAACTTCCGTAGCTATTTTGTGTTGGTTACCTTGGAGCTAATACAGGTTCTGCCCAGAAATGCAAACTGTGCTATTATAAAATATTCATTCACACTGGATAACTGACAAATATTTTTTTAACCTTCAGGTCAGTGATTCAGAGCCATCCCACCTTGTTAGGGGACAGAAGCTGCTTTAATTTAACATCTGTTGAGTGGCTTTTCTGAAGCGTACCGGATATCTATATTGAAATCAAAGCTGATGTGCCTGTACCTCAGCACTCTCTCAGATGCCATTTGACAAAGCATCTTGTTGCCAGACTCAGGCAGAACAGATATTTTAGATTTCTCTTTTCCATCAGTAACTCTTACAAATAACACAGGGTACATATGAGCAAAGTACAGGAACAAAGCTGTTACTGAGGCTGTGCAATTTTAATTGGTTTCAGACGAATATAAAGCACAAGGCACAGATTCATCACTGTTACCCATGCAATGTCCAAGAATTCAACAGCCATGGGGATTGTTATGGCCATCATTCACGCAGTACACAGCAGGAAGCCTCTCCTGGCCCTCATCTGATTTCAAGTGTCCCTGTGATACAGGACACTACCAGGGTAGCACCAAATCCTTGCACTGCCTTGCAAACTTTTTGTCAGTTCACTTTGAAAGCCCATATACACAGAAGTCCAAATGAAATAGTCTAATAAGATTTAATGGTTTCCTAACACTATTTTAAATGTTTATTTAATAGAATATTACAGTACATAATCTTATAACAGGCACCTCTTAAGGTTTGCTAAAAGCCTTCAGTAGGCTTGTTGTTTTCGCAGGAAACGGAGATAGATATGTTTTCCAAGTTTGACTGCCTTCAGTCCCTTTCCATTTAAACCATATTTAAAATTGCATCAAGCTTTATGTCTAGAAATGGAATGAGATAAACACACAGCCTTTTGTGTTCAAACTAGATGGCAGAAATGTCTGACTCAAGATAACAGTTAGAAAGGTAGGCTGCTCTTAACTTTGAAGCTCTTTAAAAACAAAAGAGAAAGGGAAAAGAGTATGTAAAACATGAATTGTGAAACACAGATAATTAGGTATAACAAAAAAGGAAACAGAGTTATCTGAATTAAGAATTGCTTCAGTTGCAGTGTGTTCAGTTTCTTCCATCTTTACCTACGATTTTTCTTCCAGGAAAGCTTTGGGTTTTTATTGATATCGAAGCTAGATCTTTTGGGCAAGTCAGAGCTAGGTTGCTTTAGGCAAGTACTGCATAACCACTGATATCATACAGGGCTGTGTTAAATAGCACTTTTAGATCAGCCTCTGTTCAGGGCTTTAGATGTACTTAGCTGCTTGAAAGTTTGAGACTGAGGCAAATCACTCTGCTGATATTTTCTGATACGAAGCCCTCTCCTGATAGACAGCGTCCTTCAAGTGCAGAAAGGGAAGGCCCAGATATTAACGGTACTTATTTGCTTGCCCCAAGCTTCAGCTGTTCCCCTTAAAAAGGGGAATCCACAGTAAAATATCAGCCAGTCTGAAGTAGGGCCACTGACAGCCTGTGCGTATCCCCACGTGGCTGATCACAAGCACAACGAGAAGCCAAGACAGTGCAGTTTTGGTGCAGATGCCATAGGAAGAACTAGACCTCTAAACAGGACCTCCGCGCAACTCCAGTGGATCAAAGGTGTCTATATACCTCTCCATGGAAAGAGAGTACTAACCTTGCAAAAACTAAGTCAGAGGAGAATTTTCAATAACCGTAGAGCAATATGAGCCTATGAGGTCTCCAGGCCTGAAGTTACCTACAGATTTTATAATACAACAAAATAAATTTTTTTCAGGTCTTCAGCATTTCAACAGCTATAGGAGTTTAGCTTTGAATTATTCTAATTAAACTGCATTTGAAGCACAGCTTTTACCCTAATACAACACAAGATAGGCTCCTCTCTGCTGTACATGGGAATGAGGAATTCACAATACCACTTATAACATAAGGCAAGGAAAGAACAGCCTGAACTGAGATATTAAAAGAGTGAGGTAGGTGACAATGGCTGCTGGGCAGAAAAATATGAGATTCAGCTTTCGCTATGTCTCTGCCCTAAGAACTTCTAAGTCTGCTATTTCTCACCTATTGTGTTCTCATGCAACAGTCTCCCATCTGCTCTACTCTGCAGATCCTTGATACTCTCACACCTATTAGTTCATCTGCTCTCTCTTTGTCAGTTAGCACATGTCTTGAAAAAGTAATGGTGAGCTAAAGCTTAGTATGGACAAAATAGACCTCTTGTTCCTCTCACATCAGCCCCTTTGCATTTTTTCATTCCTTTAGGCAAACCCTCTGTTTTCACCATTATTCATTCTTGCAGCACAACAAAGCCTGGTGCTTTTGCTCATACCTTATTCGCTGAATTTTCACCAGCATAATGGATATTTAACACTTTTCGTTGTCCAATGGCTTTTAGCACTATCCATATTCTAAACATTATAATTTCATCTCAGTACTCATAACGTTGCTTTCTGGTAACTCTAATAAACATCTGTCCACTCGCTGTCTTTGTTCAAATCACGTCCTTCCTTCAAACCTCTGCAGTACTTTCCTCCACGTTACCATATCAGATCAGGTCTCATCTTAAAGGTTTGCCATCCTAAATTATTTCTTGGACCTTGCCTCCTGTCACAACAACTTACTCAGAAATGCCTATTTGTCTCCTCCTCCTGCTACTTTTTCACACTTCCTCCATGCTGCCCACTCTGCAAAGAAAAAGCCTTCTCACTCCAATATGCCATCCCCCTCCCACACACACGCATTCTCATTCAAATTCCTCCTGAGACCTATTTTTGGTGAAACTTAAATAAAAGTCACATTTCTCCAACCCCAGTATTTATCGGAGAGGCTGCTGAAGATCTAAAAGGAAAGTTTAGCTACAAATATGGTCTTATTTCCAATTCCAGAGTTCCTCCCTGTAGTCAGCTTCTCAAAATCTCTGCTCCATCCTCATGCCCTCTGCCAATGATGCAATTCTCATCTCTTCTGTGCAGTCACTACTTTGCCAATACATAAATGTCTCTAAAAGACATACTTCTGTCACACTGTCCATTATGTCTAAAAAACTGATTTGTAAATTAGTTAAATTGTTATAGAGCTCACTCCCACCACTGGTATGGAAAGTTCTCAAAACCAGAGACAATTCCCCACTTCTGTTGGGATCAGGGAGATACAATGTGCATTTCAAGTCAATCATGTCTAGATTTTTCCCTCTGTTTTTGCACTGTATAGTTATTAAACTTTTTTTTAAAGATAAACATATATTATATAATCAATAAGAAATAATACAAGAAAAAAATTAAATGAGATTCCCAGATGCAGAGGTAGATGCTTTTTAAAAGTCAGACCTATGAAGATACACCACTAGACCACAACGTATAGACTATTATGTTTTTTCAGTCTTCTAATGCGGAAGCTGCTTACGTCTACTGAGACCAAAGTGAAAGAGGTCCCCTCTCATTTGCATTGTAAATGCACACAGCCTACTCCCACAGCCGACACCAAGGCAAACCTGATATAGCAATTCAGAACAGATTTCCTTGCTGCAGCAAATTCAGCGCCTGCTGTCACTGCAGCACTTCAGGGAAGCAAGTCTGAGTGTTACTCAAGTGACAACTTTGAGCCCATTTTGAAAGAGGAAATCTTGTTATACATTACAACCAAAGGCCAGTAGTTGAGTCCACTGTTTCTAGAAGATCTCTCTGTCGCTTCTTTATGACTTTCTAAAGCAAAACTAATTAGAAACTGCTTTCCTCTTTAACCTCAGCAAGAATAATTAGTGTGAATTACCTCAGTCCTCCCACAGGCTCTCTAGAGAGGTACAGAAGGTGCAGCTCCATGAGCACACACCACTACTCCTTCCTGGATGGACAGCCCCCTGGAATTGAATACAGACCAAACAGTGTGTTCCAAAGAAAGGATTTCATGAATTTTTTAATCACATGCTGACTTCAGAAAAGTTATTTTGTCTATATTTCTATTTGGTCCTGAATAAAAATAAGTACTATTAGTTCAACACTCCTGGCTTTTAGCTCAGAAGAGCTGCTGAGACCTTACTTAAAGTCTCAGCAGGATTTGTTCTCGTGTATCACAAAAATTTTGCAATGAAAACAAGTGTAACAACAAGACTGAAAATAAAAAGCATTGCACATCACCTTTCCTTACAGAAATAGCTTCTGAATGTTTTCCTTCACTTTTGAAACTGTCATTTGAACAGGGTCTCACAACACGTATAAAAAATTTGTTCGTACTCGGAAATCGTTGATATCTTATAGCAGCTATTGAGTCGATACTACCTGGGGGCAGAATCAATACAAAGGAAAGCATTTTTGTTTTCTACAGCCATTGGACCACTTTTAAGAGGTCTTAATGAAGAACACATGGATTCAATACACATATCTAACCTCCTTTTCACAGAAAAACTCGGAAGTAACAGAGCTATTCTAAATCAAAACTGATACAAGATGGGATTTGGCTTCATTTCATAGCAGTATAGTCCATTTAGGTACAACCAAGCATTTGATTAAGACATACAGTTTCTCATGAAGATATGCAAAGCACATTTTCCAGGCTGGTCTTTTATCATCAAAATGAGAGTGTCTGCCACGCGTAAGCTACCCACCTCATAACCCCCTCATCAGGGTGGTGAAGCTATAAGAGATGTGCAAAAAACAAATGCCAGGAAAACTATCAGAATGATTCATTTACCTATTGACCCTCTTCCTCACTAGGTCTGAGACACCTCTGAAAGTCGTGGAAAATGGCCATAATCCTAATGAAATTTTCTAGTAGAATAGATTATCTGCAGAGGGAGACAGTACAGCTCCACAACTGGGATCACCACACCAGTAAAAATAAGTGAACAGGAACCTCAACAATTCATTAAAAAAATTTTCACATTCCTGCTCACATCAGTTCACAGTGAACAGGCATTCATTATGCTTTTTTTAATTAAACAAGTGCAAGCAGCTGGCTGCTATTTATTTTAAAGACTCAGCATGGAGTTTTCTGTGAGGTGACTGGCTCTTAACAGGACCTGCAAGCAGCAGGCAGTGGAGTCAAAATTACCTGATCTTCTTCCTCCTCCCAGCATGCATAATATTATATGCAAAAACATTGTAATTTTGAACCTACAACATTAAAACAACAAAACTGTTGCTGTGATGAAAGCCAGACAACTTACTCCCGAACAAGAGCGGCTCTACAGCTCCTCAGGTACTTTAACTTCAGTGCTGTTGGGAAAGAGAGCAAGGAAGGTAGATCTACAGCCACTTTTCCACCATTATTCCTTGGAGCTCAGGGTTATATGCAGGGTGGCAGGTTTGGACAGAGAAAACAGCATTAACTAGGTAGGAACCCACTGATTATCAGCATCTTTTGGTGAGGGATAGGATTTATGACTTTTTACCATGGGCTAAAAAATTCCTGTCTGCTGCCTGAGCCATGTGAGATGATTTGATTGCCCTCAGCCATGATGCGAGAACCACCGAATCATTTGGGTTGAAAGGGACCTTAAAGATCCCCTAGTTCCAACCCTCCTCCCATGGGCAGGGACTCCTTCCACTAGACCAGGCTGCTCAAAGCCCCATCCAGCCTGGCCTTGAACACCTCCAGGGATGGGGATTACCCATGAACTGTCACTGGACACCTCTCTAGCCAAGGAAGTTTGATCTTGAGGTGAGTTCATTAACAAAGCTGGACCAAGCTTCCACAGGAGCTTACACGTAAAATATTCAAATTTATTAACGAAGTTAGTCATATTTTGTTTTTTCTTCTCTACAATGCTTAAAGCCATTACCTATGCACACAGTGGAGGACAGCACTCAGTGACATGCCATAGTGGTGTTGCTGATGTTACAGATTGCATATTTATACAAAGGCATTGTATAACATTGCTCTTGGCAACAGAGCAAAATTTATAACACGTGCCTAGTCATATCCTGTAACCACTGGAATATGAGAAAAAGCAAAAAAACACCCAAAACCCAACAAGTTGTCAGACAACTACTGCCACAGATCACATCACACAAACAAATGCTGCCTGATGTCGCAGCAGATCTCTTGTATCAGAAAGATTACCCCTACAGTGTAAACTCAAATGGCTTTGATCTGTTGGAGCAATATATTTGGCTCAAATTTGAAAGGAAAACATGTCTTCCCTTCAGCTTCCTCGTGTGTAAGTAAGTTATAACCAGGACTTCATAAACATTTTTATTGGCCTTTTACCCATTTGAGCAAGAGCACCTGGCATCAACATTGCCAATACAGCTTCTCTATTACCTTGTGCACCACTTTGAAAAGGTTTGCAGAGCTCAAATGATACAGTTTTTCCTACCGGGGAACTTCTGTTCACCACTCCAATTTCACAGCTATCCCCCTGCTAGTGATTCACTTTATGTTGCGTGACTTTGGTAAAGAGCGTATGCCAAGACTTGCTCCCTGGCTGATGTAAACCCACATCCTGATCAAGAGAGATATTATGAGCTGCAGAAGCATACACAAGGCAGAACAGGCATTGACTTCATGGGGAACCATAGAGTGTCTCTAGCCTGCTAGTATATTTTGGTGGCTAGATTGCACTGATCTCCTGAACTAATGTATTTTTATACATGTCTTTATGAAGTTTGCAACCTCAAGAAATGCATCAGTTTTTCTCCCTGTCTCCCCCCATATTCTGTATTCAGAACTTGGTATCTCTTCCATTGCATTTTTCACTTTCAATAATATTAACATATTCCAATGATCTTAAAAAGCCTTTATTTCCAGTCATCTCACTACAGAAATTGGAAAAAGCAATACAATTGCTGATATACTGATTGTAGCATATGTCAGACTGACCTTTATGGCAGATTCTTCACAGTATCCTTATTAATTGCCATTTATTCATGGTCGCAGCTATGAATGTTCCAAGAATTAATTTTTATATTTTACTGTTCCACTCCTGCAAACTACTCTTCCTTTTTCCTTTTCAGTCTGTGGTAGCTCCATCAGAAAATTTTAGGTTTAGAAGAAACTATTTTTCTTTCTTTTATTTGCAGTACTTCCCCTCCCATTCCTGACCTTATTTTTATGCTCTATTTACAAGGTGTATAGTTTGTGGGTTTTCAGACAAAAGGCTTTTGTGTTCGGAATGCAAAACAGCTTGTAGAATCCTCATATTATGTCTCTGCTCATGGTTTCATACCAATGTCATCATGAAATCTTGAGTACATGGGGACAAGGGTGGGAAGAACCCAGTCATGTGCTAATGCACAGTGAGGTCCAAGTGCTACGAGCTCAGAAGGTTCATAGTTTAGTGTTGCAAGTTTGCTGATGCTAACGGCAGACTTGTTCAAAACATTTTACCTAGAGCAGGTTCACGTATTTTGGATGCTTATTTACTCTTATTTTAAGTAAGACATTGTAAAGATGCAGTCTACTATAGCAAAAACTTCTAATGTCACTGTCCAAAAATGAAAGACAAACACATGCAAGGCAAAACTAGTAATCCAGATAACTCCGAAGGATGTCCCAGCTCTCACTGCATTTTGGTCTGCAGTTTAGAGAGTCTCAATTCAGAAAGCAGCCAGAAGAAACTGTCAGAAAAGTCAATGTAAAATATTTTTTACAACAGAACAAACCATGGTGTTCTTTATATTTGTTATAAAACAACAAACACATTTTGATAAATGAGACTAAAAACAACATGAAAAACATTTTGTATAAACACAATAAATCTCAAAGTGAGTTTGGCTTAAGAAAATTGTGTAAGAGGAATACTGTACGTTACAAACATAACTAAATTATACTATTCAACTTATAATAAATATAAGTGATCATAACACGAATCAAGAGATCAAGTAAAGAAAAAAGAACAGAAAGAAGCTGAAGGAGCTGAAGTCACAGAGGTCCTGAGGGCTCTAAGTTATGATAAAATTCAGCTTGACGTACAGTATCTGTTCTGTGAGATGAGGTTACTTGAAGCGCAAACTGGAAGAGTATTAGCATAGAGTTCACAGTATTGAAAAATAGTACACTTGCATTACACGTAGGGCTTCATAACAGCTCAAATATCCCGTACTTCCTTTTTGATATCCCAGAGTGAGAAGCAACAGAACCTTGTATTTTCAAAGAAAGCTGAAAGTCTCTATTTCCTTGTTTTGAAAATGACAGTCAATTTTCCAAGTGTTTAGAGCTGATAATAAGCAAAATTCCTCCTTTGAGGTCCACTTCCAAAGAACACCACAGTACCACAGCATATAGCAATATGAACTGCACTGCAAGTGAAAAATGGTTAAGTATATTCTAAAATTAAGTCTGCCGGGGCCTTTACCAAACATTAAGAAATACTTGTACATTCTTCCACACATAAGACTTAGAGACTGTTTTGTTTTCTGTAGACATAAATGTTTGTTTTGCTGTGTCCAGGTTAAGTTAGTGGACACCAGACATTTTAGTTCTTCCCCCCAAATCTATCCACAGATAAATGTAGCAGCACAACCAACGCATACCTTTAGTTGCGTAATCAGTTTGGTGATGCTCAATTATGGCTATTCCAAAACCTAAAATGCTATTTGCCTTAACTCTATCTGGTGTTAAGTGTGCATGTTCTGCTTTGCATTGTTTTTTTCTGTTATGTTGCTTTATAGAAGTTTATTTGTTTATTTATTTTTAAGATGCAATTAGATGACAATTACCTAATGGGAAGATACAGAAACTTCACCATGGCAGTGGTCAAGTATTGGGACAGGTTTCCCAGAGAGTCTGTGAAAACTCTGTTCCTGGAAACACTGAGAATTCATCTGGGACAAACCCAAGATTGTCCAGGTGATTTTTGAGCATCTCCAACCTCCTGTTTGGATGAGGTTCAAAGCAACCTCCACAACTCCTTTCACAGCTAATTTACTGTACAATTCTGTAATTGACATGTAAGTCAAAGGACTATTTTGGCCCATAAAGAAATCAAATAACTGCAATCTAAGTAAAGAACACATTACAGATTGCCAAATTCTTCTTTTTAAGTTGGACAAGCCTGAAAGTGTACAGCATCTTTTTCATGGTCTTTCAAAGAGCAGGACACGCGAGACATTATCACGCTCTGAAATCACACCATAGGGCTTGCTTTCTTTACAAGTTATCTTTCATTTAATCTCTCATTATATTCTTATTGATGTCGATATATTTAAATATCCTACAGCTTTCAAATAACAGAAGTTAAAATTGCCTTGCAGATGGTGTTATTTTAACTCCTGTTTGCTCTCCACAAGATAGATGCTGGTAATTCCTCAGCAGTTTGTAATGATGATCCCCTTTAAAGATGTAAAATCCTAAGTACATAACACCTACGTACTCATTTCCTGATACCAAATGGTCACGTTATTATGCAAATGGTGAGGTTGTTTATACAACAAAGCATTTTGGCAGCCAGAAAAAATAATAATAATAATAAAAAAAATCACTTATACTAGAATTTTCTCCATGGTTGAGCAAAGCTGCCTAAGTATGATCCCCAGAAGAGGTAGGATTGGAAACAGGTCCTTGAGCACAGAGCTGGGAGCAGTGGGTGAGCACCTGCACTCCAGAAATCCAACAGCTGCTACTCCATGCCCCCCAACCTGCAGCTGCACATCAGACAACAGCTGAAGGAAATGCAGGTGCTGAAAATGTCATCACTGGCTCTGCCTCAGACTTCCTATAGCACTTTTCCTGCAATCTTACAATAATTCATTCACTTGAGTTGAACAGAGAACAAAAACTGCCCAGCCCAAAACTTTCTGTAGTATAATAAAGACTGAGTCACAACTGGCAAGATAGAACTTAGGGCATTGCCAGTAGATTCAAAGATATCTGATGATTTTAATGAGATGTTGCTGTTGTAGTTTAAAATACTAATCACTTCTCACACTGAAGAGAATAGCCCATGTATGCCCAGAAAAGCAGCATGAGCCAATCATAACAAAAAGAAATAGCAAATTTAAATTTGGAATTTCAGGGTGATTCATTGACCTGCCTTTTTCAAAGGAGACTTCGAGCAGCTGTCATAACTAAATCGTGTTAAAACAAGCAAATATTTTAAGAATGCTCACTTTGCTCCCTTATACAATGAATCAAGCCATCTGTGCTATACTGGCCCTTAACTGATATTCTCTCCACACAGAATGGTACTAAAAATCTTGGCAGTTTAGTCCTCTGAGCAGATGCCTCTTTAAGGTGCACCTCTAAGATGTTCTCCAAAGAAAGGTAGACAAAAGTGAAAAACAAGCAGCCATGTTTAGGATAACCAGGATTTCTGCTTCTGGTTTTGTTTTTCCTTTCCTCTTCTAGGACAATACAAAAGTTAAAGAAGAATTATGTGGATTTTTGGAATCACAGTGTTCTGTAAAGCCTGGAAAGATCCCCCAGAGTGTAAGCAGAGAACTGTATCCTCAAAGAACCCCAATTCATTTAGAGCACAAATTTCAGTCCTCTACTACATACATCTATTTGATGACTTGATTACAATGTACAGAAATTGCCTCTATTTAGTGGCAGTGATGGAAAGGCACAATCTTATCTATAGCTATCTCCAGATCTGCATGAGTATCTTAATTAGCATGGGAGCATCCAAACTCAGCATGCTATGGCTTTTCTGTGCCTTTCTCAGCAACAAACTTGTTGCTTTTTCTTAAGGTTGTGCTTGTATATTTTACTAGACCAGGGACACAAATATAAGGCCATGAGGAGTTCCAAAGCATGAGGAGATTTAATCCACATTTTCTAATCTTTGGAAAAAAAAAAAAAAAAAAAGAGGGACAACATCTTATCATTACCTTCTGCTCATGCCAAGAATGAAAAATCAATTGGCAGAGCACAACACAAAAGTATGATTGCTGTTAGCAACAGGTAACTCTAAGCAGTTACTTGGGTTTGTTTCAGTTAATCTAGAACTCAGAAATATTTAACAGGTTTTGTTGGTGGTGTTGGGTTTTTTTTGTTATTTTTTCTTTTAAAAAAAAGGTTTTGCCACTTTTCAACACTGCATGACAAATCTCTTAACTCATTAGAAAATAAAGAATGTTGTAGAAACATTTTCTCAGAGTTCTGCAAGGAATTATTTTGGAAGTTGAATGAATTTAAGAGACTAGGAGAAAGAAAACACTGTTACTAAATTACTTCATACACGCTTTTACTTCAAAGTCCCTTCTAATCTTTTTGTCTGAACTGGAACAATACCTGTGCACAGCCAGCACTGAGACAGTTTCACGTTGCCATAGGAACAGAGCTTGGGAGTGCCCCAGTCCTCCCCAACTTGCTTTTGCTGCTGCACCACATTGCGAAGCCAGCCAGCAGGCTCTAAGTTAAAGCCAGACCGAAGGTCAATGTGCCGACAATACAAGCTTGGTGTAACGGGTTAACAGTGAACTCAAGCTAAGAGAACAAGACACCTGCAGCATTTTAATCCGTTCAGCTCACAGCTGCCTTCAGCCTCTTTTTCTGAGCGTGCTGGTCCCGCTGTCCTGCGGAGCTGGCTGAGCAGAGCCACAGCCCAACAACGGACCCACTTCTCTTCCAGATTTGCAACTCTTCTGTCCCCCCTGGGAGGGCTGACAACTGCATACAGTCACTAAAACTTCCTAAAGCAAAGTGACACTCAGTATCTAAATAAGCTTCCTAGAGCAACAACGAAAACCATTGCATAGGTGATGGATTAAAACTTTATAAGGCGGTGAACTGCTACGTACACAGCTACTTCTCCTCAAGTCTTCTGCTCAAAGAGCAGCTTCTTTAGACACTTCGGATGCTCTTTTCAGTCTTTCCTCCTGGACCACCACAGGTTCCTTTTTCTTTTAAGGAGTATTCTGGTTGTTTTGGGGTTCTGTGTTTTTTTCCTTTTTTTTTTTTCCCCTGGAACAGTTGCACAGTCTGTCAGAGAGACAGGGTATCACTTTGGGCCAGAACACGCGCAGGCTGAATATATGCCAAAATTCTGCTCCCCATTATGGTAGGTGGTAGATTTATACACACTCCGTGTGCCCCATGGACAACGAGGTGAATTAATATGAATTGTCCTTTTTGTAATTCCTAAGAAAAATCTCAGAGAAGTTAACTGCTCATTGTCTGACTCTAGAGAGAGTGACCTAACTCCCAGCTCTCCAAAAGCTGACCTTGGACAAGATAAATCCCACACTACAGAGTTATAATAAAGCTCAGCAAACTTGAGTGATGGTGGTAAATCCACATTGTCAGGTTTGAAACGAGTTGGAACCTGTCCTTCCTATGGTCACCCGAAACAACTGAACAAGAAGAGAGCACACCACTTGAAGAGTAAGTGGGAGGAGGAAAGCGCGACAGCCACTGCCTCCTGTCAACCCCCGTAAGCTTCAGAAAGTAGCATAAGGCAGAAGACCTCCCTGTCCTCCTGTTGCATCATGGTCGCCACATGGTCATAGCCCTTTTCCAGAAAGCTATCCCTACTCTGGGTTTTGGCATTTATACTTTGTAGCTCCAAGCACGCAATATTCTTCTCACAGGTAATTATTCTATATTTTGACAATATTCAGCCACTGTTAAGGCAAAAGGTCTTTTAGGAAATGCTCTTTACTCCATGCAACTGAAGTCCTGCGATTCACATTCGATTCCAATACACAGAAGCAGATAACGTTCATAGGTGACCAAAATCGTTACAGTAACCATGGTAATCAGCAAAGATTACACTAACATGCACTTCTTCCCCTTTCTTTCTAATATCACTAGTTGCAAATCAGCCCAAAGCCAGAAGAACCCTTTTTTATATTACTCACTAACTTCTGGAACTTTAACAGAAAACATTCCTGTGGATTAAGTGTTAAAACACAAAATGAGTTTACTGTAACTGACTCAGGCATGCACTTCAGGAAGCTTCAATAATACGTTAACTCATTTCTCATTTTGAAGTGAACATTTTTTGCTTATGAAATAGTAATTATATAAGCCTGATGATACAGAACCTAATCTTAGGGGGGTTATTTTGAGCATCTCCAAATTTGACTACATTCAAATCTTTAGACCATAAAAAGGAGCCACTAATTTCAGGCTATTTTCAGGCTTGGATTTTGAAATTGATTCCTCACTTTCTACTACTTCCACAAGAAAAAGTTCTAAAGCAACCTGCATGTAACGACAGCCTTTGTCTGGTTTCAGCAATTTATTTTTTAAATCATTAAATCATCCAAGCAAGCAAGCCTAAAAACATATCTTAAGAGGGAAAAAAAGTATGTCTTTTTACAGATGAAAATGTTATGAAACATGGATCTGTTTTTATAACAGATATTTAAGTTAAAGACATGGGCCAGAATCAAATGCTCTAAATCGATGTAGCAACTTCATTAGGTCATGATTTTCTGTCAAGTGAGCACATGAAGCAATCTATTCATTCTACCCAGTACTACTCCCATTGCCATTATGCTGAAGACCGCACTTCAATACATACCTAGCAAATTAAACAGACTTTCAGGCCCTTGACTTAAAACCCATATAAAACTATTTGGGTGCAGCTATCTATACAGAGCTCTTCAGTGAGGTTTTCAGGGTACAGTGGTCTTACACTAAACACATTGCTGTTTACTCACCCAAAATATTTGCTTGCATTTTGAGAAGCCTATTGGCTAATAAATCTTAAGCTGTCTAGAGAGAACATGTAGATATGGATTGTAAATTCAACATAAATCTGTACAGCCACACACGGCACATTACACTCCTCCAGCTTTGTGTTGGACAAAGCCTGTCCCAGTAGTGTCAGACTCATGTGGGTTCAACCACAATTACCAGAGTCCAGACAAGAACATCCAGGATGCTAGAAGAGTGTCAAAGTCAGAATAAAGACAAGCCTGGAACACACACAAAGCTTAATTAACTTTGCTCACCAATAAAACCCAATAAATCAAAATATCTATGGTCATGTGATGTATGAAAGACTTTACAGAGTCTACAGAAATTGTTTTTGTAGTTGACATTTTTCTACACAAGACTCAAGATGAAGGCTCTTGTCTTGAAAGAGAGAAATATTCATTTTGTGATTTCTATTAAACTTGAAATCAAAAAAAGTTTGAAAAATACTACTAAATTGTTTATAATTGTAAGACCATATTATTATTTGTGAAATCTAAAGCTAAGAAGCAGCATACTGTGAGGAGTAGATGTGTATTTCACCTTGACACTAGATTATCCAAAGTTCATTTTGAGTCTTAACGCTGCATTAAGGAGTTTTACATGAATATAGAACATCTATGTTAGTATAATCTAGCTCAAGTAAAGCCAGCAGAGCATTAGTTATAGGAATCTATGTATACATTAAAAATTAAACCTTATTACAAGAATTTATTTGCAGCCCTCAAATGTTTGTGGGTTTTTTATTCGCATATTGCTACCAACACCATTTCTAGACCACTACTAACAATAACTTAATATCTTGAGGGCAATAAACTTATTTTTAATCAAACAAATCCTAGTGAAATTGTAAAGAAGAATTTTAAATGCATAGACATCTGAGGACGGCAGAGAGAAGTGAGCTTCGTAAGCCCCACTTGCACATAAAACTGATTCTTTTAGTGCAAGAACAGGCAAAGATTTACTAATTTACTGTTGCATCTCACAATATCAAATAGTGTATTACTTGTGCAAAATAAAGCCAAGTAAGGATTTGTTCATCGATAAAAAGAGAGCCTCCCTGGCCCATACGCTCACACCATCTTTCAAAAAGAACAGAACAGCACAGCACTCTGCTCTGAAAAAGTACAAGAGGGCTTTTATTCACAGCAGGAAAAAAATGCACACATTTGCCACATTTTCTCTTATTTAAAAAAAGTGACACCAAAGCAGCTCTTAAAGTTGGTGATCTCCTGGGCTAAGCTGGAGTCATACTTAAGCATTCTTTTGTTGGATCAGATTTTCATTGAAAGATCCAGGGAAAATGCTAGAAAAATGTGTAGCTTCACAGTTGATAAGGACAAGAAATATATTTTAAATATTATTCAGCAGAAAGAAGAGTTTAGGGCATATCTGCAGAACAAGAAACCAAAATTAGCACAGCACTCCTCTGAATAATGTCCTCTGCTTTTCAACAGGGCTATTTATCCCAAACATTATGCTGCTGTGATGCACCTGTAACTGTTTGATAATCTAAAGCTCCCTCATTCAAAGCTCTACAGGGCAGTGCATCATGTTATGTAGATACAGCCTAAATGTTAGCGTGTGGAAAAAAAACAACACACACATTGTAGGCATTTGTAAAAAGACAGAAAGAGAGTTTCATCTTCTGTGTTTCTTCTGTTAAACCAACAGAAGTGTCTTGCACCAGGTTTAGGCTGGAACCTTCTTTTTAGGAAATTTGCAAGGACTAAGCATGGCTATAGCCTCTGTTCTTAGCAATAGCCACAGTAATTAGTAGGTTTTATTATTATGCATGATACAGCAAGTTGTAGGATAACAACTACTGATTTTTCCTAGCCCACCTTGCTGTAAGGTCCTCAGAAAGGAACCATGCAAAAGTAAAACAGTGACCAATCTCCAGGAGCTTTAAGATACCATTTATAGCATTCCATAAGTGGCAAGAGAACAAGGAGAACATTAAAATATAATTTTTGGTATTCTAAAAGTAAAATCAAATCTACAATCATTATGACACCATCAACAAGCAGCGTATTTAAGATATTGTTTTGACTGACAGTCATGCTACGTTACATTTCCTTACAGGCTCCTTTGGTCAAGCTTGCATGACAGCTTACCTAACATCTCTGACACCTTCTGTAAATTAGCTCAAAACCATTAAACTGAGATTGAGAATACAGGATCAAATAATTAAGAAATTTAGTAATGTTTACATGGTGCGAGCCTCCTGTGACAGGGAAAAATTATTTTTTATTACTGTAACTTCAAAGAATAGCAAGTTTAATACATACCTTCTGAAACCATAACATTTGCTAAATAGAAAACATTTTCTATCTGAGGCAAGAAACTGTTCCATAACTGTATATTCACACTTGATGTGAGCATCTGAAACAAGCAGTTGGAAGCATCTTTCAATTCTAGTGTACGTCTTTACAAGCCTGGCTAAGAGAACTAAACCAAACAACGTATTTTGTGAGCAAACAGTTCACTGGATGCAATTCCCATAAATAACTTGGATCAGTTGCCAGCTTCTGAAGGTTCAGTCTGGACTTTAGACACAGCTTCTTGATTAACATTACTGCAGCACTGGAACGGGTTACCCAGGAGCATCATGGAATTTCTAGCCCTGAAGGCTCTCAATATTTGACTGGACAAAACCACAACTGAGCTGACCTAACACTGACAACTGTCCTGCACCGAACATGAGCTTGGACTAGATGACCTACCCAGGTGCCTTCTAACTAGTCTTCCATGATTCCACAAATTCACAAGAAACAAGAATTTTATGCAGAAACTTTATGATTAATACACATGAAACATTCCAACAACATATACTCTGTATTTTAATTTCTGGCTCGGTGAAAATCATAAGTACAAGATTCCATCCTCCCCCTCTTCATTCCTGAGAGCACCCAACCCATTAAGATTATCTTTGACTATTTCAACCAACTGTTTTCTTCAAGCAGTAATCATCAAGCTGCAAGACATTGTTCACTACATTATTTATCGTGCAAGTCTCAGTAGTTTCAAGTGCACTGGACATAATGTACATCTCTTAGGGGAAAAGTTAGTCAAGTGCATGCTATTTTGCCTGGAAGAAGTCTGCCTAGCACTTTTGTATGGGCAGCTAACTTTCAAATGCCACTTTGAGCGGCAAAGAGCTTGAAAGCAGCTTTCCAAAAAACCATCTTCAAAACCCCTTTAGCCTCTGTGAAACAGAGGTCAGTAATTGCTTTCAAACATCAGCTTTGGTCCCTCTAACCTCCACAAAATTAGTGCGGTATGCAGTAGAAAACATTTTAAACCCAGAAACGGATTCTGAAATATGCATGTGCTCAGTTCCTGAACGTGAAGAAATCCTGAATCTCAATGATTGCAGTGAAGTACCAGCACATCTCAAATAATGTTTTTGAATCTCTAAATTAAGCTTTACTTGGCCTACATTTAAGACTTGATTCTACTGAAAACAAGATTCATTCAATCCAGAAATCTTTGGATTGGTGCCATCATTCACGAAGGAAGTCATAAATGAAACAGAAGTCAACAATTTTGGGTTAATTACATCGAACAAGTCCACTCCCCTCCTCCCTTTCTTTCTCATCAGCTTCTACTGCTACAGAGTAGCTCCAACAAGCGGAGCACCTTACGTGTCAACGTGCACATCCAGAATGTCAGAGCTCTGGAAGAAATAAGCAGGGAAACGATACAATTATAACTGCAAGAAACTTGAAAACCTCTCTCCGCAAACATTCTTAAGGCCAGATTACCCTTGTTGCCAGTGGGAAAGTTAAAGTTTTCAGGAATGCAAACCTTACTAATATTATGAAGGTGAGGGACATGAAGGTAAAAGACTTCAGGAACGAGAACAATATTGCAGTATCACTTGTGTACCTATTTCCTCTGATAAAAAAAAGCCTGCTGATGTGAAGTCAAAAAAGTATACAAGTCTGCAGCCTGCTCAGAGAGGCCAGAGTGACGTTTTTAGTTTAACTTTTCCTTTAGGTCTTTTAGTTTCTATCAGTTTCGATATCTCAGGTGACATGAAGAATACTAGAAAAGCCTTCCAGTCCCAGCTTGCAATCCTGGAAAAAGGAATTAGCATGTCCACATTCAAAGAATGCGAATTTACACCAGGCTGGAATGAACCTCAGCCTTCAAGGTTAGTTACACCTAACCTAGTTAATACCTCAACTGCTGCCTGTCTCTCTTCGTCCAAGGGTCTCTTTCATTGTCAAGAACTGCAAGACAAAGAGAGAAGCAAGTCCTGGAGCATATAGAAATTCATAGATTCAATACAAACAACCCCACCCCCCAAAAAATAAAATCAGCTAACATAGTGAAAGGCAATGACTCCGAGGCAATAACAGCTACTTACTTGGCAAGTATAGATAAGTTCTTGCCATCACTGCAAGGTGAAAGGAATTTGAAGCTTAGGCCTATCAACCCACATACTCTCACAGTTAAGACCTTTACATGCTTACATCTGAACCGGACTTGTTTTTGATCAACTGGAAGGATTTCCCTCATCTTCAGGTGATTTGTTCTTTAGCAATATAAATAGGGTCGATAAACACAGCACCCTTATTCACTGCCTGATTTTAAATTATTGAGACAGGCAGGAAAGTAGCAAATGTCATCCGGAGCCCTAGAGTGCATTCATGCAACAAAATGTCACCTTTTGCCTTGCAGTAAACGCTGTCTCTTTCCCTCATTAATAGAGCATCTACTTTGCTGAGACGTCCCCTTGCTTTGCCACACAAGCACTACTAGCATCTTGTTCTGTATTTGCTCTCAAAAAAAAAAAATGTTACTTTGAGTAAACCTACTCTGAGACCAGTGGAAAATTATGGAAGATAATTAACAAAGCCTATACATGTTGTGGTTTTTGTGTTTTGTTGGGGTTTTTTTCCCCCAATTGACTGTAAAGATAAAACTCTGCAGAGAGCAGGAAACATGCAAGTCAAACACGCTGTTGGTTTAAGTGAAGTTTACAGTGTGGATTAAGTTATTTCTCAGTTAAATCTCAGTTCTTTAATATAAACTGCTCATCATATTTCTTCTGAGACAATATTCTAATTCAATATCAATAAGAGTCTGTACAACCATAAAAGGTGGTTCAGCACCATATAGAAACTCTAGAGGTGAAAACACTAAACTTCATCCCACATCCACAAAGCAGCTTCTCTAATAAAGCTTTGTGACCTATTTTACAGTTCCTTCCCTGGCTGGAAAAGGATTTGTGAAAGGACATCCATGTCACTTTCCCAGTAGCAAGACAATAATAAACTGTCAGTTAAATTTCTAAATTGACAGGTTTTATTAAGTTTGCATATTTGCATTAACCCCTTTGAAAAAATTACCAGTGCAGACGAATCTGGTTCTCAGAGCCCAATTCTGACTTCCTTGAAAAACAGCATTAAGAATGAATACTACCTTTAAAGGCAATAATTACACTATTAGAAAAAGTGCCAAGGAGAAGTCAGAAATAGCCACAAAATGAAGAGAAACTCAGGTTGTAAAGATGGTACTAGATACATAAATACATACCCGCATATACATAAAACTGAACAGCTAGAAAATCTCTAAGAAAACATCAGATGTGTCAGTAAGTAATATACTGTAATTACAATACATGACAGTTGTCTTAAAAATGTGATCCTGTGTGATACGTACCTAGACAAAACCAACTGAAAGAGCAACAAGATTTGTTTTTATATATATAAACTAAGTTTATCAGCTTTTGAGATTCAGCATGCCATCCAGAGTTGTGATCCAGTCACACTTTAAAGGCTGAGATACCAATTAGATCCTCAGATACAGGTGCCTCCCATTAGTCAAAACTGCTCTTTCATCTGTGCCCCATGATGAATCTGCAATATTTGTTTTGATATCAACTTCACTACAGATTAGCTGTGTCACCTCACAGCAAGTCTGTTGCAATGCAGTCAATGACAGGTTACAATTCAAATATTCTAAAACGCTCCACTGATGCCTCCTTTGATATTTCAGTTAAGCTGACATCACATCTCTAACATTTCAAAATAATGTCTTTTTTACCAGTAGGTTAGATCAGTTGTAAGGGCTTTAAGAGGACCCACAGACTGCATGGCTTCCACAAATCTATCAAGGAGATTTTATTCCTGAAGTCCGAAACACTTGGACCTTCTTCCAATTTGTTTCAATATTGGTATCCTCTTTAAACATAGTAAATCAAGAAGTGATACTATCAAAGCATAATGTTCCCTGAAAAATTCATTCAATACAGATGAGAAAAAGCTTACAAACATATGTAACAAGAAAGAAATTCAGAAGCAACAGAAGATAGCCACAGGTCCCTGGAGTGAACCTTAGGCCTCCCCTCCCCCAGTTCACCCTGAGCCAATGGATTTGCTACCTTTGCTCCCAGTCTTACTGCAATAATCCCAACCCCTTTGGAGGTCCTCTCATTTTACTGGCCCTACAGGAAAGGGAGGCAGGTAGAAAGAAGAGGCAGCAGGGACTACAGTTACCATGTCCTGTGCACACACCACCTGGGCACCCACCCACCAGCTGGGGAACGCAGCTGGCCATAGCTGCTACCTCACACATGGCCTCTCGTACCCATCTTGCTTTTTTGCTAGAATGCAGGGTGGAATAAGTTCCAGGGAATTTCAGGGATTTTTTACACCTTTAAAAGAAAGGGCAACTCTTAAGATCAAAAGAGAATTATGGGACGCAATCTTCAAGACTTCTGTGCCACGGCATACCCCTTCCACCTCTGTCCTCGGCTTCAGCCGTTCCAGGGAGGGAAATACTCACAGAAGGTAAAGCCACTTTGGGTACAAAAAACTTTGGAGGGGTTTTGTTTTGATGGTTTTGTGTTTGTTTTGGGGTTTTTTTTTGTGGGTTTTTTTTTTTTTTACACTTTTGTCTGTTTGTTGTTTTTCTTTTTTTTAAAACTTAGAAAAATTAAAAGCCACGAATTTCTACAGATACAGGAGAGAGCAAGTCAGGAGAAAGGGCAGATTGTATCAATCCCCCTCCCTACCCCCTGCCTTTTACTCATGCATTTGTGAAGACATAAATCAGTATATCTGAAAGACAACTGAAAACAGTCAAGGTTCCTCCTGCTTAAACCATCTCATACGATAATACCCCTTCACTAGACTGAAAGTTGAACCTATAAGCAATTCACACTCCTGACTCAAGCAGAGCAGCCACGCATTTACTACAGCAAAAAACCTAATAGGAAGAGGCAAGCCCACTCCTTTTGGACAATTCCATTTTTATTGCTTCTAAAAATCTGTTCATCCAATTGCCTCCTACTTGACTTTCACACAGCTAAGGTTTGTTCTTTCGTCACCCTCCATGTCAAGCTGTATTTGCAACTATCTCTGCGACAACCCAGCCATGATATCATTAGGTTAAAAAAAGCCTTGACACTGGGATTTTGGTCATTCACTTCTGACAAGCAGGATGGTGTTCTTTTTGCTTGATACTCATGGGGAGTTTCGATCACATCACCGCTTGTTATTAGTCACAGGTGCGTGAAAGCCTCCATTCAATCAGGAACTTTGCTATTTACAGTTTCTACCAATTCAGCTTGCTTGTAGGCACCAATTACACCTATGTAAAAAAAAAACCACAACACACATACATTTTGAGATCTCAGGAATACCACGAATAGGGCATACAGTGACCAATATTTGATCATTTCCCTTACTGTACTTTTTGTGCTACTAAATCTTCTTCCGCTGTCATTTGCGCCAGGGCTTTTACAGCGCACTCCTGCTGACGTACTGAATGTTTCAACTACTTTAAAAAAACACCTCCAAGTATGCTGTTTTTATTTTTATTATTATTATTATTATTTTACTACTTAATTTACTCAAAGCAAATGCACTTGGGCCATCTGGAAGCACCTTTGAAGATTCTGTTGCTTTTCCATACACAAGACACACACTTTTGTGGTCTTCTACTCTTGTGAAGACCACAGCCTCCCAGGAAAGCAGTTTATGGAGTAGCAAGGAAGCTTCTTCAAAAGACCGCTGTTTACACAAATAACAATAGCAGCTGCAGTTACACTATGTAAAGCTACAAGAGCTAACCATATCTAGAATTAGGTCATGAGCTCATCACAGACAAGTCAGACATAAGTTCTTGGGAAAAGAGAACCAATGCCTCATTCTAAAGCCGGTAGTCATTACACTTAATTTTATTAGTCCTTGCCATGATTCATGACATCGCCATGTTAGGTACTGTACAGACACAGAACAGACACACCACAGCAAGAAGCCTACAGCGAAGGGAGATTCTAGCTATTAAGAGGAACTTGGCAGTAGTTGTGGGGGTATGTTCTCATTCAGTTTTAACTACAAGAACTCCAGAATTGTCATGACAAAACTTGGTTTAGATTTATTCACGTGAAGTGTAAATCTCTTTACATGAACACACTCACCACTTCTGCATGTACAGGCTGACTGCAAACTTATCAAGTCAAGGCAACAGCAGCAAATACCCACTTTAACTTCTAATTAAATGACTACCGGGTGCAAACAAATGAACAACCAGGGTTGTGATCTCTAGTCATACATTCCTTATTCAGTAATACTACAGAATTATAATTCTTCCTTTCTTTTGTAGGGATAAACCTTCAGCCAGCTCTCTTCAAAATTCAGTTTTTGAAGGTGCTCGCATCTGCGGATAACGGGTCTGTGAAAGATGGTTTCTTAGGTTAAAGTTGTCAACAAATCCTGTAAGAAATTAATTCCTTGATCCAGTTTAAGAGATTAAATGAGCATAAACTGTGTACTGTGAATACAGTACGTCACAGACCTATGAGAAGGATGATTTATTTTATAGAAAAACAGGGAAAACAATCCCACTCTTTAAATGCCTTTCCTGGGGACTGATTAAGTAGCCACTGAAGTTAGTTCAGAAATGGCTTCATTCCCTAGAATAAGGACGTCACTGTTTTCAACTATTCCTATACCCTTTCAACAATTGCAGAATATACGGGGAAGAGATTAAGTCACTTGGAAGCCATTTTAATTACAGAATTCAAGTGCCACCTCATACAACCTAAAGATTAAACTTGCATGATATTCAAATGCTACTATTATAAAAAAGCACCAGTAGAAAAAAAAAAAAACCTGCATTTTTTCCACACCTCCCGTTTAATGTCTACAAGGTTATTTCTTATTGCAAGATGAAAGACTAGTATGGAAGTTTTACCAGAACTTCAGGTTGGCAGGGACAAGGGGCGACTCTGACAACTCATTCTTCACCTACTTATAAGCATAACATTGCTTAGTTGTGATATTAATTAGCTTAGATGATTTTTTTTATTATTATTTGCTCTTAAGTAACATCTCTTTTCACACAATCTATTAGGATTTACTGTTACTTTTAAAAAAAAAATAACTTTCTGACTATGCTGGACCATAGTGATACAGCAACTGCCAGTTAGACAAATACAAGTCAAAATATGCATTTCACTCCAAATAAGAGTATAAGTACTTACTTACCAGTTTGATTATGATATACTGGAAGTGCTGAGTGATTGCTTTTCATGAAGAGGAACTGAAATGCTAATTAGCACTTTCTTAACAAGTGTTTCCGTTTTTATAAGTGTTTACTGCCAATAAAAAAGGATTAATATAGCTCTCCTTTTGTGCCGTTGCATTTAAATTTGCTGCTATATTGTCTTTATACATAGATTGTTTCTTCTTGGAAAGCCAGTGTGGTGGCATACTCATCAATAATTCTTCTAGCTTTTTAACTCTTGACTAAAAGAAGCCTGTGAAATGATGACTCATGCAATAGAGCTTAAATACTTTCATTCCCACTGATCTCCAGGGTTAAGATTTCCAGTTTGGTATGCCTTCTTGTCTGATTTATTGATTTACATATCAGTTAAACGAGCATCTGACCTTTTCTATGTCAAGCACATTCGTGTTCATCGCTGTGGAAATGCAGATTCTGTGAAGTTCTTTGTAGGACTACATCCATAGCTTGCTTCCTTACACGTCACTCATGGACAGGCTTACCCACAAACAATTGCACGTGAATGACCTCTTGATTGATGTCCTGTTCAAAATAGGATATTCCTGCCCAAATTAACTCCTCTCCAAAATATGTAAAGTACCAGTTTCTCATTTCTATTTTTTTCTTTCCTCATGCTCAGCTCTGCAGGTCACCATATATTAACCTTGCATTTGATATGCAAAAAAGCTATGTGCAAGACACACATCACTTTTCAGACAGATGCAGGCAAAACAATTCAGGTACACTCTTAATTAATAATCTGCAATCAGTACGGTAGATAGCTTTGAACTAGCTATTAGAAACACAGAGCTCAGCGTAGCTTCCAAAGTCTGCTCAGGTAGTACAAGCTAGTTTACCAAGGTTTCGTTGTGACAGAACTGGGCTGCTATTGGTCTCCCACTTCTCGTGTGCTCCCACCTCTCAATGATGCACCCCATTGCGGTGCCAGACAGGACCATAGAATCCTTACGGTCGGGAGAGACCTTTAAAATCATTGAGTCCAACCATTAACATAGCACTGCCAAGTTACCAGTAAACCATGTCCCTCAGCACTACATCCAGACATTTTAAATTTCTCCAGGGATGGCAACTCCACCACTTCCCTGGGCAGCGTGTTCCAATGCTTGACAACCCTTACAGTGAAGAAGTTTTTCCTAATATCCAATCTAAACCTCCCCTGATACACCTTGACACCATTCCCTCTTGTCCTGTCACTTGTTTGGAAGGAGAGACCAATACCCACCTCCCTACACCCTCCTTTCAGGGAGCTGTAGGGAGCAATGAGGTCTCCCCTCAGCCTCCTTTTCTCCAGGCTGGACAAGCCCAGTTCCTTCAGCTGCTCCTCATAAGACTTGTGCTCCAGACCCCTCACCAGCTTCATTGCCCTTCTCTGGACACATTCCAACTGCTCTCTGAATAGCTCTATGAGTCCAGGTACTTGCAAACTAATCCATGCAAGGTCAGAGAGGACTACTTCAGCTCCAGTTTAGATTAACTAAGTAAACCTATATTGCTCTAAGGCTTCTCAAATCCTACCCACAGAGATCTCCCTTGATTTATTTGGGGGCCCTAGTAGGATTGCACACGTGAAACCTCTTCTGTAAAGTCTGTTCTTGTTTCCAATTCATTTCTCACACAGAGGTGTCAGTTTACAACTGACAAACCATACATTCTTTAATACTCACTGTCTTCAGTCTTAATCCTAAAAGCAAATCATATACAGTCACCCTTCAGCTCAAAAGCTGTCTCATTTAATCTCACAGGTTTCCCTACAGACAGGAGCTTCCTCTATTAATCTTCTGATGGCTTCAGGACATTAAAGAAAATAACCTGCCTGCAAACCTGTCAGACATCACCTGCTGGGATTCTGACTCCCCAGCTTCAGGTGCATGGCTTTAAGACTCAGCATCCGCTCCCCCTATAGTTAGTGGACTATCACAAAGCTGGTTATTTCATTCATAATCCATCCTTGACCAAAACAGCACAACTCCCAAGAGGAGGAAAAACTAAATGGCTTAGAAGATAAAACAGGTAAGCTCTAGAGTCCCAACCAATTGCAATTTGACAAAGGACAGCTGTCTCAGAAAATTTAAGTCCCTTCAGTTTTCAGGAAAGTCAGCAGAAAGGTAAAAATCTAATTCTTTGCTCACCCATCTTCCCATTCCCCACTCCAAACAAAAAAGAAAGTCTTTTCTTAAGGGTCTTGATAGACAATCAACAAGCACAAGCTTTGAAAGAGTTGTTGACCACATTGTCTTTTGGCTAAACAACCTATCGAATGGGATGCAGGAGAGGTTATTGGGATGAGCACAGAAAGCATAGAGACCGTTAGAAATGCATCAAGAAAATGAGAGCATGGAAGGCACAGGACTCATGGAATTGCAGATTGAACTGTGGGATTAAAGGATCTTTTAGCCACACTAGAAGCCAGTAGAAGGAACTGCATGCAGGAGGAAAATGCAGAGGACGCAGGGAACTGTGGTGAGGGTCCCCCCACCAGATACAAGGTTGGCAGAGAACTTGAGGCTTAGGTAGTTCCACTTGGAAGGACTTCCATAGACTACCTCTTCACAAGAGCACAGGAAGAACCTATGGAAGGAAGTCCAGCTAGAACCATCAGGAAAGAGCACGCATACGCAGAAAGAATTCACAATTCCATTTTCCCTTACCACTGACAGAAAATGCATCTCTTGTAATACAAACTCTGGATTTGCAGCCCAGGACATTACACAGAAAGTCACAGCAAGGCCAAAAGCATTTACATTTGAACACATTAGTGAAGTCTCAAGCAATAGAGCACAATTTTCATGGAAGCACAAAAGAATACACAAAGGTGAGGACCACCTGAAGTGCATGTTACCTTCTTGCAAACTTCTTTCAACAGTTTACCATAAAAATCTAACTTGAATATAAACTACAGATTATTGATACAAGCCCACTATAACACATGTATTTCACTTGTACTTTAAATCTCAAAGTGGTAACGTGCAATAAGTGTCTATTTATCCACCAGAAATGCTGTCTTACTAGCTAAAATTCTAATATGTGCAAAACTATTCAATATCTGTAAATTTCACCACTGAACTTGGCACAACACCAGCTGCACAAAGTCAAGATTTTAATTGCTAAAAGTGCAAGCACACCTGCTTTACTCCAGCTAGCATAGAAAAAAAAAAAAAAAAGAGTCTTTTTGAAGAAAAGGACTAGCTTCATACTCTAGGTAATTCACTGGTTAGCAAACAAAGTAGTATATTGGAGCCAGCACAATTATACCCATCAGCATTATGGTCACTCCAGATTTATTTGCACATTTATGTCAAGACTAATACAGCCCTTAAGTTTTTGTGACTAGGTGCTTGTGATGGAGACCTGTTTTCTCCCTAGCTACACCACATTTCATAGGCTACCATCTGGCCCTGTAAAAGCAGCCTTACAGAGACAGAAATAAAGCAAACTTTCATAGCTTAGGCACACAGGAAGAATAAAAGTTAAAACTGCTTATTCTACTACCGAAGCTATTTTTAAAGCTACTTATCCCAACACGTACATTACTTATCCTTATATGATACCCAACAGACGTTATGCTAAAATGAGATTTTACTCTGTATTAGGTGATTGCATCTTGTGCAAAATGCTTGCTAGCTGAGGAAAAGCGTTTGCTATTCTGTTCTGAATACCTGACTCAGTAACTGACATCAGGAGCATTCGTTTGACATGAATATGTAAGATATGTGAAAAATCTGTGTTCAAAACAGGACAGACCATGATGAAAGGTCAAGTTTGACGGGCTGGAAAAAAGCCTTAAGGCTCCTCTTCAAATCAAGTTTGAGTTTTCTTCAAAGGTCAACATCACTGTGACCCATTTGCATTTTCTTCATTAGTAGGCCTCAGGAATGCTTTGAAATATTATTGCTCCAAGCATTTGGAGAAAACCTTAAAACTGATAAAAATTTATCATTGCATGACCAACACAATGCAGTCTCCATAGCACGTCAGTTCCTGTGATTAATGAGGCTTCTCTATATCATACATCTTTGTGTGAAAATTTAGAAAGTTTCCATCTTTCTGAGTTTTCCAAAAAACACTTTATCAAAATGCTCACAGACTAATGAATATTCCCCCAAATATAATCTAAGTCATTCACATAGCATTCTGAGTAACCTATTTGTTTTGAGATAACCCAATTATTTTTGTAATCCTAGTGCGTACCAGTCAATGGTCACTAGAGCACTCGCTTGAAAGAAATCAAGATGATACTTATTTGTGACTTTTTTCCCCCAGAGGCTTCCTCAAGCATCTTGCAAACATGACGTATCCTGTCTGTTCAAGTCCAATAGGACTACTGCATCAACTGGCATCACAGATAAGATCCATAACTATCAATGAAAGGTACTAAATAAGGCATTTCTTAAGAATAATGGGATTTGTAGGTATGGAAGACTTTTTTAGTTTTACTCAAATTTGTGTCAGTTTAGGAAGAACTGCACAAACTGAGTTTATGAAGCTCATTTCTCTTTCATGTTGTAGGTAACTGCAGAGTTCAATTTAGATCTCAGGATTCTGCCTGATTAAAGTTGAGTCTCCAAACTGTTTTTATGTCAGTTAATCCACACTGCATTAAAAACACTCCAAAGTCATTGATTCCCTCAAAATATTTTGCAGTAAAGACAGGAAGAGGTGGAAAGATACAATGGGCACGCACGAAGCCACTAAATCCTTCCCCAAAAGACAGATTAAAGAAAGTTCAGATCTAATGTTTTCCTCTTGCACAAATCCTATTTAGGAAGAGATCTAGACCAGGCAGAGTTCCTGTCCAGTTACATATCTTGGAAGTTCAATAAGTCACAGGAGTAGCTACAGCAGGGTACAAGTTTGAGAGCTTTCACTTCATCTGCTTTAATAAATAAATCTAAATAGGATAGCTACATACATTTGTCTACCCCAACCAAAAAACACCCCAACAAAAATACTTACTTAAAAAAAAAAAATCATACAATTAAGATTTTATTGAAAACTGGGGAGGAGGGGAGGCAGGTAGAGATAATTACTATTATCTTTTTGTATTAATTACCTCCCAAGAGTGTACAGTTTCCCTGTTCCCTGGAAGTTCACAGATAGAGTTCTTTACCATTAGTATCAATACACATCACAATTACGTACCTTAACATAAGAAACTAAAGGTCATGATGACCATATTCCCTGATGTACCGAGTATGGTTCACCCCGTATTTTAAAAAGTACGTTTACACTATTTATACCATAAGGAGCTTTCATAAATGGTATCTGAGTGCTTTGCAACTTCAGGGAAAAAGACGCACAAAGGTTGAGGTAAGTATTTGTTTTATTGGTAACTTAGCAAAATACAATTTAATGCAAGGCAGCTTTTAGCACAACCTAACCATTATAGACAGGGTGACATCTAAACAATGACCTCTCTCCCCCTCTCATTGGGAAATTGTTTGCTCTATCTTCCACTCAAGTACATCCAAAGCCTTTGGGGACAGCACTTCTTTGCATCAGCACCTGGATAGTTTCAATGTACTTCAACATTAAACATCCTGTTACAGCACAAGCGTATGTCAGACACCTGAAGGCCGTTACAGCAAGAAAGCCAAGTACTCAACTCCAACACCTGTAGGCCACACAAAGCTATTTTGCAGATACAGGAGAGGCATGGGAAAGGGATGGGCATTCATAGACAACATAAGCAATTTGATTTGCTAGAGCTGGAAGTTCTGCTTGCAACTCCTGGAGTTCATAATTGCTACCATGCATGCTAGTGTTTCCATTATACTTGCAAGGACAACTTTGAGGCTTTGCTAAGCCCCCAATTCTCCTTCCATCAAGGAGCAGTTTAGAGATTTCTCTGCACAGGTTTTGAACAACTGGCTCATCCAAGCTTGCAGCTACCTCACAGAGAAGTATCTTCTACAAAAACAGAGGCCGTTCTTCAAGAAGTTGCTGCAATTCCCTGTTGCAAAACAAATCACTAGGCTCTTCTCACTCATACAGAGCCCAGGGATAAGCTTCAGTCAGGTGCATGGCAGAGCAAACAGGACAAGAACAGCACTCACACCAGAAAGGGGTTTACCACACCTGCTTCAAAGGAAAACTAGACTTCAATACAAAGTAAAACACACTCAATTGACAAAACAGCCAGAGAGAAGTACGCAACATTTTCATTTCTACAGTCAGGTGGGGATAATTAGCTGCTATCACCACAACTCAGTGGTCACTGACTGGCTTAAAAACCAAGGAAGTCTTCCTCTCTCCCTCACCTTCTCCTTCTCCCAAAGGATATGCTTTTTCCTCCTGCCACATGCAAAGAGGCTGCAAGCACACTGCAGAGCCAAATTCACTTACACACAAGCCCTTCTTGCGGGAAGCGGGAGGGACATCCAAGGTCATCTCACCACACTAGCAGCAAACCAACATGCATGGTGTGCGCATATAGAGGAGGAGGGGAAGATTGTTCAATACCCCACAATTTACAGATATTCCCAGTCATTAGAGTATTATGTGCATTAGCAAAAAGCATGTCCACAGGAGGCTTGTTCAAATATGACTACAGTATTAGGGCTCCAGCTGTTGCAAGGAAAAAATAAAAAAAAAACACCACCCAAAATACAGATATTTTTCAGACTGAATTGTACACTTTTGCATAGACTCCTCTTTCCTGAATCAGAGCAATACCTCTGGCACTGCCACTTGACAAAGGTATCAGATATGCAGTTGTGTGACCTTTTTTACTAATAATAACTGCTTTACAAAACCTACAACACAGGAAAGCACTTCCTCAGCCTTTGAGTTTTCCCTTTTTAGGGCAGCCTTGCAGTATTCCAGTAGAAGACAGGCATCATAGAGTGAGACCATCTAAAGAGGGAAATCATGAAAACTTTACCCAGGAATTCCTTTCTAAGCCTCCCCTCTGTCCTCCTCCCTCTTTTATTTCCATGGAAAACTCCTTATCACAAGCCAACAGACCACCCCTACTTTGTCACAGATAAGCTACAGCTTCTTTTCTTGCATAGCTGCACACTTAATTACATTTCTCCCTGATTTCTCTTAATGGAGTCACGCGTTCCCTCTCAATTTACGTAAAGGGGCAGGAACATTCACATGGTACCTCTCCTATGCCCAGAACTAAAAATCAGAACACGTTGAAATGTACTACACCACCATAAACATGCCCACACATTCAGGATCCCCCATATCCTTTTAATTACTTTTTCTAACCCTATCTCCTAGAGCTTTTCTCAATAAGAAACCTATAGCCCCTTCTTAGGGATTCTTCTTCTTCCCTATCTCCTGAAAAAGTGAGCTCCTACTTACCTTTTTCTCCTTCAACGTCCAGGTAACAAGCAGACAGAAACTTATGTCCCGCTGCATTTCCCTTCATAAAAAGGGAGCCAGCAAACCAATCCTCAGGTTAAATTTGCTGCTGCAGGAGAGACAAAGAGTGCAAGGCAATCCCCAAGAAGCCATACTCATGTTTGCGTGGCTTTCTTCTTCTCATTTGTAGGTGCAGGTGCCACCTGGGCTGCCCACCTTATCAGGGCCAGATGGGGAACACCTGCAGCACAGGGCAGCCGGGAGGGCTGACTCTGTTTACCTTTATGTGCAATGGGTCCAGAGCAGCTTCAATTGGTTTTCACAGCTTAGAAAGAGTTGCAATGTCAGTAACTTCGCAAATTCTAATTAAACCCTGCCAGATTTCCATAGGTATTTCACTTAGAGAAAGCTAATGGCATTCCTTTTTAAAAAATGCGTGTATTGAGGTAATGATCTTTTATGAAGTAGCAGCTTGGGGTTTTTTTTTAGCTGTTCTTAAATGATCTATGAAAACTGTAGTTCTGTGCAATCTGGAACACATTTTCTTTAATCAAATAGTATCTCACATTCTTTTCGCAGCAAAAAAGAGTGTCCTAATTATCTCTTCTGGACCTAATAGAAACAGGACAGTTATTTTGTGACATTTCCATGTGCCAGGAATTGCTGAATAGTCATCTTCTACAGATTTAGACCTTTCACAGATCCTGAAAAGGCAAAGATTGGCTTAAAGTTTATGGATCTTGAGACACCAGAAAGGAATTGACCGAATAAATCTTACCTACCAAAACATGATGTGCTAGCACCAGGGCAAGTTACTCCCAACCAAGACTAATCTTCTAAAACAGATGACCTGAGCCAGATTTAACTCTAGCTGGACCTGTACATTGTAGCTTCAGTGGAATTATTAGTTTTCAGTCTCTCTTTTTACCCAAAGCAAGGCACTTAGAAGGTCACTTTTCATGTTCTGCCCCTATTAAAAAAAAAAAAAGCTGAAACAGCACAAGAATAGCAGGCTTATGTCTAAAAAAAGGCATAATGCTCTTGTGTGTGGTTTTTTTAGTTCTCCTTGATTTACAAATACACGGTCCTTACGCAGCCTGGTCAACTGGCAGCCCTGACTTGCTTCCTTGTTCCCAAAGGAGAAGGGAAGCAGCTCCTTCAGTGAGCTCAGCCCAAAGAGTGTCTCCTCCTGTTTTTGCATCAGACGCGGTTTGCCACAGGGACCGGTGCAGCTCCTGCTGTGGGTGGCAAGCCTTCACCTCTTGCCCCTAGTCACAAGCACTGCCCCTTCCACAACCCAGCTCTTCATGTCAGGCAACAGCCGTTCCCCCACTGCCAGCAGTGAGAACAAAACACAGCCCACGAGGGATCTTAAAGCCCCAATCTGTCCCATGCAGCTGAAAAAATGGGGCCTCCCTACAGCTAGGAAATGAACACATTCCTTATCTAAGTGCCGGATCTCTTTTCATGAGATAACATACATTTGGGATTGTTGGGAAATGTTGCTTCTTCACCTTCTTGCGAGAAGCCTAGTTACCATATGTGCATCGAAGTTATCTTATTGCCAGCAGCTGAAAAAGTGTGGGTGCCAGTGTGTGAATACCAAATAATAAAGGAATCCCCAGGAGACGTCTGATTCAATTTCCTCTCCAGTACAAGACAAACATGAAAATTCATTGTCTTGATTAGCTTTAGTGCAGGGAAACATCTTTCACAGCTGATTATAAATCTTCTGAATGATCTCATTTAGCTTTTAACCTTCTTCTTTTTTTTATCCCTGCACAGATTATTCCAGTCCAGACATTCATTTATTTAAATAGCGTAAGACATGCATATGTTGTCTCCAGTCAGAACGACAAGCCTCTGAAGTGCACAAATAAGACTAAGAACATTGTAAACATCCTTCAGAGTTTTTTAGTACAAACATATACTGCAGATCTTATTCCTAGAAATAAGAAAACTAGGAGGAGTGTCCCCATCACAGATAAAATACATCTACTTTCCTCAACACTGCTAGTGTTAAGACCAGGGAATGGGGAAATAGTTTAAAAGCCGGAGACCACACCCTGTGTTTTAAATCACCTTTCTAAGGACCTCCACAAAGACATGAAAGCCAGTAACGGGCGAAGGCACGGTGCCAGTCTAGGTCACAGAAAGAGTGGGTGAGTGCTGTGATCTAATGAGGCACAGGCAGCATGCTCACACAGCTGCATCACTCTTACAGTCACTGCATCTGGTTTATCTCTGCCGGCTCCTCTGCCCTTCCATTGTTTCATCTGTGATGATTCTGTTACCATCACCGAAGGAATTCTTCAAATGTCAAGAACTGTTATGACCAAGAGAGAAATCGCTCTCTAACATGTTTTTTCCAGAATTTTATTAATGCAAATTATGATGGAAATGACTGATCTGCTTTCAAAAGGCATATGGGAGATTAAATCACAAACAGAGCATCATATCTCAATCTGGTTTCTATCAGTATTCTTCCTCATAGGTCAGAAAATCTAAAATCAAAGCTGTTACACGCTTCCATGGGCAAAGTATAAGCAATCAGAATCTCAAAAAATATAGTACTACCTCAGATACTCTTTGGCCTTATTTATGCTTTAGAAAATTCAGTTAGCTATAAACTTTACAGAATCTTCATGAAATAACTAAACACTGTCTTCTCAAAAGTGCAAAATGTGCAAAAAAAATGGGGTGTGCTTTTTCCCACCATCTTTTCCTAATATGGAAGGTGGCAACGAAGATCAGAGGAATATTTCATTTGTGCGTTTTTCATTCACACACATGTCCACAAGACCTTAGAAGAATTATGAAAATTAATACCTGCCTTCAAATATAATTTAAAGGCAGAAAGATTCAGGATGTCTCACTTTAATTCTTCAAATTCAGATCTCACCTAAACCAGCAACTTAGGTTTTCTCTACAGTCTGCAGGGAGAGATGGGCACGTTTAACCAGCTCTTCAATTCATATTTCCTAAAGCCTCTCAGGATGCGATGTAGAGCCTGTGGAGATATTTTCTCTCCTGAATGATGACCAGGTTATAGGAAGCCTCCAGGAGCTTCCTATAGAGCTCAGAGCAACCAGAGATCACCCCACAGAGCTCACCCCGCAGAGCACAGAGCGAACAACCAGTGCTCACCCCAACTGACCGTTGAGTCACAAGGTGTCACTTGTGTGTAGAGATCCAGCCATGGTTGCTACCCCGTCAAAGGCTGCTGTTAAAAAAACTGTGGGCACCCAGACAGAGGCCCCACACAAACATATGGGCGTCCAGGCCTCTGGCTGCAGAGAGTGCCGGAGCCTGGCACTCATGATGGAGGGCAGCGGAGACAACACCTGTGTCAGATGTGAACAGGTAAGTGATCTGCTCATTCTGGTGGCTGAGCTGAAGGAAGAAGTGGAAAGGCTGAGGAGTATCAGAGAATGTGAGAGGGAGAGTGACTGGTGGACCCACTCCCTGAGAGAAAGGGAACAGGGTGAGGCCCCACACAAGTCAGAGGACCCCCTCCCCTCTCGTCACCAGGCGGTAGGAGGGGATCACAGAGAAGAGGGGGAATGGAAACAGGTCCCTGCTCGGGGAAGCAGGTGAGTCCCCTCCCAGCCCCTCCCACCTTCCCAGTTGCCCTTGCGTAACAGGTATGAAGCCCTGCAGGAGGAACTGGCTGTTGGAGAGGAGGATGATACACCCAGGCCAGAAATGTTAGAAAAAAGAAGTTGCCATGGACCCAGCATCACAACTGGCTCCAAAAGGAAAAGCAGACGGGTCATTGTTGTGGGTGACTCTCTACTGAGGGGGGCAGAGGGGCCAATATGCCGCCCTGACCCACTTCACAGGGAAGTCTGCTGCCTCCCTGGGGCACGGGTCAGGGGTGTGTTGGACAAACTTCTGGCCCTAGTAAACTCCTCTGACTATTACCCCCTCTTAGTATTTCAGGTGGGTAGTGATGAAGTGGGTAGAAGGAGCCCAAAATCGATTAAAAGAGATTTTAGAGCCTTGGGGCAGCAGCTTAAGGGATCAGGAACACAAGTTGTGTTCTCCTCTATCCCTTCAGTGGCAATCACGAATGAGGAAATTAACAGGAAGAGGCATCAGGTCAACTCATGGCCGGGACTGGTGTTATTGGCAGGGCTTTGGGTTTTTTGATCACAGGCTGCTATATGAGTCACCTGACCTGCTGGTGGCAGGTGGGACACACCTGTCCCAGAAGGGGAAAAGAATTTTGGGGCAGGAGTTAGCAAGGCTCATTGACAGGGCTTTAAACTAAATATGAGGGAGGAAGGGGAGATAACTGGGCCCATCAGGAATAAACCCAAGGGAGGCATGCCAGGGCTTGACGGATGGTTGACTAGCGAGGACTCTCGCTCTGCCATTTCATTTGAGAGAAGGGAGAGACATTTAGAAATCATGGAAGCACCTGAGAGGGGTCTGGTAGGAAATGGGGCCCACACTCACAAAAAGGTGTTGGAATCGTTAGCACATCTGAAGTGCATCTATACCAATGCACGCAGTATGCGCAACAAACAGGGTGAGCTTGAAGCCATGATGCACCAGGAAAACTATGACATAGTGGCTATCACAGAAACATGGTGGGATGCCTCACACGACTGGAGTGCCACAATCGATGGCTACAAGCTCTTCAGGAGGGACAGACAGGAAAGGAGAGGCGGTGGAGTGGCCCTCTATGTTAGAGGATGCTATGAGAGCTTGGAAATCAAGTATAGTGATGATGGGGTGGAGACTGTTTGGATTAGGTTAAGGTCTGATAAAGCTGATATTGCTGTGGGAGTCTGCTATAGACCTCCCAACCAAAGCGGTGAGGCGGATGAAGCTTTCTACAAGCAGCTGGGGGAAATCTCACAGTCACTTGCCATTGTTCTTGTGGGGGACTTTAACCTCACGGATATCTGCTGGGAATACAACACAGCAGAGAGGGAACAATCCAGGAGGTTCCTGGAATGTGGAAGATAACTTCCTCACACAGCTGGTAAGTGAGCCAACCAGGGAAGGTGCCCTCCTGAACCTGCTTCTTGTGAACAGGGAAGAACTTGTGGGGAAAGTAAAGGTTGGTGGCCATCTAGGGCACAGTGATCATGAGATGATCGAATTTCTGATTCTTGGGGAAAGAAGGAGAGGGGTTAGTAAAACTGCCACCTTAGACTTCCTGAGGGCAAACTTTGACCTGTTCAGAAGACTGCTGGACAAAATCCCTTGTGAGGCTGCCCTGAAGGATATAAGAACCCAGGAAGGCTGGATATACTTCAAGAGAGAAGTCTCAAAGGCACAGGAGGAGGCTGTCCCCGTGTGCCAAAACACAAGTAGGTGGGGAAGGAGACCGGCCTGGCTAAATAGGGACCTTTGGCTGGACCTCAAGAACAAAAGGAGAGTCTATGACCTTTGGAAGAGGGGGCAGGTCTCTCATGAAGACTATAAGGATATAGCGAAGCTACGCAGGGAGAAAATTAGGAGAGCCAAAGCGCAGCTAGAGCTCAACCTAGCTACAGCTGTTAAGGATAACAAAAAATGTTTCTATAAATTCATTAACAACAAAAGGAGGATTAGGGAAAATCTCCCTCCCTTACTGGATGCAGAGGGAAACATAGTCACAAAGGATGAGGAAAAGGCTGAAGTGCTCAATGCCTACTTTGCCTCAGTCTTTAGCAGTGGAACTAGCTGTTCCCTGGGCACCCAGCCTCATGAGCTAGGAGACAGGGAGGGGAAGCTGAACGAGGTCATTGCAATTAAAGAGGAAGTGATCAGTGACCTGCTACACCACTTGGATGCGCACAAGTCTATGGGACCGGATGGGTTACATCCAAGAGAGCTGAAAGAGTTGGCAGACGTGCTCGCCAAGCCACTTTCCATGATCTACCTGAAGTCATGGCTAACTGGGGAGGTCCCAATGAACTGGAGGGTAGCAAATGTAGCACCCATCTACAAAAAAGGCAGAAAGCAGGATCCAGGAAACTATAGACCTATCAGTCTGACCTCGGTAGCAGGGAAGGTCATGGAGCAGATCATCTTGAGTGCCATTACATGTCATATAACGGACAAGCAGGGGATCAGGCCTAGTCAGCATGGGTTTATGAAAGGCAGGTCCTGCCTGACGAACCTGATGTCCTTCTATGACAAGATGACCCGATTATTGGATAAGGGAAAGGCTGTGGACATTGTCTACCTAGACTTTCGAAAAGCATTTGACACTGTCCCCCATAGAATTCTCATGGAAAAACTGGCGGCTCATGGCCTGGATGAGCATATGATCTGCTGGATCAAGCACTGGCTGGATGGACGGTCCCAAAGAGTGGTGGTCAATGGAGTTAAATCCAGCTGGCGGCCGGTCACAACTGGTGTCCCTCAGGGCTCGGTGCTGGGACCATTTCTGTTTAACATCTTTATTGATGACCTTGATAAGGACATAGAGTGTATCATCAGCAAGTTTGCAGATGACACAAAGCTAGGCGCGAGTGTTGATCTACGTGAGGACAGGGAGGCTCTACAGAGAGACTTGGATAGATTGGACCGATGGGCCAATGCTAATGGAATGTGCTTCAACAAGGCCAAGTGCCGGGTCCTGCACTTGGGCCACAACAACCCCATGCATCGCTACAGGCTTGGGGCAGTGTGGCTGGAGAGCTGCCTGGCAGAAAAGGACCTGGGGGTTCTAATTGACAAGCGGCTGAACATGAGCCAGCAGTGTGCCCAGGTGGCCAAGAGGGCCAATGGCATCCTGGCTTGTATTAGAAATAGTGTGACCAGCAGAAGGAGGGAGGTGATGGTCCCCCTGTACTCAGCACTGGTGAGGCCACACCTTGAGTACTGTGTCCGGTTTTGGGCACCTCAATATGAGAGAGATATCGAGGTGCTGGAGCGAGTGCAGAGGAGGGCAACGAAACTGGTGAAGGGCCTGGAGAATAAATCTTATGAGGAGCGATTGAAGGAGCTGGGACTGTTTAGTTTGAGGAAGAGGAGGCTGAGGGGAGACCTCATCGCTCTCTACAACTACTTGAAAGGACACTGTAGAGAGGTTGGTGCTGGTCTCTTCTCACAGGTAATTAGCAATAGAACAAGAGGGAATGGCTTCAAGCTGCAGCAGGGTAGGTGTAGGCTGGACATTAGGAAAAAATTCTTCACAGAAAGAGTGGTCAGACACTGGAATAGGCTGCTCAGGGAGGTGGTGGAGTCACCATCCCTGGATGTGTTTAAGACTTGTTTAGCTGTGGTGTTGGGGGATATGGTGTAAGGAAGAACTTTGTAGAGTGGAGTTGATGGTTGGACTTGATGATCCCAAGGGTCTTTTCCAACCTAAATGATTCTATGATTCTATGACAGCCCAAATGATTGGTTTAAGTTAGATATCTGACTCTCAGAAAACTAACCTACAAAAATCCTACCTTAACTCGTTATGTTAGATTTTCCATACTACCTACCCAGAGAGAAGAAATAATTAACAAACAAACAAACATTATCACCAATATATATTGTCAGTGCATCATCAAAGAAGGGTGTATTTGGACAGTTTTGATAGCTGTCTGGCATGCAGATGCCATCCTGACGCATCCATTACAAGTGCACAGAGTGGCCATCACACTTCCTCCTCCAGAGAGGAGGAAATCATAATATGATGTGTTTTCTGATAACTTTAATTCCATTTCTGATAACTTTAATTCCATTAAAAATAATAAATATGTAACAACACATCAATACATAAATCAGTTTTTAATAATGTTTTGTATGAACGTTCTTATGAATGCATCGAGTACCTATCCCTGTCCAGAACTTCCAGTGAGAAGCAGACAAACATTTCTCCCCAAAACCAAGGAAGAATAGAACAAACCTTCCAATCCTGATTTCAGCAGGGACTGGGAATGGCAGCAAAGGTGAAGTAGTGCCCGTTTCTTCTTCAAAACTTACTTAATTTCCTATGCATTTTGTCTTTTTCCGGTTATTTTATTACCAAATCAATAATACAGAATACCAACAGTGTGGAGAGAGCCTGAGGATACATCTGCAGACATCCACCAACCATTGTACGTGCGTGTCAATGCCAGACACGCATCTGGTCAGCCTGCATCAGAGGACAAGTCTGGAGGGAACTGAGTGAAGGCTGCCACCTCTTGGTGAATTAAATAGCACAAAAATCGGGTTATCTGCTGGAAAATGACACGCCATATGTATTGAGTTCACCTTCATTCATTTGAAAGTATGCAGCCAGTAACAGATCCTTTATGTCATACCAGTGTATGTTTTAATGTATGTCAGTGTCATAAAAAAAATGCCTAATATTATACAGAGTCTTCCACAAAGGCCAGGATTACAGAATTTCCAAAAGAAATGAGCTTCATGAGTCTCCATTCAGAAATATACCTGGACTGTCAAACAGTAACGCCACTTGAGGTGATGTCTTATATTCCAAACAGATGATACACAGTGAATAACATTAAAACACCCCCATAAATTTTGTATCCAAAGTGTGTCAAACACATCAGATAAAGGGAGGATTTCAGACTTGACCAATCTCTAATGTGAAGTTGTCGGTAAATTCCCCTTCATTTTGCTCTACTACTGGCCTTTAATAGATGACAGGGTAAAATGACTTTTATATAGCTCGCTTAGCACATACTGATAAACGTTAACGCTCCCCCCCCACAGCTGAAACGTAAGATTGCTTTGTAAAAAGTTGTCAATTTCTTTTTATTTTCCTCTGGTTCAACACCCCAATTTGAGTGCTCCAGCTTTTTCTCTTCTTTGGCAATAGTTCTGGAGCTTTCATAAAAGTTTAGTAATATTGATAAAATCCCCAAAGCAGCAATAGCAGCACTGCAAGAGTTGCCGCTGTTGCTGTTTCTATCAAAGACCTTCATATTGAATTAAATCTAATGATGACTCTGCAAGGTCTCAATAAATATCAGCATGCATTTTAAATAATATCTGTCTTGTATTTTACATATATTACCTTGATCGAACTTGTCCTCATGACTTACGTAGGACAGAAATCTGACAGTGATATAATCCACGTATTTTTTCTTCGGGTAAAATCCTGTGAGATAAATACAAAGTCAGTGCATTCAAATGCCATTTAACTTTGTTTCTGTTGCATTTCTCCTTGACGAAGAACTGACACATTTACTCCTCTGACCAATACTAAGAAGACCAAATTAAAATGAAATGTCTATGTTAGTGCGAAACAAGTGCACAACTCTTTTTTTAGCACGCAAATACAATTACGACAATGATGCTACTTTTACTGACACTCCATATTCTATCTTAAGAAGCCTGAGACATAAGTACCTTCTCCTGACTGGACAAAACCCATCCCAAGAAACATTGAGGAGGATGGTTTGCCCGTCCACGCCATCTACCCCAGTTTTGGGGTGTTGGGGCAGGGGGTGGAACAAGGCTTGGTCCGGTTTGGGGAGCAGAAAGAGATGAAATACTTTAAGACTTTGAACCAACAGCCACTGAAATTAATGAAAGCCTCTCAAAAGAAGGTGCCACAGGTTCTCTTCAGAAGAGCCATGGTTAAGTGGACACACAGTTCCCGGTTTGTCTTTAATTCCATTTGTAACCCTAAAGGCCCAGCCCCTGCAGAGGTCACTGCAGCTGGGGATTTGGGTCAAGACAAAAACGGTGGGTGGATAAATGTTCAGAGAAGTGCTTTGACTACAGAGCACTATATTCATTGTTCTGCTGGGATCAGCACTGCTAAAATTTTCTGAAGTAAAATTTAAAAAATTACCCATTATATCTGTTTAAGCCAGCTAGTAATGAAAAACTTACACCAGGCATCTGCAATGTTGACAGGTCTTTTTATAGGCCTACCGAATGTGTTAAAGAAAGTTTTATCAAAATAATTGCTTTGAAAAAGGCACACTTTGACATCACTTATTGGCTCTGAGTTCATAGCTCGCTATGTCAGATTAGGCAGTATATTCCACTTCAGTTTACAATAAGTGCCACCAGGTATTTATGGAATAAAGAAAAATGGTTTAGTATCAAAGAAGTATTTAAGCCTTTAATGGGATGGATTACCAGCTCTATCTCAGAAGAGGTGTACAAACAGATACAAATATTGTTGCTAAACTGACATTGAAGAATTACTCCCAATACAGGCGTGTCCCACAAAATAGGAAATGAATTAATCTGCTCATAGTGCAAATAATTTTGCTTCTTACTACAGGCCTCCTTTAAGGACCACAGTAAGTTCTGGAGCTAATTTTTCACAGAAGCTCCGCACGGTATGATTTAGCTTAATAATATCTAACTTGCCAATGACTTTTTTTCCTATCTTCTGCAGAGCTTTCTGACTTCTAAACAAAACCCTCACTCAAAATTGCATTTAGAGTAGAGAAACAAAAAAGAAACTTGAATGTCAACATGAAGAGTCTGATTCTATAACAGCAAAGACATTCCTAGGAGAATTAGACATTTTTGTAGCCTCTTAAATTCTGATTTCTGGACTTTTGAGTGTGAATTACTTCAACAGACTGAATATCTCCCTGGCAGGCATTTTCATATTATTTACAGATTACTTGGTCTGGCCTACTACATGCAGAGCTTACTCCGGCGTGAGTTCAATACAGACACTCTCATTAGTCTAGGCATTACATGCCCTTCCCCATAACTGGCCTCCGAGTATTACCTATATCGCAACTCCATATTCTTATGCACCTAACTAGACTTGGAGTCATCCAAGCACACAATCAAAAATACGACACCTAGTATAAAAACTAAGTTGAGATGAAGCCAGATGATTGTTTTTCATTTGGCCTCCATCATATTTGTGACTTGCTCCCTGGCTACTAAATAAACCTTTCCCATCCTGGTCTATAATCTCTTAATAGGGCTGACAAGCTTCTCGTAAAAAGCTTGAATACTTTTTTGCTCCCACAGGCGGGCTACAACTACCCTGTAAGTATTTGGTCTAAACAGATTGATGTATTAGGGGCAATTTGAAAGAGTGGCAACCAGGGCATGTGTGTAGTTTTAGTCCAATCACCTTCTTCAAAAACTTGCTCCTGTGTATGGACCTGTTCCATCTGGAACCAGTTGATTTGAGTTTGGGAGGAACGGATTGCTTCTGAGGGGTCAGCAGGTTCCTGGGTGGAAATGAGGGTGTTCGGGGATTTGGCAGGAGGAACTACTTTTATCTTCGGAGCAAAATGAGTTTTCAGTGTAGAGATATGAGAGGTAAATGTATCACTCATATCTGAACAGGTGTTTAAAATCTTATCCTTCTAGCAATGTAGTAAAGTAGCTATGCTATTATGTCAGGCTATGCTCCCACTGCAGAATCACATCTACAGACGGTAATTCTGAAACATCCCTATCTCTATTTTAAAATAATCTAGCACAGAATCAGAGCAGGAGCTATAGATGTTGTCACCAACAATTTGTGGTGTCTAGGTGGGTGAGGCAAAGATAATCCATATGGCAGTGATAACACAATATGGAACTTAAGCTTAATTCCTTAGAGAACCTACGGCTATCTACTATTAAAGTATTTTTTAAAAAAATCTGATTTTAGGTTCCTCAAGGAAACATGTTTGAGTTATTGCCCACATCATTTATAATTAATTCAATAGACAATCATCCCTGTTCATAAGCTCTATTCTGAATACTTGAACATTCTGAATATTTTTTGTTGGACATTTCAAGGTTACTTTTCTCATAAAATTTGCATTTAATTCTGACTAGACAAAGGCATCTAAATCAGTCCAAAGTCATAGTACAGTGGCTTTCTATATATATGTAAAATATATAACTTGAATAGGTAGTAAGCATGCCTCTTCAAGTATCAAGCTAATTACATGACATACTACCACTTCTCTGGCCATTTTAGCCACTGCTCTGTAATTTTTAATATCAGCTTCTCTTGTGCTTTGACTAGCTATAAGCTGCTAGACTAACAATAGCAGAGAGGATGTTAATTTAGCACTGAAGATGCATGCTGTAGTTTGACCCAAATATATCCTATTGTTGTAGGATTGCTTGGTGAAATCTTATGGCTCCTGTTACTCGGGAACTAAACTCACTGGAAATGTTCTGATGAATGCTTGTCGGAAAATGTCAATGTGTGGAACACAAACTGTTGTATTAAAAATATCTCAGGCTTGACAAGCTTTTGCCAAATGCTGACTGAGTGCTCTAGGACATGGAACCTAGTGGAATCAAGAGCCCTCAATGGTCCAGGTGTGCCTGTCCCCAGGACCTTCCCAAAGTCAGGAGCATAGCTCTTTCGAAGTCCACGCTTTCAGGGTGTATCTTTTGATGAACAACCTGGGACTCTAGCTCTGCATTGGAGCTGGGAATCTATAATCCCTGCCTCCATCCAAAAACACAAACCCTGGCCTTTTAGACCACACCTCAGTGAATTCAGCATTCTTTTTATTCACCAACATGAATTAGACAGGAGTTTCAGGTTCACAGAATAGCTCCAAGGTATAGCAAGCATATTTAATTTTGAAAATATATGAATGTTTAAAAAAAAGTTTACTTGGAAAATGTCAAAACCAAAATGGTTCTGGTCCACTTCTTAACTGGAAAAAAATTCCCATCATCATATAATTACAGAGAGTGAGGACCCAGCCTTCATCAGCGACCTTGCTTATTAACGACTTAATCCACCCCTGCACACCTGTTCACGAAGCAGCTGATCTTCAGAAAAGCCTACAGTTAGGCCTCGTTGTCTGAATCTAGAGATAAAAGCTTGAAAGACAGCTGCTTCCACTGAACAGAGAAAAAGACTGTCCTTTTCTTCTGAGAAATGTCGAGGATGTTCTTGCCAGCAGATAGAATAAGAATGCCTTTACACTTGACAGCATGGATGTGGAATGGAAACATTGATGGTTCCCTTATGGTTTCATTGACCTTTCTGTCAGTAAGTGAACTCTTTAGATGGAGATACTCTTCAGTGAATAAAAGCTGATTAAATTCCTTTGCAAGCCAACTGAAAAATGAAAGTAGAAGGCACCTGCAGCACCTTTCCTACCTCAAAAAAGCACGAGAGAATAGAATGAGTTAAGGATATCAATGCACTGAAAATATTACTTTAGTCAGCTTCATGTGAGGAAGTCAAATTGAAATTACTATGATGAACAAGCTGAGCGCTGACCTGTTTAAAATGTGGGTTTAAAATATTAGTCTGGGATTTGAAATCTGGTAGTACCTACCTCTCACACAGACTTTCTCATCAGCTTAAGCAACCTGGTTGGTACATCAATTTCTCATGTGCCAAAATGAGAACAGACTTCCAGAAGTCACAGGAGCTAAGGAAAATATGCATTGAGAAGTGCAGGAGACATAATAAATCAGCTTCTGAGTATTTTGTAAATATGGTGGGGATTTAATGAAAAATATCCTCACAAAGTGCAAAATCTAAGCAGCCTTACAGCCAGTTCTTGTAGTTTTTATCATTTCTATGTTTAGAAATGATTTATCAAACTCAAAGATATTAAAATAGTGGAAAGAAAAATCAGGATTAGAGGAGAAACATGACAGATGTAGCAATCAAAACAGGTCACACACATTTTTGATTTTTTTTCCCCAGCCTCACTCAGAATCACTGCAGAGTTACAATGTGTTATCTGACAAATAAAATGATACCTCTATTCTGTAATTTAGCTCTATTAGAAATAGCATTAGAACCGCTGTCAACAGCTTAAATATACCAACTGTCCGCATAAAAACTGCTGCTCAAAAGAAATAATTATATTCCACCTCCTCTAAAAGACCAGGGTAAACACACGAGTTTTCCTGCAGAAAACCCAACACAGCAGAAGTCTCCAGTTCACCCTCCACCAGGACTAGACTTGCCCCCTCTTTAAGACCCGGATGGTCTCAGATTAAGCCCCCAGGATCTGGTCCCTCCTTCATGCTCCAAGCTGCTCGGTTTTTTGGCAGGAGCCCTGGCCGTGCCTCACATCCTCTTGTAACACCTCCCTGAGACCCTGCCCATAGGCACCGCTCTGGTACCCGACTGCAGCCGCCTTTTGCTGCAAAGTTGTTAAGTGGGGAAAGGAAAATCATCTCAGCGTTACCAGATGGGAAATAGCGGTGGGATCAGGACATGGCCTCTCTGCAGTGTTCTACACTGACTATCACTGTGGGAAGGTAGCTGCCACATCCTGACTCTCTGCAGGCAAAATGCCTCCAGGAAATACTATTCTAGATGTTTCACATTTAGATAAGCAACAGAATATATCACTGACTTTCATTCATACATAAGAGTTGTCTGAAATTTAGCTAAATGCTTCTAAGTCTGGATCTTGGAGGTCTTCCTACTCCTGTGCATTCAACCATCTTTCTCCTGACACAGCCACGGCCTCTTCCTCCTCCATAACCTTCTCTTGGTTAACTTTGCTCGCTACTTTACTTCACTTCTACTTTTTCTGTCTTTTGGCATCTTTCCTTCTCATTGACATCCATGGAATCGCTAGTATTTTCTGCTCACAAATAAAGTCCCTTAACTCCAGTTTTTCTCTTCAGCCTTTATTCCTAGTATTATTGAGTGTGACTCATCTGGGAAAAGAATTCAAAATACATTTGTGGTTCACCTTCATTTAAAAACTCCTTTAAAAGGCCGTTAACCTCTACTACCCTCCTTTATGTTGTTTTAGTACCTTTCTGGAATACTTCAAGCAGACACACAGCTTTGGGTGTGGAGAATCATAGAATCATAGAATCTTCATGGTTGGAAAGGACCCTTAAGATCATCAAGTCCAACCAAACAACCTACAATCTCTGTCACTAGAGCATGCCCTGAAGTGCCACATCTAGACGTTTATTAAACGCCTCTAGGGATGGTGACTCAACCACCTCCCTGGGCAGGCTGTTCCAGTGCCTGACCACTCTTGCAGTAAAGTAATTCTTCCTAAGATCCAATCTAAACCTCCCCTGCCGCAACTTCAGACCATTTCCTCTGGTCCTGTCATTATTCACCCAGGAGAAGAGGCCAACACCCACCTCTCTACAACCTCCTTCCAGGTAGTCGTAGAGGGCAATGAGGCCTCCCCTCAGCCTCCTCTTCTCCAAGCTAAACATGCCCAGCTCCCTCAGCCTCTCCTCATATGACCTGGTCTCCAGACCCCTCACCAGCCTGGTAGCTCTCCTCTGGACACGCTCCAGCACTTGGCATTACACAAAGTCAAAAACTTCCCCTTTGAGGAAAGCACAGTGAACGTGTGTAAATAGTTAAATGCTAGTGTAGAAATAAGTTGTGCAATAACAATACCCTCTTCACTGGGATATTAAGTACAAGCTTATGTTTGGCAGATCTGCTTGTATTTTTATAGATTAAAAAAAAAACTTTTCAGGAGTTACTGGATGAAAAAGTGCTAAAAATGAATTCCATTTCTTATTCTCCACACAGCACGTGCATCGGGATCCTAATTAAATGGTTCAAGAGTGAGAATCTCAACATGAAAAGGTGTTAGCTCATTGCCACCTGCAAGTGATAGACACAACGAAAAATGTTAGAGGAAAAAGGGTTTTTTTATGGGGGCTCCCTTGAACTATGGCGACATATTGACCAAATGCTTTTCTATTGCCTCTAGTGCATCGTTGTACATCTTTTTAGCTTCAGAGTCTTTCTTGTCCGACATCAGCCAAGGTTTGATGAGATACTCATCAAATGAGTGTGTGCAACAACCTTCTGAAATCTTTGCAGTGTTTAACAGAGTCATCCCTATGACCAGGGTGTTACGCAGTCCCCTACCTGGCTGCACAACTGCATTCAGTCTCTCTAATTTAGATAGACTCTATGCATTCCTTCAAAAGCACTAAGCCAAAAAGAAAAGTGTGAGCAACACCATTCTCTTCTTAGAAAATTCATAGAGAAGTGAGATAATCAGCAAGCAGCATCCTAGAATGAGCATCAAGACCTTATCAAGAGGGCAGGATAGTAGCAGACACAAATTCTTCAAGAAATCCTGCCACAGCCAAGGATCTCGAATTTACTTTGCTGAACAATTCTCCTTATACACACTACCTTGGCTTTTTCCCAGACTGACAGAGCTGCCAGAGAGCTCAGCTGTCACACTACAGAGACACCTCTCTCATCGCACAGGGCATGGCTACTGCTGGAATCACCTCACAGGTCCCGACAGCTTTGTCCAGAATGCAATGTTCTCAAGGGCTGGATGTAGCTACTGCTTCCACCCTCTCATTTTACATCACCAGTTAAACGAACAAATTTAACAATCGCCTTCTTGTTACTGCTTGTGGAAAAAGGACTAATTAGGCTTTAGAAAGCTTTTTCTGTAGAAGATAGGGCAGCCTGTGATATGGCACTTTTTAAATTATGACAAGAAGTTAAAGGAAACTAAATTATGCGAAGCGTCACACGAGACAGTAATCCACAGTTTGTTCAAAAATTCCTGGAAAGGATCCTCTTATTCTCCTGATAAGAATCTGAAATAATGTTCTCCACTTATGTCCATGACACAGAGGTCCAGAATGGACAGTTCAGCAAACAAACTAAAGCTTGCTCTTTGAAAAGTGTTTGTTTATTTTGAATAACTCTGTTTTTCATCACCCAGTTTGGGAAGATGAGCTAGTTTTCTGCTCAACGTTTGCTCCTCTGATTTGCTCAGCTCTAAAAATTACTGAAATTCTTTGCAAGTGTACAGGGTCTCCTGTGACCACCAGGATGTCCATGGAGGGGACTGACTCTGGGAAGGCAAGTGCCCAGAGCAACACCGTTCATTCTGCTATAGGGTGTTCAGGGTTGTTTTCTGGAATGCTGCCCAGTTATTTCTGACAAGCTGGTTATGTTGTTAATGTGTTGTAATGCAATTAAAAATGAGGGGAGTTTGCATCAATTTCTACCAATTTAGAAACACCCGGCTCTGTCGTTTCTTTTGCCCCCAAGGGAAGTGCATCATGAAGTCTACAGATTGCACTACTCAAATGGTGAATTTTCCCTTTTATTTGGGCAAATAGCCAGGCGATGAAGACTTTCTTATCCAGAAGAACTAATGGCTGCCTCTGTCACCTTTTCCCTTCAATTATTTAGACTTCCTCCACACTTAGACTGGCTTCCTGCTGGCAGCACTGTGGACTGTGTCTATTAGTCATTAACTGTTATTGTGCTTTAAAAGAAGGAAAGTGAAAAGATTGCTCAAGAACAAAAATAGACCTTTCTTTTTTTTCCTGATGAATAAATGGCAGCTATGCGCTACCTGGATTTACAGTGTCCTCAGATATGTTTTCCCTTTTTTTCCTAGGAATTATTAATATTCTAGACAAGAAGAGCAAATTGGCTGATTCCCAGTAAGTCCATTTGGTAGCCTCCATTAAAGCGTACAAGCCCTCCTCTGCCACCACCTCCAGACGAGTATCAGGGGAACAGGATTACGTTCCCCATGTAGTACTGCAGGCTTAGCCTATTAAATCAATGGGAAGCCATCTCTTCCAGTGGTCAACCTGACCGGCTTCACTATTTCCTAGGATCCCTCCCAGCAGTACATACTCCTAGGCCTCCTCTGCTGTCCTTGCCCAGACAGACCTCTTGTTGACCACAGCCAGGATCCTCCTTTGCAAGCCCTCCCATGTAGCCTTCTTGCTGAGGAGTCCACAAGGACGTTCCAGGCCCGGAGCCTCTTTCCTGAATGCTGGGACTTCCCACAGCGCGTTTTCCTAGCAAGTCTTCTTCCTCCCTGAGTTGTGTGCTCCTCCCCTGGAAACTGCAGGCACAGCTGAATGTTTGGCTGTACCGAGGCAGACACTGCAGAACAAGAGCGTTTCCCAAACCTTGTGCTTTAAAGACACATAAAGGTCATAGCAACTGAGAAAATAGGAAAACACTCCAGCTTCCGCTTCAATATATACTCTCAATTTTGGTTCTTAGAGACTGAAAAGCCACTATAAGCAGAAAATCACATAAAACTGCTTCTATTCACTACTGCACACTGTTTCACACTTAGAATAAACTACTGCCACATGCCTGACCCAGTCACACCAATAAATAATTCATGGTATGTCTCACTCCGATGCTTTCCTGCAGGGTCCAAGAAAAGAGGATTTCAGAGAAAAGAACATGTCCTGTGAAGAAATGGCCATTTGAGTGAGCATAATGAAAATCCTGCTGGAGTTGCAGTACATCCTGCCAGAGACAGAAGTCAGCCCCAGCTGATGGAAGTCAGGCAGATGCGAGGACTCAAAAGAGCTGAATCTATACAGCCAAAAAGACATTGAAACCAATGAAAAGTTGGTTGGTTTAGAACTAAGGAACCTGCTCTCCTTTGTCTCATTAGGAATTAAATATACAGACTGTGCTGTATATTTATATGCTTTCTCTGCATTTTATGCTATTATGGACACCCCGTTACGGACTGTAAGAGCTGAAAGTTTTGTGCCATTTATAAGGCTAAACATTGACTTTATTCACTGCAATATATTAATACATTTATAATATTATATTATTATTACAACCACATAATATTATAATAATATTTATTACATGTTATTAAATGCTATTAAATATTTGCCATAATATTTATATTATTATCTTATAATACATGACCTGAAAATGTCATGGCACTCATGTAATAGCAATACTGAAATGGACGTTGCCCCTCAGTTTGGATCATGAACACAATGTGTTTATGTGCTGCTGTATCATGTAGTCCTCCTCACGTAGTACATTTGTCACAGCTGTAAGCAGGCAATGTATGTAGCTGGGCTGATTCGAAGCATCTTTACTTCAGTTTCATGACAAGTGATTTCCCTTTTTCAGCACAGTGAAACAGAGGAAACTAAAATTAAAGAAGTCAAAGGTGCTGACTATAAAGGAGACAATACATTGGCCACGTTTTCCATCAAAAACTGATTATCTAGCAGCAGACAGAAACTGGAGCAGCAGATTAAACTATTTGCTGGCATTCTTATTTCTGATCTTTCAAGTACACAGGAATTCAAATAGTGCAATTTAAATAACGAGTAATAATGCACAAGAACGCTATTTCTTTTCTCAATACTGAAAAAATAAAAATCCTCCCTTTTGTCTTCTATAGATGAGGGATATTTTCTGTTCCCTGTTTTCTGGAAATTATCAACAGAAAAAGACTTTGTGCTTTGTGCTTCCTTTCAGCTAGGTTCATATTAGCAAGTAGCGTGGACCACTCTCTAGTGTAAAACTGTTGAGGTTTTGCCACCAACACCACATGCATTTTAGGTTTTTGGTATTTTACTTCAGATTATCCCCAGTCTGGCCCCATGGGCTGAATGCCACAGTTTGTCTTTCAGTTTAGTATCACCTGTAAAGAATCCGGTTCATCCACTCCAAGACTACTGTATGATGCCAGCCAAAATCCAGTAAGTGGGGACAACTGGGAGAGACATCTCAAAAGCGCACTTCAACCCAAACTGAATAGGGATGCACTTCCCTGTCACTTAGTGGTGTCTGCCCTTCTGCTGCTGTCACTTCTGGCTTTCAAAATCAATCTGCACCACAGAAGAAAAGGCAATTCTGTTCTTTAGCATCCACTAGTTTGTGAACGATAACATGGATGTTTATTTGCAAGGGAAAGTGAGGCAGGTGGGACCAAAAAATATTAATGTAAGTATCCATTAAGACATTAATTGAATTATAGCATATGTATGATAGCAAATTAATTCCCACTTAAGAAAACTACAGTTAATTAAACCTAATGTTGTTTACCTGGAATACACATAAAATTATTTTTACAACGAAGAGAAAAAATAACTCCAATGACCACCTTAGTGTCTCCTGAAAACACAGCAAGACCCTAAAACGTAATAGCTGTCAGGTGACACCTATTCTGTATTGTTGCAAAATGTTGCAAAAGCCCTTAAGCATACAGAAATAAACAGCTTCATGTATTTCATTGTGATACTAATTACGTTTGTGAGTAATAAGCTTGTGAGATTAAAGTATGTGAGGCTTTACCTTTGTCAGACATTTTCAGCGCTGTTTTCTCTGAACAGTCATGGTATCATTGCACCCTGAAGGCACGGCCAGTTATTTGCTCAACAGATCATTTGACAGCGAGTTTTTATCTCCTGAACAGCTCAGCTGCCCGTCTCCTCTGGAAAGCAGCAAGCAACCTCTGTGACACCCTTAATATGAAGAATGAAACTTTAATTCATTCCTAAATACGGGCCATCCCCATGTCAAGAAGCGTCTGTGGTGCTTGCTACCCAAAATACCACCAAAGTGTGGCCATATTACTTGCCAAGCAGCTCTGCAGATGTGGACAGACCCAGGAATGTAAATAGGACTGTAATACAAACACATTGTCCCAGGAAACAGTGTCGTGAAAAATGCAGTACTCGCACAAAAGAGACCGCTCCTCAAGGGAACCATGAAGTGGAAATCGCCGAGGAGGTGCCATGGTAACTTGTAACGCCTATCTGCTCTCACTGATTCGATACCATGGGATGAATTTAGCACAAGATGTGGATCGAAATGCTATTTTCCAAGTGAAAAGCTAAATGACATCTTACGTACTTGCGTTACGAGAGTACCAAATGCAATCATCTCAAGAGTAGTAGCTTTAAGTCCACTGTCTTGGCCAAACTCTGACTTGGTAAATTAGATTATTTCCATTTTTTAAATTAAATTCTTCCTTTTTACAGATCACAACCACTGAAACCTGTAAGGATTTCCAGTCATACCTGGAGGGCCTCATATTTATATTTTCCTCATGATCTCTAATGCTTCCAGCATCCCCGTGAAGTGAGGAGATACTACAGCTTGTATCTTAGCTCTCTCACAGCTTACAACTGAGGAGACAATGTATATAAACTTACTGCTAAAGCTATTCAGTCCTCAGCCCCAGCTTTGTCTCCCTGCCTCCTGGACATCCATGGGAAGAATTCTTTTCTGAGGAAAGAGTCTCTCAGAAGCCATGAGGGTGAGCGACCTAAATCAGCAACTATGGAACTAAGGATTCATCAGCACCCCAAGAAGGATCAGGATCACCTGCAGTTATATCCTTAAATTTCTCAGCAGATCTAGTCCTAATTGACTTGCTTAGTCATTGAACAGGAAACTTTGACAGGCCTGGGAGTTAAATCCTGACGCCCTGAGCATGCCTCAGTCAGTAGACAATTCCTTCAGTGAGTTGAAGAGAATACATAATGTATATTTGGGCCAAAGAAAACCTAAAAGGAAATCCATTTTACTTAGCTACATATTATTACACGCCACTACACATTTTTCAACACCCAGTAACAAACTGAAGCCTGCGTACTTTTTACAACACTACAAAGCCACAAAATTACTGTAGGCATGGGACTTTGGGATGAATATGCCCAATGACTGCCCGAAGCAGATCAGGCCACCCGTAACAGCAGGTAGCAAAAATAGGCGAGAGTCCCAGCCCAGCTGGCCTGTAGGGAATCGCCTTCCTGACTCAGACTTAGCAATTTGTTTAACTGTGTGTGCACAAGCAAGATACAAGCTGGGAGGAAGCAGAGGGCTTCATCCCAGCTCCAGCTGTGCTCTCGCTCCTACTGAAATCAACAGGAGGACCCACGTCCTCGGAGGAAGGCACTTTCCCTCGGTTTGCGTGCTTTTTGTGTGCATCCATGAACAGATGAATTCGTGCGGGGTGTGATAAAATGCTCTCAGTTGCTTTCATTTTTTATTTTTTTTAAACAGAAAAGAGTAAGAGCCGAAGTTGAATTTCAGTCACTTCAATCAAGATTCAAGAATCTGGGGTTCAGTTCCCCAAACATGCCTGAACTGTCACTTGGCCTCTCCAGGCCTCACCTCAGCCAAGAGAAGAGCACCTCAAAAAAAGCCAATAAAAACAAGTTCACACACTCGTAGTGGGAGAACAGCTCTATTTCTGAACAAGAGGGAATTTATTATTTCTAGGATTTTTGGGGGTAGTTGGGCACCTTAAAGCAAAGCTTTTACTTAGAGAGTAGTTTTTTATAGAAGATTTAAAGCCATCCAACTGGTTTCAGCTGGCACCCAGACAAACAAGAGAAAACTGTTGGAAGACCAGCCACCAATGCTCTTGCACAGGAAAACTAAAAAAGGAGCGACTGCGCCCATCAGGCAGCTCAGGCAATAGGAAATATTAACTCACAGGTTCAGCACACTTACCTGCTCACAGAATACTTGGCAAAGAGAGAGTCAGAGGCTGGTGCCTGGAGTTAGCAGCCGGTGAGCGTCGGGGCACTTGTCTCTCTGTCTGGTGCCTGCTGCTGCTCCCATCTGGCCCAAAGACGTGGATTTTCTTCAGGAGAAAAACACAAGAGGGGTTGGGACATGATCTCACCCTGACAGCAATCTTTGATACGACCATATAGCCAGTACCTGTGAAACATTTTTGGATCTGCTGGTTTATACGTTACCTACATTGATGAAAGGGCAGACTCTGCCACTCTGTACAATAAGCAATGCATAACTCATAAAAGAGACTTACTGAATTATTTAAATGGCTTACCAAATATGATTAACTGCCAACAATAGATCTAAACTATTCATGCTTCTATAAAAAAAATTAAATAAATCGTTTTACAGAAGCAATGACCCAAATGACAGATTTTATTTGGGGATAAAAATTATTTCAAATTAAAATTCACCCTTGGATGATGATAGTTGTCTTCACGATTCTTCAGCGAATGTTGAATGTTTTTACATTCAGGCTGCCTAAGGGCTTTCATAACACTTCAGAGCACAGCACTGTATAACTGCGGCACAGCAATGGTTGCAAAACATGTCTGTGATGGCATTTGGTAATAAGGCACTCCATGCTCCATCAACTTACAGCAATCAGTATTAGCAACAGTAGACTAGAGACAGAAACCCACTGCCATCATTTCTGTTGCAGAACAACCAGATTCATGCAAAGTCCCTTTTGCTCTCAGTGCTTGCCTCCAAGATTAAGTACTTTGTTCTGGGCTTGGAGCAGGTGGAGAGCTTCCTTTTCCCCCAGCATAGCTGCAGTATCAATTCAAGAGCCACATGAAAAATGATGGCATATACTAAATAAGACTTTAAAAAGTGACAGCTGCTTTTTTAGAGTCCCTGCAGGTTAAAACAAAGCTTAGCAAGTTTGTGTTTTTTTTTTTTTGTCTTAGCACTAAAACACATTAATGTTGCTATTATAATCCCACTCCCCTGGGTCTTCATATGCCTAAAATAAACTTGCCATGTCAATAAATCCCATAAAATCACATTAACAACGGAGTGTAAATGGCTTCATTTTCTATTAGCACAAACAGACCAGAGAGTAATGATTTTATTTTCCATGTAATGTGCACAAATAAATAAATATACACACACACATATAATCACATTGTTGAGCTTTATTTATTGGCAACCTTGAAGCAAGAATATTTAAAATCCACTTGCCACACGTGCAGCAGGTGTAGTTCACTTAGAAGAAGAAAACACTTATAAAATTGTGCACAGCAGATGGCCCTCTCTCAACTCCGCTGCAGACACGTACATACTCACTAGGCTCAGCCTCTCCCCAGTTGCTGTTTCAAATACGATTCCAAGATTATTTGCCGTAACAATCTATGCAAAAAGCAGCAGCACAGAAACTTGGACAGACTCGCAGAGAAACATCTCAGCCTTCTGTCCCTCCTCCTCCTTTACTTTCTGGTTTGTATTTGGACTGCATTTCCTCAGAGGGAGTCCAACGTGTATCTTCCTTGCTGCCATAAGCAATTTCTAGACCCACAAGCCTTTAGGTCCATCTCACATGTTCTCACCGTATGGAACTTTACTGTGCTTGTCACCACTACCAGTATATATTTTTAAGGACTAAAGCTCCTTTTTACTGTTCTAGGAGAAGTGCCTGTCAGGGAGCAGCATGGGCAGGGGCCATCCCACCACTCTCAAGGATGGGAGGGAGCGGAGCAGATCAGGCGGAGGAGAAGGGGAGGACTGAAGTCAGAGGGAGAACTGGGGAGAAAGGGATCTCAAAACAGCTATGCAAAGTCATGATCCCTAGAAAACACAGGGACAGAAGGGCTAAAAGTGAGTGGTTGGCCAAAGAGATGAGGACAAGGTGGAAAAACAAAAACAAACAAACAAACAAACAAAACAAAACAAAACAAAAAAAACCGAGACAGATTGCAGAAAAAGAGTGTAACAGGAGACTAGGGCAAAAATAGGTGGCGGGCAATGAAAAGAGACAAGAATCTAGTAAAAAGATAAAAATACTGGATAAAATAAACTGAATGGGGTAAAGAAGTGGAGAGTGAAGTAGGATGAAGTCCCTAGGGAAGCAGACTGAGCATGTGGGAAGACTGTGATGGTGGGGTGAGGAGGGAGATTACAGATTACTGAATAAGTAAAAAACGTGGAGCAAAAAAATATGGAGGTATATTTTGCCTGTTTTGTTGTAACTATGGATAACCTTTAAGGATGATGCAGAACCATAAAACAAAGCAGACTGCTGATTTATTTTTAGCTGAGGTTAGGAGGTGCAGGAATGAGGCAAGGAATCACAGGAGAAAATAAAAAAAAAGGATCATTTCATGGCTAAGAAAGTGAATGTTGCTCCACAGGGGGAGGGAATTACATTCTACCCTGGCTTCCACCACAGATTCCCTAGGATGCTAATTAAGTAATTTAAATTTTTCAGGAGTGGTCATTAATTGTAGGTTCTTCATTTTCTGGGCATCTGACTTGGAAATCTGAAGGTTAAAACACAAAAACACTCAACACTCTCAGCTGCAACTGAAGCTGATAAAAATCGTATCTTGTACTTAGTATCTAATACCAGTTACTTTGAAAAAAAGGCAGTCCTTGGTATCTCAGAGAGGGCATCCAAAATTAACAGATACTTCAGGTGTTAATTTTCCTGTGCTTCAGTGGAACAAGTATTCTTCAATAATGAAACATTCTTTGGCTTGGGTCGGATTTTGGAAGTGCTTATCTACTTACTAGCTTAGGAAATTATATGGAAGAGCTCAGGAGAAAGAGACTACTTCTGTCTTCTAACAGGGTCTGAACAGTGATCCACAACTCTGCCACCAAATGCACGCTGACCAACAGCTAAATATTGTTCATTAAGTGAACACTCCTCTTTTCTGCACTGAGTTATGTCAAGGGATGGTAAAATAAAGTACTGGGTCAGTTAATTAAAGATTGCTATAACGTATATTCACAAAAGGGTAAAAATTAAAGCTATACAGGCAAATTCGAATGACTGAATTGCAAATCTTACTATTGGATACTCCCTGTGTGAATTTAGCAGTCCATACATCCTTGTGTGTCTTTTGAGTGTGTGTGCGTGTGTGTATGCACCTGGCCTTGGGAAGTGTACATCTATGTATGTATGTGTGCAAGAGAACACTAATTCTGCATGAAGAAACAGGGTTTTTTTAAGCTTCCAGTAGAAACTAAGACAACAATAATTTCCATGCCTTCATCATGTTATTTTAGCTGTGAAGAACCTTTCAATCAAGTGCAACATGAGACAAAATTAAAGATGTGGTGTAGTCACTTAAAACATTTTAAGAGAAAAGGCTATGTTTGCCTTGCTAGGTTTTAAAGAAAATAAAATTTCTAAAGAAGCCCAAAAAGAAGAAAAAAGAAAAGAAAAAAAAACCCATACAGACCTCTTCTGTTTCCAGATCATTGTCAGAGAATCAGAGAATCAGAGAATCTTCATGGTTGGAAAGGACCTTTGAGATCATCGAGTCCAACCATACACACACCCAAAAAAAAACCAGCCTCTCCTCATATGACTTGGATTGTCATTCCAGGGGTTAAGGCAGATTCCTGGTGGTGCACTGTTTTTAGGATAAAGCAGAATTTATGTCAACGCCAGCTAGCAAATAAGACTGAGACTTGGAGGTGAGAATGAAGCACCACTGTACTTACAAAGGTACAAACCTAACCAGCTTTGAGGTATTATCTTCCCTGTTTTCCTTGAAACATAAATTAACCTGCGTATTGCACAGGTGCATAATTACATTGCTTGGCAGCTCATGAAAACCAGGATTGTTCTTATGCCTCTGTATTTGGAAATCTTATTCCAGGTTGGAGTCCCCTCCTTAGCACTAGTGAAAGTGATGTGGTTTGAAGACTTAACACACATTCCATTACTGTATATTCAAAAGCAAAATAGCAAAACAGAAAAAGAAAATTTTTTTATTAGTGTTAAATTGTGCTAGAACATGGAGAGCTTACCAGAGTTTCATTACAAGCTCACCCACAGGAAAAATGTATTCCTGGACTAAAAAACACAGAAACTCAAACTTGTCCTTGTTTTTTGAGACCAAAGTTTAGCATCCTCTTTTGGATGTCATAATGTAGGTGTTTCAGAGAAAGTGTAAGAACATTCCCGTGGACCGATGTGGGATAATCTGCCTCCCATTAATCTCCTCTCAATGTGACGCAGTGATTGATTAAAGTTGCAAAGTCTAATGAAATGGAATACGCTTTCCAAATTCTTATTTCTTATAAGACTGGATTGCCTTTTTTTTTTTTGGTAATCCATATCCATTTCCTACCTTGCTATTAAGGATCTTGATGTGAGGTGAAGGCTGACCTACCACTGCTTTCAGAGTATGCCTTTCGATGACACGATAAACCTGCGAACCTGATGCAAACCAACACAGCCTCATCTCTCAGACCTTGCAGTCAGCTCACAAACCCCTGCTGCTTCAAGTAGCTCCTCTGAAGAGCAGTAGAGTAAAATGACCATCACTCCAGCCAGGATCTCTGTGACAGCTTGTAACCATGTTGTCAGTGAGACTGACGGCTACCGTCGACCTGTTGACAAAGCCTGATACAGCAACCTATTCACAGCATGGAAGAGATTCACCCCAAAAGCCTAGAGGTATCAGAGCACAAGAAGCGGGGGCTGGGGGGAAGGAAGGAAACAAGCATTTTTAGCGCTCAAAACTTGGAGGAAAATGGAAGTCTACATCAAATAGAGTTTAACTGAGCCCCAAAATGGCTGTAAAAGGTCCTTATAGGAACCCAGTATCCATGTAAAATTTCCTAAGATGTCTCTTATCTCTTGCAATCAGTTTCTTGACACAAATATAAACTCAGTAAGTCTAGGCAGCCTGTCATTCCTGATTTGCAAGGATAATAATAACAGGAATTTTTTTTAGTGAAGCATGAATTCTGTGAGCTCTCTAGTCTCAGCACATCTGTCCCTGCTCTCCTGCCAATCCAACCACCCCAGCAAAAGTAATGCAGCACTGTCAAAAAGGAGCGGAGAAGGAGGACAGAAAGTTTCTTCCCCAGTTTCTTCCAGCAAGCTGAATCAGAAACAAGAACAAATAGATGGGGTGTTCAAACAACAGGACTGTGACCACAGTTCCTGTAATAAGGAGCTTGCTCGGTCTCAGCACCTCAGCAGCTTGGGGAGAATGACGCCTGGGGGACAGACCGAGTCCTCATTAAACAGGCAGAAACAGGCAAAGAGTCACAGGGTCCCTTTCTTGCTTAAAATGTGATTTTATTGCCTCCTTTCGTCTGTCGCTCTAGGCAACTGCCTGCTTCGCCTGCTCCTAAAACTGGGCCAGCTTGCTAGGGAGCTGCAAAGAACCACTCAGCTTTAAGTTAGCATTCAGTCAGAAGATGTAACTCCATACAGGAGTCTTTTACCTTCTGCCTGAAAGGGGAGATGCTGGCCCATTTGCTGACCCTTCAACTTTGATTTTTGACCTGATCTTAAAACTTTGCCTTCCCAACTCCTGCAAAGAGCTACCGTTTTGGAAAGAAGACAATAGGAAGGCTGAGCGTGCAGCTGCTGGCAGAACCAGGCTTTAAACATCTGAGGAGAACTGATGGGTATTTTAAGTACCTAGGTCATACCTCAGTGTCCGTATTTTAGTGCAGGGCAAGACAATTTATTGAAAGATATAAAAAAAACCCCTCAGCTATTATGACCCCATCACATACTTGTATAAGATTTCCAAAAGCTCTAACTACAGATACGCCTTCACTTTAACAAAATTACTGACCGTATCTCCAGTGATTGCAGTGAGACTGAAATTAGACAACTACCGAGCACTTTTGCGCACCCCACAATAGGTATTAAAGTATTGAAGCAACGTATGAACAAGAACATAAATTTAGCTTGCAGTCAGAATAAATTTGTTTCTCATAGTTAAGTCTGTGTCACAACACTGCCTATAGCGTATTGCTCAGGTTACTTCCCAAGCTCTTCAGACTTTTAGAGTTGATCTATAATGCTCATTTTTGTACAAAACTGAACTCAGAATGACGTGCCTCAGAAAACTGCATGTAAACTGCAAACCCTTGTTCATGCTGGGTTCAAGCCAAACAACGTGGTGCATTTTTTATTGATCTCCATGGATTTGGATCAGGACTACTGAGCTACACTTCATACCTCCAGTGTCTTACCATTTCTTGTGGGGCTGCTCAAGAAGTAAAGCGCTGCTCTGTCTGAATTACAGCAGGATCAGGCCATCAGGAATAACTTGGCTTTATTCACCTGTTCTACCAAGGGATGCATTCTGTAGCTTCATTTAAATATTTCTGAACTTGGAGCAAATGAGGTCAGAATGATAACCAAGAAACATTCAGATAAAAGGGGAAAAATGTATACTGAATGCATAATAGTAAAGATTCCCTGCTACTTCACTGATTTATGGTTTTTCAAGATCAAGCTGCTAGCCACGTTTATATGCAGAATTACAGATCTGTTTTTATTCCTGTTCAGCACGAGGATACTTCTTGCACTAACTTTAATGACAGACACTAAAGATCTGCCCCAAGTACAGTAAAGGCAGTGTGAAAGTCTGGGGATCCGGCCTTCAGGCAATGCTCTGCAATCCTTCTACAGGATGAGAAGCTGCTCAGGCAGCTTCCACATAACTAGTTTGGGACTCAAATACAGACACTGATTCTAAAACATCACTTCTGAAGTAGTAATTTTTGCTAAATGAAAAATTTACAAAATCTATTATTCAATATGAAACAGGATCATTTTGATGTATGTTTTATAATGAACACAGCAGTACCCTCTTTATGATTTCTATTTGGATTTACGTAACATTCTTTGATATTCTTGTTTTTGTTGAATTAACAAAGTATTTTTTTTAATTTAAGAAAAGCTACCAACTAATCTCCAAACTGAATTAACACAGAGTGCTTTCATCCTGATAAAGTCTCAGGTAAAGCAATAAATTAGCTTCTCTGCAATCATTTCTTGATCCTCTCCACTTCAGCCTTATTGAACTTCGTTCCCCGCATTTTATATTCGCAGGCACTGAATCTGTGGATGTTGAGCCCCAAATGCAGGCAGATTGAAGCCGGACAGCTGAAGAGATTACCACTCTGAGGCATCTGTCCACTTCAGCTTTCGCCGAGGTGGCAGCAACCGTGAGAGGAAGCTGAGTCATGCATAAAGGCAATCCGGTTTACAGATCAAAAATAGCAATATAGATCATCACAGGTTCTGAACTGCATAGCGGGAGCCTGCAAGCCGCACGGACAACCTGCTTCATATGCGATGCAACTACGCCTGCCGCCAGAGCGGTGACACCCAGGCAGCAAACAGACAGGGTGGCCAGTTGGAAATGAAAGGCCTGGTCCCATTTCATTCAGCCTGGGTTCGTCAGACAATATATTCAGTTAAAAGCTGACGCTGCTTTCAACGTTGTCAAAGACAAAATTCCAAAAGTATTCAAATTATGCCAGGTCAAGTTTTCAACTTAGTAAAGATGACTGCCAAAAAGAGTCCTAAAAAACCGCTGCATTATGCCTGGCATGGTAAAAGGGTAGATCAATGAGCCTCAACTTCCAAAGAAGCTGTCTGAGAAATTTATTGATGATAAATAACACCAAGGCAGCAGCAATATGAAGTGAGAGTCTCTGCATCCTTACCAGGAGCTGCTTCCACAGGTACATTCATATATAAGAACTGCCTAGCCCATTATGCTGGACAAGCAAAGGAGATAGCCCAGCTGAGGGCTAGTCCCAGCAAAGTACGTAAGACGTAATTCAGCCTACACTATAAATCATTTCCTCCGTGCATTCATTAACTGCCTGCAGCCTCAAGGAGCTGCTTTTCAGCTCTGTATTAGAGAAATTACCTGTTCATGACATAAGCCAGAAAAAGGCACATCTAAGCACATTGGCTATACAAAGGGTAAGTGAAGAGCAGATAAGACCAATAGTTTTGTAAGCAGTGACACATATGAAGCCTCATTTCCTAGGGAATTGTATCTCATGACTGTCAGATTTTTTAACTGAATTATACCAAAGCTTCAGGCTTGTCTTAAACAGAGCATCAGAGAATCCACAGAGAAGAGAAATATGCATGTCTACCATGAAAGGCTTCAACTGAGATTTGCCCTTTATTGGACACCAGTGAATCCTACAGGAATATACATTTTGATTGAAAGAGGGATTTTCCGATCCCTAGGGATTCAGTTCCCAACATAGTGGCACAACGCCTCTGTCCAATGTTGACATTTCAATACTAATGGTTGAAATGTACGCTGCATATTTTTCCTTTGCAGATAAGTGCACTCTCCCCTGCCCAGCTATGTTCACAGAACTTAGAGGAACGTTATCTCTTTGAAAATTAATATTTTAAAATTTGCCCTGTGTCTCATTTGGTTGAAACTGCCCCAAAATTTATGGGGCACAGAACTAACAAAGCAACATCAACAAAATTACTCACATGCAAATACACATGGGATGCAATTTGGCATGGGCCTTATTTCTTCAAGAAATCAGGATTAAAAATAAAAATAAAAATCTGCTCAGCAACACTTAAGGAACCCATCTGGCTGCCACCTTCGTCTCTGAAGGAGAGCTGAGCAGTTTGCTTTTGCCTACTTCAGTGGCGTTAGCTCCTTGAAAGCCAGCTCAGCCTCCCATGTCACTGTCACCGCCTGCCACAGTGGGCTCCTGGCCTGGCGGGGACCACGGGGGGCAGGGGGCACAGCAAGCGAGTACTGAAAGGGGAGGAAGACCTCAGCTCCTAAATACTGTGTATAAATACAGAAGAAGGTTGTTTTATACACACTATACACAGTGTATTATATATTTCATGTGTAAATACACAAACCAGCTTTGTATCAGATATAGCACATGAAACAGCCCATATAGATACTACCCGCATTAAAGACTTTTCTCTCCAGCTTTTTTAGTGTGTAGAGACACCTGCAAACCCCTCCTGAAGCCTGCGGCTTCCTCCTAAGAAGGGACTCCTACGGCCAACAGACCCACCGGGCTAATTAAAGCCCCGTCCCCCCCCCGCCCCCAGCCACTCCCCTCCGCTTTGCTGCCAGGTCCCTGCCTGCCCGCCCCTCCCTGGGAGGTTTCTAAACTCTGCGGCTCGCCCAAGGCCTGCCGCCCGCCGGGGCTGGGGCCGCCGCACCGCACAGCGCCGCACCGCGCCGCCGGCAGCCTCCAGCGGGGACCGGCCCCCGCCCGCCCCCCCCCGCGGCAGCCTCCAGCGGGGACCACCGGGCCGCCGCCTCCCTGAATATTTCATCGGCGCTGCCCGACGGGACGCCCCGCCACTGACTGCTGCAAAGGGACCGCATCCCGCCGGCTGCTGGGTCTCGCCGCTTCCTTCCTCTTTCATTCTTCAAACCGCGGCTTTTCATTTATTCCGATAAATAAATAACTGATTAAAAAAAAAAAAGGAAAGAAAGAAAAAAGCAGCAAGAGCATCTCTCTTTTGTATCTGAGCAGGTGGGACTCCTGTGCAGGCGATTACAGAACAAAACACCAGAAGGGCTCTGAACTCTTCAGAGCCCCAAGGATGAGCCGGCAGCAGTTTTCCTATAAAAATCCGATCCCGGGGCTGTGACACACTCGGAGGAGGGAAGGCGCCCTCAGTCTTGTCGGAGACGTCCCTGCCTTGGACACCGCAAACCCTCGTGGGCCGAGGGGGAACCCGAGAGACTCGCCGGCCCCACCGCTCAGCGGCTCGCCCGGCCTCCCGCTGCTCTCCGCGGCGGCCGCGGCCGGCCGGGCGGGCTGCCGCCGTGGGGCCGCCGTCCCGCCGCCGCCTCCCCCGCTCCGCCGCAAACTTTCTTCCCGCGCCCTCCCCGCCGCCGGGCAGCGGCGCGGGGGGCGGCCGCCGCCTCTCCTCCTCCTCCTCCTCGCTGCTCCGGCGCCGGGCGGCGGCCCCAACCCCAGCCGCGCCGCCGCCGAGGAGGCAGGCGGCGGTCCCGGGCGGCCGGAGAGTCCGCATGGCCGCTGCCGGCGAGCCGATGGCGAGCGCCGCCGCCGCGGCGGTGCGGGGTCTGCCCTGAGCCGAGGCCCGGCGGCCGCCTGCGAGCATCGCCCTGCAGCGCGGCGGGATGTGGCCGGCCGGGGCGGGCGGCAGGCTGCCCTGCCCGCGGGACGCGGCGCTGCGGAGGGCGGCTTTCTCCGGCAACCTCTCGGCGCTGCCGTCCCACCTGGTGCCGAGCGGCAGGAGCGTCCGCGTCTTCATCAGCGCCAACCCCGAAGGTAAACCCGCCGCCCGCCGGGCTCCGCCGCCCGCCCCGCAGCTCCCCCTGCCGCCCGCAGCGCCGGGACCCGCAGCCGGCACCGACCGCCGCGTTTCCCGCTGCTGCCGGGCGCCGTCGCTGCGGGGGCCCGCGGGGTGACGGTGGGGGTCGGGGTGGGGTGGCGGGGCTCGCCTCGGCTGTGTCGCAGGGGGGGTTGGAGGCGCCGGTGTACTCCGCTCTGAAGTTATATCGGGGGTGGGAGAGGTGGGGGTGTCTCTTCTACGGTGCAGCGGGGCATAGGGTACGCGGGGGTCTCGGACATGGAAACGGACTAAAGCGAAGGGGAAGGTTTTTCCGTGGGGGTGTTTTGTGAAAGCTCTCCCGGAGAGGCTGGTTAATAGAGTTTCCCCTTGATTTCATAGCGCAGGGAAAGCAGGTCGCCGCCGGCTGAGGATACGGCAAATGTGATCCTTTGATCCCGGTCATACTCTGCTTCCGAGGAAGCATGCACTGAAACCTGCAATTTTAGCTTAATAAAGTCGGGATCGCATAGCCGGTACCTGAACTAATAAGGCATCCTGCTACTTAAAGTCTATTTTTAAAATTACCCTTTGATAGGAGGAATTTGCATACATTCAGGAGGTGTCATTCCCACTCGTAAAATTTAAGTTGCTGAAGCATATTCCCACTTGAAGCACGGAAATAATAAATTAAGCGTTCACACCTATGACATTTCTTGCCTGCAAAAAATGAGCCCGCTGTATTCACAATTCTCTTTCACACCACCACCCACCACCTTCCCCGCCCAACACTTCCAATTCAACAATACTGTCACCTTTTATGCAAACATCAGAGATCTGAAAATCATGCCTGAAATGACAAAATAGTTTGAATTTTGAAGTGAAAATTGTCTTGGCACCAATACTTACGTGAGCATGAGAAATAGCGCTCACAAGCCAAAGAAAAAGAAGTGGGCATAGCACTGCCTTGAAGAATTCCCACACCTCCAGGTCTTCCGAGTTGCTCTCAACACAAGGAAACTCTCAGCTCTTGCATCCGACGTCCCTGTTTGTTTGAAAAAGATGCCATTCTTTAAGGAGGGCGTGAAAATGCTTGCAGTTTATTGATGCAATCTAAGCAAAGATGTCTAAATAGCAATAATCGAGAAAAATGATTATTTGGCTCTGAAAGAAAATTGGTGTGGATTTTTAGAAGATGTGTTAGTCATTAGAAACGGGTTTTCTGCCAGCGTTGCCTTAACTATGGAGCTACTGATGCCTCTGTATTTGATGCGAATGGCATTTATCATCAGGAGAGCTTGGTACGTTAGCTACATATTTGCTAAAATAAAAAAAAAACACAAAAAACCAAACAAACCACTCATTCTAAAAGTTGGGTTTTGAAGCCTTATATGTCCATTTGCAGGATTTTAGCCTTTCATTGTTATTTCAAAATTTCAGCTTTAAAAAAGCACTGAGAGGAAGAAAATAATTTGGTCAGTTTGGGATTATTTATATCAGCTTCTTTGTAGGAACATATGATCACAATGATTAACACTTCTCATGTCCAAAATTTTATTTGCAACATTGCTCCTGCTTTCAGAAATGATAGTATGGGACAGAAATTTCGGAGTGGTTACAGATTTTGGTTGCCAACATGAACCACTTACATGAACATTTAGGGACTCCAAATGATGAGAAACAGCCATGAGTACTTATCAGTGGTATCACTGACACTATTACACTGACAGTATTACTAACTGCATGTGACCTTAAAAAAATAATACAATAAAAGAATAAACAAGAACAAGTAGCCTACAATGGGATTTAGATATCGTCTAGTGAAGTACTTAGAAATAAAATTGCTGCTTGCAAAATACCTAGAAGAGTTCACAATGCAAGAGTTCTGGAAAAAAAAGGTTAAACTCTCCCAACTTAATAAACTATTTCGCATATTTAAGCCCCAAACCACAATGTATATTTGCATGACTAAGGCCTTTCTTGTTCATTTTCAGCATATCAATACACTTTATACCCCTTCCTCTTGGTGCTGAGCATTCCTGAAAGGGGCTGTGAGTCCCCAAACTCCAGAGGTAGCAGCGAATACCCCCTGGCTGTGCTCTCTACGTATCAGAATTGTGGTGCCAGGGAAGCTTAGGGATTCATCCTGCTGGCGGTCACAAGAAAACTTTATCCGCAACTCAAAGTGTACAATCTTAAAAGTTTAATGAGCGTATATTGGAGATCTCTGGTGAATCAATGTTTGGTCTGTTCTTTACGAACATACTTCAGTAGGATTGAAATATATTTTAATTTTATTATGCAATTAGGAAAATGATTCTTTGTAAATTTTCTTAAACACAAATCCCTAAAAAGACCAATAAGTGGCGACAGTGAGCATGGGTAATAGGAACATATTGCTTCATATTACAGTCTCTTGTTTTCTAGAGGAAATGTAGATAAGTGGAATTGTGTTTTCCCTGTTAACTGTAACAGTATTGTCTTGTTCAAATTATTGATATCTGTTAATCAATGTTCATATCACTGAAGAAACATTCACTTTAGAAACATTGAAGTTGCTTCATTATTTGAATATAAATTAGTCTTTTTTCTCATTTCAGTAGATATAAGCAAACAGACATATTTTAAATATGTATTTTGTCAAAGAGAGGTTGAAGATTTTGTTTTAAATAATTTATTGGTTTTCTCAAGATATTGCTGTTACATGTAGAAGTCTAAGGACTGTAAGAGCAATCAGTTAATGACAGTTTGTTTGCTACTCAATAGTGCCTGTATAGATGCCTTCCATTAACATACAGTTCTTATTAAATACAACAGGTATAAACTTCCATACGGTCCCGTTATATGGAGCTGTGACATCAGCCCTATGTAGGTTCAGAACATTCCAGTAGTTCTCCTCGCTACTTCAATCAGAAAATTATTTGAGTTGCAAAGTTTGCTATTTCGCTTAGCTATTCACCAAGAAATTATGTGGTGATATAAGGCAATATTACAAGCCCTGGTTGAAACTGATGCCTTAACCGGAGTTAGGAATTAGTCTTGAAAATGAAATCGTGTGAATTGGAACATACAGTCAAAACTCTGATAATTATTAAGTCTCTTGGCTCTTCTGAAAGTGGGGAGGTTAGCCTTCTGCTAGTTTGTCCTAAGGCCTTGTTATTCCTTCAATTAGTTAAGACATCGATAATTTTTTACTCTGAGCTCTGTAAGTTTTGGTTGCGAAGGTGCCTTTCATGTCTGTAGATTAGCAGAGACAAAAGAAAGCATTTGAAGAGAGAGATGCATAAAGCCAAATCCTACGCAGACAGGTGGTTCCATTGAAGACAGGATGATAATACCTTTATATAGCGTCTGAGTGTGTGCTGGCACAGGTGGTGTTAGCCAGTCTCATCTCAAAGTGTGAACAGGGCTGCATTTAATAATTCCCATGGAAGGGATGCTCCCTTTTCCAGCCATTGTATCAGCTGCATACTGCTCGCTCTTCTCTGTGCAGCACCTCTGCACACCTCCACAGTTCCAACACAGGATCACTTTTTACTGGATCATGGCAGTTAGTACCTTTTAGCCATTCAAAACATTTCTGTTGTATAAACAGAAACAATTGCAGTGAGATCATGATCAAGCTCTCTCTTAACAGCCCTTTTTAATACAGAAAGGCTATGTTCCTCATGGCTTCTGTGCCTTAAGTACCCATTTTTTAAAACTATAAGCCCAACTATTTATAAAAAACCTAGCTAACACTAGCTTTGGCATGATTAACAATCTTAAGGATGAAGTCCTCTCTATACATCTAGAAATGTAAAATGAAGATTTTATTCTAACAGAAGATACTACTGGTACTACCACCACTTTAATGCCGCTGTTGTACAAGCACGGTATAAAACTAACCTGTGCAGTTAGAACTTCACCACCTTGCCCATAGACTGCCCAAGTGAGATTTCCTTGTCTTACACTATTGAATGAGTTTGAGTGTTCTTGAGTTATTATGCAATTGTTCAACTTAGTATAGTTTCCATTGACATGCATCATCCAGAACATTGCATTAATTTGAAAAACACAAATGTTTGGTGCCCAGTTTATATATTTTCTCATGATACATGAAGCAAGATTCTCTCTTGCAGTTAGTTTTATCTACTAGATGAGGATTATTCCTATAAATAATGATTGCAGAAATGGACCTTACCAACGTTTTTGTTTGGACCTATTGTTATAGGTTGCTTTGCAGGAATTACATGTATTTTTATGCATTTTGATGAACCTTTGAAAGAAAAAATCTTATGTGCATTTGTAGTTTAGTGCTATCGAACATGAGGGTGAATAACTCATAACAGATGAAGAATTATGCTTGCTTTAATTACAAAGTTATTGCCATATGTGATAAGAGAAAGGTACAAGTTTTCATTCTTAGCCTATTCCAGGTATATTCTATTATTTTTATGAGAAATGTTGTTTCTCCTAAGAAAAACATAATTGAGGAAACGTTAATGTGGAAAAATACTCAAAAGCCAGAATACTGCGCAGTTAACGATCGTCCATTTTGGTCAGCCCCAGAATACCATATGGTGTCCCGACTTGGATACATTGCATGAAGATCTTTTTACAAAGACAATTTTATGTAATCTGGGTGGAATTTATTCCTTAGCTAAAGGAAAACACAGATGTTCAAGTGTATGAAATTGCAAGGGAGGTGTTGCGGAGATGTGGAGACAAATAACTCCAGGACTTTTTTTATGCTAAGTGTTAGCTCTGGTTACCTAACTTTGTAGCTATTTATGGTGTTATGTGACGCACATCACTGTAGCGTTTAAGAGCTACAAACCAAGCTACATTTGGGAAAAAAAAGAAGTCCAATAGTTTTAGAGATAAAGTTGAGTATCTCAGAGTTTGGGAGAGCAACATGGTTCAAGTACCTGGGTACGGTATGGGTCTTGATCTGAAATATTTCTTGTTTCAGGAGGCTCAGAGATACCTACAGCTCATTAGCTTGGAAAGAAGCCTGCCATTTTCAGTATCTCTGCCTCTATGTGAAGTTTTCTCTCTTTCCTCTTGTGCCACAGAACAACTGTGGTGTTGGTATGGTTGAGCAGAAAGCAAGATCTAACTCTCCTTTAGACTGTGTGACCAAGTCTCATGGTGACTTTAACTATTTCTGCAAGGCAGGGCTGGTAGATCTCAAGCAGAACAAGTACGAGATGAGTTTTTGCTGAGCCAATCTGCAAGCCTTTTTCCTGTTAGAGGAGGTGATCGTTTTGGGCTAAGACGGAGACAGAATTTAAGTTTATTCTGCCAGACAGATAAACTTGAGAAAATGTTGATAAACTGTATGAAAAAAGCTGCTCTTCATGTCACCCTGTTGGTTTTGTAGGTTCTTTGCTTATCGTAGCTTGGGGTCTGGGCTAAGGATTTGCTCTAAATGTACCAAATATGCAAGTGGAAACATTGAGAACTTTTGTCTAATTTTCAACAAGATTTTTCATTCATGTACTCAAAAGGTAAGATGTGCATTTGGGGAACAAGACTAAGATCAAGAGACATGGTTTGGTTTTGGTTTTGTTTTTTTTTTAGTAAAACAGCAAGCTATTTAGTTTGTTGGTTTTGTTCTTTCTTCTTGATATTTACAAATAAGCAAATTACCTGTAACCCAGTCACCTTCCTGCTAAGCAGCATCTGGACTTATCAGCTCCAAAAGTTTGGATTAGATATTTACACTATCTACTTAAAAAACAGCACTTAAACTTTTTAACCACATGACTATGCTTTTTTAATATAAAAAAATACTAAAATATATAATTTTTGTATATGTGTCTATATTGTGTATACACACACACATACATATGCAGAAATTATATAAAATGGTATAAACTGTATAAAATGGTATAAGTAGATGTATAAAACTCAAGCCACGCTATCATAGGCAATTTTCAAACTTGCTGTTAGGACCCCTTGCGAGAACTGGGTATTTATGTTCAAAGGGCATTGCTCGAGATTGTAATTCTAGCATTACTGAAGAACAGCCTGGGTTTTGTTAAATGCTATTGTAAAAGTAAAAGTTTTACAGAGGAGTTTAGATTTCAGCCCCAAGTAAACTTGTAAACATTCAGGGTTATGTGTGCACCTACAGCTTAGGTTTTATGACTGTTTTTCTTAGCATCGAAGAAATAATATTAAAGCAGAGCAGAACTTACAATTTCTTTTTTTCTTTTCTAACTTTGCAAATATTGCTTTATTTCTTCAGATGTATTTGCATGCTAGACTGGTTCCATGTATTGTAGTTTGTGTATATATACATACGTATATATGCATGAATATTTTTGTTGCACTAGAAACACAGAGCAGCCAAGATATGCGTAGGACACTGGAGCGTGCCTCGTTCTTGTGCCAAGTGTCATCCTTCCAGTGACAGAGCAAGAGGAGCTTGCGGCCCCTGGACACTTGACACTAAGTACAGTGAGGGACAATGAAACACTTGTGCAAATTCCGTGTAATATTAATTTGTCAAACAATGTGTTAGATGGTGGACGGCAGCAGTGTTGAATCACGTCCTTATAGTGCATCGTTCCCCGAGCAAGATATGAGACCTCGCTTCAAATGAGCGGCAGCACCGTGCAGGCAGCGTTACAGTGCCTTCCCCATCGACACTGGGGAGCTTCTCTCCTGCCTGATCAAGGGCAGTGGGACGACCTCGCAGCTGAGCAACAAGGATTTTCGAGGCTGCGTTTCCAGGTGACCACGTGTGTTTTGTGGCGGGATTTCTGTAATCGTGTAAGGACAGTGTAGTACAAAGGGTACATAACTTGGCATCCTATCTCTAAGCTTATGCAGTGAAATTTCTCCTTTTTAGATACTTAAATACATGACTATGTAGGCATATGTATGTGTTCACAGACGTGTAAACACAAGAGAAAATCCTACATTAGACTTTAAGTCTTGTTTGGAGAATTTTTTAAATATTTATTACAGAAAGAAAACTTTAGATCAAGGAGTTACTGAACTTCTAATACAAGATATGAGGGCAGTCCTTGAGCAGCAATTTTTTTCATCTGAAACAAATGAAATTTTGAATTTTCATCTGCTGGAAGAGTATTTTGTGATAAGATATACTTTCAGGCTACTATAATACATTAGTAATATTTAGCTACCAGTAATTTAGGTTTTAATATATTGAAGGTGGTAGATATAAATATAATGTAGTCATAGATAGTCGTGTGTATGGAATACAGAGAAATCTGTCGGTTTTTAATATAGGCAGTGCTGTTCAAGACAACTGCTTTATCCCCTTACTGGAATTTTAATTAAAGAAGGATAATAATAGATAGAATTAGAGAACCCAATTTAATCATGGTTGTGCCAGTGCAACTCTAAAATAACTCCACTGGCCTGATGCTACTCTTATTAATTTAGGGTTTGTATCAGAGAGAGGTTTTTACTTCCAAAATCTTTAGCCAGAAGGGGAGTAGGGCTAAATCACAGGTACCTGAAAGCAGGGCGTGTAGCAAGGTAAAGAGGAGGGAGCCCCGAGTCAGTGCAGAGTACCATGTGCATGCTGCTGTGTTGGACAAGGAGAAGATGTACCACATGCAATGCTTGTAAGCCACCCCATCACCACCATAATTACATGCCTGCCTCCATCTGTGACCCGGTCTTAAGCTCCCTCTGTAAGCATCTGCTAATGCCCATTGTCAGAGAGAAGATGCTGTGCTGGACAGACTTTGTGCCTGACCCACTACAGTCATTATTGTACAGAATCTGGACCTAGAAAAAAAAATCTTCTTTACAGACTACATTTATCAGGCTGTTCAAAATACACTTGGTGCCAGAAGCTGGAAAGTCAAGCAAATGGGCTTAATCCAGAGTCATGCTGTTACCAAGTATCAGTCTTTGGGACTGACCAAGTAGCTGAACAGATCAGATTTCAAACTGTCAGAGCCTGAAAAAGAGTCTTGTACAACCTACTCCTAGCATTTGCTTTGGGTCTGCAGTCTTCAGTATAGTAACGTGTGTCTTTGCTACAATTAAACACTCAAAAATGTTTATTAATAAGAGTCCATATAACTCCACTGGCAATTGAGTACCTTCGCAGTCTCGCCTATGCTTTATAAATCTCCAGCTTTGTCCTCCAACTCTCTGTTATCTGAATCAGGTATTGAGACATGTAGTTATTACAGTGTATGTATGATACATAGCAATGTTATTTGTAAAATTATTATTTAGAGTCTCTAATTAGTAATGTTTCACAAAAACATTAAGATGAAATGAGAATTAATGACTAAGAGCTCTATCTTGACAGCCTTGGTTTCAGAGAGCCCCCCAACTGGAGCGTTTGCTATTGGCGGGCATTTCTGAAGCCTAGACCCTTTGATGTGTTCGTATTACTAAAGAGCATTTGCATTTCTTACAAGCTACAGCACTTCATAAAAGTACAAAATAGACATTTAGAAGCATATAGAAGTTCAAAGTTAAAAATCATTGGCAAAATAAACGGCTTGTGCAAACCCTCCAAAATCCCTTTTTAGCATAGTGGCTTTGATATATATTATCTGTTAGTTAGTATCGTTTATTTGTATTGTATAAGATTGATGTCTGACCATGCAATGTAGGAAGAAATGACTGGCACTTTAGAATATTTGTAGCAGAATCCCTGACACTGCCTGAGTTTACACTCGATGTTTCTTCACAAGTGATCTCACTGACTGGATTTTATTAGATTAAGATTGAGAACCGTTGAATAACCATGTGGGCTTAATATTTGCAGAATTATGCACATCAGCTATTATATATAAGATAAGCAAGACGCAAATGAAGTAAAATGGGACATAGCGAGACTGAAGGAGCCCAATACTTCTCCTGTGCCCCTGGCAATCTCAGATGCATGATGAAAGACTAAGAAATCACAACGGGGACAAAATGATAAAGATTATGTCTTTATGTTTAATAATCTGTGAGGTCCTTTGCTTTCATGAATTTATCTAGTTGCTTTACTAATTAGTCAGTAGTCTTGGTACTTGTCACAACCTTTCCAAGTTTTGGGATAGATTATTGCCCGGTGAAACGCCTAATTCTACTAACTTCAGTGGGAATGAACAAGGCCACGAATGAACAAGGCCAAAGAAGAGATCCCAAAAACCAAAAGTGGGAATATCTGTGGAGTGGAGATATCTAAAAGCAGATCTCCCTAAAAGAGTAACTTCATCCAAAACCATCATTGTAATGATCCATTTTTGGCTATATAGAAAGAGAGGTTAACTGTGTAGACCTAGTTGTCTGAATATCCCTGTTTCCGTGGGGTTCTTAAAATGGAGCTATACTAAGAAGTAAATAAGGAAATGACAATGCTCAATAATCTAAGGTGCGTAAGGGATCGAGTCTAATCTAAGGGAGTCCAGTGTGTCACGCAGGAGTCTAATCTAAGGGTTATTTTATTATCAAGAATATCCCACACCTACTATGCCAGCATGACACATCTAGAGGATCTTGCTTTACTGTCATAATCAAACATAACAGAAATCATGTATGACTGCTTTATAAATTATTTTCTTAAAATTAAGGACTTAACCTTTTTATTTTTTTGTACCTACAGTTGTTTAATAAAGCCCCCCCCCCCATATTCTAGAAAAGGTGATCAGAGGAAAAGTAGTTTCTTACTTAGTGGCTAGATTTATAGTCTGTACTGTTCTGGCAAGACAAAGTTATTTATTCTGAAGAAAATGCCTATTTTTCTTCTTCATTTTACACCCTCTATTTCTGATAGCTCAGATACTGAGAGCAATGAACTGTAAGTGTTGATCCTCTTTGTAGGAGTGGTTACCGGTAAATGTTAGGAAAATGATAAAATCATATTATTGTTTTGTAATGGTCTTGATTCACTTATATATTTATTGGATTAGTGATGAAGAATTACGCAATGCTTTTGAAGCAAGTTATTGAAGCATTCTTGTGTATGTGGTCCCTAATTTGGCACATCAAGACACTAGCAAAGTTTGTACTTTGAAATGCAAGTCATTTACAACACGGGATTATAAAGAATTAAGCAATCTGGGGTGAGCAAAATGAGTGACATTGAGTTCAATTACATGCCATTTAAACCCAAAATATGTGTCAACAACAGAGGCCCAAGGGACCTTAGGCAGTTATTTCATTAGGCAGTTATTTATTGTTGTGCAAATCACAGACCAGGAGGCTGGAAGGGACTCCTTGAGGCCTTTGTGTCTGTCCTGCCCATAGCAGGATCAAACATACCTGTGCCATTCCTGACAGAAGACAGTCTAGCTCTTCATGAGCTCTCTCCAAACCAGTTAAGAAAATACGTAGGAAAATGGACTTTACAGCATATGCTGCACTGTGTCTTCCATAGCACTACTGGTAGTGCTTACTGCAACATATACAGACACAAAATAAACTCATTAGTTAATAGAAACTACCAAAAGTAAAAAAAATTCCCTGAAAATTTCCTTGCTTAGAATGAGTTTCAGTACCTTTCACTAGTCTATGTCATTCATAAATGTCTCAAATCTAGTTTCTGCCTCTTCATCCTTTTACCATGTCAGGAAGCCGATCTATGCATGCAAGAAAAGCAGGTATAATATAAAGCAATGAACTCCCATAAATATTATTTTACCATGTATGTATGTCCTGCAGAGAAATGCTTGTTTCAGGTGAAGCTTTCCTGCAAATAAGGCATTTACGAAGTGTCTAATAGCTCATGTTACAGCTTTTCCTTTGGTGGTTTATTTATGAATGGGAAGAGGAGACTCATTTACAGGACTTCTCTTATATACCTGCTGATTGATTCTCATATAGGATATTCATTATATTTGAGATTAATATAATTCTGTCAGACTTGTTTAATGTCAGTCATGAGTTAAAAATATTTTTCAAAAGAGAAGACATGTAGAAGACACACAGATCATCATGTATTCCTCCTTTCTTTAGAAAACGGAGCTAAAAATGCACGTGATCTCCCTACACTCCACCTGTTTTAATTATGAATTTTCTATTTTACACTTTCTATAATCAATGATGTATAATACTATATAATTCTACTGAGCAATTCCATTGCTGGTATATTGTTCCAGTGTTAATGCCACAGTCAGCTCCTCATAGTCATTATGTAAATTCAAAATCACTTCAAATAAAAGAAACGAGATCCCCAGTTGTAGATTCGGTTGTGTTTAACCGTATGTAGGTGTAGAATGTAAAAGATGACTTGCAGACGTTTCTAGATATTCTGTGGCTAAGGGACAAATACATTCATGGGCGTTGAGAAAGACTGATAGTGTCTGGCAGTGCAAGAAATGGAAATGAAGTCAAGTCTGTGCTTTCAGCCATCTTCTACACTGCCGTTGAGAGTACAGCGTCATAGAAGATTTTTATCCTCCTTTAAAGGTCATTGCAGCTCATCGGGTATTATTATTGTGAAAATTAAAGCAAAGAGTTGGGGAAGATGGCTAAAGTAATTTGAAAGTACTAATTTGGACGGCAGTCTGTAGTTCAGGCACCGATTGATTAAATTGGTATGCCAGTTCTGGAAGTTCTTCAAATATTATTTTCTGTATCACACCTGTGAAATGTATTAGTGGGAAACTGAACTTAGTTGTTTCAACTATATCTGCTGCTTCTTGTCCTTTTTCAATTACTAACTCCTCAAGATTGTTACACTGCAAATTTACTATTGCCTGAATATATGTCATCAACTAAATGTGGTTAGCAAGCAGAAAAAAATAAGATCTGGAACAAGAAAACAAAATATAGTAAAATCAAGTCATCACAAAAATATTTTACTCATAAAAACAGATACATTTGAAAAATTACAAAAAAATGCCTTTTTAACTGGATTGTATAATCTTCACTGAAAGTAATGCTGAGATGAATCATTAGAATTGGAAAGGGTAAGGGAGAATGGAGGTAAGATAAATCACTCTTCCTTTACATGTCAATCACTGTTTTCCTCTCAGACGTTACATAATCTGTCAGAACGAGCCAGTTTTGTGAATTATTTGGTCACGCTCAATGGCTTCCAGTGCAGAAACCACCTGGAATTCTCAGTTTTAGAAACTGTTGTACCGCAGTGCCCATAAGTGGGTGGTTATAGCTGGGTGGAAGTTGTCTGTCAGGTTCTGAAATAGTCCTGTAAGAAATCAGTTGAGATTCTCTTATTTAGGCAAGGTGTTTCTGGCATCCCTCCCTCACGTAGTCCTGTTGCTCTGGGCTTAATGCCCTCTTGCAGCTGCTCTCCTTTGCTGGGGTTGTCATTTAGTGTCTTCATCTTTGGTAACTGTTTCTACAGCAGCCAAGTACTATCCTGATGGTGCAGGGATGTTATTTCATAGTCATCTCCATTTAGCATCAAGGAAAAAAAGTCTGTTGCAAAGAAAACTACTTTATTGATGCAGACTTACTGCACTGATAGCAAGCAGCGCCTTACACTTCTTCTCGGGGTGTCTGCACACCCACAAGTGTCAGGTTCAAGACTTTTCATCTTCTGGAATAAAAGTCTTCACATCTTTCACCTGAAACCCATACAGTAGGCTACATTTGACAAAAGTCATGCTTTTCCAGCTGGCCTGACTGACTTCGGCAGTTTTGTAGTGACCCCAAAAATGGGCATGTTCCACCAAACTTAAGGAAAAATATGACCTGGATCAGAACTTTGTGACTTGTGAGCTTAAATAGAAAGTTTAGAGAAGGGAAGGGCAGTTTTACCGCAGAGCCAACAGTGCTTGCAGAGCTATTCCATAGCTTTGCAGCGCTGCCAGAGGTAAAGTCACATAAGAACATTAACTGGAATTTCTTCAGAATGAGGTCTGTTTAATGGGCCTGCACTGGCTTGTGCTGTGAAATTCGCGTGTGCTTTTACAAGCCATGCTTTCTTGTGTTTTTTTATGGCTTACCTCTGTTTTATGCCTTTTCTAAGCCTACAACATACATTCGTTTCCTTCCAGCTCTTGAATCTGCAGTTCAGTTAGGAGACAAAATGTCTGTGACATCCCGTTGCTTTATTGATTGCCACTGCCTCATTACCTCAAGTGCTTTAGTAATGTACCCTGATTGTTTTCTCTTTGGTCTAGTGATGTCAGAAAAAAAATAGTAAAGCTACTTCAGTACACACAACTTAATTGTTAAAAACATTTTTCAGTGTTGTACAGCTTTTTTTCTGCTTTCTAAGTAATTCCATTATTTTTTGAAGGGTGAATTGACACCTCTATATGAATTAGCAGGATTTTTGCAGGTGTCTTTGTTATTGCACTGGCCTTTTTTATGTCTTCTGTTTTGTTTTTTGCACAGCTCACTCAGAAGTCCTCCTTTAGATTTCATGAGAAGTTTTTCTTTTACGTTAATTTTGATTATAGTTGCAAATTCTTGTCCTTGCAGGCTTTGCTATTTTCCAGTGCTTAGTTGTACTAAGCTTCAGTGTTCTGCAGAGATAATTTTCAGACTTAATTTTGGTGTCTCGAGATGTGCTGTGTCTTCAGTTTCTCCTGTCACCCTGTCACATCATTTAATTGTATGACAATAATTGTTTGTAAATTGTCATGTTTTCAAGAGCTTTTGCTAGTTTGCTTTATTAAATGAAAGAATTAGGTTTTGTTGAATTCTTCCACCTGTGTCATTTGCAGAATGCAAAATTCTCCCCCTGTAGAGATTCTGCGTTCAACCCACAGTGCCGCCAAAGCTCCCGCTGTGCATTGGCATTTGCAGGCAGGTGCCTTTGCAGTGTTTGCCACAAACCACAGTCGAGGGATGCAAGGACACCTAGGCACCCAAGCTGCAATCTAGGGACCATTTGCAGGATTGGGAAAGGATTCCGAGTCAACCTAACTCTTTTTAAGAACGCCTACCTGTAAGGGTGCTGTGTTGCCAAGGGGTAATGTGAGGTTAGTTATGAGGATACATTATAAGATCAAGTTCTGCCTCAGAGTCCTCACTCATACCATACCCGCTAGATTTAATGAGTATGTAGTGGGGGGTTATTTATTAATTTATTTACGGATTGAAGGATTTCATCCAAACTCTGTGGAAGTCAGTAAGGCATCAAAAGGTAAGGGCTTTCAATATATTCCACACATGTAGAACTGCATTTAAGATCCACTGAGGTTAACGGATCTTTCCATTAACTTCACCAACCTTTGGATCATGTAAGCATATTGTACACATAATAAAACTCAGAACTCTTAGAAATCAACATTTGTTTTGAATTGGGAACACAATCATCTGTGAATAATCAAAATCTTTTGGTATTTAGATATAGGAACTGTTTTTCTCTTCTGTCATGACAGTTCCATACTGGTATTTCCCAAAAATTCTGTATTTTAACACGGGTCTTGACCCCTTTGATTTTACTAGTTGCCTCATTTTTTTATGTAAATAAATTGACAGCTGGGTGTTTTTGTTAAGCCAATAGGTGGCACTGGTTAATCATGTTAACAGTCAAGATGCTGGGTATTTTATAAGTAAGATGTCACGGTGGAATGTTGGCCAGATAAGCATTATAATTAAAAAATAATAAATACATATTCTATATGTGGCGTTTAAATTTGTCATCTTACAGAACTGACAGTAGGGAACACTTCAGAGAAATAGATTTTAAAACTACACCTAATTTTAAATCGGATATTGCTTGATTTTAGGATATAAAGGAAGAGCTAATTGCTGCAACTGGAAGTTTTAGGCTTATAATTATGCCCTGCATTTTGAATCCTGCCTCAGATAGTTAGGTCTTTTGTTCTGAAAATGTGTTTGTTTAAATGTTCTGGTGTGGACCACAAATTTGTTGTCCCATCCTGTCATTTCTTCACAATTGAGAGACACATTTCAGGATTACTTACTATTTTAATGTCATTTTCCATTATTTCTTCTGATTTTCATGCCAAATGCCCATTCCTTTGGGCTCAAACGCTCAACCCACTGTTGTATTTATTTTTTTAATAACTGAGAAGGTTGAGGAGACTCTAGAGTCTCTCTACGAGAGACTAGAGTCTGTCTAGTTTCTTATTTGCCTTCTTAAAGAGCCAGCAGAGACCTGAAGGTTGGCGGTGTTGTTCAGGGAGGGCATACTGGAAGAAGTGACCCAGATCAATCTGTTTCCATTCCCTAAAAAGAGTCTTGGGGAGCTTTGGATGCTTATTCTAATGCTCTCTACTCCCAGAAACGCGAAGGGAAGGAAATGACAACAGAGTCGATGGAGTTAATTTTCTAGGAAAGCAAGGGTACTAGGTAGCTCAAGTTATTTTTCCCTGTCTTACCAGCTACAGGATTCAAACTCCTTGCTTGCAAAGTGCTCTGAGATTCTCAGATGAAAGGCACTATACAAATGCAAATGACTTATTATTATGGTATTATTTTCAGAGACAAGGTTTCCATAATATTTAGGGACATTTCTTACCTGCTGGTATTCAAACCTTTTAGTATCAGGGGTAATATACAATGCTATTGTGCATTATTAGAAAAAAAAAAGGCAGTTTAAAAGGAATAATTCAGTTGAATAGTCCTATGTGACAAGAACATACTAGCATTAAGAGGTTTGGCAGTCACTTCCTTACTTGGTATTGCTGCTAAGTAATTTTTAACCTTATTTGCATCATATCTTAGATAATTCAAGTACAGAAATTCTCACTGCAGTCAGTAGACAATGGTTATAAAATACCCGCAATGTTTAATATTGTAATGCGTTAAAAAAAAAATCCTCTGGCAAGAATTTGTCCTACCCATCCAGCAAATCTAAGCATTTAGAATACTTAGGGGACGCAAATAGCTGGGTATCTTAGTGGATATGCATTCAGGACTAGATTAGAAGATGTCCTCTGCTCATCCAGGGCATCAGACCTCCACAGTTGCACAGAAGACTCCAACATTATGTGATAATAAACATATCTGTGTGCGTTTGTGCAGGAGACTAAGCTAGCAGAGAAGTAGGCAGTGGAAGAGGTGAGGTCAAGACCCCCCAGGAAGCTTCTGTCCTGACCACTGCAAAGCTCGGGAACACCAAGCGCAGGGTGGGTGGTACAGAAATTCTTCTGCGCACGCAGGGACCTGCCCTTTCCTGGGTGACAGGCTGGAGATGCAACCTGCAGGCAGCTCTGTGACCCCGTATGACGTTCATTTCTGACATTTGAACAGCTGCAAGGGCAGCTTTTTCCTTCTTCTTCTTCTTCTTTTTCTGCCTTGGTCCTTCCAGGTTCAGCTGCCTGCCTCAACCTGTTATGTCAGTCAGCAATTTTCCTGCTGGCTCCCGGGAGCTGGGTAATGCCGTGTTCTTCCGTCAGTCAAACCATGGCAGTGCTGACACCCTCCCTGCTTAGGACTTTCCCCTGCTCGAGGGCTTTAGCATGCATTGTGCTTGGGTAAGGTGACTCATGGGTGACTAAACGTTTCTGTGAAGAGGCTCGCAACTTGAATGTGCTGCTCCTTTGAGGGTGGTCGAGTGGGTCTCTCTGTCCCCACATTGGCACCCCCTGTGCCAACACACGGTGACAGGATGGGGCTGAGCAACCTCCTTATTGAGCTGCGTTGAACCTTGGCTGAGTAAGAGTCATCGTGTGACTGCAGCACACCTGCGTGAAACAGCCATTCCCATTGCTGGGGCTGAACTCAGACCAGTAAGACCACCAGCAAAAAGAGAAACTCTTTGGTCCTAGGGCAGAATAACTGGTGCTTGAAAATGGGCAATTATTTCCATCAGGCTTCCATGTTAACTCTTTCTGTTCACTTGCATATACGTTTTGAAATTTTCTTCAACTAGGCTATTTTCCATGACTTATTTTATCCCAGAGATTCATGTTTGGCAACTGTTTGTAAATACACATCATGTGTTTACTAACACAGGAATGTGAAATGTACTTTCCCTATTAAAAATAAAATAAGCGACTTTAATAGCAGAACAGCTTGTGTTTGAAGGTCAGACTTTGGCATGGAAATAGTTCATGCTGAGAAGCAGCACCTTGGAGTACTTTAATGAAAACTGGCAGTGATTTGACTGAGCTACAAGCCTTGAGAAATCACACCTCACACAAACACTCATGTTTAAGCAGCGATTGCCTACTATTTAGCAGAGAGGCCATAAATGTGTATGTGGCTAATGTAGTTCTGACCTCAGCATTACACTGGGGGTGCACGGAGAGAGAGAGGGCTGCGATAGTCGGTTCAAAGTGTAGGGGTAGGCAGGATGGTGTGGTTATGGACTGCCTTAGGAGGCAGTCATCTGCAAGAGTTAGCACTTGTAGGGAAGATGTACGTTCAGCAAGTCACCGTCTCACTCAAGACAGGGTTAGTTTTTAGTTTGCTGTTAATACTGGAGACGAATTTAGGGTTGGGGCTTTTTTAAGTCTCAACAGTTTTGCAGATGTAGTTTCATTCCCGTAGTTCATTGTGGGCTGTCATTTGGATTTCAGAGTATCAGAATTAACATTAGGAGGTGTATAAAGCTCATCTCACAACTACTGTCTCATTTTGGCTGCTAGACGAATGTCATTTAGTCAATCCGTTCATCTGCAGCAGCAGCCTGGAAGGTGGAATTTGCCTGTGTGACATTTTTGTTGTTAGGATCTGCCAGCTTCACAGATTTGCTGTCACTGTAAATCAGGTTAGATTTTGTTTAATTAAACCAGCTTATCTGCCATCCATACTAATTACTGTAGTTCACCTTAACTATGCGTATTTCTGTTTCCTTAAAATTTCACAATTATTACAAATCCAGGGATTCCTAATATTCATTAATATAAGCACCATACTCCAATTCCAATTAGATAAGCACATTCCAGTAGATTTGGAGGTAGGAATAAAAATACAGGATGGGTACGCTGAGTGTCTTATCACACAGTGTCTTATAACACAGTTCTAGACGAAGGATTGTTTTATCTGTTTTTGTTTCATTTGTAAGGTATTAGAAATGTAGCACTACTCTCGCAGCGTGTTGTTTAATTTTCTGAACAAGACTCTACAAGTTAACGCTGCAGGGAACAGCACCATGTTCTAAAACTAGAGCCAGTGTGATTCTGCAGGGTACGTCCTACGGGCATAAATAGAAAGCAGCAGAATATGGTTTTATCTGTTGTATACCTCAGATAATATATTTCCTATTTATGATTTAATCATGTTTACTCTTAACTTCTGCTCTTTTCCATAGTTTTTTTTCCTGCAACTTAGCCTATTTTAGTTCCCTCATAAGACTGTTCCGTCCGCTGTCACATTGATCATTTAAGGAACTGCAAACAGTAACTAACTGAATTGTTGCTTCCTTTATAACAAAGCTGTAGTCGTGCTTAATTTCAGTTGAGAGGCAAGAATCATTTTGTTTTAGCTCAGTAACCGAGTAGTAAATTGGTTTTCAACTGAGTTTATTCTACTCAATTGTGAAGATATAATGCTCTGTGTTTTCGTAGACTTGCATGCCAAAATTAACCGGTCTTAAGGCAAAGAATATAGAATATATAGTCTCCTGTCACTGACTGATCTAAGGTCCTTGGTTACTGTGAAGGTAAAAAAAATAAAAGTAAGTGAACTATTTTAAATGAAGCAAAGTACACAGGTAGCTTTTATCACAGGGTACAGCAACACCATGCAGTACAGTGACTCCAAGCTGGGACTGAGAAAAGTTGCTTTGTAGCCAAAATAATACTGTGCATCAGCACAGTGCAACCCTCTGGCTAATTAGCCTTGTTAGCTGCGTACTACATTCTGCAAGAAAAGGTTGACTTAGGCACTAAAGTATGAGAGAAAGTTAATGACTATGGATCCTAAGGAGGGAGAAACTCATCCATCCTTCAATTCCATATGTACTAACTCAGGTGACTCTGGGCTGAGCGCGATGTTTTTTGCACTCCATTCCTAAATATTCATAGGATGCATCTGTATTAATCCAGATCTGGAGTACATTTCGGAGGTGAATCTCTTGACCATCACAGTCTAATATACTTTGACTCACATCATAGTATGTATGTAGTGCGTATGAACTGGGTTCCTTTTGGCTGAAAACCAGACAAATAACTCCAGGATCTCACCTAACGCACTCCAAATGTCTGTGGGAGTTGAGCCCAATCCAGAATGAAATCCCCTGAAATACATACGGCCTGGACACTGGGTCCTTTGCACCAGCTATTGTACTCTACAGTTTTGCTCGCACTGGCCCACGCAGTAGCAAAAGTCTTCCCAGGTACTGTACAAGGGACCTGCATGACTAAGCCAAACCTGCAGGTTCTTCTGAGAGACAGGATCACTGCTGGTTGCAAGGGGGATCGTGTGGGCTAGTCTCCCTCCTGAAGTGCTGCCAACAGTAACGTGGTCAACCATGAACTTGTCTGGTCGAGCCTTGAAGAGCTTCAAGGACAGAGGAGCTTCTCCTAGTGTCCCAGCTGAACTTCCCAAGCTGTAATATGCTGTCGTTGCCTTTGTTGCCCTGTCTGACACTGCCAGAAAGATCTTGGTTCTATCATCTTTGTAAATGCCTTAGAAGTAGTTGTAGGCTGCAGTTAGGTCCCCCTTACAGTCTTCGCCAGACTAAACAAGCCCAGATCCCTCCATCTCCCCTTGTAGGCCATGTGCTCTTTGCCCCTCGCCATCTCTGTAGCCTCTCCAGTTTCTTCCCCATCCTCCCCCTGATTTGGGGTGGCCAGAGTTGGGCACAGAACTCCTGCTGCAGCCTTTTCAGTGGCAGGCAGAGGAAAGTAATACCTTCTCCAGAGTGAAGTGAGGGGAGAGGGAGTGAGGCCACGCTCCTCCAAATGTAGCCCAGAGCAGGGTCTGTCTTATTTGCAGTGTTCAAATTGGATATATAAAAGCCGTGCACTGCAGATTTAGGATTTCGCCTTGAGCAGAAAGCTTGCAATGCAGCAAGGACTTGACTAAAGCTGCTGGACCATTCTTTGTCTTCACAACACATTAGCATAGTTAGTATATTTTAAAACATGAAATCATAAATATGGAATATTGTTGCACTTAGAGAGGATGTTTTATGAAAACTACTATGCCTTTGACTTTTCTCCCCATCAAAAGTCCTTGAAGGAAGAACTGGTAATTCAGATAAACTTGATTAAGCTCATGGCTGTACTTTTGCATCTTTGTGGTTACACCTTTTTACCTTGATGCAGATTTCACAAAAAGTAATTCACTGCAGGTGTTCTGGATTGCTTTCTGTTTGTAAAGATAAATGGTAATTATACCACGTTTGTGTCATATTTGAAAGATATATTTAAATATTAAGAAGAATACTAAGAATTTTGTGTAATTAATTAAAGTATGGATTTCACATTCTCCTAGAATTGTCAAAATAAAAAATACTGTAAATCTGTGACCATGATTCTATGAACAGATCTTTGACTAAAATGTGTCAGCTGTGGCTCTGATAAGCAAAACATTGTTAGATTTACACACATATCTCTGATTTACAACAATATGGGGATTGTTAAATCAGTTTTAACCTATTGTTTTGTTTCAGTGCAGTTATACAAATATTGCTTTAACTGCAGTAGATGTTCTCCCTCATCCATAAGTTAACACTGTTTAATTTTCATCACGTGGCACTCAGATCTAGTGGCTTACAGCAGTTGTGGTTTATTTTTGAAAATAACTTAGCAATGGTGTCATGCCTCTGTGTCTTAACTCAGTCGAAATCAGTCACAATCTAGACCTAGCAAAGTCCATCACATATCTTAGTCTTATTGTGACACAATAAAATTTATTATCTATACAAGATTTCATTACTAACCCAATTTACTTCAGATTAACAGTATGTTTCTTTAGTGATATGTTTTACATATACGTGTTCAGATTAACTTGGACAGACAGAACTTAATAATAATTTTGGTGTCATTGCCATATGTACTTCGTTATCAAAACACGTGTCATATTGCGTGGTGAGAATAACATGATATCAGAACTGTGCATTTAGTACGATAGCAGGAATCACCTAGACCAAAAATACCATAAATTATGCTATTAACAACTTACTTCCTTTTAAAATATTATCAGATTAAAGATGGTGAAGAAAGTGATAGTGTTTGACACAATGGCATTAACTCATATTACTGATTCATTTCTAAGTATAGAGATCTACTTAATCTTTGGTATGTTCCATGGTGTTTCTAATTAGTAAAATTCAGCTTCCTGACAACTAAACAGAAGTCAAACTGATAAAGAAATTCTGACTGTTGAATTACAAAATTAATTCAGCTGCGCTTTATTGAAATATGCTGCAATATTATGATGTGCCTGAAGCCTATTATTGCACATACAAACACATTTATGTTAAACATCACAAAGTGCAACATACACTTTGGAGATTAAATCCCAGCACTTGATTTTGATTAGGTTTGTGTGTGTGTGTTTTAAGGGCTTTTTTTTATCTGATAAATCTATATCTCTGACTAAAAGAACAGATTTCATATAAATATTATTAGTAACATCTTTTTCCCTAACACAGATACAATAGCAGAAAGGAGCGCCCTAAGAGAACATGTGTATCCTAAACTGAGAGAATTCTGCAGGGAAAACTATGGGCTGGAATTTCAGGTAGGTTTGTTCTGTTGAATCTTGCATTACTTTTTCTTGAAATTAACTCTGGTTAGAACGTATAACATGTTTAAATATTGTAATTGTTGTCATATCATTGGTAAAGTAGAAAATTGCAAAAAAATGTATTTCACATGTTAATTGTACTGGATTGATGTACATAAATTATTTTATACAGGCAGATTTGGGGTAAATTCTGAATAGGTGAAAAAACCACAGGGTTTTACAATGGCCACATGGCACTGGTAAAAGCAGTATGGCAACGAACTGACAACTTTCACATTAGAAACTTAATGAAACTACCTCCATTTTAGGTATTCAAAGTATTTAAGAAGAAATAATGTTACATTTGAATTACCGTGTTCTAGAAACCATACTTAAGTTAATGCAAGCTATTTTTAATTTCATGTAATCATCACTGAAGTAGCACCACTTGAATATTCAGATAATTGTTATATTATATCTACTCTAACTACAGGTTTGTCTTCCACTGTAATGTGGAAAATAATTTAACTAGGTGAATATTGAAACTGATTACCAAAATGAATTGAATGTGGAACATTTCTATTGAGATTATATACTCTGGAATTTGCTTCGTTTAATGTCAATTGTAAAATTTCCATTGCTTCAGTCAGTTCATATTTTCCTTCATGTTGTGGAAGACATAGACCCAAGACCCAAGACATAGACCACATCTTTGGTAAGAGCCAATTGATAATAAATACAGTTGCATTTGACTTAAAACGCAGGAGTCTGGCATCACAGCTAAAGGCACGGGTACTTTTAAGTCAGATGTTCATAGTCCAGCAAAGTCATCCAGTAAAGTCCCATATATGTCAGCAGGCCTGGAACTGGCTGTCTGCTACGAGAAACAAATGTGGTGTGCGATGCTGCAAAAATGTTGTTCAGTTATTCAAAAATTCTGATTCTACACCCTCAAGCCTTCCTCACATACTAGTATTAACCTCCCATTTTAGTGACCCCAAAACCTCAGCTTTCCAGAGCGTAACTTACCTCGAAACAGTTAATGCCTTTTAGACCACATCCTGTTCCTCCCAGTGTATTATTCTTGATGCACATGCAGCTGGTTTTTAATCAAAGTAACAAGTTCTTAAATTAGGATATTTGGTTTTAATTCCCTGAGTCACAGTGGAGTTGCTGAATCTGCATGGTGGTAAATTCCAGAGTGATTTTTGAGTATGGCTATAAAAGAATTTCATCTGAAGGTCCCAGCTCATCAGCTGATTGGGAAGTCCCAGCTGCAGTGGCACATGCAAGGAATAGCAAAAGATATTTAAATAATAGAGCATTTTTTGCCTGTTATTACCAAGTGATATTAATGGAAAATATGAACTCTCTATTTCTCAGTCATCTTTGAGGAGACATCTCAGTGATAGGAGGGAAATGTCTCCTCCAAGTAGATCATAATCCACTGAATTCTTTGTGAGAGGAAACATGTCTGTCTTCAAATGGATTGTAATGTAGTCTCTTGGGGAGGAATAATTAAGTTTAGTCTAATTTATATTCATGGAAGCAAATTATTTTATTATATAGTTTCAACACCAGGAGCATCCTTATGTGATATGAGGTCTGAGAGACAGCTCCACTGACACATTTCAGAAAGCAGATAGAAAGCTATCACATTTCTGTGGAAGCAAAGTAGGAAAACTCATACAAAAAATTACCAAGGGAAAGTAGTAAAGCATTTTGGAGTAGGCTCTGAAATAGCATCTATCAAAACATTTTTTTTGCCTTTTCCATTCCTGATACACTGAGTTTCTTATGTTAGCATGCAAAATCAAGACTACAGTTCTTAGCGCAGTGGTGTCAAGAAAATATTATGTACTTTTCAGATACAGGGATAAATTTATATTCCCTGTACAGAGCATAACACAGAACTTTTCATCCTGATATGTAATCTACTGACCAAACAAGAACTACCTTGCATGTGGCTACCACAAATGCACTATAATATAGGGTGCCCTGAAGACACCCTCTTCCTGATAAGTTATGACCCCAGTTAAATGCATTTGAGCACATTCATTGCTCCAGCTTCCGCTGAGTCATCTGGCTGCACTGATAGGTGTTTCAGTTGTTGCAAAGCATGAGATCCCTCAGGCGTCCTCAAGTCGGGGGGGGGCTGTTAGGGAACATAACTGCCATGTGTGTGGAAGCAGAACTGAATACATTCAATCACTCTATGAATTTGTTTGCTCGATGGACTTCCTTTTCCATTGGATCAGAAAATATTTCTGAAAAACAGGTAGGTATGGGTGAAGACTGAAAGCAAATAAGTTGAGAAAAAAGACTTCCAGAGTGCATGGTGGTTTGTACCTGAAATACAGTATTTTTTTAGGGGAGGACAGAGAGGTTCAAGAAAGTATTTATAATAGAAAAATTTTGGAGGATAGCTAACCACAGTTAATTAGCAGCATTCTCTTTTCTTCTTGGGAACCATAAACTGTTTCAAATTATTTTTACCATGTGATATATGCTAGAAGGGACTCGGAATTTTGCATGTATGAAATTTTTTAGTGTTTTTTTAAGCACTTGGAAGCAATAAAGATGAAATTATTTAATTTCCTTAGAAAAATCTGTCAAACTGTAAGACTGGTAGGACAAAAGCTAAAATAAGCAAAAGAAAACACTGAATTATGAATGAAAAGTCTCTGTTAGGTGACTAGAGTGGAACTGAACACAACCAGTGCGAGTCCACTGTGCGTAAGTAGCTCTCGCACAGAGCACTGGTTGTATCTCACCTTGGCAGCCTTACTGGAAATTAGAGTGGGTGTTTGTCACGCAGTTTTTCCAAGTATAAGTCAAAACGTACTTCAACATCAGATACAATTGTCGTCTTGTTCCATTTCTTTAATTTTGTCAATCCTATTTATTTCAGTTTACATAAAGAATAACTGATGAGCCCCTCATTTTGAATTTCTTGGTGCCTTCAGAGGTTTGATCGCTAAATATTTCTTCTTCCAGGAGAAAATTATAATATGTTAAGATACTATGTGCCTGTCACATTTTAACCCCAGCCGGCAGCTAGGACCACGCAGCCACTTGCACAATTCTCCCCCTTCCCCGCCAGGAAGGGTTGGGAGAAGAGGGAGAAAAGGAGAGGAAAGGAAAGAGAAACCAAACCAAACCAAACCAAAAAACTCATGGGCTGAGATAAAGATAGTTTAAGAGAACAATATCAGAAAAGGAAAATAGCAATAATAATTAGTAATAGTAATAATAATAATAATTGTAAAAGAATATACAAGACACAAGTCACTCTCACGACCCAGTAAATTGGTGAATTGGCACCATCCTAAGCAGTGATTGCGGATTCCCGCCCCCCTGGCTCATCCCATTTGTACACTGGGCATGACACCTGTGATACAGAAAATTCCATTGGCCATTCCATCATTCTGTCTATACTCCTTCTCAGCTTCTATGGGAAGCTGAAAAGGGTCCTTGAAAAGCATAAACATTGCTTGGCAATAACTAAAGCTGTATGCATTATTGACATTCCTTTCACAGCAATCACTAGAAAGAAAATTAACTCTTTCCCAGCTGAAACCAGGACAGCACCAAAATTGTGTTACCCCATAAAAATAATCTGTAACGCTATAACACACAGGAAGCAGCCACTGAGACCCTACAATATCTGCTATTCCAAGAATTTCCTCTTCACATTTACAGAATTAACATGGTTTCTGAACAGTTAATTAAAATAGAAATTGCTTTTATGTTTCAGATGGGCTTCACAATAAATTCATTCAACCAGTAACTCAAATATTTTTGACTGTACGCTGAGATGCTCTAATTTTATGGCTAGAATACTTAAGCCGTATCATACATCATTCAAGTAATCAGACAGCTGAATACGATGTGAAGTTCAATAATGAAGTTGGATAGATAATAACAGAAGGGAGAGAGGAAGAAGGGAACACTTTTTTCCTAATGAAACTAAAAGAGAAAAGCACAGAGAAGAAATTGGTGCACATGAGGGAAATAGGAAGGCTGTTTGAGATGCGGTTTTGTGAAGCAGAAGCTGCTTGTTCCAGCAAAATTTTGGAACAGAGTTTCTGTGAAAAAATAAAAATATTAAATGTATTTTCTTGGCAGTGTAAGCTACAGTGCATTCTATACATTGGGCTATTTCATTTATCATCAGTCAGACTGTACATTACCTCTCATGTTTGGCAACAGTGGGCCTACTCCAGCAAACACTGACCTGTGTCCAAAAATTTTCTGGTAGAAATGACCAACGAGAGTGTTGGTTGTGAAATTAAACATAAATACTTCTAGGATTAGGTCTTAAACCTTGGCATTTATTGTTATGAGAAATTTTCCAAGGAGATTAACCATGTAAATGGTGAATTTTACTTTTACATCCACCCATTATTAGTTCTTATATTAGATCTTCAGGCTGATTTTATGATCTGCTTAGACAACAGCTAGTTTTGTGATTCTGTTTCTTATGGAAACAGCAGAGTGCTTCCACAGTACAAATAATATTACAGTAAACAGTACTGTAATATATTCATGTCTTAATACAATTTTGATTTTTTTTTTAACTATCCATTTGAACTTTTTTTTGTTCAAGTTAGGTACATGATATATGCAATCAATAGTGGCTTAAATGAGAGAGTTGTAGCACGTACCATAAGTTTTATTCCAAAAGAAAAGTATACATATGATCCTATTCTAAATTCAATTTCTACAGTAAGAATTCAGACTTTTAGTTAAAATGTGTAGAGAAATCACACTTCATCACTTAATTTCTTCAAATAAATTTAACATCCATATTCCAGTTTCTTCCAGGAGTTTTTTTGCATCTAATTACCATCACAAAACTGAGTCTGTAGCCACAGATGAAAGGTTGGACAGCAAGCTGTCTGCCATTCCATATCTATACAATCTCTGCTTCCAAAGTAACAAAGACCAGCTAACAAAGGAAGTACAATATTACAGAAGTGTGCGTATTCTTTCTTTTGAGTATTTTTTTTTGTGCACAGGATGAGTTTATATCCTGTGGATACAAATGACACAGGGTGTCAAGTCGTGGTCTTGACTGTGATCCACAGCAAAACTCCCATTAATTTCCATGCAGCCAGGATTTTATCGATGCTTTTGTCATTATTCTCACCTATCCATTATATGCAATCTAGTAGCAAATAAAGACTACATCAAATCAAGATCTTGTCATGCTAATCTCTGCAAAAAAATATGAATATGAAATGAGAGACTGTCCTAGGAGGGACTATCTGGGAGAGAAAAGAAGAGGCTTGAATTGCCATTTAGCTAAGGAAACCCTGCCAGTCTGTAAGGACTGGATACAGACCTCATTGCCTTTCACTGCGCTGCAGAGCAATGCTTAGCAGTACAGGAAGTGTTGACAAAGCTAATTTTTAATTTGACAGGTAGAAAGGGCATACCATAAAGTAACAATGTTGTATACTGTTTTCCAGGTCATAGACTTATACTGGGGAGTTGAAGCAGATGAATGGGACAGTCCCGAGCTGCAAAAGACTCGTATGAAGCTGCTAGAAGATTGCCTGAAAAGTTCTGCAGGTCCATGTTTTGTTGTGGGTATAAAAATAATGTTTTACTTTACAACAGAAATACAATGTTAGCTACCCTAGCATGCATGATTCAGTAACAAATGTATTCTTTTCTTCTTTCTAAAATATTTAATACTTCTCGCTGTACATTTGCTATACTGCATCCAAATGTTTCCTTATACAGCACTGTAGCTTAACAGTGATTACTCAGTGGAGAGGAAAGAAGGATCTTTCGTGATCAATCCCCATAGCAAGATGGGTTTAGAAACCACAAGGTGTGACTGTACTACTATCACGACAGAAGTATGGACTACTTGTTTAAGGAGGCCACTATTCATTACTTCACGGCACTTCTCACACATGCATTATGGGCTGGCCTAGAAGGACTTAGGGGAGCATAGCAGCAGTGAAGAGCTATCTGCTCTCGCCTGCATTTTGCTGTTTTGTGTTGTAAACCAGAACAAGTTAGGGTGCCAGGTATTAGAGTGTGAAAAGACTGGCGGTCAGTGGCAACCCAAGGAAGCTCCAAGACTTAAGTGTTTTACCTGCTCCCTGACTTCTCTTTACTGTTGCCAGAACAAGCATCGTTTGTAGGATTCTTCAAGAGTCAGTAAAGCTGGCAAAAAAAGATAGATCTTCATGGGCTTTCCCTATTAGGCCTAAAGGAAAGACTGAACCACTTTTACAGCAGTGGTCTGTAAAGGATTACATATTTATTTTAATGTCAGAGAGGTCTTTTTCTGTAGATGAACCTGTTGTTTTGCATCAAGCTCAACAGTCGGCAGCGATCCCTTGCAACTTTTACAGCTGAAACAGCGTGAATTTATGAAGTCATGCCAAACTTTGTGTAGGGTTCTAGTAGCTGAAAGGCACTGGGAGTAGGCTGTATATGTAAAGTCCTGCCAGGTATGCTTTTCCCTCTTCCAATGAATCATATACAGTAGATTTTGCTGATATGGATTTTTTATTAAATATACAATTCAGAGTAGTGCATTTTTTTTCTCCTTCTTCTGTGCTTAGAAAGATTTGTACCATGTTTTAAGATGAACATAGTTAACTTGAAAAATATTTAAAGACTAGTTTAGTGCATGGTATGCCAACTGTATTAGTTTTCAGTGCATAGACAAAAAATATTTGACTTTTGATAAATGCCTTCTCCCAGCTGTTTGTGGAGTAGCATATCCTCATTATCTGTGAAGAGAAAGGCTGTTCTTTAACTTTCTGGGTAGACGTAGAATCTCTTTCAAGAGATTGGCTATTCAGTGGTATATACTGTGTACTTAACAGCAGCTGTTAAAGCATCAAAACAAAATACAAGATGATTTGGGAAGAACATGAGTTTACTTTGTATTTGAGAAGTACTATGTGCAAGGCAGACTTCAGTGAAAGTACAAAACCAGTCACGTGAGTAGGGTTTGCTATGATCAGGAATACTTCTCTAAAAGATAAATATTTATATTATTCCAAAACATATTTCATTCTTTATCAGTTGTCTTGAGGCTCCATCTTTGCGAGAAATAAATGCGGGATGTACGACAATTATTTTTCTATACATAGCTGTAGGACTGCAGCGATATTAGGATAAGTCTCAAGTTAAATTAACCTCTATAAAACTCTTCATTTGCATTTAAGAAGACAACCAACATTATTTAAGGCAAAGTCCTTGCAGAGGAAAAAATAGATATCCCACCTACATTAGATAAATTCAGTTCCAGTTTCGTTAGTGTTTTAGAAGTACCAGAACATACAGGGCAAAAGACAGACTCATTCAGTATCTCTCCATTAGGCTGAATGTTTTCAAGTAAACATACCAAATCCTACTTAACTAATTTTGTCAATTATTATACTAATTGTTAGTGTGAGTTTTACAAGCATTTTTCTATTTACAAGCATTACAAGCATTTTGCTGTTATACATCTTTATTACAAGTTCTCAAGGACTGGTCTGAAAGTAAAAAAAAAACATTGCTTCTGTTTACTATTAACACACTACTGATTATCCTCTCCATAGTCACTTGTTTATTCCAACCGGAAGGGTAGTGGGAATGCTTGTCACTTAGACATCAAAGGACGCCTGCCACTCTCCTTTGACAGCTTTAATCCTGATTTATTAACCTGTGTTTTGATGTTAGACTTCAATGGAAAACAATTTTACGACCATGCATTTGCTATTCCAAATTTTCTTTTCTAGAATATATTTGCTAAGAAAATAATTTAGAAAAGGTAGATTTCTCCTCTGTACCTAAATTAGGTAATTGAACTCTAATTCTTAGATAAGGCAGAGAAGAGTTCTGAAAAAACTGCAAGTCCTTGATTTATTTTATTTTTTTTTAGGGAAGAATTTTAAAGATTTAGGGAACTGAAACCACAAAACCCCATGGGGACAGAAGGAATACAAAAAACTGCCTGCTGTGAAGGCTGGAGATCACTTCCCTCCATGCCAAAGATTAGACAAAGAGCAAGCTGTAGCATGTGTTGTTCTGTACTTTTATCACACTATTACAACCATCTCTGGCTCTGTTTCATTCACCTGCTTGCCTCACTCTCTTCTTTAGCTTCAGAGCCCTGGGGAACAAAGGCCGTCCTCAGTGCTAGACCATAAAGAGCCTGGTGTTTGGAGTACCGAGACTGGGCTGGGTTTCATGCTGTCATGACACTGTTTTTCACAAGCACACACTGTCCCAGATCTCTAGAGAGTTTGGGTAGCTTCCATCTTTGGTGACTAAATTTAGTTTTCTGGGTTTATTTTTCTACTTTTTATCTTCCCTTTGATGAAGAAACAGAGTTGGAACAGAAAGGCATGGCGTTTTTTCCTGTAGGAAACCCAGTGTCCTTAGACATGGGTGTTCCAAAATCTCTGACAGTGAAGGAAACCTCATCATGTACCATTGCTGCATATTTTAGCAGCTCAGAATTTTGAAGCTGTTAAGAACTGCCTGCCTGATATTGTTACTAAGGAAAGAAATCAAGCCAAATCAGAAATTTTAAAGAGAACAAAACAGTTAGCAAAGAGGTTGCAGTGCACCAGTGACTTCAATATTTATTCCAGGTTTTCCAAGTATGGGTCAGAGTAATAGCTCTCCCAATGACTAGACTGGCAAAGCTACAGACATCTCTTTGTGCATATTTGTTTTTTTTCTCTGTTGCACCTTAGTGGGATGGGGTTTATTTCATTTACAACACAAATTGAAGAAGATTCTGTTCCAACAAACATAATTAATTTTAATTTATAGCAACATAATTAAAAACTGACTTTGGCACCGCAGGCTTGGGGCAAGTTCCCGTTTCTTAAGAAAGTTCTATAAAATGTGCCACTTCATGGCACCCCACTTCAGCTGGGTACTATTTTACTTTTCAATTACCGTTTTTTTTAATTCAGACACAGAACTGGAATTAAATCGAACTATTCAGAATTAACTAGCAGATATGGATTGATTTTAGAAAGTGTTTCTTTATGGCATTTTGTGCCTGCATTGTGATATCAGATGGCGAGAAAATGAAATTCAGTTCTTAAATTAGTGCAGTGCATAAGTTGGAAGCCCCAAGCTTTTCTTCAGATACAGAACAACAAAATCCAAATGAACACATATTCCTAAACACAAAGGTGGAAGCAGTTCGGAAAAAAATGGATAATTCATTTCCTGCAACACTGTCTTTGGGAATGTACAGTCTGCCTCTTACCTACTGCCTGAGCTCTATCAACACTTGATCCAATTAAGGGAGAGGGGAGTTGTTTCTTTTTTGGTTAAGTTGGGTTTTTTGTTTCATTGGTTTTTTGCTGTTTATAATCAGTGCCTATTATACATGATCATTTAAGAACTCATAGCCTTTACTGTAGGTAAATACATACCATGCTATTTTTGATCTACAGAATAATTTATCAATATTTATTTATGAGTTGTAAAGTACTACTTCTGTGGAAAAAATACTTTCTGTACAAATTTTATGCAGAAATCATACTGGTTGTCTCTGGAATCTACGTGGGGAGATTGAAATGCAGTATATTTATTAAATTGTGAACTACTTAAACTCTGCATTGCATAACAATACCAAAGACAAAATACATTCAGTGCATCACTGGAAGCTTTACATTTTCTTGGGCTATGTTTCCTAGGAAATTCATAAGAGATGGCAATACAGACAGGATGGTAGAGTGACGATAGAGGTTTATTATCATCCCACAGCTAGTACTGATCATGAGCAGGATAGGGGTATTTAAGAAACATACAGATTTGGCACTTCAGGGCATGCTCTAGTGGCAGAGATTGTAGGGATTTTTTTGTGTGTGTATGGTTGGACTCGATGACCTCAAAGGTCCTTTCCAACCATGAAGATTCTATGATTCTATGATTATGGACCTAGTATCAACACCTTTGACAACTAATAGAAAGATATAGGTACCTCCAGTAATATCTGAGTCATCTTCTAGATGACCGTTTCTCCATTAACAGCAAGAAGACATTAGGGAGTTAGACTGCTAATTTAGGAACTCAAGTACAGTGCTTGATACCAGTTAAGGCCTTGAGCTATTTAGGGTGTCGTTAGTCTATAGTGATTATTTGCAGAATAAGTTTACTGCCCTTTTATCAGGGTTCCCTGAGTAATACTCCAGTACTAACCTGCAGTTGATTGCGCCTTAGTACAGCTGAGAGAACTGGCAAGATCCTCTGTGCTTCTCTTCAAACACACCCTGCAAGTTATAACACGTGGGTGCTCTCTTCCATCTGTGCGGCTCCACACAGTCTCTGCCTGAACTGCTGTTCTTGCATGACTACATCCGGAAAAGCTGTAAAATGAAAGGGAGACATGGAAATGAAATGTTAGTTTGTCGCCTGTAATGGTTTGCTCAATTAAATATGTTTGGGTTTGTACAAACCTAAGAGATTCTCCCCACCCATCATTCAAATCGTCTGGTCCAAAGAATAGTAAAAACATTTTCTACCTACTCTGGACAGACATCGTAACTTACATTATCCATCTCAAATTATTGACAGCTTGTTGTTAATTTCAGCATTAATGAACTATTAAAAATGACCTAGCATTATAAAATTTGGATTCCAGTAGGATTTTGAAAGACTATCAGCAATTCACAATATTTGGCATGTCCTTAAATCACCTTGAAATTGAAGATGAAATATAGTAAATTGAAGAGCGAAATGGTTTTTTACATCTCTGGATCTTTTTGTTCCTACAGTGCAATGCATGCTTTAATTATTCCATGAAGTACACTGCTACTTGATTCTCTTTGCTTAGTACAAATGGTTGATAATTAATTCTGAGCGCATTCCAGCTCAGAGAAAATTCCAAATTATATTACTCCAGCTCTGCTGAATCTCCTCATCTTCCATTTCAGGTCTGGTGTTACATTAGGGTTTATTCCTAATGTAAAAACCAAATACAGACAGGTTCTGGAACACCCAAGTTACATTTTGCTTTTGCTTTCCTGGGAAAAAGGCCACATGTTTTAAGTTAGGGAGGCTAAAGTCAGTCCAATGTGTCTATAATAAAACAGCCAGTTCAGGGGGAATGCTAAGCACCCAGTGCTCTTTGGGAATTCAGCAGAAGTTACAAGTGCTTGGTACATTTCAGAATTTAATTTTCCTCAAGGAAGCAACTCTTTTTTTTTTAAGTTAATAAGGAGAAATAGCTGGAACCAAATGTGGCACAACAGCCCACCTCTGCCAATAAAGTATATTCCAAGAAACAAATATCAAACTATGAATTTTCTTCTCACCCCACATCTGATTCAAAACCCAGCCAAATAAGAACTCCGTCTAACATAAGTGAGTTCGGGGTCATATAGCATATCAGGAATGGCTCCATAGGACTTGTTGGCATTAACCTGAAGTGAAGTATATGTCTGTGGACACTAATCCTGTTTAGTGAATAGGAAAAATTTTTCTGTGAATGTCAGAGTTCTGTGTATTTTTTGAAAATCCGTCAAAATGAGAAAGTGATTGAATTTTAAAGACATAGTATGCAACTTTCCCCTCAGCAAGCTTCGATCTTCTTTCACAGCCTCCAGACAAACAGGCAAAGGGTGTGTATCCCTTTCCGTGTTGTTTATCTCTGAACAACACACATACACACAGAGTGGAATCAAGCAAGGGGTGATATTATATGATTAAGCTATTGTAAGTCAGTTCCTTGATCTGCTGTAGGGCTGGGAATGTATTTTCCTGTGAATCACCTCTGATTCTCTAAATCTAAAATCTAGGGTCTAAAAAGGCTTACCCATTTTTTAAATATATGCCATTGAAAAAACCTACAAGACAAGGCAGCTTTTCCTTGGAACATTGAAACTGCACAGGGTTTGATGTAGTCTTAAAATAACTTGCATTTTCAGCCTCTGGTCAGAAGACTGTATGTATTTTCTGCTAAGTCACTGTATTTCTTTTTCTTGACATAAATAGAATTTTTGGTCCTGCCTTCCAGAAAGGTTAAGTATTATATTTAATATAAATGACCATATTAGTGAGAACAAGATTAGCATGAACTAAAGTTTCCATCATTCTATGTATAATGTGTAGAGGAAGAAAGAGGCTGCATGAGATTTATGAGATTTATTTTCTCTTGACCCTCAAGAGCTTTACCAGACCATCTTCTGAGGTAGTATTGTAATCAGCTAGACATAACGGTCTGTTCTACAAATGAAACTAGATCAGAAAGCCAACATTGGCTATTCTGCAGAGGTGGTGGGGGTGGGGAATCCTAAACTGTGCGATTCTATTTCTGTGTAAAGAAAGAGCATACTTTACAGTATTTAGCAGGTAGTTGATAGGTTCAAAGAGAACTCTTAATGCTATTGCTTGCACTTAGGGTATATACCTGCCCTTTTCTCAAATTCAGAGATTCACTTCAGGGATCCTTTGGTTCTCCAATAACAGACCCAGAAACAAACACTTACCCACAAAATAACTAGTTCACTTTTCAGTCTGATTATTGTTAAAGCCAGCTGGTAGTAGCTAGGTCTGTTTTTTTAAGATAATCAGAGTGTATAAATTTCACAGGATCCTTTTTTCTTCAATTAAAGATATTAATTTACTGAACTAAAATAAGAGACAGTATCAGTGTTCGCCATAGTAATACTGGTATGCATCCATAAGGTATTGCCTCTTTTCTCTTAAAATATTTGCTCTCAGTGCAAGGTGCTTTTTTTGGAGTTCCTGTTCTGTTAGCATGCCACATAGCAGCTAATTATATGCTTCTTTCTTTAATAAGTGGAAAACTTCACACAGTAACGTTTTATTCCACTCCACCTCGAAAACATGAAGCAGAGAATACTTGCTTAGAATGCTATGCAGACTGCAACTATTATAGGTAAACTATATGTTCTTTTCTTGTTAACTCATTTGCATAGTATAGAAATTACTTTAATGCTTAAATCTGTTTAAAAAGAATTTAGAATAGTAGAGCTACTCGTGGCTGGAAAAACAGCACATCCCTGGGCTGCATACTTTTGCGGAGCATGTACTCTGCCTCTTGGTCATGCCATTGCATGGCAGAGCAAGATAGTGTTTTTATTGAAAGAAGTGTTACGACCTGATGTTCTTTGCTACATTTCAGTCCTTTCCCATAAGGATTTGCTACAGTTTTTAAACAGTTGGCAAATGATTTGATCTGTTACCTGCAGCCAGTACTTAGTTTTGTACACTTACCATTAATTACCTTTTAGTTAAAAATTAGTGTTAGAAAAGGCACGAAGATATCCCACTAGAAAGCTACTATAGGTAAGTTTTTATTTTAACATATTTCATTATTGAAGAAGTATGGTAAGATAAAGTTAAGAGGATTTATATAGGTGGTTTTTTTTTCCTCTATACTATAAATTGAAAACTAATATTGGGTAGTATTGAAGAACAATAGTTTTTGAAATGTGACAGTTCTAAAGGCGGCTTTATGAAGAGAGGGATTTATATTTAATATAAATTATTAAATTATTAGGTTTAGCATTCTCATTGTAATATTTGGTGATGTGAATTAACAGTTAAATACTGTTGATACGCTGAATACTTGAAGTAATGCTCTTCATCAGCCGCAGTCTTTGTCAAGTGTGGAAGGGGTGTGGTTTATGAAGTCAAGGAAAGCTTTAATCTCTATTATCACAGTGCTTGCTTTAGTCTTTTTCCTTCAGTTCAGCTTTTTTGAAGATCCCTTACACATTTTTCTTTCTCTCCTTAACTGTTATTACAGTTTAGATTATTAGTTCCTTTCATCCTACTGTCCTTTCTAGCCTCCTACAAATTTATAACATTTTAATAAACCAGAAAAAAATGGTTCTTCCCCTCTAAGCATGTGAAAAGTAGGGGGAACATGCAAATAATTTAAGAACATACAGAAGGGACTGATAGTTCCACATCAGTCTTAAGTTTACTGGGCCATCATACTGCTAGCATTGTTGGGGAAGGAAAATTATACTCTTTTTATATGTGTCTCTTCTTGTGGAATGAATTAGCTAATCATTTCTTTTCATCTTTGAAGGACTAGATAGATTGATAAAGTTTAGAGAGTATCAGCCACCAATTGTCCCAAATAACAAGCCCGGAAACCTACGCCAGCTGGCTTGGAGAAAAGAATGTTTCATCACAATTGGCACATAAGGATACAGAAATCAAATAAAAGTCATCAAAATCCAGGAACCAGTCAAAATAAATAATATAGGCCATTCCATGTGTACTTGCAAAGCAGGTTTGATGTTACATTATGATACCTGTTTTGCATACTGTGATAAACACTAAAATTAAATTCTGAGTGCTTGTAGAGAGGGGGCATTATAATCTGATCGAACTAATGTCCCTTATACTAAAAATTGGCCTTTGGGCCTTCATTTATGTTATATCTCTGCAAAACAAGTTTATTAAATGTGTTTTAGGTGCTTCACTACACACTATACAGCCATGGGTCATACCAGGCTCATGGGGACTGTATTATTCTATGCAAGTTGTGAAATCATTTTCTTGACATTTAATTACAAAATTAGGTTTTCATTTGTAGACTCAATGAATACTAATCTGTTCAGCTCTAATAAGAAGGGGAAGAAAACAGCAAATAGAAATTTGCAGCAAAATCTCATATCATGTTGTAACTAGCTTCAGTTTTCTTAAAGTCAGGAGTGATGTTAAAAACTCTGTTATACCATCAGTGATCTCTGCCTCTGATAATGCTCACTAATTAATGCTTTCTAATACCTTCATAGTGGCTATATATGTTACTGAGAAACACAGCTTAATTATGTTACGGAAAAGCATAAATATATAGGTCTGTTTCCAATAAAGAGTGTGTGTATGTGCTTACAGTAGCATTTGGATAGTTTTTGCAGTCCTAAAAATCCCTCCTCAATTGCTGCAATTTTGGCGGCGACTACCGACACGATGCCTCTCTGTTAATCCCTTAGTGCCTAATTCATCTCTTCCTGCCACGCCCAGCATTACCTTAATCTAAACTCTTTGACTCATCATTTGTCACTTAAGTACCATCCCCAAATGGTATTTAACACATTAAAGAGCAACAGTAGGAGAAGCTTTTTTTAGGCAGACCTCACCTATGAGATGCAAGACAGGATTTCAAGCCCTTTCACAGTTCCTCCCTGCTTTGGTAAGCATTGTGATTATTCTACAAAGCAGGGGAGGTTACTCCACCATGCCCTCCTGTAAACAAGATTGATCTCCTTGCTGTTTCCAGGACAGGTACATTTCCCACTCCCTGTAGTGATTTCCACAGACAAGGCTATTGACTCCAGTCTGGGCTGAGTCCTAAAGTCTTTTATTAAATCTAGCCCTTGTACTTTGGTTTTCTACCCAGCTCCACTGTTACAGAGTGTTGCAAGACCTGTCAGAGAGTTGACACGAATCAGGACTGCAGTAGGAGTTACCTGCAAGGTCCTGAGCTTTATGTGAGAGGAAAAATGTACATACATGTCTATCAGGAAATCTCCACCCAATTTAAAAAAAAAGAAAGCAAAGTGAGAATGATATATCTGTTTGTTGGAGAATCAGAGTGAGCAAGCAGCTCAACTCTATAGCCAGAGGTAGGCAAAAATCTTCTCCAGTCCTTCCTCTATCCTACCTTTATGCACAGACCTCCTTCCCAATTTTATTCTTTTTGACTGGTTTTTCACCTGCACCCATGTTCAGGGAGATCGAAGACCCATCAATGACAGTGAAGGAAAAGGCAACAAAATCAACATGATCACGTAGAAGACAGGAGAAAGACTGTGGAGGAAGCAGACCATTGATACTTTCACAGGCAGGAGAAAGGAGAGTTCTGTTGAAACAAAATGTATCAGGGAAGTAGGTCATGAATTTCTTCTGAGGAAGCACCTTCACTCTGCATGACGGACTGTTAGCTCCTAGCCACTATGTCCCGAGAAATTACTCATCATTGTTTCATACCTCCCTACCACTAGGGAAAAGCTTTGAGATTTAAAAGTATTGCACTGTGGATGAAGTTCAGAGTTGAGGGAATTGTTTCATTTACAGCTGGATTCAGCTGCTCTCTTTAATTCTCTGAAAGGTGGGTTAAGCATCAGGTAACTCCGCCATCGTTTTCTTCTTACGCCTTATGTCAAGAACATTACTCACAGCAAAAGACTTCATCACTTGCACATCATCCTTCCAGTCCCAGTCAGTTTTCTTACAAGGTAGTTTAACAGCCTTTTTTTGTTTTTCATGGAGGTGAAACCAATACCCATCTCAAGCTTCTGAAACACCTATAGCCCCCCAGTGTACCCCTGGAGTACCTCCAGGGAAAAAAGGAAGAGAGAAATTAGGGCATGGCTCTGTGAAACAGTGCACAGCAACATTTCTCAAGCCAAGGAACATAAATACATACCCAGGCAGGGTGGAAAAAAATAATCTATTTCTCAGCACAGAAGTGTCTTTATTATGCCTTCAGTTTTCTACTCACTTCAATAATTTCAATTAAAAATCTGTACAGTCAGCTGAAGTTCTAAAACTAAATCTATTTACCCATAAGCTTCAACCAAAGGATTGAGGTATGGACACTATTATTAGCACCTAGATATGGAGAAAAATCAAATTAAAATGTGTGCTACTGCTCGATGGTATAATTTTTCCCTTAAAAGCTAAACAGGACAAACAACGTAAAGCAACAGTCCCATCCCTGCTGATACCTAAATACACAGGATCCTTTGCATATCAACACTCAAAATAGAAATACTTGTTTTGCAAGCTATCATTAGCCCCATTTTATAGATCGGCAATCTGAGGCAGTGGCAAAAGCATCAGGAAGTTACCAGTTTCCATACTGGGATGAAGCAAAAATGGAAAGAAGATTTAAGAGTTCTGCACCAGCTCTGATGTTTTGGCCACTAAATTGCACTGCCTTACAAGTGTTGGCAGTAGAAGAAATATACCGTTCTGAAGGCACTTTGATCTGTACATCCTAGAAATCACAGGCTACAACTTTTTTGGCCTTTTTTCATATTTTTGATTTCATATTAAAGTATTTTTGGGAGATTAAATTCCAATGCAACAAAACTTTTGTCCTTTGATCACTAGCATGAATAGGCAAGAAAAGCAGTCAAATGTATTTAATTGAAGAATATTCTCTCTGAGCATGTATCAGGTGGCCCTCACACTGTACCGCATTGCAGCTAGAAGGGAAAAATGGGAGTAGAAGCAGCTATTTTCAAGACATCTCTTGGGCACCAGCTACTCTGGAACTCCAGCTTTCTAAAACTTGGTTTAGATGAAGTGCCTTATTGCAGCTTTCTCCATCTTGGTTTCAGTTGTTCAGTTCGGTTTTAATGGCTTGGAGTTTACCCTAACAATATATACTCCATTGAGATTTTCAGTTAATTCATATATTTGTTTTTCTTCTTACTGAAATCATTAGGGCATTGCCAATAAATTTAAGTAAATATACTTTCCTAGTTTCAGTTCAGATGATTCACGGTTGTTTAGCCATTAGCATTTTTGCTTTGAGTTTGAGAAAAATTGGCTATTGTTGCCTTAAGGAATAAAAAAATAATATAGGACATTATTTTCTGTTTGTTTCTGGTAGTAAATTCTCAGTTTCCATTCAAATCATATTTATTTCTCAGAAGCAAGATTCCAGCTACCCCTGTTATTTTGTTGGGGATTTTTTTTCCCCAAAATGTCTCTGGCTGTGCCTAAACATCTTATATCACATAAGTAATTTCTATAGGGTACTGTTACAACAGAGTTACAATCTACTGGCAACAAACCAAAAAGACCTGTAGTTGTACTAAAATTCTTTGAATGGGATGTTAAATGAAAGGTCCTTAAAAATTGGTACCCTAACCATTTGTTCCAGATTGGGAAGACGTGATTTACGTGTATATTTGGTTATGTCAGTTAAGCCCACATTTCTGCAGACCAGGTGTTACAAATTCTGCGTGCCTTCCCTGACTTGAACATGCCAAACCTAGGCAGGTTTGCACATGTAAATGGGTTGCGTTAGCACATCCGAATTCAGTATGAAAGACAGGACAGAAAGCGTAGCCAGTATACATATAAAATGTAAGGTTTGAATACAATGGAGCATTTCTTGTAGTTATGCTGAAGTGATTCTGTCTTCAATTCGAACATACAGATAATCAATTGAAAGAAATGGATGGATATTAGCATCCGATTATAATAAACGTGCTTTTTGACAAAACTCTTATAAGAAATTTGAGTTCTTTTAAAACTGAAGTTAAATAGATATGTCAATCTTTCACTTGTATTTTTCTTTATGAGTCTTTTTTGTCTATAGCAGTCTGTTCTATTATGGAGTAATGTACTTTTTATCAGCTAATAGATATATTAACATCACAGCAAGCAGTAGCACAAAAAACACATTTCTCTGAGTAAAATGGCTATTTGACTGAAATGTATTGCATTAAAGAGGAAAAAAAGCTTTTCTTTCATAAGAAATATTTAACTGCAAGAGGAAGGAAGCCTAGAAGCACAGGCTGAGGGAGCAGAGGGTTAGATCTCTAACCCCAGGATTCACAAGAGGCAGTGAAGAGCAAGCGACAACAGGGGAGACGGGGATCCAGAGGACTGCCTTTGCAGCCCTGGAATAGGGCATTCATGCAAACTGGAAAGATAAAGTTCATGTTCCTGCTACAATTACTATACAGTTACTTATACAAAAGCTATGTGGCTTCATATACAGAGATGAGCCGCACTAGCAGCAGCTTTGGCACGCTACTGTTACCCCATCACTGATGCCCAGAAGCCTGATGAGTAGGGTATATACCCGATTACCACAGACTTGTCCTCCTTGTTCAGGAGAGATTTTGAAACAGGCTTCTTGCTCCATGGGTCAGCTTCCTCATTAGCTGCCTCGCGTTAGATTATGACCCACTAGCTACAGCCTGCTCCTCACCAGCTTTCTGCCCAAGGCCTCCTGGTGCGATGTGGCACGAGTTTCTACCAGACTGCAATCCACAGTTCCCTTGAGGATGGTAGGACACCTCCAGGACATCAGGGGGAGCAGCATTTCCCAACCCTTGACAACAGATGAACAACATAACATCCCAAGGGATTTTAACAGCACTTAAGTCCCTACAAGTCAAGCACCTGCTGAAGAACCACTTGGTGTATCTCAGTGACACCTGAATGCTGATGCTGGGTGCCTGCAGGAAATTTTAATCTCAGAGTATGAAGCATTCACTGCATCTTCAATAATGTGAGATACACTCTTTCTCCTAAAGGAGCTGTTCTACTTTGAATAAGTCATCTCAGTTTAAGCTTACATTAATTTAGCAGGCTGAAAAGTCAGTCACTCGAGACCTAATTGATGACTGGGCAAGGTTTTCCTCCTTTAGTAGTGAGCAGTTTCTGTAAGGACAGGGCTGAGAATTAGGAACAACTTCCACTACCCAGTTATAGCTAACCACTGCATACCTGTCACGGCTCCAAATCTCTGCCCACTCTTAATTCCCTGCACCTACTTCCCACATCAAATGGGGACAAGAATACTCCCTAATCCCTCATGGGTCTTGCAAAACCAAATTGTTTAAGAAGTGCCTAGATCTGGACACACAGAGGTGTATTTTAGGTTAAAAAATTAATTGTGGTTAGATTAAATTCCTTCAAAGATGATTTCTTGAATCCTTATTCTTCAAAAAGTTGGCAATCCAAGACTGCTGTGAGAAGAGGCAGAGAGGACACATGTATGTGCTTCAGTGTCACATGTGGAACTTGACAAAGACCAAGACGTAGAAGTGGAATGGCTGATCCCATGAAGCTCAGCAAAAGATCATTGAATTGGATCAGATCATTCACCAGCTCCAAAACTGTATTTTCAATGAAACTGAAGCTTTCTGTGTTGGCATAACAGCAAAAAAAATTGTTGCTCTTAAGCTGACAATTATCTGAAATCGCTTCACAAAACATTACAAATCTGACTTTTCACATTACTTGGTTTGCAGATGCCCACATATAATTTAAAAAAAAAGAAAAAACCAAACACCCAAACAGATTAATGAAACCAATCAGTAATGAATATAACTTGCTGTTATTTGACAGCTTGTTTTTATTAAAATTACCACTAAATATCTTAGATGGTATTAAATATATCTAACATTTCAATTTGTTCTGTATCAATAAAAGGCATGGTATTAGGGTTCATGAACATCTTAGTGATGACGTCTGAATTAATTACACGAGCTGCACTATGAAACCCATCATATCAAGATCAAATCCAAATCTGGTTAGTTTCCTCCTTTTGGTCATTGTCCTGACTGTGCCTATAATTTGAATATCTTTCCACACCAAGAAGATCACAGGGAAAAATATTTCCCATCTGGATCTAAATGGTATTTTTTTAATCTTCATTTAATAGTAACTTTAGCCTCAGGCTCAAAAAAGCTAACGAGACAACTGCTGAGCTTGCTCTGTGTTAATTCTATAAAGTTTTGTTAGATACAAATGGTTGCTGAGGGTTTTATACATCTTTGCCAGCCTGGTAGCTTTAAACAGTTCAATCACCTTCAATCTAATGAATCTTTAATTTGTTTTTTTACTATTAAAGGAAAATGACTCATCAGGTGGGAGATTTTGATTCACGAGTCTGCATATAAAACTGTCTCTTGGTACTGAACATAGTGTAAACATTACTGTTCCCTTTAAAAATAATTTCTTACAATAATCATCAAAATGCTGCAATGTTGTTACCACAAATTGAAGTTTTAGGTTATTACTGTAGAATACTCTGATATTTTTGATAAAGGTCTGAAATAACAGTATTCTTATTTGCAGACTCAGTATGAAACAACATGAAGATTGTGAAAAATTCTATTTTCTTTCAATTCTGTTGCTTCATTTTTCTTCATTTTTCTATGAAGAAATTTGCATTTGCTTGAATGTGTAGGGACTATGGAGAGGGGGGCAGATATTTCCAGAGGCTGCTGCAAGGCTCTGGCATGGATGCAGTGCAGACACTGAAGCCCCCAAAGGAAAAGTGCAATTCAGAGTTTCTCATTTAGGCCTCTAAAGGCTTGAGTGCTTTTGTTGTACCCTGATAGACTACACAAACACAGTCAGATATAAAGATAACGACCCCAGAAAGAGTGGAGGGGAGGTGGGTATTCCCTGGTACCAGCTAGATGGAGATATTTCCAAGCCTCGCCTGTGTCTAAACACGGGAAGATTAAGTTTTCACAGCCTGTGCATGCAAATAAACCCATCCTAAGGCTGTCATTTAGCCTTACAAACAAGTAGTTTATTAAGATTAATATTTCAACAAATGCATATAGTCTGTTTAGAGTCTTTTTTTTTTTTTTTTTTTTTGCTAGTGACCACTGTTAATGGAAAACATGCAGTGCATCTGGAGGAAGGTGTGTTTAGGTGAAGAACTGTTGCCCACGAGCCTGGTGTGTTTATGTGATGCAACCCAGCACCCCAGTCTCTCAGGAGAAAATGCTGCATGTACTCAGCAAGTCTCCTGCTTCCAGCAGTGGGGTGTGATATCACAGTCCTTTAGAAAAACAGTGTCAGTTACTTTTGTCCTCTCCAAAAAAATGAAAAGAAGTTGTGTTTCAATACCTCGGTTAAATGGCCAATGAAATTGGGCTGTAGATTGAGGCTAGTCTGGAGTTATTGGGAAGCACAGGAATCACTCCAAGAGATTTCTACTATATAAATTTTTTTACCAGAATATTTTTCAAATGGCTACAGAGTCAGGTACCTCTAATACTAGAACGTCAACTAACTTCTGTTGGGGCACCAAGAGGAAGACAGCTGCAGTGCAGTGCCTGGGATTGCTCTGCTCTAAATGATAGACCTGCTCAGCACAGTATTTACAATTTGCTAGTTCTACTCATGTAATCAATTCCGTTCTCATTCCAGTGCTGTTCTTTTTATTCCCTAACCTGTTTCTATTTCTATTTCTCTTTGTTTACTTATCAATTCTACTGCATTAGAACATCAAAGACACTAATCATTTAATTGCCTTTCTAAATGCACACATTCACCAAGTAGGTGCCGCAGGTGTCCTCAGAATCTCTGTTCAGCTGCTCCTTAACTTTGCTTTAATTGTAGAAATGCCTAAGTTATGGCTAAAACATGGAGTTCTTGCTCACACCAGCCACACGAAGCAGTATTCCTGAGTTAAACACAGCCAAATTTCAGAGGTGTGCTCTGGCCTGGCCAACTTATGCAGCTAGTACGAAAGACTTCCACCACAATCATTTTCTGGTGTGCAGTTACAGAAGACTGGTTGGCACCGTGCTGCCTGCTGTTCCCTCAGCAGTTCCCAGGGAACAAATATGCAGTAGACGGGTGCTGGCATGGCCTCTGCAGCTTCCTTTTTTGCCATGGTCCACTTTTTAAGTTCTAAAACTAAACTGTTTAGCACATTTAGATCCTTACAAGATATTTAACTGATGTGTTCCTTTCTTGGTACAGCTGTTAGCTTCGGGCAGTCCTAAACACTAGATGTCAACAATAACAAGCTAGACCCAGTTTGCACCTTGCATTGCAACATATATTCACTCAGACTTCTCTTTCCTCCACACTTCCTCATTCCTTTTCTTCCTAGCACTATGCATGTATCATCTTTTAAGACTAACCTTAAAACTCTTGCATAAACCACAACCAAACCAGAAGAGGAGAAATACCTCAAAGCAAAGGCTTATTTTGTTGTTTGTTAAACTCACTGCCATTATTCCAAATGGAGGGCACTCTTTTGTCTGTGTGATTCCTCTTCTATGCGTCTCTGTTCTTCCCTCAACTAATACTGGACTTCTACCAAAATATTAGCAATGCCATCTATAGCACCAAGATACACCAAGATAAATGTATGTATGTCCTCTACTGCTTAACATTTGATTTTAAAAAATGCGATGGCTTTCCAGTAGTATTTGTATAGGCCTGTGTCTTATTTAAAAGCTTGTGACGCAGTCATCCACAGTGGTTCTATTATTCTGATCACGTCAAAGTTCCTTTTTATTGTGTTTTGCTCTAGTAGCCAGAAGGATGATCCCTAATACAGGTTTATTTACATAATGTCTGTTGCAATGACAGATAAAATACAAGAAAAAACCATTCGTCTTTTCATTTTAAAGTACTGCTTTTTGTAATTTACCTATAGTACAGTGAAGAGAGAACAGCACAAACTGTACCAGAGAAGCAGAAAAGTACACAGAATAATCCCAAAACAAATTTAGTTGATAAAATGCAGTACATTAAAACCAGACATTTTAATGTTGACATTTTAGTATTGTTAATGAAGGGCCCAGCTATTGATCTTTGCTTGGGCTTCTATTGAATCCACTGGACTTAAATTCAGAAAAAGTGTAGCCTAATGAATTTCAAGTAATAATTGCTATAGAAGGTAATTGCAAAATTTGCATAGCAAAGTTCCTCTGAGAGAAATTTATGAGATTTCTACATCAATCTGAATGTGCAAAGGCTTGCAATTCAGCATGATATGAGTTATTAACCTCACTTGAATAAAGAAGGAAAAAAAAGATTACATTTTGTTTAACCTCTGCACCTTCAGAATGACAAAATTATAGGGCTCTATGAATAGCTCAGAGCAGTAAAAACTCAAAAATTTTTCCTGGTCATCTCATTATGTGAAGAAACGTAGCTCTATCTATGAGGGGACATAGTAGTTAGAATGACCACATAGAAAAAATAAATTCATATTATAAAAACAGTGGATCATTTCATTAAATTGATTATTATTTAATTCTAGTTACTGAACACGTTTGTTCCTTTCTCGTGATTCCTTGATGTGCACCCTCAATGAAGATATTGTAGGATATGAATGGGCAGCCAGGCAAACCCATCTTTTCCCTAATGCCTCTCTATCAGAGCAGCTTCTTGTTGGATTTGGGTGCTGGGACTTGTCAGAGACCAAAACCCGGACTATATGAACTATCAGAGGTCCTACATTCCTTCATTTCTCCTGAGCAGTGGACAGACATTGACTTGTTCATGTCCATCAGCTCTTTGTCACTACTCTGTTGGAGGATGCCAACCGCTCGCCATCGGAGCCAGCAGTGTAGTTTATGTGAGCTCTTCCTCATCTTCTTCAGGCAAAAATCAGCCAGGTTCATTTATGCAACGTGAACTGCGGTCTGAGCTAACCGAGGTGGTTTTGCCTCAAAGAGGATAGGGAGCGTTCACATGCACTGCTCTGCCACCTCTGCTCTGGGGCTACAGCATCTAGCATGATGAGCCGCTTGAGCACCTTCTGCCAACACAAGTGGATTCAGAAAAGGGGTCTGCAGCTTCACGTTTTTATAATCAGTGAAGCAGGGTTCATCATCATCAGTTATTGATTTTCAGGGTTTAGTTACAGCTGGAAAAGTTTAAAACAGCTTCTCATTATGATAAGTGCTTTAAAAATAATGAATATTTAGATTTTTATTATTTACAAACAAGGTCATTTACATTTTTAGGGTAACTGTATTTGCATTAGCATTACTTTACTAAGAGATCTTTCTGATTCAAATCAAGATGCTGATACTGTTGGTTCCTCTCCACATTAAGTACTCCTTCTCATTAACTCAAAATCTTCACTGAATACATTTAAATGAGGAAAGATATAAAAACTCTTACTTTAAAGGAAGTGAGAGTTCTCACTGGCTTCTATGGACCAAGATTTGAATGCAGAACTAAGCTGACGATCGCAAATTTGAAAAATTTGGTCAAAAGAATGCAAGAGTGTCCTGCAACTCTATCTTCTATAACGTTTTCCCCAATACTTTTTTTATAAAATATTTATGGACAGCAACCTATGGAAATAAATTTAAAAAAATTATTCAGAGTATCACAACCAATATTTTAATCCTCAGTTTTGAAGGTGAAAAATATCCTGTGCCACAGTTTAAGAACTGATTTCCACAAATCTTTGCCTGTATACCAAATATGTGCATTTAAGGACTAAAATTTCTATTTCTATTCGGTATTTGATCAAAACTGTCTTCCCTTGCCCCGCGGTTCATTCAGCAGACAGATACCAAGGCAAAGACATCGAACATTTTTGCAACAAGGGAATATGAGACATCAAAGCAGCTTGTGGTTCTGCAACATTGATCCTTGGTATTGCTGGTATAAGCCACATTTTTAATAACATCAATATAAGCTGTACATAATATCATGTGAGTTTTCATCAACAAGCAAATAAAATCATCTCTTCCATTACTGTGGAAACTAAGAATAAAGCCAAGAGCTAAAGAATCCAGAGACGCATTCTTAGCCTGAGTCCAGAGGAAAGGATTTCCACATTCACTTTTTTATGTGAGATTAATGCCAACCTGTGGCTGATGGGAATCAATAATATTCGAGTCAATACTGTGCTAAGAAAGTATGTTGGGCATTTTTAAATTTCTTCTTTTGAATGCCTTTTTATTTTTATTACCAGTTAATAAAGAAAGACTATGCACCTACTTGAAATTTTACCAAGCCATCATAGTAGGATGCAGCTCAGCCCTCAACCATAATTCATCTTACACCGTATCTGTTTCCCTTCCTAGTAATTTCAAAGTCCTTAAACTTTTACCACACTGATTTTTATGAAATTCATATCCTGAGGAGGGGTTTTGCCTAACCAAAAAGCAAAAGTTAATCCCTACTTTCCTGCAAATACACAGGGCCTATTAGGAGAGAAGTATGGGAACATCCGAATACCAGGGGAAGTTGAGTCAGCAGAATTTGAAATGATCCTGGATGCTGCTGTGGAGGCCAAGCTAGAGACAAGGATTTTAGAAGAGTGGTACTGCAGGGATGAGAATGCGGTGCCACCAGCGTATTACCTCAGACCAAAATCTGAAATGCTGAAGAACTACCAGAATACGGTAAGTCATAGTCACCTCCTTACCAAATTCTTCTCTAGCAGTTACAGTGGCGGGCAGTCCCCCAGGCCAGAAACTTGCTGCTGTCTCTGAATTAACTTCTACAGCCCTGTCCACACCTGAGCAACCGGTGCTGTGATGCTCCTTTCCCATAGGTGGTGAAGGGAGCAGCTGTGAAACGCCAAGGGACACGATGGGTCATGACTCCTGTGTTGATGCACTCTCTAATAACAGCTAGAGCAAGTGGATTGTAGCCATCCATGACCTGTTGAGGCTAGTGGGACAGTGATACAGATTTCTCTTCCCTTCCCTGATGCTGGAATAGGGAGAGCCCAGGCTTTCCTGCCCTGGTATTGTGCTTTTGCTAGATTGCAGTGAACAGGACTTGCAGAGAAAATACACATTTTCCTTTCTATCCCCATACAAGAAAGGTTTTTAAGTCAAACAAGCGCTGTGCTGTCCTGAGTCAGATCTCATACTTTGAACTTATGAACTGTATTGTAACTGAAGATTTTTGAACACTTTTAATTATAATTTTCAAAACAGGCATTTGTTTTTAATTGATGTCAATAAAAACTGCATGTTACCTAGGGCTCAGTTCTACCCTTCTATACATCCTATATACCCAAGGACACATTTCAGTGTACGAAAAATTAAGTCCTTAACAGCGTATTCCCTTCGTTTTGAGTGCATATGGTATTATACAAGAAAATTAAGTTAAACCATTATGCTGCATTCACTTACCGTGTAGCAGAATGTTTTCTCTGTTGCATGAAAAAACATTGAAAACGTGAAAAGCATAGACACAGAAAGAGTTTTAATGACCTGAAGACAGTATAGTGTGCCTAATTCTGTAGTATTGATCACAAAGGAGAAAGCAAGATTTGTAACTGCATTGTTTTGCTAATGCCCAGAGTATCCCTTTGAATAAAGCTTGGTTTTTTTGTTATTAAAGCTTTCTACCTTTCCTCAAGCTACTGATACACAGGAGTAAGTAAAAAGATGTTCATAACTTAAAGCTAACATAGAGTTACATCTCATAAACTTAGAGAAAGTAATAAAAGATACACAGCTCTGAATGTGTCAAGAAAGAGTTGCTAGGGAGCTCGTCCTGGAGGCCGTTCTTTTGCCTGTTACACCCTCCAGGAAAACTGGAGACCCCTTAAACCCTTCACCTGCAGTAAGTAATGCAGCAGCAACTACTGGCTACCTCAGAGAAACCTCCATCGTGGCATCTGTGAGACACCATCTGAAAGGATTAGTGAATTTATATTAGAGTCCCTCTCTGATGACAGTAAGATTACCGTTACTATAGCAATGAATGAATGAAAGTAACGTCAGATATAATCTTGTATTTTTCAAATATGGTAGCTAATATGAGGTGCTTAATTACAGGTACCAGGAACCTCATTTTCAGTTTTGAGATCCAACTTTAAATAATAATAATAATAATTATTATTATTATTATTATTACTTCTCATTAAAGGAGCGATAATTTCAGCAGTATTACTGCTGCTTTATTATCATTATTTCAGGCTTGGTTCTCAAAACCCTCTTTCTTTAAAGGTGTTATTGGTCTTATCCTTGAAAAATATTGCATTAAGCTGCCTACAAAAGGAATTCAGAAAATACTCAAAGTAGATAACTTTTATATAATTCTAAAATTGAATACATTATGACAGTATAAAAAGTTTAACTCTTATTTATTTATTTTTAGTGTATGTGTTTCTCTGTTACCATGTTATTTATGAACTTGAATATTAGACTTTTACTTTCTGAAGTTGTAGATGTGTGTATTACAGCTACTGTCTAACTATGGATATTTTTAAAAGATGGAATCTTCTTCAAACTCTATGAATGAGAACAAATGGCAAGATATATCAGAAGAGATTAAGAAGATTTTTAAGACTGCTGTGAAATTGCTGTATGAGAAAGGGAAAATGAAACACAGCCAAGCAAAAAGATACCTTTCCTCTGGTAAAGTTCAGTCTAACTATTTCTATATATTCATTTATTATCTTTTCTACCCACTTTCCACAAAAATGAAAACTTATTTCTCTCGGCATTTCACGTATAATTGAAGAGAAAAAATAATGTTCATTGTGCTTGCTTGAAACGAAAACCCATACGAAAGCACCCAGCGATTTTTCTATGCTTTTTCTGTTTTTCACAGAAAACAGATGCAATCATTTAAGAGTCTGCCTGTTGGGGGTGGGGGATGTTCTTGAACTGTTTATAAAGAAAAGATAACAGAAACTCTGTGTTCTCTTTTCATCCTCAGCTATTGAAGATGAACTTGATTTTGCCTTGGGTAAACAAACACCAGCTTTCCTAAAGAAGTGTGTTTGCTACATTCGGAAAATTGCCAACATTGAGCGTTTTGTTAAAATTCCAGAGATGGGAAAATACATGGATGTAGTACATACAGCTGGGAAGTTTCTACGAGATCCCGAAGCCCTTGAGAAACTGATCAAGCTCAGGGATGAATTCATTCCTACCATCGTCGCATCATCCAATCTGAGAGTGTACACATCCGTCACTCACTGTGACATGAAACTGGGCTACTCCCAAGAAGTGGAGAACCATTACATCGAAGGGCTTGGTAAACAGTTCTATGAAGACATGATTGATATAATCCAAGCAACAGTCCAGCAGAATTTTGACACCGAGACAGACTTGCTGTACGATGAAGTTCTTCAACACTCATCCCTATGTAAAACATACTCCACTTTTTATGAATATAGATGTGAGGCATTAAACATAATTCACAAATACATTCTACCTAGTAAAATAGGACACATTAACCCTCTTATCATATACGGAGGACCATGCACAGGGAAGACTCTTTTATTAGCCGAAGTGGCAAAGAAGGTAAATAAATACTTTACATAATACGGTGATGTTAGGAGCATTAGTGTGTAAGGGCCTCATAGTTCTCTTTCTTCCTTTTGTCAACAGATCTGATACCAGCCCTCAATATATAAAATAAAGATAATAAAAAGTATATTCTACATATTACTGTACACATATTCATAAAAAGACTTACCTTGCAGTAATAACATGTCTCTGTCATGTGCTTAGCCAAAACTGAAGTACTTTAACAGACATCTTAAAAACCTAATAGGAATCAATATATTTTTGAATTAACAACATGTATTTTAGAAGGGTCTCTTTCCCTCTTGTTCCACTGAGCTCCTATGAATCTAGAACCATCTAAACGTCATATGCTGGTTTTAGTCTTACTCACAAATATAACGTGTCTTTCCAAGTCATGCCATCTTATGTTCTTATCAGAAATTACTCCAGAATTAGGCTGCTACACTTGCTACAAATCTATCTGTAATAACCTGCAAAAATGCCCGTACTTTTTTATCTGACATACGCTGTTTAAATCATTGAGCTGAGTACAAGAGGAAGATGAGTGAAACACTTGGAAGGCAGGACCAGATGCAGAAAAAGACCAAACTGGCATCTCTGAGCCTAGTTCTCCAGCTGGGAGTCATAACTTTGAGTTCCCTGCAGGGTGCTCAGAGAATTTAGCACAGTGGGCTGGGAAACAGCCGTATCAGCCAGAAGGAAATGGAGAATCACACAGAATCACAGAATCTTCAGAGTTGGAAGGGACCTCTAGAGATCATCTAGTCCAACTCCCCTGCTAGAGCAGGATTGCCTAAAGCACATTACTCAGGGCTGCATCCAGGTGAGTCTTGAAAATCTCCAGAGAAGGGGACTCCACAGCCTCCCTGGGCAGCCTGTTCCAGTGCTCTGTCACCCTCATCGTAAAGAAGTCTTTCCCTGTATTTGAACGGAACTTCCTATGTTCCAGCTTGTGCCCATTGCCCCTCGTCCTGTCACTGGGAACCATTGAAAAGAGTCTGGCACCATCCTCCTTCAACCCACCCTTTAGATACTTGTAAGGCAACAATAACATTTAAAATCCCGTATCTTTCCCAAATGTGACGTCCTATAGATTCACATTAGTTGCCTACATGAAACTGGGATTTGCAATTCAAGATCTCATTTCAGACCTGAGTACATAAGTTAACCTAGAGACTCTCGTTATGCTTTTCTTTTAAAGTATTGTGTAATAAAGTGAGGTGAAAAGACTTAGCAAGTAAGAGAACCGAGTGTCCTACCCTGCACACACTGAGAGCATTTAAAGTCACATTCCTCGCTTGCTTAGAGTATGCTAACCAAAAAAACCAGCAAGAGATACTTTTTACCCCTTGTGGCAGTGTGAAAGAGTCAGAGGCACACTAAAACAGAGCGTACTTCTGTGGTCCAGGAACTAAGGTAACCTGCTAGTAAAGGGTAGCAATCCTGTACTCTCATCCCTGTCCTCCAAAACCATCAGGGCATCCACTCAGATGGGAATCAACGTTAAACAAGCTTAGGTGGCAAGCTGGTCTGCCTGGCCAGGGATGACGTTGCTTAGCATCTAAGGAAGGTGGTTAATAAAAGAATCTCTCTGCTGACTTTCAGAAGTGGGACACAGATTTTGCAAAGGGTACCCTGGGATTTATGGGCTACATTCTACTCATGTCTCCTTAAATGTAAGGGTTTCAGTGTTTTGGATATTACCTGTGCTAAACAAAGATAACATATCATATAAATTTAATCCACTGCACCCATAAGTTTCACCCAGTGCACATAAATCAAAACAGCCTTTAACTCTGCCAGTGAGAGCATTGTCTTTCAACCAGTAACATTTTAAAGTGTTTATTTATGTATAGGCAATCTCTATTTATAAACTCCGTTACTGTGCTTCATTTACATATTAACAAAATTATGCTCTATATTCTAGGCCTATTCCTGGCTGCAAGAAGAGATGGGACCAGATTCTGACCCTGTGGTAGTTATAAGATTTTTGGGATCCACTGAAACAAGTACAGACCTGAAGAATATACTTCAAAGTATTTGTGAACAATTAGCAGTCAACTATCATTGTCTCGTACAAAGTTACCCAAAAAAGATTCATGACCTTCGGGACTTGTTCATCAATCTCTTGAATGAGTCTTCATTCCACAGGCCGCTGGTGATAATATTCGATGCCCTGGAACAGCTAACAGATAGTGATGATGGCAGAAAGCTCTGGTGGCTTCCCATTCACCTTCCCCGTTCAGTACGGATAATTTTGTCAACACTGCCAAACAAGCACGGGATCCTCCAAAAACTGAGGTGCCTTATTCATGAAGAAGACAACTACATTGAATTGACTGCAAGGGACAGAAAGATGTGTAGCCAAGTACTGAAACATCAGCTGCTGCGGGTTAAAAGAAAAGTAACATCAGGGCAACAAATCTACGTCAATGAAGCATTCTCCAAGTGCACGCTGCCGATGTTTGTGAACTTAACCTTCAGAGAGGTCAGGAACTGGAGATCTCACAAAGATGTGGATGAGTCCTCCCTCTGTGTCACTGTCCACGAAAGCATAGAGCAGTTGTTTTGGTCACTGGAAAACAAGTGTGGATCAAGACTATTGTCAAGAGCACTTGGCTACATCACTATGTCCAAATCTGGCCTAAGTGAAATGGAACTGGAAGATATTTTAGCCCTTGACAACAGTGTTATGTATGAACTGAGTGAGAGCGTCAGAGAAAGTAACCCGCTGAGAATTCCATATATATACATTGCAAGGCTTAAGGAGGGCTTACAGGGGTACTTGATAGAGCGACAGGTGAAAAATGTAACACTTCTTCTTTGGGCAAATAGGCACTTGCAACTAATTGCCCAGAAATTGTACCTGCACAATGAAGAAGATTTGCATGAAATGCACACAGTCATGGCAGAGTATTTCCTTGGTGTTTGGTCAGGTGGACGAAGAAAGCCTTTTTACAGCAATGACCAATATCTGAATGGTTGTCCTGACCATGACAGTAGAGGCCTGAACGAGGATGAAAAGCATTGCATGGATCAGACTGCTTTTGACAGGCAGGCACCTGATCAGCCATGGGTCTTTCAGTGTAATCCATTAGAGCCTGATATCTTTTTTATCAATCACAGAAAAATGACAGAACTTATTCACCACTTGACAAGATGTGGAAGAACAGATGATCTTCTGTATGGAGTCATCATGAACTTCAGCTGGCTGTACACCATGATTAGAATAGGACAGTTTGATAAAGCTCTTTCTGACATAGAACTGGCTTATACCTACTCGCAAGAAAAGGAGCTGAAATTTCTGGCCAGTACCCTCCGCAGTATAAAGTTCAAAGTAGTAAAATACCCAGGTTCGCTCTCCGCTGAATTGCAGCAGAGGCTTCTCCCAGTGGTAAGTTCATTGCCCAAACTCAGACATCTCCTCTTAGAATGTGACAAGGACGGACCCAAGTACTGCTCTATCGTCCCTTTGCATTCCTCCATGGATGTGACTTACAGCCCCGAGCGCCTGCCACTGTCATCCAGCTGCATGCACGTCACTGAGATTTTGCCTACTTTTAATCCCAGCACAATTATTGCTGCTTTAGAAAATGGCTCCATCAGCACTTGGGATGTAGAGACCCGCCAGTTACTAAGGCAGATCACAACAGCTCCATCTGTTATCTTAGGCATGAAGCTTACTAGTGATGAAAAGTACCTTGTAGTGGCTACAACAAAAAACACTCTTTTGATATACGATAACGTAAATTCCTGTCTTCTATCTGAGGTGGAAATTAAGGGGTCGAAACATTGTGGAATTGGGGGGGGGTCCAGTTTTATAAATGGATTTACGCTATCAGTCAACCATGCGCTTGCTTGGCTGGAGGCCAGCAAAGACGTCACTGTAATAGATCTGCTTTACGGTTGGCCTCTCTATCACTTCCACTGCTGGTACGAGGTGACCTGTGTGCAGTGTTCTCCAGATGGAGTTTATGCGTTCTGCGGACAGTATTTGAACACCGCCACCATTTTTCACTTGGGCAGTGGAGAGAAGCTGGCCACTGTGACCTCCGAATTTTCCAGTGGATTTGTGAAATTCCTTCTCATTCTGGACACAGCCCAAGAAATGGTGATGGTGGACAATGAGGGTAGCCTCTCTGTGTGGAATACAGAGGAAATTGCGAATCCCCAGCTTACGGATGACTTTGACTGCAGGAGAGAAGACAGTGAAGTTGTCAGCATAGAGCTTTCTGAAGACCAAAGTGCAATTTTAATTTGTAAGGCTCTCAGCATTGAACTTCTTGACACTCGTGTGTGGAAGGTGGCTGAAAAGTTTAGAGCTAAACACAATGAGCGCTTTATATCTGCTGTGTTGTCCAAAAATGGCAACTGTATAATTGCTTCAATGGAAAATACCTCAGCCATTTTTGTTTGGAGAAGAGATACGGGACAGTGTATGGCAAGCTTACAGGAAATCTCAGGAACTATAGTCAGGCTAATTAAATCAAATCATCATAACATGCTGCTATCCTTATCCACCAGTGGTGTCCTTTCTATTTGGGATATAGACATCATAACTGCTATGTCCAATATTGACAAATCTGGCAAGCCTATCCAAAGACTGGTGTTGCCAGCCAGGGGGGAATTAATATACACATTGGATGGATCAGATTCTGTCCATAAGTGGAACTTCAGCACTGGATTTATTGAAGCCGTGTTCAAGCACGAAGGTATCGTTGAAAACTGTGTGCTGACCTCTTCTGGAGAGATAATGGTTACATCAGACGATAAATGCAGCCAGTATGTATGGCACACTGTTAGTGGCGAAAATATCTTTCGCATTAATGGACAAAAAATCTCAGAGCTAATGATTACTCATAACGATCAATTTGTAGTCTCTCTCTGTGAGCAAAATGCATCCCGAGTTTGGCGATTGGCTACAGGACATAGGGTTTGCAATATTTTAGTTGCCTTACAGAATGCATTTATAACAACTGCAAATACATTCGTAGTCGGAATGGCGAAGAATAAAGTGTTGGCAGTGAGTCTCTGGACAGGCAGTATAACCAAGAAGTTTTGCTGTGATGATGGCGCAAGCATTGTGGATATTAAGCTGATACCAGACTGCCCAGATATTATAGTATTTATAACATCTACTGAAACTGTGAACATCTGGAGCCTGACGGAGGAAGTCATCTGCAGACGCGTACAATTGCCTACCAATTTCTTAAAAAATTTGGAAGACTTTGAAATATCCCCAAACGGGAAGCTAGGAATTATAACCCGTGGTGACGAAAACATCAACGTGCTTGATTTATACAGTGGAAAACTTCGTGTGGTTCACGCTCCAGGTGTCATCTGGCGGCAGAGGCTGTCTCGGGATGGCCGCTATCTTGTGTACATCTGTTTTCGCAGTGAAGAAGATGATGACAACGGTGCAGTCTCTAGTTTAATAGTAATGAGGCTAGCGGATGGCAAAAACATCGGTGCCTGTTCTCTTTATAAAACTCCCACTTTTCTTGCACTCTCACAGAGACATTTAAATATTATTATTGGATTTGATGACGGAAGTATAGGTACTTACACTGTAGTGGATCGAGTTGACGCTGCACTGAAAATCAAAATTGCTACTTCAAACAGCCGTCAGATTTTCAACAACACAACACAGGTGATTAGGCCAAAATGTCACAATTATAGCTTCAAAGTGACTGCAGACTGCATTTGGAGGGAATCAACAGAAGTATTCGCAAGGGATAGCCCCATTACAGTTACAGAGCCTGAGGTGAGTGAAGCAACACCAACCAAAAAACACAACTATTGCTATGAGAAAGTGTGCTCAGCCATAGATTGCAGAGGACACAGTTTTGCTGCTGACAACTAAGTAACCGTCTGGACTAGCTTATCTGAATAATAGTATACGTGCATAGATTTGTCTTCTGAATTCACGTAAAAATCAGTGCATTTCTTGGAAGACAGACAGAAACAGCAGAGGGCAGACCAGCTGTTTTTTCCTCAAGAAATATTCTTACATTTATGTAAACAAAAAAAAAGCAAACATAAAGCAAATGGGCTGCAGGGTTTTTTAAATTTTGGAATACAAGGTTCAGTCCAGGATTTCACCAGGGCCTTGATTAAAAATTTCTAGCAATACTATCAGAATTGTTATGCTATTACAGAAGTTAGGTGATCTTATCTGGGATTGACAAACTGTTTTAACTACAGCTAAAGCTCCACACGATTGGTGAGAAAAGCCAGACCACTATTTTCTATATCAAGTCACCTAGATGGGTCTATAGCTAACAGCCAACTTTATACCCACTTGCAAAAATGTGTTTTACTGCTTGATGGTGCAATGACAAGATGTCACCTGCCAACCTGAAACACTTGATACATTCCATCATCATTTAAAAAATACCTACTTTTTTTTTTTTTAATTGGGATTAATCTTTGGGTTGAAAGGAGTAGGTGCCAGTCAGCTGCAAACATGTCAACATGTGAGCTGATAAGTATTTGTTCACCTGAATGAATGGACTGAAAGTTTGTTTGGTTTTTTTTAATTGCATGCAGGGATTTCAGGTTTCTGTATTGTGACAAAAATGATAAAAACCTAGGTCATAAAAGGAATATAGGGCTTGGGGTTTATATTTTTGGTTTGGGGAACTTTTTCGTCTTCACAGTGTATTAGTACAGGTCGTAATGAAAACTTTTTCAAAGAGAAAGGGCGTTACAGTTACACGCATTAATTTCTTTATGTTAAAAGGTTGCTATCCATTTTGTTGTAAGAAAGTCTAAAGTATCTCCTATGTCCCCAAAGTAATCTTAATAGAAAGTTTTCAGACATGCCATGTATTAATCTTGATAACATTTGCCTTACTATCATTTCTGCTCTTTCCCATCATAAATACAGATCAGATGACCAAACACTCTGGGACTGCTTGTATATGTGCTGAAATACTCCACTAAATGTAAAGGCTGTCCAAAGGTTCTTTACTGGTCCAATTTGTAATGGGTTTTTCTTACTTCCACATACATACAAGCTTCACTTTCTGCTTTCGAACTGTTCTGAGCCTTTTGTACAGTTTTACCAGTTTCAAGGCAGAAATTGTGAAATAATGACAAATGCTTTAAAAAAAATACATTTTGACTAAGGAAAATAAAATACTGGACACCATCTGAAAGGATAAGAAGATTTTTTTCCCTCCTTACGTATGTTAAAGTTGACACACCAGTAGAAATTTTTTGAAATTATTTAAACAAAACAATTTTATTTTTAAAATCAGAACTCCATGCCACAAATTTCCAAGAAATGAATGCTAAGCTAGAACTTAATGTAGTGTGTGAATGTTCAATGTACAAGCCAATATAGTATATTAAGTGACTTGAATGATTTTTTCCTAACCTGTTTGCAACTAATAGATCATATTGAATGTTTTTATGTAAACTTTGTATTGTTGGGAAAACCTACCCAATCAGAGATTTATATTTTCATAAATGTCAAATTTAGTTAAATTTTGTTACAGAGTTGTTAAATTAGAAATCTATTGCAGTCTTCAAACAATATACAGTCTTGTGTATGCATTGTTTGTACTAATAAACTAAGGAAACAGTCTTGTGTGTGTCCCTTAATTTTAGGGAAATTAAAGGGCTGAGGGACACAAGGCATTTGCAGCTCCCATTAGCCTGTATTTAAATCATTTTTAAGGGCTATATTTAAGGGTGTTTTTCCCACCAGTTAACTAAATCAAGCATTCAAAAAAATCAATGAAATTCACACAAAACATCCGTGCTTAGATGCTGCTTATGACTAGATTGCATACTGCCACTGTGCAAGTCAACAGGCATGAGGGCTTGTGGAACCTATCTAGTGGAAAGCTCAGAAAAGAGGGGAGCACCTGAAATCCTACTCCCTTTCAGACCTTTGGAGCTACAGGAAGGGGCTGTGGGATCCACGCCTCCGGGGATCCTGTTCTGAAGGTAAGCAACTTCCACCTTATTTCAAACACTGGGCATGACTCACGCGTTTCAGCCTTGAAGTTCTTGTGCATAACCTGCATAATGTTGGAAAGTTAGCTCCTTCATTATCTCAGAAGAGTAAAAACACATCTCCTCTCTGCCAGGAGAGTGGCTAACTTTGGGCAGTAAAGGAGTATAACATAGAAACAAAGCAAAACACAGAAATGGAGTAACATTCTTCCTTTTGGGGAAGCACTACCAGAACCCAGCTGGTCCCAGCTCAGCTGAGTGACTTACTGATAGAGTACCCAGACTTGCTCCTCTTGTTTTCTGTTTCAATGAACTTCACGGTCTTCTGCACAGTGGCACAGCTTCTTGGGGCAGGAGATACCCAGCAAAACAGAGGACCCACCTAAAAGTGGAAGCAATCTTCCCTTCAGCTCAGGTCAAAGAGGGAATTGATTTTAGGCCTCGTCTAGTTGGTCAAAGCAATAGGCTGACACGTGAAAGCAGTGATGCTGTATATTAAAAGGCATGGGTGTTCTTGTCCTGCTTTGAACCTTAGTCTTTTATGTTCTAACCAAGGACAGCATGAGTGGTTTTTACCACTATTTTTTTTAATTGTAAAACAATGACAAAGCTGAACATGAACATGACTCCTAATCTACTTAAGCCCTGCAGCCAAGTATTGGGTTCCTAATCTCACTGAAGGATGCTGTTTAAGTCCTGTCCCTCCTCATAATTTATCTATGTCTTAATAGATAAACGATTTCATTCAGCTTTCCAGCTTCCTGAATCTATTTCTCAGGGGTCAGACTCCTCATACTGAGCCTAAGCAGCAGACACAGGTTCCTGAATGGCATTAGGCTGCTCAGTGTCCAAATAGTTGCTACTGCAAGAGTGACTACCCCGTAGCCCCTCACAAATCTGTCCCCAGGTATGTCTGTGCAGTGGTACAGGGACAAAGTAGTTTCTCTAATAATGAGCCATCCAAATGCCAAGTGCTCTTCTATCCCTACATAGAAAAGAAAGTAAATTGCTCTATTTAAGGAGCAGTATTTGCATATCTAGAACAAAGCTTTCATTTATTCTTTATCTTCAGTGCATCAATAAACAGGCTCAGATGAGGTCCATAATTTCTGACACAGAAGATTCTAGGAATAGGCTGTAGCTGCAAGAAAGCTTTACAGGGGAATTAGCCGGAAATTCTTTGGCAGACAAAGGTAAGCCGGAGGTCAGCTAGAAATAATATTTTTATCAGTCATTTCCTTTGTACCACAGCTGGGGAATGCACAGCCCGTGACTTCATTTCATACGGCCTGTGGCCATTCGACTTTTTTCACATTATTATCAGATAACATCAAAATGTGAGTTAACATGTAGCCTGGAAAAGGCATTCAGAAGGCATTCAGGTTTCAGTGGTTCCCCAGCCCTGATTTCTCCATGTTGCATACTCAAGCCCTGTACATAGACCGGTGGAAACAGAAGTTTTAGCTGTCTAGCAAAGGGAATTTCAAGCAAAAATCCATTGCTAAAATGGCGTTCATATGCAGGGGGGACTATTTCAGCTCCACATCAGCTTAAAATCCTGAGATTTTGCTTCTTATGTGTGTCTGTATCATACATCCTTTGAGTCATTACTATTAGGCTATTAGCAACAATCTGCATTGTTTTATTTTGTGATTAAGTATTAAAAAATACCTGTTTTAACATAAATATTAAGAGTGCGAAAAGACAGAGTTCTGAAATCTGTTTTTATTTCTTCTAATTATAAAACCAAAGAGATCTTATTTTTCTACACATTTTTTATGTAACCATAAAATTGATTATGTAATCATCCAAACGTGGACTGCAGCCTTTGGGAAGTTTTGATTATCGAGGTTTTGTTACTAAGAATCACTATCAAGCATTTACAATACAAATATGACCCACTTCAAAGTTCTTGTACCCCATTAAAGATGTTACCCGATATCTCTTCCTGCAACACTGCTTCGCTGCAAGGAGAGTAATGAGCAACATTTTTTTCTGTGGTTTCCAGCCAGGTCACTGAACACCATTCCTTGCATTTTGTAGGGAGTCCCCTGACTTACGTGACATGGTGATCTCTGTGTGCATCTAAATCATAGTCTCACTTCTCAGTTTCAACAGGGAGGTCAAAGGCTGAAGGAATAGCCATCACAATCCTTCCCAGGGTGGGATGAGGCATTTTATCATGTGTTTCTCCAGAAGAGGCAGTTTGCACTACCATCCTTCTGTGAAAAAGGGACTTTCACTATCAAGGACCAGTGCTAAATTCAGTTGAAAACACAGGCCAATAACCAGAGGAGTGTGAGGGAACATTCTCGCGAGATGTCCAGTCCAGCAGAATATCCTCTTAAAATCACAAGTGGTTTCCAAAGTGACTGTTAAAATCTGCCCCTAGCAAGCTCTTGTCCCTGCCTCCGCTGCCCCATCATCCCTATGTTAACAATAGTATCTGAAGTTACAAAGTTAACCTTTTAGGCTGTAATTTTTCAAGGCAGACTTCTATCTCAGCAGGAACATTCTCCAGAAAACCTCAGCCAAAAGAGTTGACTAAGGTACAAGAATTAGAGATCAGAGGAAAAAGAGGATTTCTGCGGGCTGAATGTCTCAACTACTTTTCCCTTGAAAAAAATGTTGTCACGCCCGTGTTTTTGAACAAGGACTATGGATTGGTGAGACAAGTGATCACTCCATGCAGGACACGTCTTTGAAAACCTGACCAAACCGTCAGCCTGAAAAGATCCCAGCAGTTTGCACATACTCATAGAAAATACTAGGTTTCAGGAATAGTACTAGAGGAGCACAGCACGCTGGGCACTGCAGGGGCTGGAGCAGAACTTTACTACTGCAGAAACCCTGGCTATGGTTTCAAGAAACTACAAGAATGAATAGTCTCAGGGATGCCAAAAATAGGGTAGTCCTGAAAAGGGTCTGATGAGGAGGATGAGTACCAGCAGAAAGGGAGAGGCAGCCTCCCTGAGGTCACTTCCAGTGACCTCCCAGCCTACAGCACAGCTTTTCAACTGGGACATGTCTCAGCCTCATTAGCCCAGCTCATTAGCCCAACCACCATGAGGATAGTAGCAAAATGCCACCAGATGGCCCACGGGGCCTGGCTCTGACTCGGCAGGGCTGTAAACCGGGCACACAGCACACGCTGCGCAGGGGTCTGCCCACAGCATCACGCTCCACGCTGCAGAGGCAGCCCCCAGCCATTTGCATCTCCCACCTTCCTCACCGCCTCTAACTAATTGGGGGTATATTACCCTGGCGATTCTTTATTTACTGACTAGAGAGCTTTTGGCACAGTTTAGTGAAGGTTTTGTAATAAGACATTTCTGGCTCTTGAAGTCCATTTTCAGCCAGTGCTAAAAGCTTTCAGGAATAGTAAAATAAAAATAAAAATAAAGCCAAAAAATCTGCCAAAGAGCTGTTGCAGAGCTTTGCAGTTCACTAGCTCACAGACTGTAAATGATATTTGGCCTTTGCGTTCTGCCGTAGCTCTCTGCTTTTAAAATAAGCTTATCCAAAGCAGCCTTTATTAATTTGTTTTGTGGCATCCGATGTGCCAGGCCGGGGTGGCGGTGCCGCAGAGGGCGGCGGGGGCCAGGCAGCGCAGGTGAGTCTGCGCCCCGGCAAGGGACCCGCCTGCCCTCAGCCCACTGCTGAAATGAGTTTGACGGTCTCATCTTTAGCTGAGCGCAGCGCATACAGAGGGGAAGCACAACCGGGCAAACCCCGCACGCTGCTGGAGTGGGATTTCAGGAGGATACTTTGCATGAGAAAGGGAAGCGGGACTCCAGCACGCCCCTTACACGGGGAGGGCAAGGATGCAACCCCCGCCAGGCAGGGAGGCAACCCGAAATCCACCATTATTTAGGGCAAGGACAGCACACCTACAGGTACAGCAGCCGAACCTCGTATAACTGCTTCCACGAGACTTATCACCACAAACAAACAAACAAACAAAGGCTTTAGTAGAACATTTTCAAAGTATTATTGAGTAAACTCTGGTAGCGCTGCTTTGGACCCCCCGGCCGTGACACAGCAGTTAGATGATGCAATGTTTAGTGCCAGTTCTTTCCGGGAGGGTTGGTTGTTTTTTTTTTTTTTTTTACAGTTTCCAGGTACATCGATATACGTTAAAGATTACAGCTGGAAAACACCGGATCCAGATGCTTGCAGATAATGCCTAAGTTAAATCTCTCCTCCTGCACAGGGAACACTATCCTAACTGGATTGTGGCAGCAGAACTTCTTTCATATCACTTCTGGAAACACCACACCCAAACCAAAATGATTCCAGGAAAGTCTGCAACTTTCACAGGTAAATGTGATGCGATGCCTGCAAATATACCACAGAGCAGAGCTCCCCTGTAGAGCAACCCCCAAAACAGCAGGGATCAAATGGCGCTGCTAGGCAAAACATAACAGAGCAACTTTCTGCCAAATCCCTCCAGCGCCGTTTCTGACGTGGGGAGATTTAATTTTAAGAATATGCAAATGACGGCATTAATACACTGACAGGCTCGGACTTTGTTGTGGTTATTGTAAGCAACTGTCCCAGAGGAAAAGGAATTATTTGGCATGTGTTCTTGCTCTTCTCCTTTTTCTAACCCTGGCCAGAAAACAGTGAGCTCTATCAGGTTTTTATCCAGCTTGCAGGTAAAGGGTTACAGATTCTAGGAAGTATTAAATGCAAACTTTAAAGGATTTTATTTTCATCTACAGTCACATGATGCCTTAATACCCAATGACACTAACTACAGTGTCTCATTAAGAGGTCATGCAAACTCCCAAGCTAAACAAGGCATTCTTACATATTTAACATTCAAATGCAGAAGCCAAGCTAAGCCATGGAAGATTGTAATCAGAAAAAAGCTACACTTCCTGATCCGCACAAAAGCTACAGGTAGGAAAAGTTCTTCTTCCTTTAAACTTGTAATGCTGTGCTTTCAAGAGAAACTGTTTACAGGGCATATTTTGCACTCTCTTTCTTTTTTAGCTTTCAAAATAGTTTAACAGTTTGATCCTGAAAATATCTAATCTTACTTGTTCCACCTGTTGTAGAGTCAGTGTTGTTTTTATACTCAGAAACACAGTTGGCTCAGCGGAAATCCAAACGAAGCAACTTTTTAAAGCTAAATCTATTTTAAAAGTAATATTTTTAAAGATTTCATAGTTATTGAAATGGTTGTGTTAGAGTACGTGAGGCAAAGGGGGAGTTAATATGTCTTTGATGTCTGAAACGAAGGGATTTAGAACTCTTCTGACTTTACTTATGCCATGAATTGCACATTGTTTCAGTCACTTCAATCCAAATGTATTTTAAAGGATGTGGCTTCCTCACTGAACTCACACGATTTCTGATTGTCTCTCCTCGAATTTGGTACATTAAAAAAAAAACAAAAACCAAACCTTACAAAAGCAAATGAAAGGCAGATGGGGAGTATTACAGTGCTCCATAAAAGGAGAAAAATTTACAAAATAGGGAGTCACAGGAAAGTCAGTTAAAACACAGTTAATCGAGATTTTAAATTACATTAAAGCATATCCATTTTCACATGGAGTAATAAAGTTTCACTGGCAATTGTTGGCAATATTGCAGTTGGGTTTTTTTTGGGTTTTTTTTTTTTTTTTTTTTTACTTATGCTGAAGGATTTTTCCAGGGTACCACATTAGCATTTTTATAACTAAGATCTTTTTCTCATCACAATTTTTCTTTAAACTGTAATTGTTTTCAGTGTTCTTATTATTTTAATCCCTTTATAGGAATTTAGTTAGAGACTACACTCTATAAAGCTACAGAATCTATATTTACAAAAAGATCTCTAGTGCACCATAAGATTTCCACCCCCTGGGGACTCCCACTGCACAAAGGCAGCAAGTGGTGTTTATTGGTTTACTCCTACAATGGTTGAGTGGTGATTGCAAGCAATTAATTTTTTCCTTAGTTTATTATATAAAGCCCATGTCTTTTTCTTCTTCCCACATAATGCTAGGGGATACTAAAAAGAAGCAGAGAATAATAATACCTACAGCAACTTGCTTCAGATAAGCTCTCAACTTTCTTTGCAAAAAAAGGGGTTTCTCATTAGCAGTACTTAAAATAAATTTGAGAACATCTGAGCCCAAACAAGTTTACCAGTAGTGCTTCAAAAAATTAATATTGTCATTCACTTTCAGGATGCCCATCTTGAAACATGTCTATGTTGAGGTCTAATGTTGAGGAGGACAAAGATCCTAGTGTGGCCTAGTATATTCAGCTTAAGACACCAAAAAAATCTTTTTATCAAACTTATTGTACTCCTAAACTCCCAGCAGAGTGGCTCCCAACTGCGCTAGTGGGAATGTAGCAAGAAGCCAGTAACACCTTAAAAGAACTGTTCCAAATTTACTATAACTCACCTCTGAACTTAAATTATTTACAAAAATCTATTTAGAAGCTCTTGTAGATAAGTGGCTTATTTGCTAAGCTAAATTTAAATCTCAGGGGAGTGAGGGGAACGCACCAGCTCCCAAGTAAACAGCCAACCTATTACACAAGTTTTCATTGAGGAGGAACGTTGCACCTGACACGGTAGGAACAGCCTGCCATGGCCAGGCTCTTTTAAGAAATGTTTGTACAAATTGGGCGTGTCTTGGTAAACCAGCACTTAGTAGCTCAGTAGTTGCATTTGTTGAATGTTAATTACGCAAAGTATCTCTGTAGGATGGAAGGTGGAATGAACACTGAAGTTATTCTGTGATCAGAAAGACAGACTGTGCATTGAATGAGACCGAACCATAACTCCTTTCCTAAAGAAAGGAATACAAATGAGGCACTTGCTGTTTAACACCCTAATAGTTCAGATGGGTTTTATACCCACAATTTTACACTTATTACAGGAATTTGTACTGCTCTAATTATTACTTTTTTTTCTGATGAAACAAACCAACCTATTCTCTTGCTTTGTCACATTGAGTAAAACATAGCATTGCTTCATGGGAAAGACATAAAAATCAAATACTTCCTGCTCACAAACAAGGAAAGAGAGAGGTTCTTGGAAACCAAGATTATCGGAAACCTAAAAGACATTTTTTCACTTGGATTTTGGGAGAAGTCAAGCAAACATAAAAATCAAAACACTACCAGAAGTTTGAAATAGTCTTCTCTACCCCAAAACCAGAGCTAAGACAAGCATTGGTCAAAAGTCAATCCAGATCTTCCAAAAAGCTTGCAAATCTCAGGAAATTCGTACCAGATTTAAGGCTCATAATGAAAATCATCAACCTGATGATTTTTGCACAGCTCTAGGTAGGTGGGAAGATAGAGCAAGACCTGCAAGTGAAGGGAACTGTGGCTTCCTTGAAAAGCCCAGTTGAAAGTGGTCTCCACACAAGGTAGACACTTGTGAGCGCTGAGGACCTTCTCTAACCACACTGTTGTTTGTAGCTGATATCAAGGAAACAAACTTACTTAAACTAAGTGTTTGCTCTCAGGCTTTACTGAATGAAAGCCTTCGTTCACGTCTTTCAGGAAGGGATGGTCTCTTGCTATGTTTGCACAGCATCTAGTTAAACATGGCCTTAGCATTGTCTACATTTTCCACTGATATCATTTCACAAAAGACTTGGGGTGGGGGGGACTCAACACACACAACCCACTGAAACACAATGAAATGTACTCAGGCAATAAATACTTGCTTGGAAGTTGCAATTCCTCCTTCAGACCCTGTTCATCTGAGAATTAGATACGGTCACCTGTCAGCAGAGTATGCCCGTGATTTCCACACAACGAAGTTGTCATGGAGAGGGCATGGCTACCGCAGAGCAGGAGGCCAAATCCCCACTGCTCCTTAATCAGGAGCACCTCATGTAGCACCTGCTCGTGCTAGAGAAGTAACATCAAAACTTCAGGTCCAAGCAACGATACACTGCAATTGTTGATTTTTTTTCTGAGCTACAGAAGAGTGCTGGCAAGCAGGATGTATTGCTAAGGACAATAGGTATAAAACACGATGTAGTTTTATTTATTGAAAGTTTGCTATCAAAATGGACAAAATAAATGAGTTTCGGCAGAAAGGTCAAAAGAGATTATTGGAAAGGGGAAAAAAAAGGCAGCAGTTTTCCTGTGAGCTCTCCTCTGAGTCACTTTCATTTAGACATATGGAGGAACTTTAAAATTTTATTAAGAGCCGAGTACATTGTTTGGAAACTAAACATTTAATCACTTACAGCAGGAAGCAGGGAAAAAAGACCCAAGTTTTCTTTTTTGTATGACGTTTTTCTGTCTGCAGTTTTGATACAAGTTTATTTAACTTCCATTTTTTCACCCTAACCACAGATGTTTGCTGCAAAGCCACAGATGCTTTCTGGTTAGAAAAATACTTCTGGTTGAATATTCTATTATTAATTCACATAAGTTACTTTTCCATTTGGGATAGCGAGGAGTAAGCCATCTCCTTGGGGCTTGATTTTTTTGGGTGTTACCAACTGAGCCTGGTTTAACTTTGCGTCATTTCCCAACTATTTAATATAGATGTGTATTTCTATTAAAGAGCAGTTAATTGTCTGACTTTATGTAAACAAGGTCCCATGCCTCGCTATAGCAGACAATCTTCTGAAAGAGCTGAGTAACAAGGACACGAGCAGCCCACGTAAAGAACACACACCCAACGACAGAAAACCCTTTCAACCTGAAGTCCACCCTGGGAACTTTTCATACTGGCTCCAGTATCAAGTCCTCACGCTAACAACAGAGGCCAGGAAAAAAGCAATAGCCTGGTGTGTGGCGGTGCTACCCAGCACACCGCTGCCAGCAGGGAGGACAGCAGGGCAGCTGCACAGGTTTGCCTGTGCTAGACAGAAGCTCTCCAGACCGTATGAAAACAGATTATTCCACTTCTGCCCGATCTCCCGCGCTCAAGACAGGTGCATCTGGATGTTAAGGCACTTTGCCCAGGCAGGTTGGCATTAACGTCCCCTCTCAATACACTCTGATGCAGAGTCTCTGAAGGCAGCTTTCAGGCAGGAGAGGCGGGGAGTGTCCCAAACGAGCCGTATGGACCCACATTCCCACAGTCCTGAGGACCTGTCAGGCTTTGGTCTGTTCCTCCCCTGACTGCCTATCCTCCCCACTGTATTTATTGCACTTACTGTATTTATCGACTGGGCTGTATTACACTCACTTCCCCCTTCATCCCACAGCCACTTTGCAACGCTGTTTTATCAGCGGTAGCTTCGGGAGCGCCCAGCTTTATCTACCTTATTAAGCACCTCAGATGCAGAAAGCACCACCTATGCCCTGACACAGCCACCCAACAATTTCCTCCTCTCCCTCCTACAGTCGCCTAGGTAGAGCAGGGGCCCTCCCAAGGCCCGCCATGCCAGGGCACCTCCCAGCTCCAGGACTGCAGCCAGCCCTTGGGCTCCCTTGCCTGCTGCTCCTCTTGCCCACCTAGTTAATCCACACCGCTCCACATTACACACAGTTTCTTCCCCTCCAAAAAAGCGTTATCAGCTCTTACTCCTCTTACGGCGTGCAAGCTTGATAGTGATCGCTTTTGCATGATTTTAACACTACTAATTTCCATGGAGCTATTCTTCTCATCTACTCATAGGAAAAGAAGAATAAGTCTCAGGCAAATTCAGGCTTTTGAAGTAAGCTGTCAGTCTTGTTCACTTGGAGCTCAGTGGAAAACAAGCAGTTACTGTCAGCTGTCAGGAACCTGAATAAAGCTTTGTTAAGGGCCCCTCTGTCTCTATTTTTGGTTTGGGTGTGGCATGGAAAAAACAATATTTACCATCTCAGTAGCTGTGCCCTTTGTGTATTTGTTTTCGTATTCCTTTTCCCCATGTGAATTTAGCAGATGTTGCACGGCTTGATATCAGCCCTGCATTTCTCTTGTCAGCGTACGTGTATGTCTCCACTGAACATTAGTAATGAATAGGCAATGTCTGTGCAGCAAAGATACAGATTCTACTGCCAGGCACTGTTTCAGAGGCAAACGTGGATAAAGACCAAAAATACCGTAAGCTTTCATCTGCAATGTAAATGAAACAAAAGCTATGGTCATCAGACCTAAACTGAAGGCCTCCAGGGGCCTGGGAAGCTACAGCCATGTGCAATGTCCGATTTCTGTGCTTAACATCTCTTTTTAAATTAAAATCACTTGGGAATAGTTTCCATTGCTTTGGATGAATGCACACAGATTGCTAGAAGGCTAGTCCATATTTATCAATACACATTAAAAACTAATGCTCAGTGCAATTATCCAAGTGCAATTATCCAATTAATTACCTTCTATAAAAACATTTCTATTCACTTTCTGTTTATATAGACTACAAACACAGGGATTTACTAATGCAGAGATGATCAAAAAACCCCAAAGACAGTTTAAGAAAACAGAGCAAAGCCAAGGACAAAGAGCTAGATGCTAGGGGAAGGCCAGCTTGCTGCTTTCACGGCTAATACCAGCACCAAGTATTCATCAAATTACAGCCTTAGCTTTGTTTCATTTCTCTGCTGTCCTTCCACGGTAAAGCTTTACAGTGGCACCACTGAAATCAATGCGGCTGGACTTTCCTCCTGGAGAGAGCAAAAGAGCACCTTAAAGCACATATTGTTACCCACATTTTGGGGCGGGGAGGCCAGGTTTGACAAGCAAGGAGCTAAATCAACCCTGTACTCTGTGCAGCAGCCAGAATTTTAATCCAGGTCTCCCAAATCCTCCAAGAGACAAATCTGCCTCTGGAGACTAACACAATTTAAAAATCCAAACCAGTGTCAATAACTTTCACTTTCTTGTCATGGGGCAATATGTCAGACTGGCCAATAAATAAAGTTCTAACACACAGGCAGCAGGCATTTGCTTTACGATAGAGCTACCTGAGACACACCGTTTATTGCCATGGCATAAACTCTTTGGAACAAGGAGTTCTGCTGGAAACGTCAGCCTGTGGTTAGCATACAGCCTCACGAGCTATTCGCTGCCAAAACACAGTCCCACAAGTCAGACTTAATTGTGCAATGTTCATTGATAATTTCAGTGAATACAGCCCATTCTTTTGCATAGGATTAAAAAAAAAAAAAGATTACTAAACTGGCTAGGTGCCAGACAACATGAAGTCTTTAGTCTTTTAAGGCAGTGAATACTTTTCCTATAGCTTTCAAGTATTGTTCTACTGAGAGACTGAAAAAGATTGCAAATACAATCAAGATAAGCAATAATACAACAGAAATGCAGCTGTATTTCACTGCTATCTCACCATTACTATATCTTAGCCACATTTTGACCTTTTTATTGCGGTGGTCAATACTTTGGATTTGCCTTGTGCTGAGAAATAATTATTGTAATTACAGCATAAAAACTCTTTACTCTTGTTCACGAAATTGGTGTGTCTAATCGTTCCCTTAGCTGCCCATCATCACTCAATGTCTGTGAAGGAAATTGGTTTAAAATAACCAAATGGAAAAGTTCACAGGCACTCTAAACGGCTCTAGATTAAATTATCTCTATGCTTTACACATTAATCTAAGTGCTGTATTTAAAAGGAAAGAAAAACCCTTTGAGTCAAAAAGAACTCGTATAAGAGAAAAAGTCATATCACATAAAAGGGTCTTTATTAAGGTATTGTATCAGAGTCTTTTCTTGAAGATTCTTGAGTGTGACTTTTAGTGTTTTCTGTATTTTTCTGCTTTAAAAGTTTTGTTATCCGTTTTTACAGTACTTTGTAACTATATAGCAAATAATCCCCTGCTTTTCTACTCTCTGCCGACCATTCTTTACGTGAAACGTTCGGTAACAATGAGGTAAAAAATGCGTCCTAGTATGTTTCCCACACGTGTTATGTAGAAGCAGTACTGTGTAGGGGGAGCATCTTGAGCAATGAAACTGGGAGAAAGACACCACCACCACCCCTTCCCCCCCCCAAAAAAAAGGGTGAAGGAAAACCAGGTGTATTAATATCTTTCAGGCTATGTCTGATCTGAGATCTGATACAGATATAACCTGATAAAGAAAACAATTTATATACCTTATACTGTTTTAGAAGGATTCCTATTTTTCGTGTACGTATTTGATCCTTCTCAAACATCCCCTTATCTGACTGGGTCTAAGCAGTTCTACTTACAGGCTATGAGATTATCTCAGAAATAACTGCTTGAGCCATACCATTCACTGAAATACAGATTCTAAACATTTGGTGCCCGTACATGCTAGGCATTCATAAAAGCCGTGGACCACTACTATCTGACATAACTAGCAGTATTACCATTTTGGTCACAAAATAAACCAAATTTTCTCCCAGAACATGACAAATTATTCTGCTGAGGAAAGGATCTTCTTCCGGTGTTGCAACACAAGCTATATTACTTATTTGAATTTCATGTTGTGATCCAATTAAAATGCAACAGGGATAAGAAATAATGATGAAAGTGATAAAATTGATTTTACCACTGTTTACATGCAGGATAAATGGGTAAAGAAAGTTTGAGTTCGAGGTTCGTTTTTTTAAGATGAGCAAAATCAAATTTTTCTTTCAAATCCACTGACTCATCTGCATTAACTATATTGTTCTCCAAGCTTTACATTTACTTCTCCCACTCCATTCTTCTGTATATGCCTTAGCCCAAACGCTGTGCCCCATGCACAGCTTCCTGATTCTCAGACCTGCTAGGAGCCATGAATTTGGGCAGAAGGCTGAGTTGGTAATTCATGGCATTTTATTTCAGTCTTGCCAGGAAAATATATGTTTGGGCTAAACTATGAATTTACAGCATGTGCTTTGTGGGTCATACCTAATCCTCTGTGTAGAATTCACTTCGGGCTAGCAGTAACAAACAAAGGATGTAACTCTTGCAAACTCAAGCTATTTATAAACAGGTTTCAGTATCTTTTCCTTCTGTTTACATTCCACTTTGAAGATCCGTTTATAACTTGAAATCTGCACAAAAGATTTTCCAGCCTGTCAGCCACACAAAATACAACTTTTTCCCTGTATCTACTTAAATTTCCTTTGAAACAATGAAACCAACTTTGACTTTCTTCCCTGTGGGTTCTGTTTGCCCTTCAAAGAGTTGAAGTTTCATGTTTTCCTCCCAAACCTGATGAGTTGCCTTAACCTGCTAAGCTACCAGAAATGTTAGATTGCCTTTGTCACGCGATTTTGAAGTCTGTAAACTACCGATTCTTCTAATCTTATGAAATTATTTTCCATTCTCTGTATCATTCCAGCTTGGTGCAAAAAAGACAAATCTGCAAAAATTTGTTTCATAAGGCCAGTATTTCAGATGAGCCCCAGAATCATGGCTTATTGCAAATCTGTGGTTTACACTGCTGTAACAGTTGCATTAAATGAGTATTTGTTAGGATAAAGTAAACCTGACTGAATTTCTCTAAAGTACGTTTAGGACAGATAATCCAGCAGTGGTATGCTCTCCGTGCTACAGGGCTTGTATTGTTCAGTATCAGGCCATGAAAGAGCCTAGATTTGTATGTTCTACTCTTGACATGAAATAAAGTTAATCATAGACTGAGATTTCTTTGTTCAGTAAAACAGATTTTTTTTCTGGCCGGTTCAGTTCTACTTTATCTCACATTCCTACAGCCTGCAATACTCCTCTGTCCACAGAGCTCACTGTGCAGTGTAGCGCTAACGCAGTTGAACAGCTCACCTAGATACTGGCATAAATTCTCTAACCCAAGGACTGAGTCCATCAAGAGCCACCTGTTTTCTAGGTTTGGCCTTCTGTTTCCCAATCTGTGCAAGTTACCCTGCAGGATTTGTACTTTATTCGGGTTGTTTTGGTTTTCCTCATCTCCATGGCATCTCCAGTAAGGAGCATAATATCCAAAGATATCATTAAAAAGCCTTTTGTGCTCCAGGAGATATACAGGGTTTCTTGAATAACGCTCTGGAAACTTTGCATAAGAAACTACGTGAGTAAATATACTACCGCCCAGTAAAAGCCATGCTCCCTCTCCCAGGTAAATGGAAAGGTTAACTCCACAAAGCCCTGCAGATTCTGGAGTCCTTCATCCTCAAAACTTCCTCATCACACAGCTCTCACAGCTCATTTTACAGAAGAAAAATTAAGCTTAAATTGGCAAAGACCCCATTCATTTATGCCAAGAAATTCCCACACAATTTGGAATTAATCAATAGCACAGAAATGCCCTCCCACCTACCACATGGATCCCAGTCTCCAAAAATCTGCAGTCTCTCTCTACGGTGGTACTTGAAACAAGGCTGTTTGCAGAACTGTCTTTACCCCCCTCCCATGCCACCTTCCCACACAGAGAGATCTTTTGCTACTTTCCTCCCATGGAAAAAAAATAGCACACCTGGAAAAACCTGATTTGAGAAAATCTTCTCCTCTTTGAGCCAATACACTTTTCTCCCACTAAAACATCTATTTCTAGTCCAGCAGAAAGCAACACAAACAAGACAGCACTCCTGTCAATGAGCCCTTTTGAAAGGCCTGGTAACAAAGGCATGCCTGAAACAGAGTCTGCGCTTCACCTTTCTTCTTTCTCCAGGCATTTATTTTGCTTTCCAGGAGGCCTGAAGATCTCTATATGGAAGCAAAGATTGCAATTAATTGCCACAAAGCTTTCCATGAATGGCCTTTTTGAAGCATCCAGGTGAGATGCCTGGAAGACTAAGGTGTTTGTTATTCACAGCGTGCAATTACCCAGCTCCCATTATACTTTAGAGCTTTTGCCCCCTCCCTTCTTGCAGGATTTCCCCATATAAAGAGGCTGTAGGTGCTTTACCTCTGAGTTACCTTCATTTTTTTGCCGTATTTCCTTGTTTGTGTTACAGCAGCATCTACAGGCACCAGATGCGATAAAGGCCTCATTACTCTGGCTGTCACAGAGACACCTAATAAGACATACCCTATTTAAACATTTATAGATTACCTAGAGAGCTCCAAACTGGATCCAGACTTCTGGCACCTGCTTACTTTAGGGAGAATATAGAAGCATAACCCAATCCCATCTTGCTTATTAGTAAAGAATATACTATCCCTGAGAAATAAATGCTCTGGGTTTTAATCCCTTTGGATTCAGGTGGCGCTTAACCTCCACGTTAAGAGGTACCTGAAATCTTAAGTGATGGGCGACATCATGAGGTTACTGCACAATGTGTGGTGGCCACTGCCTCATGTTGCTTTGATAGCAGTGGGCTCTGGTGTCTGCCCTGCGCATGAGGTGGGCTCAGAGCTCACCCAGAGCAGTTGCGACTCTTCAAGGTCAAGGAAACACTAGGTTTGTGAACGTTAAGTTCCTTTCAACAACGTGTCTGTCAAACTGCGTTGCCCAGACCGAAGGTTACCTGCCATAAGCATGCTGCTGTGAAGCCCAGCAACAGGACTTTAGACAGCTACACAGATTTTGCAGGGCAAAACCTTATACATAATAGGCACTAGTATCCCACACAGCAAGGTAGGCTTTTGTGAGTTGTTCTGCCATGATGTGGCACTTAAAATCATAGAAATCACAGAATCATTTAGGTTGGAAAAGACCCTTGGGATCATCGAGTCCAACCATCAACTCCACTCTACAAAGTTCTCCCTTACACCGTATCTCTTAACACCACATCTAAACAAGTCTTAAACACATCCAGGGATGGTGACTCCACCACCTCCCTGGGCAGCCTATTCCAGTGTCTGACCACTCTTTCTGTGAAGATTTTTTTCCTAGTGTCCAGCCTAAACCTACCCTGTTGCAGCTTGAAGCCATTCCCTCTTGTTCTATCGCTAACTACCTGTGAGCCACTTGTCCACTGTGGGAGCTGGGCTGGAGCTGTGTTCCGCAGACCACTCCTGCAGCCCACCCACCGCTGGGGCAATGGAGATCACGGGCAGGCAGCACCAGCAGGGAAGCCACAAACAAACTGCTGGGTGTTAGTTAGGCCTCTTAATCACAAAGCTGTCCTCCCCAATCATTGCTCCACCCAAAACACGCAGCTAATTGCCCTAATATTAATGTTTGCACCCTGTTTCCTTATTATTAGGCTTAGCCTATGGAGACATCCTTTCCCTAAGCCCTAGTTCCCAAGTTTTCACACTTCCTTCATGTCTGTAAAACTTTCTACTATCTGAAAAAGTAATAAATAAAAAAAAATAATCAGTGAATCTTTCAAAATAGCTTGATCTAGCCAAGCTTTGTTTCTTCTGTACAACATTACATGCAACATATTCCAACGTATTCCTTTCCAGAAGGAACAACAGTGATGAGTTTGCACTCCCCTCTTCCCGCACAGGCTGCAGCAGGGCTGATGTTTTAAGACAATGTCACAACAGCACAGGCATTGCAAACTGAACAGCAGGCTTGTTTTGCAAACTCCCTGGTTGTTCTCTGACTATTAAACACCACGTGAATACGCAGACTCCTTTGTTAGAGGAAGAAAGGACAAAATCAGCAGCGAGCTGCTTCTCTGTCCTCTCACCTCTGGGGAAAACCTCTACCACCCACTTCTAGGCGCCACCAGATGCTGCTCTCAGAGCCAGTGCCCAAGGGGACACCTTCAAGGCACCCTCAACTCCAGCTGTCTTAGGACAATGCAATGGTTTCAGCAGGTGTCAAGCCCTCTGGTTCACAGGCTCTCATTTTATAGGCTCAGATTAAGCTCTAGCCACAGCAGAGTGAGGGGTTTTTTTTCCAGGACTTTTGTTCATTGTGAATCTTCAAATTCAGGACTTTTTGTCCTTTTGAATACATACAGCACAGCACAAGGAATAGGTGAGAAAAGGGCCATCTCTTGTCAGCCTTTCAGCATCACAGAAATTTAGTTGTGACATGAAAATACACTGCAAGTCACTCGTGTCACTTTTGCTGCAAGAAAGTTTTTGCTACAGAGAAAATAAATACATCAGCTTGCTACATTTAAAGGATTTCAAGAAGCAATATGCCAGATAGCACAGTGTGAAAAAGACTTCTTTTCTGTAAAGTACAAAATATCTTATTCTTCCAGACCCCTTCCTCACCTCATCACAATGAGCCATGTAGACTGAAACTTGATGAGATAGCAGAAGGGTTAGGAAAGCATCAGCTACGTTTTTATGCAGATTCGCCAGTCCGTCCTAGCTGAAATGAATTCTGGTGTGTTTTTGACATGAACAAGGCAGGATTTGATAGAATCTAGCAGATATCTGGGTCTCCATCAGCAACTCTACCACTTCCCTGTCGCTTCACCATCTCATCTTACCAGCATTGTGATCCAACCCGGGAAAGGAACTCTGTTCTTTGGAAATCAAACTGGCAGCCTGACAAGTAACACAAAGACTAAGCCCTGATGTTTTTTCCAGGGGTACAAGAACCTCAAAGCTCTCTCAGATAGGGAAAGATCACCACAAAGATCATTCTATAAAGTTAAAGGGGAAATGTTTTTGTCATGGAGAATTTTAAAAAGAAACCACAAACAAAAATGTGTGTTTTGTCAACTGGAACAAAGCTATATTTTTTGTGTCTTCTGTAAACCAAACTTGCCATTCCCCATTCATCCTTATTACTACATGATGTTTGAAAAAAATATATACAATAAATCCGAATGTCTCGAGATGTTAAAATGTTGTGGAGTGTGTATGGTGAGTCACCACAACAAAAGACCTAGAACACTGCAGTGCAAGGGACAGCACAGACCCTTGCGGCGTCCAGTTTCCCCAGTTCATACAGATGGCCCTGCCACTTGGACCTGAGAAACAACTTAAACAGTTGAGGGGAAACAAGTCCTTATTATTGGTTATAATACTCATTTTTAGTTCCCATAGATCACTTAGGCCCTCAATTAAAGGTGATTTGTAAAAAGAAAAGCACTGCATCAATATTGGCTTTGGGATGTGTAATGAAAGTCCAGGATTTTCATTTTAATTGATTTTAACATTAAAACATTAGATTTTGTCACAGCTGAGGAATGATCCATTCTGAGAATTAAATCACATGACTGAAGAACTGATACCGGTCATATTTGATTACATTGCAGGAAAAGAAAGTTTTTGCTATAGAATTAACCATCCTCAGCAACTCCAAAATTTAGGCAAAACTCATTCAAAACGCGATACACAGCATTTGTTAGTGTAAAATCAAAAGGAACACTGATTGACAATAACCTATGCATTCTCTGCTTAAAATCCCAGGAATATGTACAAATGATGCCAGTTAGTTAAGTTAAACCTACAACAGAAAAATAAATACCTGAATTGGAGACCTTCTTCACAGGTCAAAGACTGCAGACAGTGAGGATGCCTCTCACCATTTAAAACTAACCCTTTGGTTTCAATCCTGCATATGCAGCTTGCAAGTAAATACCAACACCTAGCAAAACCCAAGGAAGCCGGTCTCACACGAGGGCACTGCAGGGGTCTCTTGGCACAGGGGATGCAAGAATCCAGCCTGTATTAAATGCTGCAATGGCACTGCTTCAGCTGCAAAGCCACTGCTTCAAGCAGCTCATGGAAAGACCAGTGTGTACTACACACACAGCTCTAAAAAATGTGTCGTGTTGCACTGGCATACTTATACTGAAGCAATTTCGTGCATAAGAATGATGCACTGATTTAAAATTGGTTTATCTTGATTAGTTTACTCTTGCTTCACAACAGTGCTGTTTCTGTGGGCAAACAAGGCTTCAGTCTTAAGCGGATGCTTGGACTGTCAGTCTCATAGGATTAGCAATTTTAAATTAAGAAATAGGTTGCAAGAAAAAGTAATTTCATGCTTTGAAAAGAACCTTCGTTTATTTCAAAGTCTTGGAACCTAGAACCATCACTCCATAATCTCATCCAAATGTTGATGTCGTCAATACATTTTAAAGCGGCTTTTAATTAAGTTAAATAAAGAAAAGAGATGCTGCTGAAGAAATATCCAGTAAGAATTTCTATTTCTAGCTAAAACTGCTTTAAATGCATAACCAGTTCTGCTAACTGTGGGATGTGATGCGCACAGCTGAGTTTATAGGTGTTTAGTGAGAGTTTTTTGCCATTTAATAAGTCACTGTGAGCAGTCAGCACAAAGATAACAATATAAATATAGAAGAGTGGGCCTATAACCTCTACTTCTTCTAATTAAAGAGTATATAAATGGCATAAATCATAGCCAGTAGCATTTCCTCTGGGCTGCAACAGAGTTTACTTTCCTCCTAAAAAGTTTTATCTGCCCAAATCAAAGTCTTTTTTCCATTTTCTTAGCTCAGATGAGCACATACACAAGACAACCATTCAGCGAACATTTTCTATATTTAAATTCTGTCAATTAATGGTGCTGTAACCCAAGGTCATAACATGATGATAAGGAAGTTAAATTGGATCAGCGTGGAAAACTGTAGCAGAGAGAGAAGAAATAAAAATTAGGTCAGTCTAATTGAATTGCAGCAGCTTGTCTGAAAAGCACTTTTGCTACCTGCTTTGAAAGGGCATTAGAGACCACATTAGGGAAATGTTTTCATTTTCAAAATCTTTATCTTCGCTACTGCCTTCTTTGCTCAGAGGACTCACTGCTGATACATCCTCCCAAGCTCTTACTCAGATGGAGGATGAAAATATTGCTAGCATTAAAGCTAGAACTTTCAAACAGAGCAGGAGAAGCTAGCTTCAGCAGGATTTTATGTGCTTTTTAGGCCCTTACGGGCACATTAAGGTTTATCAAAACCGCCTGTTTCTCACCCAGAGGAGCTACCCTACTACAGTCTGGTCTTGGTCTGTTTCGTGCAGCATGCTGCCTGCACAGAAAGCAGAAGGAGAAAAGGGTAGAGCTGTTGACTACTTTGGCAATGGGGCTTTCTGGCCTCCGGGGACAGCTTTAGACCTCCCTCACACAAGTTGAGCAACTTCAGGAAGAGCAGGAAGCCTCGTACTAACACTTCACCTCGCTGATACCAGCTCCAGCCTTGGCTCTCCAGCACTCAGTGCTCCGGGAGAGACGCAGATACCAGGAAGCGGTCAGCCAAACTTCATGCTGTAGCTGCAACTATTTCATAACAAATTGCAAAATAAATGTATGTGTCATTTTGTGCATGTATTGGTTACATTGATTACTGATGTAAGATGAGCTGCATAAGTGTACGCCAACTAAAAAAATAAGGGTCCATCCATTTGTTCCACTCAATATCATAGTTCCTAAGCAAGAGGATACCTGGTTCCACCTTCTCAACAAAAACTCATTTTCAAAAGGAGGATGTACCCTACCAAAAGCAGGAGAAAGAAGCAGCAGCTGCTGCTGCGACTCACTTATCTTTCTGACAAGAGGAATATACACTATTGTAAACTAACTTTGATAGTGTAGGGCTTTCTACACACTAACCACAGAAAACAGGAAAAAAAAAGTATATATATAGATATATATATGCACATAACAAAAGTGATAGGGAAAACCCCCTTCCAAGCCAGTGTTTGCTAGCACTGAATATTCAAAATGTCATCTGAAGCACCTCTATTCCACATCAGTTCTTTTTTTAATTGTGGCAGTGTAATATTCACACAATTACGAACTATAATGAACAAGTCCCACTCTGAAGTTGCGGCCTTAAGGGCTGTATATGTTACCCAAATATATAAGTGAATGCTAAGCACATTGGGATTCTTTCAACCACAAATCTACGTAATGACTATTATTTCAAATGTTGCAATAGAAGAGTCCTGGTCAACTAATTATAGCTCAGAACATTTTGCTACTGTGTCTACTCAAAATGAAAAGAAATACCATTTCTCAAAGTTCCACAATTTTCGTTGCCTTCAGCAAAATACATTTCTTACCTCTATTAGCACAGTCTTTACTATTAAGCCATTTATATAAGTTAGTTTTTGACTGAAACTCTAATCTTCTGACAGGATTATAGACATAATGTGTTTCCTTAAGGGATTTTTCTCCTTATAGAATCAATCTGCAATCTTCTCACTGTCTAAATTATAGCTCATGACTTAATGTAGTCCATTTCCGCATCCTCAAAAACGTGAATGGAGGGAAATCCCATTTCTACAGGTGACTCCACATGGCTCTTTGTAACACACTGTCATAAGCTCTTCTGTTAGCAGTCTTCAGAAACATTCATAATTTCAAAACCAGCTAAATCAGATGTTGCTCTGTCACCATTGCCTGAAAATAGGCAGAGACTGAGAGATGACCGGGTATCTGGGAATACCGCTGACAGAGCCAGGTCCTAAGCAAGATAGCTGCAACCCAGATAAAAGCTGTCAAGACTGGCTAATATCATGGATACATTTGCATCAGGTAGTGCATGCCACATCAGACAGTTTTAATGAAAGAGTAGAAAGGCATCCAGCACACACACAATCTTCCCTTCCCCTCCATCAGTAAATACATGATTTGGTGTAAGAATATAGACAACACAAGCTCCCTGGTAAGTCCAAGCAAGGAAAAGAGCCACGGCAGGTCTGCAGAGAGGGAGCAGAGCATCAGGGAAATAGTGATGGGTCAGGCTTACAGTATGTCCTTGGCTCTTACCTCTTACTGTTAGGTGACACCATGGCATTACAGCCAGGCACCGGGCCTCAGTGTTTTCCAGTACACCCTCTTTACTTTGAGGGTGGCAGAGCCCTGGAACAGGCTGCCCAGAGAGGTGCTGGAGTCTCCAACTCTGGAGACATTCAAAACCCACTTGGACGCATTCCTGTGTAACCTGCTCTAGGTGACCCTGCTCTGGCAGGGGGGTTGGACTAGATGATCTCCAGAGGTCCCTTCCAAACCCGATAATTCTATGATTCTACAGGAAAAAAGGCCAAAAACAAGCCTTTCCCCCACTGCATCCCCATGAAGCTCCTGACAATGCAGAGGCAGGTTGAACAGCTAAAAGCAGGGCACGACTTGCACATTAAGTCCCTGCCTCTAATTTGTCAGACCCTTCAGCAATCAAGCAATAAAACAACACAGAGCCAAGTCTAACACTCAAGTATGAGTGACTCAAAGTCCAGCTTTGACCAAGCTTAAGGACCACACAAGTTTCTTCCCGTTGGAGGAAGGCCCACTGCCATGGAGAAGTCATCGTAGAACATGCAGCAATGAAAGCTAAACTGCAACAAATTTCAGTTTACATTAATATGTGCTGTGACCCCTGCTAAAAGGAAAAGAAGAAACACAGCCTCTTCCACCTTCCCTGCGCTGAAAATGGCCTTAACCAGTACTGAGATAAGGCCAATAGCTGGGAATGATGATTTACTTCTTCAGCCATCACTACATAAGATGCCAGCGCGTGCAACACAGCCTTTACAGGAAGTTGTGCTGATGAAATCAGGCTGAAGAAGATTTTTTTTACATGATAAAATGCTGCCAGGTATAGCTTTAATAATAATTTAGGAAATTAAAAAAATCTTTTGATTAAAGCTTTTATATATAGATGAGAAAGCTAAACTATTTATTCTACAGTTAAATGAAAAAATGTTCTCTTACAACAAACACAAAGAGATAGTGCACCAGTCGCCCGGTGTCTGGCATTCTTTGTGAACGTTTCCCAGAATTACCGATGTCAGTGTCTGGCCAGTACAGTTATGTGTGCTTAAGTATTTAAACTTAGAAAAGAAGAAGCATTTTTTGACTGAAATTTGTTATGGATGTTCTTGTTTTGGCATGAGTGTTTAAAAACCAAGGATCATGGATCTTGTCAGGATATGAGCATGACAGAGAAAGGAATAGAGGTCTGAGATTTTGCCTTATTAAAATATAGAATGGCTTGCACTCTTAACACTCACTCCGAATCTTAAATTCCAGATAAACATTCATAAATGCACTCACCACAGGTCTGGTAACGTTGTTCTGAAATTCAGGAGCCCAGTTCTCCTTGAATCTCCAGTTAGGTCCTGCCCAAAAACTCTCTCTAAGCAAGAAACAACCCTCCCTCCCAAGAAAAAAAACTAGACCTGATACTGATAGTTCAACATCACAGTGTTAAAGCAAAAACCAGGAGAGTGGATGCCGTTCTGCATCTAAAGTTTCCAAAACGCTCTCATACCTGTAAGAAACACTGGGAATATAAAGCAACGTCCAACCATTTTTTCAGTATTTTTCAAGCTTATTTTTCAGTATTTGAGTAAAGCATCACTGTTTTCCAATTTTCTTTACTCAGAGATTAACTCCACAACTCAGACATCCATGCTAACCAAAAAGACCTATCCACATAGAAGAGCTCAAATAACGTTCTGCGTAACTTTTTCTTCTAAAAAAAAGCTGCATTTCTCAATATCCATTTTTCAAAGTCCTCTAGCTGTCTAGACAGCAAAATCCTACACTGCATTGTGGACTAAAGGGAAAGTGTAACCATCTTGTTATATAGTATAAATACTGGGGAAATTCAATCAGATCAAAAAGGGACTAATGCAAAGAAAATTCTTCCTCCAGCATAACTAGTCTGGGCAATTGCTATAAATTTGTTACTGAGGGAAAGAGTGTAATGAGGTTTCCATAGCAAAAAACAAACACTATCCATCATCACAACAGTGAACATGACAAAAATCAAATTCAAGTTTTAAAAAGTTAAAGGGTTTAGGAGACTGTAAGTCTTCAAACTCAGAGAGTTAAGCCATGTTTGATGTGAATGAATGTAAAAATTGCATAATACCAGCTCCCCACAGGGTGTTTGCACAACTTCTTCTGAGGTATCTGATGCTGAGTACAGCACTGAACTCGGGTCTGATCCAGCCTCACAGTTTCTGTGTTTCTTTACACATAACAAGGTAGAATTAGAAATACAAGAAATATCAAACAATGCAGAGATTTCCTGTCCATTGCAGGCACTGTTTAAAAAAGAATAAGCTTTTTTCCTTTTTTTAAACAGAGTGGTGGGATAAATCTAGTTGAGGTTTTTTTTAATAATTAAATTCTCGATCATAGAGAACAGACAAAACACACACTGTCTGTTTTCCCCTAGAGTTTTCTGTAGCAGCCATTATTAATGCCTTTGTTGAGCAGAACTCGGGTGGAACCAAGAAACCAGGAGCTAACCTGCTGCTCCTTTGTGGCTCTGATCTGGGTGTCCAAAGAACAAGGATTTGTTGCAGTCATTGGCTCGCCACCTGCCTGAGGCATTCGACTGTGTCTAACACAATGATGCTGGAAAGCACTCATGAGTAAATACACAATAACATTTGTATGTTTACAGCATCTGTGAAAGGTGTGGGTAGGGCAATTTTTCTACCGTGTGTTTCCAGAGCAAGTCAAACCCATTAATTAAATTCATGCTCTTGTCCTGCTTCAAAAGGAAAAACAGAGCTGATTTATGGGCACTGACAGCTGCAGGAACCAGGAGCTGGTTTTGCTCACTGCCTCCCCTTAATTAATTTTTAAGCATCTTGGTAGGTTGATTTTTCAGATTCTGATCATAAGAAAGGCTGCATGTCCTCAACTCCTGCAAAGGAAGAAAAGGAAGCTGCTCCATGCAGAGTACTGTCAGATTGCCGTGGTTTCTCAGTGCTGGCTGAATAATCTCTGCAGGAATTGGGTATCTATCTGAACATCTCTGTGCCCAAGCAACCTTCAGGATGAAGCTGTAAAAGGTCCCACTCATAAGACATTTCTTATCTAGTCATTATTTTGCTTGTCCTGACAACAAAAACTTTAAAACAAGAAAGCAGTACCTGAGGAACAGTGTATTCTACTGTAACAAAAAATTCTCTTTTTAACACCGGAGCCAGGGAAATTGCCACAAATACCTTCTTCTCGAGGGAAGACAAATGTCTCTGCATTGCCATAGCACATAGCGATATATGCAAATAGCAATATACAGCAATACACCAGTATGTTATTTTCTTCTTCTAGGTTCTTTAAACAAGAGAGAGATTGCTGGCATTTTGGGCTGAAATCTGGAGGTAAGCAACCAGAACACATTTAACACCCAAGCTAAGAACAGGAAACTGTTACAGAAGTGAAAAGTTTTCGATGCTGAACTTTCACCCTAGGCTTTGGGAGATTTTTACCAATAAAGAACTATACAAACACAGACAGAGTATATTGACACTGCATCACCTGCCCAGCAGAGCCATATGCTGCTGTTGCAGACACTGTCAATAAAGATCAAAGCTTTCCATGAATTAATGAGCTGGAGGTTATACGCTTCATACCACACTGTAGACCCATATTGACCTCTACGGAGTGGAAGGTTGGGCCAGATGAACTCTGGAGCTCCCTTTCAATCAATTATTTTACTATTTTGTACAACACTTCATGAAACATAAGACACATTTATTTTGTTGTTATTAATAGTCTAGGCAGCAGAAAGCCTGCTAGGAACAAGGATACTACCGTCTAAACTAGCTCATGATCAGTAGTTGCCAGGAAGAAACAGAAAGTGGCAGCACGGTCTACAACAGTGCTGGAGCAAACAGAACATAAAAATATCTCTTTCTGATAGTGATCCAAAGGGGCCTCACTAAAAGACAACAATAGCTAAGAACCTGTATCTAGACACAAACAGGCACGTGATAACAGGCTGCAAGATCAACTAAACAGACAGCACTATCCTAAGCTGACTTACCTAATGGAAAGGTGGTAATTCTCCAGGAATCTCCTGTACATATTTGAACATACCACTGCTTACAGTCCAACACACCAGCACTTTACACCATTTTCTATTTATGGCAAAATGAGCACAACTCAACTCACACAGGTGGTGACTGGAAGTTCAGCCCATGCACCCAGGAACTGGCAAGACCACAGAACTCTTTCAGATGATTACTACCTATTTTCAGCTGTGGATCAAGAGCTCTCCTTTCATCAGCTTGTTTTTACCACTCAGGAAACAACCTGTGCCTTTTCAGTTACTGAAGAGGCTCTCAAATCAGGGACATTGGTCAGATCTCGAAGAATTGTTAAACAGTGTTCTTTCAAGTGGTAACAGGTGAATGGTATCTCAGTTACCTGCTTATGCTCTTCATATATAGTGACAGGTCTGATATTTACAAGTAGCATAATGACAAAATTCAAGAACTAGCATACCAATAAATACACAAAAAGTCTTGAAAACCTTTTTGAATTCAAGATCGATAGAACAACTAATCTCAATATGATTATATTTCTTAGGTGTTTTTCATAAAGAAAACTGACTTTTCATCTCTCTTCCTCCTCAGTTCCCCCAATAAATCAAGACAGTTATAGTTACATACATTTACATACATACTTCTCCTCATCCCTATAGAAACTAAGAGAGAAGCGTGCAGTTTTACAGTTGAAAGATTATTTCTTTACTCCAACATTCATAGAAGCAGTTTAAGAGTTTCAAATTCAGCTTTGATTTCACAAAGCTTCTCCATTACATGACAATGCAACAGAATCTTAAAGGCTTTGATTCCACTCCTAGCAAGGTCAATCACAGTTTTACCATCAACATGCAGTGGACCTATATTTTATACAGTATCCCTCATATAAAACGCATCTCAGCTTGCCTTGCGCAAAGAGCACATTAATACAACCATATGTAAACAATTATAATGAAACACATGGGAAGAAACACAAAGAATGCATGGAAATAAGAGGTTTGTTCCACTGAAATTTGAATTGAGATGAAGAGTTGAACTGATCAAAAAGACCCCAAAAAAGCCATTGGACAGCAGAGTTTGCAGCAGAGAAAGTATTTGAACAATACCACAAAAGCACATATGGGGCAGGGCCAAGGCTATTAGAGAAGGGAGGGAAACTGTGAGGGGAATGCAAACCTCAGGGCATAAATTAAAACAACTGTCAATAGCTGAACATTTTCTGAAACTGTTGGGACAGCATGGAGTTCTAATACTTTTGACCAACAAAGGAAAAGAAGTAATGTCTATAACCAACTGATCTTCAGACCAGCTTGGAAGACCAAGTTATGAATTTTGGGAAGAAAGAGTTAAACCCTGTATTGTCTGAGTAAAACTTGTGTTAGTTCTCTTTGATCCTTAGGGTGAAGGAGGCTCTTTTCTTATGAAAAGTGCTGGTCAGCTTCACACAATGTTATACAACAGAGAAACTGTGAACGGTGCTTCAAAAATTGAGGGTGGCAGCTCCTAATGGAGACAACAGGTGGATCAGAACAACAACTGTCCAGCCTGCGCAGAGAAAGCAGCATCCCACGCACACTTTGAGCAGAGAACAAATACAACTTTAAAAAACAAAAACCTAGAAAGAGATTCAACAGCAGTACTAGAAGGTAAATACAGAAATAACTGCTTAGTGTCCAAAAGGTTTATTTTATCCTGCACAAAACAGACCCAGGTGTGAAGCACATCCAGGGTCTATGCCAAAGCAGGCCTAGGGTATTGCATTTAGATTTTTACTATATTACTTAAGATAGCATGTTTTTCAGCAACTAAATTAAATGGAAAATGCAAATAGGAGCTTCTAAGAGCCTAATGATTTTGTTTAAATTCCAGGTTATTTTGGAATGTGAAAACTACTTGCTGCTTGGATCCATGACAACCATGTAGATACTATTCACTCGCTTTAATGATCTACACCAACATGGTAAGCCATATTCCAAAGATTGGGTCTCAGGTCACTTGTAGTTGTCTCGTGCAACAAGTTGGAGTGACTGGGTATATAAGGCTTCATGCTTCTGTCTCAAAAAGTGTAATATAAAAAGCATTAAACAACATAAGCGAGCAGGATGTGGCAACATTCCTTGATTTACGAACACTGTTTTACACACCAGACAAATATTAAGTTTCCCAGAATATCTCAAAAGGGATGTTGCTAAGCAAAGATGATGGTAAAAAGAGTATTTAATTAAGATTTCTGAGTGTAATTTGCTGGGCTAACAGCAATGTTCCAAGCTATCACCAAGCAGAAGAGGAAAAAGCTCCAAGTACAATGAAAAGGGGATATTTTTAACTCTAGTTTAAGTACAAATATAGAATGGTTTATGCCTGATTCTGTCTGAGAGAGAAAATGAACTATTGGTTCAATTGAAAGCCAGCTTCTGCACATATTTTTCTGTTAAATATCCACTGTTTGAGACTGAGTTTTTGGCACTCGTTTCAACATTATAGGCAAACAGTTTCACTAATTCATTGCTTTTCCTTTTTCTTAAAGAAAAAACACACCATACTTTTTGGGCAAAAGCCAGTCACATGCATCAGAGAAGTTCACAGGGAAATCAGTTATCACTTGACATGATACAATGGTAGCTTACAACTTACCAATAGCTATGACTCCAATCAGCTCTCCATTTTGACGTTTTCATTTTAAATTTCCAGGGAATTATAGAAACATATTTCCTAGAAGATTTAAAATAAACAAACAAAACCCAATTAGAAATTAATAGAAAACCCTACAGCTAACCTACTACTTCAAAATTTGTTAAGCAGACAAAAGCAATTCACAGGAGATAAGAATGCACTGTAAAGTTTAGTTAAGCAGGCTACATCTCTTGCATTTGCAAAATAAAATCTGCATCCTTTCAACATGTGGCAAGAGGCCATCGATTTTATTTTTCATTTTACTTTCATTGTACACATAAATGTTTAGGCCATGGCTTACACAAAACAAAGAAGGACATCAAGACAGAGTTACACTGTAACATTAATTAGAGATTGGAACAAAAATTAAATGGAAGAATCTACCTGGTAATTAATAATGACAGCTATATCAAATAAGAACAGAATTAAGGTAAAAAGAGACACCAGACGACCCCAGTAAAAGGTTGCCTAAAAATAGGAAAACACAATGACTCATTCTTCATAAGCTTGATTATTTACTCCACCTAAAGTACTGACAGCACCTTTTAACAGATGCACAGAAACATTCTCAACTCTTTGCAACAGTATAATAAGATTGAATAGGGCTATAAATCTCCAAAATGCCCACACAAACATTAAGCTATGAGAAGGATATGAAATGGTAGCATACAGGACAGGTTAAGTGACTTGCTGTAGGGCAACAGAGCAATACAATGAATCAAGGGTTCCCAGGCTCTACTTAGCTATGAGTCACATCAGATATCGGGTGCATTCAATGCACTTCAATTTGCATTTAGTTTTCAGTCATATTTCAGGCTTTTAATCGAAAATCTTCCAAATATCTCCTATGGGTCAGACATCACGCATTGTTGTCTTCTTGACTTTGTAGGCCAACAGCAACGATGAAAATATACAGCCAAGGGTACTTTGAAACCTGAAAGCTAGCAGTGGAATTTTATAAGAACTTTTCAGAGTTTACCCACAAATTCTGAAAAGTATAATTGTAAGGAATATATATGCAAGGATAGTGTACCAAAACCAGCAGCAAGAGCAATGACCATGAAATTGCCTTGTACTGTTCCTCCCCATCCCTGCTACCTATGGATGCTGAATTCAGGAATGAACTGCCTTGGCATAGATCCTAGGAGAATTCTACTGAAAGGGATCTCAAGGCCAGTAAAAACCTCATTCTCTTACAAGAAAAGCCTTGCAGGTTTCAAGAACGGAGCAACCAAAACTCTGCCTGGATTTGGGGCTTGTAATATAAGCTGCACCAAGACTTCTCAAGTTATTGTCACTCAAGCAGAGAGTTGCCAAGAATGAAACAAAGCACATGGCCCAAACTCTAAAATTCACAGCAAAATACATTGCCCGTTTCACATAAATTAGCTCAACTTGGTAATTAATATTCATTACAGGTTTGCAAGCACACACAGGTCCACATGGGCATATGCCCACATTCTACTCACTACAAGAAACACAGAAAATATTAATATTTTTAAAGGACAAAAAGCACCTGCATTGTTTCATTCTAATTCTGTCATTATCTCATGAATTTATCTGTGTCTCTAAATTCTTAATAGAAAACATTTTGCTGAATTTTCCATTTAGCCTGGAGCACACATATCTGAAAGAACAATAGCTTTAGCAATACCTAGAATATTATTGCAATGCCAGAGGCATTCCTTAAATTTCAAAGTTCGTGAAAATCTGAAGGAGAAATTTCTGACAAACATACAGACAAGGGCTCAGACAGGGCTCTGAGGAACCTGATCTAGTTGAAGATGTCCCTGCTCATTGCAGGGGAGGTTGGACTAGATGACCTTTAAAGGTCCCTTCCAACCCAAACTATTCTATGATTCTATGATACAGTAAAGGTAAAGTTCTACTTGATACTATAAATATTCTGGCTCCCAGCACAGAAAAAAAGAATTCCCATAATGCTGCACATTTGAAAATTTTCTGATTTTATTGTTGTTGTTTAAAGTACAAACACTTCACATGAGTCCTAATCCACTGTTGCAGGCAAGCTCATGGTCACTTTAAGCAGGTTAGCATTCCAGTTCAGCTCAAGGGGATGAGCATACTACTCAAGTGATTTGTTTGATCACTGTCTAAATTAAAAATTCACAATGGCACGAAAAGGAGGTTGTTATATTTCCACATTATTTGCAGTAGACAGCCTACACCCTGTGTGGGCACCTGAAGAAACCACTCGCAAAGTGTCGTTTTACTATTCCAGGATCAAGACATTTAAACCAAACCTTTCAAGCAGTCAATGGAGTACAATCTGAAAGGTAGGATTGGTTTTTTTACATTTTTTTTATTCTACTTGTTTAGGTTTAAAACTTAATGGCCATCGTAAGTTTTAACTTCAATTGTAACTTCAGCACTCCACAACGGAGAACATGACGAGATTATTTTTCTCTCTGTGGTACTCCACCATATTTTCTAATGATGATGCTTTGCTGCTATTAGCACTGGTAACAGAACAGGTTCTGAACTGTGTTTCTTTCCAACCCCTAATATTTCTGTTGTAACAAATAAAATCTTGCCAGTTTCCACTCTGAAGTTTAGAAAAAGATACACTGACTCATTCACTTAACACAGGTGAAAAATAGAAGGAGAAAATGGTACAGGAAGAACAAGCTAAGGCAAGGGCAGAAAGAAGGAGGGGGACTTGGGGAAGAAGAACAAATTGGAACACATAAGGACTGATCTGGCTGGAGAGGGAGAGCACACTGACTTCTAACGTTTCCCTTACAAAGAGCTGCAGGTTATTCCATTACATGGTCAAACGCAATATCCTGACAATTTTAAGAAAGCCCCTTGATCCATTTGTTGTTTGGTTTTGGTTTGGGTTGGGTTTTTTTTTACAGAAGAGAATCATTGACTCATACTATCTGCTTACAGCTTTATCCAATTTTCTTTGTATCAAGAAAGGCTGATGTCCTGAGCAGTAAAATACCACCACAATACCTGCCACTAGCAATATTTCGGATGATACAAACAAATCAGAAGCATTTGAAATATTCAGGGCAAGATGATTTTTGGGGACACAAAGCTAGAATTGAATACCACAGCTGAGATCACATATCCTACCCTGGCCTCAATCCTGCCTAAAGGCATATATGCAAAAAACTCCAATACCTATTTGAAGCAATCTCCATCGACATTCGAGCCTACTTTCAGAATCTTGCTCCCTGAAGTAAAAATGTATGGCATATTTAAAGGATAAAGGCCTCCTAAACTCCAGCAGTGTCTCTGCCCACTTCCAAAGACTCAACAGCGGAAAAAAACCAAACAAGCAAACAAAGAAGCACTGAGCCTATCCACAAAACTGATGTGCAAACAAAAAAAAGTTTCCAATAAGCTAGAATGGCAGAATTACATGAGTTAACTTGTACCACTTAGTGCACTTACACTTAATTGTTGTTTTCATAGGTTCTATTATTTTCTTACTTTAACTTACAAGAATTTTACAACTAAAACATATGTAGTCTCCACATTCTCTCCTTTCCCGTCTTCCTCTGTTCACAAAGTGTTTCCCAGATCATGTCAATATTCAAAGTCTTTCAACAGCATTTTTTAAAGATTCTGCTATCTGTAGCCACCAAATCGCTGCAGAAGGCAAATAAATTGTTTCTGGGTTTTCACTGCTGAGCAGAACTCACAGGAAAATGCAAGAGGCAACAGCTTCCCGCAGATGAAGGATCAACGGAGAGCTCGATTCCATAGCAGTGTACAGTGTGTTGCTATGCTGCAAGCTAGTGGCAGCTATGTGACAGTGTACACGGCATAATCACATAACATAGCTGGGAACCAGTCTGGCTTCCCAAATTCTTCTCACAGACTAAATCCTGTAGCAGTAGGATTGTAGCCTTCATGCCCACTGTCTGATATTTTCTGTTTCCTAATGTCCCAAGCAGGATTTCTCATTGATATCAGCATCCATAAAACTGATACAATAAAAATTAAATTATTCCAGAAGGTTACAAAAATAACTTTTTATATATTCATATTATATATAAAAGTAAATATTCAGTTGAGAAACAATCCATATCTAGAAAATACTTTTTTATTTAAGCAGGCTCATAGTCTTCAGCTGATTCTGCAAATGGAAGTCTAAGGAAAAGTGACTTTGGAGCCAGAAGACAGAAAACAAGCAGCTCCGCAGCCAGTAAAGCTGACATATAAAATTCAAGTCAAAGGATTTGTTTGCTTTCCTGTCAGTTCTGCAAAGAAAATCGAACTGTGCAGTTTCTGGCTTATTCAGCCCCAGAGTATTAAATATTCTGAAAGGCAGATTCTGTTCTTATTTGCATTCTCCCAGTCCCCTCTGGTGAGGGTGCAGCAAACTAAGGCCACATACATGGCCAGGAGAGAATCTGCTTTGTATTCACGCTGCCATGTGTACCCTGCATTGCTACAGGATCTTAGGGACTGCCATACCAGTTCAAACCAGTGACCTGAGTGATCAGCAATACCCCGGTTTTCAGCTCAGTTTAGTGCTACTTCATCTTTAAGTCACACATGGGTATTGAGATCCCCCAACTATGCCTCATTAGGCACTCCAATTCATCAGTTTGCTCAGCAGCATCTCATACGCAGCCAAAAAGGGACATAGCCAAAAGTAAATCTGTCAAGGGCTGGATGCAGCTGCAGACCCTGACATGTTGATGTTTTCTTCAAATGTACCTTTCTGGCGTCAGCATCTGCCCTTCCTCAAAGTCAGCTGAAATTTCAATCTGATCTTTCACCAGAGACAGCAACATCTTTCAACTATTGCTATCATTAACGGATGTCTTTGACCTCTTAGAAAATGTTGAATTTTCTCAGTCTTCAAAATTTACTAAAGCCTTTAATATATTGATGGATCAAGCAGCATGCTTCTATCCTCTCTCTCTACTCTTTGAGACCTAAATTTATTGAGTCCTGTGAAGTTATTAAGTCCTTCTTCATTACCTCATCTTTCAACCAAAGGTTGAAATCTCACTTCTTCATCTAGCCCTGTAGACAGAACTAGAAGCACCTGTAAGAAAGCTATCAAAAGACCTTTAGTTTTTCTCATTTCCTTAATATTTTAAGGATAGCTCTGAGACACCTACTGGGGAGAACAAAAAAGTCACCAGATTTTGTATGTAGCTTTTATGCCAGGAGAAAAGACTCAACCATTAGGAAAAAAGAAAGCATAAAGAATAACAACATACATATAAAAACCTCAGCGTTTCGAGTGAAATAGACAGCTAGTCAGAAATTAGTCAATGGATGGACTCATCAAGATTTTTGTTGATGCAAACCGAAATGTCTCCACCTATTTCTGTGTATGACCGTTTCTCAAGTAGGCACACAGAATATGGATGCACCCAGTATAAAAGGCTTGCGGTCTTCAGGATGCTCAGACCAGGCCACTGAACAGGGTTGAAATTACAGAATATCACTGAACCAAGATAGAGCAGTTCAAACTTAGGTTTGATCCTCCAGCCAATATGACATAGGACAAGCATTAGGTAACACCTTAAAGTACAGATATTTCTAGCAGGAACTAGGAAGCAGCCTCTTGTGAAGGTACAGAATAAGAACTATACGAGAAGACAGGGAGCAGAGAAGTATTTTGGAATATTCAAATATTTCAGAAACTATTAGGAGCAAATAACAGCTTTTAACAGCTACACGAAAATGATGTGAACATGTAACTGAATTTCCAAATTATAGCTTTTATTTTTACTGCAACATCTTTATAAGCTACCTCCTATTCTAAAATTAACATTAAAAAATGGAAGTTGGGCATTTATGGCATTCATCAATAGTCATGCACTTCTCCTTCAGCAACCTCATGCAACAAAATCAAACAAGTTCTCTGTCTTCCTACTATTCCCTTGAGAAGTCCCTGAGGCATAAGACCAACGACTCTTTGAAATCCACAATCAAAACTTCAGTAGTTGTGTTTCAAAGCTGGGGAGAAAATAATGAGACAATTTTACCAACATGAAAACTGTTTGGACTACCATGGACCTATTCCCTATGTAAGACCTTTTTATTTATCTATACATATATGTGCATGACACCTGAGGAGAGGTACATTTATAAGTACCTAAGGAGACGTAAACGCATATAGAAATACAACCTTACAACCTAACTTGCCATGTCATTTCTTTACCATAAAAATTACGGCACAAAAATGACAAGCCACTTCCTCTAGCTGAATCTGAGCTGACCTGCAAGACTGAACAAATGAGGCAAATGAGTCACATTTTTCTCTTGAAAAGATTTGCTGTGTCATATATATGATGCACAGGAACTTTGCACTGTCCTCAGGGAAGTCACAAATCAGCTTCCAATGCTCAGTTTCTAACCATACCACTGCTATGCCAGTAGGACCCAGATTCTCTCTGGTGTAACGTCTAGCCAGCAGAAAAAGAAGTTATCCATATGGACAACCTGTCCTCAGACCCCATTCAAGCTTTGATTTCACTGAGCCCAGGCCAATCTATCTGTTGCGTATCACACAAATGTATATCATTCAGTCAGGATAGAACCTTTTAAGTAGAGTCAGGAAAAAGGGCATTTTAAAGGATTTCTTATTCCAACTCCTTTTTTAATCGTGTTCACTCTTTTAGCATCCTGGTGACACTTGGGTGAATTTTAAGTGCCCAAGCCCAAAACCGAAATCCACACCACTCTCTGTAAGTCCACAGACACTGCATTTCCACCAAGGTGTCTAGCTGACTAAAGCTGTTTTGATAGACATACCAGAGCTCCTACCATCTTGACAGGTCTCAGCAAAATATCTCCTACCAAGCTCATCTGGGAATTGTAAAATAAGCAGATTATTTGTATTAGGAATCAGGAAAGGCTGTCCAGCCAAATACATGATAGAACAGGGAGTCTAAGTTAAGAGCAATGATTTATAATCAAATATCCACATGCGTCTAAGCCAGGAGGGACAAGGCACAAGTCTGCTGAGAGCTTAGGAAGCCCCTTGCCCCAGAGTGTGACTATACCCAATTTCCTGTGGCCTGAAACCACATGGTGGTGTTGAGGCTCCAAAGCCTGGCAGGTGCATGAAGGCCACATCATCTCACACAGACTTAGAGTACAATGTTCAACCTAAAACACAGCAGCCACAGCAACTCTCAGCCAAAACCACAGGAGAAGCGGTGATTATTTTACCTAGTATTCAAAGGGTTAGAGAATTCCCTCTTAAATTAGGAGCCCTGGTTCAGTTTGACCCTCAGCCTCAAAGCCATGTCTCACACCTATCAAAGTCACATCCTCATGTGCTGCTGAAGCCCGAAGACTGCTGAAGCCACCACTGGGAAGGGAGCTGTTCCAGGCAAAGCGTAAGGAAAGGATCCTGTGAATTGTAGCCCCATGGCAGCATTATCTCAGCTCTTAAACTCTGGGGCTCTTTCTATGTTTTAAAAACACATTGGATAAAACCAAGGTTTTTCAGACCAAGAGTTGGAACCCAAGAACCCATTCTCCAAAGTGCAAAGTTGGACAAGGTTGCAATGAGACACTTTAACCTCCCAAAGGAGATGAGATTTCAGATACAGTCCTTCTTTGTAACATAAAGATAGCTATTTTGAGGCTCCAGCTGTGTTCCCAAACACAGATCCCCACTTGGGCCTAGCCTAACACAATTACTGAATCAAATATAGTTTCTCTGCTGATTGCTTCTTTCACACGTACATGACCATCTGTTTATCATATCCTTTTTTTTTTTTTGCTTTGTCACACATTTAGACCATGCATCCCCCTTGGAAAGCAGTGCATTTCTATGTTTGCCTGTGTGTAATGTGGCCTTAAACACGATTCAGCGTTTTATGCCCCACCAGAGTATAAGCTATTCTATTTTAGAGAATTAACAATTTTAAAGGACAGGAAATAACTCCAGTAACTTAAACACCAGACAGTGAAGTAAGTTTGGGAAGACCAGATGTAGAGAATAAGCTTGGCTGAAGAGGAAATGAGTGGTTTTATGCTACAAGCTATATTTGTTTTTCCTTTGAGCAAACTGGCTAATGATTGTGAGAGTTTTACCCTTTGCCCCACTCTTCCTTTTAATCATCAAAAATAAAACAAACACTTTGTATGGTAAATAATGGGGGTAGGGAAATGTTCTGTGACCTAGTGCTATGAGTGATGAGGAACTAGTCAGAGACAATGCATTTCCTCTTAAAAATCTTATAAATATTTAAAATCAATTGCAAAGAGCATAACAGGAAAAATGGACACATTCAGATCACCTCCAAGTTGTAACCCATGTGCCCTCTGGGGCACTCACATATGGGCCTCACAAATAGGTCTGCCATCCCTGTGAGCTGGCCTTACTTTCTCAGAGGCGCTTACAAAAAAGCCTACAGCTACCAGAGACATTAGTCAGTGAATGAAATAGTACAAAAATGACTTTAAAATAAAAAACATTGGCAGAGTGGAAATAGGAATCTATGATGAGAATAAAACATGGGACTTCATATACTGACTAATGCCATCAGGAAGCTACTAGGGGTAAGTGGAAGGTCTGGCTGACCTTACTGATTGCAGAAGAAGGACATTTTGAGGAGGAGCTAGCAGGACTTAACATAGCTATGCATATTATTACGTATTTTGGAAGATCAGCTTAGGCAATAACCAACAGTTACAACTCAAAACAAAACACCTTTTGTAAAACTGATAGCATCTACTTTTCATTACCTTTCCCTTCCGCCAGCACACCTGCAAACAACAAATGCAGGTGTGCTCAAGCTGAACTGGCAACACTCAAGCTTCCCTGCCTTGAGACCTGCCATCACTGCATCTTAGTTTGGTGCAAAACAGCTGCATGAAAAAACAAGAAGGTGAAGAGGCAAGGTGGGAGCAGAAATACCATCAGGATATGATAAAAACATAGCTAGATGCCTGCGGGCAGGGGGAGAGAGCAGCTGTAAAGAAGGGGAGCAGATTCTAATGCATTTTCACCAATTCAGACGCTCCGCATTCCAGGTAAAGTATTTGCACTGGCATATGACAGCCAGTAGTTATTGCCATTGCCAACGATAGTGGTATAGTTTCCTGGTATTACAATTACACATATGTAAAATAATTAGCAAGTATTTTTCTAATATCAGCAGAATCAACCTAAATCTGACCTTTTCTCAGCTCTTTGAGTGAGAATATGAATGTAAGCAGATATTTCCATTACTCTGAGCAACCTGACTGCCAGAGTCTTTTCTCATCAGATTGTAGCTGGACATCACGCTGGCAGGATTCTTTTCCCCAGCGTTGAGAAATGCCACAGCACACACCCACAATTAGAAGACATAATTGACTCCTGCCCAGTAGACATACTTCTCAGCTGGGAGACTGCACTCTCCCTTGGATGCTGTTATGAATAATCCAAAGGTATAATATGCAGTTTGTACTATTTCATGTACCTAGTAATTAGTGTTGACTGCTAATGTTGTGATCCTGGGACAAAGAGCACAGTAAGCGCAAATTTTTGTCAATTATTATTATTGCAAATTTCCTGGATAAACACTTAATAGACACACACATTTTCAGATGATGCCACACAGATAGAGGTTAAAATCATGATAACATTACTCCCCCTGGTTATTTGGTGAGTAGGCTGTGGTTAGCTGATCATAGAATAGTTTGGGTTAGAACGGACCTTTAAAAGTCATCTAGTGCAACCCCCCTGCAATGACCAAGGACACCTTCAACTAGATCAGGTTGCTCAGAGCCCTGTCCAGCCTGACCTTGAACGTTTTCACAAATGAGGTATCTACAACCTCTCTGTGAAACCAGTGTTTCACCACCCTCACTGTGAAAAATTTCTTCCTTATATCTAGTGTAAATCTACCCCCTTTTAGTTTAAAGCCATTACCCCTTGTCCTATCACAACAGGGCCTGCTAAAATGTTTGTCCCCATCTTTCCTGTAGGCCCCCTTTAAGTACTGAAAGGCCACAATGAGGCCTCCCTGGAGCCTTCTCTTCTCCAGGCTGAACAATCATAACTCCCTCAGCCTGTCCTCACAGCAGAGGTGCTCCAGCCCTCTGACCATTTTTGTGGCCCTCCTCTGGACCCACTCCAACAGGTCCATGTCTTTCCTGTGCTGAGGGTTCCAGAGCTGGATGCAGTACTTCAGGTGGGGTCTCACTCAAGCAGAGAAAAGGGGCAGAATCACCTCCCTTGACTTGCTGGCCACGCTTCTTTTGATGCTGTATTGATGGTTCATAGGGCAAGCATAGTGTTTGTGATTTGGGTGTTTCATATTAAATCACTTTGCTCTGTAGTCTCCTGAATAGTGTAGGGTTCAGCTAATTGGAAACAATTCTGTGTTGGTGTCACTTGGCTTGCTTTTTCCCTTGCTACAACTGCTCGCATACCTTTGTCATTTAAGGATTCTGTTATCCTGTCACGTGCTACCTTGACAAAGGAAAAACATGTTGTGATATCAGAGATACTTCCTCAGTAACAAAAGAACTAGTCTATGTCAGAATACAAAGCATCAATGAAGCCATATGAAGCCAGAACTGAGTCAGTCCTATAAATTCCCAGATAACAAGCAACACGTGCTTCTGAGGCATGAAAATATCCAGTTTTTTGATACCCGCCCTGGTTGAAGACACTTTTCTCTCTTGTAAAAACTACCAGTCTAAATTAGTTTCATGGCTTCATTGGGAAGAAGCATAAATGAATGCTAAATCCCTACACACAGAACCAACCCCAAAATTCATGCCTTGAATAGCCTACCAAATACATCAAATTCTTCCCTCACCGAAGCAAACAGCCATTGTCTGTACATAGTGCCAGTGTGTAATATTACCCAGAAGTTTGACACTTCAGTCACAGAAACAAATAAAGAATCAGGCCACTGCCTTGAACAACGTATAATCCATGGGCTCAATTCAGTCTGGCCAGGGAGAAAATAAGGGAAAGAATCATCTTCAAAAAATACATAAATATTCTTCTCAACAGATGAAGATAGTCTGAAAAGGAATTATTTGCATTCACACAATGATGCATTTATCTGTGATAAACAGGGGATCTGATCTGGAAAGCAACAAGCAGAGAGTGGCAATGGGAGTCAGCCGAAGCTGACTGCCACAATCACCACTGTAATTAGGCAGTGGCTGAAGTTTTGTATGAGTCTTTGATGGGTCCCTCCATGTCAACTTCTCTTCACAGTTAGCTGTACTAGAGATGCATGCAAGCTGTTCAGTAGACAAATAAGGCCTCAATGAAGAATAAAAGTGACTGGTAGACCTGTGCAGCTCCCCAGCTTTGTTTGTAAAGTAAATGGAAAGAGCACATTTGAGGGGGAGGAGTAACAAGGGGAAGGACAAGGCAATGATAACCTTGGCATTAACCTTGTGCTGGCAGGATAGCATAAGGCTCTTTCTGGCAGACACACTGACACTCCAAACTTCCAAATATAGAGCCTGCCTTCCTCAAAACAGGAGGGTAAACCAAGCTGCACCAGGAAAAACACTTCCACAGTTCCCATTTCTCACAGAGCAATGCAGACAGCAGGGACTACAGGGTGCCTCAGAGCCAATCCACAGATCATACTCCATCAGCAGGATGGCACAGCCAGGTGTTCTCACTAGGGCTGGGCTGCATGATGGCTGAAGCGTGGAAACAACATTTCAGTGCTGCACTTTAAGAAAGTGTGAACAAAGAGTCCGAAGTCATTTCAGCTACAAAAAAACAGACAAAAAGAGCCTGTGAGGTTGGATCCACTTCCTATAAGGGAGCATATTACGGTATTTCCTTGGGTTAGTTCATTTCCTTTAGATTATATGACCATTCAGTTGTTCCCTGAAGCACTTTTAAAACAAATTTCCAGACTAAGAATCAGTCAGAAAAAAAGGAATGTAGACAGATTTTAGTCCAGATTTAAGTATGGGTCTCAATGCAGAGTTAAACACAGACTTGTTATCAAATTGTTGCCTCTGTAACAACTACACTAAGACAGCAGTTGCCAAAGATTCTATAGACTCCATGAAAGAGATCAGGCATTCTATGCTGCTTTAATTTTCACAATTTTTTTTTTGGTTCTCACCTATACGCTAAATGTGAATGTTCCAGACAAACTGGGCTGTAATTTTCAGGTACAGGAGTAGAACTGGTCTGGACTTTTGTGGGAAAGTAATTTGTTTTCAAAAGACATTTATCTGTGAGCTACAGAGGTTTTATCAGCGTTGTTAGTCTCCACAGAGCATTAGTAGGAAAGGATTCTGGGCCCAGGATGGTGGGGATTTTTTCCTCTCTCTCTCTCTTAAGGCCTCTGGCCTCATAATAATAACTAAGGACAGAAAAAAACCCAAAGGATTTGAAGTGTTCTCTGTATTGTAAGCAAAGTGAGACAGTTCTTATAGATTATATTCATCCAATAGTAGTCACTATCCTGCACAGTACATGGATAATGAAGTTATGTTCCTGCTGTTTCTTTCTTTACAACCTTTTCCCCGTTATACTCTCTCTACTACAGGCTGGTGATTTTCTTTTACTGTATGTTTACTAGTTTTCTAAATTTCTAAATATAGTTCTTCTCAGCTCTACCATCTGTCCCACAATCTTTCGATGCTTCTTTTATATTATCTGTCATCCAGATCAATTCTTCCTCTGCCTCCACCCCTCAGTAACACATTGCACTTCCCTCCTCCAACCTAGACACACCTGACCCTTTCTCAAACCTTGGCACATGCTGAGGACAGCCTCTGAAATCTTCTGAGAGGTGTGAATGCCTACTCAGCACGGAAAGCAAACCGCACCTCCCACTAGGAGAAGCTTGCCAACTGCTAGAGCTCTCTAAGGTTATTCCCACCCCAAATTCTTTATATTCCCTCTGTACACATTTCTCTGCAGACACCTTCTCTTCCCACATTTGCTTCTGTGAATATGTCTCCTTGCTGGTTAGCTTTTGGTATCTATGACACCTCGCTAGCAAAAAAGAACCCCACTAAATAAATTGTGTTTGTGTTAGCAGTGAGGCTGACAGGCTTAATTTTGATGAGCATCGGTTTGAGTCCATTGCAGAGTCTGGTAGCTCAAGCCGTTACCCTGAGAATGGACAGGTTTCACTGAGGAGCGCAAAGCATAGCAGACTGATGGGGAAGACACCAACAGGGTCTAGTCCAAAAGGTACCTCTACTGGAAAAAGTGAGCAGAAAGAGGTGTCCCAGGCTCCTGGGAGATGCATCATTCAGACTCAGCAGCCCAGATAATACACACATGGAAAAAAAAACCCAACTCCTTACTTTGTAATCCAGAGAGGGAAAGGATGAAGGAGAGTGAAAACCAAAAAAAAAAACCAGCTAAAGCTCATAAAACACCAGGGTGTGAGGGAGGAAAAACCCAAACAAACAAAACAACTGGCTTAAAAAGAATGACCCAGATCAAAAAGCACCAAGCCAGAGTTTAACAATTTGAGACCTAGTAAAAAAGCTATTTTAATATGCTCTCCCCTCACCTTTCTGCCTCTGCTCCTGGAGGGGTTTTAAGAAATAAAATTAATAAAAAAAATTCAAGACAGAAGAAAAAACACACCATGAACAAAAATAAGATTGTCTTTTTTCTGTTTCTATGTAAACTTCCAAGAATATCAAGGAAAGGCTGTCAAGCTATTTTTATGTCTCCAAAATATTTCTCCTTCCTTTTTCATGACATTATCTTTCATTTGCCTTTTGTTTATTCATAACACAGCTACTGTTTAAATAGACAATAGAAGCTATGTTATTACATAATTTAAAATGAGATATGTTGTGTTTCTTAAATCTGATAAAGCAAAGCAAACTTCCCTCAAAGCACACTATGGCTTGTAATGCAAAGTTAAGTTTCTGGAGTCAGATACTATTCTTGTTACCCTCAGAAAGGTCTCACACTTTAAGAAAAGTCCCATTTCATTCTCTTTGCAGGTGCCACCATAAAAATATTTTTATTATAAATCAAATAAAAACAGACTCCCCTTTTTCAGCATTTGTTTCACTGATGGGATTAGCGTTCTGCTCTCCTCATATTAAGTCTAATTACTACCTCTTTAATAACTGTAGTAGGATTTTTTTCCCAACTGATTTTAAAATAGTTGCTCTTCTATATCATTTCCTTTTAAAGGAAGAAATTCACTCTTTTATAACATCAGGTCTTCCTGGTCTCTCTGTGAACACTCATTTAATATATTGCAAGGACACTGTAGCTAGATTATCTTCTGCATGGCCAACTGCCTGGGGGAAACACACACGGAGTTGGGCCTCTTTCCTGTCTTTCACTGAAGAAAACCATCATTACTGTAATTGAAGCAAGTACTGACACTGAATATGCAAACCACAAGGCTATCCTACTCTTTCACGCTGCAAGAATCTGATTATTTTGTAGAAACTGGTACAAGCTCAACCTCAGAAACAAGCTTCTGAAGATTCAATAGCTACTCAAAGCTGTAAAGTGAAAGTTCAAAATTAAGCAGAGTTAAAAAAAAAAAAAAAAATTCTGGGCCTCCCTCATTCCTCTCACCAGAACAGCTCCATCTCCTTCCTGTAAATGCTCCAAGTGTTCCAGTGCATATCTTGAAAAAAAAAAAAAATCCCTACTTAGTATGGATTTTAGTAGAGCTTTAACACCAGATGATGTGTTAGTGTTCAGGATTAAATGACTGCATAATAACTAGTGACAGAAATTTACAGGCCTTCAGGAATTTCATGATTGAGAAATAATGATGTCTAGGATTACTGGCAGCTTGATCTGAATTCTGAGGACCTAAATATTAAGGCCAAGCATTTTACTACCGATTTAGTGAGGCAGCCTTTTTTGCGGGGTGGAATTAGTTTTTTGCAAGGGAGCATTCCACATCACATCATGTTCATCTGAAATTAACTAATCAATTTAGCAGCATAGAATATGTAAGAGAATAAATGTTTTATAAACATAAAACATAAACATATGAACATAAAAGGATGCAATGTTTCTAAACTCTATATCAGAAAACACATCAATATCCATTGCTTGAGCTCTCTAACCATTTTTTTGTTGCAAGTCTGCAGCATGTGCTTGACTCAAACTGCTCCAGACAGGAGTTTGTTAATGCTACTTATTCATTAATTGAACTACAAACATCACACAATACAAAAGTCTTTAGAGCAAGGTACCTAAACCAAGATAAGTAGAATTAAAACATGCCTTTTCATGCTATAAAAGCAATTTGTTCCCCAGTAATCTTTTCCAACTTGACTTGAAAGATTATTATACGTGTGAAAGAAAAGTGCAAGGGAAAAAAAACAAACAAACCAGTGTTCAGACAATGACATTGGAAAACCATATTCCTATTTCAGGGATGTGAAATAATTTATAAGATAACATAAAGTATTTTCCATATGTAATAGTTTATTCATGCCAGAGGACAGATCCAATTGTAACTAATCAGTGGAAAAGCTTAACACAGTAGCTGCAGAGATAATTCAAACAGTAACTCTAATTAAAAAAAACACAACACAAAACAAAAAAAACACAGCCAGGAAAGTGCTTCCTATGAAAACAACAACAGCAATTTTCATTTATAATTGCCTTGTAGGACAACCACAAGCATCTTTACAACAGAAAGGACAGCAATTAGCACTTCCCAATGGTTAAAACATATGAGGAAGATTTTGTGATGTAAAAATCACAAAAAATTATAAATAAAAGCGCTGAGTAGGAAATTTGTCAGATAAAAGTTTAAACAGAAGCAGCCTGACCTGAAGTGCCCACACCCAGCTAGAAGCACTATCTGTTCTCAGAACTGGTCTGCATACAAACCAGGACTGGTTTCACCAAACCTATTTTAAAGCCAAGCCAAAGGCTGCGTGGGCATGGCAATGACAGCAGTTTCAGTTATCATGATTTAGCAGAGCTGAAATAACATTTGCATAACATTGCCCATGGCACGCACAAGGGATGGTAAGAGTCCGTATAGATAGAGGCTTAACATAAGCCAAGTTACGTTGCCTTTCCCCTGAACAGAGATCACGTGGTGACTTATCTAACATGTGGTAACCTGCCAACCACTGAGACTTGAAGGTTGAATCTATCAACAGCTGGTCAACTTTATGCAGTTTTTGTTCTTTCAGTTTAGAAGCAAGTTTAAGTGAAAACTAAAGGTGTCAGATAGATAAATCAAAAAAAGTGTCCACATCGGCCTTAGCTCAACTGAATTAGCGTCATACCAGTCCTAACTTAAAGAATCGCTATAGCTAATTCAGCTTTTAGTGTGATCAAAGCAAATTGTATTAAGAATTCCTCATTGACTGGAAAAGACGGCTACGCCAGCCAGCTCAAATAAGTCCCGTTATCTAGTCAAAACTGTCCAAACGCCTTTCGACTGTAAAGCAACTGCACATAAGGAGGGTCAGCACAAATGACCACCTCACCAGTTACTGCATCCTCTTCAGATGAAAACCCCTGTATCAGAATTCCTGCTATGATGTTGAGGGGTGGGGCACAGTGACACACAGCATGAGATCAGCTGAAATGCAGAAGGGAGAATGCCTTCAAGGAAGAGAGAGAAACAGCACCAAGACAAAGTAAGCAAAGGAGCTGGCTTACAAACCATCCCAACAGGCACTGAGTTACAGCAAGCTGGCTAGTCCTGATAAAAGTTTCTGCTCCAAAACAGTTCATGTGCAAAGATCAAAGGCATAGGTAGGAACAGCTATACCCTAGCTAAAACTGGCTGCTGAATGACTGCAGGCCCTTAGAGGCTCCAGGAATCAGGGGCTTGACATCAAGCATTTTGTTCAGTGCTAACACCAAAGTCAGATTTTGGAGGAAACAAAGTGAGACAATAAGCCCATACAACAGAGAATTTTGATTGTAATTTCTGCTAGCATAATCACTGGTGTGCAGTGCAGGCCATGCCTGGTAAGAATAAATCAATACTACTTTCCCTTGGTGTTTTGTAAATAAATCAATCTAAAAAATACCCTGACCTTGCATCATCAATTTCTGTTTTATGGGAAGTGAGCTGCTGTCCTTAGGCAATGGCAATACTATGTGAGGTTGTAGAACATCTCAAGAGAAAAAGAAAGAGCCCGAATAATGATAGATCAAAGATACTACCTACCTGTCCTGACTTGATTAACTTGAAATAAGATAGCCCCAACCCATAAAGAATAATGTTTTTTCCAGGATTTTAGGATGTTCAGATCTGCATCTTCACTTTAGGTTCAGAATATAAAAGTTCTCAAGGGTCCAAATTAGCAAATTATTTCTTCTCATAATAAAAGACTTTGGCATATGAACCATGTAATAGATAGCTCTTAGCATCTCACTGGGTCAGGCAATGACACACATACACAGAAAGCTTGCAGTATACAGCGATGTAGCAAAATGCAAACACTCCACTAACTCATCGTGGTTTAATCCCAGCCAGCAATTAGGACCATGCAGCCACTCGCTCACTCCACCCCAGGCCCCAGTAGGGTAGGGGGAAGAGGGAGAAGAGGAGGGGAAAGGAAAAAAACATCCTGGGTTGAGATAAACAGTTTAACAGCGCAGTAACAGAAGAGGAAAATAACAATAATAATAATGGTAAAAGAATATACAAAATAAAGTGATACAACACAAGTAGATCTCACCACCCAATGACCAATTGCCCAGCCTGCCCCGAGCAGCGATCATGGATTCCTGCCCCTTGGCCAACCCCCATTTATATACTGAGCATGACATCTATGGTATGCAATATTCCTTTGGCCACCTTGTCCTGTCTATGCTCCCTCTCAGCTTCTATAGGAAGCTGAAAAAGTCCTTGACTAGTGTAAATATTACTTAGCAAGAACTAAAACAATATGTAATATTGACATTCTTCTCATACTAAATCCAAAACACAGCAGCTACTAGAAAGAACATTAACTCTATTCCAGCTGAAACCAGGACACGGCTCTAGTCAAAACCTGAAGAATTTGGCATAGCAAAATGCAGGTGCAACACACTGCATATAATAAAGCCCCAATCCCAGCAATATGTCTGTGTCTAAGAGACAGTTTCACAAAAATGTCACCTCAATGTTCAGTAGCTGTCACAGAGCCAACTGAGTGAGGACAAGTGTTATTAGGAAAGAATAAATCTGTGGTTCCCCACACCCTGGGAACTCTACATCTGTGGTTCCCACACCTCATCTGAGGAGGATGTTGAAATGCAAAAGACCCAGAGAACCACCACAAGGACAATCTATGGATATGAAACAATGTCAGATGGGTACTACTTAAAAAGATGAGGATTCTTCAGACAGCATATCAGAACTGAAGGGGCAGTACAAGACCTGTACTATAGTGACAAGAGGACAATGCTCACCATCTGTTCTAATACAAGAACTAGAAGGCACCAAATACTGCTAGTAAGAACCAGGTTCAAGTCAAAGAAAAGCAGGTGCTTCTTCACACAGGTAAGGTTTGGCTGTAAAGAATGCTGTGGATGCTAGCAGTTTAGTGGAGTTCAGAAGACAACTGGACAAATTCATGGAAGAGAAGTCCATCAACAGCTGCTAAAAAAAAAAAAAATTCAAAAAAAAAAACACAAAAAAAACCCCCAACACGCAAATAACAAAACAAAAAAAAAATCAACAAAAACCCACCAAAAAAACTCAGCAGTACTCTCTGACTCCAAATCATAAAACTGCTTTGGAAAATATTCTGGGTGAACACCACTGTCTGTTTAAGAATTGTTAATTTCTTCCCCGGATTTTTCCCCAACTAAAGGCCACTGTCAATGCAAGATAGCAACCTAAAAAGACCTTAAACTGTACTGCATCCATTCTTGTATAGGCATCTTTCATTTTAGCTAATAAAACCCTTCTAAACATGAGCATCATTTTCAATGCAATTGCCCATACATTAATTTCATAATGCTTCACTCACTTCCCCTCTCCCTTGCCTTCCCTCTCTCTCTTTTCAGATTAAAGAAAATCCAGATGGGGTGCAGGTGCTGCAAAATGATACAAAGGTACAACAGAACAAGAGTTGCTTAGAGTGAATAAAAGAAATGCATTAAAACATGTGTCTGTGCTTCCCTACACCTGTTGCTTAAATTAAGCCTATTTACAAGGCTGGAGTTTTCCCGAAGTTTACGTTATCTTTAAATTCATTCCAGAGCACAGGCATACTGATTTCCTGTGAACGTCCTTTTGATTTACTGTAATTGAGGTCCATTTCTATAATTCTTATCCTACAGAATAAGTGAACTCATCTTTAGCACCTCTTTTCCTTATTTAGGTAGCATGAGTTTCCCTCAGTTTAGCATAACAAGGAGCAGAGACTTTGTCAGATCCCCCCTCTCCTCCTAAGCAATGAAATTGGGCTACAGATCCTTGCTTCCGTCATAGCTTTTAGATTAGTTGTGGGAACAATTCCTACATTAAAAGCCTCCCTGGAGAGGGAGACTAGCTAGTTTTAGAAAGACAACACTTCATCCCTAATTGATGGTTACTCCTTCACTCAGACACATCTCTAGAACAGGTAAGGAAGTGGGAAAGAAAACCGGGACTATGAGAGAAAGAGGAGAGATAAAAACAAGAGAGAGCCTCTGGAAGAAATACGTCAAGGAAAAGTTAGGAGAGAGAGAAAAAAATTGAGTAAGAAAGGAAAAAGGAGGGGATAAAAATAAAAAAAGGACAAAGAGATAAAGACTTGAAAGGAAGAACACCAGGGAAAAAAAAAGGAGGTATTCTAGCAACTACATGAGTACATATTAATTAACAATTTATGTGGCGAATACTTATTGGCTAATATAACCCTCAGAGAAAATAAAAAATAAAGCTGGAAACATGCAACAACCAGGACAAGGTTCTCTGACATCCTCCTTATGCTACTGGTGAATCTGACTACAGGGGTTGGTTATGGTCGATCCCGGGAGAGAGCAGCCCATAGCTCAGTTCAGCAACTTCATTCAGTTTAGCTTATGCTCAGGACTCCACGTAAAGTTTAGTGACACCCGTTCCTCAAGATCTCCAGTTTAAAAAAAAACTTAGCTTAATCCTTTTTCTAATTATACTGATTAACAGCATAATTAACATTTCCTGTACAATTTTTCCTTACTCCAGCTATATTTTTGATCAGGAAGAAGTACAATCACCTGGATGTATTCCTGAAGTAAACAGCTACAAAAACAACGACCAAGGCAGCAATAAATCAAAATTCAAAGAGAATAGTGAAATTCAAGAACATAAAAATGAACTCCAGAAGGATGAGCTAAACAGAACAGAAAATAAAAATCAGGTACATAGCACAAAAGAAAATCTCTGGAACCATGGAGGCAACGATTTTCAAGAGGATGGCGTGAAGTGTGTTGCAAAGCTCAATGTTGCAGTCAATGGTGGCAACTCCTGTGCAGGAGTGCACCCCACGCTCGATCCCAACACAAACCCAGTGACCGAAGCCAGTGACCAGGGAACCTCCAGCCAGTCAGCAGAGTCTGCTTCAGCCAGCAGTAGAGACTTTTACACCAAATCAAATAGGTCTGGCCAAGAACTTGACCTAGAGGCAGGCAGACAGAGGAAGGCAGCCTGCAATGAGCCAAATAGTATTCAAGTTGGGAACTCCCGGTCTGCAGAAGATAGCATCTTTCTCAAAGGAAGCACAATACTGGAGACACAAAACAACGCCATACAACTGCCAGATATTGATTATCCCCAAAATGGCAATCAAACCAGGAACTATGTTGAAAAAGATAGCTTTTCAGTCAATTGTGCACATTCAGACCAAAACTCTGGGCCTTCACCAATACAGGACCAGGACCTTTGTGTAACTCTGCCTTCACCTATGAAGGAAAGCAGTATTGAACCTTTTAAAACTGACTCCACAGGTTTGAGTGAGGGCATTCCTGGTGGTATCACTGCTGTGGCTGTTACCAAAGTAGCACAGGCACCCACACAACCCAACCACAATGACATCAATGGAGAAATTGAGGAGGAAGATGCAGAAGTAGCAGCAGCTCTGGCTGCACTGGAAGCTGCAACTGCAGGGGAAGACCTGGAAGATGACGATGAGTACTAGACGAAGCTTTCTATCTAGTACACTGGGTGAGATCCAGATTTTAGTTCTGGATCTATATGAACACATGTACAGCACATGCGGACAGCTGTTATGAACAGCATATATAAAAGGAATGGGACTAAAGCTCTGTCCCTTCAGCTGTTTTATACAGCCTTTTAATTTCTGCTGCCTGAGGTACAGAAGTGCTCCGTTGGCTAACGGTAATACTCACAGTCTTCTCTATGGGGCCAACCAGGAGTGCAAAGCATCATTTCTTCCACACAGGATATTCTGCTGTATACCCACCTCACCTGGACTCATGGAAACGTTTCCTTTGGTTTTGACCCTCAAGAGGGTCTGTGCACACTGCATGTTCCAGGTTCAGTCAACTTCCATTATTTAAAACACGAACATGAAGTTAGAAACCACAGATTTTCATAATGTTAGCATGAAAAAATAAAACTGACTCAAAGTTCTATAATTTAATGAAGTACGAAATAGGGAAAGCAGCTTGGCTTGCTCTTCACTGTGGTTACGGTTTCATTCCAGGTTAAGCCTAAATCTGTGCACGCGCAGCTGGTGTTAGGGTGATAACCTTATATCTTCCCTGACACCTCCCCTGGACTTTGTTTGATACCCCAAGTGACCTGCTTCAATTCATTAGAACAGCAGAAGCCCAGCCAAATCCAAGACAGTGGGTAACTTTCTGTTGCTTTAATGAGCTGAAGTAGCTCAGGTAGGAATTGCACACACATTATCAGAGGTGCTGGAGAGGGATCAAAACTCAGTCCTACCGGTTTGGATAGATTAAAACTGTTGTGAAACTGCAGACTGAGACTTCTCAACTCTGCTAAATTTTCCAGGCACACATCACTTGCCTTAACAATACAGTTTGCAAACAGATTGCGTCTCAAACTTCCCCAGCAAGCTGTGTTTTGTTTATACACAAACAGCGAGAGCCAGCGTGGACCCATCCCCAGCTCTGCTGCAGTCCTTAAACTTCCAGCAGGAAAGGGAACAAGCTTCCAAGTTGAACTGAGTGTAAGATCTGAAAATATCAGAGATTCATTCCTGGAGTGTTTACTCTCCCTCTCATCTTCAGACCAGTATGTTAACCTTTCTTGTGGGAAGCAAAGGAGATAAAGAACAAATTGGTGCTGCCATTTCATCAAAAGTGGGATCTTAATGGTTGAAATAGAAAGTCCTTGACATTTTATGCTGAAATTTTGTGGTTTCTGAGTCTGTTATGAACTCTTAATAAAATTTTTTAATCATATGAAAAATCAGCTGGTGGCTTTTGTGCTTTATGCATTTTCTGATTATATAACATTTGCATAAAAATCAGTACTATAAGATACACCCTTCCTTAGATACATAGAAAGCACCAACTGTGTATTTGACAACGGCATACGCTGAATCCTAGTCTAACCATTAACACACTTAAGGATCAGAATATTAGGAGGTGGATTTTAAGTAATGTGTAGATATTTAAATTATTTCTGTTTAAATGCATAATTTCTTCTTTCCTCCAAATACTGAAAGACCAAATCCAGATTTCATTTTCTCAAAATACAAATGATATCCCTAAGAGCAATTAAAAAACCTAGTCTTAGCTTCAAAAAAACTAAATTCAGATAGATGAAAGTTATCACATTGTATCTGTAAAATAAAAAGCTTCAGATGTTTTCAAAGTAGTGCAGTACTGTTTATCATTTGATTTCTCTACTACTTTCCTACTTTTGTAGGCCCTTCTAAGCATTGCGTACAATAAACAGTACATACAAGTTTTACATGCATATTTGTGTATCAAAGATTACCATAATACTGAGTGACAGTGGAAGACTATTTGTACATTGCATATTGCTAGTTACGGTTGTACCAGAACACAGAATCATAGAATAGTTCATATTGGAAGAGACCTTTAAAGGTCATCTAGTGCAACCCCCCTGCAATGACCAAGGACATCTTCAACTAGATCAGGTTGCTCAGAGCCCCACCCAACCTGACCTTGAACGTTTCCAGGAATGAGGCATCTACAACCTCTCTGGGAAATCTATTCCACCCTCACGGTAAAGAATTTCTTCCTAAAACCTAATCTAAATCCACCCTCTTTTAGTTTAAAACATTACTCCTTGTCCTATCACAACAGGCCCTACTAAAATGTTTGTCCCCATCTTTCCTGTAGGCCCTCTTCAGATACTGGAAGGCTGCAATAAGGCCTCGCTGGAGCCTTCTCTTCTCCAGGCTGAACCCCAACTCCCTCAGCCTGTCCTCATAGCAGAGGTGCTCCAGCCCTCTGACCATGTTTTTGGCCCTCCTCTGGACTTGCTCCAACAGGCCCATGTCATCCATTCAGGTTGGGGGCCCCAGAGCTGGACGCAGTACTCCAGGTGGGGTCTCATGAGAGCAGAGTAGAGGGGCAGAATCACCTCCCTCGACCTGCTGGCCACGCTGCTTTTGATGCAGCCCAGGATATGGTTGGCTTTCCGGGCTGCAAGTGCACATTGCCTGCTCATGTTAGCTTCTCACCCACCAATACCCACAAGTCCTTCTCAGCAAGGCTGCTCTCAATCCTTTCATCATCCAGCCTGTATTGATATCAGGGGCTGCCCTGACTCAGGTGCAGGACCTTGCACTTGGCATTGTTGAACCTCATCAAGTTTGCACAGGCCCACCTCTCAAGCCTGTCCAGGTCCCTCTGGATGGCATCCCATCCCTCAAGTGTGTTGTCCACACCACTCAGCTTGATGTCATCAGCAAACTTGCTGAGGGTGCACTCGATCCCACTGTCCATGTCATTGATGAAGGTATTGAACAGTACTGGTAGCATATGTCTGCTTTTATATTGTGAGGGCATCACCTGGCCTGACTGTCCCTACCCATTCCCAGGGCTCACCCTCCCTGTCCTGCCCAGGACCCTATGTCAGCCCCCGGGGAGCATCAGACCCTGCCCCAGCTCCCCACAGCCCTGCCCGGCCTGGCCACAGGCCCCACTGAGCTGGGCCTACCTGCAAGCTAACGGCCTGGCCCAGCCATGGCCTGGTCCCACCAGAGACACCTGAAGCCTGGGGCTGGGGTTGCCCCAGTGCCCCCCCTGCTCCTAGGCAGGGGCAGTGGGACAGGCCTCAGCTGCAAGGCCCAGCCCTGCCATCCCTGGGGGAACCTCTGCTGCTCCCCACATCCCAGCCCCAGGGAGCCACCAGCTCCTGCTGCACCATAAACCATGAAAAATTATTTAAGCAAGAAAAAAAAAAAAAGTTAAAGAAAGAAATGCAACACACACCTCAGGAAATGTATCCAATTTTTCAGTATCCACTCAATTTGATTTTTTTAACCTGACCTTCGAGTGCAAGTCACAGCAGGTTTCATCTTGCTCCCCCCAAGAATTAAAATAGACTAGAGGAAAGCACCTGGTCAAAGCCCACCAGTGCCCTGGACGCTCCAAACCAGGCATCTCTTTGAGGGGCAACTGCCCACAGTTGTGGACCGCTGGACTTAAATCCTCTGCAAGAGACCAGCTGGGCCACAAACATCACATCTCTTCTGGCCCAAGTTTTCATCAAGGCCAGGCTGGATGGGGCTTTGAGCAGCCTGGTCTAGTGGGAGGTGTCCCTGCCCATGGCAGGGGGGTTGGAACTAGATGATTTTTAAGGTCCCTTCCAACCTAAACCATTCTGTGATTGCCTTAAAGGTAAGAAAGGCAAAAAACAGTGTAAAGCACGTACTTTCACTGCATCAGAAAGTACTGGTCAATGCTTCTCTTAAACAAAAACAAACAAACAAACAAAAAAGTCAGGCTTTGCCTCCAGCCAAACCTGGAGGATACAGAGGATATGGAAATCTTCCATAAAATAAACCTATGAGGTTTATTCAACCTTCATACTTCTCTTATCTGCTATCTAAAAGGGCCCTGTGGAGGTTTGGCTTTCTGTTTTGTTTTGGGTTTTTTTGTGGTTGTTGTGGGGGTTTTTTTGTTGTTTTTTAAATGTATATGGTTTTTATACTTATATGTGTTTATTTCCCTTCAGTTCTACCATGCCACAGCTGCTGGGAATTCTTATCCATTGCTCAGACTGCAGTACACTTCACACAATAAATGTGAAATGAGAATAATTTCAGAAATAGTAAATACCACACACTTTTTCCTCCATAAAAATCAGCTTTTAAGTAATTACATGAGAACCAAATCTTCTTCAGTTCCCTCAGATGTTGATGTAAAGAAACACAAACATTGCTAACTTGAACAATCCATTTTGCTCAGACAATTGTGAGAATAAAATTTGATAACTTGAGAAAACAGAGAAAGTCACAGACAAAAAATGTTACTGGAATCCAGAGTAAACTGCATATTTTAAGACTTCTCTCAAAAACTACACAGGTTTTTATAGACCTCCTCCTCTTACCACAAACACCACAACTTCAGATACCGATCAATTGATGCATCACTACAGGCTTGGGGCAGTGTGGCTGGAGAGCTGCCTGGCAGAAAAGGACCTGGGGGTTCTAATTGACAAACAGCTGAACATGAGCCAGCAGTGTGCCCAGGTGGCCAAGAGGGCCAATGGCATCCTGGCTTGTATTAGAAATAGTGTGACCAGCAGAAGGAGGGAGGTGATTGTCCCCCTGTACTCAGCACTGGTGAGGCCACACCTTGAGTATTGTGTCCGGTTTTGGGCACCTCAATATGAGAGAGATATCGAGGTGCTGGAGCGAGTGCAGAGGAGGGCAACGAAGCTGGTGAAGGGCCTGGAGAATAAATCTTATGAGGAGCAATTGAAGGAGCTGGGACTGTTTAGTTTGAGGAAGAGGAGGCTGAGGGGAGACCTCATCGCTCTCTACAACTACTTGAAAGGCCATTGTAGAGAGGTTGGTGCTGGTCTCTTCTCACAGGTAATTAGCAATAGAACAAGAGGGAATGGCTTCAAGCTGCAGCAGGGTAGGTTTAGGCTGGACACTAGGAAAAAATTCTTCACAGAAAGAGTGGTCAGACACTGGAATAGGCTGCCCAGGGAGGTGGTGGAGTCACCATCCCTGGATGTGTTTAAGACTCATTTAGATGTGGTGTTAAGGGATATGGTGTAAGGGAGAACTTTGTAGAGTTGAGTTGATGGTTGGACTCAATGATCCCAAGGGTCTAAATGATTATATGTTTCCTATATTCAGAGGGCTCGCTTATGAAGTTGAGCTTAAATGTTTCAGTTTTCCCTTGATACAAAAGGACTTAATGAGGGACCTCGTTGGCCAATATCTATTTTTGTTTCTGTATTTGATGTGCTACTTTATAGGTGAGTGTAACAACAAAGAACAGGCAACAGCATGGAAAACTATTATAAGAGTGGGTATTTCTATGAAAATTTTGCATCTTGGAAGCTCACGTTTTACTTGTTATTCTCCAAAGCTAGTAATACGGTTTAAAGGGAAATTATAGTCTTTCTGTTTGTAAGCAAAGAGTCATCGACCAAGGGGAAGCTTAGCAACTTCTCATTTAGCAGTGGGTCACCACTGGATTATGAAAAAAATATCAGCTTGCTGCAGTGATTCCAGATATGACAACACGAGCAGAAGACAGCCCAGTCCACCCTACTCAAGGAAGTTAATTATTTCCTAGATAAAAATGTTATGGGGGAAGTTTGTTTACAGAGCAACAGAAGAACCTGGAATTTGATACTGTAGAATTCTTCAGTTCAGCAAACAAAACCCTAACAAGAAAGCAGGAACCTGGAAATAGATAAATTCCACACAGATTATTTTTTTTCCCTTTTAAAGAACAAAGGCAATTGGCTAGGCAAGTGTTGCTATGGAGACTTCCCATTAAAAATTAAAATCTAGAAATAGAAAGTCTATTTTTTAAAAGACACTTCAGATTTGATTGCTTTAAAGTAATCTAGAAATACTGATTTTTATCATTTAAATCATGAAACAAGAAATACTGCCTTAAAAAAAAAAATCTTGACCTTACGCTGTATTTGTAGTTTCAATTTCCTAAATGTGATTTAATTTTCCAAAAGATTAATTCTTGCTGATGTATCACATTTTTCTAAATGAGCATAGAATATCTCAACATTTATTAAGGCCTGTTTTTATGGTATTTGATACGTTTATTCAAATGCCTATATCGTATAGCTTAATTACACTGAAACAATGAATCTCAATAGATTATTTATCTTGAATTGTGACATCTCTCCTTCCATGTAGATGGAATCCATCTAAATCATGCAAGAACATCACTTCAAAATTAAACGTATTCGAACTTCTTTAACAGGCTGAATACACAAGTAAATTTATCAACGTCGTTCTACATTAAAAGCTAATTTATTTTTAAAGGAAATTTTATCAACAGAATTTTTGCAGACATTGTGTCCTTCCAGGTTTTATAACACCTATATCATACAATGTTTAAGAGTAATTGTTAGAAGCAGATTAAGTAAGACTTTTTCATTGATCTTTAACATGAACTGCCCTTGGTAAAGGCAATTTATTTTCCTACAATCATGAAATCAAACCAGAAACTCCTCAGCTCCTTCCCTGGCCAGGCTTTCCAAGTTTCATGCGTTCACATAAACAGCAAGAGACCTCAGTCTCAGGACTCCCCTCTCCATTAACAATTTCACTTCGCATCTCAGGGAGGTTTGTTTTTAAACTTCCCTTCAGTTTGAACCTTCACACTCATTTTCTAAACTTTAGATCAGGCAATCCTTGAACTGAACTAGTTGGATAAACAGAAAACAGGAAATACTGCCTGCACCTACAACTGATACTACTACTGACTGACCACTTCTACAAACTCTGTCCCGCCTGCTTTGGGAATTTTTCTGTGTCAAACAGCAACCTGTTGATATTCTGGAAGAAACTAAGTGTTCATCCTGGGTTCTATAAGAAATTGAAATGGATTATAACAATTAAATGCCTTAACACTGCTTTAAAATTTTTGTTAAATAATTTTCAAGTTTGTTAACATGGCTTAATCCAACTTCACAACACAACTTTATTAAACAGACTTACTCCCCCGGTCACCACCTCTTTCTCCTTTAGTCAGAGAAAAGCAACATTTCCTTGAACAACTTAATTCGGAGAACAGGATTCTCTAAATGAAGCAGGACAGACAATGGCTGTCTTGATTTTGGTTTTAACCCAATTGCTGAAGTACAGATCCCAAGCAGTCATCTCACAATCATCATGAACAAAACTATGGAGGTTACTATGGGGATCCCCTGCTCTGAAATGTGATTGAAATTATTATAGATTAAAAAGGATTTAACAAGTTTTTGCTGTACTTCATAATTCAATTACTGTACATTACCAACTGAAAAACATTTTCTTCCGTAGCAAAACACAAAAAAGCCAAATCTTTCAGGAAATACAGCATCCCAATATTGTGTCAGGTTGCAGAGGACTTAAGTACTGAACCAACCCCACAATAAAACCATGTCACATGAGGACTACAGTTTAATTTGCTTGCTCGTTAAGCTCTCTTCTATTTACTCTGAGCTAGAGATTACCTTGATTTTTATGAGGGTGCAGAAGCAGAAAGGAGAAAGGCAACACCCTCAGCTATTCACTTCAACCTCAAGCATGGCCAGATTTTCAATCATTTGTGTTCACACATGGTATCCCCCTGCTCTTAAAACTTGGAGCTGTACCAGGTGATAGCAAGTAACTTAACTAGATTTATGCAAAAGGAAAGGAAGGTAAGTGACAAAGGCAAGATAACTACAGAGCAAAATGAATGCATGAACAAGATTAAAATACTGTTTAAGTATCTGAGGACAAACTGTAGGGATCTGGCCAAGAATGAATAACCTAAGTTGTTTCCATCTCACATCTAATGGTTGGTGTCTAAATACAGCTTTACTTTTCTTTAGTTCTTATTTGAGAACATCTTCCAGGAGCAAGACGGTACCAAATGAATTTAGGGACATTCATCAGATTAAGTTTTCCATATAATCTTCAGAAAAAAGTAAGACCCATGCAAATTTCCCCATTGCCAATACAACATGTGGTATATTAAGAGACTTCGCTGTGGCCAAAAGCGGTACAATTTTCTCCAGAACCCACCTCCACAACTGAGGAAATATTACAGATTTTTTAACCCCACAAATTTCAGTTTGGTAGATAAAAGCAACACAGGGGTTAGTCTAATAAGTATACAGCATACTTTGCCAGAACAATGCTGCTGTCTGATTTTGGTTATTGTTAATGATGAATCTCCTGTTTATGCAGACTTGCATACGAAACTCATCCAGTTAACATCTGCAAAAAAGAAATGTACTAAAGATTCAACATTAATCAAAATCAAGATGAATTATCAAAAGCCCTACAAAATAACACACATAATACACCCTGACTGGGAATTACTTTTCCAGAGTCATGTGTGAGCATTAATTACCAGCCGACGCACACCACTATTGTTTTGACATACGCCACACAGATCCTGTTCTTCCTCATTGCTTTGATTAAAAATTTGGCTTAGGGAGAAGTTTACATTGTTCCTTTTAATAACTGCAGCAGCTACTTCCAGGCGGCTGCCTTTGTGCCCACCTCACCCTTTCCTTTGCTGGGGCACAGGAGACCTGGCCACTCACCCCCAGGACAGCAAAACGCTATTGCAGAGAAACAGTGAGGCACCTCAGATCTTCAATTAAATTAAATTTAAATTGGATTTTTTGTACATTGACACACTGCAAAAGGTTTTTGAATGATCAATAAAAGCTTCAATAGCTCCCTCTGCTGCCAGCAAACGTATATTTCAGCTGCTCTATGCAAAACCTGCTTGCAGCTGGCAGTGTCACATTGCTCTCTATGCATATACTTGTGTGCATATGTATACATACACGGAGGTATATAGAAACCTTGAAAAATAAGATTCGGGAAATACCAGGGGTATTTTAATTTAATGCTCTCCTCAGACTTTAAAGGATAATTATTTTGATTTAAAATACTGAAGGCCAGCAGTTAAGTATTCACTGTTTTCATACGATAATTTCAAAATACTAATTTTATTCAATGCAAAAATCACACCATATTGCCAGGGTATCTAGCTGGATATACAGTGACACCCGTGGAGCAACGGCTAACTTTTTAGGACTGTAAGAGACAAGAGTTTCTCTCAAACTGCTGCTACCTTGACCATCACTACTATTTTTCAGTCTTCCTCCATCTTCCCAAGTCTTTCGTACTCCCAAATGCTGCCTCCTCTCCACACCTGCTGCTCTGCCATGAGTGCCAGAAGGTATCAGCTGGGTTGTTTCATTGGTTTTTTTTTTTTGGTTTTTTTTTTTTTTTTTTCTGTTTTGCTGCATGCTGACAGCTCTGAAAAGTTTACTGAAGCAAGTCCCCTCTGCCCCCCGCGACCGCCATTTTGAGACCACCATCGCACAGTACAAGCACAAGCACCTCCTGTCCGCCACGGCCGCACGCTTAACACCCCTGCCGCCCACGAGAAACATGACTGGGATGATTGACTGAAAATAGGCAAGGAAATGACAGCTAACAGGGGAAGCAAGAGGGGAAAAAACCTCAGGTTTACACATATAAAAGCAAGGGGTTACACTGACAGAATGCACTTGCCAATATATCTTCCTTTGTACAAGACAGCTATGCTGCAGCTAAACTTGATGCCATTGCATCTCCACAGCACTAGGGGCTGCAGAGATAGAATTTAAGAGGTGTTCCAGTTCAGATACAACAGGGCTGCTCTGCAAAGATTCCACACAGACCTAGACAAAGCACGCCTGACTGCATGGCCAGGAACAGATGGCCGAGCATTACCCACGTAACAGGCTCTGGACTAGGGCCCATCCAGGTCACAAGTGACCTGGTATCTCCTAAACCTATCAGTAAATTATACCACCAACCCACTCATCACTCCCCCCCAACCCCGGCCGCAGATAATTCAGGGGTCACTTACTTTAAGAGCACAGACAGCTTTCGGACGTTGCTGGTGCATCTCTCCACAGGCCTCTGCCTCCTTCATGCCTCCAGCACTGTGGGCCTGGCTCTCTCCTACCTTCTTTGCTCCGAGAGTGAGAGGAACAGACTCCCAATTTCCCAAACTGCTCAGCTTCCTTCTCCTCATCTCAATCCAGCCTCACTTATCTTTTTACTAGTTTCGCCTCACCAGATGATCCTAACCGGCCAGGAGCACAGCTGAAGGCCGACTGGGGGCCTTGCAGCTCTGTGGAGGGGTAGTTCGAAAAAAAGAATAAAAATCCCCCATCTGTCACAGGTGGTGCACAGGAGAAGAAACAACGTGTCCACAGCAAGAGACACAATCAAATTATGGCACGAGTAAACAGACCAGCAGCACTTTATTGCACACCCCCTACAACTGGAAAGGAAGAAAAAAATTTAAAAATCAAGCAGGATACAGAAAACAAGCGAGAAGTGGAAACCGCGTCCAGCGTCTGCTAGTACTTTGAGCCTAAGCGGAAACTCCCCTCAAACAAAAGTCCCAAATGCAGGACTCCACAAAATGCTGAGGAAAAAAATTAAATCTAAATCTACCTTTACCTGGCCAAGTCTTACATGTTGTTTATTCGTATTAGATAGGCCAGGCTTAACCAGGCTGTTTTCTTGTTTATTCATTAGCAGCAGCATGTTTCCTTAGCACGTTTCAAAAATACATTGCACATGTGCTCTGTGCTCCTTGCAAGTAAAAGCAGATTTTATTTACGGCAGAAGTAGCTCCCTCATCTGCTTTGCTCCAGCAGCATGAGGTAGGATCCTAGATTTTGGAATAAAGTGTCTGGATTGGGGAAAAATAACAACAGTATTATCCATGAAAAAAAAAATCCGTCTGGAAAAACTTCTTCACTTCTCTTTTGAGGACTTTTCTATGTCAGTCCAGTTATAATAGAATTTCTTAAACTTTAATACAGCAATCCTCTTGTATTTCAATATATGCACAAATCTAATGAAAACTATGTTTTACATAAAATTGCGATCTTCTATCCTTTTCTGTCAAAGTCTGTTGATATGGTTATATTTGCATTCAGTTTTAGCTTCAATATAACCTGAAATTGTTACTGAAAGCATTAGAAGTAAAGGAAAAGGGGGCAGGGGGAAAACATGCTAAGGGAAGAAGTAGTACGATATATTACTCTCAGGTTATTTTGTTATGCATAAGAAAAAAGGAACAAAAAACATCCCTGAAAATGAGGATACGAAAGTGTGCTCCGTTTCTAGAAGTTTCACTATCAGCAGTCTTGATTCTCTTTAAAAATTAAGGCCTGAGGAATTTTCTTTCTTTTATTTTTTATTTTTTTTAAATTCTGAATGGAAGCCACAGCTGTATGTAAACCTCTAAAATTCAAACACAGAGCTCAAAACTGACCTTGCGTGATGCAGCTAGGAACACTGAAATAAAGAACACAAAACTGCAAACAGGATGGTACACCGATAATTACATCTCAGCTAGCCACAACTTGCTTTGAGCCTCCTTCACACTACTCGTACAGCAAAACTCATTTTTAATGCCATTTACAGATCATAGTCACCTGTGAGAGTGTAATGTAACAAATTAAGCATTGTAGTATCACAGAGGGACAGAGGCTCAGAGGAAACAACAGCAAAGAGCTTCCTGTCATTTGTAATTCTTTGTTCCACACCTTATGAAAACAATTGAGAATAAAGAGAATGTTTTGTATTTTTTAAAAGCTCAAATACAATAAAAAGTCAAAAGTCTTGATACTTTAAAGGTAAAAGGTCCTTAATCTAACCAGATACCAGCTTGGGTTACAGCATAGATTTTCTTCTTTCCCATATAAACTATGGAACTAAAGTAACATTTGCAACTGTTCTTTCTCAAAATAAAACTGCCCTGAAGTACATCACACAACCACCTAATCTTCTCACTACCTCCATAAAGAAAACTTAAGATGCAAAGAGATTGCATTACACATTAAGACTGTGCAAACACTAAATTTCACACATGGATACAAGCTTAAGGAATTCACAAGCAAACTCAAGAATCAATTATTTTTTATTTACTGCTTGGTAGTACAAAAGTCGTATATAAACTATTTTGTTAAAATACATCTGATACGCAAATTTAAGAAAGGCTGACTAATATGGCAATATCCATACCCCTACAAATTAGCAGGGTGTAGTGTTAAATGCAATGAAATAGGCACAGTTTCTAAATCCTCTTATTGAAGTAGCAGTTCACAAGTTACATTCTTGCACATATCAGGTATTATAATACCTTATGTATGTATTTTATACAGGTAAACAATGTTTTACATATCCAAGACATTTTAATTTATTTTATTCTACATTTTCCCAATGGAATCAAAATAGAAACTACTTTTAAATTAAGTAAAAAAATACATATTTCTGTTTAAACTTTCTTCCACCCTTTTAGCAAATTTACTTGCAGTACTAACCCATCATGTATCAAAACACAGTATTATCAAAAGAAAACCCTTTCTTTTGGTTTGGTTTTTTTTTTTTTTTTTTAAGCTTTTGGGACAGTCTGTAACTGTGTATCTCCTTTCTGAAAATTATTTGAAACTGCTAGGTTTTGCCCAATACTCCCTTTTCCCAGTAACATTTATTACTCATAGCTCTCAATCTCTTGCAAATTGAAAGCTAACTACTATAACCAATTCTTCCAGAAACATTAGCTTTTCATTCAAATAATCAAGTGAAGCTTGAAGAAGAAAAACAATTCAAGACTATTAAATATATGCCTGTAATGTGAGCTTGGTGTTTATGTTATACTTAATTATTGAAGCAATTCCATAAGCCAGGTATAAATTAATAGAAGCAGGGATGCTAAACACACAAGTTCCAGTCCTAGCAAAACAGTTATTTTGGGTCCTCAAGAATGAACAGTTATGTCTAAAATATCAATTTTAAAAGCAACAGTAAACCATTTATTCTTTTCAGAGCTTTGGTGAGTGCTGGGTTTGGTGGGTTTTTTTGGCAAATATGGCATCAGTGAAAAGTACATATTGATAGGTCCAGTCAGTATCTCATGGACCCAAGTAGAAGGAAGACCATCAGCAGCACATACTTTCAGCAAGAGTGAAATTAAGTTAATGTTTCCTGACAAGATGTGGGAGTATCTAATACATAAGCAAGAAGATTAATTTTTATCTTTGTACACACTGATTGTTAACATTGCATAAACTGATGAAGAAACTTGATTCTCAGATATGAAGGAGAAACACAGTTTAGAGCACTTCAATTAAAAGTATTAAAAGTATTCATTAAAAACAAATCAATTCCAAAACCAACATTGATTTTCATTGAGTTCATTCTCAGAATATAGTGCAATGTCTACTAAAATGCATTACATTAGAGCTTATATTCTTAGGCACTAAGAACAAATGTTATTTTTCAGTTTCTATTACACAGCAAAATTTGCTGAAGTGTTGCAAAGATTTTCCTTTGCAGGGACAAAGCAGAGATCATGATAAGTAGACACAAAGAATTAACATCACAAAACCATCACTGGTATTTTTAGCAGTTAAGTCACTCTTAAAACATGAAGGGAGTGACACTGGCTTAAGATTTGGTGCTAATGAAAACAGCTACCCTCAGTCCAATAAAGCCACTCTGAAGTACTTTAGTATATACTCCATGGATTTTTAATGCCAAATATTCCATATCCTTATCTAATGGTTGAAATATGTTGCCTTAGCTTAATAAGGAACCTGTGGGTAAAAATAAAAGAGAAAGGCAAAACTTTTAAGCATTCTTCAAATATGACCGAGTAGTAACAAGGAAGCAGGAGAACGAGTGTCCTTGAGGAAAGGAACCTTCCCAAGAGCTCACCTAATTGCATAGAAAAAGATGCTCTTCAGCCTCTGTTAAGTAGTAAGGAGAAAGACAATTTAATTTAACGTCTGCATATAGCTGAACCGCTCTGTCCTGTGAAATGCTCTTCACAGAGTCCGAGGGCTTATGTACTACTAAAGGCACACATGCAGCTTTTGGCTGACATAATTATTTCCTTGTTTGCTTGGCTACTAGCAGTTAGATTAAAAGAATATTTTAATCTTCCAAAGGCTGGCTTTTATCTTCAGCAAACACTTGTCAATTCTGAAGGGGAAGAACAGAGGAGAAAAATCCAGACGGACCAGAGGGGTGAACACAGTTTACCCACAGAGTAATCACATTACTCATAATATTGTGCTCATTAAAAATGCTTGATTAAGTACAAAAAAAAATAAGATTATTTGATAAGGCTTTTAACTTTTCCTGTGCAAAACCTGATATGTAATTTTTCTTTCCAAGATGAAGCCCAACATTTGGTATGAGGTCCACACAGCTCAACAGCACTTAAGTGTCTAAATCTTACTGACTTTACTGGAGAAAGCCCGTTAAATGTTTAACCTTGCATGGACGCCATCACAGAACTTGTAAAATGCTACAGTGCCATAAATATATTTCCTTAAATAGTATGCGTCTCCTGGGAGTTTTCAGTTTTCTCCAAAGTGCTAGCAGACAAGTTTCTTCTAAAAGCTCCACCTGCAAGAGAAGAAAACAATTGAAAAACAACCTAAATAGCAAAATTAGTGTTAGGATGAATACGCCAATTGAAAAGTTAGCAGATGCTTTGAAATGGAACAAAAATGCCACAACTGCATGAAGTGGTTGCCATGCATTTCAAGTTTAGCACGTGAAATCCGAAACAGGAGGAACTAAAAATTCAGCTGGTAGCCATGAAAAGGATGGACAAACACATGGACAAACTGACAAATCACATCACAGCACAAAGCACACAAACTTTGAGAAGGATCCTAGGAATGGAAAGTGTCACGTAGCTTCAGTGCACCAGTACCTTACGTTTTTGTTTACCTGATAGCTTACAATGGATGTGCAAGAGCTCAACTCAAAATTTTGACTTTGACTATCAGCTGTATATCTACTACTTTTTTATGTGCCACTAAGCATATTTTAAATAAAACTCAACTGATGAAATGGAGGCTGCTGAGAACATGGACCTTGGAGACATGGAGAAGACATGCTACAACTTCAAATGATGCAGCCAGCAAGACACTAGGATAAGCTGAAACACTGTTGAGGTCGCTTCAAGGAAATACTAAGCGCATGTCAGTTTATGGGGAAAAAAATCCCTGAACTCTAGAGTAGCAGTGAACACAAGCAACCAGCAATATTATGTCATTCGGGGACTGCCCAACTCAGGAATTCCATCTCATACAGGAACTCTCAGTAACAGAGGTTGAAGTCAGGCCACAAAGCGCAAATCTACTGCCTCCAAATGCCGGAACAAACCTTTTCTGACAGCAGCTAAACACACATTCGTGTCTACCCTCTTCCTCTGCATCTGAAGATCTGAGCCAAGTTCTCCAAAACTATATGCTATTTGTCATAAATTTATTGGCTGGAGACACACAAGTCTTAAGTGCTGCTTATCTGTTCAGTTTCAGTAAGTTAAACAGTAATAATTTATTAGATGTCTGAAATAAGTAATTGAAGTTAAGGTCTAATTACTACCTGTTCATATGTGAACAGCTTTTCATCACATTGGACAAAACCTGATCTAGAGCCACACTAGGGAACAGTATCACAGTCTTTCAAGCAAGATCTGTTTATTTTTTGTAGTGCACATCAAACAGGCCTGGCTAGTTTCCCAGATGATTTACAAAACAGTTCTGTTGGACTGAAGAGACCTTTACAAGAGATTCCACGGAGCCGTTTCTCTGCTATTAGAACATTTGTTTACAGAAAGGGCAATACTTTCATCCCAAGGGAAGTTTTACAATAAAAAGCTGCCATAGATGGACATTTAAATTTTTTATAGCTATACTATCATATCCCTCTAGAGAACAGCTTATTTTTAGATTAAAGTAGTAATGGTTTAAATTTAGAGAACAACTTTTAGGTAATTACAGGGAACAGCTTTCTTATTTAGGAGAGGAAAAACAAATTAGAAAGAAAATGGGACTACAAAACATTTTTAGATTGATTTCAAAAGATGCCTTTTTTCTTTTTTTTTTTTTAATCAAAGTGCACTGGAATTAACTTCATTTTTATGTACGCCTTTTTCTTTCTATTTCTAATGTTTAAAGAAGAAATAACTAGTCTGCCTTTAAGTCAAAAATCGTATTACGAACAGTCTGATCATGCTACCATTAGAGATACAGAAAAGAAAAAATAGTCACAGGAGTAACAAAACAATTAGCTGGGCATGAAAATGCCAATACAGCCAGTGAAGAAGAGGTTATCTCCTACGGCCTTTAGCTGATATTGATTTTTAAAAAGGGAAGAAAGGAAAAAGAAGCAACAGCAAAAAACCCTGACCACAAAAAGATAGTTCTGAATCAGAAAATAAGACTAAAGTTTGTCTTTCACTGACATCTGTAGATCCTTCACAGATTACAGAGCAGCAGTGAGACAGCGGCCAATAGAAAGCTATGATTTGCCAAAATTTGCCACAGAACAAAAAGCAAAACAAAAACCCCACCTATCCTTACAGCCTGTTACCTACCTCCAAGGCAGGGCGAGCTGTACTTACACTGGCTTTGACAAGCATTTTCCAGTCTGGTCTTCCAAATGTCCAGCAATAAAGACACAACATCTTATTCCAACTTCTTAATTTTTGAAACATGAACTCCACCTCCTTGCAAATTAGCCTACTACTTACCACCTTACCCACTGAGCAAAACAAACAATTTACTTCATTACCCTCCACACCTTTTTAAACATTTGGAAGCACAGCACATCTCCAAGTCTTTATTCCTCTATGGCAATGGTTCCAAAAAAATTGGTATAATTTCATGATGAGGCAGAGTCCAGACAAACACATCTGCTTGGTTCAACAGTTATACCTGTGCTGCCAGTTAAGGTAGGGGGGAAGTATCCCATTGCATACCAGCTGTCTACTTTGTCTTCCTTTCTAAATTGATACAATTACAGAATGTTTTCTTAACGAATAAGCAGTGGGATATAAAGAAGAGGCCACATCTTGTTCTTTGGCCTTTCAGAATTTAACCTCAAGACACTTGAGTGGGTTCAGGTGCTGTTACATTTTTAAACATACCCGATTTCCACTTGTGTATTTCCCTCTTATGTTTGAAGTTACTGAGTGTTTGAAACTGGACCAAGCTGACACAACATGACTTTATCCTCTCTCTCAGCATACATAGAGTTCAGCTCTGTGCACTTTGTTCACTTTCATCAAATACAGTGCCTTTATTTTGTCACCCCAGAACCCTTTCTTTCCCCAAGGGTCAAGCTCTGTATTTTGAATCCCATTTGTGTAATATCACCTTTCCCCTTCAGATTATCAATCAGTGTGTCCTCAGTTAGAAGCAAACCATATTATCTTAACAGGGTATTTCCCCCCCTGCCCCCCTGCCATTCTTAACTGTTAAAAAAAAAGTCAGGGGTGCATTCCAAAACTATGCCAGACACGTTTATTGACACGCTCAAGTGAACTGCTTGAGGTACCCCATTAAGTTTAATGACTCACAAGAAAATCCCTGGTTTAGTAACCTACCATAGATCCCTGCGACATGAGCCTTTTCATGTGTCTCCACTCTTTTTAGCCAAAGCTCCACTCATCTATCAGAGAAGTACTTAGTAAGCAGTCACCTTATACAGGCACACAGCACAGGGCAGCAAGCATAAGGAAGCAGCACTGTAGTTATTCCAGAGACGCAGCTGTCAGCAGCGTTTGTCTCTTGTGGGTAACAAGCACATTACCACTAAATCTGAACCATCTGAAACATTATTGCCAAAAAGTAATATGCAGATATTTTATTTCTTGGACCAGTGATGCCACCTCTGCTCAGTAGTTTTTATTTCAACACCTACTCTAATTACAAAGTCTAAATGAACAATTAAATAAGAATTGGGTGGATAATTTAACCTTTACCAATTTATCATTAACTCAGTGATCAAATGTAATTTTTGCAGACTTCTGTAGAAACTTTTGAAATTGAAAGAGGAGTTTTCACACAGAACTGATACATTTTTTGACTTCACTTCTCTTTACTGGTGACCTTCACTTATTTCACAACATACCACTTCCAATATTAGTTCCCAGTGTTCGATACCTGCAGTTTATTCTGAGCTTCTCCTCTCTTGTGCCTCCGGTTTCCCAAGCGTGGCGGGTGTTTCGCTGTCTTCCTGTTTTGTAGGTGTGACCGGCATATCACCATTGACACTCTCCACACCACTAACAGACATCAGGCTCTTCCGTTCCTTGGAATTCGATTTGTGCTCCACTTTCGTGACTCTAAATCTGAGGTAAGCAAAAGAAAGATTCAGTTATATTTTTCTAGAGATTAGTTAGATCCTTCTCAGTACCCAGTGCAGGGACAGGGACACGTTTTCAGGTCCCAAGACCTAGACAGACACCCAACAGGGACCCAGCTTCACTTTGGAGCAATCTTCCTTCCTATTACCTACATGTACTTTTAATACTACTGCCGAATCACACTTTCTCAGGGAATTGTGATTTAAAGTAGAATTCACAGATTGCATACTACTTCATAGAACAATAATTTTCTAAGACAACTACAACATAAGCTAGGAATTAGAAAATAACAAAACAGAATGGTTTCCATAGCTAACACTTACTTGAGAAAAATCAAATTCAGAAACAGAGGAATTTATTAGTGTGCACTCCTTGTTTCTTTTTAGCCAGTATCAATAGCGCAATAGCTTTGGATTTATATCTGTGGTAAATCCCCATCTATTTACACAGATCTAAAATAAAAATAAATCACATTTACTTCTACCAGAAATAACTTCAGACAAATAGTAACAGGCTTACAAAAAACAATCACTGATGCTATAAACAGAGTAGATTCAACAGAAATCTGATGCAACATGGGTCACTGTAGCATCCCTAAGAAAAGTATACAATGACAGAAGTCTTACCTTCCTACAGAAAGGACTGTAACTTCTCCAAGACGACTTCTTCTGTGCTCTTTAGATTTGTGCGCTGGCTTTATAAGATGCCATCGTTTGTGGCTACAACGAGTACAAACATCCTTTTCTATTACTCCTCCAACAGTATGGAAGTGATGGCCTTTGCAGCTGTGTTTAAATGGAACAGCACCCGGTGACAAAGGAGACCCTGGACTCACTGGACTCCCAGGAGAGGTAGGTGATAAAGGGCTGTAGGAAAAAGTGTAAAGGAAATTTGGTGTTTACTATAAAATCCTGTTTCTTAAAAAGGAAAAAAGGACAAAATATAACCTTCAGTTATGTCTAGTAAATAGCTATTTTTTTCAGGGACCATTTATTTGTGAGGATGTTTGATTTAAGGTTCCCTCCAATATCATATTTTTGCAGTTAAAAATCACTTCCAAAAATTAATTCAGCTGCAGCCACGTGGTTAAGGTAACTAACACAAAGGGAAAGGAAATGAGGAGGAAAAAAAAAAAGAGAGGCTAAAATAGAAGAGAACAGATTACATGGACTTATACTGATGAAGACATCTAATTAGCTGATTAAATTCACACTTGGAAAACTACAGAAAGTATTTCAGAATTGTTACAGTATCTTTAAGAACTCACAGAAGAGCACAGTCCCACAATACTGCACAGGCAAAACTAAAACTTCTGCCATGAAAAGGAATCAACAGATCATTCAGCTTAAGCTTCAGAAAATCGTTTTTTTAAAAGAAAGAAAGAAAAAGCAGTACAACCTCCAAAAGGCATTTATTGAGAATATCTAATCAAATCAATCTAATTATATTCTAAAACAGAAAAGCAGATAGCATAGATAGAAAGCAGAGTATGTACATTTTTGGACTTCAGCATCAGTTTTGACACTGTCTTGCAATGCATTCTCCTAAAGCAAGCTAGAGCTCAGTGCATTAAAGGCCAAATTACTGTAGTGTAAGATAGCACAACTTGTTAAGAAAAAAAAAAAAAAGAACAAGACATACCAGAAAGTTGTGTATCAGCAGCCTACTATGAAACTGGAAAGACATACTAAATGTGGCTACTTTGGTCCTGATGATACTAAGTGTTTTAAATAGTTCCTTGGGTAATGGAAAAGAATGGCTAAAGTACCCATTAATTTGGGTCTAATTTCTGTCATCCATAGTGACTTGTAGGTGACAAGATGAGAAGTTCGGACGATCAGAACAGAGCATGTGCGTTAAAGGCACATTCACACATACATAAATCTTATTAAAAATACTGGATCTACTGCAGTAAGAAAAACACAAATTTCAGTGCTTTAGTAGAAAAAATTAACAAACACAGATTAAAAAGCAACTAGCCAGATAATCATTCTTAAGAAACAGAAGGTGAAGATCAGAAGCTCAACATGAATCATTATGATGTTGGTGCTTAAAACGGACAAATTTCACAGTGGAGATAACAGGAATATAACCTGTGAACCTGAAGTTACATTACTCAGCATTAATCACGCCTCAACTGAACATTTCATCCAGCTTTAAAAATTTTATTTTAAGAAAAATACTAAGAGACTGAAGAGACTCCAGAGGAGAACAGAAAGAACAAATTACAGAAATAAAATGTGCCATTAAGAGACTGGCGTTACTTGGATGCTTATTTTAAAAACAAAAAATATTGACAGAAGACATTCAATGGTCTTCAAATAAATAAGAAAATGCTATAAGGGAAATAAAATCTGTTCGACATCCGACGCAAAGACAGGAACTGATGGCTTTAAGTGGCAGAAGTGCAGATCCTACTTAGCCATTACTATTCCTATAGTTAAGAAGAGTTTCAGAGCCCATTGAACGTACTGTGAAATACAGTGGATTTGCACTTGAGTAATTAAAGCTTTAGCAGTATCTGTCAGAAATTATCTAAGAGCAAACAATCATTTTTTCCTTCCCCTACTCTTTGTATTTTAATTCATCACTGAAACAATAGTCTAAGACTCCCAAAATAACAGCAAGCATACCTATACCTACACAAAAAGACTGAGTTAAAATTCAAACAAATATTTCTGCTGCACCATAAAGTTTAAAAATAATTCCTATACTTAATAAGAAAAAACCTGAACTTACAAGAGGAGTTCAATAACCAAGTCTCACACTGTTAAACCACGAGGTAAGTGGTTACATACTCAACTATTTGTTTTGCTAAAACTATACACTCCCACTTCTTTTATTAGTGACACAGTACTACTTGAACCTTCGTCTTCTCTGCCTTGAATATGAACATGGGACTATATATGAAGAGTATTTAGAGTACTAAAGATACAGTTTAAAGGTACTTATGCACAGATACAAGTACTTTCACACAAATAATGCGTCTGCAGCTGAAGGGCTGAACTACTTTACATAATTCTCTGAATAGGCATGCAGTAAAAAAAAAAAGAGGTAAGTCAGCCAACGTATATTATTACCACAACTATAAAGAAAAAAGTAAGCCAGAAGGAGACACAGAAAGAGATGTCTCTTAAGTTAGCATCCATACACAAATGAAATGAGTGCTGCATATATTCTTTCAAGTCAGAGTAGCTTTGGACTAAGGCAACTTGTAAGTAACTTCACCCTAAAGCAAACAAGTATTTGCAGCCTCTGGAAATCTTCAGCCCTAAAAGCAATAAATCAGTGTTACACACCTGGAACACATATCCAGAAGAGCCAGTTGCTAACCCAGAGCATATATTAAAATTTAGTGACTCAGAGACACCACAAGGAATCAACGTATCATCTTCTTAGCTGATAATTCAGCTAATACCCTTTGAAAGGGTACAGTTTTAGTTGCCTCAGGAAACATACATTAAAAAGATGAGTAATTACCTTTCAGGTTCAAAGACACTGCTATCTGCTACCATGGCCTTTAACACATCAGCATTTGCTGCAATGAGAATAAATAGAATTCTTCAAAATTGCACAGCTCTAACTTTAGAAAAAACAAACAGCAAAATTAAAGGTCCTCAAAGAAATTTCTTCTAAAAGAAAGATGACTGCATTACGTATATCTCCAAAAGGGCATGAGAGCAAATTATGCAAAGAAGTGTTAATATAATTCTATGAAGTTTTCTTGAGCTACTAAAATTACAATTCATATTGCAGTCAAAGCTCTGCCCCAATACAAGCCATATAACATAGCCATATGCATAACACTCCCAAGCAAGATCTCTAAAAACTTTGAAACATGCATTTGACCACAGGAATATCACCACCTCGCATGTATAAAGCAATGCAAAAAAAACAAAAAACCACACCCACAAAAAACATGGGGACCTAATCCCAACCTCGAGCAAAAATACACAAGCTCAAAGCCCTAACAGTTAAGGGCGGGGAACAACAAAAAAAACAACCACACAAACCCGACCCAAGAACAGGTTTTCCAAAGGATTAGTCTTCATTCAGAAGCAACTCAAAGCAAGTTCAATGCTTAGGAGAACTTCGATTTATACAAGTGTAATATTAAAAGGCTACAGGTTCTTACACTATAAAAACATGCAGTCTCCTAAATGTTTCTTCAACTGGGCAAATATGTTCTGAACTAACCAGCCTTTCCATAGGCTACTTCAGTGTAATCTTATTTTTTCAGTCATATCTTCTTTATCCTTTACTTTGCACACACAACGCATGAAGATACCATGTTCAAAATTCAGCATTAGCACTAGTCTACCCTATTGTCTCAATTGTGCACAAGCCTTTCATCAGACCACAGCTGCAGGAATCGTTTCAAGACAACAAGTTTAATCTGGTCAAACCATAAACATTTCACATGCTTTAAACATTGCCATTAAGAAAGCAACTTTTAGTTTTTACTTCACTAACAAAACAAAAACATGAACCAAAAAAAAAACAAACACCCAAATAGTTAAAATATCAAGAAATGCATGAACCAAACTTACCATACAAATGAATTTTCAGGTAAGCAAAAAACTTCCCTATTTTTTTTGAAGTTATTGCCTTCTGATGGCAATCTCAAAGAGTTAAGCATGTACAAAATGGTTATTAAATGAAAACACATGAACATACCATACTTCAGAATATCTGAAAAAACATATTTGTTATAGAACACCATCACAAAGGCTCATAACTTCAACATTGCAATACTATACCTTCATTTTTCATAATGTAGTTAACAATTTGTCCCACAGTGTCGCTATTTTCATGTATAGTTTCATTCATTTCTGTGCAAGGAGATAAAAATGTTGTCAGTATCTTGGCCTTATAAATCAAGAATTTATTTATTTTAAAACAAAGTAAAAACAAAAGAAAACCCCAAGCCAAAGCAAAAAAAACAACAAACCACACACACCAGAAAAAGTTACATAAAGAAAAGACAAGGTCTATTGTCACTTTAGAGAGAAAGCTTATATAAGACTTTTTAATCCTTATGCAGAAAAAAATATAAACACAAGTTTATGGAATCTACATATCGGCTCTAACATATTTATCCAAGAGCTGAATAAACTCAATATTTTCACAAGCATACATCAAAATTCCTTCTCTAGCTCATACGGAGACAAACAAGAGAGCAGCATTTCTAATCCTAACTACAGGGAGGAAACAAACAAAAATCGTTAAACTGTCTCAAGTCACTATTCTAAAATAGGTATTATCATCTTCTAGTATAAGAGGGATTCAATTTAAGCCTTTCACTACAGCTACAAGGACATAATATTTGACTTTTTTAATTAAAAAAATCTCCTATGACTACAGGAGCAAGGGATTTAAGAAAAGAAACCTCATGACCATACTTAAACACTTTTGGAATCGATTGCACCCATTAACAATACTGGAAGCCTCCCCAGAATAACCTCAGAAGGCAGAGAAAGATCAGGAAGAGAAGCAGAACAACTAAAAGGCACAGCTCTGCCCTTCCCTAATAATTGTTATGACTATCTTTACCAAAAAAAAATAAAATCAATACACAGGACTGAGGCAAGTTTGATAGGCAAGACCCTAAATTTGTCTCTTAGTAGTAATTTAGGGGCTTACCCATCTCTGTACCCACTCTTCATCCTCATACCTACAACCTCGCAATGCAACTTCGACACAGCTGCTAACCCAAACTAAGACCTAAGAGTTGTCCGCCTTTCATTTCCGCTCGCCTTGCTGTCACAACTCAGGTGAACTAACAGATCAGACAATCCCACTCATGCATACATGCCCCAGGTGGGAATTGCTTAAGAACATGCTGACACATCATTTATTACTGCCCCACACGGCTCTACCCTTACTGCAGAGCCACTGTAATTTGCACTTGTTATGAACCTACTGACGGTAATTAATTGGGAGAAAGGAAGAGGCCCAAATATTTACAAGTGACTTAGCCCTTGTATTTACTTAGCCAAATGATATACTGGGTTACTACAGCTCTTCCCAAGTGATAACACACTTTCTTGGTTTGTTTGGGTTTTTTTTTTTCCCCAAGTAAGAGAAGACAGGAATAAGGAACCATAAAGACAAGAGCACAAACAAACAAATGTTAGAACAAAACCAAAGATACCTTTAAGAAAAAGTTATAAGCACACACATTACATAAACCAGAACGGAGACAGTCAGTCCAAAGGCTCATTTTTATGAGAGGGGAGATGAGAATGATAGCACAATAGGAACAAATTAAGATTGCTAAACATAAAACTAAGATTTTAGGCTTTAAAAGGCAGTTTTTTGTCACTCCTCAGATAGAGCTATGTATAATAATGCTGTTACTAACAGCATGTGGAATGCAGAAAAGTAATCTGGTGACTCCAATTGCAGTGTATAGTTGCAAACAAATACACTGGGTACTTTGATCCCTCTGTAAGCTCTTAATTGATGTTAGAGGACTTGCGTGGGAAATTGGAACACTCCTAGTTTTGACTGGCAAAGATCAAAACCCAACAGACATATAATGGTAATAAAAATATTTTTCTTAATACTGCTTTGATGTCAAATATAGACAGAGAAATTACAGAAGTCTCACAATAAATTACTCCATAGTAGTTGCAATGTACAGAAATAAGAAGTTGTTTACTATACTTGTTGATTACCTATTTTTTCATCAACTTTTTCTTCTTCTTCTACTTCTTCAGCCTCTGTCGTACAACGATATCCCTTTTTCTTAAGGACATGACAGATGAGGATCCCCAAGAGACCCATGATGAAGAAGACAGGAACCAATGCAAAGGCAATATACTCTAGGTGTTCAGCCTTGCCATCATTGCCATCAGTTTTAGTTGTCAAAGTAGTTGTCTGTAAGCCATAGCTTGATAAAACCTGGAGAAGCTCTCCATTACCTACGTAAACAAATAAACATAGTTATTACTATACACTGCAAATCCCTTGAAAGCATTTAGAAAATTACAAGCATGACCAAATCCCCCTAGCATCAGTGTCATGTACCTTCTGTGATGACCTGAATGGGCAACACATACTCTACTGGCTGAGAACTCACACCCATAACAGTAGATATACCCTCTTCATGAAATGATTACAAAACATCTAACATACAAAAAACCCATATGATATTTCTATTTCTTCAATACAACAGTGAAGAACAAATGATATTGTAGCCTGATAGGCTCGTAATCTCAACGAGAGGGCTCACATATTTCACTGAAGAACGATAGCACCATTGCTCCTTGTTCCCATCAGTGAGGAAAATGCCATACAATTCCTCTGGTCCTAAATTCATGCAGAGAATGAACAGGGAAGTACAGGATTTATTATTGACTCTTGCAAAGAAAAAGTATCAGGTTTGAGAGAAACAGCCTTGATTTTTCTTAGCAGTGGGATTTCACAGCACAAAAGAATTAATATTTTCCCTCTACTTATCAGCATCAGGTGGTTTACAAATCTTAAACAAGTTAAGAATAATCCCATTTTGTATTTAAACTTGAAACAGGATGGGAAAGAGGCTTTTTTTGTTTGCAAACAATTTAAGTTGCAGCATAGGCACACGCTAACTTAATACCCACAATTAAGCATTTTTGCTTCAATTAAACTCTGAATTTAACAGATCTATATTCCACCTTACAGACTGTCCTTCTGAACTACAAATGAACTTCTGAAGTTCATTAGTCCAAAAGCTGCTAAAAGTGGCTCTGATTAGATCAGGTTGCTCAGGTAAACTCCATCTGAAGAATGGACATTCCACAACATTTATGGGCAACCTCTTCCAATATTTGCCCACTTTTATTGCCAATATACACAGTTAAAATAAAATCTCAGTAAAAGTATACAAGTTCAACTGTTCCACTAAATCCAAAATTGCATGTTTGCATACACAGAATTCCTTCCGAGCCTCTAGAGTTTGTACACACTCCCCACCCCATATAATAAAGATTTAATTATTAGTCTTCCAACATGCAAGAATATTCCTGCATTTCTACCCTCTATTCTTCTCCACTTCAGCTGAACAAAATTTTTTGGAGTATGAAAGAATGACAACAAAAAAGACTAATAAAAAAATCTAACATGATTTCAACATATTTTCCACCTACTTGTATTAAAACAGACAAGACAACTCACAATCTTTCCATTAATCAAACTGGTTGAAGGAATGAAGACTCATCAGAAAGCCATTTATGTGACAGTGACACTTTCACAATGGAAATGTCTGGAGCAATCAAATCCCTCCCTTCAAAAAAAAATAATTAATGTAAGCCTCCAAAAAATTGCCAAAAGACTTATTTCACAAACATTCTACTGCACTGGCTGTGCAACTGAGTTGTATTTGAAAAATACTAGTAAGGTAACAGATAACTAAGAAAAGATTTCTAAAACTGCAGTTAGACATTTACCTTAGTTTTCTTTATATGAAACACTAAACCTTTTCTTCTTAAAGTATTTCTGAATTTTTCAGGACAGTCCTGAGCTGTCAGTTCAGTAGTAACTCATGCACAAGTGAAAAAATAATGGCACTTCTTTGAAATAGCAATTGATAAAATTCCCATTAGCAAAAAGAAGCATTAAACATTTCTCTAAACTGATTTTCTAGACAATATTAGAAACACGGAAAAATAGAAAGAAATGCAAACAAACTACTGAATAGATCACAAGGCTAAATGCTAAAATAAAATCTCAGGATGTTTGCTTTGCACAAAGCCGGATGTTGTAGATTGCTCCCAAAACCAAAAGAGAAAGCTATGCACTTTTAAGAAAGGCCAGCAATCCTACTGATAATTGTATATAGATGTTACTACATAAGTAACCTTTAGAAGCTTTAACTTATGCCTGAGTAGGACAACTGAACAATATATACAATTTAACACTTTAAGACTGTAATTGCTTTACACTACAAGGAAACAAAAGACAGGAAAGATTAACCAACACAATCATGTAACTGAGAAGGTTCATATTACATACAGTTTATTTGCTTTCTAAGAATTTATAATTCATGTTTAAATATACCATGTTTTTTTTTTTTTTTCTTCCAAATCATCAGGTAGCAAGAGGTACAAAGCCCCCTACTTAATCACACAAAACAGCTTCATTTACTTCCCAGGCAGGAGAAAAGCCATCAAACCAGAGGAGTGTTATTTTGATAACTATAACACCTCCAAATCTAAGAAATCCAACTTAAATAGTATACATCACAAGCTCAGAAAGGTCTAATAAATAAACATCCTTCATGTTCAAGTATACGACAAAAATAGGCAGATGTTTTGGCTTTTGCTGCACATTATCCATTTTAAGAATGAATGGGAAAGACCTATGACACTATTTCGAAGATATCAACAGCCACTTACTAGTCGAGCTACTGAGTGGAAGAAGGAGGATCAAAAAAAGAAACTCCAAATCAACTTTTCAGGTTTTCTACATCTCTTTGTGGCAAGAGTGACATGCATTGCCCCAACGAGGAACATCTCTTGACATTTCTCTATAACCATGGTAGGTAATTCCCACTTCAAACCTAGACAGCGAGTGGACATTATCGCATGGCTGATGGCCCGTGCTTCAGACTGGCCGAGTTGCGGTTCATTACAGTTTCTCCAAATGCAAAGCGGCTTTAAGAGGTCCCTTTCCCTTCAGTCCTCTGCTGCCCCACTGGCTGTGCTCCTGACAGACCATAGTCCTAAGAACAGTTTTAAACTGGATTATCCAGATGACCAAGGTTTAAGAAAAACGCCTCAAAAAGTTTTCATCTTTTAAGCATTCATTTTACTGAATCAGTATAACCAGCATTTTGGGAAACTGCTCTATCAAAACACTGAGTAAGCTGAAGTGAGGGAACAAGCAACCATGAACAAGGAGCAATACATCTAGAACAAGCTTCCCTCAAGTTACTGTAATAACATGGAGCCATACTCTCAGAGTATGCTCCAAAAATAAGGGCAGGAGGATTAATTACATGTAAAAAAGTATAATGTCCTACATTTTTTTTTTAAATCATCAACTTGAAACACTGTTGATTTGACACAGCCCCTGAAAACATACATACAATTTAAAATACAAAAGTGATTCACAAAGCTGCATACAATCAACAAAAGAGAACAATTGCACAAAGGATACAGGAAAATGCATCCCAAGTACTATTAAATGTTGACAGCAAACATGAAAAAAAAAAATCTATGTAAATGAGCCAATGTGAAGTTCACAAGCAATTCCAGTGACATCGCATTTTCAAGGACAGATCATTGCTGAGCAGTCACTAAATACCATCTCCACCCTCCAAAAAAAGCAAACCAAACTCAGGTTGATATTTCCAGCCTGTAAATGCTTGCATAGTAAGAACCATGTTTTGGGTTTCTTTGTTTTCTGTTTCTTTTTCTACCTACATAATCTGTTCTGTGATTTAGTTTAGTACTTCTGCTCATAGACTGCCACCTGAAACACCAATGAGAAAACCTCATCAGCTACAATCTAATCTGCAGTCAAAAGGTCATGACAATCTAGACAAATTCTCAAAGGATAGATGCAACCTACACAAGGTAAAATAAACTTAAAAAATGCCAGAACTGTGCCCCTCTTGGCACCATTTTTCCCCCCTCACAAAAGGATGTTGAAAAACTCATAATTTATCAGCTGAACACTCTGTAGCACAGATTAGTCAACTAGTTGGATTGAGATTTAGAGAGCTTTTGAACTAGTCAGGAAAACATACTTGAATTTTTTTTCCATTTAAATATTCATTAACAAACAGATACTCCAACATACCAGCCTATATAGATAAGCCTACGTGACTTTTTCTTCAGTTGTCCTTAGGTATCTAAAAATCCATTTCTCCCATTAAAATTCAACAAGATGCAAACAACTTTGCAAGGTATTTTGCTTCTTACTAGTAAAAAATTAAATTAATAATATTTCTACATAAATAGATAACTTTTAATATAAATAGATAAAAAAATCCATAAACTGCTTGATGCCGTTCATTTTATGTTCAGAGATGTAAAAATTCACCAAAAGCAAACCAAAAATATCCCAGAAGAAATCACCCGGATCAAATACTTGGTGCCTTGTAACCACACAAGTAGAGCAAAGCACTGGGCTTTCATTATCAAACACCCTACACATAGCAAGAAGCCTGCCCTCAAAAACCACAGCAGTTGACATAATGCAAAAAAAAATCTCACCTACCTAATGAGCAATATATTTCAAGTCCCCAAATCATAGCTACATCATTCATTGTATGTTCCCTATTCCTCTTCCCCAGAGGCATATTATGCTGATTAACAGACTGTTGATAGTCTCTACCTCATTCTCGTGATGCAGGATGTTGCTTCACAATGTTTTTTTATAACAAGTTCAGGCCATAGCAATATTCTTTGACTCAAGTCAATTCATACAGAAATTCATTTCCTTCAGTGTTTTGCTGTCCTGGCATATTTATATACCTGTCATCATATACCTACATATCAAAATTACTTGAACATGTGATCTAAAAAGATTTATGAAGCAATATTCAGCACGCTTAAAGTGATGCATAAGCTGCGGATCACAGATTGCATTCGTGCTACTAATACAGATCCCGTGTACTCGTTTGCTTAAAAAGGAATATGTTAGGTATTGAACTTCAATGTTGTCTGCCCTTACTTAATCCTTACCTAAGAAGTAAAATATAAGGACAGTCAACCTCAGACAAGTCTTTTACACTGTTTCTGATCATTACTACTCTGACACAAAGATAATGTTCTTCCATCTCAGCAATGGCTCAAGAAAATTTTACAGCACCTTTAGGAAACAGAATACAGGAAGAAAAAAGTTAGCATCCTTCATTAAATTGCAATTTTTACATGGCCTAGACATATCTATTAACATTCTAGCTAAACACTTTGTGCCCTCTGTATTAGTAAAATAACATTTGACCACAAAAATATTCCAAGACTACAGTATCTTGAAGGCTGGGATAAGAATGAAGCCGGAGCAGACCATGTAAGCAAAGGTAGTGCTTTGTAATGAACTTCCTTTCCTCTGGCGGTTTCATAAACTCAGAAAAGTGAGATGAGAGCACCTTAGAGAGGTCATCGCACTTCATCCCACTGTCAAAAAGCAGGATTAACTGTACCTAGACAACTATCTGCCAAGCATGGCTAGAGATCCTGCAAACTTGCCCTCCACACCTATTTTCTTTCTCACTGCAAATAGAGAGTCAGAACAATTCCTCCTTTAGTATCTACTATCACAATATCAGACTCTGCTTTGCACTGAGTTACAGAATTACTCTTTCCTTAGTTTTAGCTGCATGTACTTGAAAAGATTTCATGCTTGGCACGATCGCTAGGACCTCCCCGATATGAGCCCCAGTTATCTCAAAGCTTTGCTTTTAGCATTGGTCTAAATAGACAATTCTCAAACTTTTCATAAAGCACAGGAGAAATCTCTAGAAATATTTAATATCGCTTAAAGAACAACTCAGATTCTTGAAAAATAAACCCTTTTTGTAACAAAGATCAAACCTGTTTGTTATATAAGCAATATAAAACTCATCATTAAAGTAATGCATTACATTAATTTTTCTAAATCTCCGATACTAAACTTGAGCATAGTTTACATCTAGCTGTTTACTTCAAGCACATTCCAGTTGTTTTTTGTATTGTTTAATTCACAGAAAGTAGCCCATAAACAATGATGTTATCTTCTCTCTGCTCTACTGATAAAGAATCCTATTTGGTTACTCCGGATTTAGCCTATTACGCCCACACCATTTATTTCTTATGGCATGCCTTTTAAAGAACTTTGCTCACATCTTATGAATTTGATTGTTCCAGCAATCTACCTGCTAAAAATAAGTACATACAAATTCACTATCTTCTTCTCCATAACGTTTAATGAGTTACATGATCGTCTTTCCTGCTTTCAGGAACAAAAATGAAGATATCGGTCTCACAGTACACAAACTATTGTTGGCCTTAATGGTAATTCATATTTATAAATACGATCAATATACAACCTATTTAAGTACAAGAGAAATGAAATATTCAGATATGGTTTATGATCTGCTCAAACATCTCAGCTAAGCATAGCTGGAACAACATCAGCTTATATATTTCTCCTCCTCCCCACCATTAATGTGCCAGTTCACCCATCTGTGGAAAAAGGGCAACCACGGTTCAAAATAATTTAGGCAGAATATGGTTTGCTTGAGTGTTTTTTTGGTTCAGGGTTTGTTGTTTGGGTTTTTTTCCTTTTTCTTTCTTTCATACCCGTATCACTTCTAATTCAACACACTGTGTGGATCTACAATCTGTTTAAAGGGCATCATCAAAGGACTGCTTAAATTGGCAACGGCACCAGGAGGAATGGTCAGGCAGCAGCAACCTCCATTCACCTGATGATCATACCTAGTGCTTCATCCTCTCCCGGCTCCAGGGGAAGGAGATTCTGAACTGCATTAAACTATAATGACACTTCCTACCTCCAGGCTGAACATCTAAGGTGGATGGATGCACGCTTTCATTTAAAGCATTCATTTTAAGTATCATTTAAAGTCAAACTTTTTTGATTTCAAATTACACACTTCTAAATTCAGGCATAAAATAGAAAAAAAAAAAACCTTGTTTATTAGCTCAATTTCCTAAATACACGCTAAATACCTCACTCAAGAATTTAACAAAACTAACTTATTTTTAGAAAAACTTACTAAGGTAACGGAGTTTTAGTGAAATTAATTAAATGCAAAAAATGGCTACCTTATGTCCCTTGGCATTTCTGAAGTGGTGGATATTTCCTTAAAAGAAAGAAGCTCTAAATCAGCTATTTACTTTCATTCAATACATTTAACTTACTTCGGTATAAAATAAAGCATTCTACTAGAGCTGCAGTAGAGCTTTCTTTTATCAAAGTCTAATTTCATTTTCTAGATTCTTAATTCAAATGCTTAGCAGTGAATTTGTTTAGAACTCTGATGGTAATTATGTACTGATTTAATACAAGTTTTATTTATTTTAATGATAGTAAATTTAGCCAGAACAGTTTGCTGCAACTTCAAATTAAATATACTTTTTAAGAGTTATCTGATTTAAATAGTACTTATCTCTTCTGGACACTGCAGTCAAATTGCCTTTGCGTAACTAAGCAGATGAAATAACAAGCAATTTCAATCACAAGTCAAAATATATCACTGCCAAAAAACAGACACACAGAAGGTATTTCAGAAATGTTTGGGCTTCTCTGCCTTACTAGTAAGGTGGTAGCTACAGAAGAGACCAGGCAAACTAGAAAAGGCAGCAAAGAACAGGTTAAAAGAAAAGTTTATTTTCCAGAGGAAAAAAATCTTAAATGAAGAAAACCTATTGCCTACCATTTGCTTGTCTATTGTTCAAGGAAATTGTACTTTAGGGAATATGCATAAACTGAATAACAGAGGAAAAACACCTATCATCAAAGAGGAACATTCAACAAGTTTGTGAATTCCGCTCAACTTCTAGCGTAATCAGAACATAGGACCAGAAGTGAAGCAAGCAGGAAGTCTGATGAGAAAAAGGAAGCCACATGATGAAAGATCATACTGACAACTAGTAACAGTAGTGCCAATTCCCTTAGAGGGTAAGCAACATTGTTTAAGGTTTCCTATTAAGAACAAACCTCAACACTTTTATTAGATTTGTCAAAAGCAGCATCTCAGAAAAGCAAGCAGAAGGATCAACCACGTTTCTTTTGAGATGGTTCCAACTGCACCTACTTTAAGAACACTCAGGGATGACCTACCTGAACATAGTAGCTAACGGCACCTTTGCTACCCAACATTGTGTTCAAAACCATAAAACCACAAGTCTTTCATAGTATCTCAAGCTGGAGCCTGCTAAGAGTCCTTAAACTAGAGATCAAGTCTTTGGTTCACTGAAGTCACCACAAAAATTGTGACCGTGGGCAAATTTTGCAGTAGGTCTGCAAAGACAGCTTTCTACTCTGACCCCTGAGAGATGAGCCTGAGCCCCGATGAGTTCTTTCCCAATCCACATTTATTTCTGAATTATGTTCCCTATCAACACTTTCAGTATGTTGTCTGCAGTAAGTTTTAGTCGGGCTTCCCTGAAAGTCTGGGGATGGGGATTCAGAGAGGGGATGCATCCTACCTAAGGACAGATCCTATTAACAACAAACTATAGCTAAAAGCATTACCATATAATGCACGTAACCCTCAACAATATTAAAACATTGCAATCTCTACTCTCCCAGATAGAGCTTTTTAGGAACCAAAAAGGAAGACCAAACCTAGTAAATCATCTTGTCCCATCACCCAGTCAGTCCAAACATGAAAAAGGGAAAAACAGCAATATGAAGGGCAGTAACAGAGACTCAAGTCCATTCCTTGTGTGCGGTTGATAATGCTGTGGAAACATATACGGAGACAAAAAGCTCATGTTTCACTGTTTGGCAATGTCAAAATTGCAGTGCTTACGGCATAATTGCTTTGGTCACTACTTGTGCTGCACATAACTCCTACTGCAAAAATACACAGAACTGACGCTTTGCATTTCTGTTGGAAAACTTTTTCTCAAATTTCAGTTTTCAAGTAAAATATGCACTGCATGCAGCTACCATGCACATTTAATAAGCACACTTCACTAGTCTGGCTGTTTAAAGAAAAAAAAAATCCGTCCTGGACACCCCAGATACTTAAGAGTACTCCATACCACGGAATTTACATGTGCAAGCAGCGTCTAGCAAGCAACATTAAAACAATGCTACCAAACACATCATAGCAATGCATTTATGCAAACTAATATCCACACTAGTTTAGATGAGTCAAAAATCAATTTTAATCAAAAGCAGTGTATCTCCCGTGTGAAGATACAGCAGATAAACCAACAGAAAGCATTTAGCAAACTCGGAGGAAGGAGAAAATTCTTTCATAGCTTTCCCATTTCCGGCTAGACTTGCTAACTTTTAGGTAAGTACAATTCTATTCATCTAGATACACCAGACTAAATTACTGCTATCGTTATTAAATCCTCCCAACGCACATGGCATACTAACAGCCCTGCACTGCCTTCAAGCTCAATAAAGCAATCCCGAGTATAAACATTTGTAAAAAGTTAGTATAAAACTATGTATACACATCCCTTGGTTTACTAAAACATCTGTTACACTGTCTTCAAGATGCCAACTGTATAATAATCTCCACATGCAGAAACATGCAGTAAGATGCCAAAGCAACAACCATCAAAGAGCAACTTCATTTTTTTGTCTATTAAAAAAATGTTTTAAACTAAAGAAACCGGAGGGGAAGAGGGGAGGAGTCCTCCTCTTAACTCTGCATACAAAACCTGAAACAAATAAGAACTAGGGCCTTGGAGAGCATCAACTACCACTCAACACAAATTTTTGAAATTCAAGACGCTTAAACTCTTTCATTGAAATTGATTAGCTGGGGGAAAAAAAAAGTCTGATAATGCTCGTATCTTTAGCACCATTCTACTGTACCCAGTTGTGCCTAGTGGTACTTATTTCCTTTTGCTCACCTGAAGGGAAGGATGGACTGGCTGATAAGCCCTCCATTCCTCTTGCTTTCGGAAAACAAATAGCAGGCGGTAAATAATCTCAATCCTTTCTCACCAAGCTGGCCTGCACCAAGTAATAACATACAAAAGATGTACAAAAGTACAGAAAGACTAGAAACATTTTGTGCCTAATTTTATGGTAATAAGTATGGTCATGCCAACTGTTTCTGCTAAGCGTAGGTTTATCTAAACAAGCCGGTACACTCTTATCAGGTATATACCAGCCAGAAGTAATACCGCTGATCAAGTTGAAACTCACACCAGGTAAGAATGAGCATCAGCCTGAACACAAGGGTTTGAGAAGTGCAGACGGCACACGAAAAAGCACTTCATACAACACAGGCAACAAAATCAGTTTTACTTTGAGATTATTAGTACCATAACATTTGGGGTTAGAGATAAACAAAGAAAATGTCATTTAAAACTAACTTCCTCTGGCGCTTGTACATGTGCGAGCGTTCTTCAGAGATCTCAAGGGTTACAGTCAAGTGAGTTCCCAAAAACCAAGTTAAGTCTCACAACAGACAGTGAAGCAGAAGCAATTCCTTGATGCGTTTCTACCCCGGGAGCCACCCGATCGCAGCCTGAAGCGAAATCTGCTACGGAGGAGCTGCCAGACCCGAGTCTGTACGCTTCATTAGGGGTCTTTTTCTTTCTTTTTCCCACTCCCATACCTGATTACGTTAACAGTCCGGGCGGGGGGCTGTCGCGACATTCAGAACCGTTTTATCGCTGGAAGCCATGGGGGGGGGGGGGAAACACGGGCGGCACCGTCCCCCCCTGCCCGCCGGAGCGGGACGGGCCGCTCCCGCCCCCTCAGCGCTGCCGGAGCCGCCCTCCCGCCTGACGGGCGGCCGAACCTACTCCCGCTGCCACCGTGAAGCCCCGACCCCCCTCCTCCTCGCCCCCGCTGGCTCCCCCCGCAGTAGGGCAGGGACAGGGCGGAGGAGGGTCGTGCCCCTCTCCTGCTCCTCTCCTTCGGGCCGCGGCGCGGGGGCTCAAACGCCGGGTACCCCCAAGCCACCCCCCGAGCCACCCCCCGCGGAGCTCCCGGGGGAGAAGCAGCGAGGCACCCGAACTGGGGGGAGAGGCCGGCGGGGCCCGGCAGCTCGCACCCCTCGCCGAGGTCACAGCCGGCGGCGGGAGCCCAGGGGCTTCCCGGCTTGAAGCTTCCCCTCCGGCGGAGCTCCCGCCCGCAGGGAAGGTACCGAGGCCGCAGCGACCCACCGAGAGCGGAGCGGTTGCCCAGCCCGGCAGCCGTGGGGCCCAGCGAAGGAGCAGTCGGCGGGATCCCGCCCGTCGCCGGCGGAGCCATACCCGCCGCCTCCGCCTCGGCAGCCGCGCTGCCGCCCAGCCCGGCCCGGCCCAGCCCACCGGCGGCGGGGCGCGCCCTGCCCGCAAGGCGCCTGCGCGGAGCAGCTGGCGCGGGGCGGTGCCAGGGCCGGGCGTCCCGCCCTCCCTGAGGCGGGGGGCGGTGACCCATGTCGGGAACCGCCGCGTGGGGAAACCGGGCCCGTGCCGCGGCGGGGAAGCTTGGGGAGCAGTTTGATGTCGCAGCTCCTGGACATGGTGTCCTGAGGCCGGCCCGCCCCCGGCCCCTCAGCCCGGGCAGCCGGGGGGCAAGATGGAGACGGGGCGGGCTGAGCTGACTGCGCGCCCCGCTGCCGAGCGGCCGCAGGGCCTTGTGGAAGCTGCCGCCACCACTGCAGCGTTCGTGGAAACATAGAGTGGGTTCGGAGGGGCTGGAAAGATCGTCTTATTCCAGCCTCCCACTAGACCAGGTTGCTCAAAGCGCCGTCCGGCCTGGTCTTGAATACTTCAGGGATGGGGTATCCACAGCTGCTCAGGGCAACCTGTGCCAGTGCATCACCACCCCCGCAGTAAAGAATTTCTTCCTAACCTAAATCCCCCCTCTTTCAGTTTAAAACTGTTACCCCTCGTCCTAGCACTTCGTTCCCTGATAAAGAGTCCCTCCCCATCTTTCCTGTAGGCCCTTTATTCGTTACTGGAAGGGGCTGTAACATCTCCCCAGGGCCTTCTCCAGGCTGAACAAGCCCAGCCCTATCAGCCTGTCCTCACAGGAGACTCGCAAGTGTTTGGAAACTTAATTATGACACTGCATTAGCTGTCAGCACATGGGGACATTGCTCACAGGCACCCTATTACTTCTTCCCAGCCACAAGGCTTTAAATTCATGCTTTATTCCTTAATTCTTCACAGCTAAACTCCAGCTTAGATTGACACTCTGGTAAACTAACTCTGGTGCTTAGATCTTGGCCCACTATATTCCAGCATCTGCAACTGGCTTTTCTACTGACGTGGCATGAAATTACATCATATTCTTGTATCAAGCCAGAGGCAATTATAGCTTCCCTGTAGTTCCAAATATATTACTCTAAATTATTCTAATCTAAATTATTTACTTGCTTTTACTCAATTTAAATATCCAAGCAAAAAACACCATTCATTTAAGAAACAATATTGCAATAATTATAAAGGCAGACATACTCTTGAATGATTTTTTCATCTAGTACCAACAATGCGTGCAGAAATATCCTTATCAGCCACTGACTAGAGCTATCTGCAGCTAGGTTCAGTATACCAGACTGCCACCTTCCCATTTGGGACAATCAGCCCAGCTGATGTGTCCCCCTAATCTTCTTTTCTGGTAAAGAAAATATGCAGAAAATTATGTCCTTAAAAATAGTGTATCAGTACCATTTTGTGCACTTGGAAAAGATAAAGCACTCTTGAAACTGCAGCTTTGGAGGTAACCAAAGTTTTAACCCTTTTCGTCTGCTTGACAGTCAGCTCTATGGTACCAACTGTAAGCACTATTTTTTATAACATTCTTCTTTTCAGAGATACATGTAGGAAAAGATCAGGATGATTTGGTATCTGAGATAAACTTGTTGACAAGCAAAAAGTAAAAAAGCTGTCTCTTATCCTTTGGTGCACAAGGAAAAAAGGCCTTTCCAGAGAATAAGCATTTTCTGAGTCTAGTGACAGAGCACTATTGATTGTTTAAATACTTGTTTACATCTCCATTTTTAGCATCTATTAGTACCATGATTTTACAATTCCTTTTAAAGTTGAGTCCTGATAGAAGCAAATTCTGAAATACTTTAGCTGATTTGTCTGCTATTTGCTCATCAGCAGTGTCCAAATACAAAAGGCACTACGTCAGTCCTGAGAACAGATGATGTAAGCCATCAGAAACAGTTATGACATAGATAATAAAAATACAATGTTTAAGCCGAATAAAAACAAACAAAAGCTACAGAATAGAGTACATAATGAGAATAAGTATGGATTGCTGATTTTTTTTTTTTTTTTTAAGTTTAACTTGTGTATCAAATCAAATGCTCGGCCTGAAGGAGTTCAGGAATTAAATGAATATAATGTTTGTAATTGTAAATGCCTCCTTCGGTCAAGTAGATAACCAAGAACATGAAATCTCAGATTTCTTCTTATTTGAAGAATTGGTGGGAGACTTGTGTATTTATTAACGAAGAAAACTAAGAAGGAATGAGCAGAACTGTCCCTTTCAACAGAGGAGGAAGTCAAGCAGGAGGAGACAGGGTTCTTTGCACTTGACAGAAGCAAGTCTTTCTTCCTCTCAGGTTTCCTACAGAAAGTACCGCTGCTCACCTGAGTTGCCTCTGCTCTGTCTCTGACATTTCGGTTTATTCTTTTTTTGAGAGTGAGGTTCTGTGTTAACTGCACTTAGTGTCATAAAGAAAACAGACTCAAGGAAGAGGGGGAATCTTCCTTTTCTCTTAGGTTAAGTGTAGCACTGCCATTCCCAACCCACAGGTAACTGCAAAATTCAGCAGGATTTCTGAACCAAATCTGACTCCGTGAAACAAGCTCTCCAGAGCTTGTTTATGGCACCCTTTATCTCAGGTTGTCCCTGTAACTTCAGAAAGATTGTAACTTTTTTTTTTTTAATATTAGATAACCAATCTGGGTTTACAACACAGCCCACAGGTAGTGAATCGGCACAATTTCTGAGGCAGTAACTTCCTGCCCTTCTTCACCTGCTGGAGCAAACACCCCTGGGCACAGGGGAATTCTTAAACCAGCTTTGCCACTAGAAGGTCTGTGAAACCACCTGCCAGCTTTTATGGAGAATAAACCTCATTCAGAACACTAGAAACGGTGAAGTTTCCTTAACAGACTCAAAAACTAAGTTGCAATAAGGTTTAATTGACCCAATCTGTGTCAGTTGTTTCCTCAAGATTTCTAAAATGTATCTTCAGTTTGTTCCTATGACTAGAGAATGCAGTGAGTTAGGAAACTTCTAAGTAGTTTTTCTAATGCAAAGCAGTTGAGGAAATTTCTTCTTTAAGTTGCCTTTGGCTTTAACCACTACTAATTCTCGACACTTCATCTCAAAACCACATTTAATTATGTTATTTTGTACTTAATTTGTGCATGCATTTTGAAGAGTTTAGGTTTTGACACTTTTTCTGTGTGCTATTATATATTTCTGCATTTCCCTTGGAAGTCCTCACTACTCTTACTGGAAATCTTTTCTTAACCTTTATAACTAAGAGGCAAGTAGATTTTGCTTGGTATTTTTCTGTTATTTTAATTTCAGTCACACATTAACTTCATAGGACGTCCCATTAGTTAATTTATCTAATTTTTCCTTTGTTGTTTCACTGTTGACTTTATTGGAAGACTTTTTCAGTATTTAATTTTTTATTGGCAGGAATATCAGAACAGGCCAGACAACTAGCCATCCTCATTTGTAAAAGTTACAGAAAGAAAAAACATTGGCAGCAGTAAATAGAAGACAGAGAACCCATCACTTTCACATCTTAAGCAGCGTGGTCTTAAGCTTCAAAATAAATGAAGTGTCTAATTTTGACACAAGAAGTGTCACTTCATCAGGCCCTTTTATATGACTTAACAAGATACATTGAACTTGAAAATCATTGAGCAGGATGCTAATTGCACAACTGATTATACATATAAAAACTCTACTACATGTATACACAAATATTTCAGTGTAAAGCTGACCAACACTAATGCTAGTAAAGGTTGAACACAGGAAATTCCCTTTGAAATTAAAATGATACATATTTCCACATCATTTAATTGCTCAGTTTTGTTTACTACTAGAATCACAGTTAAGACACGGGCTTCTTTGTTTTCTAAGGGTTCTTTCTAAAAAAGTTTGTTGTGTGTATTATCTATACCTTCAAGGCAAGAATATGTCCAAAACATTTTAAGGCTGCATCCAAATATCAGCAGTGTTTAACACACTCACGTGCATCAAAGAAGCACATCTTTGGTAGCGGTAACTCGGCTGACAGTGGTTTACTTTACAGATCAGAATGAGCAAAATAATAATGTAGAAGTGTAAAAGAAATATTAACTTGGAAACGATACCTCTACTTCAAAGCAGCTGTATTCATCAAACTCTTAGTCAAGAAAAAGTTGTAAGGAACGGTCCCAGCAAACTATTTAAAAGCTAAACTCCTAATTATTACTTTCCACTTTGCCCAGTATGCAGCTGTTTCTAGTGATGAAAGTAAATGTATTTCTGAAAGGTATCGCCTTTCATGGAAAAACAAAACTAAAGCCTACCAGAGTTGTAAAGAAAACCCAGTTGTTCTCAAAAATTCTAAACTTTACACCTGAAAAAATGCCCATTTTTACATTTTTTCAGCCTGTCAGGTTGAGAAAATATCAATAAAGAAACTAAGCTATAAGGGTAGTGTTTTTCGAGATGCAACCTCTCCTTCTCTTTCTCTCTCTCTCTGTTTCATGACACTGCCCCTGTAGTACGATAATCAGTACGATAATCGGTTAGACTACAGGACTTTCTTTGTAAGCAGGAATTCGATTTTAATTTTATTTGTACCTATGCAAGGTCAGGGTCACAGCTGGCACCTTTCAAGGAAATAGTTTAACCACTAGATTTTTGGTTTGGTCAGGACTGTCTCCCCTTTGTTCGTGATGGGTCGCACTGATGAGGATAAAATCTGTTTCTTTGGACCAGACAGAATAAAAAAAGACAACAACTGGACTTGATTCTGGAGCCAAGCAGTTAAGCTGCTTGCCTGAGAAGAAGGGAGTAAGGTTATAGACATTGTCGCAAAGACATGTTGATTGAAAAAAATCTATTGAAAAGAAGAACTGGAGCCTAGCACGTCCCTCCGGGTTGCCAGCCCTTAACATTATAACAGTCATGCTAGGGAAAACAGAGGGAAGTGGTGCAATTAGCTTTAATTCTGAAAACTGCTGTGCCTGCTATTACGTTTTCTGAGACGCCAGATCCTGGTGATGCTCAGTAAGTGTTCCCTGAGAATGCCTGAAAGATAGAGGTCTCCTCAGGGGACTGAAGGAGAGGAATGTTGATGTTCTGGATTCTGGTTGGGTTTAGGCATGATTGGTATTAGCTGGGTCCTAAGCGTCAAAAGAGATGTGCCTTCAAGGCCTGAGAAACTTTAAAGGCTGTGCTATGGCTCCTAGGAAGCTCAGGTGCCTCCTAAGTTAATCAACAGCTTTCAGTTTCGTTGGAATATAAGGAGTTGCATGTTATTAGATCAGCTTCTTGGAACGTAGGGAAAAAGAGAGGATCTTGAGCAAGTACCAAAGCAGCTTGACAAGAGGACTACAGGGAAACAGCAAAGTCCATCCTACGCTGAAAGGAGTTGTGAAAGAAGACTAGTGGTTTTGAATGTTGTGGAGAACAGTATTATGAATATACAGTGTATAGGGTGGCTTGCTTGGAGCGTGGTAGAGGCAGAAACTGAAGTAGCACAAAGTAAACTAAGTTCCTACAGATGGCAGCTTTTTCCTGGGTTTTATGCTGGCACGGTTGTTAAGGAATTTTTCACACAGTAATTAGTAAGTAAAAATCAGTGTGTAAATACTATATTAAGATTTTATATTATAATGCTTATTTTAGGTAAATTAAAAGTGAAGCAAAGATCTACAGTAATGAAACCAAAATCCACTGATGCCCATTCCCCATTCATAAGTTATTATGAATTAATCTGATGGAGTTTGAACTTGTCACAGCTAGGCAAGTACTCATTGGGGAATTCAACAATAGTACTGGTGGGTGGACAACTAAGAAAGCCCAGTAGCATCGTGTGAAGTCACAAAGTATGAAAGAATTGGCTTCATTAATGGCCTTGTTACAAATAGCGCTTTCCCAACTCTGCACGCCCAAAGCTATATATGTACATACAGATGTTTCCCAGTTCCCAGCGCTGGTAAGAAGATTAGTACAAATTAAAAAGCCTGGATATTCTAATTTATCAAATTCTATTTATTTGTTTTATCTAGCCAGTTTGAAGATACTCGTTATCTGCATCTTCTCTATCCCTGTTCCTATTAGGAAAACAGAATAACGGAAAGCTGGATTTCTTTCAATTTAAATGACTTTTAATGTTCAAAACTTCAGATAAGATTTGAAGTAAGTCTCCCTAGCTTCTGGGATTTGATCATAAATAACAAACTGCCTGTTCTGTAATATGATAGTACTACATTTATTCAAAAAGTAGAGTAACAAAGTATTTTGTAAAGTATAAATATTAATCGTTTCCATATAATAATTCAGGAATGACTTTGCCTAAATGTGACAGAGAGATTTGCTTTTCAGTAGAAATGGGCTGTTTGGCTCTCCCCATTTTCTGGCTTTTTTATAGACCAATCCTTCTAAAGCAGTCCTCTGCCTCCAGAGCCATATGAGAGACAGCAGTTAAATCCCTATAAGTGATTAGTACTGGCAAATTGCTACCATGGACTCTTCAAAAAGTAATGTGTTTGCTCCCTTATGATTTCATGAAAGTTTGGGGTTTTTTTCTGTTTTTGTAAAATGTATAAAGAGCCAATGTAAAACCAAGTGCATTTTCATTATTTTTTTTCCCACACTGGTCTGACATGAGAGTAAAAACCGTAGCCAAATAGCAGTAATTTGTGCAGATTATGCCACATGTGGGTTTATTGTGGAACACACAAAAAAAAATAACCTGATGAAGATTGTATTAATAACAAAAACTAAGTTATGGAATACAATGCCAGTAAACTAGTAAGGAGATGCAGCATAAACATATCTGTTTGGCATTCACATCTCAAGATTTATGGTCCTGGCCTGTCGGCAATATTTACCCGTAGCTGTATGCTGCCTAGCCACTTCAGAGGATTCCTCAATCCTCAACTCAGAAGCTGCTTTCTCAGTTCTTAATCACTCATAAGTAATATTTTCCAGAAAATTTAGGATCTAGTTCTAGGAATTATGAACTTAATTTCCTGGAAGAAAAAAGGATGTAGACCTCCAAGAGACCTCTAGCAATGGGCTGAAGTGCTTCAGTTATTAGCTTAGAGGCTCACTTACTCAGGAAAAGTCCTGTTTTAATTTCAGCATGCAAGTAGAATAGCACATCCTTCAAAATAATACTGTGACTGGAACGATTAAAGAAAAATATAAGTCACACTACTGTGGTAACAGTTCCTCATACATTTTCATAGGATAAAAATCTGGGAAGTGATGTATTAGCCTTACATGGTTAGGCTTCTCATGGCGGTCGATCCAACTATTACCTACCACATTTAATATCCTTAAGCATGAATACATAATGCGGGTAAAAGCCCAGACCCAAGTGAGTAACCACTAAATTACAATTTAAATCTGAGTATGTAAAGGATGGCCGTTATTTCCTCCAAGATTTCAGAAGCACACTCTGCTTTATGCAAATATGACTCGCCTGGTTTGCATGCAAGGAGTTCAGTTTAAAACTCAGTCAAGAACAGATCTGTGGAGATAAACTTCAAATCTTGTTAGACCTGTTTATTTCCACCGCTTTTTATACGAAACTCTTCAGATAAGAAGCCACACACAGACTGAAAAGCTGTAGGGAGAGGGAAAAGATTTGATTTGAATTCCAGTCCATTGTATTCACAACAGCATTTCTGTTTATATGTATAATCCCTGGTAGGTCACCAATCATTTAGAGCCAGAGAACACTTAAAAGCAGTTGTACACAAAAACAGTTAGAAAGATGTAAAAGCTGGAATACGGTAAGATATACAGTGGACGTGCTTGTGTGGATGCTTATTAAATGTAACATGCTAGGTGTTATTTTGGTTCTTTTCTGGCAGAAAACATTTGGGATTTCCTAAAATAATATGAGTATTGGGAATTTCTGCATGGGAATTTCCATGTCGTGCCTTCTGGAAGCCCAGCTGTGCAGTAATCTTCAGACCAAGGCAGCATCTTGCAGTAACTCTTTTTCTCTGGAAGAGGCAGAATAGTTTATTGACAAGGACTGCAATGAGAAGGGCTGCTGAAATCCTGGCTGATTTCTGATGCCCAAAGTTTTCACTGCACTGACAAGACCTTGTTGGATCAACTGCCTGGGAATGTGGATCTGAAGCACAGTTGATTCAGGAGTTATTCGGTTTTGAAGATTGAGAGGAATCAAGGGATGGGTAGGGGTAGGGAGAGGCAGGTGGCTGAGAGTCTAGGGAAAGCTGCTCAATGGAAGGAACAGATTCCTAGAGCTGGTCAGAAAATAATGTCCCCTGACTATGAGGACTTAATGAGCTTTTGACAGATTTTTCTCTTTCACGTCAGGACAAAGCTGAGATCTGAAGTGTGATTAAGTCAGAACATTATTTGGTTTAACAGCTCATGAACAGTCACTGTTTCTGACAGCTTTATAAAGGTAAAACATGCAATTCTGAGAAGTCCCATTTTTTTCCAAAAACAATGTATTATCTATAGACTAATCTTCTATTTTCTTTGCTTTCCATTAATTAGAATTTTCAGTGAGGATAGAAAAAAAAGTGTAATCAGAAAACAACTAGTGCCAAAGGCCGGCAGGAATGCTGAGAGTCACTCTGGGGGAAAAGAGGGCTCACAAACAAAACGGACTCTGGTGCTGTTTTTTGAAGAGGATCTTGTGGCGTTAGGAAAGATCTGGTGCCTTTCGCTGAATGTCACAAACCTGGGCCTGCCCTGGTTCAATTAAGACCCTTGTAGAGCTCACCTATCTTTAGTGTCATACTTTCAAAAACTGTGGTGGTGAACTTCGATACAGATTCCGCTTAAACAATCATTTTGTTACCAGAAGGCAGCGTGCTTTTTTTTTTTTTTTGAAGAAACAAGTATGTCGTGTTCTCGAACGGCAGTAGATAAAGGAGCTGCTCATCTTCTGTGCTTTGTGAGGAGCACAGGGTCTTGTTAATTGTCCCGGTTACTCTGCTGTCTCACCTACCCTTGCCACAGGATTCGAGATAAGTAACTTTTACGGATTTTAATAGGTGTGTGATAATTAAATTAATATGAAAAACAACTTGCAGTTGAATTTATTTTTTTTTGGTTAGGACATGCCCATCCATATCAAGTCTTAGCAAGTTCGTTCCTTTTGGCGAGGGTGATGGGGGCGGGGAGGGCAGGGCTGAGCAATATATTCATTAAAATGTATGATTTCAGATATTCCCAAACTGTTTGTTAAATGCAGTCAAACTTGTTGAAGTATGATGACAGAGAAAACATACTACAAAAGGTGGGATCAGGTTCAAACATTTGCAGAGGGAGGAGTCATTTTTAAATCAGAAAGCCCGGCGCGTTAGCCTTCCTTCTGGATGTGGACAAGTTGTTTGATTTCCTTCTGGATCTGAAATGACTTAAATCCATAGATCCTGCTTTGTTAATCAGAGCCTTAATCAAAGGCTTGTGGAAGCTGAGGTTGGCTTTTTTCTTTTTTCTCAATTGTGGAGGCCGTTCTGCTTCGCACAACCAGCCAAATCTTCAGAGCAGCAGAAGCTACACAGCAGTATCTTGTGTCCTAGTGACAAGGATATAGAGTGATTGTCTTTCTTTCCTGCTACCTCAGTGATTATTTAAAGTTTTTTTTATACTTAAAACAGTGTCTAAGTCTCAAAACATTGCATAGTTTGATGATTTAACACACTGACAGAATATGTAGTTTGAGCATTCTGGGAAGAAATTCTTTACTGTGAGGGTGGTGAGGCACCAGAACAGGTTGCCCAGAGAACCTGTGGCTGCCCCATCCCTGGAGGTGTTCAAGGCCAGGCTGGATGGGGCTTTGAGCAGCCTGGTCTGGTGGGAGGTGTCCCTGCCCAGGGCAGGGGGGCTGGAATTAGATGATCTTTAAGGTCCCTTCTAACCCAAACCATTCGGTGATTCTGTGTAATGTAGCAAATGCTGGACTACCGGGAAAGAAGAAAAGAAACTCGTACATAGCTTATCATTCATTTTTCCTTACTAACAGTTTTGAGGAAAAATTACTTTTAAAAAGTAATTTTACTTAAATTATTACTTAATAATTTATTACTTAAAATATTACTTAAAAAAACTTAACTTTCCGTTAAGTCAAATGTTTCTAATAAAGTGGTTTTGCTTTTTTATTTTCAGGAAAACCCAAGCTTTGGTATAACACAAATCAGTTTCTTCCTGACAGAGTATTTTCTAAGGGAAATTAGAAATGACGGGAACGAAAACGTACAAGCAAAATTGCTTTATAACCAGCCTAGACTTGTGAAGCATTATCTCAGAATACTCCAAATAGTATTAATACATTAAGATGAGGACAGACTTATAAAGGATATTTTTTTGTATGAGTCACTATGTAAACCAAACACTAATCTGCAATAATAATATCCTTAACTGTCATTATTGCAGGAACAATACTTAACCCAGCCTTCCTCAGGAAAGCCATTGCCTAGAGTTATATCAGTGCCTAGATAGATATAATAGATCTCTATAATATCTGTATGATATATGGTATATTTCTCTCTATGTATAATGTATAATATAGTATAGAGGAATATTACCACCTTGAATTACATTAGATAAAAATCCTAGATTCTTACATCACTTCGCAGGGAACATATAAGTAGTATATGGTACTAGAGATTTTTTTCTAAGGATTCATTTGACCTTTATTCAGCCTCCTAAAGTAAACACCCAAATTATTCCATAGAATCCCTGGAGAGTATTAAGTCAACAAAAGGCCTTTGTATCTCTCAATATTTGCTTCTGGTGATAGCACACTACAAATAGAAGCCATAATCAGGATTTCCACCTGATGTTTATAAAACGTAATCTTGTCTCGGCTACTGAGGTCCTATGGTAAAGGTAAAGAGGTCCTGCTGAATATTTTCACATTCCTTCAGTTCAAAATATTTTGACTGAAAAAAAGCAAAGGCATTTTTTGCCAATGGTGTTGGTCCTTGCACCACAGTAACAACAAAGTGCGAGCCAAACCAAAACAGTGCTGCTGGGTAAGGTCAGCTCCTTCTCTGAATTCTCCACTGCAAGGAACTCTGACAAGAGGAAATTTTTTTCCCCTTTAAAATATGAAATACCCTTTTTCAAAAGAAAAAACAACCTCCAATAGTGGGGTAAGTTCTGTCGAGAGAAAATACCATCAGGTAGTAACAGCCTGTAACTACTTAGTGGTAGTACTTTATGGTGCTTCCCTCCCGGCTCTTCCTCCTGCCTTTTCGCCAGACTGCTCGCCGTGGGTGGCAGGAGGGCTTGGATGCAGGGGGAGGACCGGCCCCTTGGGCAGCTCAGAGTAACTGGAGCATCAGCGGGTAGGAGATGCTAGTGAAGTTGGTGTTTGCTATAGATTCAGATTTGTGGTTAAAAGCAACACAGCTTTTTACTCTGCCTTTCATGCAATTTATAGTTGAAAAGCAGCTGAAATGGAGCAGAAGAGTAAGCAAGAGTTTGAATTACGCTTTGCTGTTAGGAGACAAATCATACAGATAAATTTTGCTGTTTCTTGTGGGGCCACTGATAGTATCAAAGCTAGAAGAAAAATAGAGATGTGATCAGAGTAACAGGAAGGGGAGCGAGAGCTGATTAATCAGCACACTGTCAGTGGTCATCATTGCTAAAGCTGGTGTGGAAACAACATTACAGCGTTTGAGGGAACCCGTGAGAATGGATGAAAACAAAACTTGGGAGCGATTGAGTGAAATCAGGTGTTTTCTGAAGCAGGACATTCCGCTTCAGCAATGGAGGGGAGATGCCGACTGCATGTTTGTCTCTTTGCAAAATCACAAACAGGTTCAGGCTGTGACTTTTGAAGGAGCCCAACAAAGCTCTGACTCTTGCAGAGGACATCGCACTGCTGCGCTTCCTAGTCACAAAATCCACAGCTGCTTCCTCAGGCAAGCAGCACATAAATAAGGGTAGGCGTCAAGCTGGGTTCAGCTGGGCATTGCAGAGCAAGGAGCTCTGCACCTTAAAATAGGAACACAGATCTATTTTAGCAGCCGAAAATGTTACCAGCTCCAATATAGCCATGCCAAGAGCTTGGGGTTTAATCAGCTGAGGAAACGTTGGCGTGTGATCCTGGCCTGTCACGCAGATGGCTGCTTACCAGCCGTTTCAAGTTGGGGGATATTAGTGTTTTCAGGGTGGTGAATATGGTGGGGAAAGGGATGACTTTTCCTCCTTTGTGCATTCTATGGGGTTTTTTCCCCCTGTTGTCCAGATAAGTAAAGCTATTTTGCCGACTGTTTCTGTGTTCAAGGGGCTGCAATACTCCCAGTCGATAATAGGAAATCCACCTGTAGTAAATAATTCTGTGGCAAAGTGCCCTATACACACCCAGGATTTTGTCTCACTTAGTCCCTCTCTCTTTCTTCCAACCCATTTTTCTATTTTCTGACTTTTGTACGTTTATATTAGTCTGTCTGGTCAAATGGGTATACCTGTGAATATCTCAAATAATGATAAGAGAGGGGGTTTTTTGTTTGCTTGTTTGTGCTGTGGTCAATGCATCTTCCTTTCTTTGACAATTAAAATTTCTCCATGTGTTTAACAGCGATGTTGACATTGTATTTGGTGCCTCAGTGAAACCTGCCAGAAACCTCTAAGCCATCACAGCAACACAGAAGGATCCTAAATAGGTCATAAGTCTTATAGTAAATGTGAAATGGAAATCATGGCTCACGTCAGCTAAAAATAAGTCATTTCATTAGAACTTAGCTGGTAAACTTTAGGTCCTAGAGGTGCAGGCAACAAAAGGCAAAATTTAATCTCTAACAAGTCATTTCTGAGTCAGGGAGGAAAAAAGCCATTTGATGTTTGAAAGCTTCTTTTATCCACCACCACCCTGCAAACTTAGTTAATTGTCATTGTAATTCTCACAGCACCTCAAATACACGTGCTTTGCTCTCTTCAATATTGGCATCAGGTTCACATCAGAATAAACTTCTAAGCCAAGAGAATCAGAGGTGCCGCATCAAATTAGCTCATCTAGAGCCTCAATTAAAATTTTACTGTAATGAGTAGACAACAAAATGAAGATATTTCGGGTATCTTCAGAAGTGTGGCGGCTGTCACCTAAAGTAAAACTGAATTTTGTCTTGGATGTAAATTGTTGCCTTACCTAGAAAAGGGACCAATCAAGAAAAATCACCACCTTTATGTCAGAAACATATAATCCAAAAAATGTTACACTGCTCCTTTTTTTCAGTACACAAAAGCATTAATGGGAGAAGTGGGACGGCTGATACTCTTCACATTATTCTATTATTTTTTATATAAGATATCTTTTGCTTTTGAGAATGGAGAGAGCCATTTTTTTTTCCGTGGCATAGGAAGTAAATCTGAGTAACTGCATTGGGATTGAATTTTTTTACTTGACAGTGGTTGCTAGCCTATTCTCTATGGCTCTAAGATTAAAAAAATTGCCATTTTTTCATGAAATTGATAGTAATTTAAGGAACTTTCTTAAGTCACTCCATGGTAGTCTAGCGCTCCCATAACCAAATGCTCAGAATTAGATGAACGTGTTTTGTGAAATAGTGAGGAGGGGGGGCTTTACCTTTTAAAAAAAAAGGGTTTGGTAACTTCTGCAATTTTTCCCAGAGATTGGTTCCCACAGAAAAATGCTGCTTGTCCTATTTATATTTTTTTCAGTGATGCTACTGATATTAAGACCGGTTATAAAAGACTTTTATAATAGCTGCGATGATACAAGTTTCATGAAATGAGAAATACGATAACTTGCAATATAATACTAGAATTTAAAATTGCTCGGAAGTCCTGCGAGTCAAAACTCTAATGTTGGCCTGGAGTAATGTTGATGAAACTTGTATATAGTGATGACCCTTTCAGTTATTACAAGGTGTCAGCTGTGCTGCAAACTTACTGTGCTGCTTTATGCTCCTTCTCCGTCCTGTCCTGCAGCACCTTAGGAGAAAGCACTACACCTTTATCCTCAACAGTGGGTTCCGTGATTATTTTTTACCTTTTCGGTACTGTGTTGTCCTGTCTACAACCTCATGGTGTGTTGTCTTTACTGTTGGCAATGAGGTAGGCCCTTCATAGTACCACTGTACCAAAATGTCGTGGGAAAGGGGAGAAGCAGGGTGCAGTCTGCTTTTTAAAATAAAGATTAAAAAAGTGGAGTTAGGAAGTAGTAATACTAGTAATTACAAGATGGTTTTGCTAAAACTGTGCCTTGAAGAGTGCACAGGTGTAAATGTCTGCTTCTGGCTGAGTGTAACAGAGAAAAGTCTCCATGAGAAGCCTCCTGAGACACAACAAACAGAAACAGGTACATCAGAGCTGCTAATATTTACACTCCTGAATGAAAATGAGCAATACGAGGGAGAGATTTACCTCAGAATCAGGATCTGCTTTGAAGTGCTGTATTTCAGGCAGTAACTATTTTTTAAATGTATTGACTTTAAGCGATAACAGGCAGCAAAATAAATGAGAGTATGCAGATCTCTAGGGAAGGAAGAAGTGGTTGTCAAGAAAAGCAATGGGTTAGTCATGGTCTAGTTACACCAGCTGCTGCTATCCAGCACGTAATTACATTACTTTTTGGAGGGGGGAAGCTTTGCTTCTATATGAATAGAGGGAATGAAAACAAGGTTTTCCCTTAAATACGTTTCTATCTACAAGACAATCCACAGCTGAGGCTCATAGGTGTTTAGCCAGACCGAACAGACCATGGGACAAGGCTACTCCTGCTGACAAAATGTTTCTATAAATTCATTAACAACAAAAGGAGGATTAGGGAAAATCTCCCTCCCTTATTGGATGCAGAGGGAAACATAGTCACAAAGGATGAGGAAAAGGCTGAGGTGCTCAATGCCTACTTTGCCTCAGTCTTTAGCAGTGGAACTAGCTGCTCCCTGGGCACCCAGCCTCATGAGCTAGGAGACAGGGAGGGGAAGCTGAACGAGGTCATCGCAATTAAAGAGGAAGTGATCAGTGACCTGCTACACCACTTGGATGCACACAAGTCTATGGGACCGGATGGGTTACATCCAAGAGAGCTGAAAGAGTTGGCAGACGTGCTCGCCAAGCCACTTTCCATGATCTACCTGAAGTCATGGCTAACTGGGGAGGTCCCAATGGACTGGAGGGTAGCAAATGTAGCACCCATCTACAAAAAAGGCAGAAAGGAGGATCCAGGAAACTATAGACCTGTCAGTCTGACCTCGGTAGCAGGGAAGGTCATGGAGCAGATCATCTTGAGTGCCATTACATGTCATATAACGGACAAGCAGGGGATCAGGCCTAGTCAGCATGGGTTTATGAAAGGCAGGTCCTGCCTGACGAACCTGATGTCCTTCTATGACAAGATGACCTGATTATTGGATAAGGGAAAGGCTGTGGACATTGTCTACCTAGACTTTTGAAAAGCATTTGACACTGTCCCCCATAGAATTCTCATGGAAAAACTGGCAGCTCATGGCCTGGATGAGCATACGATCTGCTGGATCAAGCACTGGCTGGATGGATGGTCCCAAAGAGTGGTGGTCAATGGAGTTAAATCCAGCTGGCGGCTGGTCACAAGTGGTGTCCCTCAGGGCTCGGTGCTGGGACCATTTCTGTTTAACATCTTTATTGATGACCTTGATAAGGACATAGAGTGTATCATCAGCAAGTTTGCAGATGACACGAAGCTAGGCGCGAGTGTTGATCTACGTGAGGATAGGGAGGCTCTACAGAGAGACTTGGATAGATTGGACCGATGGGCCAATGCTAATGGAATGTGCTTCAACAAGGCCAAGTGCCGGGTCCTGCACTTGGGCCACAACAACCCCATGCATCGCTACAGGCTTGGGGCAGTGTGGCTGGAGAGCTGCCTGGCAGAAAAGGACCTGGGGGTTCTAATTGACAAGCGGCTGAACATGAGCCAGCAGTGTGCCCAGGTGGCCAAGAGGGCCAATGGCATCATGGCTTGTATTAGAAATAGTGTGACCAGCAGAAGGAGGGAGGTGATTGTCCCCCTGTACTCAGCACTGGTGAGGCCACACCTTGAGTATTGTGTCCAGTTCTGGGCACCTCAATATGAGAGAGATATCGAGGTGCTGGAGGGAGTGCAGAGGAGGGCAACGAAGCTGGTGAAGGGCCTGGAGAATAAATCTTATGAGGAGCAATTGAAGGAGCTGGGACTGTTTAGTTTGAGGAAGAGGAGGCTGAGGGGAGACCTCATCGCTCTCTACAACTACTTGAAAGGACACTGTAGAGAGGTTGGTGCTGGTCTCTTCTCACAGGTAATTAGCAATAGAACAAGAGAGAATGGCTTCAAGCTGCAGCAGGACATTAGGAAAAAATTCTTCACAGAAAGAGTGGTCAGACACTGGAATAGGCTGCCCAGGGAGGTGGTGGAGTCACCATCCCTGGATGCGTTTAAGACTCATTTAGATGTGGTGTTAAGGGATATGGTGTAAGGGAGAACTTTGTAGAATGTAGAGAACTTTGTAGAGTGGAGTTGATGGTTGGACTCAATGATCCCAAGGGTCTTTTCCAAACTAAATGATTCTATGATTCTATGAAATGTCTCTTACTGGTATCAGGTAATTGTACTGGAGGAGGCAAATATTATGATTCACTTATAGCATTGTTGTGAAGACTTAATTATTGTTTGTGATCTTATGAAGCTGTTCTTGTTATATAAGAAAGAAACTATAGTTTAAATCAAACCTTTTCAGTGCATTCCCATGCCAGGACATGGGGTAGAATCACAAGACATTATACTGCTACTTCTTTTGATCATGTATCATCCCAACCTTGCCATGAAAAACCAGCAGACTATGGCTAACCTATTGCCTACAAAATATGAACAAGCAGGAAGTAGCTTTGAGTCTCAGCATTTGGCAAGTAAACCAAGAATAAAAACGATCATAATTATGCTAATCAGAAAGGCAATCTCCAAACAATTCTTCAAGCAGTGAAGGCATCGAGCCAAATGCCTAGTGAGATATTTGCATTTTCTGAGAAAGCACATGACCCCAGAAAAATGTATTAATACAGGAATGGTTACAGAAGCAAATTGTTCTCAGAGGTGGTGACATTGACATTAATTCCTTTTAACAATTTGGTCACGGAAGGTAGAAAGCAAAACAAACCCCTTAGGCCCATAGTGAAGTTTCAGAGCCTTTACTAAAGCATATTACTATGATAATTTACTTAAGTTTTCTATATATTAACAATAGGCCTTCAGAAAGTAAAATGTAGTTAAATACAGCTTCAACTTAAAGTTTTATGCAAAATGAGATGTGGGGAAGATGGTAGTTTTCCAAATGCAGAGAGCTCCTGTGATGTTCTCTTTTCTTTTCTTTTCTTTTCTTTTCTTTTCTTTTCTTTTCTTTTCTTTTCTTTTCTTTTCTTTTCTTTTCTTTTCTTTTCTTTTCTTTTCTTTTCTTTTCTTTTCTTTTCTTTTCTTTTCTTTTCTTTTCTTTTCTTTTCTTTTCTTTGTAATAGAATATCATGGAAACAGAAGTGTTGTAGCATTTTTTATTCACTGACATTTGTTTTCTGTTGCGCAATTCTAATGACAAGCAGAGGAAATTCCTGCCCTCAAATTACAGGAAGACTAGCACTAAATTATCAAACAATTGCTATCTGGCAGAAACGCGGGGATTTTTGATAAGGCAGGACACTGGGAATGCAGTTCTATCTCAACTTTTATAGGAATAGATTGTCTCTGTAATTATTTCTGCTATGACCGAGAGAGGGCATCCTTGTTCAATAAGAAAAGCTTTTGAAGAACATAGTTAATTTTTTTAACTATTCTGTTACATTTTAACTAAAACTTCTTGAAGTTTAAAAATCCTGCTTTTTAAAAAGCAGACCACAGTTCAATCTCCAAGTTGTTTGAAGCCATTTTAAGACCTGCTATACACATTCCTCAGTATAGCCTTTCATTTAGTGCTCGTATGGTTTCGATAAGATATGCTTTATCGCCTCTATCAAGGGTAAATAATCTGGACTAGTAAAAGTCTACCTCTTTTAAATCAGTTCCTTAACGGCAGGGATTTTTTATTTATTTAGGAAAAGCAAGGTAGGGCATTTAGTGTTACCTCCTTCTTCGAGCAGCTTTCTAGCACAGATGTGAAGCTACTAACTTTCTGTATTTTAGGTACTATTTCCTCCATCAGTGGGACATCAGCTACATCTTTTGCGTGCGAGCTCAGCTTTGCTGGCTGTAAAACAAATATTTCAACTTTGGTGGTGTAAACCATGGAGTGTAGCTGTATGTTACAAAAGCATACTGTGCCAGTTTTTTTAAAGCAACCGCCTTTCCCCTTTGATATTGCCATCGTGCCTCTCGGCCATGCATTTACAAGCCTGAGCATTCAATGGGAACTGCTGCAGGTTCAGCACTTTTGAGAAAGAGCTTACTTAGAAGTCTAAAGTTGGATTTAGAAGCTTAACATTTTTGGGAAACTTGTCTGTAATCCTTACAACTTATTGTTGTTAACGCAAATATCTACCCAGTATATTAATGCTGCGACCACTTCAGATTTTTTTACTTCTACTCTGGATAACTGATACTGGTTAAGGAAAGTTTTCTGTAACTTCGGGCGAGAGAACTGTCAGAATCACTCTCAGCCCCATTTCTGTAACAGACAGCACCGTGTTGTCCAAGTCAAGTTGCAGGCTTAGTAAGTCTACCTAGGTATCCAGAAATTTACCTAACGAGGGATGAAGCTTTAATTATAGTTATAACAGAACTGAAGAACATATATAAAAATAGTGTACCCCGCTCACTTCTTTCATAAAGGAATTGGGCCAAAATAATCTGTGCATATTACTCTTTAATTCTGTGAAACCAAAATGTTAAATACTTAATTTTTGTCACAGCATAATCTGAATCATTTGCATAAGGGGTGAGTTCAAGATCATGTATTCATTAGACAGACTCATTTTATTTTTTAACTTAAACTTGCATTTTGGGGCTTTAAAAGTGAAGCAACATCTAAGAGAAGGGCAGCAATCCAAAATATACTTGAAAAGAGCTGGCATTAGCTCTAGCTTTGTCCTGTCTGTTGAACAAACATAAGCTAATTCGTCCTTGATCCTGGAAACTGGGTGCTGTCTAGAACAAGGCAGAAAAAGCACGTTTTAGTAGTTCGGCTGCCACAGGATCTGAGATCTGCCTGCTTGCCAGGGGTCAGGAGTTTATGCCAAACAGTGGAAATTTGAAAAGACTTTCGGTTGGGAACAAGAAGCTTACAATAAACAATGGAGAAAAAATTTCCAAGAGGAAATGTAAAAGAACCTGACACATCCTTGGGTTATCTGGTAGACGACAGAACTGGAGAACAAATACTAAAATTCAAGCCAGGAATACAACCTCTGCTACATCCTTTGTTCTCTTCCCCTGCTTCCCCCACCCGTTTCATTGGGTTACAAGAAGAGTTCTTTATTTAAGACAGCATCCTCTTGCCAGTGCTATACGTGCTTTTTGAAATGTGCAACATGCGCCACAATTTACCAGTCAATCTGTACTATAGAATCAAAGCTTTCTTCTCTTTTGCTTCCCACCGGTCTTTCAAGCTAGTGATGAAAGTGAAAACTAATAAAATACCTTGAAATTTTCAGACTGCACAAAGTAGTACAGCTAAGACTTTTCTGCACTTTAAATTCTGAGAACCTACAGCTAACTGTAACATGTTAGCAGTAATATCCTATAACCCTTAGTCCTCTTCTTTTTTTCTGTAGGTACCACAAAGATCAATTGCTGTGTCCCAATTGGCAGTAAATGGAGAAATGGTCGTGCACTAAAAGCACACTGAAAATGAGGGAACTGGGTATAAGAGTTTAAACGCAATATTTGCATATATAACAGGAAAATATCACCGGTTGTGATATTCACTTTCTGCTAGCTGTGATGATCTTACTTTTCTTCCTGTCTACAAGTTAAAGCAGTCTACTGCTGTGGTGTTCTAGCTAAAGAAATAACACAGTTAACGCAGAAATGCCATTTAGTTCATACATGGTGTGACAAACCTGTGCAGTTGCAAAAATACTGAGCCCGAGTCACAACATTCATTAGTCATTTAAAGCTTTTGGCTTCACTAAGTATAAGTGCAGAGTACCACTCTCGGAAATTCTAGCATCGATTTGAACTTAGTAATGGTTCCACATGTTTGAAGAAGATTCAAGTAAAATTAGCTACAGTATTTGAAGTTCCCAGAAAGAGTATAAAGTCAGCAAATTAACTTGTTTTATTGGCAGGTTTGTTTTTTTGTTTGTTTGTTTTGTTTTGTTTTTTATTTTGATAACTTCAGTTGGTTTAGGTAACAGCTGGAGAAAGAAAGGAAAAGGACTCCATCCTTTATGACTCAGTTTTATCTGCTTCTGTTTATCTGTGGTCAAACAAGTATACCTTTTCTCCAATAACCCGGTATCTCAGCCTTCTCATGAAATACCATTGGTTTTCTAATTCTTTCTTGGGAATTTGCTTTCTGTAAGAGTCACTAGGAAGAAACTAAGTGTTAAATTATCTGGTATTTTGAAATCATTTGCATTGCACTGTTTGCATGAAAATTAGATTAATCACAGGAGCAACCACAGGCAGCAGTTGGCTGTTCTTCCTTTTTCAGCCTCTTTTAGTCCCATTAGGTCATGAAATTTTTAGGATTGTGGCACTTTGCAAGTTATGTGATTCAGGCCACTCTGTTTAGAGCAGTCCCAGAAGGTATTAGATGAGGACTTTCAACAGGTTTTCAGTGACACAGCTGAGCCTATGCTATGTGATGGATGCTGATGACCATTTTCCTCCATCTTGAAGAAAATCTGTTTGATTTATAGTCAACCTGAGGCACTCAGGAGAAAGAGTAGGTGCTCCATGGACCTGTTCCTGCCTGCTACAGCTCCTTTAGTTGAGTCAAAGGTGAAACTTTCTCAGGGTGCTTTGCAAAGTCAACAGTGTAGTGGCTATATCATTCGTCACTTACACAGAGAGATGGTGGAGGCCCCATCCCTGGAGACATTCAAGGCTGGGCTCGATGAGGCTCTAAGCAATCTGATCTAATTAAAGATGTCCCAGCTTACTGCAGGGGGGTTGGACTAGATGACCTTTAAAGGTCCCTTCCAACCCAACACATTCTATGATTCTATGATATGAAATGCTGTGTTTTCTTCTGTGGTTACTTCTCTCCTGCCTTTGAGAAGCATGGCAGAAGTTCAGTGACATTTCTTCAAGGGCAGCCCCTTCCTCATTTGCCTCATCCTTTAAACATGGGACAAAAGGGATGCTCAGATTGCTCCCATTGAAACACTGTTGGAAAGTGCCTGGCTAGCTATATCCCTTGCGGGAATTCAGGTTGAGGACTTGGCAACACTGGAAGTTACTCTGCTGCCTCCAGGGTGCGTCCTCCTCACAGCACCTTCACAGTGACCTCGCATGGCTCAGCAGCCTGAGTACGTCTGCGATACGTGCTCTGCCTGTATGCCATGCCCAGGGATCTCCCCTCTACCTCACCTGTCCTGCAGAGTTGAGCAGGGAAATCCCAATCACTCCTTATAGCTCTCCCTGCAGTTATGCAGCACCTGCTCTGGCTCAGCTTTAGACAGAGGTTGACAAAATGTAGGTAAAAGATCCTGAACAGCGAGTGCCTTATCCCTGAAACTCCAGAGCAATCAGACTGCTCTTTCCCTTTGTACTTTGGGAGGCTGATGCCAGGTATCTTGTTATGCAAAAAAGAGAGTTCAGTGTTCTCTGGACTATACCTCTGCCCCAAAAGCTGGAAGAAATCAAACTGGCTGACGGGGCTTATCACAGCAACTTCAGGGGATTCCAACCAAAACGCGACTAAGTTATAGGAACTGCTTAGGCAGAGCAACAGCATGGCAACTCAGGCTTCTCTTGAAGACGCTATGCTATAAACTATAATAATTATTTAATCAATGCAGTATTAACTAGTCTTTAATTCTGGCAAGAGGAACACAATCAATCTTCCTGAGTGAAATTCAGTTACCTTTTTTTTTTCTCCAATTTTGCAGCTGATGGCAGATCGGTCTCCAGACAGAGAGATGCAGGGGCCTGAGGAGCTGCTGCTGAAGGATCATTGCCAAAGCACTAGAAGAGAGAAGACAGATGATTCCAAAAGCAGCCAAAAAACATATTTTTGTTTGCTTTCCTTACTGTTTGGTTCCACTGACCTTTCATCTCAGAGTTTTTCCAGAAGGGCATCTTAACTCTTATTTTTAATGATCAGTAGTGCAGAAGGATATTCATTAACATCTTTGCAAGTGGTGTGTAGCATTTCTCTTGTTCACGTGCATTCTTGTAACATACTAATGAACTTTGAAAGGTTTCCAAATATCTGTACAAGTCATTATTTCTAAGAAAATTTACCCAATTAGTACTCATTATTCTAATCAGCAATACATGCCATTAATATGTGGTTTAGTGTATAAATTACAACACATAGAAATAATACATTTCAGCTGATAACAACAAGCAGCTCCATCTTGAAAGGGTGTGATATACAGGAAATGTATTCACAAATAAACAAAAAGCATTCTTCAACACGAATTATGTATTCACAATAGTGAATTCCATGTTATGAATGGGATTTTTAGCCCCCGATAGTGGGAATGGAGCTAGCCAGCTTCTCACAGCACTGATTAGGAATCATCCAGGATCCATCTGGGTAATCTCTGGGAAGGGGCTGTGCTGTGAGGCCAGGCTGCTGCGCGCTCACTCAGATTTGGCAGAACACTGTCACTGTGACTTCCATAAAGAACTTCCTATGCTTAACGGGTTGGCAATTAAAAGAGAAACAGAAGTCATATTAAGTCCTGAAGTTTGAGACCAAATACTGAAAAAAACACCCAGTTGTAGGTCAATTCACTGAAATATTCCCCCTTGCATGCTCCTTGTCTCATGCAGAATTCCAGCTTCTTCTGGAGTGTGTGGGACACAGCAACAGGGGAGAAAAGCTGGGAACTGAATTTCTCTGGCTGTTTCCCTCTTTGCCTTCAGGTGAATACAATTTGTGCATATTTTTATTATGGGAAGGATTGCCTACACTCTTGTTAGGATGTCCAAAACCCAGACACAGCTAAAAACTTTTCCTTTGGTCCTTTGTCCCTTCCACGCTATCACATTACAGCCCATAAGAAAGCCAATAAAAAAGTACGTAAAGATACCACATGTGCATCTAATCCTTTAAGCAGGTGACTTCATGTTGCTTATAAATTAGAATCACAGAATTGTAGGGTTGGAAGGGACCTCTGGAGATCATCTAGTCCAACCCCCCTGCCAAAGCAGGGTCACCTAGAGCAGGTTGCACAGGAACGCGTCCAGGTGGGTTTTGAATGTCTCCAGAGACGGAGACTCCACCACCTCTCACAGAATCACAGAAACTTCAGAGTTGGAAGGGACCTCTGGAGATCATCTAGTCCAACCCCCCTGCCAGAGCAGGGTCACCCAGAGCAGGCTGCACAGGAACGCGTCCAGGTGGGTTTTGAATGTCTCCAGAGACGGAGACTCCACCAGCTCTCTGGGCAGCCTGTTCCAGGGCTCTGCCACCCTCAAAGTAAAGAAGTTTTTCCTCGTGTTGAGCTGGAATTTCTTGTGTTCCAATTTGTGCCCATTGCCCCTTGTCCTGTCCCCGGGCACCACGGAAAAGAGTCTGGCCCCATCCTCTTGAAAACGGCCCTTTAGATATTGATAAGCATTGATGAAATTCCCTCTCAGTCTTCTCCAGGCTAAACAGACCCAGGTTCCTCAGACACTATCCCTCATTTCTACCGACTTAAAAAAGACATCTAAGTAGCCGCACTCCAGTGCCAACGCAGGGACGCGGCTCATCAGATAAAATCATTCAAAACACCCCACTTTTCCCGAGACCCCCCCCCAGCTCCGCGGCCCATCCCCGGCGACCGGGTTGGCGGCCCTACCGGGCCCTGGCCCTGGGCCCGGGCGGGGCGGTGACGCGGGCCGGCCCCGGCGGGCGGAGCGGAGGTGGGGCGGCCCGGCACAGGCCCAGGCCCAGGCCCCGGCCCTGACCCCAGGCCCAGGCAGGCGGGCGGGGCGGAGGTGGGGCGGCCCGGCCCGGGCCGGCCTCGGCGGGCGGAGCTGGGCCGAGCGGAGCCGAGCCGGCGCCCTGCGGAAGAGGAGAGGGAAGGGAAGGAGTGGCGGCGGCGCCGGGATGGCAGCGCGGGGCTCGGCCGGGGATGCCGCGCTGCGGCGGGCGGCCGAGCAGTGGTTGCTGTGGGATAAGGTGAGGGGCGGCGGGGCCGGGTCAGGGAGGGGGACGATGGGGGACGCAGGCTTGTGGAAAGTCGGGGCGGTTTTTAAGCCCTGCCCGTGCTTGGGGCGGTGAAGGCGCCCGCGGGCTCCTCTCCCTCCGCTCTCGAAGCCCCCGGCGCAGGGGGGTCCGACCCCTGGCAGCGAGGGGACGCGGGCGGGCGGCGGGTCCGGCCCCCTGGGGCACCGCGGCGGGGGCGTGCTGTCATGGCAGCCCCTCTCCCGCTCAGAAACACCCCCCGGGTGCTCTGCCGCTACCGTCGCTTGCAGCTCCGCTGAATTTACTTTTTGAAAGGGCCTGTGTCGTTCCTGACCGCTTCTGTTGTCGGGGCGGCTGATAGGCTTTAAATTATGAAAGGCAAGGCCTGCCTCCCGGTGTTAAAGACCTTCAGCTACCTCCGTATTTTTGTTTAGTAAAATAGGGTTTCTGGAAGACATATGGGCTTGCTTCAGAATCACTAGGAAATGCAGAAGCCATCCTTTTTTTCCCCTGCTATTGTCACCCAGTGCTTAGTGACTCCCACTGTTCATAAAATAACTCCTGAATCTTCAATATTGCCTGGTTTTGTGGGTTTCCTCACTTTTTCTGCTGTTGCTTAGGAACACTTTAGCATGCGTTATTTCCCTTCCTGTTAAGGTGCTTAAACATCTTAAGACTTATCTTTGTGTCCTTTCGTTTTGGTCTTGACAGCACTACACACAGAAATAAAATTTTCTGAGTATTTCTGTATTCCATGTGTCTAAAGAAATGTCTTGCCATAGCGGTGTCCTGGAAATGCTCACATAGTTCATAGCTCCTTGTTGCTGCACTCTCCACTGAGATGCAGGCCCATATTCTATATATGTGGTTTGCATGGGGTTTTTTTTGGTCCCTATACGTGAAATTTGTTCGTTTTGCTGTATTGGAACACACTGGCCATTGCCCTGATTCGGTCACTTTAATGACTGCCCTGGGCTCAGCACAGTACAGCTCAGTACAATCCTCTCTGGGTTTTGTGTAGCCTACATATTGTTTTGGTAAGGGGTCTTCTGCGTATTTCGAGATTATCAGTGAAAACACAGAATAATTCTTTTTTTAGTATTCTTTTTAGGTTCTAAAGGACATCATGAGAAGTACCTCAAGTTTGTTATGATTCTTCATTAAAGATCATTCAACTGGTTAACTGATCAGTTAGCCAGCTCTGGTTTTATTAATAATAATGCAGTGCCAAACCAGCCCTTCTTTCAGAAATGCTAGTTTATCACATCAAATGACAATAAGCTTTTGTGTCTTTTTTTTTTTTCTCAGTTTAACTGATTTTAAGAAACCAGTCTGGTTTTAAAGGGCATCTTATTTCCATAAGTTCACTAACATTAGTTATATTCCTGTCTTCTGTGTAATCATTTCACTTTCAACTGGTTATTCCAATTATTTTGTGAAACCCTCTGGAAATATAATGCAGCATCCCTTATAGTATCTTTACTTTTGAAAAGTTACCCTTTTGATAACAATTGCATCTTTCATTCAGTAATAATTCACCGGTGTGCAATACCCATTGCTGATTGCTCAAAAATTGAGGTATTTTCGTTTCTCAGGGAGCTCTTACGTATTTGTATTGAGTAACAGAAGAATCCGATATAACCCTTGTCCATTTACTCTGATATTAAAAAGAAAAAAAATGGATGTGTACAGATAGGTTAATATTTAATGATGATAAGCTGCATGTTTCTTACAACATAATAGTTTGCAAGAGTGAGCCCGTATGCCTGAAGATGGTTCTGCTGACTTAAAAGGAAATTTCTACCTAGATGACAATTACTGAGCTCGTTACCAGGCTATTTTTGTCATTGTATTCATTACAGAAGTACCATATTTTTCATTCTTTCTATTATCGATCATAAAATTATGGATAGAAGGCAGCTTCTGTTTTTCTTAAATATAAAACCTGTTTAGTCGGTAGCTGTCCCTCAACTTTAAAACCTTCTGGGGACTCCTGCACTGATGGGGCCTTCCTTTAGATTAAGGTAAATAACTCATATTACAGGTGATGTTAAAACAAACTGCACTACTGCATATTAACCCTGTATTAAAATACCTGCCACTGTATTCACAGAAATCGGTATTCTCATGCTCACATCCAGTTTTGTTGGAGAGTAGAAAAAGCATAACCTGGGAGAACCAGGGAGGAAGGAAAAAAGCAGCACTTCATCCTTCAGATGCAATTGGGTCCTTCTTTAATAGAGGTGCTGTGAGGATTTGGTTTTGACTTTTTCTTCTGCTTAAAAAAAGCTTAGTTTTTTTTCCTTGGCTGTATACAATGGCATCGTAACATTCCTAAAATTGAAACAAAATGGTAACAGTTGTCTGTACAGTAAAAATACCCATAAAATGCATATTCTTATGAGAATATAGCCATAAACAATTATAAGGGTAATCCTGTAAAGATCCTTCTGCTATGTTAAATAGACCTGGGCCTGGCTTTTACCATTACTTTTTAGACTGTGTGGTAGCCGGGGGGGAACAACTCAAACAACTAAATTCACCCAGTCAAGTTTTCTCTAGCATCTGATGTGGACTCAGGCACAGGACTCAGGCAGCCACCTGGATAAGTACGATCATTTAACCACACCTGAAAAATAGGAGGATCCCTGTAGTTTCACAGTAGATACCAAACCTAGGAAATTCCTCTAACAGCAATAACAAATACAAATCTCCTTGGTTGTGAGAGCTCCAGTATGACCCTAGGCTGCCCTTCTGTGTTGGCATTACAGCTTCTAGTCTGTCCAACATCTCTACAAATGTGTGCAGCATCTATCTAAAGAGATGCTGGTTGCAATGGTAAGAGAGAAAAAGCTCCACGAAGCTCATGCAGGAAAAAACCCCAAAAGGTGACTAGGCAGTGTACAAAGCCTGATGCAAAAGGTGACATTCAGGCTTTATCTACGAGACATAGGCCTGATACTGCAGCAAAAAGTTCACGTCAGTTTTTAAACAGCCTAAACTCAAAATAGTTATGCTGACCTATATTATTCTATAATAACACAGAATTATATTTATTCTGTAATCATACAGAATTCTGATGAGCCTCCTGCAAGGAAGTGTCAGTTACAGCGTTCTTGGACTGGTAAATTGGTAATTCTTAAACTGGAAATCAGTAATTCAAGGGTACCTAATTGCTTGCTGCACCCAGGAAACCTGATTTTGTTTTCTTTAATGAGTCCGGCTTATTCTGCATTATATAGTTTGCTCATCAGCACCAAAGGCTCTCTAGCTTTTTGAGTGTTTATTTAAACTATGGTGGTTGTCCTGCAGCAGCAGGTGCACGGATCAATGATTAGGGCATCCAGGCCCTGATCTCAGTTTGGTTTCCAGAATGCTTATACCTTTGTATGCATGCTCACTCACGTGCCTACTACTGTGCGTGTTCTGGAGCTGCAGAAAATACATTTTTTTTTTAATTTTTTTTTTTTTTGCCTAGGATGAGATGCCGTCCCTTGCTGTAAGCATACCTAGGTCATCAAAGCAATAATGAAGTCTTTGACTTTTATGAGGTCATTTAGTTGACCAGAAATCAAAGCTTATGTCCATTTGGAAATTATAATCTTTGTACTCCAGTGTAAAGTGTGTGTAATCATGCGGTGACTAACCTGTGGAGTATGCCGCCTCTCCACATAACCCTGTTGCCTAGTGGCTGGAGTGTGCCATCTGTCCTCTTGGCTCATCAGTTTTCAGGAAATCAAATATTGAACTTCACAAATCCCATGTTACTAGGATTGAGATGTCAGGGTATTACAGGGACTTTACTAGTTCCTAAGTCTGGAAACAAGAGTTGATAACAATAAAGAGTCAATGTAAGTAATATACCAAGAAAAGCAGTGAGTCTTAGAAACTTGTCACTGTTCACAAGCAGTCTGATGTGGCCTTTCCATCCCACTCCACACAGTCATTTTATTTAAGAATTCAGCTGGAGTTGCTAAGCTTTCATCCTAAGGGTTGTGCTTATTTTTACAAGCACTCCCTGCAAATTGTCATCTTTATCTTCTGAGCAGTCTGCTTGGTTTTGCTGCTGCCTCTGGTTTTAGCCAGTCTTGGGACAAGGTTATGATTTTAATTTTTTTTAAACTCTACTTGTAGCACTATGGAAGTAACAAATATTTCTTAATTATCCACTTAATTTACTTTCTTGTATGTTTAGTGTAGTTCTTGTGTCGTGATGACAAAAATTCTCTGAACTGTAAAGGTGCTTTTTTATTTGTTTTTGTTTTGGTTTTAAAACAAGAAAATATTAAAATAGACATCTCGGAAATGTTTTCACTTCCCAAAATGTGCTATATGTATACACTGCTGTCAATGCAGCATGCTCACTTAAGGAGATAAATCTAAAATAAGTAATACTTGAGATTGCACTGACTTAAAATTAGGACGATGTAGCAGGAGTTCTGGTGTTCTGGAAGCGATGTGCTATGTTTTGATACTGAAATAACCCGGTACAGAGAATGGGAAAGAAAGTCAGTTTTGTTAAGAAGCTTAAGGGTATTAAAAACAAACAAACCCTTTTCTAGGATATCTGAATTTTGTATCTACAGAACCCAAAAACTTCTGCAACAGTGAAGCAACTGGTTGCTGATGGAAATGCCGGAGAACTGCAGAAATACTTTGGCTCGCGGATGGAGTTTGGCACAGCCGGGCTCAGGGCTGCCATGGGACCAGGGATTTCCCACATGAATGACTTGACTATTATCCAGACGACCCAGGTACTGTGTTCAGCACTTTATCTCACTTAACTGGTTGTATATATGAACAGAAGAGCATCATTTATGACAAGCAAATGGGTATTCTATGGAAGTACAAGTTTTTTACTATTCCTCCAGTTTTCAGAAGTAATTTAAGTGATAATTAGCTGACTGCTGATCTCTGAAAACAAGCAGAGAGAAGTTATTAAGCCATTAAAATTAGTTATTTTCCATATTTGATTTGCAATGGAATTTATACACAGTACAGTTAAGCTCCAGGGGATCAGTTAGTCCTGATATAACAACTACAAAAAATACCCAGCATTTGGCTAAGCTTTGTGTATGTTGGACTTAAATTTACATGAATGCAGTGAAGCCACAAATACTCATATAGGTCCTAAAGTAGATCTACTTGGGGAGAATTCGAAAACACCCAGAACCTTAAATTACTGCAGCCTGGAGTGGTAGTGTATCATGTTCTAACCAGGTGTCACTATTAAGGGTGAGATTCAGTAAAAAAACAGAGAAATTTCAGTTAAAAAAAATAAATATTGGCCAGTTGTTCTCTTCCTCATCTGAGACCTAACACAGCTAAATCATATCTCAACATCTGCAATTCAGACTAATCACATTAATTGTGTCTTTCTGGAGTTGGTTCTGATTTTTGGAGAAGTACTTAAATGCTGTCCACTTTCACTATGTTGATTTGAAGGTTTCTGATATTTCTTAGTGTTTATTAGTCCTAGACAAACTGAATCCCATTCCAGTTCAGTGAGATGTTATGTGCGCTCGCCTTTCGAAGACGTCAGCATCTTAGCAGTCATCTTAATACAATGATAAATAAAATATTAAGATTTGGTTAATGAGGTGGATTTGTTGTTGTCTTCAGGGATTTTGCAGATACCTTGAGAAGAATTTCAGTGACCTGAAAAAAAGAGGAGTTGTGATTGGTTTTGATGCTCGTGCCCATCTTTCCAGCGGAGGTAGTAGCAAAAGGTACTTTTTAGGCTTTAAGTATTTTGTACATGTCTTGTGTGATCCATTATGGGTTTGTATCTGCTTCAACAGTATCTTATCTTTCTGTAGAGTGAATTAAGGTGAGGGATTTATAGTGTTTTTATGTGCTGTTATCCCAAAGCAGTTCTTAGAGTTGTGCTTTGTCTGTTGGGAATAGTAAGGGAACACATTTAAATTGGCTCTGTGTAATAATTCGGGGTTTATTTATATGGGGTTTGGTTTATTTTTTTTAAATTGGAGTGTGGGCTAATTCGTGAGAAAATGAATATATTTGAATATATTTCCAAGGTATCTTTTCTTCCTGTTTAGGTTTGCAAGACTTGCTGCTAATACCTTCATCAGTCAAGGAGTTCCAGTTTATCTGTTCTCTGATATAACACCAACTCCTTTTGTGGTAGGTTTCTCTAGTATGTATTTCTATACGCACAAAGATCCTGTCAGATATCTTGCATTACTTATGTGAAGGATAACTAGACAAATGACTTCTAACTTTTTAAGCTCTACCTGCAGTTAGGCTTAGGCTTATTTAGCTATGTTTAGTTTACAACATCCACAGCAAGAAAAGGAAGAAGCTTAGTGGAACACCAGTGACAGTGGGATGTGTTTCTGTTCGTTCCTGCTTTCCGGCAGATTTCTTGTAGAAGACATCTCATGGTTTCTAGATTGCTGTGGAGTCTGAAGTCTGAAACATGCACACACATTTAGTTTTGTGATTTTGGGTTGGTTTGTTTTTTTTTTTTTTTAATTTCTTTTTTTCTTTTTGGGGTATTGAATCCGAAGTAGCCTTTTTAAATAGCAGGTTGTTGGAGTGCGGCGATGTTATGCCAGCAGGGTTGTTCAATGCGTCCGCATTTTCACCATCCGATCACTAGGTGTCAGTGCTCTAGAGCAATAAAGAAAACCCCTATCTGCACCAAAAGCAACAGTCGCTCCCGATACCAGTAGCTCTTGTGAAGGCAGCAAAAAGAACACAGCGGGATGAAGACTTTAGATGTTGCATTCACGTACTGATACAAATTTTGGTAGATTTAGGGTCAAATGCTTCATAGTGCAGTTTAAAACAGTGTTACAAGAACTGCAGTTGATTGCATTCACTGTTAAATAAAGAGCCAGGATTAAACTCGAACTGGACCTGTGGTCACAAATGATGCTTTATTTTTAATTCATTCCATCTGTTTTTGACTAATTCATAAGAGCTCTCTCCAAAACAATTCTCTTCTGAGCCACAATGGAGTAGTTGCCCCGTGGGCTGCTCTCAAAAGATAGTATGGAGGAGACTGCTCCAGTTGCAATTCTCTACCCTATGCAGACTTCTGCCATTACCCCAACAGACTTTGCACCCTTACAGACCTCAGGTATCTCAAGTCATTCTACAGCAGGCAACACATGGTTTGTTTTCTTTCTATAAAAACGCTACTCTAGAGATCCACAAAGTGCCTGAAACAGCACTAAGAATATATAAATGGGAAAATGCACAAGAAAAAGCAAGGGGTAAAGTTATGCCACATGGGGTCTAGTGGAGCAAGTACTGCTTAGCTTCTGTGTTAGAGAATCAGTCTGTAGGAATCACATCCTGGCTTTCATTTCGTTCAGCGGTATGGAAGTATTGTGTATGCATGAGAATTAATAATATATAATATTTTGCACATTCCACTACAGATAGCTTTCTCTTTTTACAGCCATACACAGTGACTCATCTGAAACTTTGTGCTGGAATTATGATTACTGCTTCCCATAATCCAAAACAAGATAATGGTTACAAGGTATTTCTCTACAGTCTATTTTCTGTCTTTTTTCAAGCATTTTTTTCTATGTAGAAACACTGATACTATTGTGTATAGTTCCTATCATGTTATAGACCAAATTAATTGATAGTTTGATCTCTTCTAGACGTATGTATTTAAAGCTAGTAGTGTGTTATACTAATAACATAATTAAAATCTTAGCTCTAGAAATTAGGAAGATAAGTAATACCATTACATACTTTGGAACACTGTAAAATATTAAGGGACCTCTTTTCAAAGGTATTAATCATTTCTCCAATTCATGATTTAAAAAGATCTCTTTAGTTTTACAAACCCAGAGAATTAAAAATATGTGAAACTAATGAGTTGCTTGTACAAAACGTTTTGAATAAATTCCATTAATTTCTTGTAGTATATTTTTCTTTTGCTAAGTGACACAGTTATCACTGTGCTTTTTTTTCTATGACGGAAATCTGCTTTCCATTGAAAAAAACATGGCTGAGCTGCCTGTCTGCCAGTCATCCCATAGCTGGACTACTCATATAGAGACTGTTTCTAATACACAAAAACGGAAGTTGGGAGATCTTTTTTGTCTTCTTAGTAGAAAAACAACGCATTAGCAGGGATGACTTCTTGCTGTCTTGCCCTCAGAAATTCATGTCTGTTCAAAATTGCTTTTTTAAATATTTCATATATTGATCTTGATAGCTTGTTTAGATGTTTTATCAATTACTTTTTTAACCTACTTAATTTTTTCTTAATGTTTTGTTATTTGGGTTACATATGTATGTGGCTCAAACGCTGTCAGTATCTTTCCCTATACTTGTGGTCTGTAAACCGTCAGTAGAAGGAAGTGTGCAAACAACTGTCAAAAAGTAAGACATAATAACTACACCTCTTTCTGGATGTGTAAACAATCAACAAAAAAGGAGAAGACTACAAGTGATGAACACCTTGAAACTTAGTTGAATTTGTGCTTATTGTTGTGGCAACATTGCTGTTGTAGGCAGCTGCAGTGTTTTTGTGCCTTTCTCCTTAATTTTTTTGCGGTAAATGTGTTTCACTTTGCACTTTTTTCCTCTTAACAATTTCCTATATATAAGGATTATACCTAAAAATCTGGAAGAAAGTATATGAAATAGCATGGGGAAATTATCAATTCCAAGGCTGGCAGACAGGCTGATACTTGAATCTTCTCAATAAATGAGCTGGGTCTTGTGTTGTGTTTCATTACAGATTTTGGTATCTTTTGATAAATGAGCCAGCTTTTTTTTATAGAACAAAAAATGGTATGTGAGAGGAAACACTGAGAATATGAACAGGGGAATACTCTGGGTATACTTAAGCCTAATATACTGTAATACTCTACTGAATGCAGTGCATCTTATCCAACAAAAACAAAACAAAACAAAAAAAACAAACAAAAAAACCCAACAAAGCTATCCTACAATATCAATGACCAAGTACTCACTCAATTTATTATTTAGGTTTACTGGGAAAATGGTGCTCAGATCATTTCCCCTCATGACAAAGGAATTTCTCAGGCTATTGAGGAGAACCAAGAGCCGTGGCCTCAGGCTTGGGATGACAAACTGATTGACAGCAGCCTGCTGCTTCATGATCCATATGCCATGGTCAATAAGGAATATTTCAAAGACATACAGAAACAGTGTTTTCACAGGTAACTGGTGTTAACTCCATTAAGAATATGGGATTTCCCTGTCTAGTACGTCAGCGGGGCAGTTTAGATTTACGGGAGTCAGGGCAGCCATGATCCTGCCGTGATCCAATTCTGTCTGTGCCTCTTGACATCTTTTGTGGTAGCTCTGGCAGCTCTGTGGTGAGGCAGTAAGCTAGTTTGTAAAGCTGGTCTGCCACAAGACTAACCCAGCAAAGTGAGCAATCAGTTTCTGATTATATCATCTCTCTGTATTCGCATGACCACACATCAGCCAAGTGGGGCTATCTTGTGTTGCTGGGGGTGAGCTGAAACTGATGGTCCAACAGCCTTAAAATGGGCTTCTAAGAGAGAAGGTGAAGCAAGCTGTTAAGCCAGTTCTGGAAGAAGGAGGTCTTGCTCTGTTGTTGTAGCCTTGCCTGTGTTCCTGGTGGCCTTGGGCACCTTGCGTGAGCCTATTCCTGTCACTTGCTCAGTGAAAAAAATTCACTCAACAAAATTAAGTGGATGTTTCTCTTTGTGATTAACAAGTGGAATCGGTTTATGGAGTAGATGAGCAGCAATCTGTTAGATCTGCTTATTTACATCAAAATTTTAACCACCAGTAACTACGTTCTTCCTCTTGCTAAAAACAAAGTGAGAATTTCTAGAAAGTTTGGGCTATGTGAGAAATTGTGCAGCTTTTTCAGAATAGGAGTTAAATGTCTCCTTAGGAGTTTGCATGCCTTTAGGTATGTTCTACACTTTCAATAATGTACTTCATAAAAATGTGTGTGCTCAAATGAGGCATGCTGCTGTCGGATCACTGTGTTCACAGTCTGTGGAGTTGGTTTAAATGACAGAATTGGGGATGAAGAGTCTTATTAGTCAGTTCTATTTGTTTTCCACTCATCTCCTTCGGGGTGCATAGAGTGTACTATCTTTCTTATTCCAGTGATTTGCATGTACCAAGACACTAAAGAGTGACTCATATTGCTAGAAAATGAGGCTATGACAATTTTCAAGCCATTACGTTTAAAAACTGACCTCCTTTAATTTGTAATTTTAACAGTGGTGTAGAGTACTGAGTCATATCTGTTTCTGAACGTAGTCAATTTTGTGCAGAATATTCTTCCATATCCAAGTTTACTGTTAATCTGTTTTATTTCAGGAATATAAACAAGGAAACAAACTTGAAATTTGTTCATACTTCTGTGCATGGCGTAGGTCATAAATTTGTGCAGTTGGCCTTCAAGGCATTTGACTTTAGCCCTCCTTTTGCCGTTCCGGAGCAGAAGGATCCTGATCCAGAATTTCCCACAGTGAAGTATCCAAATCCTGAAGAAGGCAAAGGTGTTCTGGTAAACAGATATCTTTTTTTAATAGTTGCAATGTCTTTCAAACAGTGTTTCCTTTCTGCCAGTAGTCATGGCTATAAATATTGGTTGAAGGTCTATTTTTATTTCTGTTTTCATAGCCTTACATTTAGTGAAGACTTAGTATCCTTTCATTGACATTTGTAACTCATTTTGAACCCGTCAGATAGTGATTAGCTCTGAGTTTAAACTACTTTGTTCAGTGCTCTAACAGAATGTGCCACATCTCCACGTACAACAAAGTGATACAGTTCCTTTTAAAAAATAAAATAATAATTAAAGGGGAAGTCCTGACAGGTGGTTAGAATTTATGCTACAAGTATTTCTGCTACACTTTGTTATTGCAGGATCCTGTTGCATCTAAGTAGCTTTTGACTGGGGCTGCAGAAGCAGAATGATACAGGTGAAGTTAAATATTCTGACCGTGCTCTACTGCTGCCAGGCTTGAAGTTTATTTTCTGTAGAGACACATCATGATTTTGGGTGTTTGAGATTAAATAAATTGGGAAAATTATTTAAACCTGCGAAGAAAGTGAAAATATTATTTGGAAGTATTAACACTCATCTGGTCTTGCTTACCACTTTTCCAGACACTGTCTTTTGCGTTGGCTGAAAAAGATGGGGCAAAAATCATTTTAGCAAATGATCCTGATGCTGATCGACTTGCAGTGGCAGAGAAACAAGAGAGGTATGGTAATAAAGAAATGCAAATCGTTTACATTTTTTACTTAAAGGCTAGGCTTATTTGGGGGATTCTGCATCCTTGTGTTGCAGAGGAAGACTGAATAGTCAGAGTAGTCTGTTTTGGACTGAAAACACATAGACGTGTGAGAGGACTCGATGAAGCAGACCACAGTGGGGGCAATAAATGAAATAATGATTAACATTAGACACTGTACAGAAGGCTGAATAAATACTTGACACTTGCTGTATTCGAGGCATGCAAAGAAGCATGTGAATTGTTGTGATTGTGCTATACTTTTTTAAAGGTAGGTTTTCAGTTAGAAATTTTTCACAGAAGACTGATAAACATTCTTTCATACTGTGTCTATTAAATAATAACTTGAATATTCAGGAGAGCTTTTATAGTTCCCTGATATCTCAGGAATAGGGAACATCCCTGTTCTTTAATACGAGTTCCTTCATTCTCAAATACTGTTAGAACAGACATTTTACTAATCATTAGATGATTTGGGCCTCTCTTGCTCAGTTCCCCACTTCTGTTTCACCTTAAGATTTGTCAGTGTTTGGTGCTTCTCAAAATAGTCATTTGTAGCCTCTTCTTTAAGGACCAGCTACACATGCATTATTTATCTATGTATATCCTGCCAAAGAATGGGAACATATAAGGTAAACGTCCTCAAACAGGGGCTTTTCATAAATTTTTCATATTTATGGAACATGTAACCTGCAGTTCTGACCCAATATTGCCATCCTCTTACTTCATGCCCCCTGATATCCTGCACTTCTACAATTGTTTGCATTTATGTATTGTGGTTATATTTGATGGATGAAAATAAGCTGAAGTACTGCACTTGGTTTCGTATCTACAAATAGTGGTGTTTCTGTTTTACCTACCTTGATAAAGTGGGAACTAATCTGAGCAGTTTGAAACCATAAAAGTAAACTACAAGGTTTTCAGCTCAGAGGAGCAGAACAAAACTCTGCTGAAGGAGCAGAAATAGCGTAAATGAATTCCCTGTGCCTGAGAGCCAGAAGAGGGATATAAAGTCATGGCAACAGTCCGTGGTACTTAAGGGATGAGGTGGGAACCTGCTAGATGTCCTCAGTGATTGTGGATGATGCAAGTATTTGAACCTGAATTAGTTATGCAAATTACACAAACCCAGTAAAAGGAGACAGGGCAAACATCCATTTTGCTTACCTGATAACCTCTTTTGGTCTTGTAGCGGCTTCAAAGGTGCGATTGTTTTATTTGGTCTTTTGGGCTCTTTTTTTAACTCGTTATCCTCACAGCGTGAACTTAAGGAGGCTTCTCTGCCTTTAGAAGAAGGATGGGCTAATTGGCACTCTGATGTATCTTTGGCAGTGTTTGCTGGAATGTCCTTATGTTAACATTTTTGGCCTGTGCCAGCCTTGCTTGGCAATTCAGCGTTGAGGAAGAAGCATAAAAAGCTTTAGTTCGTGCTAGTTATGATGGGTTAAAACAAGAATGCAAAATCACTCATGTTTTTTGTCTAAAAACTTAGCTATCAGAGGCTTGAAGAGGGGGGTGTTAGTTTATCGTGATCAAGAGCATGGTGCTCTTGTTCTGTTACCTCTTTGTTAATTGTTTAGCCAGTCTTAGTTGCCTCCTAATTTTCAGTCCTGCATCCTCCTCTCAGACTTCTGCTGTAGCTGTTCATACACTAATCAAATATTAATATGGGCTTCTACAGTATCTGTACTTCTTCTTTGACAGAAACTCCTGCTAGAGCACACTCTCTCAGCGCTCTTACGCTAAGCTGTCGCTGTGCATTGCTTTGTGCCTGTTGGCATCAATAAATGCAGGAGACTGAGTCTGCTTCTCTTTCACAACAGGTACTGTTTCTGTAGGTCTTGATTTTTGTCAGTTTGGCCGTGTCTTTGTCCCCTTTTGTGACTGGGAATTTCGGGGCAATTTTGACATGTCTATTCCTTTTTCCTTCAATTTTTCTTGTTCTAGCAACATGTCAATCTTTTTTTTTTACTTGTTTGAGATTTTTTCCAATCTCCCTCAAGGACAGATTGGTGTATTTGTGATTAAAGCAAAGGTATTTGTCACCAAGTCCACTAAAAATACTGATCATCTGAGAGCTGTATTTTCATGTCTCTGTGCTTGTCTTAATAATTGATTTTATAATTTGTCTGCTGAATATTTTTGTTTTACTTAAAATATGTTGGAAATATCACTGTTTTGTCTTTGGATAAACTTAAAAGCTGGTACGTATGATGGAGGAGGAAGTAACTGCTTCAGAATTCTTTGCGGGAGGAATTTTTTTGTTTGTTCTTAAAGAACACATGGTATCTTGTTACTGTTACTTGGATCTTAGATGCAGTGGTTTTATTTGCTAGTATTCATGTATGAAAGAACCAGTAGATTATTTTTTTCCGGTATTATCCTTTGGATTCCTATACTTTCTTTTTTTGTTGTTTTTCTCTGTTTTATTTTTTTCCCCCCATCCAGTGGTGAGTGGAAGGTGTTTTCTGGAAATGAGCTGGGAGCTCTTTTAGGCTGGTGGATCTTCACTTGCTGGAAAAATAACAATAGGGGTACTTGTGCTATTAAAGATGTCTACATGTTATCCAGTACCGTTTCTTCCAAAATCCTGAGAGCAATTGCGCTAAAGGAAGGTTTTCACTTTGAGGTAAGCTGTTGTATGTTATTCCATGTTCTTTTATTTGCTTACCTACACAATGTCATAGCTTTGTAAAACACTGCTTTTATTTTTAATGCCTTTTTTTCCTCCTTACTGCTGTAGGAAACACTGACAGGTTTCAAGTGGATGGGCAACCGTGCCAAGCAGCTCATGGACCAGGGAAAAGCTGTGCTTTTTGCATTTGAGGAGGCTATAGGTAAGAAACAGAATATTCCTGTAAAACACTGAAAGTAGTACTATGGTAAAACATAGCAATGTAAAGGTGCCCTCAACACAATGCATGTATTTGCAGTGAGTAATCAGTATAATCCATTTGGATGACCAATATTACTAGTTTTAATCCTTTGTATCTCTGCTTACTGCAGAGCATGATGGTGTAAGCTAGGTTACATATCTTCAGTAGCATGGCTGCGTAGACTTGGACTGCAAATTCTGCACAAGCTATTTAAAAAAACCCAAAAGAACACGTTCTCGAGACTTCAAGTTGAGTATGTTTAGCTGACAGTTTTAAGCTAAGTTTAAATGTGAATAAAGTAAAGTAAAAACTCCCCCAAATTATATTTGTAAACTGGAAAGCCATGAATAAAAGCTATGAATTCCTGAGAAGGAAATTGTGAAGTGATAATGCTGTTTCTTGAAAACCAGAGAAAATGTGACTGATTTCACAGATAATTATCAGTGTTACCTTATGCTCCCATGTCAGGCTAATCACATTTAAGACAAAATGCTATACTTGCATTGCTCCTGCAGTGTGGCATTTCTCTTTCATGAGAGCTCCAAAAGTACTTGGGAGCATCTGTCACCGATACGACACAAATCTGTCTCTATCTTGAAATTCCATTAAATACATTGCTTATCTAAAATAAAACTGATTATAAGATAGAATTTTTCCACTTTTGGTTTAACTTTAAAATGTCTGTACTATGGTAGTGTGCATTTCTCCTTTAAAAGATGTTGGTTTGATTAACTTCCTCCTCATTTTATCTTATTTCCTCATAAAAATATTATATAATTTTCTTTGTGTAGGATATATGTGCTGTCCTGCTGTTCTGGACAAAGATGGTGTCAGCGCTGCTGTTATAACTGCGGAGATGGCCAGCTTTTTGGCAGCCAGGAATTTGTCTTTGTCTCAGCAGCTGAAAGCCGTCTATGATGAGTGAGTTCAATTATAATTGTTTAATTTTTAGATATTCTCCATTCCACATACCAGGGTTAATAGGGACTCAATAGCAACCTATAGTATATGAAGAAATGAAAATTGTGTTATTGTACTATTGACACAATTCTGTGTTAATAGTAATCTTATAGAAAGTGCTCCTGCCTCATTGGCATGAATATATTTATGACTTTGTTTTGTGTCATTTAAAGGTATTTTAAGAATATTACCTTATTAATTCCCTATTAGTTAATGAGATTTTTGAGGTATTTTTGTTTGCTTGTCTGCAAGGTTTCTCCCTTTTGGGAAGTTCTGCACTTTGGTCCTTTTACAGGAGATTGGCCTGCGTTTTGTGCAGCAGTATTGCTGTGTTGGAGAGATTGTGGTGCCTCTTGCTGCTTAAATGTGCCAGATGCACAAAAACTTTGATGGCAGAATGGGTCTAAGTAACTCTGGCATATTTATGCTACTCATAGGAGCCAGCTTCCTTCTGTCCCGCTTGCAGGGCTACTTGTGATGAAATTAATTCTAGTTGGCTCTAAAGTCAGGCTTTTCATTTTATTATTCTGTCTTTTTTTGATGGATATGTTGATTGTTCTTTCGGCTCTTGAATACTGAGATTTGAGCTGATTATGCAGAAGTGCTGTGACTGTTTGGCCATAACTATTGGCTATATACAGATGGGTATCCCTCTGAGAGCTTTTAATATGAGGCACTACTTTTCTTTTGTTTTTGTTTAATATGTTCAAAGACCTACAGAAATCAATAGCAAAGATGGCTATTGGATTTCATGAGGCAGGGAGTGGTGTTTGGGGGGGTCAGGGAGTGGTTTTGGTGGGGGCAGGGGAGTTGAGTTGTTTGTTATAAAGGAAGGGAGCATCACAGGCTGGCAGATAATCTCCACCTCTTCATGTCGCATAGACACTAACAAAGGAGTGGTGGAACCTGCAGAGAGACTCATGGAAAACTCCAGCCTTGATGCTTTTTGTTTTCCAGTCCTCAGATCTCTCATTTGTGTGCAGCACTAGCTGTGCTTGTTTCATCCACTGTTTAAGAAGGAATCAAGTGGCAAAGACTTGCTAACACACTGCATAAATAAATTGTGGAATTTATCAGCTATTGTACATGGCAGTTTAGGTGGGTTCAAGAAACAGTAATATAAATGTATGGAGGAGGAATCTATGCCTAGAGCTGCAAATATAGTATTTGATGTGAGTATTCCCTTAGTTACTAGTAGCTAGAAGTGTATATTCAAAGAATTATCCTTCTGTCTTATGCTTTTTTATTTTTTTTTTTAATATTCATTCAGTGAACACCTGCTTCAGGTTGCCCTCAGAAACAGAATATTTAACTGAGTGGAACTTAGCTATGCCACAGGGCTGCAGTGTACATAGCCACTGAAGAGGACTCTAAAAGGCAGAGCTTATCTAGCATAAACACAGCCTGTAGATGCACCCCAAAGTAAGATGTCACCACACGTAATCACTGTGTGTGCAAAAGCTACAGATACAGGGAAGGATACAAATCTGCCTTATTAAGTTGATGCTTGATAACTAGAACTGGAGGGAGGAGGTTCTTGTTTTGGGGGGTCATTTTGTGTGTGTGTGTTTTGTTTGTGCTTGTCGCTAGTATAGAGTTGCAGTTTTCTACTTCTTACTACTTTATTCTTTGTCAGATTTTTCTTGTGAGTTGTTGTTGAAGGAGAAGAAACTCTACTCTGTTTTGGAAATATAGAAGCGGGGTCTGTTCTCAAAGAAATAAATGCACATCAGGAAAGGACACAGTCCTCCTTTCAAATGTAGGATAGGTTTTTCAAATTCCCTTGCTGTATTCTTAAGACTGATTTAACAACTATTGACCTTCAAGATGTCCATTTTGGTATAAACATGACTCTATTTAAGGAACCTTTCGGGTTTCTAGCATGAACATCCTAGTACTGACAAAAGATTCTGCCCTTCAGATTTCCCTGGCATCAAGGATACTCATCAAGTGTTGAACTTTAGTAAGGGCTCACTTAAACAACCGGTCCAGGCTTGCATGCTTTTCAACAATGTGCTGTTTTGAAAAGTCATTGTCAGCAGGTCATTTTTCTTCGATGCAGATTCTGCATGATATTACCTGGCAGCAAACTGATGAGGTAAAGAGATAATGTTCAGAACAGTTTGGTTTAGTAGAAACACCTTAATGGGAGAGCGGCTTCTGAAGTGTGATTGGAAAAAAACAGTCTGGAATTTATTTTACTCAGAAAAGGTCAGCTGAAATCCAGTCAAGGAAGCTATTTAGATGCAGTCTGTTCTCTTCCTATGGTGGTTAGATCTCTTCAAGGCAATAATGGCATCTTTTTTCTTCTTCTGGTTTAGCAGTAAACTTCCTCATTTTTAATCATTAAGAGGAAAAGGTGTCTGCACAGAAGTTTCTTTAAAGTATGTAAAATAGGACAATTCAACTGTTGAGGCCTTTTTAAAATTGTAAGGTGAACTGATGCTACAGTTGGGTGACCACGGGCATAGATTCTCGCTTTATAGAAGGTTGTGTAATGTGTATGGTGTACAACTCTAAGAAAAACATTGCTTCCTCAATTCATTAATATTGTGTCTTCACAGATATGGCTTCCATATTACTAAAGCTTCATATTTCATCTGCCATGATCCTAAAGTTATTCAACAGCTTTTTGACAACCTTAGAAATTTTGATGGAAAAAACACGTATCCAAAATCTTGTGGTAGATTTAAAGTTTCTGGAATAAGGGATCTAACTACTGGGTATGACAGCAGCCAGCCAGATAAAAAGGCTGTAAGTATATTTTTTTAAATTATATATAGATCATATCAGAATGTGTGTGTGTATATATATATATATATGTGTGTATATATATACATATACATATATATAAATTCTGTGGACAAACACGTCTTGAGTTTTAAAATAAGTTAGATTGGGGATGATTGTTTTGCCTTGGTGGAAGGAAATGAAGGTTGGGGGCGGGGAGGAAGGTTGGGGTTTTTTTGTTTGGTTTTGTGGTGTTTTTTCTCTCCAAGATGACAGTCTGTAAAGGGAGGTTAGGAGGATCTCGCTGTCTTGCTACAGCAATCTGCATTATCTTATTGTTAGTGTAAGTAAACTGTTTACTGAGATGTGGCTTTGGATTCTTTAGTTTTCCACAATCCATGTTTCTTTTCCTCCTGGGAAATGCTATCACAGAGCAATTTCTGTTTGCAGTAAAAATGTTGACTAGACTTGAAAAGAGCTACCTAGCAGTAATGTACTGCTACCACATTCTAGGTTGAGGGTAAGGCTTTCATTTGCCTGCTGTGGTATCAAAACCACAATAATGAAGAAAACAGAACGAAGCTTAATTTTAACTGATCCTTTAGTTACATGACATCAAGTCACGGGTTTTGTCTTGAATTCATTATATATAGTCGCTTTCTAAGCTTCTAAAAAATTATTCTTACTATTTCTAGATACTTCCCACTAGTAAAAGTAGCCAAATGATAACATTCACTTTTGCTAATGGAGGAGTGGCCACAATGAGAACCAGTGGGACGGAACCAAAGATCAAATACTATTCTGAACTTTGTGCACCTCCTGGAAACAGGTATTGTCACTTACAGCAATAAATGCTGTGTAATAGGGGCTGTGGGGCTTTCTGGTATCGTTTTGGTGAGGAAGGGGTTCTCCATTATCAAATAATATTACTACAGTCATTACTTCAGTGAATGTATTTGCATAAAGCTTCAGTTCTGCAAAATTTGTTGACGCATTCTTGTTGTCTCTGAAATTCCTTTGAACTTGGTTTCACATTCAGTAAAAACAATATCAAGAAAAACATTCTCCCTTAAATGAAAGTAGGTATGTTCACTCTCTTTTTACATACACAGTTGCTTTAAACTTATATAACAATATATAAAGTGTTCTAATATATTTTAAACCCTTTTATGTTTGGTAATTATATCCTTGACTGATAGCCTTGGAAGTCATACAGTCTTAAAGATAAGCAATTATTAACTTATGTAATGAAAATAATGCTTTCTCACAGATGAAAATTCATCTGAAAATACTATTACAAGTACAGAAGTTACATTTCTAATCACATAAATTTAGTAAGAGAAGATCTTCTGAACTCTGGCTGTTCTATTTTAGATTATATTGTGGGTTTATGCTTCTCCATAGTCCTAAGTGCATTCATGCACATCAGCTGGAAGTGAACATCAGTGCATTACCCTAAGAAATCAAGTGTATATACTTTTAGCATTAATAGAAAATGTTTCTCTCAAACAATGCAACAGACTTAAAAATTCCTCAGGCTGAAAATATGCTTTTTAGCTTCTCCACTGTGACACTGTTTTCTATATTTGTATGGATTTTGTTTCTCAGTGACGTTGAGCAGCTGAAGAAGGAACTAGATGAATTGGTCAACGCTCTTGAAAAACACTTCTTTCAACCAGAAAAAAATAATCTTCAACGAAAGACTGAGTAAAATAGGAAAATTACTACCTTAATTGTTTTTTGCAGCATTAGAAGTGCATTATTTAATAAGTAAAGATTTTTAGGACCAAACATCGGAGAACTCAGACTAAAAAGACTTCTGCTTTTATTAAGAGTTATTCTGGGGACTCCTGGATCTAGTATCATGTATCTTGGAAGGAAAGTACCTTTACCCGTAAAGGACCAAAAAACCCCAATCAGTTGAAGTAAGAGCTTTATGAACTAAATGTTGACTGCTAATGTATTTCAATCAAAACTTGTTTTAATTAAATATTGTAAGTAATATCCTGTTTTCGGAAAAAGTAGCCTGTTTTTTGGGGACTTTTATTTCTTTTGTGTGTGTGTAATCTCATAGTACTATGCAACTTTATATAGGTTTAGATTTGCAAAGCAAGTTCTTCTGTTAACAAGAAATACTGAAAGCCTGTGGTGAGACTTTGACAAACTTGGGGCAAGTGTTTCAGAAATGGTGATCTTTCTTGGGGATTTTGGCGTAAATAAACAGGAAAATCCCAGTGAATTTGCTGGAGAGACTATACATCATATTCCAGGTTAGAGATACTAAGTGTACTAAACTGCTTTGAATACCATGAACGTATTAAGATAATATATCTACATACAGCACCTTTCTGTTTCCTCATTGAACTAAGCATAATTAGTTCAATGTGTACCCCAGTCTGTCATACTGTATGCTGCCATGACTTGATGCATAACTCTGCATGTCTAATTTAGAGCAAAAGTTTCCGTTTTATTGCATGCTGTTGTCTGCACTTGCAGAGGCCGAGCGGGTTATTTGGAGGTTACCAGATGACTTTAATACAAGGGTTTTCCACATTTTCAGTGCTTGTCTTGGGTATCAGTGTAGCTCTAACAGCCCCAGTACTTCTTGGGTAAAGAAACTTCTTTCCCAGAATTACTTCTGGTATCCCATGGAGAATGCCTAGTTGCCAGACCAAGCACAGATCAAATTTAGCAAACTAATCACAAAGGAACAAATTTCCTATTCCATCCCCAGTAAATATTAGCTTACCTTGTTAGCCAAGATGGTAAGCAAAGAACACTGTATACCTGCTTTTACCTTACAGGCTTACCTTTAGAGTTGTCATCGGAGGACACAAGGAAAGAAGTAGTCCCTGCATTCTGAGGCTGTCACATCAGTTTTTCTTGGCTGTGCACAATCATTTATATTGAGGTCAATCTGTGTGGCATAGAAAATTAATTTGAAAATAAAGTAATAAGGATACTATGGAAACACAGTATGCTGTTAATCAAATCCTAGTCCTTCAGAGTAGAAAGCTAAAAATACAGGTTAGTAGTTTGTGCAGAAAGTGCTTGTTCACACCTTCTACTTTTCTGTTTCCGTTTCTCTTATATTAACCAAAGATGAGACAAGTTTTTATTGATACATGTTTATTTAGAATAATTACTTGAATAATGCAATCCATACTCCTGAATAGGACCTTAGGTGCTACTGAATGTAGTAGTAACTATAAAGGGAATCTCAACATTCACTTCAGTGCAATCAGCTCTGACACACTGCATGAAAATTCCATACGTATCAACTCCCACTGTTCTTTCCTTCTGAAAATAAAAGCTAAGGACAAATTAAAGGCTTAAAATAAATACGTAGTATTTTAGACTTTTTTCATGCATGTTAAAGTGTGCTAAAACAATGCGGCAAGATCTGAGAAGAGACATCAAGCAGGAACCTTACTCACTGCTCCCTAACCCTGCTATTGCAAAGGTTCCGCTTCCTTTCCATGCCTCTCAGCACATGAGGTCCTGCTTTCTTTCATTTATGAAGAGGCAACAGGGAGACGTGAAGAGAAGAAGGTAAGGGGGAAGATTAAATTGAGATAGTGTCTGGAGACTGTGTACTCCTGTACTCAAGTAGGAGAACAAAGCTGAAAGGAAAGAGCTCCCATGTGCTATTGCTCTGTCCTTTACACATTGATTAAAAGGAAATTGATTAATTTTACACATTGATTAAAAGGCAGGAGGATGAGAAACAGAATGGACGACTGGGGCACCTGATTCTCCTAACTTGTCCTTAATTCGTTTACCCTGCCATTCCCAGTAAGAGCCCTTCTGTGTGGAACATCCTCCCTTGAAGGAGCACTGAAGGGTGTTGGGGGTTAATGGTTGATGTAGAGTCTCATGTTCAGCTGCATCATCAGTTCTGGCAGAACAGGTAGAAGGATGAAGCTTGTGGGTGAAATGGAATCTGTTGTGGTAACTGTAAATTATGACTTGCATACATTTGCAACCGTAGGTACATACTTTTTATAAATGCAAAACTTTAAAGCTTTGTTATCCTTACAGAAGTCAAGTTCTCTATCATAATTTTCAATACAACTTGAAGACTGCATCAGTTGTGCAGTTGGGTGTGGGGAAAGAACCTCTTGGTAAGCTCAAGAAATGTCTCAGCATCATGATGAGGGGTGAATGTGCCATTCATATTCAGCTATGACTTGTTTCACCCTGCATGCAGATGTGATCGGTTCTTCAAGGAGCAGCACTTTTTATCTGGTGGCACTGGGCTTTTTGGCTTCTGTAGTCATCCACTGCAACCTGGTACCAGTCTGTTACTACCAGCCTGGCGCATACGTTACTGAATGTCTGTGCCTGTCTCTAGGCCAGTGTCAGGTCGGTGGGAGGAGGGGGAGACACAGGCACATGGTCCCTAGAGGAGAGTAAGGGGCCTTACTTCAAGGTACTGGCTAGGTGAGAAGCAGAAGGGTGAATGTTTGGCCTATACCTGAATTTCACTCTTGTTAGAGTTGAACGTGTGGCTTGTGACTTAACCACAGGCCACCCTTGCAAAACATGGTTTCCTGCACTGCATTGCAGCCTGAGCTTCAAAGCAAATGGCTTTTCACAAGCTCCCAACCCAGACTGCTCGCTGCCTGGTTAGGTGATGTTGGTTGGTGCTCCCGAGACTGACTTGCTTGTGGTATCCAGCCTCTGCATGACCACTGTGGGCTGAGGGTCAAGATTATGACAGGCCACCCAGCAGCAGCACCTTTGCCAGAAGATACAGCAGTAGGGAGCATACCACAGTGGGGTGTGTGTCATCTTCCTGCCTGCTAAAAACAAAAGCTTCTTCACAGAAAAATGCTGAAGCAAGAGCTGTAGTACACATGTGATGAATGTAAAACTCTCCCCCAGCAGCCTAAGCAGGCAGAGAATAAGTGGTGCTACAAACCTATGGCATGTGGGGTGGACTGTGCAGCCTCCACCTGCGGCCCTGGTTGTGTTTGACCTTAAAGTGCGTTGTGGATAGATGCACTGCAGCTGGCTGGGCCAGCTGTGTTACTGGGCTGGTGAGATCCCCAGATGTGCAGGGTCCCATGCTGGAGAGCACGGACAGAAGAATGGTTCTAGCGGAGGGAGGTGGGGGCAGCGCCTTCAATTTGGGCACTGATGAGCTATACCCGGGGCAGGGGAAGCTTTCTGGATCTGTACAAGCCTGCAGCCCTGGGCTTCATTGAGGGAGGTGATTCTACCCCTCTACTCCACTCTGGTGAGGTCCCACCTGGAGTACTGCATCCAGCTCTGGGGTCTACAGCACAAGACAGACATGGACCTATTCAAGCAGGTCCAGAGGAGGGCCATGAGCAATGGTCAGAGGGCTGGAACACCTCTCCTGTGAAGAAAGGCTGAAAGATTTGGAGTTGTTCAGGCTGGAAAAGTGAAGGCTCTGGGAAGACGTCGTTGCAGCCTTTCAATATATAAAGGGGGATCATAAGAAAGACAGAAAGACGCTTTTTACCACGGCCTGTAGTGACAGAACAAGGAGTGGCAGTTTTAAACTGAAAGAGGGTAGATTTAGATGAGATGTAAGGAATTTTTTTTATGATGAGGGTGGCGAGGCACTGGAACAGATTGCCCAAAGAAGTTGTGGATGCACCATCCTTGCAAGTGTTCAAGGTCAGATTGGATGGGGCTTTGAGCAACCTGGTCTGGTGAAAGACGTCCCAGCCTACAGCAGGGGAGTTGGGCTAGTTGATTTTTTAAGTTCCCTTCCAACCCAAACCATTCCATAATTCTTTTTATTTTCACTTGTAGTGTGGGAGGTCTTGCATTTCTTCTCTTACAGAATGTGGTAAAGGATGCTTTACTGCCTTCATGGGGAAGATCTGAAGGCAGTAGGTTTACAGGTCCTGATTTTTTTTATTGCTTTCTTTATTTATCTGAACACCTCCACAGGCTAGAGAGGCATGTTTATTTTACATCTGCTTCTGCATACCAAGCCTGGTTCTGGATTTTGCTAATGTTTCCTCTCTCTAGGAAAGCCATCTGTGTTCAGCCTTGGCCAGAGTCTGTCAAGGTCCTTCACTCTTGAGGGATGCTAAGGAGAACCAGATGGCTTAGTCTATCCCTCAGGTTTGTGTGACAGGCTGGGTTTCTGCCAAGCTGTTGCTGTTATTTGTGGATCATCTACATGCATTAATTACTACTTCTGTCCTGCCTGGAGATCTCGTAGGGCTGTCATCTCTCCTAGGAACAGGCAGGCCCTGGTAATGCCAGGGTGGATTGTTGGCTGCCTTGCTGGTTCTGCTAACAGGCTGATAGTAGGGCCATGGTGATGTTGCTGCCCCTGTTGTCACTGTCTTCACCATTCTCCTTGTTTACATCTTTAGAGGGAACCTTCTCATCCTTTTCTCATCTTTCACCTAACTGATCCCCTAAACTGGTTACCTCTAACAGCTACTGGTACAGTGAGACTGTGATTTATTGTCATCAGGCTGAGAACCCCTTTTTTTAGGTTATACAGAAGGTCTTATGGAGCTGGTGAATATGGTATAAGGCAAGACAGAAGTGCCTTTGTAGCCATCCCACAAAGGCTTACAAGAGGTTGTGTGCAGTCTGCTGTGTGGATGCACCTGGAGAACTGCAAGTGTTTTAGAAGTCTGGCAGCGGGGCCAGCAATGAACTGATGTATACTGAGACCACCTTAAGATGGCTTTAGAGCATCCTGAGAAACAGTACATGTACGGTCAAGAATATGGCCAAATCTGTATCATTCTGCCTTCCCACAAACAAGGATTTTACTTTCTCCATTTTCTGCTCTGTTCAAAAGAGAAGTTCACAAACTTGGGTGGGGGGAACAAAAAAAAAAAACCACACTGGTTTATCAAGCTTATTGAACAATTACGACAAACTACAGAATTACAAGATGAAACTTGTTGTTGCTACAGTCTTTACTAACCTTGTCTTGCATCAGAGAAAGAGGACCTATAACTGAAATAAAGAACTGAAACAAAGGCAGTGGTATTGCAAATTGGAGAGAAGTTAGTATTGCCAGTTGGAATGGGTGCCAAGCTACTGCTTCTTCACAGCTGGTCTCATTCCTCCATCAGAGTGTTGTGTAAGACAATGAAGCCAATTTAGAGATGATTAGTCCCAGGATCACCATTAAAAAATAAAAAACAGACAACTGTAATTTGTGAGTAACCAGCCTTGAACTGGGAGCAGAGGCACTAATATTTTATCCAAACTAATATTTAAGGTTATTAGTTTGTTTACCAGTCGTAACTTAAGTCCATTCCTGAATATTATTTTTTTTCAGTAAACTTAATGAAACAGTTTGGCTGGAAGGAAATAAATACATTTCATCTTCCTTACAGGCTGTGAACTTAGTCCACAGCATATTACAAAAAATACAAGTACCTTACTTGAGTTGTAGAGGATTTATTTGAGACTTTTGCCATATAACAAGAAATCATACGAGGATAACTGGAATTCACTATAAAAGAATATTTAATATATAATCAATTATTTTCGGATTGTACAAGTATGTGTTTAAATATGTAACTAATTCACCTACAAAGTTTCTATGAATGAAGTTTCCTGCTTACTATTGCTTTTCAAAATTCTAGTGGTTGTGGGGTTTATTTTGACACACCAACTATAAGCAAACCTTATATCCCTGTTTAACCGTCACTATGAATAGCAACATTAAAATGATATTAAATTAACATTTGTTACCTAAGCATAAGTCTTTACAAGATTGGGGACATTTAGCATTCCATGGCTGAAGGCACCTGGATGCCATACATAAGTAAAATCTAAAAATTAATTGTAAATAAAAATAATGACCAACAAAACTGTTCTCTGCCCCTAAGTATGAAAGTAATCAAAGGTAATTAAACTGTGCTGAATTGCTTTCCTTCAAAATATTTCTTTGCACTGTGCAAGCACACAGATTCATCAAGGATAGTATTTCTGCTCGACTTCCAAGTGGAAGCCAACATTTCTCTTTTGGGTAGTGATTGCCAGGTAACTGAAATGAGGTCACGCACCACCAGCACACTGTGCATAATGGGATGAGCCTATTAAACTGTCCAATCATGTCCTAACACCCAACCAAATAAAATGTAAGATAAATGATGGCATAGCAACAGCAGCTTCCAAACAAAAGGAAAAGCTTAAAATACTCGCACAATCACTGGTAAGTAATTTTCAAATGTATTTATGGGAAAGAAGGGGAGAGAGGATTAATCATGACATCTGAAATGCGCAAAAACACAGAGGCGGCAGGCAGCATCTGTAACAGTAGTTCAACTCTTTCTTGACTTTAATCATGATCAGTGATAATGGAAAGCCTCTTGTCGATGAAGATAATCACTAACTAATGTCGCTGGCATGCATTCCTACAGCGTATGAAATAAGCAAACGTGCTATAATAACAATTATAATTCAAATTTTGTTTATGGAATGTCTGGAACTATATATAAATAGCTTCTGATACAATATCATTGGCTAAGAATGTAGTACTTCATCCAGAGCTCATTTAAGTCAAAGGACTGCAAAACAGTTAATATCGTGACCTTAATAAGGCACTAAAGAGATTTAAATGAAACAAATCGCAAATGAAGACTTAGACTGTTTTATATAATAGCAATAGAAAGTCATCGTTATGGGTAATCTAGAGGGAAAAGCACAGAGGCTTATAACGCAACTGAAGCACAATGCATTCAAATTTATAATCCAGAATGTTACTGCTCAACTGCTGCCCAACTGTGGAGCAACTTGAGCTCTGAAAGCATCTTGGGTGGAAACTTAAAACTTCCTGTTTGCCTTGTAGTACTTCAAAGAGCGAATCCACAGTCACAGCAGCCCCAAGTTCTGCCTCCAGCCATGCCTAGGCACATTCAGCCTAAATTTGTACTAATTTACAAGCCTACCCCAGCTGGAATCAAGTGAGTAGATGCTTCTCCTCCTTAGCCTATGAGAGAGGCTTAAACTGCTGTTCTTTTATAGATCATGTTTGCAGGATGTGGAAAGCCCAGGCTGATTTTCCTTCTCAGTCTGAAGAAGTTAATGTGATGGTAGTTTTAGTTAATAGGCTACCATAAAGAAAAATTAGCGTGTGAAGGGAAAAAGAATAGAGATATACTGTTTCAGAAAATCAGATGTTATTGGGAAGTCTGGTGCTCAGGGCTTTCACCTGAATACAGGGATTGCAGTCCCTGGAATACATGGATGGGTTTACTTTTTAGGGACTGGAACATACGACCCCCATTCTGGTTTTCTTCTTGTTTCCACAAGTGAAACCTATTTTTCCCCCCTACATAAGCAACAGTTTCATCAGGAAGCAGAGAGAAGGAATGTTGTCCAGAGTGGCCGGGAGGCTGATGTGTAGGAAACTTTAATGGGAGGCAGGCTGAATGCTCTCAGGCCGAGTAGAAAAAAAAATGGTCTTCCTGCATCTTGGATAAACAGGCATCAAAGAGTTGACCTTTTTGTTCTTCAAATAAAGCACCTAAATACTTAACTTCAGGAAAGCGTGGATGTCGAATCATGAGAATGGGGGGAACACATCTTGCAGGCCCGATAGGTGCTAAAACCAGAAAGAGAAGGTGATTTTATGCAGAATCCCATCTTCTGCATTTCCATATCACCTTATGTAGCTCATGAGTTACATAACATTAAAATACCCTTCTACTGCAAGGACAGACCATAAAGAACAATTGCGGCTTTACCACATGCCTATTCAGAAGCACTGGATTAAACAGATAATGAGTAGTGTTCCTGAATAGTTTTTCAAGGTGTTTAAGTCAAGTTATAAACACTTCAGGGTTTGTTTTGTTTCCTATTAACTGTAAGAAAATATTTTATGTCTACTTGAGTGAAAAAAGAGGACTTTTTTCAACATTAGAGAAAATCAAACTATTAAACCAATATAAGTGTAGTTCTTAACCAAGGCATTTCACTTTGCTTATAAAATTTTGTATCAGAACACAAGTAATTTGACAAAAGCTCTGCTCAGCAAAGAATTAAAATACATGAGCCAGAGAAAACAGGAAAAAAAAAAACAAAACAGAGGGCCCCACGAACGAGTTCAAGCACAGCCCAATTTCTTTGGGCTATCAAAGAGGAGAAGGAAGAAAGGATCTGTATTTGTGATGCTCTAGTATTGACTTCTGTTGTTCCAGGATTTTCCAAGCAGCAAGAAATAGTCTGGTAGGATCCTTACCTGTTTCATTACCACCTTTTGAAAGGCAACAGTGAGGCAGTAAAAAAAGTCTTCCTAAAATCATTGGTTGGTAATCTGGGAATGCACGAGCCTTGGCTGAAGTGATGGATCTGTCTGGAGTCTGCAGCTCACCGTCTTCCGTAAGGTGATTACTAGAGGCATGCAGTGCTCCACAGCAGGCTTAAAATGAGCAAAAGGACACACTTGTCTCAGATACCGAGGTTGGCAGGTGATGACTGGAGTAAGAGCATTGTCCTCAGCAGCGATGGTTTAAAGACTTGGACTGTTTTATATAATAGCAATATTATATAAAATATAATTATTTCATACTTATAACTAAGTCAGGCACAGTTTGCAGAGAGGTGGCATTCCTGTTCCCAAGGAGTGCAAAGGATGTCACTGAAAACCCGAGGCACTCATATTCTCATGTCTAGAGGGGAAGCAGCAAACCATGAACCAAGTACAGATTGGGAACAAGTGCTGAGGGAACTGCCGCTTTCATACTTTGTTTCTCATGTCAATGATCCTATAAAAGAACACCTAGCAAGAAAAAGCCATGTTAGATACAACCACCTTACACTTTGTGAGTAGGGGATGTGCTTACATACTAAAACGTGACTTGTTTTTCATAGTCTGCGGCAACATTGTGTTTGCATTTGACAGCTTTCTCTGTCAACATTCAACTGTTTCCCACACAGCATAGCACAGTGCCACAGCAGCACAACAGTTTTCCTTGAGAAAACTCTGATTTCTACCAATGTGCACAGACTTAAATCAGTGGCCTAACTGCCAAGAAGACTCAAAATTAATTGAGTGCAAAAGCGGTTTGCAGGGTGCCTTGATCATCTGGAAAGAGCACTTGCAGAGGAGTGTAATTAAGTCTCCGGATCCATTCATTCCTTATCCTCTCTGGCAACTGAAAGACCAACTAGTGCCAACTCTTACAGTGTTTATTTATATATATATATAGGTGATTTGGAGCCGAAGGCCAGCCCGCAGAAGGCTGGCCCAGACCCGCGGGGAGGCTCGTGGACTTCCAGACTCCAGCTGCCGGGCGAGTGACAGTTTTGTGAGGAAAATTCCCTTGGGAAGCGGTTCCCGCCTTACCTCGCAACCTCCCCCGCGGCTCACGACGGCGAGGCGGCAACCGACACGTTTCCAGCGGTAGACGACAGGTTGTGACAGGTTGTGACAGACACACGGGGCGGCGCCGCCGGAGGGGCCCTCTGTCGCGACATGGGCGCCCGCCTGTCACCGGCTGCCCGCCGCCTCTGGCGGCCGCCTGTCCCTCTCCGCCCGCGCCGGGCCGGGGACCCGCTGCCTGTTGCTATTTTCGCCGGCTGCGGCGGGAGGAGGGAGGCGGCGAACGGCAGCCGCGGGGTGCGCGGCCCGGCCTCCCCCCTCCCGGGCCGCCGGGCAGGTAGGGGCGGTGCGGGCAGCCCGACGTGGGGCGGCCCCGTCCCGAACGGGGCGGCCGGCAACAGGAGGCGGCCGGCAACAGGAGGCGGCCGGCAGCCCCCCCTCGCCCGGCCGGGGCCCGGAGGCGCTGGTGTGGCCTCCCCTCCCCCGTCCCGGCGTCCGTTAGAGGCTCCCTGCCCCGCTCCCCTCAGCGGGAGGCGGGCGGGCGGCGCCTGACAGCCCGCGGCCGCTGCTCGCCGAAGGCACTTCCTTGCAGCAGGCGCAGCCGGCGGCGGCGAGGCGACGGTAAGCGGCGGCCCCTCAGCCCCCGGCCCCTCAGCCCCCGGCCCCAGCTCCGGGCCTGGCGGGTCGCGGCGGGGGGGGGATGCCGTGCCCCCGCTGAGGGGAGGGGGGCGGCGCTGAGCTGCCTTTTGGAGGGAGGGAAGGAAGGAGGGAGGAAGGGCGGTTTTAGCTGTGAGGAAGTGGAAGGGTTGAGGTGAGAAACGAGGCGCCCCGCCGCGGAGGGCCGCCCCCGGGCTCTGAGGCGGCACAAGCCGGGAGGGGACGGGGCTGTGGGGCTGGGGGACGGTCCGGGCCCGCGGCCTGGGGCGGGCGAGCTGCCGCCGCCTGCCTTCTGCCCGCCGTCCCGATCGCCCCGTCGGTCGCTGAGGGAGCCCCCGGTGAAGTCGCAGCGCTTGCTCCGGGGGCGGTATTTCGGCGGGACGGGACGGGGCCGGTGGGGCGCTTCTTGGCTGGCAGGGTGCTGGGAGAGAGGGATCCCCGTCGGAATAACCGAAATACCTGCTCGGATTTAAGCCGAGGTTGACGCGATGTGCCGCGGGCTGCTCTCAGTGCTTTTCCTCATTCTTGCCGGCACCTTCCGCATCCATCACTGCGAAATCGCTCGGTGTGACTCCTCCCAGAACCTCCTTAAGAGCAACACAGACCCCCTTCCCATCGGGGCAAAACTGCCCTTTCCTACAGCACTACACTTGCTTAAGTTCAAACTTAAAATCCCCCCCTGTCCCTCCCCAAAAACCGGCGCAGTATTTCTATGTCCCTTTAAATTCGCGTACTAAACTAACGAGGGAACGATCTCCTGAAGCCGCCTTCATGAGAGGTATGGGACAAATGTGGTTATTTATAGTGCGGTTTGAAAAGATTGAGACCTTTGTATGCTGTGTTTGGGAGAGAGGCTAATATGGCTGTAGGGACCTTTCCTAGTGCAGATGGTGGGATTTGTGCCTGCCGCTAAGCCCAGAGATTGAATGGAATATTGTGGGTCAAAATTAATAAAAATATACATCTCCTGAATGGCAAATACCCCTGAGCTGATGGATATGATTACACTTCTAACGCTTGTAAGTGCCAAAATAGAAATTCGTCACAGCTTGTTTTATAGAAATGCTGAAAGTAATAGGTAATATGCAAAAGTAGAAATGCCTGCAGGTGAGAAAAATGACAGGCTGGAAGGAATGTGGAACACGTTCAATGATATGTGGATGACTTGACACTTTTTTCACTTTATAATTTTGTTAACTGAGAAGTTGGATCCAAGTATTTTGGCTGTGGATATGCAATTGAATAAAAATGTAATTTACCTAGCAAGCTTTCTTTTACAAAGATTTTTCAGTGCATTGCAGTGGTAGAACAGCCCAATATTTTGTTCAGGTCCATTATGAGGCTGGCTCGGAAGTATCCAAGTTCTAGCCTCAATCATCAGCATATTAATTTCTGTGGTTTCTATTAAGGAAATAGCAACAGGTGTCAAGGGCAGGAACAGTGAGCTATTTTCTTCATTTGCTATTACCATTTTGCTGGAATATTTTTATTAACATTTTTTTAACCTATTTGAGGATATAAACGCTGTCTGTATCAGTAAATATTTTAGGTGTGATTATTACCACAAAACCAAATTATTTGCTCAGAGTACATGGTGGAACATTATTCAGGGCCATGTCTGAAGCTGCTGACGGCATTGAAAATAGTCTTTTAAAAGTGAGAATTTAATGCATGTATATGAAAAAAAAATGGAAATTAAAAATAATTTCTGAGGCAAATTGACTTCTGGACTTGCACATGCTGTTGCCCACAGCAAACCATAGGTCCAGAAAGAAACAGCAGATAGTAAGTAGTTATGAGATAAAGGTCATGTCGTGATTCCAAGTGCCAGTTTGTTAAATTAGAACTATTTGAAAACTGAGAACAACCTGTGGTATGGTATCTAAACAATCTTATTTAGCTATAGAAAACAAGTAAAAATGTTGTTTGAAGCCTCAAGAAAAAAGATTAAGCTTGCAACTAACTGCCCCATAGAACGATCTAATGGATGCTGTGTTGTGATACCAGAGTCATTTCATCCATGTTGAAGGAGACATAAAAGGACCTCTTCTCAGCCATGACCATATCGTGACATACCTAATATGTATTCTCATTTGTGTTTTTCTATATAACCTGCTAGGTGGATAGAGAAATCTGTCAGCATGAGTGAAGACAATGTAAATCTCAGTCAAGGATCAGACAGAGAGGGAGAGGAGTGGTATTTAGTTCTGGCTTGTGTTCCAGAGCTCTGGCTGCAGGCCAGGGCTCCTCATAATCCTTTAGTATGATATTTCTGCTAAAATAATCAGTGGTGAAGTGCAGTCCGTACCAGTGCCTCTGGTTCCGTTTGTCAGCAGGGTTCAGCACTAATGCCGTGCAGAGAAGAGCTGGACAAATTTATGCTCTTTAAGACCAGCTGTTTTTCACAAGACCTTGCTATATGGTTGAAAGTTTTGCTTGGCTTCTTGGAGGGGAGAAAGAAAACCAACTTACATAAAAAACCTGCTGTTGTGTCAGCAGCCTGTTGTGGATGGAGTAACTCCACAGCTGTCTCTCAGATGAATGGCAAAGGTTGAGGAAACTGGGGTCTTTCTGTTCAACAGCTCACAGGTCAAACTCCTCATTTAATTATTGATGTGTGGAAGCTCTGACTGTTCCCTTGCTTGAAGCATCTTCTGAACTTGTCAGTTCTGCTGTGGGTCCCAGCACTCTTAATTGCTGCCAAACCAGGGGAAGAGCTGGAGGAGAGTGGAGGATTGCTTAAGTCATAGTTATATGTGTTCTGAAAAGAGTGAAGTTTTTGGATGCATGTCTGTATTGAATTTAGTCCATTCCAGAAGAAACAACAGAAGAAGGATAACTCTTTAACTCTTCATCACTGTTGTAGTTTCTGCTTTTTTTTTTTTATTATTATTTATTTATATGTGTTCTTTTGGTTTAGAGCAATCTCTCTCCCTTCTTTGCCTTTTTTTTCTGGTTTACTTTAAGTCCATCCCAAATCTGCCTTGTTTTCCCCTAGCTGCCAAAACCTGATTTCCAGTGCCCCATCCCCCTGGGTTCATAACACAGTCTGTTCTCTGTACCCCACAAGATTCTCCTTCCTAACCTCAAAGCTGACCTGGCCCCATCCATCAGAATGACACCCAGAGCCTGTACCTTGTCCTCATGATAAACTGCTCTCTTGAGAGAAGGTGAGTTTTGAGCTGTCCTGCATGATGCGCAGCTGCTTAGACACGTACCTTCATGCAGGGAGAATCTGAGGTTCAGAATGGCAGAAGTACTGATCTTTGTAGCTGTCCCTTTCATGCTGTCCTGCCATCACTCTGACTTCTCTCTGAAGGCGTCCCTTTTAGTTTCTGGTTGCATAAAAAGATGAGAATGCAACTTCGTTTGGGAGAACAAGAGCCTGATACATGTGTATGTTTTTTTAAAACACAGTATCAGCTTTTGCTAGAACAGGACTAGTGTTGCATGCTTTCTAAGCCTGCTCCCAGCATGTGAGAAGTGGCTGAGTTGATCACAGTGAAGCAGAAGTTGAAGACAAAGAGCACACATATGTTCCCATGTGTGTCTTTCGCATTAGTGAGTCCGTATGGCATCTCCTAGTATAGAAGGTGGGGTTAGATTTATTAGTGTGGTTTCTGTAAATATCCTATGTGCTACAGTTTGCCTGGCTGCTTTTATGCTGACGGAGCAAATGCAGCTAAATCAAAGCAGGTTAAACAGTGGCAATGTTAAGATACAGTTTGGAGAATATTAACATTTCTCAGACTGCAGCAGAGCTGTTAGCTGAGGAGTGCCACTCCAGCTCTTCTCAGCTCTGAGGGCAAGGGCAACAGAGATCCTTCAGAAGAGGCTGATGGAGGGGAGGAAGAGGAGTTCTCCCAGTTACGTCCATGAGCACTGGAAGAACAACGGGCAGTGTTCAGCCTGTGTGCGGAGCAAAGCCTGGCAGGCTGCTCCCAGCCTGGGTTAATGGAGCTGAATCGTTCTTAGAGCTGTCAAGGGAAGATCAAAGTTTAGGTGGAAGGAAACAAGTGGGCTGTTTTATTTTTAGGTCTTTTCTATTCTTTCTTGGATTAAAGGTAAAACAAGCATTTGCTCTGAAGAAGTTGTTTGTGAGTTAATGAGTCGGACGCTTTGGGAGGAAGAGGAAGCTTGTTCAAGCTTACTGTACTAATGCAGATGGTAAACCGGTACAGTGCCTGCAGAACCAAGTTTCGGAGTGGATGAACTGAGTGGTGGCAACCAGAGATGGGTGAAGGTGCCAAAATTCCGAGTGGTGGAGTCAGGGCAGACAGAGACAGGCTTGGAGCACGGACACTCTTTGATCATAACGTGTGTGCTTAATTTTATGGCTAGGAATAGGCCTGTTGAGATGAACAGAACTATTTTTAGGTCTATATTAAGCATGTACGTAAATGCTTCATGGTCTTGAAGTAAAACTTAGTCCTTGGTGTAAACTTAAAGGACATTAGTGCCAGCAGCATGAAACTGGTATAATTTCTGGTGGAATTTGTGTGTAAATTAGGATACGAACGACAGGAGGAGGAAGCAAAGAAAGACTAGCTGGAAAAGGGAGATGAAACATGCAGAACAGTAATGTACAGAACGATACAGATTAGATAAGGAGACCTGATGCTGCTAAATTTGTGGATCTGAGAAACCGCACTTTTAGCCCCTCTTAACATTAGGAAAAAAACCCTAGCATTCTGACTTCTAGTTAACTGTTTTGATTTAGTATTAACTGTTTTTCTTTAGAAATAACAAATGCAGATATTGGACTATTTGTGCTGTTGACTTTGCAAGGTGTTTATTTTGTTAAAAAGAGATGAATGCCAAGAAGTTTTGCATTTATATTAAATACATTCTTTTTTTCAAGTACTGTTCAGTCCTTAGAGTAAGCATACAAAATGATGTGTTATACTGTGATATTTATTCCTGTTAGAGGCTGCAGTGCCTTGTAGGTCTGGGGCAAAAGAGTAGATGGTGGTAATCCAAATGAAACTTGTCCTCCTTGAAAACTTGATTTAAATGAGGATGACTTTATTGTATTTTTACATGCATTTTACTTAATTGCATTTTTTTAAAAAGAGTTCTGAGAGAACACAATTGAGAAATATGGTTACAAAAAGTATGTATGTGGCTAATAGGTCATCATCCATGCAGTAGCTCAGTTCTCCTGTTTTCAACTAAGAACGGAGTTTCCTTAGGCTTTCTTATCCTGAGATTATTATGTATGCCACTAAATGACGACAATGCTAAAAGCTAAAAACTCAATTTTTATGTGTTTCGGACTACACACCATTGTGGTTATAAACGGATCCAACCCTCCCTGCAGTTGCTGAACTATTTTTCCTTGTTACAGTTAAGGAGAAAAAAATTGTAGGAGTTTGCCAAAGAAGAGACCATTTTGATTGCTGACAGATGCAAAACTATAATGATATCATGTTTAGCAGTCTGTGTTGATAAGGTGGAAAAATGCTTCCTGAAGCTGCTATCTGATACAATATAATGCATTTATGTTCATCAAAAAGATGGTTGTTTTCTTGCTTGTTTGTGAAATAAAAAAATGATTGAAAAGGAGTTGTAGTGTAACTGAAATGAGGAATGCAAATTTTGGGTTTTCGTGGCCCTTTTTCCGACATATCCCATGGACAAACACACACAGAGGTTTATAAAAAAGCTTTTAAAAAAAATTATTCTACACATCTAGAATGCTACTTATGATGATTTCTTCAAATAGTGTCTTTAAAACCTGCACTATTGGATTCTCTTGCTAAATTGGGCATCCTTGGAACTGGTAATATTGCCACAGAGTTCATTTGTCAAAAGATGCAAAAGTTCCAAAAATGTAAATGTACCAAAACAAGTGGTTTATGCGGTTCTCTTGTTTTTATAGTTTGCCAGTTACTGCAGAAACATTTTTCCCCACTCAGATATGTGCAAATTGGTTGCATTTTAAACCCTTGTTTAGTTCAAAATGAATTTCCATCTTGAAATTTTTTTTAAAGTTTTTTTTTTTAAATCCTAAAACTTCCTTTCATTTTCACAAAGTGAAGCACTGTTAGAAACTCAGTTTGAAAATATTTTTACAAGGACAAATAAAGGACAAAGTTTAATGAAAACTCATGAGAAAAACACTGCTATTTTTGATCATCTTTGTAGATGAATAAAGACAAGAAATACTGTTGCAACAGTAAACAGATGCCATTTATTAAATACTTGTTCAAATATAATGAAAAATGTTTTTAAGGAGTTCTTGGGACTGCTCATGTTGTTTTTAATAGGTCTTTTCATGGGAAACTCTCAGAAGGCTGAGGGTAAACTAGTGTCATGGTATTTAAACATGGGCAATTATAGGCCTGTCAGCTTCTCATCAGTCTCGCACAAAATAATGTAACAGCTGAAACCATGTTCAATTAATGAGGAGTTAAAACATGGTAGTATAACAAATGCCAAGCTGTGTGTTTTCATAGGCTATATTTTGCAAAACTAAATTGGTAGATAAATGCAATTATTGGATTTTTGTTACTAAAACTACTAATATATAATAACAGTGGTGATAGTAGATGGTGGGTATAACAGGCTTATAACAGGGTTGTGTGTAACTTGGTTCCCTTTGGTATTTTAAGAAATGAAAATGATACAATATCAATGTGGCAAACATTAAGTATTCCTGGCTGGCTGACAGGTCTTAAAATGCAGTCATAAATTGTGAATCATCATCTGTTTTTTAGTGAGAAGCTGTAAGGATTGCTGCTCATCTCTGCTATCTGACAGGTTTATCAGCGATCACTCAGTCAACTGCTGCTAGCTTTTTCAGATGACAACGATTTCTGGGGTGTTATTTAATGAAAAATTCTGATTGGTAACAGCCCATGGTCACTTGGCAAACTATACCCAAGGAAACAACTCTGTGTTAGTAGACAAATTCAAAATCATCTACCTATGAACAAGAAAGATGACCTTTTTTTGTTTGTTTGTTTGTTTCAAATGTGAAGGTGCCTCAGCAAGTGCTGACTTCATGTGTTGTGAAGGTCAGAATAGCTCAGCTGAGTTATTTCTGTGGTAATAGCATTGAAATAGGCCTGTGTTCCACATGCACCTGCTCATGAAACAGACTAGAAAGAATGTGCATTTTTGAGTTTAGTTACTCATGAGATGGTTTAGCAAGGGTTGTAAAGCAACTTTTAAATCAGGACTGATGTTTTTCCAAGTAATGTATTTAGTACTATTGTGTTTGTTGGACCTGAAATAGTAAGGCCCAACGTACAGGGAACACGCTAGGTAGGTCACAGTAGATGATCTCTGTATCTCTTCTGATGTTAAGCTATTAAATATTTGTGTTACTGACAGTTCATTTTTAATAGGGTTCCAGCACTTACATAACTATTTCTTTTCCTTTCAGAACTCTTCTGTTCCTTAATCAAAGGAACTGTTCAGATACCATCATTCCATGGAACTGAAATATTGGTGAATTAGTCCAAGTTCCCTTAAGGACTGTAAAATGGAGCCAATAACATTCAAAGTTAAAAAGTATCAAACACCTAGTGATTTCTCAGCAAGTTTCAGTCTCCAGCTCATTGGTTCCCTGCCAGTGCATTCTCTAACCACCATGTCAATGCTGCCTTGGATTGTGGCAGAGATCCGGACACTCAGTACAAAGTCTTCCAAAGAAGAACCTAACGCCAGCCAAATACGACTTTATGTTTCACCAGTGAGTTTGCGATGTGAACCAGACACAGGGAAACTCCAGCAGTGGGATCCTTTGATTTGTTCAAGTTTGTTTGAATACAAGCCACAGCATGTCCACAAACTGATTCACAACAGCCATGATCCAAGCTACTTTGCTTGTCTGATAAAGGATGGAGCAGCAAATCAGCGAAGTATCTGCTACGTATTTAAAGCTGATGATCAGACAAAAGTAAGTAAAAACAAAACAAAACAAAAAAACAACCAAAGCAAGCAGCCCTCAGAATCATACTGCAGAATTTGTTTTTCTACTATCATGTGTTTTGTAGAGTATGATGTAAATGTGGAAGAGTTGATGCTTCTGCTTTTGAAATGGCGTTTTGTGCTGTTTGAAACTTTTCATTACAGTGTAAGATCTGAAGTTTGTATTTACAATTAGAGACTGGATCTCACTACAACTTACCAACACTTGATGTTAACGGTTGAGTTGAATTTGAACTGCTCAGTATGTGAAGTGAAAGGCGTGTAAATCTCCTACGGGATCAGAGTCTGAATTTCATCAGCTTAAAAAACACTTTAGTTTGGGATATGGGGTGAAATCTTGGCCCTCAAGTCAGTGAGAGTTTTTCTGTTGATGTCACTAGGGCTAGGATTTCACTGTTGAGTCACTGTGAACTTTATCTAATCCTACGGCCAGACTTCTCAAATTTCTATTTTCCTGAGTTGAGACCTATGTGACTGGGAAATAGAGATACCTCCTTTCTCAGAAGAAGGAGGGGGTAAGGCGGAGCCTCCATATGTAGCATATCTCCAACCACAAGACACTGTGGAAACCTCTTCCAAGCTCTGTGATCCACAGAGCCTGACATGTGATATCGGAGAATGGGAGAGAGGTGACAGCGCAGCACTTGCAACTCTGTGACATGCAGGCTTGCTGCTGCATGGGAGGCAGAAACTGGGGTGTGAGGGTGGCGTGAGGCAGGAACTGGGATGTGGGCGTCTCACACTGTGGCTGAGATCTGGCTCAGTCTGCATTTCCTAGCAGCAAGTTGTGTCCTTGCTGAAAAGGTGGAAGCATTAAAAATAGTCAATCTCTTCTTTTGTTTGAAAGTAATGTGAGACAATAACTCTCACAAATGAGTAAGGTGAGTAGGATTTGACACAAAGCTATTGTGATTGACTGGGGACAAAACAGTGACATGTCCTTCAACTCTTGAGTGTAAACTCTAGTTACAGTGCTGGAAAACAGCATCTTGCTATGTGCTGCTTGCTTTGACTCATAGGACATGTCCTGCTGAAGCACCTTGGAGTTATTATGTGAATATACACCACATGTAGGATTTATGCCAACCTGCCCAATAAATAGAAAAACATTGTACAGTTCCAAATCCGTGGTCTCAAGCTTAGAGCTCAAAACATATGGAAACAGTTTTACTCAAATCCCCCCCAGATAAAAAGCCAGTTCCGGTAAATTAGAAGGCAAATATGTTGTAAATCATAAGCATTCAAGTGAGTAATCCTGTCAAGTTAAAATGTAGAAATTTGTATACGTAAGGGAGAAGAAGTAAGGAATAGATGTTTTAGGAGCTGGCATTGAATAGAAGGTGGTAAATGCAGTTTGCTTATGCACTTACTTGTGTGGCTTGTGATTTTACAGGATTATGGTTAGTATACAACACTGATCACCTCCAGTACATTTTCTTTTGCAACAAAAGATTGAAGTACTTTTTCGTCATGTTTGATCAAATTCCTAGACATGTTTGAAATGAAAGAGAACAAAATAAGTCTCTAGTTAAATTTGCAGCTGTGTCTACTTGTTTTTGGAGACAATGCCCAGAATTTCTGGCTGCCTATTTCACAGGTTCACACAGCTATCTGTCCTTTCAAAAATCGCCCTCCACCTCAAAAGGAAATGGAATTCTTGTCTCATAACTTGCTTTGATTGCAGGGGTTGTTTCTCTTGACTTTTTTGCAAGCTAGGTTCCTAATTAGGAGGTAGACATCTAATCAGCATTTGTGGACCTATGTTTTAACAAAAGGATAATGGAAATGCCAAGTGTTCTTATCTTCTAAATTGAAGCCCTGCCTGTTTTAGTGAAATTCAGTGTGATTGCTGATTAATCCACCTTTTAAGTAAGTCCCTGATGCTTTATAGGGTGTCGTTACTCATGGTATGGATATTGTCATACAATGCCTTGTAGCTAATTGGTGTGTGTGTTACCTGTTTTGCAGACATCCAGCTTGAAAGCATACAAGTGTACTGTTTGCTTTTGGTACAGACTGAAGGAACTGTTTGTTAAAAACAAGTTGGGATGAAGAATTTAGCACTATGCTGCTGCAGCTTATGTTCCACTTTAGAAGAAATTAATTTTAGACTTCTAGAATCATAGAATCATTTAGGTTGGAAAAGACCTTTAAGATCACCGAGTACAACTGTTAACCTAGCACTGCCAAGTTTACCACTAAACCATGCCCCTTAGCACCACGTCTACCCATCTTTTAAATACCTCCAAGGATGGTGACTCCACCACTTCCCTGGGCAGCCTGTTCCAATGCTTAATAACCCTTTCAGTGAAGAAGTTTTTTCTAATATCCATCCTAAACCTCCCCTGACACAACTTGAGGCCGTTTCCTCTTGTCCTATTGCCTGTCACTTGGGAGAAGAGGCTGACACCCACCTGGCTACACCCTCCTTTCAGGGAGCTGTAGAGAGCGATAAGGTCTCCCCTCAGACTCCTTTTCTCGAGGCTGAACACCCCCAGCTCCCTCAGACACTCCTCATAAGACTTGTGCTCCAAAGGCCTCACCACCTTCATTGCCCTTCTCTGGACATGTTCCAGCACCAAAATGTCTTTCTTGTAGTGAGGGGCCCAAAACTGGACACAGCATTCACAGTGGGGCCTCACCAGTGCCAAGTACAGGCAGACAATCACTGCCCCAGTCCTGCTGGCCATGCTATTCCTGATACAGACCAGGATGCTGTTGGCCTTCTTGGCCACCTGGGCACACTGCTGGCTCACATTCAGCCAGCAGTCTACCAGCACCCTCAGGTGCTTTTCTGCCAGGCAGCTTTCCAGCCGCTGTCCTGGTCTGGGGTGGAGCAGAGCCAACTTTCTGTTCAATGGTTTTGCTTCTTGGCTAAGCCTCTTCTAACTCTCTGAAACTGACAGCATGTTGTACAGAAAACTGCTCATTCTCAGAGTGATAGGACCTATGTTTATAGCTAATGCAGGAGAGTGGAGAGAGGCTCTTGCTTATATTTGTGTCTGTGGCAATGAGGGACAGCTGACTCAGTTGTTTACCCCATGGAGGGGTCGCACCTGTGGGGAGGAGTGGACAGGACAGGTGACCCAAACTGACCAATAGGATGTTCCATCCCATCCGCCATGCTCAGTATAAAAGCTGAGGGAGCAGAGGGTGAGTTTTCTTCTTCAGTGGCTGATGTGTGAGGAGGACTCTCTCTGTTTATCTGTGTTTGACTCCAATCTGTGTGTTCCTGAATCTAGATCTGGGATCCAGTTCTCATCCATTGCTGAGTCCAGCCTGGAACTTCCCCAGTGTCTGCTGGTGATGTCTTCCTAGGAACTTAATATGGTTTTGTATATACGTTATCTGTTTCATTATTTCCTTTTTATTTTATTATTAATATATTATTAAAGTAGTTTAGTTCCTTATAAACTCATAAATCTCTATCTCTCTCCTTGGAGTGAGAGGTGGTGGGAGAGCATCTGTCATCTTGTTATTGGCCAATCCAGCCTAAACCACAACAGCCACTCTTCCCCAAGCCTGTAGCGTTACATGGGGTTATTGTGACCCAAGTGCAGGACCTGGCACTTGGCCTTGTTGAACCTCATACTGTTGGCCTCAGCCCACCCATCCAGCCTGGCCAGATCCCTCCGTAGAGCCTTCCTACCCTCAAGCAGGTCAACACTCCCACCCAACTTGGCATTGTCTGCAAACCTATTGAGGGTGCACTCAATCCCCTCGTCCAGATCATTGGTAAAGTTATTAAATAAAACTGACCCCAATACCAAGCCCTAGGGAACACCACTTGTGACTGACCACCAACTGGATTTAGCTCCATTCACCAACTCTCTCTGGGCCCAGCCTTCCAGCCAGTTTTTCCCCCAGTGAAGCATACACCCATCTAAGCCATGAGCAGCCAGTTTCTCCAGAAGAATACTCTGGGAAATGGTGTCAAAGGCTTTACTAAAATCTAGGTAGGGAACATCCATAGCCTTTCCCTCATCCACTAAGTGGGTCACCTTATCATAGAAGGAGATCAAGTTGGTCAAACTGGACCTTTGCAGCCTGTGTGACTCAGCAGACTTCTGTGCTGTCACTCTTGCTCCTCAGGACTTTTTCTTTCGATTTACTTCAGCCCTGTAAATGAGACACAGTAGTCCAGATAGGTTTACTCACAGAATTTATGTGTTCATAACACCTCTCCAAACTTTTGTGATAATTGTACTTTTTCTATTTTTATTTGGAAAAAAACCACAACAACCATGATTACTAATTACAATAATATTGTAAACTGCAAGAGTCAAAGTTCTTTGTATCTGCCTAGATAAATCTGTAGTAAGGCTATATTCAACAAAGACTTCTCAGATTAGGTCGGGTCTGACTGAGGATTTGAAGTAAAACGTACCTTGTTGCTTTGCAAATAAGTTCTGAATACATCCTGACCTCAGGATAAGTAGAATAAAAGAGGGCAGAAGGATATCTGTGGGACAAGTAGCCTAGGAAGATTAGTACGTTAAGATGAAAGCAGGTGAGTAGAAGGCTAAACAGGAGGAGAAGGACAAGAAATTTGAACTTCATGCGGACAGAGGGAATAGCAGTGGAGGTGGTAGAAAGTGCGGAAAACCAGGAATGGTTAGACTTATTAGCACCAGCATTGCAGATAGACTGCAGTCCATTAACTGTAGTTGTACTCCTTCATATACACAAATTGAGAACATATACTTGATTAGTGAGGGATTATCTTACTGTTTAATATGAAAGCATTTTGTTAATGAGAGATGATTTTTTGCTGGATGATGTTTAGCTAAAATCTAGAATTGATGTGGGTTTGGCAACGCATGCAGTTTTTCCTGGATATGAATACAGGGCTGTTAGGTTCATTGTTGCTCCATTACCAATGTACCCACTTTAGAGGAAAAATCAGTAGATGGGTAATTAATAGTAAATAATGTCAGAATTCTTTGCAAGTAATTCCTTGTTCTGCTTCTCTTTAGAAGTGAAGGAAAAGGCAGTGCCCTATTGTGGTCTTTGTCTTCACTCTGTAGGATCTTGTATAATTATTTCCATTGCATCACCATGGCAGCATACAGCTCACTTTCCCTGCTGCTATAGCAGTAAGTAGGGAAGGAAGAAAGAAGCTTTCCTGGCAAACTGCTCCTTGGCACATTACTGGAAAACAAGCACGTGCATATAGATATTATTTCACTCCACTTAGTACTAAAAGGATGGGTTTACGCTGCCTAGGGGTAGCTTCCCTTAGGGATTAGATCTCCCTTTCTAAGCAGATCTGTCAGATATGGGATGTGGAACCTTCCTTCCTTCTTCGTATATAACCTCAGTAAGTTTCCACTAGTCATAGATGCTGGACTTTCTTATACCTTCACCCTCATTCTGATGGGGCCTCATGATTGAGTAATTTCTGCCTGAGAGAGGCCGAAGTATTTATGCATATTCTCTGTAGGTGCTTGGGAATGTAGCTTGATTCAATTATATTGCCTGCAGGGAGCTTATGAAGACTACTGATAGGTCATAGATAGAGATTATGCATGCTGTGTTGACTAATGATCATGGAAGATGAGGAAAAATTAACTCTCCAGTAAATCTGTGCTTGTGGGATGCTAACTTCATCATAAGAATGCAGCTGTGTTGAACAGCTTGGCCAGAGTGAGCAGGCAGTGTAGGAGTGTGTGATGGCTTAAATTAAAACATACATGTTACCAGCCTACATATCTTCCCAGTGGCCTCTGGTCTGACATTTGCTTACGTTCTGCAGAAATGTGATGCTATTGTCATCATTGTTGTTGTTGAAAACTATATACATTAAAAATTATTGGCATTTTTGTCCTACACTTCAGATGTGGTAGTCCGAAAATGTTTGGAACTGTAGGTGAGGTGTGCCACTTCCTTTATGAGCTCATTCTCCACAAACACAGCACCGCTGTCCTGTAGGACACCTTGCTTTAGTGCGTCATTCACTCTGAGGAATGAGAGAGAGAGATAATGAGAAGCTAATGGCATACTGTCACAAGAATATCCCTCTCCAGCAGATAAAATGTAGCTAAAACATTACAGAGAAAGAATAATTTGTGTTTAGAAAAGGAATTCCATGTGCCATTATGTTGATCTTTCTTTGGTGTATCAAATTATTTGTTTTACATAGGTATGTTTAATCTTATTTGATGGATGTTTTGGCTGGCAAATGGAATACTGGTCACTAGTTTATCTGATGATGCCCTGGGCTAACTTAGGTTTAAGGCAGGTTAAGGTTATACTGTCCTTTATTATACTTTTATATTTATTGTAAATAAAGAATAACAGTTTAAATAGTTTCACAGGAGTCTGAGCCAAAGAGGGCATTCATTACCTCAGCCTTTTCCATGTCCTGTGCTCTATTCAGCAGCAGGCCCACATTTTCTTTAGTCTTCCTGTTGTCATTTATGTAGCTATAGAAGCCCTTCTTGTTGTCTTTGACATCCCCTGCCAGATTCAGCTCCAGGTGGGCTTTGGCTTTCCTAACCATGTCTCTGCATGCTCAGACAGTGTCTATATATTCCTCTCAGGTTACCTGTCCCTGCTTCCACCCTCTGTATTCTCCCTTTTTGTGTTTGAGTTTTGCTAGAAGCTCATCCATGCGGGCATTTTTACCTGACTTCCCGGTCATTTGGACGGACTGCTCTTGAGCTTGAAGGAGGTGGTCATTGAATAACAACCAGTTTTCTTAGACCCTCTTCCCTCCAGGGCCATTTCAAGGCCAAAATCTGCTCTTCTGAAGCGCAGGGTTATGATCTTGCTTTTTGCCCTGTTTCTCAGGATCCTAAACTCCACCATCTCATGGTCACTGCAGCCAAGGCTGCCTTCGACCTTCATATCCCCAACAAGCCCTTCCGTGTTGGTAAGTATGAGGTCCAGCAGAGTACCTATCCTCATCACCTCCTCTGTCACTTGTGTTAGCAAGTTGTCATCGATGCTTTCCAGGAACTTGCTGAATTGACTATGCCCTGCTGTGTTATTCTTCCAGCAGATACTTGGGTGGTTGAAGTCCCCCCCCACCATGGTCTGTAAAAGTGAGGCTACTTCTAGCTGTCTGTAGAGTGCCTCGTTCTTCCTGGTCACAGGGTAAAATAAATTCCTGTATGCAGAATAAAGGTCAGCAGACAGCCCTGTCACCTTTTTTTAGAAAAGCAGATGCTCAGAATGCTTGAATGTTCCTCCTTTTTCTTTCTGTGATGTGAACTGGAGGTTTAGAGGATTTGAGGGAGAGCCTAGAAACTTGAGCCTGATGTCTTGTAAGGAGAAATATTTCTGTGACATTATCAATGATCAATGCAGAACTAGAGTATGATGAAATGTAAAAAGTTCAGTTCAGGTTTTGAAAGGGTTAAGTTTAGTTCTTTTTTTTTTCTTCCCAAGAGTCTGGACACAAGTTGTCATAACAGCCTGTAATATATGCTTCTGTTTACCAGAACTGTTAATGCTCTAATGGCAAAACACTGGATAGAACTGGTTTTTTCTATTTTATAGAGAAATATTGCTTGTGATTTAAACAGGATCAGAGCTGCACAAGACATGCACAAGTCTGCTTGCTTCTTCTGAATCTTTGTTTTGTAGTCTTATAAATCAGGGACAGCTTTTGGCCCAGGAACGTTGCCATGAGGGTTGCAGTGTCCTTATGGTTGCAGCGGGCTGGGACACCTGCTGGAGACCCGAGCCTGCTTGTTGACTTTCCTTGTGCCAAATCTGCCCCCCAGCAGACATAGATAAGCCCCTTCTCTTTACACTGAGGAACTTTTTAAAATGTAGCACTTGCCCTGTTGAGCTGTTTGGTTACAACAGTGGTCTCGCCTTTTGTCAGAGGTCTTCATTTTTTTAGTCTACCAATTGCTTTAACAGTTACTATGTTTTTAAACAACCTTCACCTACTTTTATGAGTCACAATAGCTTATGCACTTAAGTAGATCATGCTGTATTACCTGGAATGCAGTACTCTCTGTTACATGTTGTTTGTGATCTGATTATGTGCTGGAGAAGCTGGTTTCAGATAATCAACACTTAGCTCTGTGAGGCTGCACAGAGCTGATGTTGCGAGTGAACTTCACATTATTCATCTATAAAAGGAATGGCAGAGGCCCAGTGAACTCTAAAGCAGTTGTTGTGAGGCTTAGCTTCATGACTGAGGATTCTTACACAACTTGTTTTTACATTAGACTGTAAGATACAGCCTCACTAAGTGTTTCATTTTTAATAGCACCATTTCCCTTTCTTAACAGAATTCAGGCAAGATAATTTTAAAGATAGAGGTGATATTTTTCTACTGTATTTTACTGCTTGATGAGTCTAGGGAGATTAAAACATGGTTCTACTTTTGCAAAAAGCATAAAACACTGAAACAAAATGAGGTAACTGGACTTATTTCAGTGCAACTGAGAGCTTAATTTGTCTGTTTTCTGCCCCCTATTCATATGCACTTTGGGGTGCGTGGGATCTACATAATTGCAAACTGCTAGCACTGCTTTTTGGTTTAGGAAGTCTCTCCTGTCTGTCAAATGCTAACTGGAGGAATTAATGTAAAAAAAAGAAGTAAAAAAATCCAACAGACCAAATGAAAAATCAAATACATATTTGTGTACGTACCTAGTCTGGTATATAAAGTAGGTCAAAGTTTAGCTGTGTAAATCGTAGTGGAGTGTCCTATGTAGTGCAAACAGCCGGCTGTGCTTTGGACACTCTCACAATTTATCAGACTTTATGCTTATCCTGAGCCTAGAGCTTAACTGTGACTACACCAGCTCTAGCCTGGGATCTGTTCAAAGGATTCATGTATGCGAACTCTTCTTTCAGGGGGCTTTAATGGCCAATGACCCTGTCCCTAGCAGCATTATCCCAAGCCTTTATGGGGCTCTAGTCAGACCCTAGAGTGATTCTGTGACATCCTGGCTCATTTAGGTGCTCCTGTGTTCGCCTTCATTTTATAAGAAATATTGTGTGATTTCCCTCACCCTCATGTATGATTGCCACACGGAGGAAGTCATTTGTGCAATGCCAGTGCCATTTCTTGACTTAAAGTCAGAGATAACGCCTTACCAAGGAAGATGAAATTAATCACATGGTTTGTAAAAAAAGATGCCTATTCCCACTCTTACAGTGGCAGCAACATAAAAAAAATATATTTTCTTGTGATTTCTTCAATCTCCTGAATCATACAGAAATTTCTGCTACAGAATGACTAATAAGATCTCTTACTGTGACTTCAACATTATAGTATTCCCTATCAGATGACAATGTTAGGGTATTTTTCAACTTTAATATTGAAAGTAGCTGTGTGTTACTTGTGCTGTCATGGGCACTTCATTTTAGAGCCAGAGTTCCTGCCAAGATTATTTATTCTTCCTTCACTTTTTCTGTTGGGGATTGTAGCAGAAATACAAAACAGTGGAACTGAGGCTTAGCAGATTTGTGATGGCTTCTCATCTGACTACTAACCATTCCTTTTGTCTTACAAGGTCTGATGCTTGTGGCCTGTGAAATCCAGTATAGGTGATTGGAGCCATAATATCCAAGCACCCTCCAGAGTTACAGTAGAGTTTCCTTCAGAAAATTCCTTTTCACATAGAGAAGAGCTTCCTTACGTATCTCCCAAAAGAAGCTCACTTTTAACATCTTAACCTATTCTGAATCCAGCTTTTGGTGGCCTTGCAGTCTCGTGGTTGCTGACTTTCTCGTTATTACGCTGTGGTATCACTCAGTGAGGCAGTTCAAAGCAATTTAAGTATTCCAAAAGGAAAACTTATCAGTTTCAATTAAATTAGCATCCTAACCTGATCACAGAACTGTTTCATGAGCACCTACGTGAGAGTAAGGGAGAAGCAAGGCTACACTTCCTAGAGCAGAGAGAAGGCCGGACCTCAGATCCCTGATTCAGTCAGTTCTTAAATTGCCATGGGATTTTAGTTCAAATGTAATATCTGATTATTTAGTGAGGAGATCTAATATCTGTCCTCTGTCAAAAGAGGCAGTTCCGTTATTCTTTTCTCTTCTGTTCCATCCCTTGATGTACGTTCTCAGTGTTTTCCCTTGTGCTGGCATTGATGTTTTCCCAGCTTCATGTTAAGCTGCTCTAGGGGCTAAAGTAAAAAAATAAAATTGCATTCTGCTCCAAACCAACTCAGTGCACTTTGCTAGATCACCTTAGGTGTTTTGTCAAATTCCAAGGTGACATAAATTTGGAAACTAAGGTGAGAACATAATGTACTTTGGGACAAATTTTTCCCGGTGCTTTCACAAGCAGATGGTGGAAGTAAAGTGCAGCACCAGAGGTACTCCAAAGGGACTGGGCTATGCGGCAGGGGATGTTGTTTCTTTGTGTGGTGACATAGATCCTAAAAGTAGGGCTATGAGGATGGAGGTGCACCGGGAGACTTGCAGGCTTACTTAGCCTTTGTACACAGAGCCACCTAGACAAAGTGTCACAGACTTTGAAGTCTGTCCTGACGCATTGTGTAAAGAGAAATCACTGCATACCTGCCCAGTGAGTCTAAAGATGGAGTAGCCTTGCTCTAAGAAGACATAAACAGCACAAGAACAGTCTGCATGCTGGTAAATATCTTCTTACAGTCTTGTGTCTGTTCCTTTTATGGTATGGGAATGGAAGGCTTTTAGTACATTTACATGATTTACATCAAATTGTCTTAAAATTACTAGTGAACCTGCCCCTGAGGGTTTGAATGCGTTGTGAAATCCTGTCATGTGACAATTTCTTCATTTTTGTGGCTTCAGCCTCACTCTGGCACTAACTTTCTGGTACTCAAACGGTGCTCTATTTATTTCACTTTCTCAGCTGGAATAATTTCTTTCTGCTTTGCTGAGCAATACCCTCACCAAGAAATAAGTTAACTCTCTGTCACCAACTTCCTAAACTTTGCAAGAGTTTGGTGATGCTGTACTCTTCAAATTTGATTGAAAAGCTTGAAGATAACTTAGTGTGGAAGATGAATGTGAAAATTTGAGAATTTGTTGAATCCACACAGTTCTCAAAGTACAATGTAGGTCTTCAGTTGAGAGGCTATGTTTATCCACACCCTACCCCAGCACTAAACATGTTAAGTTCTCCAGCTTCACAAGTGGTAACAATAACAAAATTAGTATCAGCAAAGTTATTCAGCACAACTTACTGTAGTGTAGTAAAGTCTGCTTTCTGCAAAGGTGTTGGATGCAATACGCACAAAGTAAGTGAATGGGTCTCCTCGCTGCCTTGCAGCCTGGTTGGACCTACACCTTCAAACCAACTCACAGTCAGCAGAAAATTCCAGGCAAATAAAAAAGAAAGTATGAGTTGCACCTGTGGAAAAGTTCTGGGTGAGAATGAGTGTAGAAACCCAGGATGCATATACAGAACTAAGAGTTCAGAAAATACTGATTTATAGCAACATTGAATATTAAGCCAAGTGTATGATACTACTAATAGGAATAATGAATTATAAAGGAACTCCAAAGTATTTGCTGCAGTTACCCACTGCTGTGGCTTGCTGAAGTTCATTTAAGACTAGAGGATGTTTGGAAGAATACTGCCTTATTGACCTCCAAACACGAGTCAGACAGTAGATGGGTTTTATTTTTCATTTAATTAATTTATGATCTTAAGGAATATAAAGTATGCACAGTTGTGATGTTTTTAAATTAATTTTGTTGGTACATGGTGCAGTGATAATTATATGCAATTTAAAGCCAGAAAGTATATTTTGGAGAGAAAAAAGAAAACCTGCTTTGAAAAAGAACAGTTTTTAGAAAAATCAGTCTTGCCTAATACAGTGTTACTTATTGTGGTGTACAGTACAATACCATATTGATGACAGTATAATTTAGTCAGTGAAAGAGAACATTCAAAGTGTGTACACTCTGTTTTTAAACAAGTGGGAAGATAGCTTTTTTCCAAATATATGAATAAACAAAGGCCATATCTGCCATGTAGGTTAGTACAATCTCTCCGGACAGACTCAAGAGTGGTTCTGTCAGGAATGAGATTGTAGGACTGTGTCTTACACCAGTGCTTTTTCTTCAGGACTAGTGAAAACAAAACCTTTCTATTTTCTCTGCTTCACAAGTTTCTGTGAAAAGCTTGGGCTTTAGCTCACTTGGAGCTACTTAAACATGGACATTCATGTTCAAGCAATTGTATTTTCATTTTTTCAGATTATAAAGTGGCCCTAATGGACAAATTCAAGGCATACACATTAAAATATGAAGATGCCAATTCATAAATTATGATACCGAGTAAATCACCTTCCTGGAATAGCTCCTTACTTTTCCATGCAATCAGCTTTTCATTTTGAGTTTTGCCTTCATTCGGCTGATATTTATGCTGTGCCCTCAAGGTCATCAGATGTGGACTCTTTGGCTGTAGTGAAGCAGAAAAGCAAAGCAGAGGAGGCATATATAACCGCTGTATTTACTTTAGCAGCACAATCTCCCATCTCGTTATATGTCAAAGTGAATAATGTTAACAAATCACTGTCGTAAAATCAGTGCTTTCCCTTGCCCGGTGTAGACACAGTTGTTCTATATTTCTGTTTTTTTACCCTCTCTGTGGACATCAAGTTATGGGAAGGGCTGTGGGAAATATTTTCTTAAAGAATGATTTGTGTGACTGGACAAATACAGGCTTAAATGGATATGCGTGTCTGCCCTAAAGGTTGATCATCGAGGATCTGATACAAGGATTGAGTGGATAATGCCAGTTTATACTTGGTTTGTCCTTTGTATGAAACTGCTGGTTGATGTGGACTTCTCCTTTCTTTCCCACCCTCCCCCCACTTTTCCCAGGGTGACAGTAATTGAGATCTATTGCTGGTCATAAAAACAGCTTTGCTGCTGGTGATTCCTCTTGCATTGGGTTAAGTTTGATCTTTCTACATAACTGATTGAATGCTTTTCATTTGGAAGCTTCTTGTTTCAGGCCTTAAAAGAGCCCCCCAAAACTAGTTTCACACATGCAGAATGTACTTAAAAATTGTATTCTTAGTAATCATGATGTTCTGTGGCTTGTTGAGTTGCTTTGTTGCTTATATGCTGTGCTTCTAATCACAACATACAGAACTTTCACAGGAAGAGAGAATAAAAGATAAAATTCATAAATCTTTGAATTTGGGATTTCTGGAGGCCACATTCAGCACAAAGGTAAAAAACAGAGCTTGCAGCTAATATCTGGTCGTGTAGTTTATATCTAAACCTTTGGCTAACTGAAATGGAGATATTTCTTTAAGAGCCTAAAAATCAAATTGTATGTAAATCCTACTTCTGAGTCTTTGATGCTGAAAAGCTGTATGCACTTAAAGTTCAGACTAGTTCCATTGAAGACAATGGAAACACTTGCAATAACGATATTGAACATGCTTGTAGACGCTTGCTTGGTTAGCACCTATAATACCTAATATATTATTCTGCTTGGTTTTATCTTCATTTTTTTCCAGTGATAGTTATGTTGTTCATATAGGAAAAAATGGTTTCCAATTTCTGTAGTTAATGAATTTAGAAAAATTTTTGATGAAACAGAAGCACTTTTAAAAAAGAACAATGATAACTATAATGCATTAGCATATTCAGGGTGACCACCATAGTTGATTCAACACCACTATTAAGAAAATTGTCTTTCTTTGATTAAAAATGCAAATGGAAGTATGACATATGTCTAGAAAGCAATAATGTACTGAAGTCTTAAGAACAGCAAAGTGCCATTCATCACTTTTGATTCTCTGCTGAATACTAAAACCCCATTCTAATGTGCATGTGCAAGTACAAATAGCGTTGGTCCCTGTGGAGATCTCTAATTGGAACTGAAGTTGGAGGCATTTCTAGAAGTTGTGTTAAGATGTCAGGATGCTTTAGTTTGACCTACAGTCCAGCAGCAATGAGACACTTTCATTTTCCTGGTTTAAGTGCATATTTCAAAATGCACAATAGTGGGTAATGATCTACCGGAACGAGGCACCCCGATTCCCAAAGCAGGACCGGGATTTCGGAGAGGAAGCAGTTGCTTCTGAGGAGCTCTGTGCGCTATTTCTGCTTCCACACTGCACTGTACAGCATGTCTGCCAGTAACATTTTCATACATAGTCAGGCCCTTAGAAAGTTTCTCTAATTGCAGGAAGTGAACTTCGTTGTTCTTAAAAGGGATTAGTCCCCGGAGTGCATAACTCCTTCCTCCCCTCCTCCCTTCACAACAGTTTGCAGATTCACCCTGGTTTAAGATGAGGTGTTTAAGTGCCACTTAGTGGCTGTCCAGAGCAAATGTAAGACACTGCGAAAGCTGTCACAGTTTACACCTCTCCTGCTGTTTCTTTCCACCAGCAGGGGAATTCCTCACCTTATTTTAGAGAGATTGAAAGCTTAATCTAAAACTGGTTGAAATCAATTAAAGGACCCTGGTGGGCTTTCGATAAGAATTTCAGTACTATCATTCCCATTTTTTCTTTTTTTTTTTTTCCAAATTGTCCTTTTAAAGTTTTGTTTGGGTTCTTTTAGTGGGTTTTTTTGGCAATAAATGCCTGTAAAAGTATTGTAATGAGTTGATACTTTACGATGCAGTGAGCTAGCACAAGAACCAACAGTAAGTAAAGGTACTGTCTCTAGAACTGAAATACTAGTGTTCCTGGTGTTTATTCTTAGGTATTAAAATTCACAAAACAAGGCATGTGCTTAAGTGGGATTGGTGTTTGGCATCAGCTGATGTTCTGGGATGTCTCAGTTCCGCTCAGCAGAATATCTGATAGATGTGAAAACATCAGCTCTCAGTCATGGTCTTAGATATAACATGCTTGTATCTGGTAAGGACCGAAGTTTCTCTTCTAGAAACTTGCAGGACTTCAGAATGTTCTTTACATGTATGTTATTAACCCCATAATGAACTAGGTACATCCAGGGGACAACAAACCTCAGAGTGCGTGCATTGCTTGTGTGCAGGCTTCCTTTTTACTGGGAGGTTTGCAGTGGGCATTCCGTGGGTAGGTTGTGTACTGCAGAAGGCACGCTTCAAGTTTTTCTTTAAAATGAAATTTTTTTTTGCCGGTGTTTTAGTTTTTGTATTCTAATAGATTATCCATATGCAAGCTAGGATTGGAAGAGTCAGGAAAGTTCCCAGGAACCACAAACAAAAAACCCACAGGTTTCTGATTCATAGGTACATTTCTTGTTAAAGTTACAGAATACAAACTGTCAAGGTCTCAGGAGAAATACCTTCATGCAAGTTGAGACTGTGCACTTCCAGCGAGCCATATAAAAGCTACGTATATGGCAATGTTTCCTTACCGTCAGTGACCTGGCATTTGTACACACACATACTCACACGTATGCCAGTCTCTTCTGGAAGTCTTGATGCCAGCTTGAGACATCAGCTGAATGAGACTTCCAGGCAGCAGCCTTAATGGGAGTTCAGTCCCAGCTGGTTGTGGGTGAAATAAAAGCATGTGTATGGGGATGACATTATGGATCTACAATGAGAGAATGTAATATTTGATTCTTACTTTTTTAAGCTCTTGCTGTTTGGTTGTATATTACAGCTTTTTGCATGTTAGAAACAAAATGTGAAAGTTAATTGAAGCTGGCCTACATTCTATTCATAAATTATGATTGAAACCAACAGGAGACTGGAGAATTTGTTAGTTCTGGGGTAAAAGACGCTGCTCAGCTAACTTTTAAGGTTCACTTAATTCATTTGTCTTTGTGCCTGTGAACACATTGAAGTATGTGAGGTCAGACTCACAAGTTGCAGTGGTATCTGAATTTATCAGATGGCTTGAGTGAAGACTTCAGCTGTCCAGTCCGTGTGTCCAGCTGTGTGCAGGTTTCTCCTGGAATGCCATAATTCCCTACTGGTACTGGGAATACCCGGGAGGGAGGAAATGGCAGAATTGGCCCATGATTGTTTTATTGTAACTTTCTTTTCCTTCTTATTCCCGAAAATATGTACAGTTTTCCCAGATTTTACCTGCTCCAGGAGTCTTACATGAAATGATGCAGCTATCTAGCATTCTCAGTGATAAGACAGGGTTAAAGAAACCTGAGCAAGGGAATGCATTGGGTTTGTGTGGATCCATGGTCGTGGTCGTGAGAGAGCTGACTCGGCGTGTGAAGGCTTCCATTGTTCAGGCAGAGGAGCGGAAGCACAGTCAGCACATGTGGCCGAAATGTGCAGTGGTGTCTTACAGTAATATATCCTGAGCCCTTTGAAGCGATGCAGCTTTATCAAAACCACAAAAGAGCCGTAAGGACAGATCCTGTTGCTACGTTTTAAAAGTCTCTGTGTCATGTGTCATATTTCACAAATGTTTTCCTGCGTGTTTTTAGGAGTCAAAGTGGAATTGGCGTAAAATAACTAGATGTGGAATGTTGTTTGTAATGAAACCAGGAGCTGCAAACTTCTGAACGGAAAGCGAACTGAATCATGGGGGAAGTGGGTTTTTTTCAGATTGGTAGAGGCAGTGTTTGAATCTTGATTTTAAAGACGGTTTATTGCCATTTTGTGGCTTTTGCTGTAATTGAAAGACAGGAAGACTTAGACAAAAATATATAAAATGACCAGAGCAAAAGCGTCCACATCATTGCCAAAGATACACTCAATGGGTTAATAAGCCCTGAGAAGAGGGTAGGAAGGGGAGAGATAAGAAACAGTAAGTTAAAAGTGTGTGCAAGGGAACATTGCTGATAAAATTTTCCACTTTCAAGACAGCTGAGAAGGAATACAATCAACATCACAACACAGCAAAATAAAAATCGCAGACAATTTAATAAAAAAGTAGGTTTATATGCACCATACGAAATTACCGTACATGCAGATTATTATGTTAGTAGATTCCAGTGGTATTCGCAATTCCACATTACACAGGAAATACCTAGGGAAGGACTGTGCTGCAGCTTTGCTGTAATCAGAGGGAAGGCTGGTGATGAGAAGCAGCGCACAGCAAGGGCCAGGCTGGTTCCTGACTGCACTTCTCCATCGGCTGCGAGGGGCTGCTGCAGCTCTCAGCAGGCTGCTGTAGTTCTCCCACCAGGAGTTTGTCCAAGAGCATCCCAGAAGGGTGGCTTATGATATGAGGGCAACATTACAGAAATTAAAATTTCTTCAGCTTGATTCTGGAAAAGAACAGGACAATATGGTATACGTTTTCTCTTTTTGTTATCTACATTTAAGATGTGTGAGGATATGATAGCAACTGGTCTGTGATTTTAGTGGGGGTGGGATTGGATGCTTCTTGGATGAATAGCTTTTACACCCAGATGCTTATCATATGTAGATTGCAATATAGCTCCATTGACTGTAGGTAAGTTCTGGATGCTACACCTGCTGAAAGATAAACCTGGACTGATATTTTTTTATTGTTAAGCTCTTTCCAGCAAAACCAAAAATATTATGGGTTGGGGGTGGAATGGTTAACACTTGAAGTTTTATTCTAACTGTTGATTTTTTTCAGTTTACTGAAATGGATGTTGCTTTAGAGTATCTGAACTACAGTAAAAGTCCAGTGGAATCTGTGTACTGCCTATGGGGATTGCGGCTGAATACAGTTATGAGAAATCAATGCTGTTAGAAATAGATTTATTAAGTTATTAAGTAAATTGCGGAGAACTGAGAAGACTGGCTACTTTTTCTGGCTCTCCATACCATGGAACTCAATACACTTTCCTACTCTCCTACTGTTGCAACTGAAGTACACAAAATAATACGCTTAGGAAGTGGGACTTTTTTGTGTTTATAGTTAATCATATGAACAAAGAGCTAGGCAATAATGCTGTAAAACTGTGCATAGAAAATTGCTTATTTTATATTATTCATTACTAGAGTGTTCTAATATGCTAAAGTGAATATGGACATCTTAACTAACATGAAGTCCCATGTAATGGAAATAGGCATTCATTATATATGTATCTCCCATAGCACATGGAGAATCGATACATTTTATAATTATGTTTTGATTTTAACCAGTCAAGTGAGAGTTGTCATTTTCTGTTCATAGTCTGGTTTTCCTCCACACTTTCTAGGCTTTTTTTTTTACTATGTAACTTATCCATTATTTGAAGTAGAAGTGCTTAGTATTTAATTTTTTTTTCTTTGTGGGGTGGTGCTTCTCCACAAAGGAAATGAGACATATTTTCAAATGAAGTGTCTTTCTTCCTATCTGAGTAACTTGCGTTAACCGTATATGTTTCAAGATCAAGGAACACTTTAAGTATAACCTTTAATTAATTGCATTTCAGAAAATACTTCTTAAACTTTTAGAGGTTTGTTTTCTCCTAAGACTTTTCAGTGCTTGCCACAGGGAAGCGGCGGGAAGCTTGAGGTAAAGGGTGCAAAGTCCTTCCACGGCCATATATCTAGTGCCAGGGGACTTTAATCCCCATTTAATTCTCACATCCTTCACGTCCAATTGTCAGGGGGATTTTTAAAATAAGCAGTCCTGCATCATTAATATTTTACCGTTTATGCAGTTGTGTCAGGGTGTGTGTGCAGGTGTGTGTCATCCCTGTGGCGGCTGCTGCTCTCTCCCCCAGAGCCACTTCAGCAGCCTGGGGAGCTCAGCTACTTGTCCCTCAACTTGGTGACACTGAGAACACCAAAAAATATTGCCCAGCAGGGAGAAAAACGGGAGGTTTCCAACTGTTTCAGCCACAGTCAAGACCTAGTTGGTGATCTCAAGGGCTCAACCTATGTCTTTGTCACTGAACACTGGGAGCCTCCCCATTTCTTTTGAGCTCTGTAACCTGCTTCTGCAGTTTGCCAGTTTGCTCTGCCTGTCCTCCACTCTTCCTGCTCCAGTTTCACAGCTGTCAGGAAACCCTCTGTCACAAAATAGAATAAATGCGTGGAACCTCTGATGTCTCTGTGTGGCAATTCCCCACTATGTGCTGAGTTTCCCCCGTCGCTCATTTGCCACAATGTCCTTGTGGGTTTTTTGCATCCAACTATTCAGATCAAAGTGATCTCTTCACAAGTCTGCCTGGACTTATCTGCAGATTCAGGCTGTAGCTTTTTGCTCATTTATAGAGATCTCATCGGTTGATCACAATTGGATCACTCAGCAGCGCACATTTGATCTTGGTGAATCGCAGACATATCATCATGCTTGAGCGGAATTAGTCAGAACCTATGGCAAAGTTCCTGACAGCTTTAAGCATTTTTTTTTTTCTGTCTGTGGGAAGACAAAAAATACTCAACCCAGCATAAAGCTTGCCAATCCAAAGTTTACTCATCAATTTTTTTGGAAGTGTTTGAAGTGGCAGGATGATTTCAGTCCAGATGAGTGTTTTGCGTCAGATGGCCTTAATGCTTATGAATGGGCACTAGCACCCTAAAGCTAGATTGTGTTTATTGTTACACTGATTACGAATAACTTTGGTTACCTCTCTTTCTTTGTGTCTTGCGTTCCCTCTCTACCTGAATTTTGTGGGTACTTTTGGCATGCCTCATGTTAGTTAGTCAGATACCGTGCATCTAAAAGTGTCTTCTTATCAGCTTCTCCTGTAGCCTGCTTCAGGTGTTGAAGGTAAAGCAAATTTTCTCTGGTTTTAGATTTTCTGTAACACTCATCCTCACGCGAAGAGAGGTCCCTTACAGGATGGTGCGTTCTGCATCCCATAAGTAATATTTTCTCCAGTCCCAGATAGCCAATTTTGGCAGATAGCCAAAATGCTTCAGTCTACACTCTTAACACACCAACAGCATGAAGAAGATTACCCAAAACATTGTAATTTCTGTTTCCACTGAGTATCTGGAAACCACCAAGAAGCTCATCCCATTTCTTTGGCAGGAGCTGGATTTCAGCTTTAGCATGGATGTGCAGCTCAGGGCAGTGGTCTCATCTGCGCTTCGTGTTAAGAGTTTTTTTTCACTGCCAGTCAGTGGTTACCTGTCAGATCTTGCTCTTGTCTCTCATCAGGGGGCTGGTGCGGATCTTATTTGGTAAGGTAGTTTGGTTTTGTGATTAATCTTTTATTTTATTTTGTATTGAGAAAAAAGGAGTTTGGTTATAGTTTGTCCAAAAAAAGTAACAAAGCTCAGTCTTTTCCTCACCACAGTATCTTTTCAGAAGGCAGCTAGTCAGGCTTGATTGAGTCTTTGGATAGGATGAAATCCAGAGGATTCATTACTCTCTTCCTTCAGTGGATCCAGATGAATCATTTGTTGCATCTTGCATCGTATGGATGTGTGATAAAAGTCTGGGGTTTCCTTAAATAGACATCTTTGTTTTGGTATCTTTTAATACACCTTTATCTAAAATCCAAAACATTATTACATTTTGAATTCACATGGCAAACAGTACTCTCACAGTAGTTACTTTCTTTCTATCTTTCTCCTCTGATAAAGTAGACACCATCTGGCCTGCTACCTGGAATGGGAAGGGATGAGACAAGACTCAAGGAAGTCCTAATGAATGGTTAAAACTAAGTAATAAAAGATAGAAATTGTGGGTGTTTTTAAATAAAGGCCAAATATGGATACTGGTAATTACTGGCAGGCATATTCCTTTCTTGCATTTTTTTCAACTGAATTTACAAAGACCACCTTGTGTACAGAGAAAAGAAGAGAGAAATTAAACTTGTAACAGTGAATGTGGGCAGAAGGGAATTCACAAGAAGTATAGCTGATAAAACATGTTTAAGTACAATTCAGAGGGAAAAGCTTCAAAAGGGTATGGGGTCTGCTGTAAAACCACCACCAGAGTTAACACAAAAGCAACAGGAGAGGCCAGTTCTCAGGTAATACAGTTGTGGCTATACCCCTAATGCAACTTCTGAGATGTCATTCAGCGGTGACATACTGTGAAGACTCTCAAAAATATTTATAGCCATTAAACCTAAAGAAAGCTGAAATCAGAGCAGAATGAGTCAGAAAATATTCCTCTTTTGAGTTAAAAGGTTGACTGCAGCCTCCTTTCTTCTTAGTATTTCCTTATATTTCACATCTCTTCCCTTATCTCCAAATGGTTTCTTTTAATGGAGAGAGCTTTGTTGCAGGAGAAATAATGGGGGTATTTGTGGATGTGTAAATTTATGAAGGACATCTGTAAAACTGAAAGATCATCTTTCTGACGATGTAAGCTTTAAGTTGTGGCTTTGAAGTATTTTAATTGCTACTATTTTAAAAACAGCCACAAATATCTTGCTAATATTTTCCATGATAACATGGAACAGTTCATAGGAATGAGGATTTTGTTTTGTTTTTTAGAAGATCATACACTTAGATAAGATGGTGTCAAGTGCTACTTACTGTTTATGCAATACAGATGTTATTCCCTGGCCCTGAATTTTTCCATTTACCCAAAATGGATATATGGTGGTTTTGGAGAGAGAGCTATTGCACAAGCCGAACTTAAAATAGAAAAATACAGAGGTTCTGTTTTTAGAAAGTTGAACATCCTGAAAAATGAATGCAGTTATTGTTCCTACTATATTACTAAATCTATCTTTTTTGGAAGGTGAGCAGCACAGTGACCTTTTCATTTACACTGAAGAATTTAATGCATTACCAAATGTTTTTATATCTGAACACTTAAGCCTAGCTGCCAGCTGTTGCCCAAATGCTAAAGAGTGCCCATTCCTTCTTCCTTCAAGGTTGGAAGATGCATCTCCATTTAACATTTGAACTAAAGCAGAGAGGGCGGTGATGTAGCATGCCTGAAAGTCATGTTAACAGCAGAAGCTGGAATTCATTCACTGCTACTCTGTCTCATAGTTCAGTGTCTTCACCACAAGACGACTCTTCCTCCCAGTCCTATAGAAGCATGTAGAAGGTTTCAGCGTGCATTTAAAATCATATAGACATCACTATAACAATTGCATGCAACAGGTTTAGAAGCTAAGTAGTGTGAAGTGACACACTGAGGATGGCTCTTTGAGCCAGCTGCAGTCAGGGCGAGAAGCCAGATCTCCTGCCTCACATCAGCATTTAATGTGGACTCAGAGATGTGTGTGTTGTTAGTTTAAAACTGTGGAAGGGTGCCAGTCAGGAAGGAGGAGCTGGAAAAACTCTTAAGCAGGCAGGATCTCCTCAGAGAAAGGGGAAGAAATAATTATTTAGAAATAATATTGTTCACAGTGTTAGAGAAACGCAACTCTAATGCTACCACCAAATAGTGGATATGCTGTACAGCTGTAAGCAGCACATAATGAGGAACATTCTGCCTTGCTCTTGCCCTCAGTTGCTCTATGAAATAAAAGCAGACCCAGTTCTGTCCTTCTAGTGGTCTTCTAAGGTGCCTATTTAAAGCCCTGAGAACAGATGCCATTTATTCATGTATGTGCTCTATACATCATGAACCGTAGCAGCAGTGAAAATTTGTCACTCTTATCATGCCACTAAACCTTTAAAGCCCAACACCAGTGTGTTGGTCATATTTAGTCATTTATTGGGCTTATGGCTAAGAACATCCATGCAATCAAACTGTCCATGGCCACTATCGTAATGACAGAACGAGCTGTTGGCTGTCCTTGTGAATCACCTCTACTTTAATCTGTAGAACTATTTGAAAATGGATCTCTATTCTCTTTTTATGAAGATAGGAAATGTATTTGTCATGGCTTTAATTCCAATAACTGTAATGTTGATTGTAAGTTGATTAAAAACTGTCCGGACTCTCCAGACAGGGCTCTCCAACCATGAGAAGGTCACCACAAGTAAGTTGCATGGTGGTTTATTAGCTCATATTGGTTACTGTTTTGTGGCTCCATGGCAAGTGTTGCTCAGGAAAAGGATTTCAAATTCCTACATCATATTTCTTCCCCTGATTAGCTGTGTGTCTTTGAAAAAGCCAACGAAACTCATCAAGACTTAACTTTACAGATGGGTAAACTGGTATTTAGCTAGAGAGTGCTAACATCCAGTGGCAGCAGATTTCCCCAGTCCCAACCACCACCAGCTCAGCTGTGTCACAGCGCTGCCATGCACCAGCTCATGCATCCACCATGGTCAGATTCCTCCGTTCTCAGACTATCAGCGATGCATTGGCCATGATAGGGACATCACGCTTCACTGGCACAATCCTTTGTTTCGTGCCACCTTTTCTGTGTAGGTGCTACTGTTCTGGGTTGTTGTTTTGTGATTCTCTGTTCCTCCGGAGGAAGTGGATGGAAGTGCCATGCTTAGGTACTGCGGATGCCACAGGTATGACCTGAGAAGAACTGCTTTTGTGTTGCCCCCTCAGACCACTGTGGCCCATTACCACACACACAGCACTACAGCACTCACCCGCACAGCGTTAGGTGGTGGCACAGCTCTCTCGGCAGCTGTCTCCTTGGCTTTCTGTGAACAAAACCCAGGGCTGCAGGATCATGCCATCTGGGGCAGGGGCTGAAACCACCCCTTATCTGCTTCAATCAGCTGTGAGATTGGCTCTGCTTCTCCCCAGCCCCTGTGCGAGGGTGTCACTCTTGTGCTCCAGTGGACATTCAATAACTTCGATGAGCGGGACAGTGTCAGCTCTAAACCTGGAGATTATTCCTTCAGCTCTGAGCATTTAAGTGCAAGCACACGCGGGACACACTCCCAGTGGGATGACAGTCTTGGTGAAAGTGTGTTTGGGCAAAGCGAAGAGCCAAATTTGGCACTTCAACATGTTACTTTGGTTGAATTTTATTGGGAAGAAGCGCAGGACAGACCCCTATGCTTTCCTGTTATGATTTTGCAATCATAATGTTTTTATGAGATGATGGAAAATAAGGGGCTTTTTGTTTTTGTACCAGTAGATTATTTTCTGTGAAATCCCAGCCTTTTTTTCCCCCACTAGTTCCGTGCCCTTCCTCCAAACTGAGGAAAATGAATTGTTTTCAGGCAGCCCTACAGAGTAGGCGTGTGTGTTCACAAGCAGTCCAGCCAGAGCGACAACAGGAATGAACACCTTTCCTGTCTGGGTGGCACGTACCATCCCTTGACCTGCCAGAAACACCCATACTAGTGACTTCTGCCATGCTGGTTTTTTTCATTCTCTTCTTCAACGGCTTATTTCTGGAAGCAGAGCTGCGAGTGTGCGATATCAAATGCCATTACCTAACACGAATGGTGAGCCTGACTGCAAGTGTAACGCTTCCCAGTGGTTTCAAACAGATGATTTTTCACTCGATCCTTTAACGTTAGGCATGCCTTCCGTGCCCGCAGATTCCCAGAAAGTTACAGCGACCGCCTGGAATTTCTGGGTGGTTTGTTTTGTTTTGTTTTGTTTTTCAAAAAAATAGTTGCGAATCCTGCCGTTTGCGCTGAATTACGTAAAAGGGCAACGCGATGAGGTAGCGAGCGAGCTGCCGGTGGACCAGCCCCGCTCCCTTCCCGCCTTCCCGGGGCCGGGCGGCCGCAGTCCGGCGCGGGGCTCCCGGCGGAGGCGGAGCGCGGCGGAGGCGGGAGGCGGCCCCGAGCCCCGGCCCCGGCCCCGGCCCGGCCCTTCCTTTCCCTTCCCGCCCCGGGAGCCTCCCCGGTTCGGCCAGCTCACGGTCCCCCGCCGGCCGGTGCCCGGAGGCGGCCGCGGGGAGACTTTGTGAGGCCGGGGGCTAGCTCCCCTTCCCGGCACATGAGGCGGCGGAGAGGAGCGGCCGGAGCCGGGGATCGCCGCCGGCCGCCGCGCCGGAGCTCGTAGGATGTCACCATTGTTCAGCTGGGTGGCTAAGGTAGGCGGTGCCGCGCCCGCCGTCCTCCGCTCTCGGGAAATAAAAGTCCAGCCGAAGAGTTTGCAGATGTTCGCGTTTAATTTCAAGGCGAGTCGACCCTCTGTGTGGGAAGGGAGCGGAGCCGCGCTGTATTGTTCAGCCGGGAAAAAGGAGAAGCACTCACAGCGAACAGGACGGGAAAACCGATTTAACTCGGGGCTTGGGTTGGGGGGTTAAAAACGAAGCTGCAGTTGTGGCCGGCTGTCCTACCTTGGTGCGGATCTGTAGAAGGGGAGAGCCGTAACTAAAACTGCACGGAAGGTGGGGTCTTGCTGCCTGCTCTAACACTTGTGTGCCCTGGAGAACGTGTAACAGCGCTCCCGCTGTTTCTTTTGGACTTTTTTTCCTGGTTTTTGTCATACTCTGAATTTATGAAGAACAATAAGCTAGCTTTTAATGGGGGGCTTACGTGTTTAAGTATGACAATGTGCGTGTCGTGTGATGGCTTCTACCTCTGTGTGTCTAGGGCTTCAGTAGGATCTCCCACTGTAACTGTGAAATTACATATGGATGCAAAGCAGTACTGATGCTTAAAGAATTCCAGAATATAGTTGTGAGCCAGTGTTTCAAAAAAAAAATATTTTTTTTTCCAAACTAACAGTCATTCCGAATTTAAAATGACCTATTTTATTCTGTCATAAGGCACAGTAGAAAGTGCAGGAGAGGACAAGTGGGTGAAGCAGAGCTGCACGACAGGCAAGAATTAGGGGTTCCTTGGCAGAATTAGCTGGGGAAAAAAAGACAACTGTATCTTGAAGATAAACTAACAGGCAGTCTAGTCCACTAGGCAGACCACAAAAAAACTGGTTCTCCCTTCTGTTTTGCCAGGTGTAAATGCTCAGTTGCTTAATCATTGTTATGCATCTCTGTCCCTGAATATATAACAGGTGAAATACCTACCCTGGGAAGATGGTAAGAGGGAAGTGCTTGATGCCTGACTGTGTTACCTTCGTTCAGGATTTGTTCTATTCTGTCTTAAAAGGAGCCTGCTTAACTTTAGCCATGCCCTGGAAAATAGAAATTTATCCTTTGCTCTTCCCACCTGGCTTTTTTCCCTCTGTTTAAATAGCTACCAGGTGGGGCTCTTATTAAAGTAGTTCCTTCTCCTGTCATCACTGTGTCTGGCTCGAGAGCGATGTAAGGCTTGATTTGCCATGTTATCCGAGGGAATGCACCGGCTGATTTCCACGCCGACTCCTACATATGTGCCAATCTCCTATACAGGTGGCTGCTGTCAAAAATGAGTGATGCTATTGAGTAAATACTTCAGGATGCCACTAAGGGGTGGCCCATTTTCCCCCTAGTTGTTCACTCGTCAGCTGGACAAAGCAGCTAGTCAGAGAGGAGTTAGTCTTGGAGGAGTTACAAGGCAGAATTTGTAGCGTGCAGACTTGGCCATGTTTCTAGAGAGAGTAACAGAAGCTCTTGCAGAAACTCACTTCTAACTCTGCTTTCAGAACTAATTATTGCAATGCTAGTTCCTCACAAGTGTTTAGTTTTATTCTTTTTATGGCTGTTAATCAGCACTAATTTGGGAGGGAAAGCAAAGCAGTGTATTTAGAAATATAAAACGAGGCTTGTTAATGGAGAAAGCTTTCCTGCCTGCCAAAATCTGATCAGTAAAATGTACTACTGCTGTAGGCTTTCAACACAAATGCAGTTTTTATAAGATGGTGGCCTGTTTCAGAACAAGGAAGGACTCCAGGGTGTGGGGGAGGAAACTGCCCCTCTTAAAACAAAGCTGTCCTCCTGCATCTATTACTTAAAAATAAGTAACCCCCCCATCTAGTAACATGAGTGCTTGGTGTCACTGTGTAAGTCCCCGGGCCTGCAGATACTTACAAGTGAAGTAATTTATTCCCATATGTTATAAAATTGGTCCCTAGTGTTTGTGTAGACTTTACCTTTTAATATGTCTTCATTACAGCTTTTTAAGTGCTGTTTTTCCCAGCTTGTCTGCTACCTACGTGCAGGCTCCTTGGGGATGAGTTTTGCGGTGCTGCCAGGCCGGGCTGCGGGGCCTGTTCTGGGCTGGAGGATAAAGCCCTGCTTGAGTCTTACATGGGTTGGGGTTGCCCACGTTGGCCATATGGATGCTGGCTAAACCACTTGAATGATGACTGGGTGGCTAATGAATTCTTAAGTACTGACTTCTTTTAGTCTCCTGACATTATTTAAATAAAAAAGAATAGGTATACCTGTTTTTCCTGCATGGTTTTATACAAAGTCAGACAACTGACTTCAGGGAAACCTTTGACTAAGCTCCATAAAACACAGTTTGTTGAAAGTGTAAACTAAGTTTGCGCTGTTGTAGGTAGACGGTGCAGTCACTTCTGTAGATACACAGAGATATTTTAATCTATATTCAGTTTAGTTCACTTCAATAACTGTTATTAAAAGTAAAGAAATCATTTGGAGTTGAAAAACATCAAAGCTTTCAGTCTGTAAACAAAAAAATAGATAGAAATGCAGATTTTTACTGATTTATGGTGTACTTGCACACCATTAATTCATTAGTAGGAGATAATAGTACAGTGATAGCTGTTAAAAGTAATTTTATTTGTCGTATTTCATACAGCTTTAGTTTAACTAAAAAAGTTCAGTGTTAGCTGTCTACAACAGCATTTTATAATGCAAATTTCTATTCAGAAGCAGCTTGACAGAAACCAGAATTAAAGAATTGATTGCTCAAGAAGTAGAACCAGTTCATAGTGTAACAAACTGTATAAACAGAGAATTTGAGTAAATATGTCCTCAGATTCTCAGCTAGTTAATCAATTTATACATAGTATATCTTTCTAGTTACAAAAAAAGAGTACCATATATAATATAAAAGCTGTGTTTAGCTTCAGCTTATTTTACCTCAAGGATTATAAACCAACAAGGAACCAATAAAGAAAATAACTAAGGTAAAATGCAAAGCAAGGTTACATTATTTAAATTTCTTGTATAATGATTTTGTTGACCAATCAATCCTTGCAAGCTGCTTCCAACCTGCAGGACAGCAGGTGGGAAGGGGATGCGCCCAGTTCCCTCCTGAGGTGAACTGAGAGCATCGGGGTTTCTCGCTGCAGCCCGAAGAACCTCCGAGAATGGGCCACCGACACTGGCTGAAACAGCTGCGTTTATAGTGTAGCTTTCCCCAGCTGGCTTGGCTACTCTTGGACCAAGAAGGTGATCATTTGGATTTTAGGCTATAAATGCAATAGATGCCCTGAAATTCCCAATAGCAAAGCAAGAAGTAGGTTGTTTGTTTGTTTGTTTGCTGTTTTTCCAGGAATTGCTGAGTCAGAATTGCCTGTGAGCTTTCTTCAGTTTGGGAAGCTTTCAAGGCATCAAAAAAGAGAGTTTCTATGCTATTCAGTGCAGCAAGGTTTTGTTTCTTGGCTTGTCCAATGAAACATTACTGAAGTAATAATAGTAATAATATTGGAAATGCCAATTATTTTCTTGGAGTCCTAGTATAACTTAATATGCTGTGTTAGAATTGATCTTGCTGATGTTTTGCCATTATTTCTACTATTTTCGAAGTAATAGAGTGCCTAGTAGACCTCTGGGGCAGAATGCATGGGAGTAACAACCTACTTCTTAGTTTAGGTCAGAAACTACAAATGAAATTAATTTGCCTACTGGAAGAGAATGAGAAGGAATGAGGGACTGAAAATCAAGAACCCAGAGAAATCCCCCCCTCTTTCTTTTTTTTTTTTTTTTTCCTTCTCCTTTTTAAGAGTGTTCTGAAAGGGTGATCTTGGCTTTTTTCCCCTATCTTTTTTAGGGTATATCACACTCATTTATGAGGATGTTTTGTTCCAGCTGTATTGACTTGCCTCTTTCCTTTATTCCACACAGCTTCCAGTAAAGCTGAACACCTTTGGACATCTTTAATCCCTCAGTGAATAACTTGCATTTTAGCCAAATCAATCTCTTAAGGAGCCCTCATAACCAGGCATTTTAACACTAAAGCCCAATAAACAAAGTTCATTAAGCCTGTCTTACTTTTAAGCCCGTTTTACTTCTAAGATAGTAAATTATTTGGGGAGGTGCGTAAACGCTGGTGGTATCCTATGGTATACAACCCTTGTTTGTGCTAGTGCATTTATTCCCAGTAACATTTTTCATAAGTGAAGTTGAATACTTGGATACTGTACCGAGAATCAGGGAGTTAATAAAGAAATAGTGTCAGGGAAGAACTGAGAATCACTGGGGAGGGAAGACTCAAATGCAGCAGCAGTTTCGCCTGTAGATGAATCTCCTTGAAGCCACTGAGGCTGCGGGAAGGGCTGGGGGGACAGACTCTCACTTGTCTCTCAGGCCGGATGCCGGCAATGCAGCAAAAAGAAAGTTGAGATTTCTGCCAGAGCTGGGGTTTGGTGCCCGAGTTCACACAATGCCCCTGTCAGAGAACACTATGTGGCTGATCAGTGTGTTTCTCCAGGTTAGTTTTTGTTTGGGGGCAGGGATGGGGGGGAAATGTTGTTACCAATTGACAGCTTTCAGATAATTGCAGATTATCACAACACGCCGAGTGGTTGAAACACTCTGTTTTCTGCATGCCAGTCACTCCCCACCTTCCCCCGCGGGGGTCTGGGTGATGACCGAGGAATATGTGCTCAGCATTTGAAATTAAGTCAGTCCTGTGGTGAAACCCCTCTGTTACTCAGCACTTACATTCCCTTTGGAGCTGTTTGCTTTTATTCTTCACCCTTCCATTTTTTTTTCTACACACCAGGCCTGAATTGCACCCACTCTGCTTAGACATCCCTGGTTTGATGGGAGAAAGGCCAGAATACAGCCTGGCTCGCACGGCTTTTATGTGGCTGGGCAGATGTGGTAGGGCAGTGTCCTCTGCTTTTGTACGGTACATTACAGGTGCTTAGTAAGGAGCAGGGCTTTCCATAGTGAAATTCCTGGCCATGTAGATTAGAGCTTACTAAGGTTTTTCTCTTGAATCATTTATGCCTTTCTGAATTAATTTCTTATGAGTATGTACTTTTGGCTTCTTTTTGACCTTCAGATTTAACAAGCCAAGCCTGACGAGGTAGCTGAGCTTGCTGTTCTGTACACGTCCTCCCCTCTGCAATTCAAAACAGAACTTTTAGGCTCCAGTCAAAACCTGTTTGCTTTCCTTTGCTGAAAAGCTATCTGGAAATTGGTGCTATTAGCTGTCTTCATGTGGTTAACACGTTTTGGGCCAAATCAATAGCAAAAATATTAGTAAATCCTGCAGGATCAGGGAAAACTCCAGGTCTCATCAGATATGGACAGTACAACTAAGTGTTTGTTTGGGTTTTTGCCGTATGTATCTCTCTATATATGGGGCACCACAGTTTAACTTCATTTGCTTTACATTTGATGATCTAAAATACTGTTTCACATCACAGCCTGCTTTTTTGGAAGGCTACTATAATGAAACAGTGCACTAGAGGTGTTTCTGAGAATGCAAAAGCAGCAGTTTGGCTCTGGGTTCCCCAAGAAGAAATATCTTCAAGAGAAAAGTCAGCAGAGCACCTCTTTCTTCAGAGATCAGCTCACAGAGCTGCAAAACAATTCCAATTTGTAATTTCCCATCATCCTGAATAGAGAAGCTGCAGCATATCTGAGAAACCTCTGCTTTAAGGGGATGTTGAAACATTTTTACCATGCCAACTAATAAATACTTAGGATTTTGAAATAAAATGGTTTAAAAGACTTCTTAAAATTGAAGGAGCTGAGGTTTGTATGGTGTACAGAGGTTAACTGGTGACTTAGCAAATAAATCTTCAGTAGAAACACTGTTAATTGAATTACAGCTTGGCTATATATGTATAAAAATTATTTTTTTTTAAATTAGAAGCCTTTACAGCTTAACTGTTCAAGTTGAAATACCCATGGATGGCAATGACTGAGGAAAAAAAATTCTCAGCCTCGGTTTTGTTAGTATTTTAAATATCAGTAAAGATATAAAAAATATGTCAAGACACCTGCCCAAATAGGAGCTTGCTTACTAATTTGTTTGGGGAGGTGAGGCAGCGGAGCTGGGAAGAGCAGCTGGAACTTGGAGAGGAAAAGCTGGGGCAAGGAATGACATTAACCACTGCCTATTGGTTTTGTCGCCGAGTTATTTGTACTGACTTGTGTCCGAATTGTTTTTGGTTATTCTTACTTATTTAACCAAGTTACAAAAACAGATCCTGATGTGAATATAATTTTTTAATGGGAGAAATTTAAAGCAAAATCTTTCTGAAAAGCATGGTTTGCTTACTGAGAAGTAAGAGGGAGGTTCAGGCACCTTTACGCCATTGAGGTGGACTAGAGCATAACAACTGGTTTTCTGCTACCTCTTTTCTCTTGTGTCTGCAAGTTCCCAAAAGGAAAGCTGGCCAGATGTCTGAAAGCCGCAGTTATTAGCCTGCATGAAATCACCCATAGGTTGCATCTACATTAGTAAGTAGCATCCAGCGAGAGATTGTTCAAGGGAAGCTGCTGGTGCTGAGGACAGGTTGTGTACCTGGGTCACGGGAGTGGGGTTTACTTTGGACTAGTCCTGATTTGGTGCTGTGAATCGAATGCCTGTTTGCAGTGAAGTGCACCATAAAATGAAGGTTTAGTTCTATTTAAATGGACGTCAGTTCAGGCACCTTGAGACCGCTCCACAATGCAGTCAGTTGCACAAGAAATGGATTGTTGTAATCTGCTCTCAAACACGTTCCTGGTCCACATTAAAATAGTGAAATAGTCCCACCTGTATAATAATTGAGCATCCAGTTACAGAAGCTGGACAAACAGTATACACATGGCTTCCCAGTAGCTGGCCCAGATGCAAGGAATGGGGGACCATCAGAGAATTTTTGTTTCATTGGGATGTTGACCATTTGGCTACTGCTTTGTGAGAATTTCAGGCCTGATGTTGTTCGGGGTTCCTGTGAGCTAGACTTTGGTGTGTCACTAACTGAAGCACTGTGAAGAGAGGGTAAAAACATGTTTTGCCTTCCATTCTCAGGGCAGTGTGCATGTAAGCGCACATGTAGATGGTCACGTTTTAAAAAACAAAACAAAAATGAATCTTGGCTGAAATATCTGTAAGCTTCTTCCCATCGGAAAAGTTGTTGGCTTTGGACATGTGAATGCTTCTCTTTGTGCCTTTACAGCATCATCACTGTAATCAAAAACATACGTTTTTTCCAGGAGAAACCTTTGATATGCAGTAACCAAACAGGATTTTCAGGTACAGATATCCTGTGAAATTGCAGGTTTGGGGAGAAGAGACTACTTGTGCATAGTTACACAGGCACATTCCCAGCTACTGAAAATGGCTAAGCTAAGCTAACTAAACGGCTCCTTTCTTTTTCAATCAATTATTTTAGGGGGGGTTTGTGTTTATTTCATGGAGCTCTGTAACCAAATATCTTACTTTTATTAGATCTTAAGTTGCCTCTACATTTACTGGACCATTGGTCTGCTGCTATAGTACCAATGAGGTGAGCTCACTGAAGCCGTTGTCATGGAAATTTGGATGGTTAACTCTAAATATTTCATGCTGGTATTGTTTCATTGGCCCTTTTTATAGCTTCCAATCTCCTCAAATGCAAGCCATGGAAAAGGAGATTTGTAGAAGTGCTTTGGAGTTTTAAACGATTATGTACAAGAGGCCTGTCTTTAAAACTGTCGTGGTAGTTACCCAGAACCTGAACGAAAAATACATGCTGGAATTTCAGATTTTGGGTAAGTCCCACTGGAATATAACCTGTAGGATTTAGCATTCTGGGGAAACAATTGATGTTTCCATTTGACATACAGTCATCAGAGGATGACTTTTGTAGACTTAAGAAAAATTTTCTTTTATATATGAACACAGTTCATGGAGCTGATGCTGTGTTTTGTTTATAAAGTGCAGAATCATATACAAAATTACTTATTATAGGTTGCTATAATTCAGGCAGCGTTTTTTTCTCTCGTATTTCTAAAGATTGGATAATGCTTTCATGTGTGTTTAAAAAATCAACACAGAAAGGCCCAGTGCACTTGTATATTTTGTGTGGCTGAAATACCAGTGCTCCCTAGTGACATAATTTTGAGGGGGAAGAAGCTGGCATTAAAAGGAGTCTTTCCTTGAAATCTTTCTTTTTCCTTCCCTTCTTACTGCTTTCCCTTAGCTCGTCTGTTAGCATGTCCTATAGAGCATCATCTTTGTAACCCCCTCCAGCTTCTCTGGTAAGTCTGTGACGTCTGTGTTTCAGAAATGTTGAATACTCACCACTCCCTATTGGATTTTCTCGGTGGGAAAGTGTTTAAATATAGAATACTTTGGAAATAATTGTGAAAGCCAGAATTCAGTCACTCTGAAAGGGGTGTGGCAGCATGAACTGTCCAGCTTCGCTGCAATTCAGTGTTTGGTACTTGTCTGTCTGATCTACCATTCTCTGAAGAAACCCAGCCTTAACTTGTGGGGAGAATGGAAGAACAAAAAGGAATAACGGAAAATTTACTGTTGGAAGAAACAGGGTAGGCTTAAAATAGCAATTTTGTAACCCTGAAAAGGGAACAGATTCTGAGGTTTTGTGTGTGTGTGTTGTTATAGTTTGCAGCTGAATAAAGTATGATGTGGATCGAATTTGGTATTTATTAAGTGTTAATACAGATAAATGGTTGGAGCTCCAGAAATGATCATGGGCCAATATGTATTATTGAAAGATACTTTACAAGTATCTTTTTTATTTATTACAGTTCACCATAAATTGCACCATCATGCAGACACTTTGTTTGGAAAGGCGCTGGGGCTGGGTCTGTTTGGTGATTTCTAATTTTTTGTTTCCTGTCGGTACAGCTAGTTTACTCTGACTGTAGTGGTGGAAGAGCTTCCTTACTATTTTAGCAAATATCTTGAAAATCTTCAAAATATCTTCCACTTTCAGTCAGTCTGGCATGGTGTCTTTTCCATGATGTAATTTTTTTATTTTCCTGCATCGCTTTTTTACATAGGAATAAGGAGAATTTTAAGACTGAGGTAGACTCAAATTAATGACGTTCCCTGAATTTCTTCTCTTGTTGTGTTGTTCATCAGTCGCATCATTAGGATTTCCAAACTCCTGTCAGCCATCATGTAGAACTTGGATACTGGTTGCTGTTACTATGGCATTTATTTAAATAAACCAGATGATGCAGGTAAATGATCTGACTGCAGCTTTAGAGAATTGTTGATAATGCTGTAGTACAGCTAATAGGGAAGGAACAAAAGGATGAATTTCAGCTGTTACTCTTCAGTTACTAGCGTTTTCCTAGATGAGCACAGCTTCTGAGATCAATTAGCAGTGCCTGCATAGGCCAGGTAATAGTGCTGAACTGAGATGACCAAAATAAAGTTCTTGGCACAGGCTGAAGATCTAGAGGTCTGCCATTGTAAGCCTGTAGTGAATTTGGTACAGGACATAAACATGAGAATTTTTGTCAGCAGGAGAGCCATTTTCATGGTGGCATTTTCATAATCTGGAGGCACTGCTAAAATTTCTCTTCAGGCACCTTGGCTTGGCTCTGGGATGACTTTCGGGAGTGATCCCATAGCTCAATTTGTCTTGATGGCACCTTTTATCTATATTTTGACAACTCTTTTTCATTTAGGACTGAATGTGCAGCTTTATCTAGAAAGGACAGTGACAACTTGGGTTTTGTGTTGGGACATACAGATTCACTATTGACTGTCAACAGAAGGAGCATGCTGGCTGCCCTGTAGCAGTTAAAGTGACGAGAGAACAGCCAATGAAGATGCCAACATTTAAATGAAGAAATGAGATCTGATTAAGATGACTAAAAGCACGAACAAGTACGCTGTGTAGGATGGTATTACAGCACTGGCAGACACAGGATAGTTAGTCTCTAACCCTGCTCTGCACCCGATGCGTTCCTGCCGTCCATGATGCATTTGCAGTGAAACGCTGTCTTGTAGGCAGTCTGTAAGTGAATGGCACATTTTTTCACACTGATCATCTTCCTCTGAACACATTGTCAAATAACCTTTTTCAGATATCTATTGTCCCATCTGTTTTTCCTTTCTCTCTAGATTTTTCTAACGTGCTTATGTACTTAGTGCAGACATACTGTGTCTCTTACAGTGACTTTCAGAGGCACCTGATGTAAAGATTTATGCAATGGCCACTTACAAAAGCATCTTTTTCCAAGCTCTTTCTTTTTTCTTGCAAGATTTTTGTCAAACCTGGACCTGAGAGGAAGAATAGAATACAGAGTTGAACTTTTCACCTACTGTAAAATTTTAAGACAGCTTTATCTTTGAGCAGCAGGAAAGCACGATCCAATTCTTTTATCATCAGCAAGAATTGGAAGGACTGACTTTTTAGGAGAATGATCCTTGACTCTTTAGAGGAAAAATTGGCAAACTTCCCTAATGTGATCTGGCTGTATCTTAATGGAGGGAATACTGAGTAAACAGCTTGATCTTCCCTTTGCTCCCAATAACATCGCATTGATAGCTTCCAGTAAATGCAAAATATCCTCAGGAAAACAATGTGTTTTGGTTTGTCCTTGATAACAACTATTTCCAAGAGAGTTAAAACATGACCTATCATATTGTAGCTAAATTTCTCCACAAAAAAAACCCTGACGAGTTTTCATTCAAATTACATGATAGATGTTTTAGTGTAAATAGTCCTCAGTGAATCATAGGAGTGCAGTAAGCTTTCTGTGAGTCGTTCATTTCAAAATACAGTCAAATTCTGTAGGTTGTTAACAATTTCCCTACGTGCTTCTTATGTACTAAGAGTCTTGCTAGAAGTTGAAGGCTATTTAGGTGTACTCTTTGTATTGTTCTTCCTTCTCTTCCATTACATCGAATGCACGGTACATTAGGAATCAGTAGCGTTAAAGTTTAAATTTATTAAACTGTAATTTAACCTTTGTCAGTACTATAAGAAAACTTGCCCTGAAAGCTTTCAAATACTGTTGCTGTCTTTTTCTATATATAACTGTCTAAAAATAGGATTTATCCCCTTTCCCACTCTTAGCCTCCAACTCGGTCCCAGGCCTGTATCAACCCTATGAAGGGAGCCGTCCTGTCCTCCCCCTCCCCCTCCAAAAAAAGGATTTAATCTCTGTTGATAATGAATGAGCACAGTTGTTTCTCGGTATTACTTGACAACAGGTATTGTCTCCTTGTTCAATAGTCACCGTGTAAAATGTGAGCCTGGAATCCTGCAGGCAGGGCCAGCATCCACTGTTATGTCTTCAGGTGCTGGTTTCATTTGTGAAATTGTGGGAAAAGAAAACTTTGAAACAAAAGATGGAGAAGATAACACTATGAAGATGTTAATGCACTTTTGAAATATCTGTTGCCTTGCTTTATTTCACATTTGTGGCTTAAAAGTTTATTGTACTGAATGGAGCAGCTGATGAAGCAGTACAAGATGAAAAGAAATGGTTTGTGTTGCTAGGACAGAAGAGGGCTGGGGAAAAATGAATTAATGAACACCATATGATAAGCACTCCAGGTATAGAGCAGAGTATGCTAATAGGCTTCCCAAAAGTAGATTTTGTAGGAATACCCCCTTCAGAGCCAGTCGGGTGCCACTGCATTCAGAGCTGCGCTAAAAGCCCGCTGAGGCCTTCCATCAGCTGCAGTTTGGGTTTTGGATCATGTATTTTCTTGGGGAGGGGTCCAAAAGTAAGCATCAAACTGGGACATAGTGTTTTATTTATGGAGAGTAGCCAGGTTTTATTGTATTTTAGCCTTCAAGTAAAGTATGTCTTGAGAGCATGTGAAAGAAAATCTTTAAGTCTATCAGCAACATGATGCATCTCTCTTGGGGAGGAAGCACCACCACAAAATAGAGCAGTCCAACTTCACTAGAACACCAAGTACAATTATGTTCTATTTCTGAGCTTGTTTACAGTAATCTATAAACAGGTTCTGCAAATACTGTTCTTTCGGAAAGGAAAGAAAACCTTTTTGTGCCTCTCTAAATTGCATGGAGTGCTCTCCAACTCACATGACTTTGCAAAAAGTGTAACCTTTTCCATCTAGCTGAGGAGTCATGAGGAAGGTTCTTGAGCTGAGATTGGTAATATGAAAAGGAATGTGATACTGTGAAAGTGGCATACAGTACTCGCGGCATCAGTCTGCATTACTTAGCAACCTTCCGGAGGTAGCACTCATGGGAAGTGTAGTCACCTTTATGGCTTTTTATGATAATGTGTAAACTGTAAGTGTACGTGTTGGCTACATGGAGCCAACCGTGTCAGAGTCATCTCATAGGACACTAGTCACTCACGCACCATGCTCCAAGTCAAAAAGAACTGGATTTAAACAGATTACTCTCTTCAGCCCCTCATAGAATATCCTTTGAATTTCAGTGCACTCTTGCTCATCAGCTTCTTGCATACAGCCCTGCAAAATTTAAGTCTCAGCCCCATCACCCTCACTTATCCCATTCTCTGTATAATGCCTGTTCAAACCTAATGAAGCAAACCGCACCTGAAAGTAGACACACATATGATCGCTTTTCCTTTCATAGGTCTGAGGTGATATTACTCAGTCATTGAGCTTTCCGTTATCATGGTTGAAACAACATCTCTGTCTTGCCTTTGTAGGTGTGGTTTCACAGTCCCTCCTGAGCAGCACACCTGCGATGTGGCTAGCCCCCCTGGCTGCCAGCTTGGCTACCACTACCAGCCCTCTGCTTCTGCTCTGACTTGTTCTTCTTTCTCAAAAGATATCCACAAGTTCCCTAGTTAAATTAGATAGCTACTGCATGAGAGAGAAATGAGCTACACCAACATGTGCAGATGATGAAGCTGCTGAGAGGGGCACAGTTCATAGTTCTTTTATCAGCAGCAAAGTTTTGGATTATATGCATTTAGGCATGAAGTTGGGGAGCAAAGGTGAACTGTCTCTCCATGCACCCAGCAATCTTAAGAACTTAGGGAGCTGGTGGTAAGAATCTCACTTTGACTTTACCCATGGTGAGATCATTATGCACAGAAAAACAGAGCAAACTGAGAGGAGCTTGCAAAAGATGGTTGTCATCCAGGGACTGAAGGAACTATAAAATTTCGGCCTCTCTTTCTGAATTGAATCTTGTTTCGAAAATGGCTTTGTGGGAAGAATGAAAGTCAACAAATAGCAAAGGAAAAAAGCCAATAATGAAAGTACTCCAAAGAATTGTTGACTAGGAGTCAAGGGGTGAAAAATTGGAAAATGAGAATTGAAGTTAATGAATGGAAAAAGTGAGCAAGGTGTAAGAGGCTGTAGAGCAGCCTCCAAGCAAGATAGTAGAAGAAAAAAACCCTGCGAAGACACTGGAGATAAGACCTGAATATAAAAGGTCTTTCACCAAAATGGAAATTAACTTGAAAAATTTGTTACCCTTTTCTACCTTGAATTTCTACTAATGGCAAGGAATAAGGAAATTCTGTGACTTTTAAAACTTCTCTTTGTACTTCAGCGAATAACTAAAGCTTGTGGTTTTGTGATAGAAGTTTTTAGTTTGTTCTTTGGTTAAACTAGTGGGCAAGACTTCTCATGAAATCTCATCTGATTGTGTCTTGCCCTTCTTTTTCTGGCAGCTGTAGGCTTCCTGTTGGGAAGAGAAGGTGGTGGGGTCTCCATGGTCGGGATTACTTGGAACTCAGCTGGATGTGACCCCCAGCATCTCATTAAGTTTGAAGTTGGATCTAACTTGAAAGCTTGCCTTGCTTTATGTGAGGGCCTGCACCGTCAGAGGTTGCTTCCAAATTAAATTATTCTGTGATTCTGAAAGGAGAAATTGTGCTGTATCTTGATTTAAAAAAAAAAAAAAAAATCCCAGTGAAATCTATAAATTAAAATGCTTTGGGTCTAAAAATACCGAACTTTAAATCCATTGAGTGGAGAAAACTGTTCAAAAAAGTTAGTTGACCGCTAGTGTGGGTTTAGGGAGTGATAAGGACAGGAAGCATTGATCTCTATTTTATTACTCTACAGCTGGTTTGCTAGACATGTGCTGAAAACAACTGCTTTTTAGTACCTATCAAACCACTGAAATCAAAGATTTGATGCAGTCTTTTAAAAAAAGTAAATAAGTACTTTGCCCTATCATCTTTTTGTATGTGTTGTATATGTCTCAAAAATGATTTTCCTTTCTTCTTTTCTACTGCTTTGACAAAGTATTCCATGATTATAAATACCTTATGGGTTACAAAAAATATCTGTCCTGATGCAACTAGATGGTTTCTCCCAAGGTATGTAGCTGTGGATCCTATTTTTACTGTGGCAGCACTCTCTAGTAAAATAGGGAAGGAAAGGTATTAACAGCAAACAGTGTGTTAGACTTCTTGACATATTTTATTGAGCCTGCTATGGTCAGAAAAAAAGGCAAGTAAAAACACTTAAAAATAACTCAGATGTCCTCTTATACTTGAGTAGTCAGGCAAAACTCAATCAAAACATCTACTTGTTTCAAGAGCTTTATGAAAGATTCTGAAGGCTCTATTCCAGCTGGGGTGGTATGAGACGTTCTGAGGTTCAACTCAAGATCTCACTCTAATGTTTTTCAGTCTCCAAGAATTTATGGAGTCTATTGTGTAAGACCAGTTCCTGACAACACAGGTCTGTCTTATATTGAACAAAACCACCTACTCTCTTGAAATAGGTAAGCCTGTGCTTGAGCCCTTCATTGACCTGAAGCCTTACGAAGGGACTGGTAGGTATAAACCGATGGGTTTATACTGTAAGTATAAACACTGCGTAGCATCTAAAATCATAAATCATCCCACCTTTTTTCTTTTTCCTCCTAGTCCTGGCCAATTGATATGTTAACAGTTCCTCTTCCATGGCACAATTTGCTTTCCTACCTACTGTGTATTAAAGCAACAGGGAACCTTTTTTTAGTCTGCTCTTGTTTAGCAAAAGGCAGCTGTTGCATTCAGCTGTTACTGGACTTTTTTCATTAAAATAGTTTCTCTTTCTCAAATCCACTGACAGGCTAGAGATAGTGACATCTCACTGCATGCTCATATATAAACTTACAGGATGACTTCTGGTTGCATGGGGAAAAAATGCAACTGCAGTTTCTCTTTCTGTGAAGGTAATGAATTCTTCCTCCTTCCTCAGATGCAGCAAACTTGTGCATGCTTAAAACACTAATTGCCTTCTGTCATGATTTAGTGCCTGGTGTAGAAGCTGTAGCTGTTTGTATAGTAGACTAACATGCATTAGGAAGTTCTAGGTGTTGGTTAGTGTTTTGCTTGATTACCCAAGAGTCAGTTCACAAGAATACTCAACATTTCAATTCCCTGCTTTGTCTCTACAAAATAAACATTCTCGTCATAGCAGGAATAACATGGCATACTTAAAAACAAACAAACAAAAATCACAACAGTCCACTGTTAGTTTTAATGGTTATAGATACATGTTCTTCCTCTGTATCTAATTTAGACACTCTAAATGCAAAAATTTTTCCTAATATATTTCAGTGGTGTCTTCTGTTCGCCAGTCCCGTTTGGCCCAGAGTGAGTGATGAGAAGGTAATGTTCTGTGTTTGGCAAACTTTCACGGTTGCTTACACTGTGGTTCTATACTTAGTTTTGTGGGTTTAGGGAAACAATTTTAGGTCATCAGCAGTCATTTTTTTTCTCATTACAGAAATAATCTTTATCCACTAATTACATATTTATACTGAGAAACAAGTCAGTAAACACTTAAGAATAGAACTATGCTAGAAAAGAGAATTTATGTGGCAGGAAGAAATGCATGTATGCAACAGTCCTCCCCCACTGTTTTAGCAAGTTCAGATTAGCAGATACAATTACCTGTAGGTATGTGCAGGAGATATTGGTATCTAAGTCATCAAGCTGAGATAGGATGGGACCTCTGCAGGTCATCTAGTTCAGCCCCCCCTGGAGCAGGATGCTCAGGGCTGTATCCAGGCAGAGTTTGCATATCTACAAGGATGGAGACTCTGCAGCCTCTCCGGGCAACCTGTGACAGCATGTTGCCACCCTTACAATAAAAAAGACTTTTTCTTATGTTCAGAAAGAACCCCGCAACCTTTAAAAAACCTCCAAGCAACATTAACTTAATTCAGCAGCAACTTGGTCCTTGCTGCTTTTTGATACAAATTGAAGATTTGTAGATTCAGTTTACATCTTAATTAATTGTGGAAGTTCGCAAGAGATGTGGTTACTGTTCGCCCAGTGGCATGCTTCCTAACTGGAAGAATTCCAGCTGTGGTTAATAAACATTTGCCAGGATAGAGCCTACATTGTTTATGTTAATAATTTGAAATAATTATAATATATTTATTTACATTTCACAGATTTTTTTTTTTCCTTTCTTTCGTGTTTTTTTTAACTAATGTTTACTTGATCTTCATGTATTCAGCATCCTGGTCTGTTTTGTGAGGGACCCAGGGTCAGAGGACACGCAGGACCGCGTGGGTTCTTTGATTCTAGATACTTGCATAAAAGGCCTGGAATGGTACAGGTAGATGAAAAGAGCACAAATCTTGATCAGGCCAAGGAACAGTTCCAGGGAAGTATGTATTTTGCTTTTTTTTCCCATTCATCATGGCATCTTGTCTTTCTTTACTAATGAAAAGAGATTAATGTTTAACATACATTAAGGGTCACAGGAAACTGAGGTGGTGACTTGCTGCTTCTGCTAGAGCTATACTGCATCGATTGCCTAATCAGAAGTAATAAAATGATATTAACAGGCTGTGAATTTTTTTAGGTTAATAAGCAGGAACAAAGGAGTCAGTGTTTTTCATAAGTGTGGCACGGAAGCCAGCTGTTACTTATAAATGACATAATTCAAGCCTTAGCATGTGTGAAAATAAATAAATACTCCCTTTGGTTTTCATCAGCAGGCCCACTAGGTCTCCTCAAACATGAGGTTTATTACCTATTGCAAAGTCATTCCGTGCGATGTAGTGTCTTTCTCTAACTACTGTCTGTATGTAAAGTCCAGCCACTGCTGAACAGCAATTTTGTCAATTTCTGAGGCGTTTGATAACAAAAAACATGGAAGAAATGAAATTCAATAACCGTGCATCTGTGATGGATCCCAAATGCCTTGTCTGGGCATTAGCTGAGCTGTATCCCTTGCAGCGCCTGCACTGCTGGAAACTCTCTGTGTAGTTGTCAGTGTGGATGGTGCTGTGGGACCTTAACCCTGACTGAGATGGTGGTACTCTTTGCCTGGGTGAGGGCTGACCTTCCTGGCTTTGATGACATGAGCGTTTTCCAGAAAATACCTCGTTCCTTCGCTGTCACCTCTGCAGCCTCAGCAAAAGCAGAGATGGGATCGCAGGTCTCCGTGTATTCTGGGCAACTCAGAAGTAAAATTGCCTATGGCTGGTGAGTCCAGACCATCCCATAAGAGTAAAATGTGTTTATTAGAAAATGCTAAAGCAGTTGCAGTTTGAAATGTGGGTAGAATAAAGTTTTATATTTCACTGTCATCCTGATATGTTATCTGGCTAAAAATTGGTTCTTTGAAGGACTATTTGGTAAATAAAACTGAGGTGACCCTTGAGCTCACAGTGGAGCAAATGCATATCATTTGAGGTAATAAAGATTCATTATACCCTTACGTTCTTCTTGTATATGAATAAAAAGATAGACACAACACTGCCCGAACCCAGGGCTTTCCGGCTGGTTCATGACGTAGCGGGAACAGAATTCTGAAGTCATGACCTTGCTTTTCTTACCTCTGCCCCATTGTCTGTGCTGGTGATTAGCTGATGACTCATGCCTTGCGCTCAAGGGTGAGGTAATGCTTCCTGAGTCGTCTTATTTATTTATTTTGTAATCTGTTACTTATTGTCTTATATCCAGTAGGGCTCTGTGTGCGTGTGTATCTATCTATCCACCCGTATCTATCTATCTGTGTTTTCCTGTCTAAAAAGAATCCTATTGAGCATCCAGAATAGTGAAATTCAATTTTTACTGTTCAGCCTTTTTTCCCCCTCTAAGTCCTTTGCTGTTTCCTGTGTTGGTTTACGTATGTTATTGCATTAGGCATTAGATAACCATAGAAATGTCTGAAAAAGACAGAGGTCATGTCTCTGAAGCGTTCTTTAGGTTTAGGGTTGCCTTTTCTCATAGGGGAGATGGTTCTTCTGGGCTGCTGTTTGTCTCCTCCTCCCAGACTTCCTTCTGTACTGGCCGCAACCAAATACTTTTAAGTGAGTAAGCTCCAATTGATGCTTGACAGAGCAAATTTGTTTTGTCAGGAAACTGTCACGCTTAGCATGTATTTTTCTCAAAGTAATTTGGAGGAATTAAAAAGTTGGCAGAATTATCTGTTGTAATCATAGATGGTGGCCCCACATTTGTTGTTACGGCAGCAGCACCTTCATCTCCTAGCCCAGTCAAAGCAGGGAGATGTAGCCGAGCATTGGCCTTGCAGCAGTTTACCAGACAGCACATGCATGTTCCTACCTTGTAACCATATAAGAAACTGTGACCGTTTCCTGTTACTTAAAATATATCAGATGGCAGTTTGGGTTTTGTTTATAATTAAAACATCTGTGGGCCGTAGCAGACTGCTCTCTCATGCAGATGCCCTGCAAGTGATACTGTATGTGAAAGTAATACTATTTGAGAGTGTCAAGTAGGATAGTAGAATAAAAATAAACATCTAAAATAACTAATATGTTTCTTTAAAAAAACAAAGCTACTTACAGTTAAAAAAAAACCACCCTCGAACACCAAACTGCCATAGCAATGTAATATGCTATTATGAAGGTGAAAGCAAATTTGCAAGAGACTCATTAATCTACATGACATGAATGCTTGAGTAAGAGAAGGGAGTGGAAAAATAACGGAGATTAAATAACTTTGCCAATTAATTAGTCTGTGGCTTCTCTTATGCTTTCTGAAGTATTTTTATCTTTCATTTTGAGTTTGAATTTGTCCCATTATACTGGGTCCTTCAGGTGCAAAAGTTTTACTGAAAACACGTAGCATTACAAGAGACAAAGTTCTTCTGACAAAGTGTTGATGATGGTGAACTCCTGGCAGGTAGATAAATGAGCAATTCATCTAGTCAGTGTTTAACTTTTATAGTGTGTCTGTTGGAAAAATATAAGATCACTTCAACTCGTCTTCCAGAAAAGAAAACCAAGCCAGCAATTCCAGAAAAATAACAGCAGGGAGCACCTCTTAGCATTGCAAATTGTTTGTCATAAGGCACTAGATGCTAATGCTGTGTATTTTTTTTTCTTCTGTCCTGTAGGTGCCTGAGATTATAAGCTCTATTCGACAAGCTGGAAAAATTGCTCGTCAAGAAGAGTTTCAGAATAATCTCTCAGATGTTGAAGACCCTTTTGCCAAAAAGTTTGAGGTGCTGTTCTGTGGACGGGTGACAGTAGCACATAAAAACGCACCTCCAGCACTGATAGATGAATGCATTGAGAAATTTAATCGTGCAAGTTGCACAAAAAAGTCGAATTTCAACTCATCATCCCAACAACATGAAACTGCCAATAACTTTGGAGGCTTCTCTTTCAGCAACAAGTTTCGATCTGTCTTCCAGCCCTTGGTCAGTGAAGAGGAAGAGAAAAGGCCAATTAGGAAATCTTTTTCTCAGCCCGGGCTTCGTTCCTTTGCTTTTAAGAAGGATTTGCAAGAGGAAAGCCATAGGAGTAACAGCTTTGTCAGGTCCTTTGAAGAAGATGCAATTTCACTGAACCTAAAAAGTCAACTTATCTATGGACACAGTGTTGTGCAGCCGACAGACATTGCAGAAAACCGGACGATGTTGTTTACGGTAAAGCAAGATTTGCAGCTCTTGGTGGCATTTTCACATCTTGGAGTTTGGACTGGCAAACACCAAAGCAGATGTTCTGAAAGATGGCAGTTACTTCTTTAATAACTTAATTGCAATTACCAGATTGCACCTATTTCTCTAGAAAGCATTACCAGTCAGTGTAAATTGTTTTATGTAGTCAAAATAAGTTTATATGAAATAGTTTAAAACAGCACTACCTGAAACACTGGGCTTCTAAAGACAGCTTTTAGAAAGCTACAGCAAGTTAGTAGGGAGTTACACAATACAATTACACTAGCTAGTAATAGCAGAAATAAATTTCCAGGTGAATGAGTTACCTGTAACTAGAGCAGAAGGACTGAACCATGAGTGGGAGTCAAGAGAAGTGCTGCTTTAAGGATTGCCAAAGCGTTATGTCTGTGAAAAGTAACACACAGAAAGAGGTGTAGTTAGGTGTACCTGATTTAAAACTTCTGTTTAGTCGTGGCAGGCTGGCATCAGAGAGAGAAGTGGAAGAAGGTGGAGAGAAATTTTGTGCTCCAGTAAAAAAATTTCCATGTTTACCTTCTTCCTCTGAGCACATATTTCACACAGAAAATATAGATGCCCTTTATAACAATGCCTAACTTTTAAACAAAACCTGACTCCGTTGTTAATTCATGGCACATATTTTAGAGATAGGGAGATTACAGATGGGCTGCTTATGTCCAGATTCTCTTATTCCAGTGAGTACATTTTTAATTTATATTAAATAGAAGCAACAGTTCTCAAAGACACATGCAGCTTCAGCCTGAATATAACGTCAGTCACCTGCTGACGAGCTCATTTCCAAATTGTGGGGCACTGCTGATCTGGCTTTCCATCTTGGGTTGCTTTTTGCCTGGGAAAATATTGTTTAGTATGCACAGCTGTATTCTTTTGCCATTCAGCCGGTCTAAATTCAGCTGAATATAAGGAAGTGAAGTAACTGTGGTTTGTGCCTCCGGTATCCACAAGCTCGTGGCAGAGCTGAGTTTGTTGGTTAGCCATCCCCCGTGTTCAGCAGGTAGGAGTAATGGTGTGCGTGCAGCGTGCACAGGTCTTCGCCTTTGCTCATCAATTTGTGTTTGGCTACCTATGAAACACTTAAAAGTAACTTTATATCCAGGGGAAAAAAATTGTATTTTCCCAGCTGAAGTCCTTACTTGGATTTTTCCCAGGACTGCAGCAGAGGTGTCAAAAATGTTCAGGTGAATTATCTACTGACTCTCCTCGCCTGGCTCAGACAGTCAGGATTTTGGTGTCTCTTCCTGAAGAACTGCTTTCCTAGCCAATTTCTTAGGACTTTGATTTTTTTTTTTTTTTTTTTTTATTTTTAGTCTTTTCTCCTGGATGTATTTTGTTGGGAGGAGAGGGCTGTATTGTTTGGGGTTTTTTCCTTGGTTCAGTTGTCTTCAGATGATCCCCTGCTGCCCTGGGACCAAGTGTGAAAGGAGTATGTGGGGCTGAGCTAAGAAGGAGTCTCTTGCTGCAGGGAGGGGAAGGCAGCAGTGAGCAGGAGGAGGCTGCTGAGTAGGTGTTGGAAGGAATAACCCCATGAACATGTGCGAGGTCAGTCCTGGGGACAATACCAGGAAACCAGCAGGGAGTTGGGGAAAATCGTTGTGACTGGTTGAAGTGACAGACGAGGTGGAATGTGAATGCACAGGACCATTTTTAGACACACAGAGGTGGCACATCCCACTTGGTCCATTCACACACAGGATTCCCCCCTTCCCCCCTGCAGAAATTCCAGGTATATTGGTGCTGCTGATGTTTTTACATGCATCTTTTGGGATTTGGTAGTGGTTAAAGCTTCAGCAGGTTTGTCTAAGTCATGCTTATGAATGGATCCAGATTCCACCCGTCTTCCCTAAAATCTGATGAGAAACATGTCCTTAGTAGACTTTCTGATGTGCTAGAAACTGAGGAATTTAAATTTTAGCTGTTAAAATGTTGCAAAAACATTGCCAGAAGCTGAAAAATTGAAAACAATAGTTTCACCTTAAAAATGCTTTGCCCGTCAAAAGTTAGCATCAGGATACAGGCATGCCTGTACAAATGACCTAGAGATTAAATTAAGTTAGAAAATATAGTCCAGTAAGATGATTTTTAGAGTTTAAGTCTTTAAATTAAATGTTATGTGTGTCTTAAATAAATAAATAAGTTTCTAAAAGTTAATTAGGTGGAATACAGGAAGAGGCACACACTTTGATTTAAATTTTAGGATAATTTAATTAAGTAGCTTTTGGGAATGTGGTATGTGCCAAGGCTGCAGAAAATAAGGAAAAGGGAGTGTGAGTATATTTTCTCAGTGCAAAGTATGTTACTTGTGGTATAATATTACTCTCCTCTAATTAAACACTATTCTCAGTCTCTTGTCTCAAATGTGAAACTAAATCTCAGTTCAGTAATGTGCAGAGTTCTGAAAGCCAAAACAATGGTGTTTCAGTATTCTCTCTTTCTCTGGTAATAAAACACTAATTGGCCTAAAGATATAGGTAGAAAAAAATTTGAGATGTATGTCCAGGAAACATTTCTGTAACAAGGCAAAAGAAAGTGTAATATTACTTGTTATCATCTTGCTATTTATTTTGCTCTTTTTAGATTGGCCAGTCTGAAGTTTACCTTATCAGTCCTGACACAAAAAAAGTAGCAATTGAAAAAAGCTTTAAAGAAATATCCTTTTGTTCTCAGGTAAGGCTGCAATGTATTCTTCCTCTCTTTTTTTGTTTAAATATTGTTCACTTGTGAATGCTCATGTACTCCTCTCTCCTAGCATTTCAAATGGATTCTCACCCCAGCAGTTTCAGTAATTGCTATTGACAAGTTGCTAGTTAATCAGTAATTTTGCAAAGCCTTCATTCTTTTCTCATGCTTTGCACTGTAATTTCTGAGATAAAGACTCACTTCTGTGTGCAGTGGATGAATAATACGGGCTAGGAGGAACACCTTGGTCAGGCTTGCTGGGTCGGCCGCCCAGCTCTGGTTTGAGATTTCAGCAGGCATGATTCACAGTTGTGCAAATCTGTGATTCTCTGAGCCGTATTTTTCAAGAAGTGATAATGAAAGGAGAGGTACTCTGCCATGCAGAGGTTGCGTGTGCGATGCACCGAGGGCAAGCATGCTTCAAAGCCTCCTCATTCACTATTAATCCCTGTTCCTTATGCCACAGAGTTTGCTTCCCTGTCATTCTGCCTCTCATTTTCGTGGCTCTGACTTTGATTGTGCGTGGATTATGTGAAGGTGCAATTTACCTAATGACTGATTTTGAGTGGTGATGTCTTGAAAGAGATGCAACTTATGCATGTGAAGATGCGGTAATGGCGTTGTGCAGGTTCCTGGGCGTGTGATTCACACTCAGCTACTGCAGTGGCTCAGCGGTGGGAGGGCAGAACAGTCACTGTCACGCCAAGGACATGGGATATCTTGGGCAATTCCAGCACTCCTGTATGAGCAGCTGCACTAACTGCTGGCAGGCCCTGCGTACAGGAGCGCAGGACTCCCCTTTGGGAGTTGCTCAAATATCCATCTGCAGACTGAAACCAGGCTCTTCATGAAAACATTTCATAGACCAATTGCTTTTGATAACTAACCACTGTCATGATGCAGGGATTTGGCTTTCCCCAGCCGTTTTCTGTTCTGCAGGGCATTATTTGTATTTAGTTTCTCTGTGTACCAGATTTGATTCTGTTTAAATGAATGGGGAAATTGAATGTAATTCATTAAACTAGGGTAGAGTCCTTAGGGAACACTTAATTCCTTTAAAACCTGTTCTAGATCATTTTAGTTTAAGCCTCTGAGAAATTAAACTGAACTGTAACTACATAAATAAACTTACATTTATTGAGGAGTGGACGTTCCTGCTAGTTTAACTAAAAATTCGCCTTGAATTAAAACAGTGCAATGCTTGTTTGTATGGTGGGGCTTGGGTAGGAATAAGACCTAGTATACCAGGATGTGAATTTTGCCACTCTTTCTTGCACTAGGGACTGTTTTGCACTTGACTGACTTGTATAGTGAAGCTCTACTCAGTGCATCATAGGCTCTGGTCTTAATGATATTGGGCAAAACTTTTTTTTCAGTAGGTTTATTTACACATTTTCAAATATAGGGAATATGATTTGCTGTTATTTGCTTCTAGTTTCTTGGGGATTATTTTTTTCATAAATGACTGTTAATTTGATGAGGATAGCTTATTCATAAATATAAATATAATTTTCAAAATATAATTTTCATAAATGACTTTGTAATTTGATGAGGATAACTTTCATCACTAAACATACAGGTACCTATTCTGAAAATTTCAGAGTAAACATAAGTAGTTTGCATGCTGTCAGATCAAGAGCTTTGAAGAGAACTCCTGGATCACAGAAAAATCTTTATCCTCATGTTCCCTTAGGCTGTCTCCTTAGGCAGGAGCTAGTTGGGTAGACTTTGTGACTTGCCCTGCAGGTCAGCAGACAGTTGTGCTCCTCAGAGCAGTAGAAGTGAGATTCTCATTGAATTCTCCCCTCCTGTCTGAAGAATGTGTTGCTGGGAAAATGTTATGTCAGTTGGGCAAATATTGGTATTGGGATACAGAGGGATTTTCCCCAAAGTATGTACAATTCAGAAGACATGACAGAACGATCTTATGGACTCATCTTGATCATACAAGAATTTTAATAATCTCTTGAAAGTACTCGAGTTAAATTATTAGGGAGATCGGGATTGGTACTTAATTTCCCAAATGCCCAATCTGTGATGGCAGAAAGAAGTATGTGGTCCTGCGGCAGTATTGGAATTAGCTAACCTGAAACAGCTAAGAGCATTTGTCAGCTCCTGGTACCTTGCAGTTTTGTGGGTAGGGCTCGCTCCACCATGGCAACTGGGCTTTCAGAAACATGGGCTGGGGGATTAGAGAGGGAGCTCAGCGCATTCTGTACACGTCTCTGATGGGGATGATGGAGGGAGAGAGTCTGTGGGTTGCATCAGCCTGTTCTTGGTGCCTCCTAAAATGCTTAGCCTGGATATCCAATGGAGCTAGATTTGGACAAGCTGCAGGCTTAACATCATTTGAATGTCCTGATCTTTTTGTTCTCGTGGCATATTAGTGCCTGATGTTCAGCTGGCATACTCTGAAGTTTTATTTCAAATGATAAGACAACATTTGTTGGATTGCTTAAGGATATTTGATGCTATAACATCTTCTTTTTTTGGGACACCAGGCCATTCTGGTTTATAGAAGTATTCGCTTTTTATGCTTTTAAAATGCTTTTTTAATGTTTTCTTCATGATAAAAAAGAGAATATTCAGAGATTCTTGCTGTGTTAACAAGGAAAAGAAAAAAAAAAAAAAAACAAAAAACAAAACCCCAACCCCAAAAAAGTCCTGCTTGACATCTTCAGATTGTTCAAATTTCATTTAAAATTTCTGATTTACTGTGATTCATCATTATGACTTTTGAGACAACAGTTTATTGCCTCTCTTTACCCGACTTTAATATTGTTGTGCCATGACAGCTAGAAGGTAGTAAAATGGTGCTGAGTGTAATTGAATTTTTATGAACAGGCTCTACCACTGTGCATGTAATTCATCATCGTACCTTTATGGTTGTTTGGTTTTTTTTACCAGGAATGGTGCACCGAGGAGACGTGCACTGGGATCACCTAACTCTACTCATCTGAAAGTCTTTTCATAAAAGAAAAAAATGCACAGCAATTAAAAAACCCTCTTAGCATTTTACCAGGATGTACTGTTTATTTGCTGCTGCAAGTAGATTGTGCCTGAATTTGCATGCCTTTTAGGAGAAATAAATGCTTCCATGAATGATCTTTAAGTAATATATTTAACCATTTTCATTTTTTAACTAGCCAAGCTTTTTCTTAGATGAAAAAAAAATTGTTTATCCATTTTTCGTTATTGCTTTGATTTGCTCTTACAAATGTAAAGCAAAAGAGATAAACAGAGCGCTTTTTTCCTCTGCTGTTTCCAATATTGAGTAAAATATATCTTGAATAGTGTTTCTTCATCCCTGTAAGTGTTTTACAATGGATCGATTATAATTCAGTAATTAAAAAAAAAAAGCAAACCCAAAAAAAACCCAAAACCCCAACAAGCAACCTATGACTTAAGTGAAATTTAGAAGATTCATGAAGTAATAAGTTCTATAACAGAATAGATTTTTAATGGCTAGACGACTTTAATGTAGCAGAATGGAGATATGTGACCTATCTGTAATGCTGTTGGGCCTTTTATGCTTCTGTTACTGGGAAAAATACAGGTAGAAAACTTTGAAAGTAAATATAACCGCTTCATTACTGTTGTTTTTGTGCTAGGGAATTAGACATGTGGATCACTTTGGATTCATCTGCAGAGAGTCTTCAGAAAATGGAGGCTTCCATTTTGTTTGCTACGTGTTTCAGTGTACAGATGAAGCACTGGTAAGTGAAATATAAGAAGAGCCTAATAGAATATTAGGCCCTAAAAGTTTTCTATTGTTCCATGCTTTGTATTTTGCTGAATGTCTTCAAATCCTGCTCCACTCAGAAATACAATTATTTCAAAAATATAACTAGCATAGCAGTCTGCAAAGGAACTTTTAATTTGTTTTGAAAGCAGAAGTTTAAATCCCCTTTAAAATCCAATAAAGCTTCCTTTCATTGCACAAACTAAATTATCGACCACATGCCTCTCTTTTGGAAGAGGGTTTTTTCATAGTGTACCTGTTAAGAAAATCAGGACTACACACTAGCCGTGCATCACAACTGCAGTAAGCTTTTGTATCACAGACAAGAAGAAGGTTCTAGGTAGAGGCAGTATCTTTTATTAGACCACAGCAATAAAATTGGGTGGTGTGGAAGAGAGATATGACTTCACGATGAGTTTTGTCTTGCTTGTGTGTTTGTGTGCATAAACAGCATGGGAACAGCTTTTCTTCTTAATCATAAGCACATTCCCAAACAAGCAGTAGTATCGTTCTAAAAGACTGTTGTGTTTGCGTTAAGGAAAACAGAAGCTCAGCGGGAGGAGTGAAATTCTGTCCTTTTGTACTCTCTTCTTTTCAGGTTGATGAAATCATGATGACATTGAAACAGGCTTTCACCGTTGCCGCTGTGCAACAAACTTCCAAGGCACAGCCCCAGCTCTGTGAAGGATGCCCTATGCAAAGCTTGCATAAACTGTGTGAAAAGATAGAAGGTGAGGTTTAAAGAACTTTCTGGTTGAATATTACTTTCTAACAATTTTATTGGGGGACAATCTTACGTGTGAAACTCTAAAGGGAACTAACAAAAAGAACTTGGGACTTGGGATGGAGGGTTGAAAGGCAGTCTTTTTATTTCGAGGACTGCAATGTAAAGTTATTTGTAAGGTAATAAGAATTTTCTATCAAAAGTTAAGCTCCTTTCTTGTATTTCAGTTAAATTTTTGAAAACTAATTAAGAGTCTAAATATTGCTGAATTATCGCTAGCTTGGATCTATTAGCCACATATATGCAGAGGATTATAGATAAGGAACTTCTCAAGAATATGCTGCGATAGCTATGACCTGCTGTCCTATTGAATCCACTTAGATACCACTAAACATGAACTAAACAGTGAGCTTTTCATATGCATGTTTGTGGCATTGATCTAAGGTCTTTCATGAAAGTGCAGCAGTTAGAATTGTAGTTGTTGCCCAGAAAACAAGTTCACAACAAAAAAAACCCTTTTTGGATTTCAGCAAATTTCACAGTTAGGTTTTGTTCATTTAAGCAATGTCTGGGATGAATAAAGGGCAACAGCAGCTTGTCAGATCACATGACAGTAGCTTGTTGGACTAAGACCTATCTAGTATTAATTTGATGAAACTGGAGAACTTCCAAAACTACTTTTCACTCTATTTTGGTCTTCAGCTAGCTATGGTTTTTGAGAAATTTCTTAAAGGCAAATGATTCTTAATGCCTTTAATCGTGACATCTGGTTAATCGTACTGTCTGCTTCTGAGGGAGAAATGGTATGATCAGAAACTGAAGTACAAAATACTGTCGATGGTTTGCTGTTTTCCCACAGAAAATAGAGGAAAGGAATTTAATCCAGGATGAGAGCAGAAAAAAATAATCTGAATGAAAGGGTAGCCTGCTTTAGACTATCAGTAAATGTTTTCAGCAACAGGCAAAGCAAGAACTTCAGTAACATGCAATAAATACACTCTTGTTCAGAAGAGGACAAGGCATAAAAATTGGAGAAAAGCAATGGAAATTATGTTTATACCACAAGCAAAATCCAAACAGTACTGCATAAAACACCAACAATTCAGTCTGCTAAAATGCAGTAGATTGTGGGTTTATTTTATCTTGTGTGATAATGGCATCTTCAGCTAAGAGTATAATCCTGGTCTGTGCTCAGTAAATCTCCTCGTTGCAGAGTTCATGTCCCTCATTTTAAAGACATGAGTTCAGTAGTAGCATTAAATTAACCCAGAGTTCTTTCTAATGCCTGTTATGAAATCAGTGCAACGGGTCAGCTCAAATAACTGACGAGCTTTGGCTTAAATTGTGTGCGTATTTATGTGATTGATTAATTCTGACAAATTTGATCCTGTGATTTGTTCTTTTTTGTTCCTCTTGGTAGGGTTACACCCTTCTAAGACTAAAATAGAACTACAAAAGCATCTAACAACACTAAATAACCAGGAGCAGGCCTCTGTTTTTGAGGAGGTTAAGGTAAGCTCTTTGTTTCCTGCAAGATTTTAAAGCAATTGATGTTTTTTGCTAACATCAGTGTGAAAGCACCGAAGTTATTTTCATTTTTTTGTGAATTATTCATTATCTTTATTTAATAGACTGTTAATCACCTTGTGCTTTAATTTCAATATTATTATTTTTCCGAAGCTGTTAAAAACTTGTATTTTGATGAAAATGGTTTATTTTGCTCACTTTTGTTCCCTCAATACTTGTTTTCCATGAAAATGTTGCCTTCTCACTGAGTAAAACTGCACGGTTTTGGGTTGTTTTTTGTGGGTGAAGGCAGGAATTTGTACTGTGAGAACATTCAACTGTTACTTTGACCAAAACAAATTACTGTAACATTCCCAGATCAGAAAATGTCCTGCCTAAAACTTACCGTAGATCTTAATACTTGTCAAACTAACTAAAAAGGTTTAACTTTCTGTCTCCTGAATGAAATCCATTTTAGCACAGAGGAAAACATAGCTCAGTTAAAGACAGATGGTGAATATTGTAGGAAACGTCATTGGGCTTGGCACACTATTGCAGATTAGGAAATTTCAGACTTTTTTAAAAATAATGTTTCCTTCCTCTATTGAGTCATTTCAGTCTCTTTGTGTGATTCCATGTGGCAGTTTATCATCTAGCACCAAATTTGGAAAGTTACTTTGCGGGAGCAGTTCCATGAGTTAAGTAATTTCTTAGTATACAACAGCTAGCTGGCACTGTGGCATTTTAGTATTCTGTACGCGTTTTAACAGCCTAAAGCTTCTAGTAGTCACAGGAAACTGTTAATCGCTTCTGGTGAGAGTCTGCAAACTATTAACTTGGGAAAACCAAGGGTAAAGTACGTCTCTCCTGCCTATCTTTTTCAGCTGATTTTTTGTGTTGGGCTGCCTGAAATTTTAGTTGTTGCGTTCTTATAGCTCCATATGTTGTAACAATGATTTGTATTTTCAGATAACTTTCTAAGGATATTTTTGTTAATCTGATGTGCTACCCTGGCATTAGCTAATTCATACTGTATCTTCTGCTTTACATCAATAAGCTTAAAATGCATATGCTTTTCAAAAGTTCGGTTTCTGGGATTAAATTCTATAATAAATTGTTTAAAAAACATTTTCTCCTACAATAATTCAGATATAAATAGAATGCAGCAGAGACAAATATGTTCAACTCGTGCACTAATTTTTAAAATACCTATGTCTTTTCCCAAAAATGAAAAATCCAATGAGAAAGATTTGTAGGAGAACGGTTGTACATTATATAACTGCAAGAAAGTACTTCATGTGTGCTACAAACTCAAAAGTACAGTGTTTTGGTTTTCTTTACATCAAAAGCAAATTGGCAAAAATACTTTTTAAAGTCTTTATTTGCTTGTGGCGATTTGATACCTCTACGGTTGTCCTTTATCTTTCGTGTAAATTCTGAAGCGAGGACAAGCGTTTGGCTGTGTTGTTGCTTTGCCTGGGACACTGGTGTCCTCTGGTGGAAAAGTGGTAGCATTAACTGAGTTAAACTCGCTCTTACGGTGTATTGACAGTGGCAAAATGAAAAGAGTAGATATTTGCTAACTGTTATACAAATGTATAATTACTTTGCTTGTGGTGTTTTCAATTAAAGAAATTAAGACCAAGAAATGATCAAAAAGAGAATGAGTTGGTTATCTCTGTTTTGAGAAACATGTATGAAGAAAAACAGAAGGACCATGTTCATGTTGGAGAAGGAAAACAGGTAAGCAATCATTCAGTTTTAGTTCATGTAACGAAGATCCAGGAAAAAATCTTCCATTCCATTTTTATATCTTTCCAAAGGCAAATGTCCATCACTGGCATTTTGGAACTTCAGACTGTAGGCAGTGGTGAACACTGGTTTTGCTTGTGATTCATAGGCTATTGTCATGCAGCAAAATAGGCATATCTCTGATTTTGAGGTACCCGGTACAGTCTGATTTGAGGCCTAGGAGACAGACATGCAAAGAAGGTAGACCGCTAATTTGGTTGTTTCTTTCTCAGTACAATGAAAATTCAATGTACATGAGAGAATATGGAATGAATTTGTAATTGCTGTCAACCGATATGTGGCATTTGCCATCCCACTGTCTGTCTGTGTGACTCGGTGTCCTGACAATACATTGGATTTGAGCCTTGATAAAGACTGTTACATTTACTCCATAGCTGGAAGTTATTTCTTGTGTGCAAAGCACATTTTGAAGTGGCCTCAAGGAGGAGCAGCTGAGGAGGATTGCCGCAGAAACAGCAGCAGGGACTCTCATTCGTTTCCAAAGAGCTGAGCTCCCTTTCATTCTATATCAGGTTGCACCAGTGCTGTTTAACTGGCTTTTTATACAGCGCAGTTAAGATTTTTCAAAAGGGATTAATGATTTTGGATGCCTTGGTTTGTGACTAACTAACTGGAGGCACCTTGGAGGTCGGTATCGAAAAGAGGATCAGCACCCATTCTCTGCAAACTTTCAGTTCTAATTATTTGACCCTTTAAAAAATCTTGTCTCTCCCACCACTGCTGGCTGGTGATTCCATTGTGATGACTGCTGTTGGCCATTTGTGATATAAACTAGCAAATGAATATATATGGAGAGTAGTTAGACCCCTGAAGAAATTAGGGAAATAGCAGGAAGTCTTCATTTACTATTTGTTCACTTTGTTAATCTCCTTTCCTTTTATGGCTTACTGGCTAATTATTTACCTCCCTGAGAAAGCAGGAAGAGAACTTTGCATATTTCGTTCTCTGATTTCTTGTCTTGGGCATCTCACCAGAAATACGTTTTTAAGAATAAAGCATTGTAATTATGGCATTACAAGAATAAACATTGCTTGGGGTCCTCTATCATCATACCTGAAATATTTGTATTTGGTCTAATGCCAACTGATTATCAAATAGTTGTCGGTCCTGAATGGCTTGGAAATAGCGATATACTGAGCAAGATCATATCTTAATACATCTTCAGTATGATTTGAAAATTCCTAAGGCCTGCTACAGTCTGTTTGCTCAGTTGCTGGAACCAAAATTGGTTAATCTGACACTTGCAAAGATGCCAGTGCTCTAAGAACAGGGTTGATTTGCCCTCAGTCCATCATTTGTCTTATCAGAGTAAATATAAAAAGTTATACTAATTTATCTCCAGAGCTGTGTAATAGCAGATACCTTTGAACGTATACTCTGTCAGTGTTATTTGTCTCAGCAGTCATGAACCCATGACATCCTGATGTCCATGTTCCCTCTTTTCCACATAGGTATTCACTTTTGTGGTTTTCATCACTTTTTTTAATATTTAAATCAGTGGAGGAAAAAAATAAAATGTGATACTAGTACATGGATCTTACTTAACAAAAATGACCTTTAAAATAAGTGTCTTTTCATAAGAGCATAATAGCAGGCAGCATCTGGTTTGCCCTTTGAGGGTAAGATGAGTGAAGGTAAAAAGAAAATACAGAAGCCTGTAACTTTGTCATATTGGAAATAGGATGCTTTAAAATTATATCTAGACAGGACTATTTGGTGATGATGTGCTATTCAGCTGCCCACATACTAATAGTTACATAGATCAAACATTCGGACCTCTGAAATTAGGGCCAGATAGAGAGGGCTACAGTGCCTGCCAGCCTCAAGAGGAACCCCCCAAAATAACACTGAAAACTGTGCTCCGGTTTCTACTGCAGGTGTTAGGTTTGGATGGTAATATTTCCATCATAGTGTCATTTTTGTATTCGCTACCTAGTCTTCACAAGCACTAAAAATGGACTGAAATATTTATTTAAAAAGCAAAACTCTCAATAGACCTTTAGGTTTAAGGTGGAAGTGTTTCTACTGGTGAAATACATAGAAGAGTTAGATTGTTATACATCTTTCTGGCCCTTAGAAAGCCCCATTTTAATATAACAGAGACACTTGAGAGTTCTTGTTAATTATGAGCTTCATCAATTTTTATTAATTTCTTGGCTGAAAAAAAGTAAATCTGTGAGAAATCTGTAATCTGTTACACTTAAGCATTTAGAATTTTGGCATTAAAGAAAACTGTCAACACAGGCATAAATCCCTATCAAAATGGCAATTCTTCTGAAGCTTGCTACTACACTCAATGTATTTCCTTTAAGAGATTTCCTGGTCTTAGGATAGTTTGTTAAACTTCCATATAAGTATCAGGAGAGAAAAATGCATGAAAAGCCAAGGAGACCAGAGAAAGTATTGATTCGGGTTACAGAAGTTTTCAGAGTGACTGTTCACTGAGATTCTGCTCCATGTTGTTGAGTATTTCACATTTATGTTTTTAAACACTTGCAGACTTCACAACCCCCTGCTGAGAATGCTGTGAATGAGGTGCCCAGCAGTGCTCCGAGATTCAGATTAGATATGTTAAAGAACAAAGCAAAAAGATCTCTGACGGAATCATTTGAAAGTATTTTATCACGTGTAAGTGTCTTCATGCTTATTGCCTCTGAACAGAATTTCATTGGTTTATTTATTTAAATGATAGAAAAGTTACATTTCTTATCCTTCCAGGTTGTAGCCAAGTGGTTAATAAAGGCACAGTGACAAAAATATTTGAGTGTATGCGTTGGAAGGAGACAAAACAAAGCAGGGCTTTGTTAGAGAGAACACCAAATCCTGGAAGAAGTGAACTAATTGCTAGATGAGAAATAGTGTATATAGGCATTTAAAAAAATGAATATGAAGTTGAATGTGAGAACTTGTGAAAAGCGACCTATGGTTTTTTTACTTTTTCAGATTTAGACAATTAAAAAAGTAATTATAATTGTTCACTTGTCTTTATGTAGAAGGAAACGATTGGGAAATTTACTAAGCGTTCCTAATGAGGTAGTATTTATTAGTGACACAGAACTGATGAATAATGGGGGATCTGAACTTTTAAATGCTAGAGGTTATTTGAAGGTGAGGACCGTAAAGAACTTCAGAAGACACTAAGAATATGAAGGCATTTATGCAGTATCAGATTGGGTAAAGTTCTTTGGAAACAGTGTCAGGCAACACCTATTAGTGGGGAAAACTTGAGCTCCGTTGTGACAGTGATCCCCAAGAAAACTTGTTGGGAAAATGTTTATCATGAACAGATGGCTGAAAATATCTTCTGAAAGTATACAGCAGCAGTTAAGAAAACAAATCAGATGTCAAGTTTAAGCATACTTAAACCTACGGAGTGTCTTCTCATTCAAATATTCTTTGTTTTGCATCTCATGGAAAAAGTCTGAGTAAAATAATAGGAGACTTGGAAAGACTTCTGCTTGACAAAGGTCTGACAAAAAGTCAGACCACCTCCCTTTTTTTTTTAAAAAAAGACAGTAGTGACAGAATGCCAAACAACAAATATTAAGGAATGAAAATCGGGCATTCTCATCTCTCACCAGCAAACAGCTAAATTGACGCAAGATCTAGTCCAGTTTATTGGCTCATAGACAGGCAACTTGTAGTGACAAAACTAGGCTTTCAAAGCTTACTTCAGACATGCTATCTAACCCGTTCCCATGAAAGAAATGATGGCAGAAGCATGTTTTCCCTGTTATAATTGTGCATATAGAGAGGGGTTTTAGCTGAATATGCCCTCTTGTTACTTCCCAGACAGGATTTCTAGAGTTCAGCCCCACAAAATCCTGCTGTGGGTGTTTGGGATATGAAACATAATGTTAGTGTTGTTTCACTAATTATATCTATGTTTTGGTAGTTTGTCCTGACTAGCGTAAGCTGTCTTCATGTAAGCACAGCTGTTTATTGCATTTGAAATGCAATTGAATGCAATGCATTGAAAATGCATTGGTTGCATTTTCACTGTCATGGCTGTTTTCATGGGAATTCTTTATTTTGATCAGGTCTGAGGCAAAGCATTTTGTCTGAGGGTCAAGGAGAGAATAGTCACAACCGTGAATAATGATAACATTTTATATTTTACCTGGAATAATAGTTCAAAGAGAAAATAAGCCTTAACTTTAGAACGTTAAAAAATGATACCATTTAAGATTAGGAAGATAGAAGTTCCATAGTTGTGTTAGCACATAAGAATCCATCAGTAGGCTTCTTGATATTTCTGTTGGTTACATAAAAACATTAGTCAAATTATACAAAAATAGTGTTGAAGAGATTATTCAAAAATATTTATGCTTTCTGGTTTCTAGCCATTGAAATGATGATTCCAGAAATTATGTTTTGCTGTGTAATAAACACATATGCTTTTAAAGTCCTGTGTAATAGGTGGCCTTTTCATTTCTTTGTATTTTGGGAAGAAGTACCTAGTGTGAAAATTTCCTGTTTGGAATACAGAAGGTACTTTAACAGTAGTTATAGGACACGCATGCAATATGTGATTATATACATATCATGGAAAGCACACCATTGCCCATGAGAATTCCTTAATTCCACAGGGTCATTTAAAACGTCAGTGATTGTCCTGAATGAAGGCTCTGTTTCTCAGAAGGGCAAAGGCTATTCCTAGGCATTTCAGAAAATTAAATTTGATACTGTCTTTGAAAAATACGGATTCTGACTCTGCTACAGAAATCTCTTTTTGGTGTGCCCTATATATTATAATCTTCACTGCTGGCATGTTTTATCTTTCCAGGGCAGTAAAGCCAGAGGTCCACTGGACAATTCTGGTGCTGTGGATTTGGACAACTGCACATCCAGCACCTTAAGCAGCGCAAGTAAAGTAAGTAAAGCCTGGGGTGAATATACATATTTAGAAACTTTAGATAATATTACCTGAAACAACTAGTCAGAAGTGAAATACGGTTACCAACTGTTCATGTAAGTGTTCTGTTCAAACATTTTGCTTTTTTTTCTGATTATTTTTTGGGAGTAGACAAGCTAACTGATTGTGTGTGAAAAGAAATAAACCTCAGAACAGCCAAACAGTATGATAAAAACAGTATCACAGAGTAGGGGAGTAAGTATGTCCTTTTCTTCCAACCTGCCTGTCCTGCTGCCACTTGCTGATCCATAGGATGTGTCTTTATTCATGTGCTGAATCCCTCTGGGGGTGATGGGGCTGCATTCATTGCAGGCAGCCCCACTGCCTTTCTTTTTTTTTTTCTTCGCCCCCGTCCCCCCCAGCCCCTCGCCCGTTGAAGCAATATTCAAGTCTTTTAGAATTTGCAAGTTGGTTACCCAAATCATTTTTCACATATGTAACATGTTAGAAATTGCCTAAGCCCTCTGAGGGACAACTTGAACAAAGTAATTTCCCAGTTTACTCTGGTAACAGAGATTCAGGCTAAGAAACAGCAGTCAAATGTCAACACAATGGTGACACATAAGATGCTGTTGTATGTAGAGTTTCACTGGAGATTTCCATACTTTTTGACAAGATGGGACTCATAGTAAATCTGTGTTTCTGTTCTCCAGAAGTTTCAAGTTGCTTTCAGGCCTTCTGTTCTGTTGCCTGTGCTATAATAGACAGCAGTGCAATTGAGGCTCCATTTGAATTAGAAATGACTTATACAAACATATATTTTGTATGTATACAGTATGTATTTTATCGTGTGAGTCTATATATGTGAAATAAAGTATTATATAACATCATCTGAATCCTGCAACAATGTGCAGCAAAACAAATGCAATAATTACCATGCTGCTGATCCTAGTAGGGTGCTGCACCTGGGGAGGAATAACCCCCCGCACCAGTACAGGTTGGGGCTGACCTGCTGGAGAGCAGCTCAGCTGAAAGAGACCTGGAAGTCCTGGTGGACAACAGGATGACCATGAGCCAGCAATGGGCCCTCGTGGCCAAAAAGGCCAATGGCATCCTGGGGTGCATCAAGAAGAGTGTGGCCAGCAGGTCGAGGGAGGTCATCCTCCCCCTCTACTCTGCCTTGGTGAGGCCGCGTCTGGAGTACTGTGTCCAGTTCTGGGCTCCCTGGTTCAAGAGGGACAGGGAGCTGCTGGAGAGGGTGCAGCAAAGGGCTACCAGGATGATTAGGGGACTGGAACACCTCTCTTATGAAGAAAGGCTGAAGGATTTGAGTCTCTTCGGTCTGGAAAAAAGACAGCTGAGGGGGGACCTTATCAACACTTATAAATACTTAAAGGGTGGGTGTCAGGAGGATGGGGCAAGGCTCTTTTCAGTGGTGCCCGGGGACAGGACAAGAGGTAATGGGCACAAACTTGAGCATAGGAAGTTCCACCTAAACATGAGGAGGAACTTCTTTACTCTGAGGGTGGCAGAGCCCTGGCACAGGCTGCCCAGAGAAATGGTGGAGTCTCCGTCTCTGGAGACATTCCAGACCCACCTGGACGCGTTCCTGTGCAACCTGCTCTAAGACGACCCTGCTCTGGCAGGGGGGTCGGACTAGATGATCTCCAGAGGTCCCTTCCAACCCCAACCATTCTGTGATTCTGTGTGGTTTCAGCCCTGAAAGTACGTACTGTGAATGCAGGATTGCATTCATAAGAAACATAAAACTGAGACAAGAAGAGGAGTAATTTCCCCTTTTGCATGTTTAGAAAGCTTTTAGTCTGAATAAAACAATATAAACAAACAGCATAGAAGCAGCGAGTCCTCTTCCCTAGAGGCAGCCTATAACTCTGCAGGCTTGGATACAGATATTGATTCTGCTGTAACGCCCAGTCACCTACAGGCTCCTGACTTCAGGTAATCAAGAGTCTGCTCTTTCTGCTTATGTTTTTGAAAGAATGGCCAACACTACAAGAAACACGAGGTGGGGAATGAAGAAGAATGCATGGTTTTGGACCGAAACAGGCATCTAGTCAGGATTAAAGTCCTTTGTGTGAATCTTCAGATAGACAAGGGGAGCATTACATTATTAGATGGGGTGCTAAATATACAGTACTCTGAAATGCCACCCTTCTCATTGCTGTCACTTTCACCCAAGTCTGACCCATCTGTTCTGTTCTGACCCCATTTCTACTGAGTTGTACTCAACATACTGTAAAATATAATTACTTTCAAAATTACTTTTTTCTCTTTAAAATGGAGACTCTGATTTGTTGAGCCAAATGATTAATAACAAAGACATCAAGCATCCAAGATTCTTTCTGTGAGCTATCATGATAAAAATGTGCAAGTTTGAAGCAGGTCTCAATGGGATTTGAAAATAACATGGGATTGCAACTTGAGGTTGATTTTAAACCCACATATTGATAACCTTATCTTTTGCACTGCTAGGAACCGCCATTGTGTGAAAAGGAGAAAGACAGACTTCCTATACTTCCTACGGAAAACGCCGTCAAGACCAGTGGATCAGTGGGTGATCTCTCCAGCGATCCAGATGACTCTCCTATTGAGCAGTCTGTTACATTACCTCAGCAAAGCTTTCGGAGGCGAGCAAACACACTGAGTCATTTGCCAACTGAAAGCCAGGAGTCTCTGGTACCTGCTCAAACATCGCCATCTGTTCCCCAGAGGAAACTTATGAGGTATCACTCAGTGAGCACAGAGACTCCTCACAAAAGAAAGTAAGACTCATTAAAAGCAGGCTATGATTTCATTTGTTGAGGGCATATTGGGGATGATAACTGCATACCCAGTATGTCCTCTTAATGGATAAGAAATGTATCGCAGCAGGGTGTCACTCTTTGGGCGTTTTGTAGGTATTCTGTTTAAAAACACTTTTAGCCCGTGTGCTCCGCAATGGAGAGAAAACGAGATGTGTAGTTCCCCAAAACTAAGTGTAAGCACAACGTAGGATTGCTCCTAAGGGTTTTGATTATATTTTTGCCATTTTTGTTGTTTTGATCTGCGAGCAGTATAAATAAGTGATACTTCTTGTTGTATATTTATAGAGAAAAATCCAGTAGCATTTGTGATGCTGAAAACCTTACTAGTTGGTGAATTCAAGTGTGACTTTAAAATATCACACAAAACTGACATTAATTGTCTAATTGTTGACAGAGGTGAGGCTCCTGTCTAGTTTTTCAATGAGCCTATGTAAATTTTACTTGCAAAAACAAGCTAATGCTTGCCTTCATGCTAATATTCTTGAAGCTATCCTCCTTCAAAAGCCTGACTCTACATCTCTAAAGTCTCCTCTTAACTTCATGGCAATTTTCTTCCCTTCCTCTATCTGGCTTTTCGCAATTACTAGGGAAACATTTCTGTCTGTAGGGTTCTGTTTTGCTGCCAAAACTGCTTGTTTACACAAGTTAGACAGTAGGAAATCTTTATGTGTTCCAGCTCATTTTTCCCTGCAGGAGACAGGGCAGTAAATGAGCATGCCTGAAATAGGTGATGACAGTGGAAAAAAGGAGAATTATAGTATTTGAAAGAAAACATAACCTGGGTTGCCTTTTTGTCCCTTCTTTGAACCTTTTTAATTCTAAAATACTAGAATGTTTTTGTAGTGCAGTTTAGGACTTGTGTTCTTGGGCTTGTTATCTTCATGAGAGTTGTCCTGATTCTTGTAGCTGCTTGTTTAATGGGTTCTTATCTTACTATAGGAATGCAGCTAGAAATTAAGTATATTTTTCATTTCCTTGGTTGTTTCTATTTGTGCTTGATCGTGTAATTTTTAGTAAGACCTGAGTGTGCCTGCTCCCTCACGTAATTCAAACCAAAAAGAAATCACTGTTGCTTCCCTTTCATAGCAAATGTACAGAACCAGGGGAAATTGAAAACTTAGAAGAAAAGTATACTTAAAGTTGTCAAAAATCACTGGAATGATAGACTTCTAACAAGTGTTGTATGTTTTATGAGTGTTTTTGAACAGCTTACCTCAATTCATAAATTGTTTCCAAAGTCTAAATAAATTAAATTCTTCATGTAGCATTTCACTTCTCATCCATTAGAACTCTTGATCATATGCCTGACTTTAACATAGAAACTAAGGGGAAGTACATATGAAGGAGAAAAAAAGGGGTGTCAGTTACAGCTTTTGGGAGTTTAAATTTAGTCATACACTGAAATGCCTTGCTAAAGCCTGTGAGTGTGTATTTGGGACTTTGCTGATTGAGTTAAAATGTTCAGCCTCTTACAGTTACTGCTTAAACTGTGAAAAACATAGGAAATGCCTCATTTGTGTATGCCAGGTCCCTTTCAAAGATTAGAGAAGGGATTTCACTTTTTTTTCCCCCCCCTTCTCCTTTCTTCTCTTACTGTGTTTTGGTCTTTGTGCTACCTCAACTCCATCGCTCTGGTTGGAATCCAACTATACGGTTTGAATGCATCTGTCGGCGAATCTAAAAGTTCTTCTGGTCAACTTGCACGTTCTCCTACTCTAGCTCGTCTTAATCCCTCGGCCTCTTCGCCCAACTTTTTAAAATATCTAAGGCATAATTCAAGTGGAGAACAAAGTGGGCATTTTGCACAAAAGAGGTGAGCTAGCGCCTGTACATAGTTTGGGGTAGGGTTTGTTTTACCATGTCATAAACGTGAAGCTCCATAGTGTAAATAATTAAAATAATTTAATATAGACCAAAGGTGGTAGATTTTTATGGGAGAGGGAACTCTAACTGCTCTGCTACTGAATGTAGAGCTGCTACTTACATAATTTTTTGGGGTTAATAAATAAGATTCTTTCAGACACGTGGACACATGACTTTCTTTGGAGCCAGTTGCTCCAAAGCAACTTGTTGTTATGCAGCAGACAGCAGCACCACTTAAATTGCATGAGGGATAAGTTGCCAAGAACCTGTGATCCAGCTCACTCTGTCCCTCCTGATTCAGTTCTGTTCTGCTTTGTTCATCATAACATCGAAACATGTTCATATTCTTCTGTGCCTGACATTAAAGGCAAAATGCCTAAGTTAACTAAATGGTGCAAGAAATAGCAGGACTGTGGAGAGCCGATACAAAAAAAACCCCACAAGCAACCAAAAACCACAAACAAAAAAAGAAACCCACACCCCCCACTCCCCTCAAAACCAGAAACCAAGAGCAAACAAATAAAAAAAACCCAACCTACTGGCTTATGTATTTGTCTTGGTTACTTTGAGCAATATCAAATGATACTTTTCCGTGCCTCTTTTCTTAGAACAAAATTACATATAGAGAACATTGAGAGAAAGACATTAACCCATGATTTTCCTGAGAACCTGAAACAAGTAGCTCCCTAAAAATTTTAACTGCGAAACCCCTTTTCAACCCCTTGAGATAAAACTGCTTATTTTAGCTCAAAAGGCTAATGAGACCAAATGTCCTTGGAAGTGCTGTCAACAGTCACTGGCCATTGGCAAGCAATTTTTATTTCTGTTGCTGTTTATTGTTTGGTTTTATCTCTTGGGTGAAGGTTTCCTGTTTCTCCAAGGTGCTGATTCTTCTCATCCTGAGAAAATACTCAACTGAGAACCTTGTTTCACCAGTTCCATCAGTTGTGTTTGCTAAGTACTAGCTAGCATCTTTCTTCATTTAGCTTCACCTTAGAAGCATGGTATAGCTTATTATAGGGGAGGAAATGTGAGTCTACAATGTCCTCTTTACTCTTCATTTTAATAAGGCTCACTTGAATCCTGATGGTTAAATTCTCAAAAGTAGATTTTTTCCAAGTAGATTTGGTAATGATTCTGCACGCATAGTAGCAACTTCTTCCCTTTCCCTGTCATTTAGGGGTATACCATATTGAACCTCTATGCAACAAGACTGAAAACGGAAATTGGTAGGGATATCAAATGGGTTGATAATCCCCCGCCCATTCACATCTTCAGGAGACAGTGCTAAATGCCATCCAGATATATCATTATGGTTTATGTAAAGCAGTTCTTTCTTAAACTTATTTTTTTAGGAGTAAATTCTCCTATTCACATGTTTCTGTGTACTCTTCTGAGAAAAGATCTAGTATCATCAGACAAGTTTTCTAAATTTTCATTTGATGAAACTTTTTTTTTATCTGAGTTGTTCTCAATTCCTTCTATTAACCTTCTTCTGAGTATGTTGGGGGCTTGTTATTTTAATACAAAGGGCAGAATTATGTTGGCCAGAAGACTGTTGATGAAATTTGATTAGTGCTCCTGTCTGTTGCATAAATAAAGCCACAATCCTAAATGATCAGTCAGAAGACGCAGTTTTTAACTTAAAAGTTACAAGCTTATCTGAATAAAACTCTGTTAATGCTTTACAAAATGTTTTTTGCCAAAGTCTTATTTTTCTTTTGACAGCACGATGATTATCAGTGTCAGCTTTTCCTAACCTTTTTCCCCAAACTTAGTCAATCATTGAAACTGATATTTAAGTAAATGTGCAATGATAAAGTTGGCGTCAGCTCTTATGAGTTTAAGAAATTAATGTGAAATATGCACTAAAAATCTTGGGATATAGCAAAGCATAATAACGTTACTGGAAGTACATTTATTTATATTGGAACTTTTTTAGTTTGCCCAAACAAATATGTATTTCAAAGTAGCACTTTGTTAGCAGTTTCAGTTTTGACTGTGGTTTCCTTGATATTCAGGCCTTCAGGATTTATCTGCTTTTTGTTTGAAACTTAGCAATATGTATTATTTTTATTCTGTGGATTTATATACTTCTTTGTTCTAAACTATACTTTTCCCAACTGCACTCTCAGCATCTCCTACCGTACTGCCTTAAGGAAAAAGCTTCATTCTTCCTCTTCTGTGCCAAATTTCTTAAAATTTCTGGCTCCTGTAGATGAAAATAACACCTCTGACTTTAGGAGCACAACAAGGTAGGGTTCTCTCTTAAAGCCTGGAGGTAAAACTGTATTTTCAAAGGTTTCTTTGTCTGAAATATTTCAAATGCTTCTCGCACTTGCAAAACCTGATTTGTGCAACAGTTCACTTGCATGTATTCTGCATGTGATTGCTGTCAAAAGGATGGAGCTGTCCCAGACTCCTCTCACGTTAATATTGCAGAATTTAGCCGTTTAGATGTTGTAATGGTCATGCAACTTCCATCTGTGTACTTCTGTGATTATTCCTGCCAAAGGACTGTATTAGCGATTTTCAGTTAAGAGAATATACGTGGTTCATCCTAAGCAACATCAGTGTCCTCAAATTGGAAGGAGAGGATTGCCTGTCAAATGCTCCTCCCAGTTGCGGCCAGAGCTATTTGAAGTTCATTTATCCCTTTCAGCTTCAACAAAGACTCATGCAACCATTTAGCCAATGGCTGGAATAAAGCAATGAATAGTTTAAAGATGTAATGGGTGAAAGTTATTAGTGGGATTTCTAAAGGAAAACAGCATTGCTGTTCATTATTTCATTTAATATTCTGAATAAAAACCTCTGTATGTAGTTCGTGGATTACACCAAGGAGTAACATCCAAAGTTCCTGGACACTGTTCCCAAGTTTATTGCTTATTTCAGATGGTGACTTTCGAACACAAAAGTTAAAAGTTTTTTTCCAAGGCTGTGCTGAGAAGGAATATATTACATACCCAGTTCACAGAAGGTTGGAAGTTTGGTTGGTGTTTATAAAGCTTCTTGATGTGTGCTTATAAAAGGCATCAGCAGTTCTTTGTGTCTCCTACAAATAATTGCTAGATTTCGTGGATGGCATTTAAATAGCAGAATGATAAAGATACATTATAGTCTATGTGTTTTTAATGCATGTGTTGAATACACTGCTGCAAAGAAAGCTGAAAATCAATTGAAACTGGAGAAAGCAGATTGCACAGAGCTGCCAGCCCCTTTTGGTGAAGCTAATTGATGTTTCCAGCCTTGTATAAGGCTGCTCCCCCAAAGCAAGCTTCACCTACCTAACACTGAGAGCTTGACCCAGCATGTGCAGAACACGCTGCAGTCCTCAGCTGATGGTTCATGTTATTGTATTCACTGAAGACTCTGTCACTGTTACTAGCCAATTCAGGTAGCCTACCCATAAGTCATTCTGTGTTCCACAATTTTAGTGACTACGAATCCAAACACAGCCAGCAGGCCATTGGTGCAGACAGCCCTGTAAGGACTCGAAGGCATTCGTGGAGGCAACAGATATTCCTGCGAGTGGCAACCCCTCAGAAAGCATGTGATTCTCCCAGCCGATACGATGGTAAATTCTGTATTTATTTGCTCCCATGAACGTTGTTGGTGGATGTAGTCTGTGAAGTGTGGATCGTTTTGTCTACTGAGTGGACATATTTGTGTGGTGCTCTGTTTGTACTGTCTTTGCAGTTTCCCACCTGCGTTTTGGTGATGCCAAGCTCATCAGCTGTTGAGTTTTTGTTTTTCAGCTTCATATGTAACACAGTTTCAAATGTGTCAAATTAACTACCCAGAGAAAAAAATATTTTTATGTGTATTATTCTAATGTGTTCTGGGAAAAAAATGTGTTACCAAGTATTGCTCTGAAGAAAAGGTGATACTTCTATTTCATGTTTCCATGCTGGAGTAGAGAACTATGGACTAGAATAATCCAGGTCTACAGAAGGAACCAAATTTCTTTTATTACCTCAGTCGAGCTCTGTAGTGCCTACTTCATACCAGACTCAATTTGACCTTATGTATCTTGCTCTAGTCTGTGACTCTTTGCCACTCGAGCCATAGTTACCGCCTGTTCTCATATTTATTTCCTGAAATTCTGTAGAGCTAAGGACCACAGACTAGGAAAAAATCACTGCACGTGAGCATGCAGGAGCATCGTTTTATACATCTCACTTTATGTGACCCAGATAGTACAGCACATGCTGAGGCCAAGAATGCCTCAGAGAAGCTTGTGTCTGTAGATAATGGTCTCTGGCTCACTAAAGTTTGAATTTCACAGCTTGAGCTCTGCAAGCTTTACCTTCTGACCGATCTCTAAGGCCATTGTATAAGAAATTAGAAAAAGTATAAGGGAACAGGAGGGAACAGTACCATATAGTAAATGTAGTAAAAAGTGACGGTCCTAATGTCACTGAGACATTTTGCTTGCATCTTAAAGAGGGACCCGGGTTAACTGGACACCGCACGTAACAAAAGTGTTTGTCATTAATGCATTGCTTGCAACGTAATTTGACTGATGATGGGGTAAACTACATATGGGCATAGATGCCTCTGAAATTCAGTGCACTTCAAAATGAAGTGATCTCAAGAGCATGTTGTGTAAACATACATGTGAAATGCTCTCCTAAACTTCAAGGCATATGAAGAAGCTGTTCAATCTCAGCTGTACTGTGAAGCTACTGTTTTTGCAGGTTTGATGGATCTTTTTGTAACTGGAAATATTCTGTCTTGTTTTTGAAAGCCACAAAACCTTCCCTTAAATAGGGGGAAAAAACCCTAAATTGTCTATCCAAGCATTTCCTCTGAGACATAATAGCAGCAAGATACAATCTTAACAACCTACAGCTGGATAAGCAGAATAGTTGGAGAAACAAGTGTGGCCAAAATGGAAAACAGGAAGGGCTATTAACAGGAGAAGCATTTTAAAATATCTGGCCTTTTTCTTCACTCTTGTTTTCTTTTTCTGTTTTTGTTCCAATGTACATATTCAAATTATGAACAGAGGGAGAAAACTCAGGGGTTTTTTTTATTATTATTATTATTTATAACAAGTATTGGGTTCTACCATTTGGATTTTCATGCATCTCCTGAAGCATTTCTGGCAGTAAAGGAAATTCACTCATAATCCAGTCTCTGTAGCCTTTAAGAGAGCTGCTGTACAGACGATCTCACATTGGACTCACCACCACAGTTAGTGTAACCTCTGTAGTTTCAAAGTAAATGTAACCAGCTATCATTCATTGTCTTGTTCCTCTTTGTTTCATTTTCTCTCAAGGACAAGCAGCACATGCAGTGGGGTTTATTGATTTGATGTTACTTGTACTTCCTTTTTTTGTTTGGGTTTGTTTGTTTTGTTTTTTAAAGGCTTTCTCACTCTTTTTGGACTGATTTCCTTTGGAAACAGAATTCATGCAAGCAGCTAACGTATCACCAAAAGATCAATTTCAGCCAAATTGGACAGAGGGCAAAGAAGGTTTTAAAGATAACGTTTTGTTCATGCTCTGCAAAAGTAAGCATTAAGAGAGGGAAACAATATTCATGAGTTTCCCGTTATAGACAGTACCTCCACTGACCAATTTCTCCATTCAGGTGCAATAGCCCACATACCACTCCAGGGCTCTCTGCAGGACAGCAGTAAGAAAAAAGGCTAGGGATTTTTTTAAAAGTTAGTAAGTCAGCCAGCTAAGGGACCCAGATCTCTGTGAGTCAGAGATGATAAGGTTTCTCAAGCTTTGCATAGGCTGCTTTACTAAACTTTGTATTAAATGGAAAATCCACCAGTATGCCTGAACTATGTGTTGCTTTGACCACGTGTGGGCAGGCACTGACAACAAAATGAAACTGCTCTGTGGCTGTAACTTTATTGGGTTGTAATCAGCAAATATGCATGTGTAAGATGTCACAAGAAATAGAGACAACTTTAAGCTTTATACACACAGAAAGATCCAGATCCTGACATTTGTGATTCCATTTGTATAGGCAAGTGGTGAGTCTCAAGATGCATCATGTCCATTGCCACACTCTGTGTGGTTAACACAGCAGGATATGAAGGTATATTTACTAAAGTTTAACAAAAAGAAAAAGAAAAAGAAAACCCAGACAACTTGTATGTAGCTTTTGCAGAAATTTTGAGCTTAATCTTATGAGGTTCTGAAGTTCTGAACTTGAGAGAGATCTAGTGTCCTGAGTTCCCACATGAGCTTTGAGTCCCACTGTCTTGCATTTCTGGATCATTTACTTCTTTAGTAGGTGCTTATAAGAAGTTTGAGCTAAGTCTTCATTTCCTGTAGCTCAGCTGGAGGGAGGTGACTGCTGGCTGTGCTTTGGTGGTTGCATTGTGTATTACCGGGCAGAAAGCATGCTGTTTGTTTTGCAGACACCATTATTTAGAAGTGCCATTTGCCTTATTCGTGAAGGAGGATGTTCATTTCTTACTAGTTCAGGAGTAAAATGAAAACCAGTCCTAAATCAATAGAGTTAAAAAAAAAAAAATTGCAAATAGATACACCAGAAAGCCATTTTTTTTTTCTTGCCAGTTGAGATTCCAGCCTTGCCTGATGACTGGACTCAATCCAGCCCCACTCAGGCAAGGTGTGCGCTCGGAGACAGCAGAAAGCCTCGGGTACAGGAAACCATTACTTTCAGTTGTTATGGGAGCCATGTCCCACATGCAGGCCCTCCTCCAGCCACCTCCTGCTTGCTGGTGCTGCTACTTTCCCTTTTTCCCACGCTATTTTCCCCTACTTCTGTACGTAACTTTATGATGAAGTACATCGGAGAAGCACTATGCAATTTGGTGCCTGGCAGAACAGCCAGGTGAGTTCCAGTGGGCCTGAAGATGATGAGGCTGGTCTCCAGACTGGGGATCTAGAAAAGATTTTATGCATAGCTGAGATGATCTGTAGAGACTTTTATTGCTTTCCAGATGGTAGCTGGAGGTTTGGAGGGTTGAATTGTGCTAGTTCTATTGTAGCAACCTACAGTTCAAATGTCCAACCTCATCTCCTGCTGTTTGCCACTTCCCAAGGAGTGTTTGTGCTGCTGTGGGTGGGGTGGAGCACTGGGGGCAGAGTTTCTCTTGCCACCGCTTTGAGACACACTCAGTGTCTTGTCCTCTGGTATTTTTCTTTTTTATTTGTTTGTGGGGGTGGAATGGGTGTTATATCCTGCAAAGTGGAGAGATAGGAAAAGAGGAGCACAGGTCACTTAAAAAAATGGATCATACTTTGATCTGTTACAATACTATATTTCTTTTGAAAGAAAGTTTTCATTAATCTCTTTTTGTAAAGCTTTTTTGGCCTGTTTTCTGTATATGAGTACACAAAATTCACTCTGGCTCTCCCACTCACTGTCTTAAACATTTTAAGTAATAAAAGTATTTCTTCAGTTGTTTGATTTTTACCTTTATTCCTGCCCACCCCACTTGCAGATCGTCATACTTCTGTAGAGCCTCTCTAACAAGAGCCACATTCTATGGCCATGCAAATGGTTTAGAACTTCCTAGTTCTCTGACTTCCCTTCACCTTTTTACCAGCGAACAACTTGGTGATCATTTTAAACCAGCTGAAGTATGTGCTTACTCAAAAAAGATGGTTGGTTTTCAGTTGGATGAGTTTTCTAGTCTCACTCGTGGTGTTAGAGGAGCACCAGAGCAGGCACAGGGAGGCAGGCAGGGACACATATGTGGCTGCTCTTACCGTGCTCAGGACCAGGACACACTTAGACCAGTGCAGAGTAATCGCAAAACTTCACCTTGCGCTGCAGTGCAGCAGGATACTTGCATACTTTCATTCAGCATCTGCAAATCTCTGGGCAGTGGACTGTTTTCACTACAGTTTTCATACATTGACTGTTCAGAATTGGTCATAGTGGGAGAACTGTTTTGCAGATTGTCAGAAAACTCCCAGTGGAGTAAAGTCAGGTGCTAGATTTAAAGGGGGTGTGAATAGTTTTCTGAAGCAAATGGTGGGAAAGTGATGGTGCTTGTCATGAGCTTTCTTGCTGCAGGAGGTGTGTTGGCAGCAGACAGCAAGATTTTTATAACAGCTGTGCCAGTTTTAGGTTGGAGAATATGTGATTTGTTTTAAGGTGGGCAGTGGAGTGGAGTTACACGTTGAACAGTGAAAGAAATTGCAATTTGGAGGAATGAGTTACTTGGTATTGCTTAGCAGTACTCAGAAAATAGATTCAGATGAAAAAAAGGAACCTTAGCCAGAACAGCTACATAATATTTTACAACTTGACTTACAGAAAAATATTCTTTTAGAAAGTATGAGTATCTTTGTACAGGGGGAAAAAAACCAAAACTGATTCACTTATTAAAATGAATTGCATTTCAGTCTCTGGCAGACAGAGGTAGCAAAATGTTAAATCCTAAGTGCAGAATTTTGGATATGAAGAGCTGTTATTCTTAAAACCAGTTGTGGATAGCACCTGCCTATCTGCTTTGTGGTTAGGTTTATATCTCTTCCATTATTTAAGCAAAATTACAAAATTACTATTTTGTAATAGTGTTGCAAATACTGTAAAACTGTTGCTTTAGCATTCTATGGTTAAAATGTTTATGTGGTGTAAATTATTTGTAATGTGTCCTCCACTACTGTTTTAATGGTTCTTTTTTAGCAACAAAATGGTTATTAATTAACTAATTACTAGCTTCGTAAATGCCATAATAAAGCCAGTTGGTTAGAAGTGATTACTGAGTTCTGTCCCTCTCAAAACGAATATACGCTCATAATCTTGATCTGCAGCATAGGAGCTTGGCTATAAGCAGGAGGTACCACATATAATGTGTGACGGCTTCTGTATCCATTGAAATATCCGGGCATTCATTTCTTAGGGCTTGATAATATTAGTAAATGGAGTGAATTTGGAGGTCGTGATTACTTTTTAAGAAGCTCTTGGCTTTAAAAGAAAAATCGAACTCTAAAGCATCTCTCAGAGCTGATTTTAATCAACTGTATTGAAATACACAAATTTTCAAGAGCTCCTCATTCAGGCATTGCCTTAAGTTGTATGTCAGATAGCAGAACTTGTTGCTTCTTGTGATTCTATAGCTGAAGCTTTCAGGTAACAGAAGGGTCCTAGTCATGTTACCACATTTGGTTAGGAAGTCAAATATTCCAGATATCTGTGTAAAATAATAGGAATATTGTATTCCTGGTTACAGAAGTTTGCAGTTCCTCTTTAATTTTGTATCGTGTATGAAGGAAGGTGTTGCACTACCTGAATGGAAGATCTGAAGAGAACCCTCTAAGGATTTTGTGAAAGTCCTTTCTTTTGGGCAATTTAATCTTGCATGACTGTGAAGATTCTCTTGTTTCTTTGCTAAGCTGAATTTTCTAATGTTTAAAATGCAACAAAGAAATATAGCGTAATGCAGAAAATAAAATGCTTAATGGAATTCTTCCACCTACATTCTCACTATATCTTGCCCGACTTCTTAACCCTGGAGAGCAGATGTGACTGGTAAACACTGCATTTAGAGAGCCACGTGTGAACAGCAACATCGTGAGGATGGCGGTAATGCATTATATTTGAGCCTCCTCCCTTTTAGCTTCCTATAAAAATAAAACAAGCCCTTCTTTTCTATGTGAAGTGTTGCAGTTTCTAGTCAAAGATGAATCTTGTTATCTTGTTTTTGGTGTTTGAGGTTGGTTAGACTAAGTGTTTTTGAAAGAGTGTTTTTAAAATTTGGGCTTTTAGGTGGGTTTGTCACTTCTAATGTTTTTTTACTTTGTGTGTGTGGTTTCTCTTAGTGGGTTTCCTTTTTTTGTTCTTGTTTTTGGAAAGCCTTGTTTAATACTGAGATTGATTGAATAAGAAACTATTGATCAATTTTTTTCTAGTCAATTACAAATGAAATTTCCTAAAAAATAAGGTTTAAGGCAACATTTTAATAACCCACTGTTGGAATACTTCAATATCCTCCACAGGTCCCAGCGTTGTAGCTCCTTCTGTAGGTAATGAAATTTCCTGTTTATATCACAACCAGTCAAATGTTGTCTGTCTTCATTACTACTGTAGTCATTCACCAGCTTTTCACTTGCAAACTTTCTTTAGTGTGGTCCCTGGTAGCAATATACCGTGATACTTTCTTCATAGTCTTTTGTACTTTGTTTTGTGTGTCATCTTTGCACCTGAGAGTTCTGTCTAATGTTGATCCTTTTGGAGTGTAAGGATACTCTGCCTTTTAGGATTGAAGCACTGCCACATGAAGCCAAAGAGCTGAGTGTGAATGAATGGATCTGCTGTACAAATTCCATCTCAGTCCATTGTTACTATTGGCTTTGTCCTTTCTTGGGTTGTATAAGTAGGTGGTGAGAGCATCAGAGCAGTGCTTTTGAGGTACATATGGATGCACTAGTACATTTGTGCAACATTTCCATCTGCTTCATGAGCGGTTTCATCAGGAGTTCATTACCTTGCACAAGTGCTCACAAGCACAGGAAAGGTGGTGGCTTGACAGAGAAGTACGCTGTTTCTCAAGGAATACTTAGTTTGGAACCAAAGACTTGTAGAAGTGCAATGTGCAGAAGACTAATTTTGAAGGGTAGTCCAAGTATGAACTTCAAATGGAAAACAACCTGTGTGTTGATAAAATATAACAAATATCGCGTCAACTTGTCCAATCCTGAACCTTAAAGAGTAGAAGTGTGGTAGGCTTGTAGAAGTAACATGCATGAAAGTAGAATTTTGTATTGAAGCTGCAGGGAAGGGAGCAACATATTTGAAAGGAGTACAGGTCAAAAGTGGAATACAAGTAAACAAAAGCTGCCGACACTGGCAGAGGAACAGGGAAGCAGTCTTTCAGTGTGTGCTGAAGTGTTCAGATCCTGTTTAAGTGCACTTACTAATCTCATAAAGGTTTTGAAGGCTGCTCATTACTTGGGTTTTAACACATGGCAGTTTAATTCAGTGTAACGTGAGCTCCCAGTTATGTTCAGTTGAATTGCTCTACTATTTATCTTTGTTTTCTCTGCCATCCTCCAGATCATTTGTGCATAATAATGAAATACACAGTTTCTAGTTACAGAATTTCTGCTCTGGATCTGGAAGCTGGACGGCATGTCTGTCGGTCACCTTGTTGTATATTCATGGACATGGGTTAGTGCTGATTTACCAAATGTCTGGGTTTTTTACTTTGCTTTAGGGGATTACCTGCACATTCCACCTCCCTGCCTCCTTTACCAGACAAACAGATGATGCAACTCTGTAAACTTTAGACAAGCCACATGAGCAGTTAAACAGGTTCATTTTGGTTTCTATACATCCTGCTACATGCCAGTGGAGATGGGAAGGAAAGGAGGCTGTGAATGTGTTGCGCTTTATCAGAGTAGACTTTAGACTTTCTGTTAAATGCCTACAAGTGATAAGAAGAAAGAAAGGATAGAAAAGGAACTGCCATTTGAGAGGCAAAATCAAGTCTAGGACTGTTCCACAGAAGACTTAGAGGTAGGGTTGATAATGATAACTGTTCAGCTTATAAAATTTTGTAACTTTTCTGTTTTCTTTTATAGCCTTAAGCATTGTGAGTTAAATTTCTTATAGTGAATACTGCTCTTATCAGGTTAGTCAGTAATAGACAAGAAATTTTCAGCCTAAATGGGAGCAGGACCATGGACTTGAGTAATTAACGCTTTGGAGTGGTTCAAGTGTTGCCACAGTAAGTTTGATCACTGGAGGACAAGAAGTAAGTAACACCTCCAATAAATCAGAAGGTGATATTTTGTTAAGTTGGTAGTTGAAGACCAATCCACAAAATTTTCACTGAGAAAGTAGAATGTGCATACTAAAACCAGAAAAATTTTTAGGTCTTGGATATGTTCTTTCTTGCTTTAGGAATGCAATATGTTTAATCCATTTCCTTGCATGTGTTTTGGCACACTGTTTTTTGTTGGGTTTTTTTTGTAAGTGGGTAACCATAAAGTGTCTCTGTAGATACTCAGATATTTTCTAACGCATACATGCATATACACATGCAGAAGACCAGAACACATATCTGACTCTAAGGGAGATCCATAAACCACTGAAAGGATGTGTAGGGTGAGAAGATATTTGTTTACTTGGATTCTATACTGAATGCTATAAGAACATAATAAGAAGTGAATAGACTACAGATAGCATAGAGTGGATAAGGGTGTACCTCTCTGGATCACTTTCAATGTTTGCATTAACATTTGGTGACCATTTTCATTAATGCCACTTTCTTATGGCAATGTTAGTTTGTGCATGTAATGCAGCCTTAGAGAAAATTAAAAACTTCTCTTCGAGTTGGTATTTTAATTTTTTAAAGTATATTATTTTATTCAAGCAAATCAAGGCAGTTCTACCAGCATTATCCTTAAGAGCATTTCCCTTATAATGTTCTTTAATAAGCACTGAGAAAAATTGGCATGAAAGCTACTATATATACAGAACATTGTTGACAGGATAGTGCATGCATCAAAAACAACAATCAAATCAAAATAATTTTTCCTTTAATTGTCAACACAAGTTGAGGATTATCAAGTGTGTCTTCCTTCTCTACCTGATGACATTTACCTAAACCTCTTTTATCATTGCAGATCTTAGCCCACAGAAGTCCTTCCATTTACCTGTAAAGAAAAAACTTAAATTAATGTTTCAGAGTTTCCTTTTGAGGGATATAATATAATTTTTTCATTGTATTGATATTTTTCATAATCAGCTGTATTTTTGAATGCTTCTGTCACTGTTTCCTGCTTCTCCTTGCAACAAATGGTGATTGCTATTAAAGTGTCAAATATTTGTCCTTTGCCTAATTCACATTCTCATGAAGTTCGTTCTTCTCTAAAATGCTGTAGATACCCAACGTGTGGGCATCCACACTTATATCCAGAGTGCAAGTTTGTAAAGGTTTCATTTGTGCTGCTAGCTGAAAATGTTGCATTTATTTTTTATGTGTATTTTTTAGCCCTTGTGTTTAACTGTCGTAACAAACAAATAAATGTTGTATAAGAAAACAGGTGGTTTTGGACCCACCCTATTTGTCTCTGACTCTTTGAGAGGAGAAGATTGACAGTGGCAAAACTTAGAAAAGCAGAAGCCAACAGCTGTGAACGTTTCCATTCTTATGTAGTCATCTGAGCTTAGTGGTGAGAGTGCCTTTCAACACACAAGAAGAGAATAGCTGCACATGAACCGTGTGAGTCAATATATGGTAGCTTTCTGAGCAGATTGTGAAGGGGTGAAAACCTTCTTATTTTGTTAGTTTGTAGAGATGAGATAATTTGTGTATGTGTTTAATTCAAAGTCTTTATTGCTGTGCTAGCCAGTGATAAAGAAATGGACCACTGAGCTACCCTGCTGAATAATTGTTTCAGGAGCGTGCTTTCTCCAGGAGTTGTTTCAAGTAGCATGCACAGATGTACTTGTCCTTGGCTGGAAAGTCCGGGGAATGGTTTCTGTTGCATTGATTATTTTTTTTTAAAGCACTTTCTTGCATGCGTAACTGGTCAGCTTGTCCTCAGGGTGATGTTTCACAGCCATTCTGTGTGGCTTAAGGAGAAATGCTGTTGCAATGGCTTTCCATTTGGAATTTGGTAGGAAGAGATGGCTGGTTTTGACTATTCATTTTAAAGGTGGTGAATTGAGTAAATTTTCTTCTAGATACAGGTTATATCAAAGGCTATTGAGCCTTCAGAGAAACTGTATAAAACAAAATTAAGTGATACTGCAGCAGACATTAAGAAAACAAAGTATAAGAACTCATGCTTCTTCTGTTGAGAACTCGATTAAAAGTAGTGTTGTTCACAATTTCTCTAAAAAGAGAAGATTTTTCAGTTTGCCTGAGATTTGTTTAATGTTCACTTTCTTCTGTAGTGTTTTCAGTCTTCTTAGAATTACCTTGCATACAAAAAGGTAACATTTTGTTGTAGACCAGCTGAAGCCAAAAGAAAAAGTGCAGAAGGTTATGACATGGTTAAAAATTAGAAGTGAGAGCAAACATGTCTTAGGTGCCTGTCTCCCTTTCTGCATGTTTACTTTAAGAACAGGTAATCATCCCATTGTATGGCCTTAGGTGGTGGTGTGTTTGTGCAGGTAAGGGTGTGTGTGTTTTCTTTGTTAAGCACGGTTTAGTGATTATTCTTTAAATGATGTGGGTGCTATATTTGCTTTGGTCTGCTATGTGAATCACGCCAGGTTTCAGCTGTAGGTTGTATTTTTGCAATTTCTCAAACTTGCCTTTTCCTTTTTAGTTCTGTCCTTGTAAAGCTGTAATTAGCAAGTCGCCATCTTGATGCATAGTACAATGTTTTTATCAGCTTATAGAAAAAAAATATTTCAGGCTTTGGCCCATATGATTCTTATTCAGAAGCAGTTTATAAATCTGTTTAAGACTGTCATTTGGGAACCCTTGCTTGGTATTGCTACCTCCTACATAGTGGGTGTGTGTGTGGGGGTGTGTGTATATGTAGATGCGTATGTACATATATGCAATCTTTGAAAATGTGTCCCTTCATTCACGTATTCCTGAAATCTAAGTAGTTCACAACAGCTTCTCTCTTTTCAAGATTATTCCGAATTGGGAGAACTTCCACCGAGATCCCCATTGGAACCAGTGTGTGAAGATGGCCCCTTTGGGCCAGTGAAAGAAGAAAGGAAACGGACACCCCGTGAGCTTCGCGAGTTGTGGAAGAAAGCCATTATTCAGCAGATACTGCTCCTCAGAATGGAGAAAGAAAACCAGAAGTTACAAGGTTGGTGAAGTTCTTGATTACAGCCTACTGCAATACAAGTTCACTTTGTTTTGCTCTGTGACCTTGGCAGTGGATTGGACCAAGCCTTAATGAAACATTTTAACAACATACAGGTAAATCAGCTTAGCAGCATCTCCCTCAGCTCTCATTAGCACAGGTTACAATTTACACCTTTTTTTTTTTTTTTTTTAATCACTTCACCTTATTATTTGTTTCCTTGGTCTTAACTGGTACTCTTTAATTTTACCATGGCTGGGGTTCTTTAGTCTCCTTTCTAGAAGCTCTGACAAGGAATTCAGTACAATCACTATCATGAACTGCATTCTTTTCTACATTCGCATCCATAGGTCATTGTCTAGTTATTGGTCATTGCAACATTCTGTTTAGCCAGTCTTGAAGTTGAATTGAAGTTCTTAAGGAGCTGGTTGCGGCCTTCTATGGGTGCCTGCCTGTGTACGCACACTATGCAAGGAAGGTTTGTATGGAGTAGTAATGACTTAGATCAGTCAGAAGGGTGAGAAGGAGCTTGAGAAACCGGAAGTTGCAGTTATTCTTAATCAAAACTTTTCTGTGGCTGAATGTGTAGCTGCAAGAAATCTGTTGTGGTGGCAATTTGTACACATAAAACACAGCTGATTAAGAATACACGTTTCATTTTAGCAGCTGCATACAGAATTATAACTGATTGCCCTTGAGAGCTGCTTCTTTGAAGATATGAATGATGAGGACAGAAATGTTTATTTGGCTGACTTTAGATGTTCAGGAAGGAAGTAGGCACCTGGATCCTCAAAGGGTGAAGTACCTGGCATGAAAATGGCAATTCTTCTTAGCCTTTGTGTAAACTTGAGAAAGGATTGACCTCCAGGAAGAACAACTGTGTAGAGAAAGGGCCCAGCTGTGTGAAAAGGTCAGTATACCAAACATGAAATCCTTCTTTAAACTTGAGCTGAGACTCCTGGCTGAAGGAGAAAATGCCTCTCAAATGTTGGATATGGCCTCCCAGAACACTTAGCCCACCTGTAGGCTATTTGCTCCTAATTAGTATAGCTCTCCTATTTCCACCCTGATATCTGAAGAACACCTGATACCTGAGTTTCCTAAGAACCCTACAGGTGACAGGCATGTTCCCAGCAAAAGTACTTGCTAATCCAGTAAAGTAAAATATGGCAATGTATACCAAATGTACAATGCCCTTCAGTAATGGACCAAGACATTGGCATAGACAAGTGTACTCTTCACTGGATAAAAAACTGGCTGGATGGCCATGCCCAGAGAGTTGTGATTAATGGGGTGAAATCCTCTCGGCGGCAGGTCACCAGTGGTGTCCCTCAGGGCCCAGCTTTCGGGCCAGTTTTGTTTGATATCTTTATCAATGATCTGGATGAGGGGATTGAGTGCACCCTCGGTAAGTTTGCAGATGACACTAGACTAGGTGGGAGTGTTGATCTGCTTGAGGGTAGGAAGGCTCTACAGAGGGACCTGGACAGGCTGGATCGATGGGCCAAGGCCAACTGTATGAGGTTTAATAAGGCCAAGTGCCGGGTCCTGCATTTCAGCCACAACAACCCCAAGCAACGCTACAGGCTTGGGGAAGAGTGGCTGGAAAGCTGCCCAGCAGAAAAGGACCTGGGGGTGCTGGTGGACGGCCAGCTTAACATGAGCCAGCAGTGTGCCCAGGTGGCCAAGAGGGCCAACAGCATTCTGGCTTGTATCAGGAATAGCGTGGCCAGCAGGAGCAGGGAAGTGATGGTGCCTCTGTACTCGGCACTGGTGAGGCCTCACCTCGAGTGCTGTGTTCAGTTCTGGGCCCCTCTGTACAAGAGGGACATTGAAGTGCTGGAGCGTGTCCAGAGGAGAGCTACCAGGCTGGTGAGGGGTCTGGAGACCAGGTCATATGAGGAGAGGCTGAGGGAGCTGGGCATGTTTAGCTTGGAGAAGAGGAGGCTGAGGGGAGGCCTCATTGCCCTCTACAACTACCTGGAAGGAGGTTGTAGAGAGGTGGGTGTTGGCCTCTTCTCCCAGGTGAATAATGACAGGACCAGAGGAAATGGTCTGAAGTTGCAGCAGGGGAGGTTTAGATTAGATATTAGGAAGAATTACTTTACTGAAAGAGTGGTCAGGCACTGGAACAGCCTGCCCAGGGAGGTGGTTGGGTCACCATCCCTAGAGGCGTTTAAGAAACGTCTAGATGTGGCACTTCAGGGCATGCTCTAGTGGCAGAGATTGTAGGGGGTTTTTTGTGTGTGTATGGTTGGACTCAATGATCTCAAAGGTCCTTTCCAACCATGAAGATTCTATGATTCTATGGTAAGACCATCTGGAGAAAGAGGTACCAAGAGCAGTGATTTATTAAACGCCTTCAACTTAGAGCAGTGCTATCATAAATGAGCTGCCATCAAGTTGTTCTGCAACTTGGAATTTTTATGGGACCTAGCATTTAGAAATAAATTTTCTCTTTTTTGTGTATTTATACTCAGATTGTTATTCTTTTTTTAAATTCTCTTGTATTCAAGTTACCTGAATCTGCAGCCTGCAGTCAAGTTTTTGGCAACTGCAGGACGTTAATTTCAATAACAATTTTAGCAAGTTTAGTTAGATGCTCCATTTGTTTCTACCCAAAAGAAACAGTCGCAAAACTGTCACAAATTCACTAAGACGAGCATGTCTGAAGCTAGTTGGTGATTGAATGAGACAGGTGTTGGCGTGACTGAAGACCCAGGCTGTGCAGTACGTGCTGTGGAGTGAGGAAGTTGTCCTGGGTAGCTGCTGCAGGAAGAGGTGAGATGATGAGACAGTACTTGAGAAAACAGATGACTATGCTGCAGTGAGCACAGCTTTGTAATGTAATGCCACATGTTCTAACGCTTTGATCTCTGGGAAGTAAAAATACATATTTACATGTAGTAATAATTCTCAGAGTACTACTGTTTAATACTGAACGAAATATTAACATTAAATGGACAGTGTGTTGCATCTTTACTAATAATGTTTAAGTGTGATATTTGGAATTGGGTTATGTCAGTATCTAAATAAGCTTGCTGATAAAGGCATATTCTCTCCTCGGTCCTTACATGTCACTCCCACTGTCATGTTTCTGCACATGGCATAAGATTGAATAAAGCAGAAAAGTCTGAAAAGAGTGAAAAGTTGCCAAGCACCAGAAAACATTCATCTGCAAAAGGGGGAACATTGAAAGATTTCTCTGGGTTTGTTTTCATATAATCTGAAAATTAAATGCCATTTAAAGTTACCTTCATACAATGCCTCCTGTGGTTTAAGGTTTTTTTAATATTCTAATTTATAAATATGTTGTATTTGACCTGAAGAAAACATGAAGAAGTTGACAAAGAGTTTACATACACAGCATTGCATTCAGTATGGACGCACAGCTATAACAAAACTGTCAGTGCTTTTATTTACACGAGTCTATGGTTAAACATTGAATATAATCTACAGGGAAAAATCAAAAGCAACAAGAAAAAAATAAAACCTAAGGAGTATAATTAAGCTACAGCTGTCTGTATCAGGATGGGTAAAGCATGTGTCAGTACATGTGCAGCCAAAGTCACGTCTTAAAATGAAATATGCTACTTCAAAGAGAAAAGTCAAAAACTAAATTAGAAAATGTCAAAATGAAATGCTATGAGGTCCAGATCTTGCAAACACTTAGGTAACATCATAACTCACATGAATAACTGCACTGAATGAAGTCATTCACATGTGAAAGCAACTACAGGATAGGGAGGTAAGGTGGACACTTCCCAAATATAAACGGTTCTCTTTTTCCATTTTTAAAATCTAGAATCTTGTTTTACTCAGTGGGAGTACAGGACAAGCTAACCCTTTGCGACTCTCAGAATTTGATAATTTAAAAAACCTTAATTACAGCTACAAATATCAAAACAAAATGAGCTTAGTTGTGTTGGCTATTTTAGTGTCACCATGGGCCATGGAAATTTCCAGTGATTTTTAACTGTTTAGTAAATTTGTATAAAAAAGTTGAACATACAAACAATGGAGAGTTAAACTATCAAAAGATAACATCCTTTTAACATAGATTGTCTCTAGACTGTAACCTACAGGAGTGTGATTTTGGTGAGTTCACACTGTGAAATCATCAAAAGTAGCAATAGCCTTATGAGGTATGGAGGAATGTCCTCAAAATGAGAGTATCTTGTTCGCAGTAATGCATCACCCCAACAATGAAATACTGTGAATACATCATGTCAGCATAATTAAAAATCATGGTCGCTTCATGATACAGTATTTCATAAACTTTGGTTCTAAATCGTGTTATTTGTAATTTGCTCAATGGGTGTTATTGAGGAACAGTATTTGTTAATTTTTGTTTAGTACTATGGAACCTTTTCAGTCATTTATGCCTCTTGAACCTTTGCTGTGCTCATTTTTTCAAGTAGGGAGCTGCTGACCACATCCCTGGCCTCTTGTCCTGGAGCAAGGTGCATTCAGTCCTCAGCCACATTGCAGCCCAATTAAAAAATTGAAGTACCCATTTTGTTAAATTCTCCATAGACTTACCACAGTCTATTTCACTCCATAGTGCTCTCTTCTTCTCAGTTTCCTCACAGCATTTTCTTTGAGCATTTCATGCCTTTTAGGAACAGATGTCTGACATCTTTCTGTCGCATCTGCGCTGCACCTTTTTTCCCCATCTAAGCTAAAATACCTCTTCTGTTTTTTCAGTGTTGTGACCTGCACAAATTCATCCACTGTCCCAAAAGGTGCTTTATTATTCAGTTTCTATGAATGCCATTAATAAACCCTTTTTTCCAGGTACTTTCTAGCACTAAAGAACCCCAACAGAAACAAACTTTAAAAGCTTTACCAGGAGTCCCTTTGAAATTCTCACCCCACTTCTAAACTTTGGAATTAACACCCAGCTACAGAATTATTTTTCATTTTTGCCATGTTTTTCTGATGCTTTCCAAGCTATTGATTAATTTATATATTGTTTTTAAATCCCTTATAGATAACACATGACTTCACAGTGCAATATTCTTATAAATTGTAATCTGAGAAAATCACCAATACTACAGTGCATCTTTGCTCCAGGAGCTCTGGTGATCTAAAATGTCTTATTTAAGACTGAGTTATGCATTGACTGTTGTTCTGATTTCTTCAGTGGAGGCTTTAAGAAAGCCTCATATGTTTATGGTCCTATTTGTGCTCAGGGTTCTGAAATTTTCCATACTTGAACTTTCTTTTTTATGTGGTCTATAAAAATGGACATGTGAATGATCACCTTTAAAGTAATTTTTTTTACTTTGCCATTTCTGGTATGGAGTTGTATGCTATAAGAAGTAGATTACTATATTGTTTTTTGTATTTTTGTTTGGGGTAGGTCTTCTACAATAATATTTTTTTTTTAAGAACTGGGAAATTGAAAAATCATTTGGAAAAATCTTGTGTTTATTTCATTATTCATTATCTCTCATGTTTTTTCACGTTTAAGAGTTGACTAGCTGTAATTTAACAGGCCAAACACATTTAGTATTGCATATGGTATCTTAAAACAACAACAAAAGCCCCAAAAAACAATCAATCAAACAAAAAACTGCACACATAAAAAACCAAACTACCAAAACGCACCACAGTCACAGAAATATAGACATGTAATGTTTCAGAATTAATAGGTTTTAATTTTATGTAGATTGCACGATGAAGTTCTAAGTTAATCCGTTTTACAAATAGTAAACAATATTAACTGGCGCATTCAATATATCACTTCCTAGCTTCAGAAAACAATTTGCAGAACAGACGTCTGAAACTTGACTATGAAGAAATCACACCGTGCTTGAAAGAAGTAACTTTGATTTGGGAAAAAATGTTGAGTACACCTGGAAGGTCAAAGATCAAATTTGATATGGAAAAAATACACTCTGCTGTTGGGCAAGGTAAGCATAGTTTGTTATTTTGAGTTGTTGAAATCCATGTAAATAGTATTAGAAAAGCAATAGGGTGACCCCTCAACCACTCCTTATAACCAGATTCTCACTAGAGCTGTTCCTCCGGTTGCTGACTAAACATGTGCCAATGTTCGGTATCTTCATGGTTATGCATATGCAAGTAACAGTCCCTTCCAGCGGTAGCTGGAGTTACAGTACTCGGTATTCATTTTTGAATAACATTTGTCCTTACAGGAGAGTAGTACAGTACCTCAATGTATTAAAATTGTTGCAATCTAATTTTATAACTTAAAAGCCTGGATAATGCCAAAGAAATGACTGTGTAAATAACTGCAGAAACTGTGTGCACTATTATCTGGAAAATCTGTGTATACAAACAGTATATGTGCATATCTCTGTAGAACTGCCTTTTTTCTGAGTTCAACAACACGTTGTACCTGTGAACGCCTCTTACAGTCTTCCTCACAACTGCAGGGCTGAGCAACCAGCCCGTCTCTCCACTCCATCAAAAGGAATGTAACCTAAGGATGTTTTTTAAATGTTCCAAGAAGTTGGGTTATTACTCAGTGTTATTTATGCCACGGTTGGACCCAAAGGTCTTATGTTGAGTGCTGTATGTAGCCAGTGGTGAAGATGGCTACTCCAAGGAGCTTTTTGTAGTTCCATACAAAGCTTTCCAACGTGTAAAGGAAGTGTCAAGCATTCACCACTAGCAGAAGGTTAATATTTTAAATATTGCACCTGCCTATATTCAAGCAAATGAAACCAAATTGTCCATCTAAGATGACTAGGTAAGTCTAGATTTCTAAGAATATCAAATGTCCCAAGCACAAATCTCTGCACAGTAAGGGAAGCTCATTATCCCAGGTTTCCTTCCATTCATGCAGGTAAAGGGCTCTGTCCAGTCGATATTTGAGCATGAGAAAAATTTAGTTTCTGTTGATAGTCCAGTGATGCTGGCCTGTGTTAGAGCTCAAAATAAAACTTAAAAAGTTGGAGTGATGCAAAATAAGTAAATAAATAAGTACCGCCCTGCTTAGCAGATTGCTAATAAGAAGCACATACAAGTAGCCAGTAAATGGGGAAATTTATCCTTAGCTCTTGATGCTATTATTGTGCTCTGCTCTCTAGAGCCCAGTTGTGTCAGAGTTCTTAGAGTGATGTCCAATTTCATACATATGCAGAAATGAAACTTGCATTAAAAATGAGTTTAACAAATTCTAGCTTAAACCAAAACCATTAAAAATTACTTGAGTAAGCAAGGCAAACAGGTAAGAAATGCAGGTTTCAGTAAGCATGGGGCTTAAATTAGGGTAACAAATACATAGTGTTGACCTATAATTTACTCTGTAGTAGATGTTTAAATATAGCGCATCTTTCATTTAGGAAGTAGTAAACTTTATTTTACATGTACGATGCAGCATACAGAGATAATATCGGACTACTTCCTCAAAGGGAATTTTAATTAATTAGTAATTATGCAGCTGTAAATGTGCACTATTAAGCCAGTTCTGCCCTATGGGACACATTCAACCTCACTGAAGCTAATGGGATTTTGGATGTGTATGTGAAGAGGAGAACCTGGCTCATCTAGTGTCTGAAACAGGACTTTCCCTCACTGTTTCATGTTGGAGACTTTTCCGATAATTGGGTTTAAGTTCCCTAAAGTAATATTGTACGTTCTACTAGCATTTCATTTTCAAGCAGTTGTCTCTGGATTACGATAGTGTAGTAAAGGTAAGTATTACAGAGATAAATTCATATCCTTTTGTGCTTATATGAGAGAAGGCAGTGAAATTGCTCTAATGTGTTTTGTTATCTTTCCATGTACGTTGTATGCTTGACTTAATTTTGATTTCTCCTATTGTTGTTGTCATCCATATGTTACATATATACCAAAAGAAAAAAGCAGTCCAAAAAACTTTAAGCCATAAGTTACTTCAAACTGTAATATATGGTTCCAGTACATCATGGATTAGATAGAATACTTTCACAAAGAATATTGATGTATTGATTTCTTGTGTGGGTGACTTAATAGTGCCAGTCTTGTGCTAAATACAGTATGCATGTAACAATAACCTGTCTGTTACTTCTAGAGCTTTGCATATAGATACAAATGAAGGCTACCATTACCTATGTGAAATAGTCAAGTAGCGTCATCCCTTTCTATAGAGAAAGAAATTCAAGCTTTAAAACATTTTTATGAGTCAGTCATTCAGCAAACTAATAGCAAAACTAGAAATACAGTACTTGCTTTCTGATTATCTGCCTTCTGTTGTAGTCTCTGGATCTCATCTCATTTGTACTTGTTTATACTTCTGGTATGTGTGCATCCTACCTTCCTAAAACTTACTCCTAACAACAATGTCAGTGCTATTATTAGTGAAAAATGTTAATTAGTTCTGTTGCAGTGCTTTATTGTGTACTTTACATGGAAAAATGGGAGATAAGCGTATAACTTCTCAGAGACAAGTATTGCATTTTTTGCTGCCTCTCTGAGTACATCTGACAGAATGTGAGTGGGAACCTTAGGTGTGGGCAGCTCACCCTCTTTCTACCTTAAATCTCTCCTGTTAAGATGCTGATGTGTTTTATTGGTCGAGGAAGTATAAGCACTGTAGTGTGATCTGCTTCTGTGGTCTATTGGAGATAGCAGATACAGATCTAGCAGATAGGGATCAGCTTGCATATCTAGCAGATAGGGATCTTCAGTTCCTCAATCCTGTTAGCTCAACTATAGCTGAACCCTCAGTATGAGTACAAATTACTGTTTTAACGACTGACTTTTCTCAGGAGTACCACGTCACCACCGTGGGGAGATCTGGAAGTTTCTAGCAGAGCAATACCATCTTAAACATCAGTTTCCGAGCAAACAACAACCAAAGGACACACCTTATAAAGAGCTCTTAAAACAACTAACTTCCCAGCAACATGCAATACTTATTGACCTAGGTAAGTACAGTAGTGGTCTGAAATCAAAATAAGGGGTTTATGATCTCAGGAAGAGAATTAAATAAAAGAAGGTAACACACAAAAAGCCTCTCACCATTTAATAATAGATTGTTGGTAAGAACTGCTTTTAAGCTGATACGAGTGAAAACTATTACTGGACACCATAAGAAAAAGCAAAATCTGCATTTCAAGCACAGAGATCCTTTGCAACATGTGGTTAATAAGAGATTGCTAGATGTAATTGTAATGAATCTGTATTTCAGATATTGACAGTGAACTCCACAGGCCCGTGGAATACAAATTGTTGAGAAGTCAATATTTAAGTTCAAACTGTTGAATAACATGTGTTATTCATTCGTGATGTCCAGTGATATCTGTCTCTGTTAAACACTTTTACTTGAAATGATGCAGAACTTTCGTTTTTTCCACTTTTTTTGCTTTTTTTAATGGGTAGTTGCTAGTAGTTGCTATTTTTACTTGTATTAAAACAATTATGAAAGAAGCTCTTTTTAATAATAATTTTAAGGCTTTTTTTAAGGCAGCTTGTTCACATCTAATTCACTGCCTACTTTTAAGTAGTAGCTGGCTCCTGATTTAGGGACAGTGAATTGGTTCTGTGGAGGCACATAAACTATTTGAGTTCAGTAGTGAGAGGTTAGGAACCAAAAATCTTAAATTTGACATTACTGGTAGGTCAGCTTGAGGCAGGCTTTTGATCTTCTTCAGTAGAGTTTTCCATTTTCCCTCACATTTATCATTCAGAAATGAAAAAGTTTCTTCTAGTACTAGAAGGAAACATGTGAAAGGAAATCTAAATGGAATGAAATGATTGTTTTAGGGTAGGAGCAGAAGAGACTGCTCCAGATAATTGTAAAAGAGTAGTCTTCATATAGCTCAAAAAAAAATGGTGCCATTCTTAACCCTTCCTTTTACTTTTCCTGGTCCTCTTCCTTTATCACTTCTAGTTTCCTTGTGTGAGATTGTCTTTCAGTGATTAACTCTTGCCACTGCTGGACTGAAGACGATAACAAAACCCAAGAACATTTAATAAGACCAAAAGTCAGTATGGTCTGTAAGATGTTGATCAGTATTAAATGTCGTTACTGTCTCTGGTTGCTGCTCCCAGATGGTTTTGTTAAGGTCTTTGCTAGCAAGTATCTACCGGTCAACTCGGCATACCTGCTGCTGATATCCCCGGCCATGAACGTTGGGATTCTGTCACACTGAAGTGCCTCAGTGAGGGATGAATAGTTTTGTGCTGGGTTAGTGAATTGAACACCTTCATCAGAGGAGAGAGGGGTGAGACAGCTCCTGGAGAGTAGGGAGCACAGTCAGCCTGAGCTTGGTTGGCTCACGCGGCGGATTGGGGCTTGCTGGCTCAGCAAGCTGATCGTATTTTCTGCCTGGTTCTACACACAAATGCTTTCTCCTTTTAGCTGCCTGCTCTGCTTGCAGAAATAAATCACTGCACCTGTTGGCAAATTGGTAACTTCATGGCAGTTTTCACGCAAAGCGTTGTTTTTGCCAGGGAGCTATTTGCTAGCCCGTTAGCTCAGGGGAGGATTTGGCCCTATTATTTCAGTAAGATGAAACTAGGAAGCTGAAGACTTCCTGGTTTCCTAGTGATTCACATTGCAATAGAGTAGTGCTGCAGAGTATCAGGCAGCGTAACTGGGTAGGCATCTAGAAGGAATTTGCATGTTCTCACTTGTGTTCCTTCAGGCTATCAGAAGCGTTTTCTCTTAAATCTTTAAGAATCCTTCTGAAAGCAAGCACTTTTCCCTTGAGAGAAAAACCTATGTTCTTGCAATACATGGTTATAATATTTAAAAAGCTTTCCCAAATTAAGCTAAAGAGGTCCTGCTAACGCTGTATAAGCCAAAACCATAATAGTGTTGCTCACATTTGAATCAATGCATCTTCAGCTGTAAATAGTGCTTCCTGAGAATGACAGCGGTGTGCATCTGCGTGCAGAGGTAAGGTACAGCAGCCACGTTCCTGCCCAAGTTTACATGTCACAGTGCTATTTAGTAAACGGACAAGAACAAAGCCACAATTCCCTGAAGGCTTTTCTGTGTATTTCCTTTTGTGGCCCCACCTGCACAACCACTACAGTCACTGGGGATTTCAGGTCCTCAACACCAAAGTCACGTTCAGTAAAAGAGTTCTTCTTTCCATAAGGTAGGGTAAACACTTCCAGATGCTATCAGTGTAGGAAACTGCTGTACTCATCACTGAGTGTTTGCTGAACACATTAGAAAATTATGTTTTGTTTTATGACATTTCAAAAATAAAGTAGTAGGTACTTAGTTTCTCATTCTGGCATTCTTGAGGTATCGCAGTTCATTTAGAGTCTCTTTTCAGCAGGGCCAGGAGTTGTTTGCTCTAGGTAAAAGCTAAAATTCTTAGTTAAGTCATCACCAGGGCACTCAGAAACAAATCGGCTTGTGAGTTTAGCAGTTGTTCTTAGCTCCTCTTCCATTTATTGTATTTTAGAACTTCTTTGTGTTCTTATTCTTGTTCAGCTTGTAACTGTTCTTCATGACTTACATGAAAGAAGCCTTGCTGTGTGAGTGAGGCAGTACAGGTCTGCCTTTGGATTGTGCTGTAATAACTTGCCATTCAGGCAGAGGATTCCTTTGCAAAGGAACACAAGTTCCTTCTCATTTGGAAGCTGGAAGTGTTTCTCCTGTAACATTGGACTCTGTGACATCCTGGGCAGGGGGAAACCTGCTCAGGAACTGAATGCCAGTGTCCCATGTGACAGGCCAGAGCAGTTACCAGATGGCAGAAGGACTCTGCCCTGGGCTTTGTCTTTTTGAAAGAGGAGCTCTGATATTATCTGGCAGCACAGCGGCATTCCAGGGGCTAAAGGGTGGGGTGGTATTTAACAAGTGGGCAACTGAAAAACAAGCTCCACTTAATACTAGAACAAAAGAAGTATTCAAATTTCTTCTCAGCTGAGGTATTTCACAGGGTAAATCTTGATAGGTGGAGGGTTTTTTTCCTAGAAATTAAAATATTCCCTTTTGGAAAAGTTTTTGAAAAACACTTTGTAAAAGTGACCCCTTTAATGTCTCTGTTCACAGAATCACAAAGTAGTTGAGGTTGGAAGGGACATCTTGAGATCATCTAGTCCAACCCCCCTGCTCAAAACAGGGTCATTTAAAGCAGGCTGCCCAGGACTATGTTTGCTCAGATTTTGAATATGTCCATAGATGGAGATTCTGCAACTTCTCTGGGCAGCCAGTGCCAATGTCTGGCCACCCTTACAATAAGATTTTTTTTTTTTTTTATGTTAGGTGCCATTTCCTGTATTTCAATTTGTGCCCATTGCCTTTTGCCCTGTTAGTGGGCACTGCTTAGAAGAGCCTGGCTCCCTCCTCTTCGGTCCCTTCCACTGGCTATTTGTGCATCAGAAATTTGCATAACAAATCTTAGTTGTGATAAGAGCCCCCTGAGCCTTTTCTTCTCCAAGCTGAACATCCCAGGTCTCTAAGCCTTTCTTCATAGGAGATGCTGCAGTCCCTTCATCATTTTAGTGGTCCTTTGCTGGACTATGCAGTATGTCCTTATCTCTCTTGTACTGGGGAGCCCAGAACTGGGCACAGCACTCCAGGTGTGGCCTCTCAGTGCTGAGTAGAGGGGAAGGATCACCTCCCTAGACTCTCTGGCAATGCTCTGCCTACTGCAGCCCAGGATACTATTAGCCTTCTTTGCTGCAAGGGCACATTGCTGCTTCATGTTCAACTTGGTGACACGAGGACCCCCAGGTCCTTTTCTGCAAAGCTGCTTTCCAGATGGGTGGTCCCCAGCATGTACCACCACATGGGGTTGTTCCTCCCCTGGTGCAGGATTTTTTTCACTTCCTTTTGTTGACTTGATGAGGTTCTTGTCAGCCCGTTTCTCTAGCCTGTTGAGGTCCCTCAGAAGGGTAGCATGACCCTCTGTTCTATCAGCCACTCCTCCCAGCTTTGTGTCATCTGCAAACTCGCTGAGGGTGCTCTCTGCCCAATTTTCCAGGTCATTAATGACCCTCTCTGATGAGGCATCAGCTAGAACAAAGGCTACAGGTACCCTGTCATCGAGAGAGTTCAGATATTCTAAGTCTGTGCCTGGATCCTAATATTTGTCTAAAAGCTAACACTTTTTACTCAGGAAAAGAGGACCGTGTGACTCATTGATCCACTGAATCCAGTCTCCCATTGTTATCGGCAACCTATAATGCCTTTAACAAACTGATCAAGGGCCAGACTTAAGAACCAGTTATTCAGCTGTTCTGACAGTTTGTCCCCATCCCCCTGACAATTTCTAAATTAATTTTGCAACTACTGTAACAAAACAGTAGCAGAGCATAAGAGTCAATTGGTTTTTACTGACTTTTTAATGGTCTTTCTGTGGGTTGACTCAGAATCTACTTTCCAAAAGAATCTACCTTTTTGAAAGACTGTTTAATTTGATAACATGGTGAGGGTTGGGTTTTTTTTAGTTTAAGTTGCTAACTTCAACTGTTTTCACAGGGCGCACGTTTCCAACACATCCATACTTCTCAGCACAGCTGGGAGCTGGGCAGCTGTCACTCTACAATATTTTGAAGGCCTATTCTCTTCTGGACCAGGAAGTAGGATATTGCCAGGGCCTTAGTTTTGTAGCAGGAGTTTTACTACTTCATATGAGTGAAGAAGATGCTTTTAAAATGCTAAAGTTTCTCATGTTTGACGTGGGCCTGAGAAAACAATATCGTCCGGACATGACAATTTTACAGGTATGATTTCACTTTTTCTAATAGAAGGATGCTGGTGGTAAATCATAATAATGCAATATAGATAGCGTTGTCAAAATCTGGACTTGAACTTAAATTCAGTTCTCAAAAGTGGGGAAGGACAATCTGGGAAAAGAATACATCATCTTAAATGCGCTAGTTTCAAATAAAAAGACCATCAGAGAAATAATGAAAACCATAAATGGGAAGAATTCTGTTGGGTGTTGTATGAGATTCAAATGACCTTGAAATAAGCCTGTCATAGGCTCTCAGGGGATCTGTCCTGGTCATCTGTCTTTTAGATGGCTTCTGAGTATTTCTTTTCTTCGCACAATTCCATCCAAACATCAATTAATAAATATCTTTCTCTGTTTCATGTAAGAGTGTGAAGCACGGACTTTGCTACTATGAGTGTTAAAACATGTTCATCTTTCATCTCTTTATCCTTATTCATGCAGATCCAGATGTATCAACTGTCTCGACTACTTCATGACTACCATCGAGATCTCTATAACCATCTAGAGGAACATGAGATTGGCCCCAGCCTCTATGCTGCTCCCTGGTTTCTCACCATGTTTGCCTCCCAGTTTCCCCTCGGATTTGTAGCCAGAGTGTTTGGTAATTCTTCCTAAAACTTCTATCTGTTCTTTTTGAAGTCTTACACGTGGAATCCTGTTATTAGGACGGATTATCATGGATTTGCTCTGCAGAAACATAAGGCTTTTAAACTAATGTTTCTTATCCTTACAATTTTACCCTGACTGATAATCTCACTTTCCGAAAATGTTTGGAAGCGTATGGAGTTTAGGCTCTAAAGTCACTTCTGTTACCTGTTTTTACAATCTACATAAGTGAAGTTCTCTTTTTTTAATTAAATTCCTATTAAGAATTTACCTTGATGCCAATTTATGGATGAATATTTCGTAGATTAATTGTTTGGTGTTTAAGAAAATGCTTTATTTCCTTTTCAGTTGTTTGTTTTTCAATTTCATTATGTGGTACTGGAACATCTGTGATTGGCAGGGCACGTTGCAGCTTTCCCCCCCGATTCCTATCTTTGAAGGGAAATGAAGCTATTTTCATTTTCCTTAGTCAGTCTCACTTACGAGATGTGATGAAGCAATTATGTATTAGACTATTAATATCGACACTTTCCTGACTTAAAAAATTATACTCTCATCTACGACAATAACAAAAAATGAATAGAGATTCCAAGAAGAACCAAGAAGAATCCTGTCCTGTTTCTGTTTAAGGACATGCCACAAGTAGTGCTAGAAGAAATCACAGTGAAAGGGATGGTATAGAGCTAAGTAGAACTATATATCCTGTGATTATCATCTGAGCTCTAGGGAAATCAGCATTATTTATGTTGGGTTTTTTTCCTAGAACAGTTCAAAGTAGGCTAACGTACATCGACAAATATCTAGTTGACAGTAATAATCTGTAGGAATTAAATGAAGTGCTATATGCTAGTATCTTATACTGAGTTTATAATCAGTTCATCTTTCAATTATTCTTAATCATTCATAGTATTGTACATGATAAGAAGAATCTTGGAATTGGACAATTGACTGCAGTATATTTGGATTTCTGCCTTAATACACAGATTAGTATTTTATCTGTCATTGGAGGATTGTAGGGCTTTAGAAAGCAACTATTGTACCTTAGAATAGAAGGCAAAAATACATGATCTTCACAGGCCTGATTTTAGGTCAAGAACAGAAAAACATGTGTGACTGAAACCGTCACCTCTTAAAAATCTCTGATGTTTTTTAGAGGAAGTCCAGCATGACCAACACTTGCAGTTTTTTATGTTTCAAAGTATTTAGTAATTTTCTTAAAACAGTGTTTACTGGAACTATGTAAGTCGAGGACATTGGACGTTCTTTTAACAGTAGAAAGTAAAATCTCATCTTCACCCAAACTGAAGACTCCGAAACACAACTGTAAACCTAAAAAAAGGCTGGAGCTGTCACTTTGCTGGCGGCTGTCGATAGCATGGCAGGTTAGGATCCGATCAGTTCTGACCTATGTGTTCACACACTTTTGCAGAACATACGTATGTTTTCATTGCTCGCTAATTAGAACCCTTGCGATGAAAGAATGTTGCTTTTTAATGCTGAAGTAACTCATCTATAGATTACTAAGCCTGTAAGATTGCACTGACATTTTCTAACGTGGTATCTCTGAGCCCTTGATGTTTGAAGGCCCACTGCTATTTAATAATATAATTGTTACAGGCCACTTCCTTTAGTTTCCCATAGAGTGTACTTTTTGCAAGCATCTTACAAGCAATGTGTAAAAGAAGTGGGCTAGAAAGAGGTTAACCCAAAGACTGTTTTATGGGTCAAATAGCAAAACTCCTTTTAACTTTTTAATTATCTGCCCAAACTTTCAACAATTTTCCTGAGCAGGATTTAATGAAAGTACAGCATTAATAAACATGTGTTCTTTAATACCTCTTACTTACTTATGAATGGAGGAGACTTGGTAGAATAGTGTTTATTTTGGTTCAAGATTGTAGATATAACTTGATGGGTCTTTTTCATCCTGTAGGCTGCCAGTCTTGATGACATTAATTTGGGTACCTTCACTGTACTGTCGTTGGCTGGCAGCCCACTTAACGGGAAGCTTGGGGACTGGATAACAAACAGGTCTTTGTTAAGTACTTGCTGTTTTAAATGAGAGAGGGATTTCAGCTGTATATTACCAGCTCAGCTCATACAGACGTTTGTTAACAACTTATAGGTCACCTTGAGTTAATCTACGTGTCTTTATGAGGTGGGTGCTGAATCATAAATCTGCATTATTTTCAGCTCTGTTTTTTTCACTTTGTGTTTCCTAGCTGTTCTTCAGCATTTCCTGTCCTAATAAATCCTTTCCCTATAAAGCATTTTCCCATAGTTTTCCGTTTCAATAGAGAATTGAGTCAGATACCTGATCTGATACCACTTTTCAATCATTCCCGCCTTTGGATTTTACAGTGAATCAGAGCTGAAAAATTGTACACCACTTTTAGGACAAATGACAGCAAAGGTTTATGGTTAGTTATTATTTGTGCTTTTCTTTCTCAGAGAGAAAGAGAGAGAAGTGAAATGAGTTATGGCTTCAACGTTACAGGCAAAAGAGCACAAGGGGGAATTTTATTCTGATACAAATTTGGAAAGAGAGATTGCTTTTACTAAGCAAGGCAGTTAGCCAGTGCTTTCATGTGTTCTTTACTACATCAGAGATACCTGTGGTTTTGCTAGTAGTTACTTCCCTTACTGTGTGGTGGGTTTTTTCTCTCTTTGTAAGTGATTATGACTTCATTCACAGCTTTGAATACAAAGAAGGGAAAGAACAAGAGAGAAGCCCTCTAAAAATAAATAAATTTAGGAAATATGGAATAAACACACAGTATCTTCTCTTCCTTTTCCACCTTCATAAGTATTGTTTCATATGTTAGATGTTTTTGCCTGTAGCGAGTCCCTCAATAAAAGCAGGAGCAGATTCTGAGTTTTATAGTAGCAGGAAAGTCAAATGCAGGGCAATGCTGTTTATACTGTGTACAGATGGGTTTGGGAAGATGGGTTTCTTGTCTGATGCTTTCATTGCAGTCTTCTATTTCGTTCCTCTATAAAGACAAAGGCAATTTGTAAAGGAAAAGAAAAGAAAGGAAGTTGCATTGAAAGGTCATTATACACTGCGGTTTCAGTGTGCTTGAATGTATGCCAGGTGCTGTCATTGCAAGGCCACCTGCAATATTAACGCTTAAGCTGTATTACTAAGATTTCAAGGTACTTATTAATGTAGCTGTTAGAATATTAACATAAGTGGTTGAGACACATACTTAAAATAAGCACATGCACATGAACATCTCAAAAGAAAAAGCCCCACAAAACCAGTACATGCACAAAAAACTGGCAACACTGACAAACTTGGCTACCTGGTTTATTATGTACTTAGCTCAAATTTGAATTGGATTTTTTTGATGAAAACTCACTAAACAAATTAATAATTGATTGTGTTAGCCAAGTGTGCTATTCACAGTAATAATCTTGATCCTACATAAGTTCTAAAGCCATAGCCATAGTAACAAAAGCACGTGTCTGGCACAGTATGTGTAGCCTCCAAATTGCTCCCATGAGAAGTTGTTGTTCTTGGACATTTTACTGTTTTAATATTCTTGTCAAAAGAGGCGCTTGCTTGATGTACTCTGCTTTTTCTTTGTTTTCACAGACATGCTCTTCCTTCAAGGATCAGAGGCTATATTTAAAGTGGCTTTAAGCCTTTTGGGAAGCCACAAACCCTTGATTCTGCAGCATGAGAACCTAGAAACTATTGTTGATTTTATTAAAAACACTCTCCCCAACTTGGGTTTGGTACAGATGGAAAAGACCATTAGTCAGGTATGAAATAATCCAAACATATGAGTAGAATGCAAAGGAATGCTCTTTTTAACAACTTCTTGACAGAAAAACCACAATGGTGTATTGTGTTACTTCAAGATGAGAATTGCTATTGTACTTCTGAAGGTCTTGAAAACTTTTGGAAGCGTATGACTTGTATGGTACCTCTGCATTCATACATCTACATGTTCATTATGGTCACTTTATGAAGCCTTTAATGAAAATCAGTTTACTTTTTTTTTTCTGAAGTGTGCAACACTTTGTTACTGGCAGCAATATTGCAGCCCGTACACGGTGCATTCCACAAAAAAAAGCAGCAAGGTGGGCTTAAAAGCCTTCTCAATTTTCCTGTCTCCAAAGAATCTTCCTCTCCAAGTCTCATTTCAGAAGCAAAATTTGACTTACAAGAGCCTCACAAACATTGACCTTACTTAATGAAATTAGAAGCCTCCCTATGTTGACTTTGCCTATACTGGCTTTTATGGTGCTGGCTCAGTATGTTCCAACAGCACCTTTGTATTTCTGGCAGGAGAACATGGGGCAGTGCAGTCTCTGGCAGTGAGCAGTCAGCAGTAGACAGCAAAAAATGGGAACCCTTGATACATTTTTTTTTAAAATGGTAGATAAGGAAAATGATGCAATATTGCTAAACTAGCAGAAGGCTGCACACAATAACTATGGAATCTGAGAAAATCGCAAAAAGTTTCAGTTAAGGCTTGCCTGTTTTGAAACCCTAACTGTTACACTTGACATCTCATTTGCAGCAGGCAAAGAGAAGACGGGTTTTAGCCTGTTTTTCTGAAGGCCTTTTATGGCCCAAAAGATGGGGGGTGTACTGTGCAGAACTGCAAATGCCTGTCACTCAGCAAGGGCTGCAGGAGATCTGCAAAACCTGTGGCTTGGTAAGGAAAGTGGGCAGCAGCACAGGACGCTGCAGGGTGCTGGCGAGGGGCTCCCTTCTGATCCCCGTCAGCAAAGCTTCCAGGGGACGTGCTGGAATCAGGACCAGAAAAACTGTATATAGTGCTTACTATCAAAGGAAGGAGGGGAGAGCTAGAAAGCCTGTGTGAGGGGAAGGAGAGCAAGCGATTTCTAGGGGGCGAAGTGTATCGTATGTTACCTGTCAGGCTGAAAGCCTGGAGCGCACGGCTCTGCGGAGACTCACAGTGCTTAGGTGACCTGCAGAAAACCATTGGCTTTGAGCAGAAGGAGGGAGAGAGACTCGTCTTAGGCAGCTCTGACTGCTCTAAATGTAAAGAGGGCAGGTAGAAGTGAGTTGAAGGGAGAGCAGTTCCCCTGCTTTGATCAGGGCTGCCTTTGAAGACTGCAGCTGTTTGACCGGCCCTTCAGTCCATACACAGCTCTGGGGATAATCCCCATCCTCCTCATGCCTTCTGCAGCATGGCCTTTGGTTTACATGCCCTAACGTGCCTTCAGTTAGCTAGTTTTCAAGTCAAGCTTTTGATTTGCCTCATGTTTCCCGCCTTTCAGGTTTGATACTCTGGGTATGACAGCAGGGATTTCCCTCCCCTCTCCAGAGCACAGGGGCTAGAAGTGGCAGAGGTCATGAGAGGAACTAGCATTCTGCCCTGCTCAATTGCAGCGTTTGTTTTCTTGAAATTTCAACAGTGTGTTTTCTCCAGGGATGCTTAAATCCACAGAAAATGGGAGTTCCGTATGTGTGACCAAACTCAAATTAAAATTGCATTTCAGCCTTCTCTACTTAGATGCTCAGTATGTGTTTCTGCTGCTATACAACTATAAGAGAATTTTTCATAGCACATGTAACAGCTGTCAGAAACATTTCATAAAGTGATGTTTTCTTTAACCAACAGTTAAATTTTTGTAGACAAAGCAGATAAAGAAAATAGGAAATAATTATTGTTATTTTGACAGGTATTTAAGATAGGATTTGATATTTGACTAATTTCCAAAAGGATTAAGGTACGAGAGGTTTAAAAATAAAGAATAGCCCTTGAACTTCTATTCTTGGGCTATTTTCCAGATGCATTTTAAAAACAGCTTTTGTTTCTACTATGTTCTGTGGCTGGCACGCTTGTCCTTTCATTTTACCACCTTCACTGCTTTTGGAGGAGATAACTAGCTCAGGGACACTTGAGTCTATTTCCTGAATAATTTGAAGGCAGTTGTTTGCCAAAACCTAGAAAAAGGAAAACACAATATCCATTTTTTCCTTTGGGTCACTCTGTGCACCTCAATTTATTTATCTGCTTTTGAAATAAAAGGTTTTCTTAACATTCATGATTAAGACTGAGCACTCATTTCAGTGATTCATAGTTAACAATAATAGAAATCAGCTTTGACATTACATAGTGTTTCCATTAAGTGTATTAGTGTAAGGATAGATTATTTCATTTTCTTTCAGTATCTAGGAATACTGTAGAATCATAAGTAAATGTAGCAATGTTTACTGTTTTTCATTTAAAGCTTTCCTTCTGCTTAGCCTTACACTTGTACATGTGGCACATGGGCTTGGACCACACTTTTTGAAAGTGACATCTAATTCTGAGTGTGTCTAGGAGGGTTTATACCAAACTGAGATGTATTAAATTTGAAATCTAAAAATACCCTACAAGGTCTACGCTTCTTGAAAACTTTAGTGTAAGTGGTTTTGCTGAAGTCAGGCAGCAAACCAGTAGCAAAGTTTTAAGTAGATCCAGTGCCAATGTGTTGTGCTCTACTGCTTCAATCTTGCCATTTCCAAAGGAGGAAATGTGAATGCCAAAAATTAAGTCCCTTTTTTGTATGCAGTGATTACATATCTAAGTGTAGCTCCATAGATTTTAAAGAATTAAATGAACTATGGTTTTGATCTGCACATCACCTAATAATATTTTTATATACAACAGGTGTTTGAAATGGATATTGCCAAGCAGTTGCAAGCTTATGAAGTGGAATACCATGTGCTTCAGGATGAGCTTATAGATTCATCTTTAAATGACAATCAGAGACTGGATAAATTAGAAAAGGCAAACACTAGCTTACGCAAACAAAACTTTGAACTCCTGGAAGAACTGCAGGTACAATTTATTTTTCATATTTAATTAACATTCTAATTTATCCACCTTTTCAGAAGAGAACATCCCACACTAAGGTTCAGGAGACACTGGCATTTGGTCTAGTGACTTTAAAGTGTAGCTACTTGCAATTTTGTTTAGTTTAGCATTTAGAGTTTAAATGCAGAAGAAATTCTGAGGGGGGGCATGGATAAGAGCATATGTGAAGTGAAATGAAAGGTTGATTCATCACACTGTCTCCTCTCTTGTAATTAAAATCATAGCTGTAGAAGATGACTAAAAATACACAAAGTGCATTCTCAACTTCATTTTTACACTTTCAGTCACTGCTTTATTACAGCAGGGATGCTAGTCTATCATGAATGGGAAAGCTAATGCCAGTGTTACAATTTAGAGATACCTCAGACATGGGATACATTGTCTATAAAGACATATTCTTTCTTACAAAGTTTTTTTTTAAACTGTTATCCAGACTGTTTAGACAATATGTGAAATAATAATTTCTAACATATGCTCAGTGCCTGTTCAGTCTGCAGCTTTTTCAGAAGGAGTACACCTGGTGTCTGTAGGGGTTATTCTTTGCTTAACTGTTCAAGAGGTCAGCTTATGGCTGCTGTATAACAGGACACTTGTTATAAAACTTTTGACCATGAATTTAGTTTGATGAAGAAAGGGACTTCAAGGGTAAGAAGCAGATGTTTCAAGCCTCTTGATTATTGTTCAAGACATAGATTTTGTAAGACAATAGGTGAGGGAAGGATTTCAGGTTTCTCAGCTGTTGGTCCTGTATTGTGACGAAAGCTAGCCAACTGTGCAGACTTAGGTTGCCTCTCCTAACGAAAATTTGCTTAAGCTGTAAATTCTGATCCTGTGAGAACTGAACCTTTTTAAGGTTCTAAGATGAGCCTTAGGGAAGTCAGAAGAAGAGATACTCCTCTGCAAGGTATTTTCATAAAGCTTCAGGCACATGGGCAAGGAAATTCTTGAATGTAGCATAGGGGAGAGGGGCTTCTGGGATGAGATTTAAGATGTGACGTCCCATGGATACCCAAATCAGGGGATCTTCCACCTCTTCCTGCCCCTACAGACTTGGCAGCCGTAAGCAGTTTTTTACAAAGCTTATCTCCACCTGAGTGCTGGCAAGTCAGCACCTAACATCATAATGGGGAACTTAACTGTCTGTAGTGTTGGAGCAATCCCACTGTCTTGGAGGTGGGCTTCACAGCTTTCGTTCCCTAAGGTGAAAGGTCACCCTTTGCTGATGGGAGGAAAATGCATCACCAAACAATGTGGGTCATGGTTTCTCAATATTTCGCCCCCAAAGGCTGAACTTTTTAACCCAGCATAATTACATTAAGGGCAGTGAGCTCATCAGAAAGGCAGACACTTCCCTGAAAGCGAATACCATCCAGTGCTCTTGTCTCCAAATGTTATCCAGCACTGAAACTTCCAAACAGATCTCTGCTTTTGTCAAAGTACCTCAGCAACAGACTTCATGTGATGAGTTTGAATGATATAATACATTGTTTCGCCATGAAGTAGAATGCCCATATGTGCAGCCTTTCAAAGGAGAATTCTGAAATTTTTCAAGATGTGTTGTCCATTTGCATGTTACACTAAATCCCCTCCTCCCCTTTTGCCTCCAAATCTGGCATTTGTTGGACCCAATGTCGAGATGAAATGAGGATGCCAGTAACAGGCTGCGTTGTCTTTGCTTTGCAAAGCACGTGGAATTCAACAAATATGCCTGGCCAACTGATTCCCAACTGACCCATACAGAAGCTTATCCTAACCTGCAGTTCTTTGGTGTATAATTTGCAGGCTTAGTAACTTTCTAATTTCATTACTTTGCATTATATTCTGAGTTTAATTGTAAACTAATCAAAGCAATCAAGTAGAGAGGGAAGTTTCTTGTTGTAGGCAAAACCATAGCTGTAGTCTAAAGTACACAGATCTAATAAAATTCATGCTTGCATTTACCTTTGCAATTTTTCATCATTTGGAAAGTATTTTATATGTATTAATGTATCTCAAAAATAGTTTAAAGTTGGTGTCAGTTATTAATGAATTTCCTTTTTTTTTTTTTCTTCCCCTTCTTCCTCCCCCTCCTCCTTTCTTCTTACTTTGAAAGGTGGCTAATGGAAAGATCCAAAACCTTGAAGCCACAGTAGAGCTTTTGTTGACCAATGAAAGCAAATTGAAGCAGTCCGTTCTCACTCTTGAGCAGGAGCGAGCAGCTTTGCTGAAAGCAGTGGAAGAAATGCAGAAAAAGACTGGAGATACAGATGGGAAGCCTCTACTTACTAGACAACACCACATGGATGCTGACTGACATTGACAGTTGTAATGGAGCAGAGAAGCTGAGCAAGAAACAAAGGGAAGAACTGGGTCTTTTTGTCATGATCCATGGGGATTTGACATTGTCACCTTCGTTGTACATGCCTTACTGTAGCAAAGCAAGATACAGGCATGATGGCTTCCCATATCAGAGAAGCTGGTTTCTCGGGGAGAAGGCCCTTTCTTCTTAGTATGTAGAAATACTATGAACCATTTTAATGCCACACAATACTAAGCAGGAGAAACTTTATAGTGCGTGCAGTCATACCCAGTACGCTGTAAAGATGTCATGGATTCTTCCATAAGTGCTTCTTAACCTAAGTGCTTTGTGCTTATCACATATTTTGTTTGTGTGTAGATCACCACCATATTAAATAGCACATCCTTTAGAAGGTCCTTTGAAGAAATATGTCAGTGTAAAACCTTTGAATGGATGACTGCCCCATTGCAGATATGCAGTGGTGACATTTATGGAGAGTTTTGTGATTGGACTTGAGATATTTTTGACAGTCTAATTCCCCTACAGCTTGACTGGGTTCTGTTAATTATGTTGTTTACGCTTCAGAAAACTGCTTCCTGATGCTTGAAGGTGTCAATCCATTGGACTCCAGAGAGCTGGACTTCATCATATGTAACTATGCATAATTGGGGGGATACCATCTGTTTTTATAAGTACGTTGTTTTAGTACACCTTTTGTTTAACAATCATTAATTTAGTGTATTGTTAGTTGGCATTATCTGATAAACATACTGTATATAGTAACTGCATTACGCTTAACAAAATACACTGACGTTGGTTTGGTGAAGCCTGGTGACTCTTGCAGCATTATCCAAGGATTTATATTCAGGCTCTTCAAGTTTCATCTTATTTATTTCTGATCTGTTGTGTGATGTAAGACATCCTTTTGCTGGGAAACTAACACCCACTGTCATATCTTTCCCCTTACTTGGTACTTTGTGCCCACCCATCCTCTGGGAAATGTTATTCTTTAAGACTTTTTCTGGAGCCGTGGAGGCATATCATCAGCTTCATGTTGTGCCAGATATGCTTACACTATTTTATAAAGGGTATGGCAGTTTAAATTAGGACATCATTCTTTTTACAACGCATCTTTCGAGCAAGATTACACCTTAAAAAAAAAAAACAAAAAACTCACTTGCTTTAATACAATGAAAATAGTTATCAGGCCAGTTAAAGCCACACTGCTACAAGTGCAATAATATCCATGGATATCCAGTTGTTTGGGTTTGCTTCAGAATTAGCAATAGTGCCATAGTTTTGTTCAGTCCCCAAGCACAGAGTTAATAGGCATTGATGTTTTGTTATGGTGGAGATTTACGCAGGAGATGTGATTTTTATTTTATTTTTTTTCTTAAATTGATGTTTTTATTTTTAAAACTTCAAAGCACACAGTTTTTTCTCTGACTGGCAATGTAGAAAAGGTTTTGTTTTGCTTTTTCCTTTTCTCATGCAAATCACCCTGACACATTGTGGTTGTAATGTAAGAGGAGATCTGTAACATTCATCTACTGTGCAGAACAGATACCTCTATGTAGGTCAAAAAGAAAAAGAGAATTTACTCTTCAATTTCTAGAAGCTTTGTTTGACTCTGTCGTGTCTTAAATATGTCCAATTCTTGCAAATCCACTCTGTATTCACTTAGTATTGAAATGCCAGATAAATCAGTTATTATTAATCCATTTACCTCTTAGGCTTGTTTTTTTTTTTTAATTTGGAAATCCATATTGAAGCTCATGCTTCATGTTTAAAATTTTGTCATAATGGACCTTATGCTGTTAGAGCACTCAGTAATGTTGCATTTTTACAGCATAGTGCCATAATTCATACACTGACTTTTTAACAAGAGCAATAAAAATAATAATAATGTATTCCTACATCCATGTTCGTACATTTATTGACATCTAAAAACAAAAACATAGTTGGTGGGGTGACAGTTCAGAACTGTGTAAGATGAGACTTTGCCTGAAAGAACAAAGAACAGTACCGTCTACAGTGGTTATCAATGAAAACTCTTAGTCCTCAGACTCTTCTAAATGTGTTAAGGATCCAGTTGTGGTCTTGGGACCTGCATGTGCATATGTTGACTAAGGTGAAGTATGTTCCACACGGCTCCAAGGATGCATTCCTTTTTGTGATGTTTTGCTTCTCTGCTGGGGTAAGTGGAGGACTGCCAGTCCAAAGCCTTTTATTGAGAATTCCAGAAGTGCACTTAGATGAGAACCAAAGTCACTGTTCTCAACATGCACAAATGTGGTAAATAGATAACAAGCAATTTTTTGCTTTTGTGACTTTATAGATGTAACTGTTTCACCGAACAAGGGAGGTGAATTTTCTGTGGGTACAAATGCATTTTCTATTTGTGCATATGCAAATTAGTATGATTTTGTTAAATATGTAAATGCCTGGCAAAGTGAGGGATCGTGCCATCCACTGGTCCAGGGGCTGAACATGAATGGAATAGCTGATTTAAGCCTTTCTGCTGCTTACGCTGAAGCAGATATATGGTGTGTTGCTTCAGTATGTCTTTCCCCATCCTGTGCTAGTTTGTGTCACCAGACCTCTCTGGTTCAAGAGGCCAAAGTAGAGGAGTGTGGAGGAAGGTAATATCAATTACGCAGTTCCCAACTTTGGAAAAGATTTGGGCTTTTCTCTTCAGAAGTAGGAGACAGAAGTAATAGAGCCCAGAGCTAGTCCCAGATACTTGCATGTTTCTCCAGCTATACTCTGTAGCTGAGCATCCTTAAGAATGTGTGAAATCAGATCTCCTGTTGTCTGAGTACCAGCAATTGTCATCCTATGAACAATTGTCTTCCATATGAACAGTAATTTCTGATTCAGAGAATATTCCAAAAAAAACCCTGCAAATCCATACGCTGGCCCTCAGCAGGAATCCCAAAGGAACCACCCCTGGAAAAGCGAAGTTGAAATAATCAACATTTTCTTCATGTCACATCTGCAGATACAAATCCCCAGGAGTGATGTTTAGTTTTTGAAAAAAAAGAAAAAACAGTGAAGAAGGAAGGACGGAAGGAGTTCACTTGTATGCACAACCTAGGCAGAGGCTTCCAAAGGTGCATGACTTAGGCAGCAAAGTGTGAGTGTGCTAGTGAACAACATTGATGCCGTCATCCAGAGAGAGGTTAGCCTGAAACGTGGAAAGAACTAGTGTTGGCATGTGCAACAAGAAAAAGGCGGCTGCTCTAAAACCATAGCAGTGAACAGCTCTGCATAGCTGCAGGACCTGCTGTGGTGCGCTGCGGTCACCCAGTTCTGGGGTGGTTTTTTTTCCAACTAGTGCAAGTGGTAGTTTGTGGTAGGTACTTGTGACTCCCTGTGCTTCTGGCTGTTTGATGTACTTTTATATTTTGCCCTGTTGTCTATTTCCACAGATCGTTACTTAATACAGAACCTGAGAATGATGATACAGCGCCTATCATGTGGGAAAGTCAAAGCACTTTCATAAAGGCATGTATTACTGGTCTTCCCTTGTTCAGAGTGAGAATTGAGTCACAAAGAAGTTCAATGAGTTGCACCAAATATTTCAGTTTCTCACTGGTTGCTGGCACTGAAATCCGGATCTTCTAAGTCCCGGTCAAACTGTCTTGCTAGTTGTCTGAAAGATTCTTCCAGAAGGTCTGTAACATGTACACTATACAGTGCTCTGCCAAAACACTGTAAAACAGGAAGCACAGTTACTGGAACCTTGTCCTTTCCTGACAGCTATACCTCCCTCCCAGCAACAACTCTCTCAGTCCTACTAAAACATATTGTCTCGTCTGCTGGTACCTCCTCTGCAGGTACCTAGCAGCACCCTCCAACTCTTGCTTGATACACTGGAATAGGGCCGCTGCCAGCAGTCCTGAGTAGCAAGGACTGTAGTATAGCATCACCAGTCAGCCAATGTTCTTGGGATTTTTTTCAAACATAGTAATCTTTGGTAAGAATTGCCATTACTTAGGACAAAGTCATAAAACTGCAGCTAGTAGGACTCTGAATGACGGACAGTAATCTACACAGAGCAAAAAGGACAACGGAGCTAGTGCTTTTTCTCCTTTGGGATCTTCCTCCACCATACAATGGAGCAAGGAGCTGAATCCAGGTTTTTTGACTTCAAGTCCACCACAATAGCTGCTGCAATTCCACCACAATAAAAGAGCCTTGGTATGTCAACATGGCAGAGCGCAACACCACTTCTTAGCCAAGTCAGCTGGGATAGTGTCAGTGCCCGCGGTTCCCCTCTCCCCTAGGGGTATGGCTGCTTACTTAGATAATGCAGACATCTACCTTTGAGGCACTTTGGGCCTGCAGCGGCTTCTGGCCTCAATGCCTGCTGGCCTTGCAGCCATTCAACAAAAAGCTGGAAGAAGTGAGGTGCTTCCCACCCTGCCACCATCTCTTAGGAGCTGCATTTAAGCTGAGGCTCTTGTGCTTGGTCCCTGCCTGAGCTGTGTTGCGGCCACACTTGCGTCTGGCTGTGTACCCGTGTTGATCCTGACTACAGACTTGGCTTCCTGGCTTGACCTCAGACCTGCCCCACCACCACAGCCTTGTCTGGTGACCTGGACTCCCGACCTGCCTTGCTTGTCCTTTTTGGGCCCTCGTCAGTAAGTTGCCCCCCTCGCCGGCCTGCCTGTCGCCCTCAGCTCCTGGCTCACTTTCCCCTTCAGAGCAGCACCTGCCCTTGCTGTTCCCCAGCACACAGCCCCATAGCTCAAGTTGCATGTCTACGTTGCTTCTGATTCCAGCGCTGGGCTGGTCAGAGCTTGTTTAGGTGTCTCCACATGCCACTGCTCTTTATTGAGCAAGCAAGCCAGTTCTCTTAGAGCTTGCTTAGGGACCTCCAACACAATGGTCTCACTGTGTAACAGGGCCCTTACTAGTCTCCCATCTGTTTCAAAATACTGTGATCACATTCTTTTCCACATCAAACAGTGCACCATATTTGCCTACTGTGTTGGTGACACCAAAAAAGCGCCTAAAATGAATGCATTTCAATTACAGCTGGATGAATGCCATGGTTGCTCGAGGCACCTTACATCATTGCACAGTATTTGTACTGTGTCACGCCCTGTGAGGTGAAGTGATTTTTCTTTAACAGAGCTTTACTAGAACAGGTACGTGGGAGGGAGAAGAACGCTGACAGCCGAGCTAACCGTCGGGAGTGCAACCTAGCACTGCCTTCGGAAGGCACATGTGTGGCTCACACCCACTCACTTTTACATAACCTAAATTAGGGTGGATCACCAGGTACTCATTTGCTCATGCAGCTGCCAGAAAGAATTCCTTTCATCTAAACAGACCTGAGGCTGCAAGTATTCAGTGCCTCAAAGTAGGCCTTTTCAGCATAACCCAAAGCAAATCAGTAAGTACTTCATTATGTAGAAGACTCTATCTATTCCTTTGTATAAATGGATTTTTTTCTTCTGTCTAATTGTATCATGTATTTCTATGGTGTTAGAAAAGCTTTGGGGTGATAGATGCTAAAAGATGATGAAACTTCTCTTACAGAGAGAACAGAGTTGATTAAAACAGGGGTTCTGGAGAAGCTTGTGCTAGGTCCTGTCCCCGACTTTTCTCATGCAACATTTCAGAACCCCAAAGAGATTTTAGGAAATTTTTGTGACATTTCTAAAGTGTTATATTTCACAAGTAGAAACTTCTGCTACAGAAAGAGATGAAAGCAGGATTCTGCCTTTGATGAGGAGTAAAATGACCAACAAAGATGTTCTGACAACAGTCATATTGGTCGTCAGCTCAACTGGATGCCCACTTCTTTCTGTTTCTAGCACTCTTCTGTAACACCTTTCCTTTTGTTAACATTTCACACTAGACTGCTTGTCTACAAAGGAGATATAAATACATTTTTCATTTTCCAGCTAAAAGTGGAATATGATAATTACCTTTTGTATCTGTCTGTTCTTCTGTTACTAATGAGACGGCGAGTTTCCATTTCTCGCTAGTTATTTGCAAGTCAGTCTAATCAAGATGGTCCTCAGGACAAAAAAGTCTTCCTGCTGCAGCTTGATTCACCCAACTTCTCTTGAAAGCGAGGCGTTTTAGACTGTTTAACTACTATTTAAGAAGTTTCAAAGTTCTGTTGTCTCAGTATTTTTTTTCATAAGCTGTTACAGGATGAACGTATGTTTAAGATGAATATTTATAGCACTTCTCTATAGAGTCTTTTTCCATGTTTCCGACATCTGATGCTTAGGATGTTGGCTCTGTAGATAGTGGAATGTCTTGCAATGTCAAAGATTTGGAATTGCCAAGGCAACGGTTGACTCAAAGAGCATGTTTCTTCCATGTATTAGTTAAGATGAGCTGAGTAGCTTGACTAGTTGGCCACCGATTGGGACGTTGAGCTCATGAAACCATAGATTCTTGATGGGATTATTTGTACGTGTAACTTGTTATTTGCACTTTTCTCCTAGGGCATATCACAAAAAAAAATGATCCCAAAACAAACTAAACAAAGCCTGAAATGTGGTTCCTGTTTAGCATTTAATGGCCTGCTACAGCAATTGTGTCTAGTATTTTTTGGTAAGGAATCTCAAATGGTGGTTTCAGTGGTTAGAGACTGAGGTAGCAAGAGGATACAGAGGAGCAGTGAACCTTGCAATTGGCAAAGTAGCAATATAATTAACAGTATGTAAGTAAGGAATGATTACAGAGCCTTTGGAGTGCATTCTATACAGTAAACTTCTCAAGAAAGTTGTTGATAAACTTTATGCTCATTTTGAGAGAAGGAAAAACCAAGATGCTTATTAAAAATGGAAAGAGATGAACTGTCAAGATGGGAATATGTAGGGCCAGCCACGATAAAGCCATGACGTTTTCAAGAGCTGCAGCAAGATGTCTAGATATGAATAAATGAAGAGGTATGAATGCAAATATCCAATGACCTGAGAGGCAGTACAAATCTGAGCATAGTCAAATAATCTGAGTAAGTCTCAGAAAACCTTCAGGGTTTTTTGCAGTTCCTGATGGAGTTCATAGAGGCAGGCCTCAGTGAAAGCAAGGTTTCTCTGATGAAGAAAATGTGCTGTTTTTTTCAAACAGTGGAGAAAGTTAAACAAGACCTGATCATCTGGTCAGGAAAGGTTGCTTCCTGCTAGAATGGAAAATAAAAGAAGACTTTTTAATTCAAAAATATCCTCCAGCAGCCTCTGGCATATTTCTGGTATACACTGATGTCTTCATGGTGATGAGCACAATCTTCAGTTTCAATAGTACCGAGCGACAACAATCAAATAACAATTTAAATAGCAACTTCCAGCCATGGACACTTTTACGATGGGTAACCTTGCTGGACCTGAAATGACAACAGTCCGTGATGCTGGTCTATCAGCATAAGGCCTCTGCTTGAAACTTTTGTTGGTGACACCTGCCACCTACCTTACCTTTAACAACAAGAAAAAGGGATTAATTCACAAAATTTGGATTTTATTGTTTGACTGTCAAATTTGTGACCTTAACTTCATTGTTTGGCATAAGCTACTAAACTACACCAACAGAGTCGAAAGATTGCTTTAATGCACTGAGTGCAGGAGGACAATAAAAAGGATGGTGAGGCAGAACGCATGGAGGTGTTTTACCCTACCTGCACAGAAATTATATCTGCAGGAACTGCAGCTGGCTCACTTGGCTCCCGCAGGATTTAATGGGATTGTGTGACAGAGTCGTATATAACTACTGACTTCAGTGTTTCTGTGTGCTAGTTTAATTACGCCAGCTAGCGTGAGAGGTGCCATAGCAAGCCGTTAGCCATACGCTGGTAGCTGCCAAGCTCTCTATGGGGTAGGAAAAATAAGTCTGTGTTAGCCTAAATCAAGTATGCATAAACAGCGTGTTCTATCCTCAGAGCATCTTTAGAGATCCAAAATTATTAGCATTTGTTAAAAAAAAAAAAGCAACATTTCAGATTCTCTCATAATTTGTTGCAAGCATCTCAGTTACAAAAAGGAGTACTATTTTAACCAGGGCAAATGTTTACAAGACATTACTAAATAGGCTCATATTAAGACAACAATTGCTTAAAAATGTGGACAAAATAAGAAATATATATTTGGACTTTTGAGTGGATCTGTGCTATTCGTTATTTGCTGAGTGTGTGCCCCAAGTACAGTAAATTCCTGCTTCCCCTTTTTAAAAACTTCTTGCCTCAACAAAGGATAAAAAATTCCATTGTCAGCTTTTGCTTAAAAAAGAAGTAGGAAGTTCTATGATTAAAGGAACATGAGTGTATGTGAGAGGAGGAAATGAGAGTTTCAGAAGCAAAGAGCTGACAGCAGGGATTTACCCAAACCTTTGTATGACCTCCAGAGAGATCCCAGCAAACAACATGCAACATCTCACTGCTGTGGCCTGCAAATTTCAGGAATTTTTAGTCACTGCATTATGATCTCAGAGAAAAGGTGATAGTACGCTTTCCCTTGAAATGCCCCTTCTGTATTCCCCTCCCAACAGCTACTCTATCTTGCACGTAACACAGATACAAGGCAAAACATCTGCAAGCTCTGTTGTCTGTCACATAACCACCATGTTACGATGAGCCAGCCAGCCAAGAGGAAAAACTTAGGTCACTGGGGACTAAGGTACTTGCCTGTGGGGTCCACAAGACCTGCTCTCTACTGACTCCAATCCTGTGTATTTTGGTGAGGCATACCTTCTGGAAAACCAGCAGGATATGATCCAGCAGGCATCAAGAGGTGAGGACTCTTCCACTTTCCATTACAGTTTGGTCTAGAGAGAAGGTCAAACAAGAATGAAAGGCTGAAAACTCTACAGAGCCAACAGACGTCTGTTGTTGGTCAGGCAGATCAACCATTGGAGTAAATTCTTAAAAGATTTTGCTTTCTCCCACATTGCCTTTGTTATCAAGTGTGGTTTCTGCCCAGCAGTTGTTGGTACTGCCAGCCCTCTCGCCTGTACTAAGGAAACCAAGGGTGTGGGCAGTCTGAAAGCTTTTATGCATGTCAGGATCTTGCTTTTTCAATCCACGACTGAAGGATGTATGTTAGGCCATGTCCCATTCCCGCCACATGGTTTCAAAGCCAGTTCCTCCCTTCAGTTCCTGATCCTTGGCTGCTTTCTCGAGGCATGTCTCCACACTTCTCTAGTGGTAGTAGATTTTAAAAAAAGCTGTCTGTGATGTGAGATATACCGAACCTGCCAAATGGAGTAGTTGATTTCACCCAGAACCCACACCTTATTGCTCTGCTTCCTAGCGAAGTTTATTAGTTTGGGCTCAGTGTGGTCCTGACGGCAGTTATGTGATTCCCTTAGTCTGTGCCCAACAAGCTTGGAGTACAGAAGGAGCTCACTCATGTCGGCCTACACCATTCCATGGAGACATACTTTGAGTATTATCAGGTGAACTTCAAGGTTTCCTCTTGACTAAAGTACAATGAGTGTGCAAGCGCTGTGAAGTGTTTTTCCAGCCTTTGACCATTTATGTCATGGGCTTCTGTACCACCTTCCATTTTTTATACTTGTTGGAAGACAGGCACAGAAACTGTATGTGATGCTGCACTGGTGGTCTTCTGCATGCCCTTGGTTAGTCCTTCATTTCCCTGTTTGTAGATGACGTTAAATCTTCTTGTCACAGAATGCCCTGGGAACTCATGTTAAATTTGCTGGCAATGACCGTGGCTCCTAAGGCCTTTTCAGTTGTGGCCATTTTCCATCATCCAGATGTTTATTCTGTACCTATGGCACAGATTATTCATTCCCAATGGAGTAACTTTTCACTGCATTAAAACGTTTAATTTCCTTAGGATTGCATACCACTACAACAATCAAGACAGCTCAGAAGCCTCCCTAAGCGCGTATCTTCTAAATCATCTGTGGGGAAAATCTTCTGTAACTGCATTTCTTATTCCCCTATGGAAGTTTGCAAGATTCACTGAAGTTTCTAGTCTGGATGTACGTGCATCATGGCCACCCAGCTTCCCCTGTTTCCAGCCCCCGCTGCTACGTGGGTGAGCAAAGCACTGGGCTTAGACCAGATCGTTAATTGAACTTTTTAAAGGTAGGACCAACTTTGAAGTGTAAGCAACCTAAGAGTTGTCAACTGTGTTAGTTTACCACGCCCTGAATATTCAGCATATGCTAAGGTTCCAGCTGGCTACCAAACGGGCTTAATTTGGAGGCAAAAGCAGTTACGAGTCGCACTGGAGATCAGATGGAACTGTGAGTAGATGTGCTGCATATTCCACACAAAAAACCCAAATCTCATTCCCTTGCCTCAATTCACTTGGCCATTTATCCTATTTTCTGACTGTAATGAAAGAGAGAGGTTTTTCCTGCTATCTCCAGCCGTCTTTTGCAAAAGGACGGTAAAGCTTCAGGCAATTAGCCTGGTTCTGTAGCTATTGCTGTTACTGGAGGAGGAGGTTTAAAAATTAAAAAGCTGTCATAGCCAGACCCATCACAAAAATCGGGCTGATTATAATATAGGCTTACACTGGGCAGATGGTAACTATCTTCTTAATTACAAGTTTTAAGGACTTTCTGTCTCTCGGATCTAGCATGTTCTGCCTACGTAAGGGAAGAAACACCAACATCGTGAAGTATTACCCTGCTGCGTCTTATCAGGAAGGGAAGAAATTTGATTTTAAAAAGAAAACCCACAAAACTTTTGGCAGAGATTTAAACTACTTCTGTTGCTGTTGTTTCATTTTACTTTTCTTTTGGTGCCTGATATTAAAGGACTCAAATCTATCCCCGGGGGGGGAATTTAATCATTGATTCCAACAGGAACAGGATGGTACCCTTATTATTCCTACCCCAGATAACAAACTGCCTCCAGGGAAGGAGTTCCTTTGTTGTTGCTGGGTTATTTTTTTTAATGTGTTTATTACCCTTAGAGTTTAAGACCTAAGCTTATAATCTCCAAAGCAAAGCAGGGATTGTGACCCTGAGCAAAGGAGGTGCTGTAACGCTGCTGTTCAGTATTGTGCAAGCTGCTGGAGTGCTGTGCTGTGCAGAACGCTTCCGTCTCCTCTGGACAGCAACTTCCACGAGATATGTAGTTCCTCTAAACAATACTAGGTGTTGTACAGAAGAAAAACAGGAGTGTAGAGGAGCTCAACTAAGTTCTCGGTGTGGATTTCCACACGGGTGCGTGTTGCCCTAGGCAGACACTTTCCACAGGTGAAAACGTGGCCCTAATCACAAGTGGGTTTAAAAGCATTCATTGACCTTGATTTTTCTGTCAAACTTTCCGCTTTGGCATTTGAGTGCTGTATAAATTTAGTGTCACCAGAGGATGGTGTGTTTTCCTAACAGTTGACTTTTGCCTAAATCACATTTTTTTTTAGGCCACAGGGGATTGATGAGCTAGCCAAGTACAGAACTGCAAACTCTTTTCAGCTACAATGCTGAAGTAACTGTGGCAATCGGGGCGGGGGGGGAAGCGTGGAAGGAATACGGCGACAGACATGAGACCAGACAGTTTTAAGAGGGTTGCTATGCATCCTGCACCCCCCTAGCGCTGGGCTTGACCGTGGAGGCCCCACTGAAACGCTGGCTGTTGTGCCACGGGCCACTCAGGGGGAGCGACGGGTGGGACATGTCAGAGAAACCCCATAAACAACCCGAGTGCCAGGGAGAAGCCGTAAAAAGGGCAGGGTGGAGAAAGCACAGGAAGCGAAAGCCCCGTAACCAGCAGCCCTGTCCCGCCGCCGCCGGCCGAGTCCTTCTCAGCATCTGTCCCGCACACATGGAAGTGCTGCCCAGCGCTCGGCGCCAGAGACATCAGCCCTCCCGCACGCAAGGGGACGAGCACGTGAGAGACAGCTGGTGGGGCCCGAGGACGTTTCCAGAAGGAGCCAGGTGGCCCAGTCTGCCTCAAGATTTCCGTTTACACCAACTGGAAAGATGACAGTTTGGGTTTGATTTGTATTGGTTAAATTCAGGCTTCATTTTTTACATAGTTTCTATATAGAGAGTAATTGTGGTTTTGTTACCTCTTTTCCAGAGAGAGATTTAGTTGCTTTGCCAGAATGAACATCAAACAGTGTTTCCTTCTGAAAATCTTAGGGAATTAAAACTTGTCTAGAGATTCTTGTGTTGATTTCCTGCGTTTGGCTCAGTTTTTAATATTACTGATCTACAGTATGACTCTCTTACTCTTCAATTAAAGCAAGTCAGCTAACTTCAGGCATTGATTTTCAGAATGAATATTTAATTGACTTCCTAATTCTGCATGTGTGCAGCAGAGTCACCAAGCATGTGTTTCTGCATTAAGGAATTCACGCCAGTGGTGAATCAAATTCTCCACTAGATGGTAATGTTGTTTCGGAGGATTTGTGTTGAAAGGAGTTTCTCTGCCAACAACTCCAAAAGGAAGTGGAAGCCATGAGATTTGTCCAAGAAATGATCTTTGGATAATTTGGGGAAGAAAAAAGTTTCCATTTGTTAGAAAACCATTTTTGGTTTGAAAAGGTTTTGATGAAAACTTTGTATGTACTGTGATTATTAGGATCATAGAAGTCTTAGTTCATGAAACAACTTTGAAAATGTCCAAAAACAATGAATTAATTGTCAGAGAATGCAGAAGACAAGCGGAACGATCTCTGCTTTATGCTCTTATCTGATACCCATCGTTGTTGCTGAGTGACTCAAAATCCTTCAGTTGTTTCTAGCCACAGTTTTGCTGGGAAGTAGAAAAATACTCTTCTCCTCCTTTTATGGCAATGGAGACAGAGAAGCAAGAGACCATTTCTGCCATGGTACTAGAAAGCCTCACTAGCTGCCTCGGTGAGATCCTTGGGGTAAAATAGCAACTGTGCTCCTCTTCACCTGCCTCCTGGGGCTTTCGGATAAAGCATGAACCACGACATACCTGCCGTGGAGGCTCTGGGCAGCCCCTGCATCCACTCACGCCCATCCTCGCGGGTCTCTGCTGGCTCCCCGCAGCACTGGTGGTGCTGGGCGGTGAGAGGAGAGCACGCCGCGCCACGCTGCCACAGAGCTTCTAGTGATGTTAGTCCACGGTGGGTAACAATTAGATCAGAGAATGAGCACCTTACTGTTCTCAGTGACTGTGGGCTGCAGCTGGGACCCAAGGGTGCCCTTTATCACAGGAACATAATTTACTTTATTGGCATTCAGCAAAACACAGCCACTATGAAATGACAAAATGCCAACGTGCCCCACAAGGAGAAATACAGTTCCTGTGTGTGCTACCAGCAAACAGCTGCAGGCTTGCTCCTGGGCAATGTCTCAGGCAAGTGCAGCTCTGGAAAATGTTTTAATAAGTCTTTAAATAGCACCTAGCATTAAAGCTAAATACAGTTTCCAGCTTAGATCTTGACCTAAGGTTTCCAGCTCCTCTACTAGGATTTATCATGAAATTCGGTGGATACTAAATTTTACCTTAGCGTGCTGACAAATCTAAACAGCAGTATTACAAATACTAACCTAAAATTAGCTCAATTTTTTTTAATAAGAGGTGATGTTACCAATTAAAAGCAGAATTATGCTATTTGCAAACTAACATGCTCTCCACGAGCACTGGCTGAGAACATCATCACTTAACTTACATCAAGTAAGAGAGTTCCTGCCAACACTGGATCCTCTGGTCACATGAGACTCAATTACATATACTTTAAAGTTCATCTGTGCTAGTTTTATTTTTAGTAATAAAGCAAAGTTTAAAAAAAGACTTTTCACCTTTCACTTGGAACAAGAGACTAAGAAAGATACCGCCGGGAAAAATTCAATAGAGGTTTGATTTAAAGTAACGATTCCTGATTTTGATAGTTCTGCAATGTGATTCCATTAATTGTTGTCAAAGGATTATTCAGGCCTTGGCTACGGGGATGGTTATGGCTGTAGATACAGGTATGGAAAGGCACAATTTGTTTTGAGAGAGGAAAATGTAACATTTCTGCTTGAAGTTTGGGTTAGTATTGCCTCTTCTGTAATCCTTGCACACTTCACCCTGATGGAAACATGGATAACTGTCATTTTTGCTTCAAAACAGAGGAACTGAGGTTTATCCCACTCTCAAGAGACGTGAGGCGAATCTCACACTCAAGGAAATCTTTGCAGACCCTTCTACAGGCACTTGCCCATTGCCAGTTGCTGCAGTCCTGCCTTACCTAGAGAGGCAAAATTGACAATGAGAGGTAATAGTTTTAATTGGAGCTAACACACCTGATGACCTTTCGCGCTCAGATTGTATTCGACTGTCCAGAAAGGAAGCTGCAAAATCAGAACTGAAGGAAGGTCAGACACGCTTGCTCTCGTCCCACGGGTAGTGCCGTGGCTACCCTGAATGCCCACCAAAGACACCTTCTCGTGGCTGTATCTATTTCAGTCCCCAACTGACTAGCAGGCACACCAGCCAGAAGGACCTTAGTTAAAAAAGGCCAAGGTGTTGTTAATTCTAAAGATGCTAAATGGTGCTGTCTTAGGCAAAACTGCCACTGGTTTCCACTGGAGTCTGGTTTCAGAAAGGAGTAAGTGCAGGACTGAAGGTTAAAGACCAGCTTTGCCTGAGAAGAAGGATGAGTTCACCCTGGTTGTCCAGTCTTCTGTTGCCACGCTAAGACTTGGAGACCGCAGCATATATTTCGATTTTACCGGAGTCTTCTGTCACAAACAGCCGCTCTGATACTTAACAACATAATTTAAGACTCGCATTATTTCATTATGACCTCTGCGACCATCATGAGCTACATGGAGAAGTAGTTTCATGATGTTGCAGATCATCTGAACACAGAAAGACAGCAGCCTCTCTGACACTCTTTGCAGAACAAACCTTCAGGAAAATCTCTGGGCAACCCATCTTCTACACACAAAACAAATTTCTGTCCATATTCGGTGACAGCCTGGTACCTCGTGAGGCCCACTCAACGTTCCACAATGCAAGTGTCTGCCAGCCTGTTGGCAGAGCAACCTCAACGTGCTTTTATTGGCGAAAACATACAGGAGACCTGGAAAAGTCTTCTTTCTTGCTTTTTTCCTAATTTGCACCTGCTGTTGTACCTTGTTCTGAGGTGTCAGAATGTGTTGGACATCAGAATCCCAGAGGTGAGGACAATACTTGACTGCAATTTTCTTCTGAGCCAGGTTTGAGGGGCAGAACCTCTTTCACGTCGCTGACGCATGGCGCTGCTGCTGGTCACAGGTGATTTCATAAACTCACGCAGAGAAAAAGATCTGAAAATCCTGCTGTTTTTGTTTAAGTTGAAATCTATCAGGTGTTCGTGTTGTGTTGCACTCTCATTATTCTTGTGGTCTTTCAATATTATGAAATCTAATTTAATTGTGTGTTGTAATTTGGCAAATCCAAAAAAATCTTCTCTAGAAAATAATTCACAATTTCCACTTATCATCCCAAATTAAAATCCCGGCAATTTTACAGCTCTCTCTTAGAAAAGAGCTCGTTAGGAAGCAATATTGCATTTCTCTGCTCTGCTATAGAGCTTTTAATCTGCAGATTTTCAAGTGCTTTAGAGAGGACATCCCGTTTTCTCTCTCTTTATAAGCACAGCAGTGGAAACAAAATGAGTTTAAATGTTCCTGTTTGGGCTCATCCTGCTCGGCAAAAGCAGAGACAGAAGGGAGACAGTCATCGGAGAGCCCTTAGCCCCGCTCAGCCCCTCTAACCCCTAAATAGCCCTGCCTGTCCTGGGTATAAACCCCTAGTCCCAGTGCAGCACACAATGGCCCCAAGCCAGGAGCGAGAAGCTGAACTGCAGCTGCAGAAAGCACAGAAAGTTGTCACTGTGTTTGGGGGGGGGGGTGAGTGGCACTGGGACATATCAATAAGCAGCAATCTGCATGCAACCGAAGTCTTTAAAAAGTACTTTTTGCTTTTGGCTATGTATTAGATGTCTAAACTGTATTCTCTAAATGGAGCACGATTAAACGTGTATCTTAACCTTCAGAAAGCTAGAATATTTCACTGTTCTTCCAAGAGTGAGCCCTAAAATTAAATGACCCCAGTTCTATATTGCTGCTAGAGCTGCACTGCAGTCATCGCTCACTTTTAGCAACAGGTGATTAACTCTCTTTGTCCAAATTAATGTATATCTACAAAAAAACCCCAACCCTGAGGACCAGAGGCTAGCGCTTTTTCCCACGCAACAAGAGAAATACACGCAGCACCAGGGAGTACAGCGAGGCAGGGCAGGACGCCCCCGGACTGCAAACTCCCCTCGCCTGGTGCGGGGGCCACCGGCCCTGTCGGGGATGTGTGAGAAAAGCAGGACTGAGGCGAGGGGTGGCAGGAGTCCGGCATCGCCGAGCAGTGCCTGGCAAAATCCTCCAGCCTCATCTTTGGTGTGCGCAGGGGTGGCAGACCTGGGGGACAGTGACACTACTAATGCCGGGGGGTGGGCCTTGGGAAAAGCATCAATGTGAGAGCTGCTGGTACCATCGAGACATGACTTAAATTGATTTTAACAGTCCAGTCTTCTAGATTATTCTGCGTCACTGCCTAGGATTCCTGAAGGGACACCACCTTCTAGCACAGCACATACAGGCTGAGACAGTTGGGGTTGTTCAGCCTGGAGAAGAGAAAGCTTCGGAGGGACCTTACAGCCCTTTCCAGTACCTGAAGGGGGCCTACAGGAAAGACGGGGAGGGACTCTTTATCAGGGAGTGTAGTGATAGGACGAGGGGTAATGGCTTCAAATGGGAAAAGAGTGGATTTAGATTAGATATCAGGAAGAAATTTTTTGCTATGAGAGTGGTGAGACACTGGAACAGGTTGCCCAGAGAAGCTGTGGATGTCCCTTCCCTGGAAGTGTTCAAGGCCAGGCTGGATGAGGCTTTGAGCAACCTGGTCTAGTGGGAGGTGTCCCTGCCCATGGAAGGGGGGTTGGAACTAGATGATCTTTAAGGTCCCTGTCAACCCAAACCATTCTATGAATGGGTGACAGGATTCACCCCGTCCATAATTTTCTGTGCAGAGCAAAGCCCATGGTGGAGTGCAGGAGAAAACACACCTGGAAAAGGCAATCCACTAAGCTTGCTCTGCTGAGAACAAGTGTGGCGAGATCCTGGGCTGCTTCTGTACAAGGGACCACCCAGAGACCAAGGAGGGGATGACATGAACAAAATCACTTGGGCTATTCATAGGATTGGAAAAGGAACCATGGACCTTAACAACCTCCTGGCTTGGTTTCCCACAGGCTAACTGCCTGTTTCTGGAGGACTTTGCAGCGGGAGCAGAGCTCTGTGCTCTTGCTCTGCACTGCTATCCATACCTAAACCAGCATGGGGGCATCCACTTGAGCTCCCATCGTTGGTGTGTGAGACAGATAGATAGATAGCAAGCCTCCGTGGGCCACTGGAGCAGCACAGCTGGCCAGCTGCGAGCTGCACCCCAGTGCAACCCATTGCTATGAAAGATGCTGAAAAACTGCTCCCTCAGTTCCTGTCCCCAGTGCATCCTTGCTTCACCTGATTGGAGCCTCTTCAGCAAGGTGACCCCTATGCAGTCGGTAAGAGATGAAGATGAGCTGAATACCTCACCTGTAGCATCTGTGTGCTGTGAAAAGTGAGCAGGACTGAGGGAAGGAAGCTCATACGGGTAAAAAGTGGGCTAACGAGGCAAGACGGCACTACTGAAATTGGTACAGGTGGTTGGGGCAAACCTCCTGCAGAAGATCTGGAAGTGGCTAAACCATGTATGCGATGTGCTGCAAGCTGACATTTTGACGGCATCAGCTACCAGTCAGTAAGGCTATGAGTAAATACCAACGCTCATCAGGAAAATAAATGTGTACATTTGATGTCTGGAGATTTTAAGGAAAAATATGCTGGTGATGGAACAGGTACTCTCTCTCTGATCTTTTTGAACCTAATATCCAAAACGGGCAGGAAGCATTAGAGCAAAAGCAGGATTTCCTCCTAGTAAGTTCAGTTTCCCTCTTTTAGTTTAATTACATTTTACTGAGTGATGTCGTCCTTTTTTTAAGTTACACGTGGAGAAATTAAATTAAAAAAAGAACAAACCAAACAAAGAAAAAAAAGAGAGAAAGAAGTGCAAGAGCACATGCAATTGCGTTGCCTTTGGCATGTGAAAAAGTGCAGGCAGAAGTGGCTCGTGGATAGAGGGTGTCTTAGGGCTGCGTACAGCTTGTACCAGCGCCTGAGCTGTCCTCCCTGCACTCCCTCACAGCAGCTGGTGCACAATGGAGTTTGGATTACTTTCCGTGCAGGCTTGTTTGTACCTACTAATGAAAATCAAGCCTAAAATATTGTGTCTCTTCAGCTATGACTTCTTATTTTAGCTGCTGCCAACCACCCGATCCCACTGTGGATTTCACCTCACTCTGGTTGCCTGATTTCACCACACTCTAATTTCTTTTTTTTTTTTCTCTGCAGAGCTTCCTGCTCATCCAGATAAATCTTATTTGCTGATGACCTTTCTCTAATATTTCAGTTGTATGCTTTACAAAGTTTTTGGTTATCAAGAATCTGCTAATTAAGTAGAATGTCTGTTTTTTCCCCCACCTCCTCTGCTGTCCCCTTTAGGTTTTGAGCAGTGACCGACACAGCCTTTAAAATTACTCTTCCGGAGTTTTTTTTTCTCTAGAAATGCTGGCTTGTGTGAGGTTCCATGGGGAGAGGGGCAAAGGGAAGAGGGGGCTGAAGCAGAAAAGGCTCAATTCTTATCCTCCTGGGAGAGCACACCAGGCAGGACAGCCCAAGCCAGCTGTAGAAGGCGCAGAAGGGGAGGCTGAAGTTTCGGGAGGTGAATAGGGACGCTGTGACCCACCGGCAGGTGTGGCTGGTGTTTGTGGGACCGGCGCCTTTTCCATTTGGGATCACCAGCAGAATGCAAATGCGGAAAAATTGGCAGGAAGGGTGTGCTGGGGGCGAAGCCAAGAAATCACATCCGCCCCGGAGCTGCGCGCCGTGGGCCAAGCGTCAGAAATTGTCCCGGCGGGTCGGGCAGCCCCAGCAGCACTGCATTGCTTCACGAGATAGGCAGTCACTTGGCAACAGCCCGCATCCCACTCCCCACGGCGGCGGCGGCGCCTTCCCGGGTCCTCTCCTACGGCCAGGGCGAGGGGAGAGAGGCAGCCATCGAGGGGGAGGGCAGGTACTGAAATGGGGCTGTAAAGGTCACCGTGTAGCTTCCTGAATATGCCATAGACACCAGGCTGGCAAAGGGCGCAATCACGCACAGCAGCAGAAGACCTTGAACCCTTGTGCAAATTTACCAGGGGATATGGAAAAGTAAACACGGAGGAGCCCGGCGAGAGCTGTGGTGGTTACAGCTACCTCTGAATAGCAGTTTCGAACTGGAGTTGGTCATGAATTTTGCAACCAAATGCTTTTCATCAGATATTGCCTGCTCTGATCAGGCTTGAGACTTTTTTGCTAGGATGTGTATTGAACAAATTTTTTTCTCTTTTCTTTTTTTTTTGTTTTCCTTTTCTTTCCTTTTTCGTTTAAGACAGAGAGAGAAAAGAGGAGTGCTCGTAAGGACAAAACAGGCTATTTGGTCATAACCTCCCGTTAAGTCCCTTTCCCGCAAGTGGCCAGCAGTGGGGTGATTAGAGCCCTCCTCTGGGATGAGTCTGGATACACCCCCTGCCAGCTCCAGGCCACAGGAACAACGCTTGCTGTTTTCCCTCACGAGTGTTTTCTCTGTTGGGGAGTGATAAGGAATGTGTTTTTCAGTGGTTTCTGTGAAAGCTGCTACGCTGGTTATAGCAAATTGGTCATTTTACATAAAAAAATTGTTTCATTTTCTTTTTATTAATGGTCCCCCTCACCTTGGGGCAGGTTGAACAAGTGGCTGGCTTGCTAGCCCAGTGAGAAGGACATGACATACCTCTTGGAGATGCCTCCAACCAGGCTCTTGGCTGGTGGGGCATCTCCTGGTTTTTTTGCAAAGTCCTTCTAAGGTCTTGGGCTCCTTCCAACTCAGGACAGGAAAGACTTCGAAATTTTGCAGTTTTGTGGGATGAAGGAACTATTTTCCACCGGATACTATTGCTCAGAAAATATGTTAGGAAGCAGCCAAGGAAACTGGGAGAACAGCTGTCTTCATCTGTCAATCTTGCTTTTAGCAGGGTCAAGGAATGGTTGGGTCTACATCACTTCAGGGCTTTTAATGCTATGCCTGCCTTACTGTGGTGTGAGTTTATAATAGAGAGAGAGTTCTCTGAAGCATTTTCAGCCACAAAGATTCCAAAAATTGAGCTGAAGGATATTTCTCTTTTGGCCTGGGTTGGGAATCATTGGGACCTTGAACTTGGAACAGAAGGAGATAGAGAGCCTAACTATCTGTATGCGAGTTTGAGGTAAGATAACTGTACATCTTATGGAAACATATTTTAATGATGGTGTGTTTAAAGGCAAAACAGTTTGCATGAACAAATATTCATGTTGCTGCTGCTCTGTTGCAACTAATTTGCTGGCAAAGCTTCTTGAGGCAGGAACTGTCAATAGGTCATGAGTGAAGTCACTGGCAATTAAAGATGAGTGAATATGAGGATAACTAGGAGCCGTATTTGGAGACAACATTGAGGAATTTGTGTTCTTATCCATGTATGTTAAGAACTTGGTGAAGTATTTTGATACATCATTACTCTGGAGGTACCATCTTTTTTGTTGGTGTTTTGGTAGTTCCAGTCTCAGGTGAACCCAGAGGTGGGGAGTTTAGCAAAAATGTTCTTTAAGGTTTTTTTACTTCTCTGCTTTCAATATCCAGAATAATTTTCACTTCAGTTTAGGTTGAGTTGACTGTTACTTTTACTTTTTACTCAGATGAGCTTACACTTTTTGAAACAGTAGGCAATAAAAGTTTGTTTATGACACCATTAATTAATTAATAATTCAGTACGTGCATTATGTATTTTGTACATTACAGTCATCTCTTTGGCTTAGATGCTCCCCATTTGTTGGCTGATGCCTGTCTCTGAAAATGAGTTTCTAAATGTCAATAATTCCAAATCTGTCTAGTTCCAGTAGCCTGCATGATAAAAGACTGTTTTGGTTAGATGGATGATTTATTCCTGGACTGATAAGCATTAGGCACGGTGCAAGGTTCTTGACATGAAAGCTGTGTGCGTGCTTTATATAGTTTCTTTTGAGAATTTGGTTGACTCACCCCAACATCACTAGCTAACTTTGCGCCAATGTGGAATACAAAAATATTTCTCTGGCTTCTCCTCTGAGAGCAATTTCTTCTGTAGGTTGCTAGGAGAGAAGCTTGATCCCTCCATAAAGGACACTGACTTCTATTTTCCACATCCTTTTCATAAAGACTGTGTGAAGATCCAGCTCCTTGCATCTGTTCCCATCTCAGGTCTGTTCCTCTTCTCCATACAACTTCAAGCCAACCTTGTGGTCCCTGCGTCTTTGTCACAACACAATTTATGTAAAGGCAGTGGGGGAAGCTGGTGGCTAAGGTGAAGGGAAAACGAGTGGCTGAGAAAAAGAACTGTTTTGGATGGTGTGGAGGAATGGGAGTGATCTGCAGGCAGGGAGAGGCGAGAAGGGAGGAGAACAGAGTGAGGTCACTGCCGTGGCAGAGTAAGAAAAAGCTGAAACGTGTCTTTGTCCCAGTGATTCCTTTGGACTTCAGCAGCCATCAGTAGAGTAAGCATACAGAGCAAAAAAGAAAAGTCCTCTTTTTTTAATGGCACACATTACAACCAGATAATGGTGAAGTAGCCAGTGTATCATTAATGCACAGTTGTCACCCTTGTGAGAACGCATGTAAACCTGCTTAACAGAGCTCCATTTTCCGGTGTAATTCACAGAGACTTATCTATGTAAAGACATACTGGAGCAAGTCTCCTTCTAGTATTGCTTATCTAGGAGACACTTAGGGCCTCTGGGATGATCCTTAACTCATCTTTGTCTTAGAGTGCTGTTTGATGTCTTTCCAAGCCAGATGTACCTTCTTTAGCACAAACCTTTATGGTCTTCCTTTTTTCTGTGTTCCCTGTAGGCTCCACTCCAGGGCTTGCCTGCTAGCTCTGATATTTGATTTCCTCAGACACTGCCTAATCCATTTCCACTTTCTTTAACAGTAGCTTGGACGCATCTCTCTCATACCGTACTGTGCTCTCGTTTGTTATCAATCCAACATCCATTAATGTCTAAAATATGGAAGGATAGCAACAGTTAAAAGTATTCTCATCGGTTCCTTTGTGGTCCCCAGTGTCTCTGACCTGTTCAGTAACATTCCCTTTACATTTGCGTTCAGAATTTTTTTCCCCGTTAATCTTAATTTCCACACCACTTTGAAACAGTAAAAGCTACCGGTTTTCCTCCAGCCCCAGTCCAATTATCTCCTTGTATACCATAGGACTGACTCACAGAGTTTCCAGCCTGAATGGCTCTGCTTTTGCAGTCTGTGTTTCGCTACATTATTCAGTATCCTTTTTATCTTCGGCGCTTTTATCAGCTTCCTGCTCTGTAAGGCTGCTTGTTTCAGTTTCCTCCCGTTGTCAGTCTTCGCAGTCACGCGCTGCCACGTCTGGTCAACGATTCAGATATCATCTGTGAAATCTAGGTCTGCCAGGATTCCGACCGATGGCCCTGTCAATGGTATTCCTCAGCCAATAAATGGAAGAAGTAGCAAGAGAGGATTCAAAAACCTGCTTATCTCACGGTAGTCTCTGCTTTGAATGGCTGCGAAAAAGCTGCTTTCTCAATTGCAGTGTAAGAAAATTCTGGGTTAATTACAAATTTTTGAATGGCCCGCCTCTCCACAGATAAAATGTGTTCTCAAGGTTTATGAAATGAATGTGTTGATTTGAGTGCCACAGGATGCTCTGTACAGTAGATGGCCCTAACACATTCTTACCGTCCTGTTATGATTTTTGTATTCTGAGTCTGACATGATAATTTCAAAATTAGGAATCCAGTGATTGTCTTGGGTTCTCCAGAAATACTTTTGACCAGAACATGTATGATATATAAATAAGCTTCCTCCTCCAGGCATTTAATCAAGATACCTCTTTCCACTTGTGGGTAACGTTTTTTGCTTTGTCTGTTTTAAGCCAAAAAGTTAATTTGTGGCAGCAGTAGAGGTTGGATGTCCTGTATTTAACAGCTCAGCCAGGATACATCCTTTCCACAAGCTGCATTTTCATTACACAATGTTGGAATGGTTTTCCACAATCCAGCACGTTTTTTAAAACCCGGATCAGGAGAGAGGCAAGAAAATGAGGAGATTTACATATTAGTACACAGAGCTGTTGATTTTTCAAAGTCTTTTAGTTCTGGATATTTATTTTTTTTTAAACCTGTAAACGTTTAACATGATCTATGAGGAACATTTTGGCCCTCAAAGCCTCTCATCCTGCCAAAGCTTCTTGTCATGCAGATATGACTTTCCTTGTCTTCAGCTGAAGGGAACAGAAGATGGGAAAGCTCAGCAGCTGGCAGGAGCAAGTGCTTAATTATTAGAGAAACTGAATGTCTCGCAGAGCTCCTTGCCAGGTAGCCAGTACCAGCTGCGGTAATGACAGCTTCTGGGGCAATGCCGGTTGGCACGGATTGTATTCCTTGTTGAAATTTCTTTGTAATATTGTGTAAAAGGATGCCTCCTCATGTTCCAGTGTCGTACAGTTATGGTAACTTCCCTATATCCCATCCACGCGCTAATACACCTCCCCGCTGTCCTTATTTTTGCTCTTTGCTCTTGGGGCAATTTCAGGGGAAATTGCTTTGGGTGTTTTCCACTGACATGTGGCATTTCCAGGGACCATCAGCAGACTTGACCTATGCCAGTAACTTATGTGACTACTCTTATTTGTGTGAAGCCTGAAAGGTTTAAGCGTATGGGTTTTTTTCCATTAAGTGCTTCTCTCAGGACCTGTTTTCACACCTGGTCACGCTCTGAACCCGCATGAGAAAGTTCTGCTGGGGGAGCCACCACATTTGCCTCCCTGAGCCACGTCTCAGTGTGGGTAAGGGCAGACGGCTCTCCTCCGCACAAACACCTGGGCAGGCGTTTCTCAGACACATGGGACTACCTTTGCAGAGGGGACCACACAGGAGCATCGCATGTGAAGATCAGATTTCACGGGAGATATTGCTACGGCGTTCAGCTCAAGCTAAGCCTGCTTTGCAGAGAGGCTTCCAGCCTGGGATGGCTGCAGCTGGACCACAGCTGGGTGTGGGATCTGGCGTAACGTCAAGGGAGGAGGGCAAGGATTGGGGCCAGGTGTGGGAGCAGAGGAGGCAGCCAGAGAGGCTTCTCTGGGGCATGAGAAAGGTGAAGGAAGGAGGGACAGGAGAGCCTGGCCTGCCCTGAGGTGAATGCAGGGTGGAGCTGGTGTATATCTTTATCCCGACAAGCACTTCCATCCTTGAACAGCCCGAGGTAGCTCTGGTGAAGAGATAATACTTGGCTTTTCATCTGCGCACTGTGAGAAAACACATGGAAACTCACTGCTGGATCCAACTATCAATATTTTTATGTAATGGAGGTGGATCGGCCCATTGCGGAGAAAATGTATGGGGGTGCTGTGCAGGAAAAAGGCTCTGCTCACTGTTTATGTTTAGTGAGGAAATATATCAAAATGGATTTAAATTATTGGTAAAAATGGAATTCCCTGATATGAAGTGAGACGGGTGAATCTTCACCTTATTTTTCTAAGTGATCAGGTCCCGAGCTTCTCCTGAGGCCTTTCTCCCTCAGGCATCTCCCAGGAAGAGTCGGAGGCAGCATGGCCAGGCTGTTAGGGCCTTGCAGGAGGTCGCCTTCCCCCAGTACCAAGCCCTGCGGATCCCTGACTGGTTTGTTCCTCAGCTTCTTGTTTGGTTTGGAGCGAACCAAGACCTGCTAAACCCGTGGCCCCACGCTGATCTCTGTGCCACAGTCTCCGCACCGGTGTCAGCGCCTGCTGGACGCGTACGTGCCGGGGCGTCCTGCTTTTCGCCACCTCCCAAGACGGCGGAACAAGTTTTAAAAGCGCTCCCACACCGACCTAAACCCGCGTCCGCTGACGTCAGCGGAGATTTCTCATGTTGACTTTAGAGAGCAGATTTTTCTGAAAATGCCACGTCTGTGTTTGCTTTGCTGCCTGGCGTGAAACGGAGTGTGTGGCTGTGAGAGGGCCGGCTGGCGGGAGCCCGGAGGAACACTGGGCCTCGCTCAGGGACGAGCCAGGTGGGACGTGGGGTGGGGTGGGGTGGGGTGGGAAGCCGGGATCGTTGTGACCTGATGAACGAGATCATCTGGATGCGTTTCAGCGGGGCAAATCGGTGCAGGTTGCTGCTCAATCCCGAGGCGAGCGCCCGGAGCCATGCAGTTTGTCGTTCAGCTTCTGACCTGGGGTCAGGCACCTTCAGGGAACTAATCCTTCTGGAGCACACCCCTGCCTGGTTTATTTGAGCGTTGGACCGGATGAGCTTGGTAAAGGAAGGCAGCATTACGGCGTCACCACGTTTTCATTTGGTGGATCCGGTTTGCTTTATTCACGTGCCTTCTTCTGCCTTTGTAATTATATGGTTTGTTTTGGAGGGGGTTGTTTTCTTAATCTTTGTCCTAGATTTCTCTTAATCTTCTCCTAGAAAATAGTACAGCTTTTATGTTTACTGTTATGATTGTTTCTTACTTGTTTTACCCAGGAAACCTTTCTACCGAACATAAAGTCACAGCCCGGGTCTTAAGTGAGTGGGAAAGAAAATAGGATCAAGCTTAGCTTTCCATTTCTACACATAATTGAAGAGTCAAATCCTATTTCCAGAGAAACCAAGGGCTAAACTTGCCCGTGGTCTTCAAAATGGCAAGTACTGAAAGTATCAGTGACATATATATCAAATATATAGAATTTGATGTTAAAAGCCAGCAGTTGGTGTTCTTGTGGAGCATATCCATAGTTTTGAGAAACTCAACCCAGCCTGCCCTTTTGTGCCGATTTGGAGACTGAAGGCCTCAGGAATCCCCTCTGTAGCTGTGCTCCAGCAGTAACCCCAAGGAGCATGTTTTCCTTTATTCATCAGAGTACCCACCTTTTTAGAGATTAGCCTCCTTTTTAAACACAGTGCTTGATCTTCTGCCGTTCAGCGACAGACTGACAGCAAGAGCAAGACCGTCTGATATTTCCTTTTGTAAGTAAGTAAAGTGATATGTTTCTTCTTGGGTTAAGTTAATCATGTTCCATCATTCATACTCTCTGACCTGTCATGGAATGGCAGGAAAATGCCTGATTTTTTTCATAGGTTTTAAGGTCAAAAAGGACCATGTTGACACCTTCTGCAAAATACAGACCACAGAATTTCTCCCAGTGATTTCTGTATGAAGTCCAGTAATCTCAAGAGGAAATAACAAAATAGTTTCAGAGAGACATTCAGTGTTGATGAGCTGACTTCAGGTGGTGGACAATCCGTCACAGTCCGCACTGAGGTCCTCCAGTTGTTAATCAACTTCACGATTAAAATTTTGTACCTCATTTCCAATAGCAGTTTTTCTAGCTTCAGTCTTGCATCACTGGATCTAATTGTTAGATTCAGTAGCTACTACTGTGAAAAACATTCTCTCCCTGTATTATCTTTGATAATCTCAACTGACTTAACTTCTCGTGTTTATCAGACTTCAAAAGGATGTTACGGTCCTTTTTTGGGGTCCTTTCCAGTACCCTTCAAACAGAAAACTACTGGCTGTTGTTGCTTGGCAAACATAAATAAGATTATGTGGGGCCTCTCTGGTTATCCTCTTTAGAGAATTTTCATACCGAAGATCCTCCTTAAGGCAACTAATTCCTATATGTGGAAGCTTAAATAATAGCTCTGCCTATTTATAGCTATGTTAAGTTTTCCGTTTATTTCCATCTTGGTGTTATGTGTAAGCCTCTGCCGTGCCTGCCATTTCTGAGCAATGAGCACACTGGGAATTCATGTGACTGTGCACTGAGAGAAGAACGCCAGCACCTCTCCCGCTACCTTCCAGGTTTCGTATGAGCACAGAAAAAGAATTGATGATACCACTATGAATAAAGAAGAGAAAAGATAAATTAAAAAATAAACAATTCTTCAGCTAAACAGCAATGTTTATTTTGATCCCGACTTAACATTTAGCAAACCTTTATGCGAATTGCTTTATATAATGATGACCATTGGGATGCAAGCCATGAGCTAACACATGTCGACTAGAAAAAAACCTCGGTAATGTGCGTTGTTATAGACGTAGAGGTCTCAGTTCAACTGTTTCTGTACAGTTGTCTGGTACTACCTGAGAATGCTACAGAGTACCCACCTCTTTCCCAGCTATAGATTTCTCATATAACCATATCTCATGACAGATTTCCCATGTGTCATATCTGTGAGATGCATGTCAATGGCTTCAAACTGGAAGAGGGCAGACTTAGATTACATATCAGGAAGAAATTTTTCACTATGAGAGTGGTGAGACACTGGCCCAGGTTGCCCAGAGAAGCTGTGGATGCCCCATCGCTGGAGGCGTTCAAGGCCAGGCTGGATGGGGCTTTGAGCAGCCTGGTCTAGTGGGAGGTGTCCCTGCCCACAGCAGGGGGGTTGGAACTAGATGATCTTAAGTTCTCTTCCAACCCAAACCATTCTATGATTCTATGTGGGTGTCTCATGTACCCTCTTAAATGAGACTATATGTCCAGATGTGGACAAGGAGGCAAGCCATGCATTTGTTTACTGTTGAATTTAAAAGATGTACAGGTTACAAATTGCTATCTTGTTCGGTTTTCTTTCATCCAACAAGTCTGAATTGCTTGCTGCATCCCTACAGAGCCTCTATCATGGTTTTCTGGAGTATGTATGGTTTACAGTTTGTGATTATTTGCAAACTATTATATTATCAATGAGTTGAATTGTGTAGCTAACTACAGCAAAGCTGCCTGTAAGTAAATTGCCATTTCTTCTGAAGAAATGACTGTAAAGAAAATGGAAAATCCATTTCCATTTTAGCTATGAGGGAGCGTAGTATAAATTGACAGCACATATTAAAAAAAAGCTGCATAAAAGGAGTCACTGAAGAGCAGGCTGGGTCTCTGAGCAGATATGAATTAGATGCGATTTTCTTCATCTTAGTGTCTCCAGTCACGATAAGGTACTGCGTAATAGAGATGACGAATTGATTGTTAAATGTTAATTTAGAAAATCATATACCTGATAAAAGTTATATGGCATTGGACAGGGCATGAAGTGAGAAGGTCTTCATGTGCATACATGAGCTGGCATGGGGAGTGGGTTCAAGGGGCTTTGGGACTACTGTGTAATCTCCTACAGAGGTTGTTATGGCTGTAGCTGAAGACAAACTGACCCTTTGGAAAATGTACCCAATCACCCAGCTGCTGCCTGCAGTGCTTAGGCATGCCAGCTCAAGCACAGGAGGTATGCGTATTCCTGAGCCCCATGAGGTGCCCAGGAATGGAGAGCTCCAGAGTTCTGAGCTTGGCTCTAACATCAACTGAATTTTTGGAGACCTTGAATTTCAATCAGGAATAGCAATAACAGAGCTCACAAGGTCTGCGGAAACAAACAGGGCCAGTTTGCCAGGGGCTTCCAGCCTACCTGTAGAAATTACATCATTGATTTAGATGCAGTGCTGAAGAGCCTGCCAATGTCTTGATATCTGATTAACATCAAAGTAAGAGAGGAGGAGATATCTTCAGTTTCTGATGTATCTGAAACAGCCACCCCTACGCCAGAGGCTTTGAGTTTTTAATTTGCTGCGCTATCAATACCCAGAAGGGTGGGACTGGGAAAGGTTTTCCTCAGATGGAGCATCAGGAGATATGGCTGAGCTTGTTCTTGGAGGAGCCCTGCAAGGCAGGCATAAAGAAGGGGCTGATTCCTTTGCAAGTCAAATGTGTGATATCTCACCACTTCAAATGATAAAGAAAAGGCTTTCAGAAATATGTGTAGAATGGTGGGGATGAAACAAAACAGTCTTTACAAATTTGGAGCTAAGCCTGGGAGGGTGGAGGCCCATAGCTCTTACCCATTGAGCTGACATTGCCCAATTGAATCTTTCTCCACCCAGACAATTCCCCTCCATCAACATCCACATCCATCATCATCCCTTTCTCTCTTCGTCTCAACCCAGCCAAGCTAACTCATGGTCTTCCTGGTCTGAACCTCATCACAAACTCTTCCATCCCTTCAATTCAGTCCACACTTGTTCAGCCCATATCCGTACAATCCAGTGGTACAGTGGTAAGCAACATTTCTCACTTACTTGTATTCTGCTCCAGTCAAAAATGAGAAAAATTTTTTTCCAAGATGCATCAGTGTACCTATTTGCTTCAGAAAATATATGTTAGCATGTTAGGGCTTTGGGGGAAAATATCGGAATACCAACATTATTTTCAACAAAAATCACAAATTCTTAAAGGCAGTATGTGCCTGTAGAAGGACCAAAGCGGAGAAATAAATGTCTGCTGCTAATATCTTACCTACTATGAACTTGTTTATACAGGCAAACATATCATTATTTACCTGCAGGTCATTTAAGGATATGACAACAAAGAATTGCATTAAGAAGAAAGACTAGGTTTCATTTGGGGTTACGAAAAACTTCTGCATTGCCACAAATCAGTCAGGACTTTATCTACACACTTGATTTAGGCTGAGATTCATAGTGCTGATAGCTGACATATTTATTCATTACTGTTTTTCTTATAGGAAGTCTAAAATAGGAAAATTTAAGAAGGTCATTAGAGACAAGAAGTGGGTAGGGCTGATATTTTACTTTAAAAAAAAAAAAAGGAACAAGAAATGGAGTCATTTCACTTCCTGGAATATTGCAAATAGTAATCCAGAACATGGTAATTTCAATTATGGGAATACGCTATAAGAAAATCTGCCACAAGTCAATAAAAGATCAGATTAATTAGTAAATTGAGATCAAACAGTTTCCATGTCACTTCGTCACTAGAGGGTTTGGAAATGTATAGCTCAATTTATAGATGGTATATCAGGAAAGTTTTAATTTTACATTGTAAACAAGATGGGTCAGAGCACTTGCCTGAATGAGTTTTTTTCCAAATGGCTACATATTTTTAGGAGAGAATTTTATTTAGAAATGAGAGAAGGAGAGCTCACATCATCTAAAGCCCTTCCATGATTAACTGCCGTAACTGCTTGGACGTTAATTTCTAGCCTGTGTTTGCTCCACCACAGCTCACAGCCTTTGTACTTTATCTAACTTTTGCCATATTGAACTCGCTTTTGTTTTGAAATACAGAGTACTCTCCTTGGGACAGCCAGGAGGTCACAGTGGCCTAGTGGCAGCTCAACGTGCAGGGCTGCAGGAGGCCTCTGCTCTTTTTCAGCTCTGCCATCAGCCACTGGCTGGTTCACTCAAATAACCCCTCTATGACTTATTTAAGGATGTAAATCCTGGTGAAACGCAACCAACGAGAGTGTTTAAATAAAACACCACCACCCCTGCCATTTTTTTTTTTTTCATCTAAGTAGATTGACACATCGTGTAAATTTCTTTTAAACTCGTACTTCTAAGATAAGCACATAAATACAGCCGGTCTCTGTGATCCTGGATGCACAGGATCTTGCCTTGGCAGGTTTTTTCCCAGCTCCCCAAGGGCCCCAGAGAGCAAAGGGCTGGTATCCCATCCTCTTCCTCGCTCGTCTCCCCCGGTCTCCCCCAGGCTGCTGGGGTTCATGCTTCACCCAGGCAGACATGCTCCAGCCTCCGGGGACCCCAGTGCCCCCAGTGTCAGCAAGGAACTGCTCTGCATCAGGAGTACGTATAGCAGGGAGAATCACACCACGCGTCATCGGAGAAATAGCCTCTTAATTGATCGTCAGTCTTGCCAGATGAAGTTGAATCAGAAAGATATGCCAGCAATATCCTGCCCAGGCTCTTATTTCTCCATCTTGCTCAATTAAAATAATATCATACCAATATTATCTGATTCTGGCAGTACTCAGACTACAGTAGTGTAGTGTGCAATGAAACTGCTTAGAGAAAGATGATTAACAAAGTTGAAATCAATTATTTTAAAATCAAGACTATTCAGTTGAACCCGTTTTTGAGAATGCTATTCACATAGCTAGCTTTGGGATGTTTGAAGGGTTTATTTTATTTCATTTAGAAAATCACAGAATTACAGAATCACAGAATGGTTTGGGTTAGAAGGGACCTTAAAGATCATCTATTTCCTACCCGCCTGCCATGGGCAGGGACACCTCCCACTAGACTGGGTTGCTCAAAGCCTCATCCAGCCTGGCCTTGAACACCTCCAGGGATGGTGCTCATCCACCCATATATATAAATAAATAAAGAAAATAAAGCCCATTAACTCTGGCTTCCTTTACCATATGGCTCTGGCTTTACCCATTAACTCTGTCTTCCTTTACCATATGACACCTGTGCCGATTTTGGCTGGGATAGAGTTAAGTTTCTTCACAGCAGTTGGTATGAGTTTCTGCTTCATTCAAAGCACAGCTGATTCCTTTCAACATTGGTGTTGCACAGTAATAGTGGGGGAGAGGGGTGTGAAAGGCAGGATGTGCCGGAGGACGTTGTCCGACATACCGGCAAGGGGTGCGTGTTTCAGGTGTGGAAGTGGTGAGGCCTTGAAATCCAAACAGCTCCAGAAACAGAAAGAATGAAGGTTCTTCTTTTATAGCATTTGTTAATATATGGAATGAGATTAATGACGAAAGAGTTTTAGGCCTATAAAGTTCAAGAGAGGTGAATTTTTAAACTGGCAGACGAGCATTCATTTCGCTAGATTCAAATTCACATAATCAGCGATTGCTGGAACTCAGCATTCATTCTCCCTCTTGAGTATAAACAAATAAAGTAATCCAAATCTTGTTCTGGCCTTCATTGATGTCTTTTGGCCTAACTTGGGTTTAGTAAATGAAGGGACTTTCAAAAATTAAACCTTTTTGCACTAAAGTCATAAGAAAATGCAACTAGCTAAAAGGCCCATCCAAGTGCAGACAAACTGAGATGCCACAAGTTATCTTACCTGCAGTTGTGAAATCCCTGCATAACCAGTCCAGGTTTTTTTATAATTTGGTATTATGAAGTTCTTTGTATAACGATAGAGAAACATTATGTGCAGGAACCACTTGTTATGGTTATTTGCTTTCTGGAATTTTGTTTCTGGGGGGAGGTTGACCCAGTTAGCAGCAAGCCAAGGCAACCTACTGCATTTGATTTATAGCACCTGGCTTTGCAGATATGGGAGTGCTGGCGGCAGTCACCTGTGGCTTCGTTACTCAGCACTGTAAAGTAGCTAGACTTTGTGAAGTAAAGGAAAAGCCTAGTTTTAAAAATAGCCATTTCAAAATTTTTTTTCCGCTGAAACGTAAGAAGTTGAGAAGGCCTGTACATGGACTACATGAGTTGCACTGATTATGCGTCCCCAGAGAGGCCAAGAAAACAGGAAAAGGAGCCAGCCAAGAGGCATATTTAAGAGAAGGTTCACAAACTTCCCTATTACCTTTGGGATTGTTTCCAAACTCTAAAGCTAAGAAAGAAAAACCTGGACTTGGCAAAGTAAATAATCTGCACCGCACAATACGTGATATCTCAGGATGATTTGTGACATTTAGTAATACCGTATGCCATAAAGAGCACTGAGGGATTAATCCAGAGAAATACAGATGGTTGAAAATTGCTTCCAAGACCATTTCTAAATGAACAATTAAATCAAAATTTTGCCCATTTTATAAGCATTGAAACAGAAAAAAATAAAAAAACTGGTTTTAGTTCCCAAAAGAACTATTGCAAAAGGGAAATCTCAAAAATATTCTTACTGGAAATTACTTGGCAGAGATCATTTTGATACTTTTCATAATTGGTTATTTTAATTTTAAGATGGTTGTGACTAGAAGAAATCAATCCTGTGATACTGTTCTTTATCAGTAATTAAATTTAAGAGTGGTCTTGCTGTCACAAATACGCAAGAAGAAAAGCAAGTTTTGTATTTTACTTCCTCCAAATGGCCACATACAGATGGAACTTACTTACAATTAATTTCTCACAGGTAACCTGATTGTACCCAGTTTAAACTTGATCTACAAGGAAAAGAAAGGTATGCACATTAATCAAGAGAGTTCAGGTGTATTTACCGTTTTTTTTTTCATCCCAGCACTAGTCATGTGGGGGGGGCATTATCCATAAACAGTAAGAGGGAAAAATGGCTTTTATCACACGTTTTCCACTGGCTGTTATTTTTTAAAGAGACCTCATGGAAAAAAGATTTTTCTCTGTATTGGAAATTTTCTTTGCCAAAGAGTTACATTTAAGAATTCTTTCTTCAACCATCTTAAGAGGTTTATAATGCCTAGCAAAAGTAAAATTAGTATTTATTGACCGTAAATATGTAGCTCTTTCGTGTATGCTTTTATTGGTGACACTTGCCAGGAGAAAATGTTCTCCGTGATACCTGAGCCATATACAGCCTTTTAAGTAACTGTAATTATTGTCATACCATGAAAGGTGATGTAATTAAAAGCATTTATGGACTATGGTTAAAGGAGAAATGGACTTTTGCAATCCTATTTTTCTCCCTAGAATGAAAGGGGAAGCAGAAATTTGCTTCCAATGAAGATTTTATGTCTTCATAATAGCTTGAGCTACAGCACATTTCAGCCAAGTTTGAGGGACTATTACTGTGTGGGAAGGACAATGTCCATGGTGAACCGAGGAGCTACCTGCTGCTCTCTGGTTCTTTTGATGCCATCTTTTACTTTCTGCCACAGGTTACACGCTTGCTGCTACCATACACTATTTTTACCATCATTTATACAATCTGATTAATGTGCCAGTAGTGCAACAGCAATAAACCCTCATAATTCTTCCCTTCAAACGTCTAAGATCATTGCAGATAATGACTATATACCTTCCAGCATTAGCTCAGACCTAAATTTTCATGAATTTTCATCCTCCTCTCAGCAACGCTATCACTGTTACAGACCAAATAGTGTCTTCTGCATGTGTGAACTTCCTGCAGACTGCAGTAGAAAATATGCAGGAGGAAAAAATGGCCCAGAGCCCAGGCAGGGAATCTCGTGAGTCTGTGTTTGTGCGAAAGAGATGCCTGGTCTGTCACGGGGGCTCTTAAGCACTACCTAAGTAACATACAGTGCAGCAAGTGAAAGCTGCAGCACATAAAATCAGGATGAGATTTATTTGAAAACTATCATCTGATTTCCTATTACATGTTTTCCCATTCTAATGCAGATTACATCTATATTACGGTAGATATTTATGCGTGGCTTTCATAGAACTATAATATCATAATTTGCCCACATAGACATCTACCTAGCCAAGGGGAAAACAGTGCAATCCCACCTTCAGCTGTACTCTCACCGGATCACCACTGCACGCATTTGCATTGCCTTAAACCTGGATTCTCCTCTCCCCAGACTGCTTTCTTTCCAGTGTCCCCCAAGGGCCAGCACTGGTACTTCCCTGCTGGTACACGGGTGCTTTCCAGGGCACAACGTCCCAATGCAGGTATCCTCTGCTGTATGCATCAGCCCCACCACCCTGAGCCTGCTGATGAAAAACATTCCAAGGGCAGTGTGGATGCCAAGCGGTCAGCCTTTCCAGAAACTGCATTCGCTTTCATTGCTGCCAGTGCAAATAAATGGAGAAATTAATGCTTAATATGATGGTAGGATGGTGCTAGACCATGGTCCACATGCTGTCCTGGCTCAATGGGTTAATGAACTGCTCCACAGTTGGCCATGTGTATGTGCATACGTATGTATGGCAGAATAGCATTTAGCACACAAAAGTAGGATTTTCCCAACCTTACTTTAAGCAGCCTCCCTACTCTGACTATGACATTCGACAGTGTATTTGAAGAAATGAAAATCTCCTCTCCCGGTTGTACCCTGCAAAGTCTCTGGCTGAGATGAGTCCTGCCATGGTGTGTCCAGAGAAGCAGCACCTCGTGGGACCTCTGAGGAGGTGAGCTTCATGCCGTCTGTTTGGCGCAAAAAAATATTTAGAGCCCACTTCTGATGACACCACTGCAATTTTTGATTTGTACCTAAAGCCTTAGCAAAGGCTTTACGCTTCCAATTTGAAATAAAATACTTAAATACCAGTTCCTCCTGTGCTTATCTGGCAAGATCTGGACTATTGCAAACACAGGGGAGGACTCCAGGACAGTGGAGCATTTCCTCCTAGCACATTGCGTGCCAGGCGCTGTGTCAGAAGGCTGTTTTGGCAATCTCTAGGGTTGATGGAGAAAGACTTATGCCACCTTTTTTGCACATGCTTGGGGGAGACCCAGCCACTGCCATCATTGTGACATGGAGTTCCCAGGAAAAACAGGAGGAAGTATTCTTTGTTAAAGATTAATTTGGCTTATAGTGGCTCTTTACCATTGGGGTGAGAGGAGAGGCTCGGGAGAGCCTTTGCTCTTTGCCCTTGAACTGATAAATAGTAATAATAACCTCTGGGAGGGCCATGCCCAACTCTTTTCCACAGATGCCCTGAGGTGTCCCCACATCTTCTCGGCATATCTTTTACCCTCTGGAATTTCCCTGCCTCTCCTGTTTGGGCTCCAGCACAGGTACCTTGGCAAGGAGCTGCTCCCACCCTACTGTTCCCTGCCCCTGCCTGCAGCAAGAACTTTCCCAGGGACATCAATGCCTGGCTTGTGAGGTATGTGCATGGTTGGGACCCAGGAGGGTGAGAAAGCCACTCTCAGCACCTTAAGGTGTGAAGCACCGTAAATCTGCCCTTCACCCTCACCCAGGCCTGCCTACAGAGAGAACCTCTCCACCAGAGCCGTTGAAGTGGCTCCTTTCTAAAGAAACTTCACACCAACCCCTGAAGATGGTGGTGGTGCCTCCTCCACAATCAGCCCCTCTCTAGGCCACTTTTGAGAAATTTCCCTTTGATCCATGGGGAAGTGCTGATTTATGGATGTAGTGTCAGAACGGTACATGTTTATGTGTTTGCAAAGTTTGTTACTCCTTCTTAAACCATCTAAAGGAGGCTGGAAGCTTACATCCAAGGTTTAAAGGGGACAGGAGAAATCCACATAAAAATACTCACAGAAGTCATTTATCAGAACTTTATACAGAAGCTTGCTTAAAAAAATACTAAGTTTTATTAAATGAATGAGAATTTTTCCCCCTCAGAGTATCTTGTTTCATACCGGAAAGTCTATGTTAAAAAACATTGTACAAACATTACCTCGCAATGGTTTCAGCTTTAGTGTAGAGTTTATGTTATAGTAGAATAAACACCTGAGCAAAGTAAACATGCATTACTTGTCTCCAAGAAAAGGAAAAAAAAAAAAAAAGTGAAAAAGTGGTGTTTTTCTCTCTTGCGTTGTTTTTCCTCCAGGGTATATTTTTTTCTCCTAAGTTATCTAATCAAAAAGGCTTCTTAATACTTTGGTGTTAAGTTATGGCTCCCCCATCAGAGGATTGTTAGGCAGAAGACAACAAAGGTGTTTCCTTTCCCTCCTAACCTTGTTTTTTTTCCCCGGGCAAACTGTAATTTGGCTGGCTACGTGATTTGAGTGCCAAAAGGAAGCATTTGCAAGGTCCGTAGTGGCCATGGCTTAGTGGGGTGGGTTGTTGCGGTGGCCTCACTTCTGCAACTTAGACAGCAGTGTGGCAGCTGGGGGAACCATGCCACAGCCTTGCCGTGGGCTGTCGGAGGAGTCTGCCAGGCCACGTCATCCCACCTTCCAGCTAACTTAGAAATGCTGTGTCCAGTCTTGCCCTGTGCAAGCCCACAAGACATCCAGCACTGCAACTCGCTGCAGTACTCAGTGGGAGTACTAATTTAGCTCTCAGAAGTGAGAAATACTTGTGCTCTCAAGCCAGTGATATTCAGGCACGTCTCCAGAAATATAATATTCTTCTTAAGAAGGATATTCTCTAAAATCGGGCGTTGAGATTTGCAAAGTGATAGCAGTATAGCCCAAATGAACAATTAAAATTTGGCAGACTACTTTTCACTTCCCATTTAGAATAACGAGAACTATGTCAGAATTTTATTTGATTAACATTCACTATCTGTAGTGATCAAAGGACTATGTCTAAAAAATTAGCATTTTAGGAGAAGGTCTTTGATAGCCAGCAATAAAATTCTCATACTTAGCCTGAAATCATTCCCATCTGCATTCTTCATTAGCTTATAATTTATGAAGTCTCATTAATGAAATCAAACAGATAATAAGCACACCTAAAGCTTCAACCTAACACAAAATAGAGACTCCACATAATTAGGGTAACAGCTATTATTTCACTTCTTTGCTCTGCCTCTCCTGCAATTAGTAAGATTCGTAGTTCAAGAGGGAGTCAAAGACTTTTCACAAGATATTACTTTAATCTCACCTTATGCTTTGTAGGTGCCTTCTGAGCAAACTAGGTTCTGAGCCTCCCTTCATGGGGAGTCTACCGATTAATGGCTTGACTATGTGCATCATGGCCAGGAAAAAAATAATTGGTCACTTCAGTTAGAGTTTTGCCTGCTGAAGGACTTAAATAAGGGTTTTCCTACAGTGCCACCAGAATTCAAAGACCATGACTTGTACAGCAGTTATTTTCCAAGATGTACAGTGCCACTGGGCACTGTACTTGAGGGAATGTGACTATTTATTGACAGTCAGTATCCTGCAGAAGTCAGGGAGCACAAAGGGTAAGGAAAGATTACTGCAGCAGAAGTTGGCTTGGGCTATTTTACAACGCAGAGACTACGCAGTATAGAACATCCTTTTATAAATATGACCTTTATAATATATTGCACTAACCTAGTAATGCCACGAGGAATGTTTTATTTGGGTTTCTGCAGTTTTAACAAAGAACTGATAAGGAAGTATCTATCATTTATTACTTCTGATGGAAAATTGTATTTCAACAAATCAAACTTTTTTGCCCTATTTGTCCTTCCAGCCACAGCGAAGTTTCCTCTGTGACTGTGAGAAGAGTCCATGCTGCCTGGACACACGTGGCTCACCAAAACCCAGGACTACTCCTTCACCAGGGACCATGAGACCAGAGTTGGAGTCTGGGGGAAGTGGTGGCCCCTTCAACAGTGCCTGAAGATGCTCACTGGAAGAGAGAAGTCTTCCCATCCCCAGTAGCAAGGTACTGCCCATCCTCATGCATTTGCCTCAGCCATTCCAAAACGGGAAAGGCCAACATTTCACCTTAGTTAATGATTTCTTGTCCTCCTCAGTGCTCAAAGTAACCGGTTTACAAAGAATCTGAGAACTAAAGATGGTGATAACAGAGCACGCACTTACGCTGCGCAGCATTTGCCCGGGATGTGACAAAAGGTGATCGCCTTGATGGGTCTAACGGGGTCCTGTTTCCTATCTAATCAGTAATTAGCTGGCCAATTGGGCATCTGCTGTTAGAAACTACTGGTACTGTTTCCTCCTACTGGACTTTGGAGCAGGGAGATGAAAAGCAGAATGACTGTGAATGCTTCATTTTTTTAAACCGTGTGAATTTGGCTGCGTGTTTGGGGAGGTTTTGCTGCATGGGTGTATCAGAAATGTATTCTGTACGTTCACCGCCCAACGGAAAGGCTGTGCAACAGCACCTGGTGGAGACTCAAGTGTCCCACAGCAGTATTCACAAGGAAAGGAATGTGCCCACAGCCTCAGTCATGTATGAGAGACAGAGGGAAAAATTTAAAAACTTGACTTTGAAGTCAAGATTCCAAAATATTGTGGCTACCTAAGAAAAGAATCTTTTCGGAAGTCAAATTTTCAAAGCATCTTATGGAAAGTGTGAAAGCTGACTCAATGATTTGCAGGGACTTGATAGTGTCAGAGTAGACTATCTTACAACCTGTCCGTTCTTGCATTGGCAGAAGTGGCCAGATTTCTCTTCTGATCTTAATAAATTACAGTGTGGAAAGCAATATTTAAATAAACTTGATGTTTGACAGATGGCTCGTGAGCAGAAAGAAAGCAAAATAGTCCCACCATCACCCTGTGCAATAGTGGTTCGCAAGACAGAAGCTGAAACTGAAGTTGCAACAGCAGTGTTTTTAGATTTAGATTCACTGCAAGGAAATTGCAGGTTTTCTGCAACACATCGAGACCCTGAAGTTTTAGCAGAAATTAACAACAACGTCCCTGCGTGTCAGCTACCTACAATAGTACCTACAATAGTGCACAGAATATGGAAAAAGTGTAAAAGGTGAGTAGGAAAACAGATCCGAACCTGGGTCTGTGGGATCGCACGCACCTGTCTCAGACCCGTTTTGTCCGTGAGTGATACCAGACATGAGGTGACAGGGGTTTGTCTCATGCATTGAAATTTTTACAAGTTAGATATCTGCCCTGTGCAGTTTCACAGAAACACTATGAACAGTGGGAACTTACTGCAATGTTATGGACAAGTCTGAACCTTCTTGGCAACAGCTGTGCAGTCACTTCTGCTAAGGAACAGTTGCCTTAGCACTTAATCAGACAATGTGTTGTTTACGACCAATATAACCTTAGTGTGTGATACCAGATGTGGTCTGACAGAGTTGTCCCTTGAACTGAGAAACTGGCTTGAAGCATTAACAGAAATATTGAGCGCTGTAGTTTATGATAAACATGCCTGAATTTTTCTTGAAACAGCCCAAGAGGCTTTGAAAGCATTAGCGTTTCAGGGTGTTCGAGTTGCAATTCCAGAGTAAAAGGGAAAATTACATCTGAGGGACTACTTTGGATACTTCATGGAAAGTTTAAGGAGGGCAGACTTCCCATTAAATCAAAGTTGTAGGTAAAGGTGTGTGTGCATTGGCAATGAGAATTGCTTCACTGATAAGGAAGCGTTAGCTCCTGCAAAGTGTGGAGCACTAGTCCTCAGAAACCTGTTTCAAAGAAGAATTCAAGTTTAATGACAATATTTGTTGAATACTCACTACATTCCCACACAGAATTCCCCAAATCAGTTAGGCAGATGAATCATCAAGGGCAGACTGTACAGTTTTAACTCAAACCTTTAAAGCCGGTTTTCAAAACTATCATTATCTCAGCATCTGAGCGTGCTGTGGGTGATGCTATCACACCGAGCAGATACTCTTCGTCATTTAGAAGCTTATGGATCCAGTTTTCCAAGTATATATTGAAGATGCAGCAGAAATAGTGCAGTCCACACCTCGTAAGGCAGGAGCACTGTGATTCCACTGGTCTCCAGTACAAAATAGCAGATTTAATCAATTTTGTAGTCATGAGAGACAATTTGGCCCATGTGTTTGTTAGCCTAACCCATCAAACCTGTTTGTTTCCTGGCTGAGGACATGCACCCTGACCAGTGCTATCCGTGCTGCTGCCGGCCCTGGTGAGCAGCTGTGTCGCTCCGGCAGCGAGTCTGAAGGGCAGCGTGTACAGCGACTGGCAAGAAACTGGGAGAGTAAATCATCGTCTGCTGGTTAAGCGCACCACGGTCAATAGCTACAGGAGGGCGATACGTATTAACTGGGTATGTATTAACTGAAGGGCAGGATCTCTTCCAGCCTTTGTAGAAAATCCTTCTGATGAAAAAGAAAAGCCTTTTATGTCACCAGCTCACCAAATAGCCGTCTCATTCAAACCATCAGCACTGCTCTCCTAAATTCCTGCATCATTTTCCACGCTTAAAGAGCACATGTGTTGACTGGCAGCAGCTGAGACGTGCTAAAAGCCATCCAAGAAGCATGAAAAGTGGCATCAGACTGTGTGAGCCTGCAATAATCCACTAATCTTTTTGAACACATTCTTTTATTTAGGCAGACTTTGGTTATTATATTTGACACGTATTTCACATATTACAAAACCGGTCATTATTGTGTAGCTGGCTAATCCTCGGTTTGAGGAAGGATTGATTTTTGCACTCATCTAGAAAGGCTGTCAACATAAGCACTAAAGCTCTGTTTCTAAGTGCGCGATATACTTTGTTTTAACGGCATTATCAGAGACTTGATATAAAAGATAGGTAGTTTACATAGCAGGGGAAATGTATATACTGTGAGCACAAAACTGCCCCACAGCCAATGACGGAAGTAGAAATGGGTCTGGTTTTCTGTGGAACATTCACTTGCGTACTTGGAGTTAGACGAGAGGTCTCTTCTAGTAGGCATTTAAGCATTCCTGTAAAGGCAAATGTAGAGTCATAGACTCATAAAACGATTTAGGTTGGAAAAAACCCTTAAGATTACCATGTCCAACCATTAACCTAACACTGCCAAGTTCACCACTAAACCATGTCCCTAAGCACCGTGTCTACGTAACTTAAAGTCAGGAATAAAACTACAGAAGCAATATTAATTTAGGCGTATTTTGAGGCATTTATGTCTGAACAATGAAATGAAAATATGTTAAAATCAGAAGTAAAGATGCATTTTTAATGGAAGTATTCACAGTACAGCCTGCTTTTGCCCAGCTATGTAGTATTTTCCTTAAATTATTTTTCACTAACTTGAAAAAACAATGCCCATGAGATCTTGCAGAAGCAATCAACATTTTTTACAGGTTTCCAGGAAAGTAGGTTATAATGAGGTCACTGAAAGCTAGTTATTAACATTGGCTTTTTGGTGAGCATCTCTTAACTAGGTCTTTAAGTATATTTTTCTTTTTAAGTTCTCAGAATGCAGTTTCACTATTTCTTTCTAATGTCTGTGTTTAACCACTGTTCAGGTCACTGAAAGACTTCCAGTTTCCATTAGCAGAACTGAACTCATTTCCAGGGCACAGTGATGCTTCAGCCCAGACCACATGGTAGGAATCCCATTCCTTTTACAATGTTCCTTTTTCAGCTATGAATGAGTGATGGAAATCCAGGAGATAACTGTTTCACATCTTAACAGGGATCTGGGAGGGATTTCTGGGGGGTCCCTTCCACGCCATTTGTTTCAGAAATACATTTCTACAGCATCTGAAGATCAGGCCTTTTCAATTTGCCTATGTAAATATGCACTTGGATTTAATTCTAAGTTGAACATTCATTCCTGCTAACTGGATGCACAGAAATCACTGATAAATTCAAATGATGCTAGTTTAAAAACGTGCACACACATTTTGTGACAAGCTTCTAGTGGACACAGCTGCAGGCCTTATACAAAACTAAAATAGGTCTAAATAAGTTATTATCTAGGTAATGAGCTTGAATAACATCTTTACCGCTTCACTGATGCAACCATTTTATAATCAGGTTCGCCTTGCTTTTGCACACCATATATTAAAATAGTCACCTCTCCAGCTTTTGAATGAATGCGATCATGAATGCAGTCCAGTTCCTAGGATATCATAGTACTTTTTCTCAGTAAATCACGCCTAGATAAGAACCAAGGCAAACCCTGAGACTTGCTGTACTGTCCAGATGATGAGATTTCAGTACAGGGCACTTAAATGTGTGTAATTCGTCCTGAAAGTGATGTGAGTTTTCCTGCTAAAATGCAATTCTCATGATGATAACAGTATGCAAAAACCTCTGTCTGGTTGATCAGCACAAAGTTTATACCACACTTAGACCGTATCTTAAAACTTGGTGAAGGACTTACAGGCAGATCTGGGGTTCTGCTTTGCACTATAATGATTTCACCCGGTGGGAATGTTAATTTGCACACATTATCCTATCATCGTACCTCTCTCCAGGTTTTATTAACTTGAGTGCAGTACTGCGTGAAGGTAGCTAGACCGCTTTCAGACATGAGATGGTCCATGCAAAAATCGTTGCTTTTTGGAGTTTTGTAGGTTGTTTCCATGCATATTTTTCCCTATTGGCCCTTGTATGTTTCTATTAGTCTATGCCCGCTAATACTATATTTAGCCCTTTACACCAGGAGATTTTAATCTATGTATTATATATTAATCAGAATTATTAATCATTAACTTGCCCTGCATCAGTACACGTCAGCTTTTGTAAATGTAAAAATGCAAATTATTTTATTCACTCCAGAGGGGAGATGGATTATAAGGGTAATAAAAACTGACCAGAGTAGCAGAAATTAAAAACTGGGCTAGTGTTTCTTCTTTTATTTAAGCAAAATTGGTCAGTGTTTTATATTGACTGAAGGGGAGAAGGCAAGAGAATGTGAAAGTCGTTTGGTGGCAAAAAGTGAAAATCTCTCTTCTCCAAATACTGCTTGGGTAAGGGCTAGCACAAGTTTCTCGTGGATTGACTGTCTTCACAGGTATCAAGTTAACTTAATCTCACCCTTTTAGTCCCAGGCTCCTCTGACAGCTAAGATGACAATAATAGCAAATACTGGACCCCAGAGATGCCACAGTGTGAAAGATGCTGGTCCCTGGTCAACCAGTCCAATGGGAGCTGCTGTGCAGTGGCATCATTGGTACCTCTGGCAGGAGGGAAACAGTTCCTTATCACCATTTTTGTGACTCTGATACAGAGTGCCCAAAGACCTAGAATTGGTGATTCTAGTTGCAAGAAGGTGTTGTCCATAAGAATGATTAGTTTGCTGTTTGTTGTTTTATTGCAATCTATTAGTGCAACGCAGGGCACCCTACAGGCACAAATTACAGTCCTCGCCGCGGTCATAAAACATTGCAATCAAAATTTCAAAAGATCTTGGGCGTTAGATCCACCTTTCTTTAGGAAGAGTCTCCCTCTACCAACGTGCCCTACCCCGCTCACTCACTGTGAGCTAAGCTCTCCCCACCCTGAATAACAGCGCTAATTAAGAAAGTTTTTGGCTAATTACATTTCATACTGCTGCTTAGGTTGACCTAATTTGTGCTTGGCAGGCTCTGTAAGGAAAGTTAGTCAGTGAAGAATAAGACGCTGTGTTGCAGTAAACAACTCAATCCAGGCAATATCTGGGCAATCTAAAATACACATTTGTATGTCTTCAAAGGTGAAAACACAAAATGGTGTTACTTTACTGTTAATTTTATAAGCACTTTCTAGGGCAAAATGAAGTGGTGTATTTGTTGTAGCACAGATATTGCCTGAGATGTGTGCAGAAAACTGGTGAATCATTTCCTGTTTGCTGCATTCTCGCTTTACAGCTTTTCCCCAGCAAGGGGAATGATGGTGCCGTGCCCGAAACAGCCCACAAAGCACATCTGGGCTCCGAGTTTCATTTGATGTCCCGGATCCCTCTTGGCCGTGGAGGGCTGTACACAGCGGCGTGTGCGGCATGCGGCGTGCTGGTGCAGGCACCATGGCCAGGGAGGGGAGTGGAAGGAGCCAGGCAGGGATCAACACTCCACCCAGCCATGCCCGTCCTTGCAAACCTGCACAACGGGAGATGGCACTGACTCGGTGGTGGAAATGACTCGACGAAGCCCACTTTCTCTTTGACACCACAGATAATAACTTGTCAGGGGGAAGAGGGAGCCTTAAGCTCCTTTCCTCGCTTACCTGGCATGTGGATTCGCGTTGCAGTCCAACTGCGGGCTCTTTGTCAGTGCTTCCACCCACAAAAAGTGCTACTGAAGTCGAGCCAGGAATGACACAATTGCATTAGCAGGGCCTAAGTCTGAACAAGAGTCACGACATGTGTGGCTGCACTATCTCACATGAAGGTGTAAAGGTGTCAGGCTCAGAGTAGCTCACCACTCGCTTTGCTGAAGCGCTGCTTGAAGGTCAGTGTCAAATACATAGACACAAAAAACCTTGGTCAAAAGAGTATTGTGAAGCTCATCAGCTCCAACCTCTCTCTGAAGTGGGACTGCCACCAACGGTGGTTGATCAGGTCAGCTGCGACTTTGGTCAAGTCCTGGGAACATGCAAGGACTGAGACTCCACAGGCTCCACAGGCAACCTCTTCCAGTGCTGCGCTACCCTCCTAGAGAAAACGTTTTTTGTAATGGCCACCCTGAACCTCCAGTTTGAGGCTGTAGCCACATTTTATACCATCTACCACCTCTGAGGAGTTAGCTTTTCTCACCCGCTTCTGACATGTCAAAATCCTCACTAAAGTCAATCTATACTCTGTCCAGCACGCTCCTCCCATCAGTATGGCAGTCTTTTCAACACAGACAGCAGTCAGGTCTGTCAAGGAGCATTATCCCCTTCCATCCATACGTGATTGGAAATTATTTCCAAGAGGATGGAAATGATCCATGATCTTTCCAGGGACTGAGGTGGGTCTCACTTGTCTACAGTTCCTCCTCCCGTGTCCTCCTTCTTGCCTTGCTTAAAGATGGGTGTGACATCAGCCTTTTTCTAGTAAAAATTAGAGATCCCACTCCCCTAGTTTCACTGCGGTTTTCAGCTCAGCAGATTTTTAGTTACCTTTCTAAAAATCTCTCACACGGACTGTGTTTTATACATGGTCTACAGACTCACAACACTTCAAAATCACTCCTGATGTTAATCAAGATGATACCAGTTTTCCCTTGTAGACCATATTGTCCATGTCCTTTATTTCCTTCATTTAGACAGGGCAGCCTGGTTGGAACATGAGTAGAGAGCCACTGAAAGTGGGGGGTAGTTATGCAGACAGAAAATTTACATAGGCTGATGATGAGCACTGGCCGTCTTCTTTTCACTGAATAAAGCTTGAAATTTTCAGCCTTTAAGATATATTTCAAAACTTGGCTATTTTTTCCTGTTATTTTATGATAGGAGCCCTGTACCTTTTCTTCTTTTGGGGGGGAGAGGGGGAATATAGACTGTTTAGTGCTTTTGCAACCAATTTGCCATACTGTAATTTACACTTCTTTTTTGGCTACCAGCAACAGAGTTTTATGTTAGAAGTACTTTCTAAATTATAGCAAATGAACTTAATGATTATTACGCTTTACTCAAGCTAAATTCTCCCTCTCAAAATATAGGTTATTTAATATAATTTAATTAATATTTTGGACATGCAGAATGCATACATACATTATATAGTTGAGTGTAAAAAACCAGGAAACACTCCTTATATGACTTCACCTTGCCATTCATATATCACATAATAATAAGGATGCTAAATAACAGTTGGCATATAGGAATTTACATCACAGAAAGATTTTTTTTTTATATAATAAGTGTTCCCTTAGTCTCTTAAGTCCCAAATGTGGTTCTTAAATTTTCTACTTGCCGTACATCAGATGTAAATCTTAGCCAAACCCTCGCTTCCTTCCTATATTCTTTCTATCCCTTCTGATATCTGAAATCCATAACTGAAATGACAACATTAAAAAATTGATATTGCAGAAGCCAACGAGGGCAATCAATCATATTTACCTGGGTTGTTTTAGTAAATAGACTTCCCTCTGACAAATCAACCATGAAATCAGTTAATGGAATTGTATGTGGAAAGTCTGGGCTGTGCTTTGTATACGACCTCGGCTCCTGCCTGTTGAATCGCTTTGGTAACACGCGTGCATGGGTTCTGTGGAGGTGTGTGCTACACCAGCCACCAAAACTTAACTGTCAGCTCTCCACTCTTCCTCCTTCAGAGCCAGTTTAATCCCATTTTGTAGCGTTCTCCTCTCTGAGCTCCCAACGAGCTGTCCTGCCCTATGCACACCCTTTTTCCAAGCCACAATATCATGAGGTGATGCCAGAAGCAAAGCTGCGCGTCAAACATAATAAGAGGAGAGCAAAATATTTCTGCAGTGCTGCAGAAGTTGCACACGCAACATGTGTTGCATGGATATACACGGATTAGGGATGTGGAACTTACTGGAACTGAAATTTTCTTCTGGTTTATCCCCGTTCAGCATCTCTACCACATACACAACTAACAACTTGTGCCCTGACTTAGTAGCTACAGCTCACTGGAAGTAAAACCAGTAACTGTATAAGAGAAAAAAAAAAAAGAAGGCAGAGAGGCTGAAGAGTGCATAGGAATTTCTGACAGTCGGTACTGGGTGTGTGAGAGGGAAAGAGAGCGTGAGCAAGACAGAGCCTCTCAAAGTCTGAACGTACTTGCCCGGTTTTTCAAAGAGGCACAGCTCCCCGGCGGCATCCGTACTTCAACCCTACTCTTCCCTGTAATTCTTTCAGCTGCAATAAAAGGAGAAATGAAATATTTCGCTATCCCCAGCCACTGCGTTCTGATAGCCCTTGTTAGATTTCTACCCCGGTGGCTTCTTGCAGCGCTCACCATTTTCCTTTTTCTTTTCCCTAAAGGAATAAAGCCCTATTGTTCTCCCACTCCTGAACGCTTTCCAAGATGACGTCAGGTGAGCAAACAGCGTTCCCCATGCCAGAAGTCCTCCTTCTCTGCATTATGCAGGGTTCATTGTCAAGTCACAGACAATTACTTTATCTGATACTTGTCAACGTGCAGTCAGACAGGAATTCTTTACCTCCAAAACTGCCTACTCGGCACTATCCTCTGCTGACTTTGCCCTCCTTTCAGCCTGTCTGGAAGGAATGGATGGGGTGGAAAGGAGACAACAAGCTCGGTTTCAGGCCGTTGCTCTCAGGGCTGAGCTGGGAAGCTCCCTGGAAGGTTATCTTGCACAGCTGGGGCTCTGGACTCCCTCAGAGCAACTCAAAGAGCCCAGCGCTGAGCAAGGCAGGTACATGAGGGCCTTTGTATTTGCTCAGCAGCAGCAGCAGGAGTAAAGCCCCCTGTGACACCCACCGAGCAGTAGCCAGGGTACAGCTTGCAGCTTGCAGGACGTGCTCCACAGCCCATTTTAGGCAGCCGCTCTGACAGCACTGTGACAAGTCCATCACCCATGTCACCAGTCAGCCCCAGGCAACAGCAGAATGGCCAAAGTCCAGCATTTACATCCCTCCAGAGTGTGAATATCCATGGTACTAAACGTTCTGGGTCATCCCTACATCTGTGCAAACAAATGGGAAAAACTTGGTGCTTTGCTTTTTTATTCGCATTCTTGCATTATTTTTCTATCGCCCAAAGCACAGTCAGCTGATTTATGTTAATCCCAGCTTATATAAAATAAACTTACAGGTAATGCCCTGCCTTTTGTATAGCAGCATGTGAATTAGCTAGGCATCCAGCACTGTCCTGACACATCTGTAACGGTGGTGTGATGTCAGTGGATCTATTTGCAGAGTGGCGTATTACTCAATTTAAGGGCAGAAGGGCAGGGAAGGAGGCCATGCAAAATCTGACTCATTTACCTATAAATCAGCTTATGGACAGGGAGATATTTATTTACTGATATTTGGCCGCAATCAGTAAGAGAAGCAACAAGAACAAGTGATTACAAGACTGCTGTAGTCTCAGGAAAGGTTAAGGTTTGATGTTGATACTTTGCCACACAGGAACAAGCAAATTTGTTTTCAACAGCTTTTACTCCAGGTGATTAGATGGGGTGAGACAGGTTTGTTACTGGTAAACCGTTTATCTCTCTTTTCAAAAACAGTACACAACATCTATGAAACATAACTGATCAGGCACACCCTATAGGAGATACACCCTTCCTACCTTTGTAAGCCAGCAAAATCTACATTTTCATCTCAGACCAATAGCGTGAAGCACGCTGGATGCTCAGAGCCAGCGCCTCACCACATGTAAACCAAAGCAGCTCTTCTCAAGGCAGTGGAGTAGCGCCAGCTGTGCTGTTTCAGATCACATCTACAAACCTCCGTACATGTGTCAGTCTGCCTATAGGAGCAGTCTGAAGTTATCTGCTTGCTTATAGAAGCCGGCCTTCAAAACATATGTATAAAAAGTAATGCGCAAAAAAGTTGCCCTCGTCAGGAATCACGAATCCAGGGGTCTTTACACCAAGAGCAACTTTTACTCCGTCCTCTTGCTTAACACAGGCCAGAAAGCGTCACCAGCACTCCCTCAGTTAAGTGCAATGCATTGTACTTGAGCCTGGGCTTGCTTATCTAGATTTCAGCTATCTACACTAATATCGACAATTACTATTTTATGTATTACAATGTCTTACAAGCAGGTAAAAATAGAAGAGTCATGGAACATAGACTATGCTGTCTGTAAAACAGCATCCCATCCAAAAAAAATGCCTTCTAGGTGCTCTAAACCTTTTAAAACATGAAATAATATTATTTTATTGAAATTTAAATCATTTTAGCACACTGACCTGCCCTTCCTATCAAATAAAACCAATAGACACATAGTTCAAAAGAGCTGTCCTTCTTATTTGTTAATAATTAGGGGGTTCCCAGACCAGCCTTTAGCTTGTCTTCTGTTATCAATGGTCTTCTAACTCTGGTAACCAGCACAGGTAAGCGACACAGTATTGTGATGGTTTGGTAAGTGCAAACAGCTTGATATTGGGAATATTGTGCATATATCTTTTTCAGAGGCTGGCCTTGATTTCTTTGCTGCCCCTGGTTGACTGCAGGCCATCAAAGACTGGCACTTCCCAAAGCGCTACCATCACAAGAAAACGTGGCTGCCGCTTCCTCGAGCATTTTCAAGGTTCAGTCATGTATCTGATATTTGGAAAGGTCTAAGATGGAAGGAGAAAGTGATGGAAATCAGATTATTTTGTTTTCACTACTCTGACATATCTGGTAAGCAGGCTTTTTATCAGCCCCCCTTGCCTTAACTATGTACCTAAAGTTGGAAAGTATATGTTATGTGACAAACCACCATGGTTTATTGGGCACGTGTGTGTTGTGATACACCACGCAGGCCATATACGATTTACCTGGCAGACCACAAGGACTAGAACATTAATCCTGCTAAGCAGCTGACGCAATTTATGTGAGGTTGGTGGCTGCGCAAGGGCACAAAACCTCAGCTGTCCCTCTCAAACAGCACCCAGCTCAAACCAGCACCAGCACCCACCTCAAACAGCAGGAAACAAGCTCCTGCCTGGACATGCGGGTTCTGGACACCTGGAGACAAGGATTTTCCCCCACAAGGCAATGGCAAAAGGCAGTGCAATGCAGCCTACCACGTCTACCTACCTCTAGCAAGCTTCTAGTCATAAGGAGACTTAATACCAGTAGCTTTACACAGTCAATTGAACTTTCTTCAACACAGTAGTGACTAAAAGGTTGTAAAATAATGACTGACAGACCTTTGTTGCCTTTTTAGTCAGGAGGCTGATAACAGTCCTCAAAACAGTTCTCAAGAACTGAACTTCAGTTAGTTAGGGAAAACATTCAATAAGATCTTGTAACATCATTTCTTTTATTGGTTTAAAGTTCTACAGTCATGTGAAACAAAAACCTGAAGTCAGTGGCAGATTTATAGGTAGAAAGCACTGTACATAAATACTATGACCTTTCATTGGGGTGGGTATATCAGACAGCCATCTTCATGAGGACTGTGACGACAAAGCGTGAGACAGCTTAGCTTCTCGCAGAAAATCTTAGAAGCACGCAGCTCTTAACAGACGCATGTCTGTGAGGTGAGGGCATTTTGAATATTTTCATAACCCGTACATGAGAGAGAGGGAACATGCGGTAAGAACGCCGTGCCAGGGCTGCTCGGGGTACGAATCTCATTTCAGCGCTTCCTTTTGGGACCAGCCCAGTACTGACTGGTGCGCTCCCCGCCTCCCACGGCGGCGTGCGAGAGCAGGAGAAGCAGCTCTGCGTCGAGGCTCAGCGAGATGGTGAAGGACAAAGGGCACATCATCACCTGCACAAGCAGCTCTGCAAAAAAGCTGGAATATGACCAGAGATAAGCAAGGGAAAGGAAGAGAATGCCATTAAACCTGGTTAGAGCACATAGTCCTTAGTTACTATTTCCAGAACACATTGATGTCCTTAGGGAGAGAGTATATGAAGTTCAAAATCACAAGTTAATAAGTGAGATTTTCAAAAGCATTTAAATAGTGAAGGAGTTCCAGAGATCACTAAGTTACAAAGGTGGCTTTGACAATTCCGCTTCGCGATAATAAATGTATGTCCCACTATTTGTTAAAAAGTCTTTCTTCTCCAGTGGCACAATATTACTTATACTATTTTGTAGTCATGTTTTTGTTCTCTGACTAACTGAAAGCATAGCCTCAGTGTATCTCTATGTATGTTGTGCAATAGCAGATTTGGAATTTGCATTTTTTAGATTACCAGACAATAAAAAAAAATAAAATAGAGATTGCAGAGATATGCACCACCCTTCATTAGAAGCAGCGATATTCTCTCCCACCCAGTCCTGCCCAACCAAGACAATATTGCACATACGCCTCCAGACAATGAGACTACCACACCTTTTGCCTCTAATTAAAATTATTAAGTCGAGAAGGAAAGAAATGCATTTCGGTCTGTGCTTGTTAGCCAAATGTCTTGATAAAACTGAACATGTTCTGCTGCTGCCCACCATCTGTTCTTATAAATACTTCTTAAAAACGCTGAACAGGAAAATAGATTCGTCATCACTCACTTTCACCATTTTATATCAACTCTGCCCTCAGGTTTTTCTCGCTGCAGACCAATAAACATCTATAGAATAGGATAAATTTCCCCCCCATTAAAATAATTTTGCATTTGACACATTTCAGTAGAAAAGATTCAAACTTAATGCATGTAGAAACCTGACTAAGAGCAATGAGGACGTCTTTATTGAGGACAGCATTTTAATGGGGAAATCTTGCTTTTCCTCTCTCAACCCATTCCTTACATATTCTCAGTCCTTTCACTGTTGGATAAATCATCATAGAAGCACTGCGACTCCCTGACTTTGACAAAGAGGGAACATTTCATAGCACTACAGCCATTGAGGCACCAAAAGAGCATGCATCTTCTCAGCTTCCCTTTGCTGCAGGGAATTTGAACACCTGCAAGAAATCATGCCTTTTCCATTAGTGGGTTAAAGAAACCCACCCAGACTTACCCATAGCATCCAGTCCTGTCTTGATTCCCAGTATATTGCACCTGATACAACGAAGAAATCCCAGCTGATGCAATAGAGCAGCCCAGCTGCTGATAAACACAGGGTTGACAAGAATGACAATGCTGTTTCTTATGCAGACTCCCCATTGAATTTTAGGCCAAGTCATCATCCCCAAGCTTACAGTGGGCTATTTTAACTATTTTGCTGGTGGTGCCTTCCTTGAAAGCTTCACCTCAGGTGCAGTGTTATAATCAATGGTGTTTGTAAGACAAAGGATCATCTCCAGAGACATTATTCATCATTGCTTGAAAAACAGGTATATATCCTACTATGTGCAGGACCAAATGTAAACTCTCTTTCCATAAAAAATTGTAATTAATTCTTATTTTTTTCTAACTACTCTTCTTTCTTCTCACAGAAGCTCATCTGAATAGACAAGTGGGAATTAGTCCAGATATTTATAAAATGCAACTCCACAAGAGGGGTGAATAAATGGTACCAGCTATCAACACTGTCCCATCACAAGAAGGTCAGAAGTGACTCTCACAGGTGCAGGTACTAAATTCCTTCAGGCCTGACTTCAGGCAGTACAGAGGCCACCCTTTGTTTGGCAATTTTTGGTGAGATAAAGGCTGCATGTGAAGATTTCCGGAATACCAAGACCGTTTAAGGAAAAACCTGCTCAGCTGATATTAAATCAATTGCGGGAGTGTTGGTACTAATCCCGCCAAAGACTCGTGGCATTCCAGGTCGTGTGAGGCCAGGGCTGCTCGGTCAGGAGCAGTTACACCTCCTTCTCAGGCCAGTGCAAAGCTCTGCTCGCTGCCAGAAGGGCCAAGAAGAACAAGAATAGGATGGGAAAAAAACTCTAATACCAACTACAAGAAGCATGTGATTGTTTTGAACTGCAGAGATACAAGGAGGTCAAAAGGAACAGCAGCGTCATGTCTTGAGATGACAGCAAGGATATCTAAATGGGTTCTAGAGTACAGCATGCACATGAAAGTGCCTTTTCCAGTCTTCTACGAATTACACTCCACCATTTCCAAATTCTCCCTAGAAATTCCTTAGGAGTAGGCTTTTCTCTGCAATTTCTGGTTAGACTGGAAATATTGTGAAAGAGGCTCCTGACTCGCTAACATCCCAGGCTCTCTCAGGCTCTCCACTCTCTCATATTCAAATCCACAAACTTCTCAGGAAGTACAAATATATAAGAAACTTGAGGTTGTTATCTCGTGAGACTGAGGACATTAGACTGGCTTCAAAAGTCAGAAACAAAATTTGCATTATTGCCAAGGCTGTTTCTACGCCAGCTGAGGTGAGAACAAAGAAGAAGGTGAGGATGAAAACAGGCATTTGATTGCAACTGGGATTGGCTTCCGCTTTTTCTCCACACATTGAAGTTTTGGGTTTTTTTCCCCTCCCTTCCTTGTTTTCAGTTGCATGCAAAATCCATAGTAAGGTGAATATGTTAAGCTATCCAAAGCTTTCTGAAGGCAATGGGAAGGAATTACACTAAATGCAAATATGCACTGGGTTAATCCATAGGTTAATATGACCTTTTTAGAAATGTAAGTGCATGAGACATTCCAAATACAACTTCATATATTTCAGTTACTTCACGCTATACCTTTTATTGCAGCATAAGGGCAACTCTGATGTTGTTTAGAGTTCACACTTGCCCCCTAAAAATCTCAGTAAGTACACGCAGAACTGTGTTTCAAAATTCTTGGGAAAACAAAACCAAACCAAAACAAAACAAAACCTTCACCTTCTCAAACCTCTGCAGTTCAGGACTTCTCCCACATTTGCATCCTAGAACCACAAAGCAAGAAGCTGAAAGTACTGAAAAAGAACACAGAAAGAGATTGGCGCCGGTTTTCCTTTCACCTGCCTGAAACAGGTAGTAACTTTCTGACATCAATTTAGAGAGGAGTTTATAATTCTTTTATTCATCTGCATATTTAAGCATACGTATAAATATATGTATGTAGATATGTGTGTGTGCATGTGTGTATATGTCAGTACATAACAGCTGGAATCAAATAAAACATAAACAGTACTCTTGGGGCCCAACGTACTACCCATTATTGTCAATGGCATCCAGAAAATACCTTAGAGATACACCTGTGCCTTCTACACAATTATAAAAGTTTCTAACAGCCTCTAAAACACTCGAATAGGCATGAGCAGAAGAAGAACGATTCTGATCCATGCTTATTATTAGGACCATAAATTGTTAGTTGGGCACATAGAAATTTTAATAAAAGTGCTCTTTAAAAACCCATAGTTTTGAAAAAACAATTATTAATCAGATGAGACATTTTTCTGTTTCGGATTTTCCAAATGTTGTGAGGTCATTCTTTCCTCTGCATCCATTAGACTTTGACAGAAGGAAAAGTAGTGTTAAAATAAGCTTTTCCTTTGGATTTTTTTTTTCCCAATTTTTTATTTCTCACTTTTCTTTCTCCCTCTTCTCTCCCTGCTTTGTTATTCCACAACCTCTCAAAGCTTCCACATCTTTGGAAGCATTACTGTAGGAACAGGAGGGTTTTCGATTAATGACAGAGTAATGTCTGTTAATTTTATTTTCCATTCTGCTACTTAAATTTTTACAAACTTGAGAAGGTTTAGAAAAATTACAGAAGAATGAAAGAAAAACATGCATTTGCTTGTTGCGAGAGGGAAGAAAAAGCTTAACGTGCCTGCAATTACCTTCTTGTACTTACTGGAAAAAGAAGAAAATAAAAGAGGAGGAGAAGAAAATTTATAAACAGTATTTTGCGTTTGCAAAATTTTTCACAAGTTGAAAAAGAAGTTAAATGCCCCAAATGGTTCCTTTTTCACTCTTACAAAACAATTAAAAAACCTCCTTTCATCCATTTCTAGCTGGAGGTGTGGTTGCAGCTTCCACACAAGCCAGAATATAACTCTTTCCTGAACTTCTGCACATATCTTAAAAACTTTTCATCCTTATTACCTCTGAACACCCAGCTGCTTTTTTTTTTTCTTCTCTTTTTTTTTTTTTAATGAGCATCATTCAACCCATGTGACTCATTAGTGATGATGGCTTAGCTCGGGACAAAGCTGGTGGTTTCCACTCCTAGTTTTCTGTCCTGGCTTTCTCTTGGCAGTTCTTCCTCTTGCTCCAGGGATAGCTCAGCAGCACATGAAGCTCCTTCGCCACTCAAGCTTGGAGGAAACCAGGCTCCATTTCCATTTCCCTTAATACACCTGCCTCTAATTTATGGCAGCTCAGCAACTGAGCTCCTGAGCAGCCACCGCACCTCTGCAGTGGAGGCAAGAGCTTCTGAGGGAAGAGCAGGGCAGATTTCTTGGCTGGAATCAAGGGCACAGGCTAGGTACGTTAGCACATGCCACGTGTCGCATTAAGGAAATTTGAGGAGTAATGCACTTAGTGAAAACAAAACAGAGCTTGGCAGCAACCTAAATACTTGGAGGGGCGGAAGGGTGAGGGGGAGGAGAAGGTGCGACAGAGCCGTTAAGAGTAGTCAGATCATCATTCAGATCTGGGAAAAAATGCTTAGGAGGAGGCGCCAGGGAGATACACATTTAACCCTTGACAATATATTCATAATTTGCCAGTGTTTTTAATAAAGTCCAGGTAAAAGAGCGCACATTACTGCTTTAACAGGCACCCCAGCCCTTTGGCTCAAGGTATACTATTTTTGAAATGGCAGGGCTCAGTACACAGAGAAAGCATTTGGAGATGTTTCACCACAACTTTCAACACAAATGACGTGAAATTGATCCTCTTAAAGCTCGTGCCCACAAAAGTTTTCCTCATCCTGTAGCAAAGTATAAAACAAAGCCATGGTCCCCTGGCTTTGTCACTTAAAAAATTAAGTGAAAGAAATAAGACTGCTCAGCTGGTCTTCTAGATTTAAAGAATTCAATCCTGTATTTACATGTAGGCCCAAAAGAATTAAACAAATTAAACAGAAGAAGGGAACATTCCTTGGAGATGCGGCTGATTATTTTTCTAGCCCGATGTGTCATCAGCAGCCTAGATGCTACCCTTAGAAAGAATGTGGCCTTACAACACGTATCTTTGTACATCCAGTTCCTTTTTTAAGAGTCTTTGTTTTCTCAAACTGATATTTGAATTGTATTCAGCACACAACATTATTTCCTGAGAAAACAACTGTGTGTTGGTACAGGAAGCTGCACAGGTGACAGTTTAATTTAGAAAAGAATAGCAGAAGAACCCGTGCAAATACCACATTAAAAATTGCCTCTCTGAAACAACGCAGGCATAGCTTTCCTCTTATTGTCAAAAAGCTATCTGCCTATCCTGTATTTTATTCTCATTTTCCTGAGACAGTTTTCCTAGGACGTTCTCCAGGTCAGCAAGCGAGTGTGCTCAGCCGGTCTTCTGGGGCTCCTAAGAACATTTGGCAACAGGCTTCTGGTTCATCAGCATGAGTTTAAGTAACTGGGGAGAGGTAGAATGACAGTAAAAGAGGAGAGCAGGTTCTGTTGTCAGATCTTCTACCAGAGCATCGCCGTCTCCAACAGCAAGGCTGGTGTCTCTAGGGCACGACACAGGTCCAAGCAACAGCACAAAGCACCACAAAGGCTAATTTAACATTATGAACGCATTCAGCACGGTACTTCAGGTAAGCGCATTTGTAATTGTATGTCATATTAATATGGGGTTGGGTTTCTTTGAGGAGTTATACAGTTCTGGCTCAGGAAGAAAAATGCAGTATTAGAGACTGCATCTTTCAGTGCTGAATCATCTCAGACAGAGAGTCTGAAGAACAGATTGCTGTCAAGTGCTCGTCTATATTGTTAGTTAGACCCGGTCTTGCGAACGCCTTAAGTATAGAGCAGCCACTGGATACCACAAGAAGCAACCCAATGCTGCATGCCCTATAATCTTGTCTTTAATCTACTGTTGATAAATCCTGCAGAAAACTATAAAAGCAAACATTAGCAAGTTTACCCACGTAAGAGAGAGGAAGAAACAAACAGGCAGAAGCACTTTATGTTATTGACAGATTTGCTGTCATGAAGGCTGGATTGTCTTGCTTTCACCACCAGTCTGTACCTCTCAGCCATGCGTATACAAGGGGTTTTGGCCTGATCGTTTTTACATTCCAGATGATCTCTGGTCCTTCGTGATTTTCACTTTGTTTTCGATATCATAGCAAATACATCTTGTTCTTCAAAGTATCAGAAACTGGCGATAAAAATCATTTGGGAGTGAGCATTGGCAGACTCACCTGGCAGAGAAACTGGCTTTTAACCTTGCGGTGAAGGGGAGGAGAGGATCGGGCTGAGGGCTCTGCAGTAGGCGAGGCGCTGCCGAGTTGTGGGACAGCTGGAAAACTCCACGGTAGCAGAGATGTGAGATACACCAGCTTCTGTTTGGAGCTCCATGGTGTGTGTTTGGTAGGAGTGACAAATTCCACTCTCTTGCTAGGCTCCCACTCTCAAATTCTTCCTCTCATGAGCAGCTCCACTATCTCTAAGTGAAAGATTTGCTGCTACTTTCACCAAGCCCCAGTCCCCCATTTAACCGAGGCACATTCACAGAGATTTTCTTCTGGCTTCCGGCTTCTTTTAAGGGATAAAGCTTAGGAGACAACAAGGAAAAGCCCGTGCAGTCAACTTTCCACTATGCTGGTCACGGGATGGATAATCTTGAATTACTTTAAATGGGAAGTTTAATGGAGAAGGACTAAATTATTTTAATGGAAAGGGAATTTCAGCTCAAATGTAGCAGTCTGTAAATGCCTGAGCTGACAGGTTCTGTAGCAGCCAAAGTGCTGCAGGTCTCCCCAGCCCAGGAGCAGGAGCCTGAGGCACCTTAACACGGCTGGTCCTGGGTGGTACAGACCAAAGCTGCCCCTGCATAGCATCACTTTTGTGCCCACAAAGAGCAGACATGAGTTTGTTGAGGCTCATCAGATCAGTCTTAGTCAAGACCTTCCTGGACCTGCTCCAGGCCTCCACGCAGCCAGCTCAGGGACTCCTGAAACAATTTACCAAACAAAGAGGCAGCCCATCCAGAGGCAACAGAGCTGTCTGGTCCCATTTACACCACATTTGATGAGGAATTTCTGCGTGGATCATAGAGGGACAATGTCCACCAAATCTCTTGCATCTCTACGCAGTAGGAGAGATTCCTTTTCCACATTGCAGCCCATGCGTTCCCTCTATAATCTTTATAGAGGGAACTACACACACAGCTGGTGTACAGCTGCTACCTACATAGGATCCATATCTCAGTGCAAACAAAAGCAGTAAATGGTTAGTAAATGTATAAACCGACTACATAATAAACAGATTCTCTTTTCCTGTACATTCATTGCTGAGTATCTGCTTATATTTGGAAACACTTATGGTGTTGAGGGTGATTTATAATTGTTCAGCGCTACCTGCTTTAAAGCATCTGCTTCTTTCAATAAAAAATAGTAGCTGGCCCCTCTCTGTATGATCCTTTACTCAAGCAACGTTGCAGATTTAAACAGGAATTGGGAAAACTGCATGGGAACACGGACCATAAATGAAAATGCAGTGGGATATGATATAATTAGCCCACCACAGCTCAGACTTACAGGGTTGTCCCCCCAGGCCGACGGCAGGATGCTGTGCTAGCTGTGGAAGCGCAGTGTGCGGGGAGGGTTTTAGGCACCTCTGAATGGCGATGCCGAGGAGGGAGCTGCTTCCCTGTAAAACCCTGGCAGCGGGGCACCTAATTCCTGGCATCAGCTACCTGAGGTAGGGCGGTGCCAGGCTTTCCTCAGAGGTGCACAGTGAAAGGACAACGGCAATTACCACAAGTTGCAGCAAAGGTGATTCTGACTAGATACGAGGACAAAAATGCTCACAGTGACGCTAATCAAAAACTCGAAGAGGTTGCCCAGAAAGGTTGTGGAGTCTCAATTCTTGCAGATATCCCTGAGCAACCTGCTGCCGTTGGCCATACTTTGAGCAAGAGGCTGGATGGGATGACACCCAGAAGTCTCTCCTGACCTACATTATCCCACGTTTCTGTGAACCCCTCTCCAAAGTCTGAGAAGCTCACGGAGAAATACGATTAGGAACAGTCATTTACTTGGAATCCATCTCCAGCAAGTCTCTCCTGAAGAAAAGGCCTGTTAGCATTTCCTCAAAAAGGAAAAAGCAAGGATTGCAGTTTATTTAAGACTCGGGGCAGTGGTGATGCCACTGCCTAAGTCCTATATGATATCCTGCTGGCTAAAGCACTCGCTCAAGAAATAGCTATGGTTAGTGCCATCCTTAACCTGAGCGGGTTCAAACATGTGTATTGCAGCCACCAAGAAATTAGGATTCTGGAGAAAGGCTGAGGGACATGCAGGAGCCCAGCCCTGTGGTGAAAGGTTAATGTCTTCTTCTAAGCAAGGCAATCTCCACATCTGGTGCTGGACTGTCTTTTGGATGGGCTCAGCCAGACAAACAGCCATGAAACTGGGGATATGCCAAGATTTATTCCCTTCCCAGCCCTGCTGTAGCCACCGGGCTGCAGTCACGCTGCCCTTGGTTGCTCCCTTCCTGGCCCTTTGAGTCATGTATAATTTATTCCGCCAAGACCGAACTTCAACAACAAGCTCCAAGTTTCTTCCCCTCCCACAGCTGGCCTGCTAATTAGGCTACTCTCTTGGGAAACGTACGCTTGAGCTTCCCCAGGCTGAGGAAGCCCTAATTGAGGTTTCCCTGGGCAGGCACCCTAACCACCGTGCCATTAACTGGGAAAAAAAAAAAACCACACGGTACTGCCACCACCATTACCTCCCCCATCAAAACTGAGGCATCTTTTCAAAGAGCTCAGCCCCTTGCTGAGCTCTGCAGGCAGCCGAACACCGTCCGTGGGCGTTAGGTGTGCTCTGGGAACAGGCGGTGGGACAGGCCCCGAGGGAGGGGGGCCGGGAGCTGCCAGCTTCCCGCATCCCGCCCTTCCCAGCGCCCGGGCAGGGAGCCATGTGGGCTGCAGCGCGTCTGGCCGAGCAGCGAAGCAGAGCCGGAGGTGCCCAGGGCACGCCAGGACCTCCCTTGTGAGCGCAGGCAGCCACGAGCTCCGGGAGCAGCTGCGCAGAGTCATCCTGCATGGCTGCTTTGGAAATGCCCGACGTGCCCTTGTCAACCTCAGGCCAGACACAGACAGTTTACACACCTACGGCTTCTTTGGGCTTTCGTGCTCCCATCCAGTGCTCTGCTTGGAACACTTTTTGGACACCATGCTGCCATCTCAAAGTCTCTCTACCCTGTTTCTTCTCTCTCCTGCTAAACCCTCTCTCCTTCTGTCCTTTCTATCCTGCCCTTCTGCCCTGGCTGCCCATGCACTATTTTTCAGCAGGCATTTTCTCTCCATATGGAGAGAAAAGAGAGCTGGTCTGCATGTGTGTGGTACTTCCCAGACACACTCTGGTTGTGTGATCAGAGACAGTCCTGGTGTCCCAATTGCTAGAGCAGCCCACATGATCCACAGACTGCTCCAGAGGGACCCCAAGGGCTTAGTGAATCCCTCAATCAGACAGAAATCACCTCACATTTAGGCTGAGCAAAAACCCTCTGCCTACAGCTTTTGACCCCAGACTTTCCCTAGCAGCTTTGCCTTTGCCTTCTGCCATACACATCATGTGCTGTCACTTTATTACCATCTCCAGACTTGTTCCCATGGAGCATTACTGCAATCCCAAGGCAAGATTAGCAGGGACCAAAAGTGCCACCTAAGTTATTTGTGGCCATGTTCAGGTATTGAAATATGATTTTTTGCTTTAGTTCTTCAGAGATGAAAACAATGTCTTTCAAATAATTCTTCTGTCAAAAGGGTACTACGACATCTATTTGCAAAATAAGCCTCTTGCTTTTCCACTTTGGAAGGCACACATGGGTTGGGAGTAGAGCATTGGTCTTCCGTTATCTCCCATACAAACTTCTTTTGTGCTGCTCACTTACAAATCTTTCCATCCTTGAACACTTGGATTACAGCAAAGTAGGGAATAAGTCAGGATCTTAGTCTAGGAAATTACCTGATCACCTCATCACGGAGCAGGATATGTGCCTACTTCTTCAAGTACTTTGTCTGTCATTCTTCTTGACAAAACGGCTTTGGAAATATTTTGAATTTTAAAAAAATCAAACTTCAGAAAAATTTCATTTAAATGAAAATCAGCTATTTTCTCACACCCAGACTCCTACTTCACAGTTTCCTCTTCCGGTGTCCAACTTTTAAAAATATCCTGAATCTCCATGTGCTTCTCCTGTTCTCTCTCTCAGTGATGAACTCTTCATGGTGCAAAAAGTATCATGAATAGTTCTTTCTTACCATTGCAGGCTGGAAGATGACAATATACTGTACTCTGCCCTCTGAGACTCCAACTAGAAGCTACAAGGATAGAATTTCCTCCTTAGAAATGGCAGAGTATACATTAAGGAGAAGTGCACAATTCAAAGAAATTGCGGGACAAAACAGAAGGGCTGGAACACCCCAGACAATTGCAGGAACCCTATCATACGGTTGCTGGAGAGGGTGACACAGGGACATCCAGATAACGTTACCCAGAGACAACACGGCACTAAGAACGCTGGCACATGGTCAGAGATACTCATCCCCCCACCAAGCAAGTCAAGTTTTTCTGAAGCACACTCTTCTCTTCAGCGCTCAGTGATCTGATGCCAGGCGTGGGCATGCCTGGTCTACAGCCCTGGTACCTGAAAAGCAACCGAGGGGACCTGAGGTGGCTCTGCACCTAGTCAGCTGGAGCCCAGCATGGCTCCTTAAGGTAAAGGATTTATTATGGGAGGGAGAGGAAGGAGGGAGGAACAGGACTGCCCCATTTAAAGCCAGTGAGCTCGGTTTAGCTGTGCTGCCTGATTTCATCCTCAGACTCTGCAACCCAACTGCAGCGAAACTGCTGCCAGACCAGAGCTGGCCCTGCAGGCAGCGGAGCTGCGCCCGGGTGACATTCCTCCTAAACCAGTAAGTGCGACTTGTCCGCAGCTGGCTCTGCCATCCTGTAGAATAACCCCCAAAACACCAACAGGTAGATGAATGTTAACTGGCCTGGCAATTTATGCTGCACAGTTGGTGGTATGACCATCTAGCAGAAAAACGTCAGGGTCAACGATCAATGGGATCCTTTTTAAAATCTCAAAAAACACAGGGTCGTGTGCTTCCCTATAAAGCCAGGAATCCATGCTATGTTTTGTGGGTGCTTATGATGGGTGCCATTTCTCCACTCATTGGGCTTCCTCTGGCTGTCATGGACACTTTGGTGTAATGCATGCGTTGGAACTCATATCTAGTCTTGATCTCTGGTGGATTAGTGGGAGACTTTCCTCTAAGCTTCACCAGGGATCTGGCCTGCTCTTTTCCTTTTGCTCAAACAGTGTGATCTCCCCATCCCTCCTGCATCAGGCCATGGGGCTTTGCCTTGGGAAGTGGCCCTGAGACCGCAGGTGCCTGCACAACCCGTCCCGCAGGCATAATTTGAGAAACACCCTTGTGCAAGCTTGGTCTCAGTCGGAACTGCGCTGCCCGGTAAAGCACTTTCGTGCCTCAGAACAGTTCCACGCAAGTGCCCTGAACAACACAGGGGTCTGGAGAAACCACAGTGCTCTTCTCAAATTGTCCTGTCCCTCTTCCCATACTGATCCTCAAACTGCACACAAGGCTGGAGACTGGGCAAGCCAGCACACAGAACACCACAGAAGAGAGGCTGTCTGATAGAAGGGCCACTAAAACGTGCCTCATGTGCTACTGAAATACTCATAACTTCTTAGAACAAATGTCAAAGGACAGATTAAGATGGAAGAATATCTTTCTTACTGTAACACGCCTAGTAAAATTCATTGGAAAAGTGTACACTCTGAATTCCAGTTATATGATACCACTAAATCTCTGCTGTGCCTATCACTTATTCTTGAAACTAATTTATGTCAAAATACACTAATATTTTCCCTTTAATTCTGATGCATTTTCTATTTAATTCTGATTGCATTTCCATTTCTGGAGCAAACAGAAGCCTTTCCATTGCTTTAACTCTATAAAATGCCTTCTGAAAAAAAACCACACATAGCTGTTATAGCTATTTAATGGGTAATTACAGTATAAGGTTTTATAACTATATTTTATATCATTACAAATTATATAAAATATATAGCTGTATATATAACTATATATATTTTGTATAGTTATACAGTAATAACTAGATACTTATATAGTATAGTTAACTACAACATAGTTAAATAGCTATTATAGCTCATTTTAGCAGGAAAAGGAATATTAAAATTTTACTGGAATGATTTAAAATTTGCTAGTGAATTTGCTAGAATGATTTCAGTGCACTGCCTGTTCTCCCCTCCTAGCTGTGCTCAGAAATCAAGTGCCGGCTGAGAAACCTTGGCTGAGTAACACGGAGGTTAACACACGGGACTGAACCCATTTACCAATCTTCTGGCCTGTCTTGAGCAGGCAGCCAGGAGCCAAAGGTGTTTTGCTAATCCCATAACTGTTTCAACACTGAGGTCCATTTCTTCATGCTATGCAAGCACTGAAGAGATCTCCAGAGCCCATGCAGTTCAGCCCCAGAATCCATCCATGTGTGACAGATGTTGGTCTAATCAGTTCTTACAAACCTCCAGTGAAGATTTGCAACATCGCCTGCCTGGTCCTAAGCCATTAGATTTTATTTTTTTTTTCATATATAATTTAATCTTCTTTTCTGTAAATTGGACTCTTGTTTCATACCCTTCCCAGTGGGCACGTTAAACATTTAGTTGCTCACTGATCTCTTTAAAACAACCTTTAAGCACTACCAATGTTTTTCTACTTCCCAACGTCCTGTGCTGATTTACACCAGCTAAGCAGCTGGTCTGCAGTTTCAAAAGAGCTGCTCTGCCAGCGCCAACCACTTCAGGGGACCAATGATGGCAAATCAAGATTTATGTTTTTATGTTCAAGTGTTTCATGATTCTAATGCACTTAGTTTGATAGCGACAGTAAGTCATTGTGAGTTTATGGCTCTGATGGTGACCTGCAGAAACCAGCTGTTTGAGGATGGATTGTGCCCACCAACGAAAGACAGCAAGGTGGGTTTTGCAATCTCAGAAAAAGCACTGGGTCATTCGATCATCATGTTCTCAGTTTTGCTACCTCTAACACAGTTAAATTCACCTCAAAAATGAGGGAGGGAGAAAGAGAACTGGAACTTTGTTTTCTCCTGAACAACTTTCAGCAGAGGGTTGTTGAAGTTTTCCAGCGTCACACAAGAGGATTTTTAATTCCAGCCAAGATGTCAGCTGAGAGTTTTTGCTTTCAAGAATGGTCTACTCTGTTTCTTACAGATGCCTGATGCACTTGTTTTATGTGAATGGCCTCTCTGTAGAAAACTCTTGCAACCATTCCTGGTTTGGCATGGAAAGTGACTGCTCTAGTCTATGAGACAATGAGAAAAAAAAACCAAACCCACTCATATCAGCTTGGAAATCAATGCTCCTAGGAACTCTGTTCACAGAGAAAACAACACAGCAGCAACTGATATCGTCTTCTTAATGGCTTGGAGATTTATCTTGAACTCATTACCTGAAATAATGAAGAACTGGATGGCCTAGATACACGAGTGAAGTTACGCGACCCAGATTAGACTCCACCACACCTCTTGACTATCATAAGCACGATTTGGCCCATATGGGATGCAATGATAATGTCTCTGGACTTCATAGGGAAGGGGAATATCGGAAAAAATGTGGGGACATCGGAAATAAAAATAAACAGAAAATAGCATCAGTATAAGATTCTTCTGATATACTAAGAATTTCAAAGGACGAAACAAACTGTGCTGCTCTTTTGTGGCCTGTCACGGCTTGTCTTGGAAAGAATAAGCCTCTCTGCCTTCCTAACCGTTGGTACATGGGACTGTTTTGAGGCCACAGTGACAAAGGTAGAAGCACCAAGGAGTTAAGTTGTAAGAGAGCAGTTTTATAAACTTTAACAGCAGGCTTGCCACCGGCTGCAGCGTGGGAGATGATAGCATGAAACTGGTTGATAAAGAAGCCGACAAGGGAAGAGTGCAAAGTGAGGTCTAAGAAGCTGGTCCCTGGGTTGGCGCTAACCTAGGAGGGGTAAATGGCAGGGGGGGTGTCTCTCGGGCTGCTTGGGCAGATCATTTGTCCTAGGAATCAAAGGGTAAGCAGAAGAATCAATATAATAGGTGTACTTGCTAATTATTGTAAGGAAAAAGGCAGGAACGTTTTGCTTAGGGATAGACCTGAGATAATGTATAGAAGAAAGATTTGAGAGTAGACAACTGGTGCTTGATTTTTCTCTGAACCAGACGTGCCAGCAAGGGACTGGAAATTGTCCCTAAAATCAGTGTTGACTTCTATGAACATTCAGTGCTTCTTCATGTGGCAACTTTGTTCCTCAGACCAGGATCAGGGTTATAGTGAGCACTGAGGGTGTCAGTGCAACACAGAAGCTCCAAGGGCAGCGTTGAAGTGGTAGATCAAGAGCAAAGAAGGCTTTGAGGCAATTCGTGGCCTGGGAGTAATGGAAGAACCAAATAATAAAGCAAAGGATAAGGACAGAGCTGAAAGAAAACTAAACAAGAGGAAGGGAAATGTGCTTAATGAACACCAGGTTGATAATGAGGGATTTTGTTAGAAGTGTTGACCCAGAGTTGAAGGCCACATCAGGAGGGAGTGGAAGCAGAGGGAAGCCTAATTAGTGAGATAGAAAGGGTCTCAGGATGACAATACAAGTCACTGAGAGTGAGAGTGGGAGAAGGGGAGAGCCAGAGGGAAGGCGGGGGGATGCTAAGGCTGGGTGGAATCAGGTGTGATGTACATCACAGCAACGTGCAGCGGGAAGAAAAGTCAGAGGGAGGATACGAAATGAACTGACAAAATGAGGGAGAAGAGGGCAGCCAGAGGGAGGGGTTTTCATTCAGCTTCCCTCATGTGTAGAGGCTATCACAGGAATTTACCCTCCGCGTTTCATGTATTCGTGGCTCGATTTGTGGCATTTCTTCGCAACTTTGGTAAATGCTCCCTAACGTTACCCCCTGTGCTGCTCTCACTGAGGTTCTTCACAACATGAAGCAGACTGGTAAAAGCCATCTAATTGCTGTGCACGCAGGGTGGAGTCACCAAGCAGTGTTGTTATTGAGTGGACAAAGCACAGACAGTGTGGGAGCTGCTAAAAATTAGTCATATTTTAGTAGTTTAACTATGCTGCTTTTCCTGATATTAAATGCCCTCTGACATGCCAAATTTACCGGGGACTATAAACAAAAGTTTGTGGCAAATTCCTGAACTGACACAGGAAAGAAGAATTTTTACATGCAAGTTCGTAACTTTTGTCATTATGATTGTGTAAATTACATTCCTGATCTCATCAGATGCCCCCTCTCTGGGTGCAGGCCCCCGGCTTCCATGTCTCCTGCCATGGAGCCCCGTGACTATCCCAGGCTCTTGTTCCCTGTGGTCAGCCAGGATGACCTCATGGTCCTGACTCATCTTCAGTTCTGCCTCCAGGAGCAGAGCGGTGCCCATCACCAAACAGCCTTGCTAAAGCAGAGCCTGATCTACTTAGAACAAAGGCAAGGCAGGGAAAATGGACCCACAACAAAAGAGCTATCTGTGCGAGTCCGTCTGTGTGCCTCCCACTGAGGCTGACTGTGCCGGCTGCTTCCCTGGACCCCACAGCCTCTCCCCAAATCGTCCTGCGCCCAGTGGCAGCTCCTGACAGCTGACTGCTCCCTCTTAACTTCTTAACTCTTTGCTGATCTCTGGATTTGCAAGCATCTCAACCAGCAAAATAGAACCTGAAGCTCTTCACTGAACAGAACATAGGATGCTCAAAGGGATCAGCTTTTCAGCGCCTGTCGGGATATTTTTGTCTGGAATGTCACTGTACAGACCTACATGTTTTGTTCTTCCCACAGCCCCACTTAATTAGAGCAATGCTGGCTAGCCAGGAAGCATTCTCCTACTCCTCTAGAAGTCAAAGAGATTAGCTTAATTTCCAAGGGTACATTTACATTGCAGAGAACACGATGCAGAGATCCCCAAGCTAGCACTGAGCTGATTTGGCAAGGCCACACAGCACAGCAAAGTACCGTGCAGATACGCCAAGTGGGACTGAGAGGCACAATAATCACGTTCAGCTGGCACAGCACGCAGGGCTACATTGCTTCTGCTACAGTGCCGGCTTGCACGGAGCCCCTGCACTCTGTTTCCCAGCTCTTCAAGCTGTGGTAGTAAATTGTAACACACCAGCTGAGATATCTTTGTGCACACCCTAAGCTGCTGATCAGATTCTTAGATTATTACATGGCAGCTCCACTCCATCACATCCTCTGTCTTTTAATCAGCGAGAAAAAGATCCACTTTACCTTCATTTTTTTACGCTTCTGGTGTGAAACACTTAAAATCTCTTAAACCCCTGTTTTCATGTATGGATCATTTAAGCCTCTCCTTGAGAAAGTCATGTAACACAAGCCCTCAGATGTCTGCACTTATCCTGATCCCTTCCTTCCCTCCAATATATCCCAAAGCCTTTTTGAGAAGCAGTTATAAAAAAAAAAAAAAAAAAAGAAGAAATAAAAAAAAGATATTTTACTCAGATAAAATTATGATCTGGTACTAGATATGATATGATTAACAGTTTTGGCATCAACCTAGATTAGTTACCCTAAATTGAAGAAACCATTCCACCATTCCTTCTAGCAGGTCCTAGCAGAGCAAGGAACAGCAGCATGAGAAAATTTGCCATCTTGCAAAGTTTTTGTAGCACTGACTCTGTGTTCTTGAAAAGCAGCCAGCACTCCATCCCATCCACTTGTAAATGTTCTGCAGTTATTCTCTTAATAACTCGAGGTTGATGGATGAGTGTAAGGTTGGGCAGCTTTGTTTGATAGCCTAGGGGAGAGAGAGGGAGGGAAAGAAACAAGTATCAGCAAATAGATTGTGCAACAGACAAATAAAAAGTATTACACAATACACTCTATATTTTAAATAAGCCTTCTGGAATGTTGTCATTGCCACCAATTGATGTTGCTTAGAAGAATTTACCAGTTAATGCTGGCACAATCCTACCAACAGTTTCATTTGAAGAGAGACAAATGAGTCCAAATCATTGCCCCCTGCTAGTGCTTAAAAGAGTGTCAACAATGCAGAGCAGTATTTTCAACAAGTTGCATTTTCTAAAGGAGGTATTCCCTTCACTTCAGTCTCTTTTTCCTTCCTGAGCCTCAGCACCAACTCAGGAGAACGGGCTCAAACATGAGGTTGAGGGGAGACTTGAGATTTTTGCACACCTCAGTCACTTTGCTTGTCACTTTTGTCAATGGTTTAATTCAGCGATTTTTCAAACCCCTAGGACAAACAAAGCAAAAAGTCTTTTGCCTAAAATTTTCACAACAGGTAAGTGAGAAATACAGTCACTACTGTCAGTAGACTTAAATTTGTTAGAAAAGGAGGCTGCCCCCCCACTTGGTAAATACTGCTATTGTCAAGATTGTGAAAGTTCATTTAAATATCAATTAATTACCTTCTGCTTGAAGACAAAGACATAAAATTCCTTGTTTTCCCTCACCTTTTGCCACCTCTAATCCATCCTTCTTTCCATTCCCTCTCCTTGAAGGTTCACCTTCTTCCTCATTCTATGATCACCAGAGCAAAATATACAAATAAGGAAAACACCTCTAGTATGAATTGAGTTTTTTTAACTGAAGCATGAATTTTGCAATTAGGAATGTGTGGAAGAGTTATGGGAATTGTAATGATTTCAGATCTATTACACATATGCATACCAGCAGAAGTTAAGGACAAAGAATATGGTCATGCATAATATTGCACAGATCGCTGGGTTCATCAAGCAAACCTCCAGTGGGAAGGTGAGCACCTACAAGTCCTTTTGATGTTTGGGCTGGGCTCAGTGTTTCACATAATTAATACACTTTTTTCTAAACCAGCAAGCATTGTATTCATGCCTTGACGAAGAAAAAGCACAATAGTATATGCAAAGGGTACTCAAACATACGCTTATTAAAATCAACGTCATATTGACCTTAGCTGTGATCAGCAGCCTCTGTGTGTATGAGAACAGACGTCTGAAGTTGACTTGCAATAAAAGAGAAGTTTCTGATAAAGGGAGGAAAACATTTTTTTGAAGAGTTTGTAGCCACTGTGCAGCTAATGGTATGAGCCCACTATTGGCTAAGCCAGTCTGTAACCTGGTAGTAGTTCCGAACTCCTGAAAGACAATAACCGCAGAGAGCAGCTTCTGCAGGGAGCGTTTGCCAGACTCCCTCCCTGGTAAGAAAACATAACTGGGGTTTGGGGAAGTGATCATCTTCACCCTGCATGTCATGAGAGCAAATTCCAGATATTCCAGAAGATTGTAGCAGAACATGGGTTGCTATGAATGAATCTGACCTGTCCCCTACTCTCTGCCCTGGCCTTCCATGACATTTCAAGCATAGTTGAGGCTCTTTATGTTTGGAACCCTTCATGGGCATTACAAAAGACCACAGAGAGTTGTAGAGTGAAGACTATGATCAGCTTCAGCTCTCTCAGCCACAATCCTCTGAGGTACAGAAATCACTATGGTAAGAAAAAACTCTTCTGTGCAGAAGTTAGAACTTCTTTTTAAGAGCTCCGAATCTGCAGAATGAACTTTCCAAGCAGTTAAAGACCACCACAAACCACAGAACTTCCTGCTCCAACTGCATTTGACCTTGGCTTTCTAACAAAAATAGAAAGAAACGTGCTGGCTTGTTTCTCACCAAAAGAGACTGCTGCAGAAGGTCCACCCCCAAGGGGTGGCTGACAGGGCATATCACGGCTTGCAGGCCCGCCACCGCTGCCCAGCAGGGTTATCATACCTGTGGCTGTGGAAGCTGTGTAGAATAGAATACACTGCCCATATCAACTACGGGAAGATCAGGGCACATGTGCAAGCAGCAAATATCCTGAGCAGGCCAATGGGTATGCAAATATCCTTTAAATCAATAAAGCTTTGCAAGCAAAAAATGCAGTGCTGCCCCTGCTGGGGACTTCCAGCTAGCACGCTATTTCTGCTGTTCACCATCTTCGGCTAACCAGTCTGTGGAAGGACTGAAAAAGTTATCTCCACGTTTGTCCTGCTTGAAACACGGGTTTTATAACACTGAGAGATCAAACCAGTTTATATTATAGTGCATTGGTCACGCCAAAATTACAACTGGTTTTACTCTTATTTTTTCCATCTATGCAGTCTGGGAGTAGACGGCAAGACTCACATCCACTTTTTCGGGTATGGAAGCAAAAAGGGTTAAACAAAATGTTGCCAGAACTTACATCAGTGCCCTAGTACGTATCCAACTGCCTTCTGCTAAATACAAAAGTGAAGCCTCGGTGAAGTTGAGTCTAGAAGGCAGGGCTTCCTCAGTGCAATAGCATGTTTAATTCATCCCTCATTACCATAATATTGAATATTATAGTACCAAGTATTCCAGTAATTACAGTTTTCCTTTTCAAATAGACTGGAGTTCATTGACACAGTTGGAATTAAAACAATCCTGAGATTTCTCAAAAGCAAACCAACTTGCCTTTATGTCTTTATTTGTAAATGCATTTATTCATCTAAACAAGCTAAAGCTAATTCCTAAAAAACATCATGTGAATTGTATTTTGTAAGATCCTGAAAGAGCCTTGACTACCTCGGCATTAAACACACAGAATCCTACTTGGACAATAATAATATCATCTCTTTCTTTCTAAGGAAGCCTGTTTGACTTGACAAAACATGCATTGTCAAATACATGACAGGCACAGATGATTCAGGACATAACACAGTACAAGCAGGCATAAGGTCTGAAACTCAGGTAACTACCAGAAATTCCCATACAACTTTTATTTTTATGCTATATTTCTTGTGAATTTGTTCTTTCAATATATGAGAAGTTATAGAAATAGTTTAATGACAAAAATCACAAGAATGACCTGACACATGTAAACTCTGAATGTTTTTTCTGCTTGTACATCATATCCTTCCACCCTGTTTTCTTTGACAATTATAGCTAGTCTGGGACAAACATGGTTGTATGTATTTGAGTATATGGTGACTGTTGTTGATGCTGTTGGAGACTTCTAACATTATCAAAATACAAGTAATAATAATAATCAATATCTACATGTCACATATGGCCTCTTCAGTGAAGAACTAAAATCAGAATTATAACTCTTGTGGGAGTTGGCCAAAACTGAAGGAAAAGCTAGAAATACACTGTTCTGTAATCAGGTCAACTTACCTCGTAGCACTTGTAAAAGCATGAATCACTTTATGTTCCCTTGGCATTTCTGTCGTTGAGAACTTTTTATATGCAAACGTTGTAAAAAGCCTTGCGAACAAGTAGGCTGAATTCATAGCTCCCAGTAAGACTGGCTATACCTACAGGGCAGGTCTGCGCTGTGGCAAGCCCCTCTGTGTCGGTCATCGAATCACAGAATAGTTTGGGTTGGAAGGGACCTTTAAAGGTCAGCTAGCCCAACCCCCCTGCAATGAGCAGGGACATTTTCAACTAGACCAGGTTGCTCAGAGCCCCATCCAACCTGACCTTGAACATTTCCAGGGATGGGGCATCTGCCACCTCTCTGGGCAATCTGTGACAGTGTTTCGCCATCCTTATTGTAAAAAATGTCTTCCTTCTATCTAGTCTAGATCTCTTCTAGTTTAAAGCCATTACCCCTTGTCCTATCACAACAGGCCCCGCTCAAATGTTTGTCCCCATCTTTCTTATAAGCCCCCTTTAAGTACTGAAAGGCCGCAATAAGGTCTCCCCAGAGCCTTCTCTTCTCCAGGCTGAACAACCCCAACTCTCTCAGCCTGTCCTCACAGGAGAGGTGCTCCAGCCCTCTGACCATTTTTGTGGCCCTCGTCTGGACCCATTCCAACAGGTCCATGTCTTTCCCATGCTGAAGGCTCCAGAGCTGGGGGCAATATTCCAGGTGGGGTCTCACCAGAGCAGAGTAGAGGGGCAGAATCACCTCCCTCGACCTGCTGGCCACACTTCTTTTGATGCAGCTCAGGATGTAGTTGGCCTTCTGGGCTGCAAGCACAGATTGCCAACTCATGTCCAGCTTTTCATCCATCAGCACCCTCAAATCCTTCTCAGCAGAGCTGCTCTCAATCCCTTCATCCCCTAGCCTGTGTTAATACTGGGGGTTGCCCGAACCCAGGTGCAGGACCCCGCACTTGGCCTTGTTGAACCTCATGAGATTCACACAGGCCCACTTCTTGAGCTTGTCCAAGCCCCTCTGGATGGCATCTCATGCCTCAGGCATGTCAACTGTACCACTCAGCTTGGTGTCATCTGCCAACTTGCTGAGGGTACGCTTGATCCCTCTGTCTATGTCACTGACAAAGATATTAAACAGTACTGGTGCCAATACAGACCCCTGAAGGACACAATTTGCCATTGATCTCCATCTGGACATTGAGCCACTGACCATTACCCTCTGGATATGACCATCCAACCAATTTCTCATCCACCAAACAGTCCACCCATCAAATGCATACCTCTCCAATTTAAAGAAAAGAATGTTGTAGGGGACCATATGGGGGACAGAAGTCCAGATAGATGACATCTGTAGCTCTTCCCTTGTCCACTGATGTAGTCACTCCATCATAGAAGGTCACTAGGTTGGTCAGGCAGGACTTGCCGTTGGTGAAGCCATGCTGGCTGTCTCAAATCAGGTTCCTGTCCTCCCTGTGCCTTAGCATAGCTTCTAGGAGCATCTGTTCCATGATCTTCCCAGGCACAGAGGTGCGGCTTATAGGGCAGTAGTTCCCAAGGTCCTCCTTTCTACCCTTATTAAAAATGGGTGCAATTTTTCCCTTTCTCCAGTCACCAGGGACTTCACCTGACTGCCATGACTTTTCAAATATCATGGAGGGTGTCTTGGCAACTAATCAGCCAATTCCCTCAGGACTCCGGGATGCATCTCGTCAGGTCCCATAGACTTCTGTATTTTCAAATTCTTCAGGCAGTCATGAACCTGATCTTCTCTTACAGTGGGAGGTACTTTGCTCCTCCAGTTCTTGTCTTGCAGGCCATCCCCTCAAGGGGTCTGGGAAGAGAGATTGCCTGTGAAGACTGAGTGAAAAAAGTTGTTGAGTACCTAAGCCTTCTCCTCATCCATTGTTACCAGTCTTGCTCATCAGGAGGGGTACACTTTCTTTGACCTTCCTTTTCTGGCTGACATACCTCTAGAAGCCCTTATTATTATTCTTTGCATCCCTTGCCAAGTTCAGCTCCAGCTGTGCCTTGGCCTTCCTGACCCCACCCCTAAACAACTGGACAGTGTCCCTATGCTCTTCCTGGGAAACCTGTCCCTGCTTCCACTGCTGGTGCATTTCCTTCTTATCCTTTATTTTGACCAGCAGTTCTCGACTCAGTCATGCTGGTCTTGCCTCCCTTTCCTGATTTCTTACACCTGGGGATCAAGACCTCTTGAGGTCTAAGAAAAGCATCCTTAAAGATCTGCCAGCTCTGTTCTGCTCCCTCGTCCCTGAGGACATTTTCCCAGGGAGTCCTATTGACTAACTCCTTGAAGAGCTGGCAGTTTGCTTTCCTAAAATTCAGAGTCCTGACTTTAGTCTTCGCCTGACCCACATCCCTTGGGACTGCGAACTAGCACCCCATCCCTCTAACCTTGCCATGTCACCCCACAGTTTGTCACAGGCAAGCCTGATATTTCCCCCCTCCCGCTTCAAGCCTAGTTTAAAGCTCTGTCAATGAGCCCCGCTATCTCATGAGCAAAGACCCTCTTGCTCCTTTCAGATAGGTGAATCCCATCTGACGCCAGCAATCCTGGTGCTGGGGAGGCCACCTCATTATTGAAAAACCCCAAATTGTGTCGGTGACACCAGCCACGGAGCCATGTATTAATAGACTGGGTCTGTCTGTTTCTTCCAATGTCACTGCCCGTAACTGGAAGGAGAGGAGGAAAAATTACCTGTGCTCCAGATTCCCTTACCAGCCACGCCAAGGCCCTGAAGTCTCTTTTGATTGTCCTTGGACTATGTGTTGTGGCTTCATCGCCACCCACATGGGAGAGCAGCAATGGTTAATAGTCCGAGGGCCATACCAGACTGATAAGTTTCCTAGTGATGTCCTTAACCCAGGACTCAGGGAGGCAGCAGACTTCCCTAAGAAGGTCTGCCTGGCATATTGGACCCTCTGTTTGCCTCAGAACAGTGTCGCCTACAACTATTACCTGTCTTTTCTTCCTAGTGGAGGTGGTCATGATACACGGGGTAGGCCTTTCTGACCTTGACAACACCTTTAGTGAAGATGCACCATCATCCACGGTCCTGAGGGGACACCTGGGTGCATCCTGACGATGTGTTAGGGCAAGCCTTGGGGGTCACCATCTCCCTCAGCACCTGGTTTACTGGTGGAAACACATGAAACAGTCAGAAAGGGAGATGCTGTAGGTCACTGTGGAGCACAGCCAGTCTGTAGTGAACTACACACAACTACACAGCAATTAATCCCACAGGAGCAGGATGAACCAAATCAGCACTTCTCAGGACAATAGGATAATGCTATGCTTTGGGTTGAGGAAGGAAAGTGCTGGTGACAGAGGTATAATGGAAGCACCCATCATAGTCCAAATAAAGAACAACATGCTATTTTTGCCTTTTTTTTTCTCTCTCTCTCTTTTTTATAATACATCAGTATGCATACGGAAAGGCTGGATTGTTTCAAAATGGTCTAATTTTTCTAACGGGATGGAGACCCCAAAAGTTTTTATTCCATCCGGTAATGTTGATACACAACCTTGGCTGCTCAGTACCTTTGTAAACTTTGTAAACCAGATCACACGCATAAGATAGGGCTTAATTTTCAGTTATCTTTTTAAAAAAGGATCTAGGTTATAGTCTTGAGAAGCGGAATAGTTATAAGAGGTTTGTATTGTCTTTCTGTGCTGTATAATAGAGTGGCATGTGGTATTTTCTGTAGGTGCACATACTCACTTTACAACCAATCTGAAACCAATGCCTTCAGATGCACAAAATGCTCGAGGTTGTTGCTGTCCTCTTTGAATAGGTTTAGGGAGTTATGCCCAGGCCCATGGGCGTATTTAGGTGCCTGATGACCAATGTGACAAATAGCAGCTAGGTGTTTAAACATCTTCATACACCTGGGACCTGCACCCATCCCTGGGCAGAACGGTGACAAGGAGCCAATTCCACTTTCTACATTTGTCATGGGCAATGCCAAAACCAGTGACTGCTGTGAACAGCAAGGCTGGGACCCTGCGCAGGCACAGGGTGGATACAGCTAGGACAAAAGGGCACCCAACACCAGCTGGGATCCCCTCCTACAAGAAAACTCAGCCACAGCTCTCAGCCTCCGCAGGACACAGACAAAAGAAAACCTGTACCAGCGTGTGCCCAGAGGAGCCCCACTGCACCCAAACATGCAGGAGTGGCTGCACACACCACCCAGGTGTAGCACCGAGCCTGTCCTTCTCCATTACCACATGGTACCAGGCCCTGCTTCTGCTTGAAGCTGCCCACGTGCTTGTATGGACCTGTACTTCACCAGCGCTCAGAGACAGACATGTGCATGTCCCTGATGCTTCACCTGTGAGCAGTCAGGTCTCCAGGCAGCACTTCTGACTCCTCCCTGGGCTACAGGAGGGCAGACACCAGCCCAGAGGGGCAACACTTGGGTATTGCCCATGGTACAGTCAACAGAGCTGCCTTCTGGCATCGGTATTTGGATGAACCTGGGTGCATTTCTCAGTTCTGCCGCTGCCGAGTTAACAAGAGTTTGTGATGGGGCATGTTCAGGCTTCCAATGCATTAGTAATAACGCTAATGATATTATATGTTTTGCCTGCATTACGGTCTGGTGCTTAGAAAATAAACAACTTGGCTTTGCCTCAATGTTTATCTTCAATAAATACCTCAGCTGTGCCTCAACAATTATCTCTCCACAGCAGACCATTATCCAGTAGCAACATATGATTCCATTAACAGTACCGTTTAAAATATATCCTCTTTGTGCTGCAGAGAAAGGAGTTGTGTGTGGGAAATGTCAGGGGCCTTGTATATTTTTGGAATTAAAACAGAAATTAAATCATTCAGGCTATTTTTTATCCTCTTGGTTTTTTCTGTTTCTTGTTTTGCACAATACAAGCTCTCTCTGGCTCATGAGGAGATTGCAATTGGAGAGATCTGGAAGGCACGCAGGGAAAGCATATTTTAGGGCAATCCTGTGCCAGGGGCTACTGCAGGTGACAACAACTGGTAAAGGTCCAATGTATCACCTGAATCTGCTTCAGAACTGATGATAGGGCTTTAGGAACAGGCAGGCATTGGGCTTTTTTGTATCTTCTAAGGAAGAGGTGTGAAAAGCTCTTGGTGATTATTGTTAAATATTAACATCGTGTTGACGTTTAAATCTGATTGCACGCAAGTCAGCAAGACACCTAGAGGTTCGCAGGGTGTTTAGAGAAAAAAAGATCTCAGTAATTTCAGAGCCGGTGCAGGAGCACTGTGGGAGGAGCCGCTGCCGTGACTGTGCAAACATCCCAGGCAGCAGCATCCGGGAGGTAGCAGCTCTCTGCTGTGCATCAGCCGTTTTGTCCTCTGTGTTCTGCACTGAGCCAGCTCTGCAGTTAGCACTTAGCAAATACGCAGTAGGCCAAATTAAATGGGAGAAGATCTGTTCTCATGTGCATCGGTACAAGTCCAGAGGCTCTCTATTAAGGTCGTAGAAGTATACAAGATCAGAACATGGCTCACTGTGTTTATGAACAGTTGAACTTTGGCAAAGATCTCAAATCATAGAATCATACATGGTTGTATGTATTTGAGTATATGGTGACTGTTGTTGATGCTGTTGGAGACTTCTAACATTATCAAAATACAAGTAATAATAATAATCAATATCTACATGTCACATATGGCCTCTTCAGTGAAGAACTAAAATCAGAATTATAACTCTTGTGGGAGTTGGCCAAAACTGAAGGAAAAGCTAGAAATACACTGTTCTGTAATCAGGTCAACTTACCTCGTAGCACTTGTAAAAGCATGAATCACTTTATGTTCCCTTGGCATTTCTGTCGTTGAGAACTTTTTATATGCAAACGTTGTAAAAAGCCTTGCGAACAAGTAGGCTGAATTCATAGCTCCCAGTAAGACTGGTTATACCTACAGGGCAGGTCTGCGCTGTGGCAAGCCCCTCTGTGTCGGTCATCGAATCACAGAATAGTTTGGGTTGGAAGGGACCTTTAAAGGTCATCTAGCCCAACCCCCCTGCAGTAAGCAGGGACATCTTTAACTAGATCAGGTTGCTCAGAGCCTCATCAAGCCTGGCCTTGAATGTCTCCAGGGATGGGGCCTCCACCACCTCTCTGGGCAACCTGTTCCAGTGTCTCACCACCCTCGATGTAAAGAACCTCTTCCTAATGTCTAATCTAAACCTACCCTGCTCTAGTTTAAAACCATTTCCCCTCATCCTATCGCTACATGACCTTGCAGACAGCCCCTCCCCAGCTTTCTTGTAGGCCCCCTTCAGGTACTGGAAGGATCTCAAAGAGTAGGACCTCTCTTAGAGAATGGTTGTAGTGATGGAAAGTGGCTGAAGAGGAATGGACAGTGGCAGAACTGAGCAAATAGAGCCCAAATGTGGATGGAAACAACACATAGGATCCGCAGTCAAAATCACCGTGGCTAAATACAGTAAAGGATACAGGTGTCTGGGGGAAGAAAGGAAGGGGGTGCTCAAGCTCTTTGAGACACTGCCTGCCATCTCCCAAATTCCATGTGGTACCTCACTGTCGGTTATCAGCATGCCTGGGTTTCTGCACGGCCCAGACTCACACATGCTGAGCTCTTAGTATCTCCATGTGGCATCCTGACACCAAGGTCTCCTGAAGGGGTCAGTCTAGTGGGTGCGCTCTGAATACACCTCAGCATTGAGTTTTCCTGCAGAGCACGATAGACAGGGTCCTGGGCCTTGTGTAGGAGACCAATATTTTCTAAAGTAACCAGCAGTCCACTTCTATCAGCTTTGGGACCCAATGCTGGTGGGACAGCCCACAGGAGCAGGCAGCATCCCCTGAAGCAAACAGCTGTCTCTGCCCTCATCCATCACCAGCTACCGAACAAGGTTTCTGCCCAGCTGTGGTGAGGGGCTGAGGAGATGGGGGTGGGGGCTGCTCTGTACTCCAGGTTACGGCATGATGAGGAGGTTTCATGTGGTCATTTAGAAAGGCTCTCTACAGGAACAGCTCTAGTGATACTCCCCATCTTCTCAAGTGAGACAGATGCCGATGTCACCTGGGCTGATATTAGCCTACAGGCCATGGGTGGGGCTGAGCATGCCTGGCAAATTTGGCACATATTCATTAACTAGGAGAGATGAGCTAGAGGTCCTTCTCCACTGCCCTGTTGTCTCTACTAGGTAGCCAAAATTAATGTAAGTTTAAGAAATACAACTCACCCTTATGGTTTAGGAGCTCGGGTGGGATAGAGGGGTTCTGTTTTTACTCCTCTTATGTATTTTATCCAATGTGAAATGCACGGGTAGCCCTGTGAGCAGGGACAGACCCAAAGTCACGTGAAATGATGGAGTGGTCAATAATGAAGAAATCAGATCCCTGATAAGGAGCAAAGTGAAAAACTGCACTGAAGCAACCAATTTTTGATACAAATTTCAGCACAGCCAAAAGTCAAGTCATTCATCAGACGACAAATCTTGCAGGGCATCTTCACAGGTTAATGGAGCACTTAGAAGCGCTGACTCTGCAGGGGAACCAAGGCAGATAACCCACGAGGAGGAAATGTGTTCTTCGACAAAAAGGCTAAAGGAATCCTTGTGTGTATGAACCTGGGAACTCTGGGTGCTATGGACAAAGTCTATAACTGGTCTTGGTTTAAAAGTGTCCTGGCCTCATGTATACAATTCAAGAAGAGTATTAGTAGATTAAGAGGTTTCAGAAAGGAGTTGACTGGATGACTGAGGACTGGAAAATGTGTCTCACAGCAAGAGTTTCCAAAAGCTGAAAGTTCACTAGAGCAAAGGGAAGGGTTCATACAGGTGTAATTTAGGAGTACCTGTATTTGGAGCAAAAGCTTGAAAGTGGGCTCTCACACATATCTGTCTAGACAATCTGCCTTAGAAATAATGCATGTGGTTTCAGCAGAGAGGAGAAATTAACTGCTGGAACTATTTACACAAAGCGGAGGGTAGATTCTTCATCACTGGGCATAGTTTAATTAGACTTGGCTGTTTTACTCAAAGAAAAGCAATAGTTCAAATAGGAACAAATGCAGGTTAGCCCTTTGGTCCATGTTATACAGAAGGCCGTGCGAGACAATTCGTTCTGGCCATAGTCAATGAAAAACGAGTCCCCCTTTGCCCTGCACCCCTCAGCACCAGGTCTGTGAGTCGTGGGAGGGAAGTGAAGCATCTCCAGTGTTACCTTCCTCCCTCCTGGGATGGAGAACCCAGAAACTGCAGAAGCGGGGAAGAGAGATGGGCAAGAAGTCTTAAGCGCAAGAACTGAGCTGGGAAATTCAGGAATTAATAGCAATTTTCCCTCGGGTTGCATAACGAATTGTTGTGCAAGGGAAGAGTGCAGATGTGGGCTGGTAGGATCTAGAATAAATTCATTAGAAATTAAGAGTCTGATGGCCAGCTGGAACCTTCCTACTCTCGGGAGGCCAGAGAGAGCTATTACAGAAGAGGGTATCACTCTCTGTCCATCAAAAAGAACTGGCAACACTTACTCTCTGCCTCTCTCTCTTATACACACAAGGAAAGAAAAAGAAAAAAAAAAAAAGAAGCATAGCCTTTTTTAAAAATTCCTCGTGATATTAAGGTCATTTCTATGATTAGGAGAGTGCTGAGTTTTCATCACGTCTGGGGTTAAGAGTGTCCTGTGTGAGATCCAAACCCTACAAGGCAGGCAGCGGCCCCCTCAGACTACCCTTGTGAGTGCGTTGCCTCATGCTTTTGCGAATGCATCCACTCCGGATGCCGCAGTGACCTCTCTTGGCAAGCTACGCGTGTGTCAAATTGCAGGCATGTCTTCTTTCCCAAGCTACTCTTTGCATCATGTCTGCCAGGAGACGCAAAAGTGAAATCAGCTCAAAACCAGTGCTAATTGCCTGGAAGTTAGTCAGAATGTTACCTATTCCTTACAAATCAAAAAAAAATTCTCTGTCCATTTTTATAGTGTTAACACAGCGCTAGCATTACGGTTCAGCCAACAAAATTTATCAAAGAGCCAGTCCAGATTAAACATAAAATATTTTATCCCTGAGCACTCAAATCTCCTGTTCCTTTAAATAATAGCACTTCATTGGAGTCATCTCAGTGCATTAGCCTCCCTTGACAACAATTTTATAAATCCCAGCACAAAATTAAGATGCAATCCTACAATGCTGTGAAAGCTTGTGCCTGCATTTATTTACTTCTCTGACTTCTCCGTTGCTCATCCTGGGCAGAAGATGTGTTTCAGCCACCTGAATTTGCACTCCAGGCTTTATCGCAGTATTCCTCTCACCATCCCCACCCTGACCCAAAGGAAGCACTGTCTTTGGGACAATCTGCAAGTCACCAGTAGTGTTGCAACATGCTGCTCCACCTTTCTGTGGCTGGACAGGTAGATAAAGGAACCTAGACCATACTCCCATCTGGATAAAGAGAAGCTTTCCAATGGGAAAGATAAGGAAGCACTGGAACAGGTTGCCTGGGGCACTGGTGGAATCCCCATGCAGTCTTTAAAAACTGGTTAGACAAGCACCTGTCAGGAGCGACATAGCCACAGTTCGCTTTGCCTTCCAACCCTATTTTTCTGGATCTAGGGTGAAATTCTGCTCCTGAAGAACTGTATGAATATTTGCCAGTTCCCTGCATCCTGGGAAACTGAGGAGACACAGTTTGGCAACTGGCATTGAGAAGTTAATCGTCTTAGAAGACTATTTGGCCCTTATCTACTATTGTCCAGCTACTAGAGTCATTGGTATTGACTGACATTTCGATCTTCAAATCCCAAAATGAGCAACAGTTTCCAGACTTTTATAACTCGCATTATTTTTAGCCTATTACACAGTCTTCATGATTGATCTGCCTGGAGTGAGTGGCTTTGCTGTGAGCCCCGAGGGAGGGGAGAGAAAGGGGTTCGCGGAGACATAAATTTCCATGGGTGATAAGATTGCATCTGTTTTGAACTGTAAAATGGCAGCTCGTTGTGAAATCCTCTCGGAGCATACCTTTTAAAATGCCAAACAAGCCCGGCACCAGCAGCACATAAAGAAATAATTGAAAGGCTCTGGAGGGAAGCCAAGAGGACGTGGCTAATGTTTCACCTAATCTCACCCCCTCGCTCGCTCTCCCCCGGCAGTCCTGCCTGCGTGACGTGAACCTCAGAGCTCCAGCAGGCAGCTGCTCCTTGACTGCCTGCACTGTCTGCCCCGCTGGCAGCAGGACAAGGAAAACAAAGAAGTCGAAAACATAAAGCACAGGGAGAGATTAGGAGCGGTGCGGCTGGGAGGATGGCGCGCTCTGCCTTCACTGTGGGGCCAGGGTTAAAGTCCCTCCCCAGGTCCTGCCCAGCCTGGACCTCTCCTGGCGGGCACCCACCCACAGAGCCACTCACAGCTCGGCTCTGTCCCACTTCTGCCTTCAGGACAGGCCCCGGCATCGAGGAGACCTGAAATGGTGGTTCTTTCGCATCAGGCTGGTGTTAACAGGGGGGCAGTGGTGTGGGAAAAACTTGTCAGGCCGTACATTTCCTTTCAATAAACCCACTTTGATTCCCCAGCCTCCAGTCACTTGTCCTTTACACGAACGCGGTCATTTACCTCCTCTTTCATGCCCCCTTTGGCACAGAACAGCTTATTTTTCAATAATCTGTATTAAAAGTAATTCTCCAGAGGCCCTTCCCAGCAGTCCTGCTCTGAAACTCCTGCTTTCTCTGAGTTACTTCCCATTGTGCCCTTACTCTATAAACTTAGTACCACGAACAAACGATACCCAGGATACAAAAAACTGCAGAATGGCTGCTAGAGTCTTGATGCTATCACTTGCTGCCCGATCAAATTGAAAATGAAGCTGACAAGGCTGACATGCCAAGAGAAGCGTTCTGTAAGCAGGAATTTGGACTTATTGGAGGTGAACAGTGTTAGTTATTGATTGATTGTATTTGCCTCAGTTCAAGTGAAGCTTTTTAGGACTGACCTTTTACCTGCCTTAAAATATAAACTGTGGTTAGCGGGGCAGTAGAACCACAAAGCTTGTCAGTGGATTTAGAAAAATGCCTCTTCGTGCTAGCATCAACCTAAGTGAAAAAAGTATTCCAGACCCTAAAGGAAAAGTAACAAGTAGTATTTTTTTACTAGGTGCTGACCAAAAACTTGGAGTTGAAGTCATAAATCATCAGCGATATGGTCTCACGACATAAGCAGTAGCATAGTGGCAAAGCAATTGCCAAATGGCAGCGAAACAGAAGTACAGATCAGAGGCCGGTAGGGGACTGAAAGCAAATGTGGTTCTTCTTGCGAAGGACATATGAACTGACAGGGAAGAAAAGAAATGAAAATGAATGCACAGTTTGGCCAAAACCAGATAGGGAATTAAAATCAACTGAGTTTCTGAAGGTTTGGTTTTGTTTGTTTATTTGTTTACGAGATTTATTTTTGATCCGGCTGTTTTTCATTTTGGTTAGTTTCAGTTTGAGGCCAAAGTGATGAAACACTACAAGAAAGGAAGTTCTTGTGGTTTTTCGGGGCCATCCAGAAGCAGAGTAATGGAAAACCAACAATAGGCAGGAAGGACTGGAAAGTGTGTGAGAGCTTTCCTATCCAAACTCTGCCGAGTTTGGCAGACTGACGGTCTGTCATGACATACAGACTCTTTCTTGGGGTTGCGCAGCTGTGTACAGACCTAGTGTCGGCACAGGGGGATGCTGTGATGAACTCCTAGAGAGCACCAAAGTTGGATTGTCTTTGGAGTGATACATCCCTTTCCAACCACCCGCTTTGCACTCCTTCCAAGGTCTCTACTCTTTGTGCTCCATCAGCCATAGGACTCATCTTGTGTTCGACCAGCAAGGGCTGGAGACATGTTTCTGTGCTCTCTTCCCTGCTTGAACCCCCATATCATGTCAGGACCTCAGGACCTTCCTGGTCTTAACATAGGTGAGAGGTTGCATTAGTGTTGTGCAGGTTTGAGCCAATCTCCCAAACACCGTGGAACTTTTTTTTAATTCCTCTTCTTGATAAAAACTTGTGAGTGCCAGAGAAAGTGCATGGCATTGCTCTAGGTGGTGTCTCTCTTTCCATAGCCACAGGTACTTCCTGTAGCAAAAATATGCGTATGTGAGTATATCTAGTGATAATATGTTGAGTCTGTTTTACAGGCTAGTCAACACAGACTTTTGAACGCAGTCAAAATTCTTCTCATCCGAGAACTCTGCACAAGAAAAAAGAAAACAGAATGAGCTCTGAGCATTGGACTGGCCATGCCCGGTCAGATCCACTTGGTGAATAGGTCATCAAGCATCAGAAAAGGAGAAAAATGTTCAGGAACTCACACCTGTCCCACCTGCAGGCAGCTACAGAACAGCAAGGACATCGGGAAAAGGCAGTGCCTTGAGACTGGCTTATACCCTGAGAAGAAAGTTTCACATTTTTTCCCATGTAATTAATTTGTGGAAGGGTTTTGAGTAAAGAATGAAAATTACTTCCCCCTCCTCCCCCACCGCCACCAAGCGCAGCTGAACCCTGAACCCTCTGTTCCATTGAGCGTGTATATTCCTTCTGCCTGTGATGCACATACAGCCGCCACCGCTCAGGTACACCAGTGCTTCATGATCCACAACGCGTGCCTCTTCACCACCTCCTCTCAGCAGACATGCCAGAAAAGCTCCTGCCCTCACTTCACAGGAGTAGGACTGGTTCGGCTGAGGTTCTAAATCTCAGACAAAGCTCAACCTATAAAGTCATGGCTCAAAGTTTAACCATCTTTTTTTTCCTATTGCTTAGTATTCATCAAGTAGCTACAATCTGGATCTTCAGCTGGCTAAAGTCACCTTACTTTCAAATCTTTGAGGTAATGTTTGACATTTTGTCCTATTTTGGGGTTTAACCCTATAAATGTCAAAAGGATTAGCTTCTGGAGTCATGCAGAGAAGTTTTAAATGACCCTCCATCCTTGCTCATTCCTCAGCAAGCAGCAGAGGACTCGGGGACATGGGGGCACGAGTCCAGCACGGGAAGGATGCGCATGGGGTAAGTGCCGGCTGGAGTGGATGCAGGGGCCAGAAGGATATCACGGTGGGCACAGCAGGTCCCTTGGGGACACTGGGGTGCTCTCTTGTCCCACCACCTACACAGCGCTACTAAATACAGCGGTGACCTGCTTGTGGGTCACACTGAAACTGTCTTTCCAGCTGGCGTACGCAAGAAAGCCTCTTTTGTTTATACCACTCTCATACGAATAAAACAACAGCACAGGAGAAATCCTGCTTTCCTTTACGCTCAAATAAATCTAGGATGACACTGTCGGTTTCAGGAGAGGAGCTTATATTCCTGCATCTTCCCACTCCCTGAAGAAAATTACTTTCTCTTCTTTGAGTAGGGAGCAGAGAATCCCAGATGTGAATGGAGTTATGTGATAAATCAGTAGCTGATGTGTAATACCATGAGAAGAAAACCTGGGGAGGGGCTAAAAACTAAAAAATCAGGGGGACGGGAAGGGGGGGCAGTCAAATGTGATATTTTATTTCATTGCGTTAATAATTTGAAAAATAAATGTAATGAAAAGCCACCTTCAATGGCTTCCTTCAAAAAGGCTCAAAATATGTAATTTTGAAAAACAAGAGCTATTTTAACAATTTTAAAAATACTTATTAAGGCTGTTCACTGAATTAGGTACAATTTTCCCAATATTTTCATTCAAATCAGGATTGCATTTTTGTCTTACTGCATAAATTATTAATCTGAAAAAAACGCTCTTTTTTTTTTTGTAATTGGGCTTAAAAAGCAGAAGTGTTTTACTTCTGTGAATATCCTCAGGCTTTATACTCCTTTATTAGTCTTACATTGAAGGCTGAAAGATTTAATTTTATTCCCTACTTGTAGACCTTCTGTGTCCAAACTTACGTTCCACTTTACAAATCAAACTCCCAAACATCTTTAAGTGGTTTCAGATTATTTCTCAAAGTTGTGACAATGAAATTACTGGCAATTTTTAATCAATGCAACTGAATCTGTTTTGCCTTTTAATCAGTCATTTGTTTCTTAGACTGCTTGTTCAACTCAAATACTCAGCAAGCATTTTTAAGGGAAACAATTGTTTCTTAAAGATTCAACACCCTGTTCCATCTGCTACGGGTGGAAAAACTCAAGAACATAATTTCTGAGACCACCCAAAAAGGCATGGAGAAAAAGAAAAGGAAGACAAGACTTGTGAACCCTCTTGTGATTTTTGTACTGTGAGTTTTATTTGCAAAGCTCAGAATTTGGCCATCTGAGGAGTTTACTGTGCTCTCTTGGAAAAAAAAAAATCGTACTAAAGAGCTGTATGTTTCCAGATTTCAAAGCAAAGTTTAAGGCTGTATTTCTTCCTATTCTGTGGATTTAATGGTCTGCTGGGAGTGTAAGGATACACTTTTTTTTCCCAAAAATGTTTATGTGTTTAGTCCAATTTTTAGCTTTTGGTGCACGTTTCAACTCTTTTTTGTTCCAAGTCAATGTATTTAAAATGTTCTGCACAGAATATAAATTAACATCTGGTTAAGAGATATATTTAATTATTTTCAGTAGAATTGTCATCTTTCTTATCATCTGGTACCAAGTGACATTGGACATTTTACTTTATTGAAGAATTTCCCATCTTTATCAAGTCAATCTCCAGTCACATTTTTCATCAGAAAATATAAATAGGAATTAAAGAGAGAGGACCCTGTGCATGGGAACCACAATGTATCAATGTAAAACGTACAATAAATTAAAACAGTTTTCTCTGAGGCACTGCAGCTATCCGAGGAGCTTCCACTCCATTTTGTCATGCTAAGATACATTCCTCATTAATCACTGCAGGCACATGGCTCTGCACTTGGTCAAACGAAGGGTTCCGGAGAGCTGTGTCCTTGTGCACGCTTTGCTCCCTGAGCCTACAAGCCTTTCACGGGACGTTTGAACAGGAGAAAGGAGTGCAGGATACCTGCGTGGGAGTGCTTCTGAAAGTCTGGGTGTTACATGGTTGTGCTTTCCAAAAGGGTGGATATTTCTCATTGTTATATCCACTGGTTCGCACCACAGTTGAGACAGAAGAGGAGAAAGCCCAAAGAGAAGGAAACAAGAGACAGGGTCTCTGCAAAGTAGTCCCAAGTAGTCAAAAAAACCCAAGGTGAGAGCAGCATCCCATCCTTCTCCAGAGAAAGGAGACAGTATGGAGAGTGACCCTGCCCTTTTTGAGACTTTGTCCTTTCTGTGACTTTACAGGTGCTGGAGGAAACGTAGATGAGTAAAAACGCTTCCAGCCCCAGTCCTAGTGACGTGGAATCAAAGGCTGCCAGGTTGTTTGAGCTGTGGAGATTTTAGGCGGAAAAGCAAGATGCACACTGAAGATAGAAAGATACGAACAGGACAAGAGCTGCACAAGTTACCTCAATTTTGGATGATATTATTTTGCACAGGAAACTCTTAAGGGCCTTGGACCACAAAGGTACACAGCCCTGCTGTTAGCTGGATGGTGCCTCTTCACTGGTGCAGAAGCGAAACACTGGGTGTCTGGGCAGCTACCCCCAGAAAAGAGCTGCTTTGCTTTGCAATGTACGGAGCGAAGCTGAGCCCTATGTTCTCTGTTAGATAGAATCATAGAATTGCCTAGGTTGCACAGGACCTTTCAGATCATCGAGTCCAACCATCAACCTAATACTGACAAAAAAACATCACTAAACCATGTCTCTAAGCACTATATCTACCCATCTTTTAATACCTCCAGGGATGACATCTACAGATTCATAGAATCTTCATGGAATCTTCATGGTTGGAAGGGACCTTTGAGATCATTGAGTCCAACCATATTGCTCTGAGGTACACTACAAAATGCATTCAGATCCACAGTTGCTTCTTCTAAGGATAAGTAGCCCAGAGTCCCATAAACTCTACATGCTTTGAAATGTCTCTGTGGCCTGATCTGGATCATTTACGCTATGAAAGATCAGCTGTACTATAACCCAAGCGCATTAATGGCATGGTGAGCCACTGTACCTTTCATACTGACTTTGTCTCACTCTGTATCTGTGGCTACAAAACTAATATGCCACACACTGTACGTGTCCTGATGGCTGCCGTGCTGGCTGACATCTTGAGTGGGGACCAAGAGGCCAGGACAAACAGAGGCATGAGAAGCGTCCTTCTCGTGCCAGTAGTATGTGGCATATAGCCAGTAGTAACAGGATGAGAATAAAATGTTAAAATCATGTTTATCTCTGTCTCTACACATAGCAGTGTGCAGAGGCGATGGCTTCCTTATTCGAAGGTTCGGTATGGGTATGTATCACCTGCAGAAATGAGCTACAGGGGACGGGGGGCTCAGGTTGGGCAGGAGGCAGGAGCATTGCCAGAGCTGTGGTTCTGGTCCCTGCCATCCGGGACGCCTTCACCTGGTCTCGGTGTAGAGAGCAAGAGGGCAGCCCTGCCCTTCCACTGACATTGGTTACCCCTCCATCAGCTGGGCCCAAAGGTGCACCTCCCCAA